>NC_141695.1:1098354921-1099633351 GCF_964263255.1 Lissotriton vulgaris
AGTGGGGTTTTCTGAACTGGAGTCATAGCAGTTTCCTCCTGCCGAGAAACTGGTTTTTCGACCACATTGGCTTCAGGGAATCGCCTGTAGATGCCATCTAGCATGAAATGTAAGTGACATAGGCACATTAATGGAGGGTTCTTGACGATCTTCCTCCTCCTGTTCATAATATGGGTAGTGCTCCTGGAAGGTATCCAGGCGTTGCGTCTCGAGCGCCTCTCCAAAAAAGAATAGTCACCTTCAAGGTAAGCCAAAGGATTATCTGACTGGTCCTCTTCATCAGATTACTGGCACTTCACTCTCAGCTGAGAGGGGCTGTAGGCAGGGCCAAACGGACCTTCATCCTCAGATTCCTGAAAATCCAGGAGGCTAGAAGGAGGTAGAGGAGATATTTTAGACAAGTCCTGTAATAGACATTATGAGAATGGTATGTCCATTTTCCTCGTCAATGGGATCGTCGATGGAATCGTCACCATGGACTGTGACGACGGTTTGGAAGTATCCGTCGACTCGGCGGAGATGCTCGTGAACGGCGCATCACACAATTGGACCGTCGACGGTGAAGCTCTTGTTGATGACAAACTCCTCATCGAAGCTGCCGAGGACATCACTACCTCCGTCTATAAGCACTTCTTATGAGGGTCCTCTGAGAAAAGCCTGGACTTTACACAAGTCTTGCAGGGCCGGACAGCCCTTTTTTAGACTCTGACATTCTGTAGAAAATACAAAAAATAAGCAGCAAACTCACTTTCTAACAGCACCTCAGTTGAATGGAAGGTTGAGTAAAGAGAACTCCCAGTTGAAGAGTTCCAAATAAAAACACTGGGACTGAGCTGAGCTCAGGGAGACTCCCTAACACACGACATGCTTTAAGAAATCTGAGGTATGGTGGCTTTGCAGGGGATGGATACTCGGGGGTCTGCGATGTGATTGGCTGGAGTTTGGATGTTCCTTAATGAGGTTAACTGGTTACTAAATACAGTTGATTCTCAAGGGAGATTGTCCTTTTAGCATTATACTGCTATTTTACTGTTACCTTGGGACTCCCATCATTACGACGGGGAAGATTCAATCATGTGAATCTATAAAAGATACAATCCTGGAGAAATCTAAGGTCCCTACAGCTACAATATATTTGGTGTTTCCAGCGAAACTTAAAGTCCTTTATCAAGGCAAAACTTTTTTCTTTCACTCCCCTGAAGAGGCCTGGACTTGACTGGAAGAGCTTCGTCCCCCGAATAACAGAGAAGGTAGGGCCCAGGGGGACAACGTGTGGCCTTAGTGGAGGTGGCACGACTTAAGACTCACAGATCTGGGTGGAGACGATGGAGCGACGCCATGATCATAAGCTATGAGGACCGCACTTCCAACTCGAGGATACAGACAGAGATAAGGGCTCTTCTCAGGCTTGGAAAGTGAACCAAAGCAACTACTGAGGAAACCCAAGCACGCCGGAAAGCCGAGTTGTCACATTGGAACTGTTGGATACAAATCACCCGTTGGACTATGATGGAGGTCACCCACTGATGACGGAAGTTGAAACAATGAAACAAGCAGCTGCTGACTGGGCGTCCCCGGTACCAAACGTAAATGAGGTGCAGGATGGTCAGGAAACTGTAACTGAATTGAATTGACGAGCCTTGGCGGAACTGTGGATGGTGGCCTGACTTTCACTAATAGACTTTCAGTATTAACTGTGAGTGTGTTCCTTTTTTTTTGCTTTTTGTTCCTATTCTATCTTTCTTCTTTTATCCTGTAGGTGCCAGTTTGTAAGTTATTTGGGGTTCCTGAGTTAAGGTGGGTGGTGGGCTACAGACCTCCCATATCCTCTTTAGGTACAGCTTGGATTCGGTAATGTGGTTTAAGGCCCTGGGGAGATACGGTGGGGTGGGGTGGGAAGGGAGTTTCGGTCAGATTGGGAGGATGTTCAGTTTGGTTGTTTTCAATATCATCTGTATGTTTGACTGCGAAAACACACTGGCGCCAAAACGGTCTACTAGGCACACAGACCAACACTAAGTTAACATTATGGGTTGCTACAGCCTGGGGACCTAGAGGACTCTACCCTCAAGATCTTGACATGGAGCGTCAATGACCTAGGTAATAAAATCAAACGGGGGTTTGTCATGCAATGGAATAAAATGGTGCAGCCAGATGTGGTTCTCGTTCAAGAGCTGCATCTTCAAGGGACACATAGTAGAAACCTGGGTAGAGGAGCATAATCAACATTGGCACACATGGGTTTCACGTCTATCCCCCCCCCCCCCCCCCCCCCCCAGATCGCCAGACTACAGGGGCGCCACTATCCACAATAACAGACATCCTTCTGGAATCCTCCTCTAGGTTACATGTGATGCAGGAGGGGGGGGGCTTTAATGATGTCATGAACACGAATCTTGATTGTTTCAGGACACATGCAACGCCCCTTCAGGCCACAGCGCTAGCACAGTTTGCAGACCGTCTAGGCCTAACTGATATGTGGTGGACTCGCTACCCTTCTGAAAGAGAAGGGAAATAGCTAAATTAGATGAACTGGAGACTCAGATTTTATAACTCGAGGGGTCACCGGGCTCCACAACAGAACTCCAAATCCAGAGGCAGACAGCAGTGTGTCAGGCTAAATAGAGGGACTTGGCTTAAGGGAATTCCAAAAAACAGATAATGGCTACTGTGTACCGCCTATATTAAATGAGAAACAAAATGGGTAGGCTTTTAGCATGGCTGAGCTACAGGTGGCACGTTGGATGCACAGCATTGCTGACCATGCTGGGGTTACCTATGACACAGATATCCAAATTGACAACAAATTTGAACGCTACGATACTTAGTTCTATGTGGCCTGGCCTCTACGTGACAGATGACATTGAGGCGTAATTGGCCTCAATCTCCTACCCAGTACTGGGCACAGAGGCGTGTGAGTTACTGGGAAAGCAACTCAAGCTACCAGAGATTCAGGATGTCAAAACCAACCTAAACTCGGTGAAAACTCCAGGTCCCAATAGCATCCCAGCTGAGTTTTACAAACGATATGCAAACCACTTAGGGCCACACCAGCTGAAACTCTTTTGGGAGGTGAAAGAGAAGATAGAACTCAGTCTAGACCAGAGGTCTTCAAACTTTTGGATGCCGAGACCCCCCCTGTCAACATTTTCAGGCGTAATGGCCCGCTCCTGATAAAAATTTCGAATGCAACCCAACTTTATATTTCTTTTAATTAAATGCATTCTCACACCACAGCAGTAAGTGTAAAAATGTAAGGAATAGGCAGAGTGGAGGCCCAGGGGGGACTGGAACCATAAACAAGCACTGGCGTTGCAAATAGGTCTCGCAGTAGGAAAGTTGGAGCTATTACAATTGCAAATAACAATGCCTTTTATTTTTGTTTTCATTTTAAAAACATAAAGGGCTTTGTCATTTACAAAACCAATAGCTCCAACTTTCCTACTGCGAGACCTATTGGCAACGCCAGTGCTTGTTTATTTAGCTAGTATAGTTTGTAGTTCTACATGCTGGTCATATACAGAGCAATCGCCAAAACAAATACATTGCACCTGAAATCAGTATAAATCATTTGTAACTAGTCAACTTGAATTTCTGCTTGGGAAGCAGATTTAGTAGTTCCATGTCAGCTCTCACTTTAAGCAATGACAAAGGGTACTTTCTAAACTAATACAATTGTGATTATTTTTTCCACCGTAATTGTGGTATCCCTTGTCAGTAAAAAGTCACACACAGCTTCCACAAATGCAAAACATTGCACGCATGCATTCATTTTACACGAAGGAGACAATCCACGAGACATTTATGTTTAGTGCTTAAAGTTCAAAACCTCAAACGCGTACACCGAGTATGCCTTTTCAGTTCTCTAGTGACAGACCAGGTTTGCAAAGGTTTCATTTACATGGGTCAACAGCCTGTCGGATGTTTTAATTTGTGGTGGTTGTCAACGCAGCATCATAGAAAGTTTACTTCTGGAAACTCATTGACAATTCACAGGAAAACAATACAAAAATATGCACTTCGCATTTTTGCGCTGCTTGCTTGAACTGGGTTTGTATAAGCATCACAGCCTCCTGGGTGATGCTCTCATCCAGTTCAGGCTTTGAAGCAGCAGCAGGTTGCATTCTGGGACTTGTAGATCAGCACATGACATTATAACTATAGGCTCAAAAGTCCGAACATTCTGTTGGTTAAAAAGCCGGGAGCTCATGGAGGTGTCACAAATGATAGTGGGAAAGTTAGCAAGCTACTTTTTTAGTTCATGGACTGAAACTGAATCCCTAGTCCCAGCACTCGGGCGTGGTGCCTGTGTGGTTTGGCTGCTTGTGCCGGATTCCGTGGTATGTATTCATCCTCACTTGTGCCCCTGTACAGTTCCCCGCCCATTTCTGTCCTTCTACAGCCCCTCCCTGCCTTCCCGTGCTCTCAGATGGATGAAGTGTGCATGCCACTGGAGTGAGTCGATTTTCATACTTGGTTGAATTCCCTCAGATTAGCTGGGCGGCCTTGAGCAGTGATTCATTGCCGGGCCTGGTGTGTTGACTGACACGCCGTTTGATCTTGCTATCGGACTCTCTTCTGACTCTTTCTCTGTACCCCAGTGATTTGGTTACAATTTTGGTCTGGAGGTTTGACCTCCACTCAAATAAATGTAAAACATATTTAGTGTGGGAGAAAGCCAGATTCTGGCGGGAGCTGCTAAATAGCCATGTGTACTTTGTTTTGCGCCTCTATACAGATATGACATTGATTCTATACTTTGTAGCTATGGTTGCATTTGGAGGATGCCTTTCAAAGTATTTTATATGTTTGAATACTATAGGCCACCTCCTGTACATGCTTAATGGGACGTTGAAATATTTCGGAAGTGTTATTGCCCTTAATTCACAGCACAACCCTTTTCACAGAAACAGTTTTCATTAATATCAATCTTAGTTTTACTTCTTATTTTTCTCGGTAGTGCCCAATAACAATTATTTTAATCTACAATTTTAATCTACATTTTCTCTGGAAGTTGCTTTTGTGCTAAGGCTACCAATTGTCATCCAAACTTCAAAACCGGAAGTGGCATCATGGGGTGCAGGAAATGCGCTTTGGACTGTCATGTCAATTGTAATTTATTGAACAATACATTACTTACTAACCAGAATACAAGTTCCACAATCGAAAATCAGGATTTGGCGAGCTGCTCGTGCCTGAGCCTGAAAAACGTGCGAGCTCGGAAAACTTTGTGTGTATTAAGTAGTGAGTTTTCCTCCCGTCCATGGCAAACTTTCCCAGTTCCTCCGATGTCGCTGGTTTCAATTAGTTTCCCTTCCTTCCCGCCTTCAACTCCGAATAGTTGTAGCAGATGTGTGAAGTCTGGGCTACAGAGCTCTCTCTTCTCAAAGGACCAAGGAAAGGAGCATTTGTATGGGAGGCTTTCGAATTGTACGAATGAAGCCGGTGTTAAGTCCCTGCCAGTCCATGGTTGGCGTTTTTGGGTGTACATCTCGCCTACTAGTGGGTTGTTGTGAAATCGGGCGTCGTGCTCAAGTGTAAAGCGTGGCGCTCTGGGGTGGGATAGGGATGAGGGGCTTCAACCAACGGGGCTCCATTGTTCACATGCTTTGATAGATTTCGGTGAACCAGGCATTACAAAAGAAATGCGCAGCCGCCATACTCTATCCTGAAGCATGCCTCAAGTTTTAACAAGAAGTCAGCGTGAGATGGATCCAAAAAAAAAACAAGCATCAGAGAAAGCGTTCGCTTTTACTTCCGCTTAATAAAACAAGCGTTAAGAGTGGCCGGCCGGGAAACTTAAAGTACGGCCGGCCAGCCATGACTAAATTAGTGGGAGGAGGTGGTGGTGCCAGGTGGGAGGGGTGGGTGGAGTAGAGACTAGAGAGAAAGAAAACAAGCGATAAGAGCGGCCGGCCGGGAAACTGAAAGTACGGCCGGCCAGCCATGATTAAATTAGGGGAGGAGAAGCCGCAGAGCGCACGCTGGGCGAAGCCCTTTGATGTGCTGTGCGGCCGTGAATGCGCGTGCTTGTTTGGTCACGTGATTCACGTGAACTTAAACAAAACCGCACGAACGAAACCCTTGGTTTCAAGAGCGTTGTGAGGACATGAATTCTCGCTACGCTCAATGCGCTTGCGCGCATTGATAGGTCGCGAGACCTAAAAAACGAAGTCTCTGTAACCTTTTAACAAAGGCATGTAAATATGCAAATGGTCTTTAAAGACCTGTGAAAAACTCTGGCAAGTGGAGATAAGACTCCAGACACTGCCCAGCCGAGCCCCCAGCAGCGTGAGCTGCACTGCAGCAGCCCGGGCTCAGACACAGGATGGGGGAGAAGGGAAGCTGAAGCCCAGGCAGAAGTGTGACTGTGAATGCGTGACCTCCTTCACATCACTCCACGGCCGCCCTGGGAGTCGCGCCCCACAGTTTGAAGACCCCTGGTCTAGACCTTCAGCAAGCTACCATTATAGTGCTTCCTAAAGAAGGAAAGCCAAGAGACCCGTGCAACTCGTACCGCCTGATTTCTTTTATTCAACACCAAAACAAATCTCTTAGGTTATCACACCCTTAATACAGCACGACCAGTAAGGGTTTATGCCAGGCAGATCGACATGCCACAAATTGAGATGCACACATAACTGGCTGACAACTACTCAATTCCGACGGACTCAACACGTCGTCCTCTCCTTGGACGTGGAAAGGCTGTTTGATGCTGTTCACCGGCCTTTTCTGGAACAGACACTTAAGGAAATTTGGTTTCAGTCCCCAATTTCGATCCTGGGTAGCAGTGCTATGTCAAAATCCAGTGGCATTTGTTAATGTCAATGGGAAGGTTTTGATGGAATTTCCAATAGGCAGGTGAACAAGACATGGCTGTCCCCTCTCCACGCTTCTCTTGCGCTGGAGTCTAAGGCATGCAAACTGAGGTCGCACCAGGGAATAGGGGTTCCAAATCTCACCAACAGACGAGGTAGAGGAGAAGGTATACCTATATGTGGCTGATAAGCTTCTTTACATAACGGACCCGGTGACCATCATCCCAGTCCTATTTCAGACACTAGAGAATGATGGGGCCCACTCAGGGTAAGATCAAATGAGGCAAATCCATGCTTACTCCCCACAGTGCTCTACTGCAGCGATGCTGCTGCCGACTCAGGGCCTCCGTGTGGCTGAGAACAGATTTAAGTACCTGGGAATTTTCATAACTCCTTACAAAGAACTCTGCACAAGCTGGAATTTAGGGTGGGTGCTGTCCAACTTTTAGCCTGAAGTTGACAGATTGAGAGGCCACCCCATCTTGCTGATGGGGAGAGCTGCCCTCTGTAAAATGATACGCTTACATAATGGTTTTATACGCACTATCACACATTTTTCTATTTCCCGGCTGGTGTTCACGAAAATTAACAAGGGATTGAGAACCCTGTTGTGGAATGGAGGCCACCCCAGGATATCACTCCAAACGTTACAAAGCTCCAAATACAATGGGGGGTCCCTCTCATTAAAGGTTACTACTGGGCGGTGCATTACATTAACATCAATGACTGGATCTACACCCCATAAGACCACTCGACATTCAGGTTTTAATGTGGAGATTTAGAACACCATTCCTATCTGCACTACCTTTATGGAGGGAGGGGCTCCAATAGCCTTGCACCAGCGACACATGTGGCTTTATCTGTATGGGAGAAGGTGACAAAGGCGTTCAAAATCACTAGGGAAACGCCACTTTGGAAGGGAACGTGGCTGAAGGACATAGCAAAGTTGCTGGTATTTAGTGCATGGGACACTAGATGTCTCCATAAAGTCGGGGACATTCCGGGGGGATGAGGTGCCCTTCAAAGCAGTGCAACTGAAGTACCCTCTCCACCAGATTCAGTTCTTAAAATACGCTCAACTCCGTCATGCTTGGTGAGGGGAGAGCCTGGGGGGACAGAATACGCGCCTCTCGAGGGGTGCATCCTAATGGAAGAACTAGACCGAGGTGCAATAACCTAGATGTATAGAATAATAAAGAACAATATGCCAGATTTGCTGGGTTGCCTCAGGGAGAGAATGAGTGGTATTTGGGTGTGTTTGAGAACATTTATTTGGAGCTGGCACTGATGCAGCTGCATGAGGTTGCAAGGCTCGTTTGCGCCTCATACAGCTTAAATCCTTCATATACTTTATTATGACCTTCGTAGATTATACACCATGGGTAGGGCACCCAAAGCAACCGGTCTATGCTGACCGAGGCTGTAGGGCCTTCCTATATACGATATGGGATTGCCCACCAATTCTGAACTATTGGTCCACTTTCATTCAGAAGCTGTCCTGCGTACTAGAACTCCCACTTGACCCTAAGGAAAATGCTACTTACCAGTATGCATCTGTTCTTGGCATGTAGAGCTGCAGAGCTACACACTGTGCATAGATCGCCACCTAGTGTTGGGCCTGGATGTTTGCAGTTTGTTGTTGTCCTGAAAAGTTTTTGGGAAGTCACGAGATAAGGGACTCCTCCTTTGGACCACATTGCGCATGGGCATCGGCTCCATCCTCAGATTGTTTTTTTCACCATTAGGGAAATTATGGAGCTTTGTAAGAAAAGGAAGGATGCCCATGTAATCAGTATCTAATTAAGATAATACTAGAATAGACAAGGGTAGCCGGGGAGGCGGGTGGCATGTGTAACTCTGCAGCTCTACATGCCAAGAACAGATGCATACTGGTAAGTAGCATTTTCCATTTGACGCAAATGAGCTGCATATTACACACTGTGCATAGATTGTATAGCAGTACCCACTCTTAGCGGCGACCACCCCTATCTGTTGCAGTAGTTTGAAATAATGTTTTGAGAACAGCCTGGCCCAAATGTAACTTGTTATTTGGTTTGCACATCTACATAATAGTGTTTTGTGAATGTGTGCGGTGTAGACCATGTAGCTGCTCTGCAGATGTCATCTAGGGGAATGGTCCCTAAAAATGCCATTGAAGCCCCTATTTTTTCTTGTAGAATGGGCTTTAGGAGGAACAGAACGTACGTTTAGCTTTGTGGTAACAAATCTGTAGGCATTTGACAATCCACCAAGCTATCCCAGATTTTGAAATGGGATTTCCCTTGTGCGGTGGTGAGAAAGACACAAAAAGTTGTTTGGTCTTACAAAAGGATTGTGTTCTCTCGATGTAGTATAGCAATGCTCTTTTGACATCTAGGGTATGAAGAGCTCCTTCTGCTATTGTCTGTGGCTGTGAGAAGAAAACGGGCAGTTCCACAGATTGATTTAGGTGGAAGGGAGAAATGACTTTCGGCAGGAATTTTGGATTACTACGTAGAACAACCTTATTATGATGCATTTACAAAAAGGGTTCTTGAATGGTTAGTGCTTGTAGTTCACTAACTCTTCGCAGAGAAGTAATAGCTACTAGGAACGCAACCTTCCATGTTAAAAATTGTAGTTCACATTTATGTAATGGTTCGAAGGGAGGTCCCATTAGCCGTGTGAGAACAATGCTTAAATTCCACACAGGTGAAGGTGGCACTCTGGGAAGAATTATTCTCTTAAGACCTTCTATAAAGGCTTTAATAGCAGGCACACTGAACAGAGATAGATGCTGTCTGTTTTGTAGATATGCTGCTATTGCAGCAAGATGCAGTCTAATAGACGTGTAGGCTAAGTTACATCTTTGAAGGTGCAGTAAGATTCCTATGACGTGTTTAATAGACAAGTCTAAGGGATTAATATTATTGCTGTGACAATATATTACAAAGAGTTTCCACTTGGCTGCATAACATGGTCTAGTGGTTGGGCGTCTAGCTTCTTTTATGAAATTCATGCAGTCTGGAGGAAGGTTCAGATATCCAAATTCTAAGACCTCAGGAGCCAAATCGCTAGGTTGAGCTGAGCTGGGTCCGGGTGCCTGATCTCTCCATGGTTTACAGACAGTTGTAGCAGTGTTGTGTACCACGGCAGTCTGGCCCACATTGGAGCAACTAGGATGAGGGTTAAAGAATGCTGCTGAAGTTTGCGTACTACAAGTGACATGAGTGGTAGAGGTGGAAAAGCGTACGCAAATCTGTTTGACCAGTTCATCCATATCGCATTGCCTTTGGACAGTGGGTGTGGATATCTGGCGGCGAAACTTGGGTATTTGGCGTTTTTGTGAGTGGCAAAGAGGTCTATCTGAGGTTGTCCCCACATCTGAAAGAATGGTTGAAGAACTTGCATATGAAGTTCCCACTCGTGGGTCTATTGTGTCTGACGACTTAACAGATCTGCTATGGTGTTTTGTACTCTTGGAACATGTTGGGCTAGAAGGAATACATTTTGAGGTATAGCCCAGTACCATATGTCATGAGCTAGTCGAGAAATTTTCAGGGAGTGTTCCGCCCTGTTTCTGAATGTAGTACATGGCTGTCATGTTGTCCGTGCGGACTAACACTGCTTTGTTTGATACTTGTTTTTGGAAAGCTTTCAGTGCTAGGAATATAGCTAGTAACTCCAGGTGATTGATATGAAGTAACTTTTGTTGTGGTGTCCACCTGCCTTGCATGGTGTGTTGCAGCAGGTGGTCTCCCCAGCCGGAGAGCGATGTGTTCGCTGTCAAGACTATTTGGGGAACTGGCTCTAGGAACGGTCACCCCTTGGAAAGGTTTTTGGTGTTCCACCACTGCAGAGAGCGATGAGTCCGACCGTCTACCAACACTAGGCCTGTTAATATGACCTTGAGCCTGGTTCCATTGA
This sequence comes from Lissotriton vulgaris, assembly GCF_964263255.1. Classification (NCBI taxonomy): domain Eukaryota; kingdom Metazoa; phylum Chordata; class Amphibia; order Caudata; family Salamandridae; genus Lissotriton; species Lissotriton vulgaris. The sequence continues at coordinate 1,098,365,646 of NC_141695.1, forward strand.
CGTGATAGGCACTCTTGTAGAGGACGCATTTGAAGTCTTGCATGGGACACTATGAAAATGCAAGAGGCCATCATCGCTATGAGTTGCATGGACACTCGTGCTGGAAGGGAGTATTGTGGCTGAAACTTTGTGAGAAGAGTTTGCATTCTGGTTATCCTTACTGGAGTGGAATAAGCTAGCGCTGTTGAGGTGTTTATTGTAGCACCGAGGTACTGTTGTACTTTGGATGGCTGCAGATGAGACGTGGTGTGGTTTATTGTGAACCCCAAGTTGTGGAACAGTAGGATCGTGGCGTGAGTGTGTTCCACACACTGGTTGTATGAGCTGTCTTTTATGAGCCAGTCGTCGAGATACGGGAAGACATGTATGTGCTGTCTTCGTAAATGTGCTGCCACTACTGCTATGCACTTGGTGAATACTCTTGGTGCTGTTGTGACTCCGAATGGGAGTACTTTGAATTGATAGTGGTGCCCGTCTATTACAAATCCGAGATACTTCCTATGAGCCTTGTGAATGGGAATGTGGAAGTATGCGTCCTTGAGATCCAGAGTAGCAAGGAGATCGTTTTGTAACAAGAGAGGAAAGACTTGTTGGAGTGTATTCAACATGGGAGAATGGGTTTGGACGGGTGTAGGAAGTTCTGGCGCTCTGCGTATTCCTCTGAGTAAGGTTGTGGTTGTGAACATGAAAGGCCGGTGCAGACAGGTCAGGGGAACAAACCCAATGGAAAAACAGCCCCTGCAAAGGTGAGGAGACTTGTCTCCTGTACCAAGATTCAAAAGCGGAGTCCTGTGCACACGAAAAGGATGGTGGTTTCCTGGTGGAGACCTCGGTTAGGCAAGAGTATAGAAAAGATACAGGCAAGATTCGTCAGGTTTGTAAAAAGGAATTTAATGGTGAGATGAAGGATCAGTACATCCAAGTAGAAATACGTATGTGAAAATAATAAAGCCGACACATGTTTCGTCACAGCGTGTAGCGACTGTGACTCATCAGGGCTATAAGGAAGGAAAAACTGTGAGAGTGTTAAAACAACATGTAAATACCAAGGGAGTCCAAAATGTACTATGAGTGTGAGATTGTGTGTCAGAGTGGTACTGAAGTGGAGACCCTAGGGTAGACGGTAAACCGGGAACATTTATCCTGTGCTTTTCACAGGATGGCTGATTGAGAATGGAATTTTGTACCTCAGGTTTAAAACCTGAAATACATAGCCAGGCATGTCTCCGCAAAATGGTACTGGTATTTATTGCCTTTGAGGCAGTATCTGCAGCATCTAGGGCACAACGAATGGAAGTTTTAGTAATGTTTTTACCTTCCTGTATGAGTTAATTGGCCCTACTTTTGTATTTGTCTGGTAGATGCTGCAATATGGACTCCAGCTCATCATAATGTGCCCTGTCATATCTTGCCAACAACGCTTGGGTATTGGCAATGCGCCAAATGTTAGCTGCCTGTTATGCTGTTAGTTTACCAGAGGCATCTAGGAGCTTAGATTCTTTATCTGGTGGTGAGGCCTCACCTGATGTTTGTGAATTAGCACGATTACGTGCATTAGACACTACTAAAGAATCTAATGGTGCTGGACCTTTGATGTAAACAGGGTCTGTAGGGGCAGCATTATATTTCTTCTCAATGCGAGGGTTGAGGACCCGAGCCCTGACAGGATCTTTAAAAACATCTGTTGCGTGCTTAACCCTTTAAGTGCTGCCGTCGGCCAACAGTCGTCGCGAGCACGAGGCCAAAGACTGTTCCGCTTGTGCCTCTTTCCCCTCCAAGAAGACGATTCGGGACCAACCAGCTCGGCCTGGTGTCATTTGGTTTAGAAGTGTGGCCTTTTGAAATGTCTTTTACCGGAACATGTTTTTTCGAATCTGGGTGTTTCTTCGGCTCCGAAGCATGTGAATCGGGGCCTTTAGGTGTTTTTTTACTTGGCTCCGAGGGCGGTTTCGGCATCGATGAGCCGCTGGCTAAGCATGGGCGGAAAATCAGTTTCCCTCGCGGATTTTGCGGATTTTCGGTAAATTCGCAATCCGCCAGATTCGCGAATCTCCCGCAAAATCCGCAAATCCGCGAGCAGCGGATTTTATGGCTTGCTCGCACTGTTCGCTGAGTTCGCGGCTTCCCAGTACAACTTCGCGCCCCGCGAATAAGTGCTAAATTGCAGAAATACGATCTTAGCAAAACTGAAACTACTTACCAGGTTCAAAAGTTCAGGCTCATCATTAGTAGCCATTTCCTGTAGTGCTTCCTGAGGGGCCCCTCCAGAGTTCAGTTGCCAGTTGCAACTATTATGTGACCCTGCTCTGAACCTCAGAATAGTTACACATATGCCACAAAGGTCCTGAATTACAGCTAAGGGAGACAAGCAGGAGCCAGGCTGGAAGTTCAAATCCATTAATCAGCCCCTAATTCATTATTGTCAGTTGGGGCAGGGAAGGTGTTGTAACTAATTTTGCAACAATGAAAGCACTTAGCAAGTGCAAAAGATCACTAATCAGGAAGCACTAAGGAAGCAGGTGCCAGCTAAAAAATGTTCTGTGACACATTAAACAGCCCCAAATTAATTCAGGTCACTTGAGGCAGGGAAGGTGTGCTTTGCTTTGCCACAATAATGTACACTGACTGGACAACCAGAGGGTGCTGTGATGAAACAGAGGGTGGCATGAGTAGTCAGAGAGTGGCAGTGGTGACAGAGAGTGGCAAACACACCAAAAAAAAAATCCGCAAATTCGCGAGAATTCGCGGATTGCGAGTTCGCAAATCCGCAAAATTCGCGAACGCGAGATTCGCAAAATTCGCACATGCTTACCGCTGGCAGTCTTCGACGCCGAGTGCTTGGGTGTTAAAGCAGCAGTTGGCGTGGTTGAGAAAGATGGCTTCTTCTTTGGTGTCAGTATCGGATCGGCACCAGGAATAGACTGGCTCGAGCCCGAGCCGCCTGAAGGCTTAGTAGGCTTCTTTGCCGGGCCCGAAGGCGGGGCATGGGAAGCAGTCTCTCGGTGTGCACCCGGGCCCGAAGGTGAGGGTGTAACCAAAGCCTTTTTTGAGGGTGTCGAGGAAGGGTTGGGGTCGCGGTCTTACTTACGACCCGATGAGCTGGAGTGATGTCTTCGACGTCTGAGTCTTTGGCATCAGAAGAGCTGGAACTTTCTTCGTCGTGCTGATGTTCTGGCACGTCGACGCCCTCTCTAAAGATGTTGTCGGAGATCGAAGCTGACGAGCGAGCCATTATTCTTCGAGCTGGTCGGTCCCGAATCGTCTTCTTGGAGGGGAAAGAGGCACAAGCGGAACAGTCTTTGGCCTCGTGCTCCGGTGAGAGGCAAAGGTTGCACACCTAATGTAGATCGGTGTGGAGAAACTTCGACCCACAGTGAGGACACTTCTTGAATGGCGTCCTTTCCATGAGCCTGAAGGTGAGGCCTAGGTAGGCCCGAAGGCCTTCGTCGATGACCGGAATCGAAGACTTCGAAGTGGATCACGATCGAAACAATACCGTCAAACTGGGTGAGGATTGTGCGCCGAAGGAAAATCGGTTCCAACCGGAGCGCAGGAAACGAATCCGAACCCGATGGCGGAAAAAAACAATCTGAGGATGGAGCAGATGCCCATGCGCAATGTGATCCAAAAAAGGAGTCACCTATCTCAAGGAGTCACCTATCTCGCTACTTCCAAAAAACTTTTCAGGACAACAACAAACTGCAAAGATCCGGCCTCAACACTAGGAGGCCATCTATGCACAGTGTGTAATCTGCAGCTCATATGCCTCGAACATACATTTTGTTGAGTATCCGGAATGATGTTGATCTCCTTCGCTTCAAACTCCTGTTTAGTGCATTGGGCTGATGGTGGCCAAGAAGGACATAACAAGGCATTGGGGTGCACCAGTAGCTCCCTCCATGCATGAATGGAGGCAAGGAATGGATCTCTATAAGGCGGCTGCAAAGGTGACAAACCAGAGTAGAGGACGTCCCCACAAATGTTATAAGGAGTGGGGATGGTGGAGGACCTACTACGGGATTGATATTACGGACTAGTGTTCTGGAATGACGATTGGCACACCAAGGATACAGGCTCAGTTGGAAAGAAGGGTGTATTACTCTGCTACTCAGCTGCGGTCTTGGGTCCATCTTTTGTTCCTTGTTCTGTATGTCTCTGTGCCTGGCAGATAATGTTACAAATTATAAGATTGTTTCTTTATGCCTGTATTCCCTGGCAATAGCGCTAGTTGCGCTGGACTGTCTTGCTGCCATGCATAAGGCAAAAATAAAAATACTGGTTAAAAACAAAACACGATTGAGTTAATAAAGATCAATCAAAACTGACGTGGCCTGGTGTGCAAAATAAATGGATTGCGAAGCGGCCCAAGTAATTACCAATGGCTGAGATTAGCTCAAGTATTCCATCCATCACATTTTCCTATACTACAGTGGTATCAGTTTGAAACCTATTGTAGACATTTGATACAAGATTGATTATCCATTTGTCTGTTGTGCTATGACTTCACACTTCCTGATGAAAGCACAAAGCTCACACATTCTGGAGTGGTTAATGGTAAGGCGGTGGTAAAAGACTGACAATGCCTATGGACTGAAGAATGTCTCCCTCTTGATTTGTAGGTCTTCAGTGGGTTGGTGTTCGCCTTGGAGTAGTTCCGCTGATATGATGTTTTTGGCCTTGCTCCTGTTGTTTCAGCAGCTAGCAAGGCCATCACAGAGAATTGATCCATCACTTAAATTTTTGCCTGTCTTTAGGCTTATATTGCGGGCTGTACTTTTTAATGTGCTCCATTAGGGCAGCTGCCGTCAAGGTCTCTGCCTCTATCTCAGTTTTAAGCATTTCTCCTTTGGTATGCTGTCCGAATAAGGCAGAATGCGATACGGGTAGGTTCATAATCTTTAGCTGGGCCGCTAGCCTTAAGGTAGTTAAGCAAAACCAAGATAATATCCTCAAAGATAGTCAAAGGCAGTTCCCAATTGATGATAATTATACAGAGTCTACTGCAGCACGTATTAACTGGCTGGACACCAGGGAGCCCTCTTTTACAATCTCTAGGAAATTCTGCTGTTGATGTTTGGGTAGGTAACTGATTAAAGATATCACACCTTTATATTTCCCTGTGATACCCCTCCGCGAATTAAAGTGGCACCAATGTTTAAAGATGAGTGGCAGCAGTGCCACCCATTTTTCTATCTTCAGGTGCTCATACATGTCTGCACCATACAGATGTGACACTATTTGAATACGTTTTTGGGTTTAACTAGAATCCTGCTGGGAAGCCTGTACTTTTAGACAAGACACGGTGTCACCCTTTCGCTGGTGTTAAAAACTTGTCTTCCAGGGTTGAGGGGTTGGGGGTTCAAGAACTGGTCAGAAGGTGGTTGGAGAATGCTCAAAGTCCCGTTAGTGGGAGGGACAATTAAATCCTTTAACATGTGCAAAAAGGAGTTCAAAGTACAGGAGGGGGGGATCACCAAAACCAACAGTCCATGTACAAACACAATGATGTTATGGCACACTGTGCCTTCGAAAATGAAATACAGGTATCCCAATGCCTCTGGTTTATGTTGGAGAGACGGACATGAGGTACACATCTGGTGGGCATGCCTGCCACAGACTGCATTCTGGAAAGAGATTCTGAGCCATGTAAATGGGGTGTTGGGTTATCAGATCCGAGTATCACTACACTTGGGGTTATCCTCCGAGATCAAAGCCACTGCATTAACTGATTGGAGAGTAGCTACGAACCAGCTGCTTGCTGCTAAACAACTATTGGCTCTACACATAAATGATCAAAAGTGATTATGAATAATCAAAATAAAAATAACAAAAGATATAGAAATTGTGAGTCTACTATGTTATAACCTTGGAGATCTCCATAGAGCTGTAGTCAGCCTACGTAAAATACATATAGTTCTAGTGGGAAATGTTTTCTGGCGCTTCGACTTGCCTAGATGACATTGTATGTGAAGATGGCTTGTTTATCAATATGGGTTGCTTGAATTTCTAGTTCTTGGGAAAGAAAGCAGGGATTGGATTTGTCTGATGTTCAGGGGAAGATCATTCCAGAGTCGTGAGGCTGCTACCCCAAAGGCTCTGCCACCTGTTCTGGCCGTCTTAAATCTGGTAGTGGTTACCAGATTTGCGCTTGATGAGAGTAGATTTCTCCCTGGGGTGTACCAGGTGAATCTCTCCTGCATAGATATTGGACATAGTCCATGTACTGCTCTGAACACCATACAGAGAGATTCAAAGTGAATTCTCTCATTTAATGGCAACCGATGAAGGTCATTCCGAGCTAAAGATGTTGAAGATCTACGCTGTCTATTTAGCGCCAGCTTGGCAGCTATGGACTGGATCCTCTGTAGCTTCCGTAGTATTGACTGCGGCGCTCCCAGATATAAGGAGTTACAATAGTCCAACCTGCTCAGTATTAGACTCCTAACCAAACAAAGGTCTGGAGGTGGCGGACAGGAGCGGGAGGATCTGGCGCAGTGCTCTAAGCAAGGAAAAACAGTTACCAACTGTTTTGTTGACTTGTGACTCAAGTTGTAGATTGTCGTCCATTAGAACCCCCAGGTTGAGCACTGTTCTGACTGAAGTCAGTGGTATCTCCATCGGGGTAAGTCTAAACTAGGTGGGATACGGCCGGGCGATTTTGACCGCCTAGCAGTAGACTAACTCGTTTTTTTTTCTCATTGAATTGTAAGGAATTTTTCCTAAGCCAACTGGAGGTTCTGAGCATGCATTCCTGGAATTTCTCAAGGGATACTGCCTGCTTTCCTTCCAGAGAGAATATCAGTTGCGTATCATCTGCATAATTGACTAGGTCAATGCCGAAGGATTTAATATTTGGAATTAAAGGGTGCAAATAAATATTGAAGAAAATTGGGCTGATTGCTGAGCCCTGTGGAACCCCATGTCTCACTGGGGTCTTGGGGGGGGAAGTGTACGGTTGAATGGCTACCACTTGTTGCCTACCAGTCAGGTATGATTGCAGTCACTTTAGCGCCCATCCTTTCACTCCGATGTTCTCTAGTCTTTTTAGCAGGATGCTGTGATTTACCGTATCAAATGCGGCCGACATGTCCAGTAGCACTAACACGGACAGATTGCCATTGTCGGCACGCATTCTCAGGTTATCCAAGACCGTTGCAAGGGCCATTTCTGTTCCATGCCCTGGTCGGAAACCGAATTGATCCTGGTCTAGCAGTTGGTTTCTACTAGGTAGATGGACAGGGACTTACTAACTGCCCACTCCAGGATTTTTACTGGATATGGTAGGAGGGATATTGGTCTGAAATTTGATGGACAGTTAGGATCGAGTGACAGCTTTTTAAGCAACAGGGTTCACCAATGCCTGCTTTCAGACCTCCAGGACAATTCCCCTTTCTAATGACGGACATCAAATCTGCTGCAGCCCGGGAAACAGTTCTGACTGGAACTCTTTCCAAATCGCCTGTGGAAGGGGGTTCAAAGGGGACCCAGAGGACACGTTTTGGGCTAAGTTGTTGAATATATCCTCAGTGGGAATGAATGAGCATCGGAGTGTGTATAATGAGTTTTTTCTCTTGCTTGTGAGCTCTGCCTTTGTTTCTCATCTTTCAAGCAAGTGGGACGATGTCTCATACCTACTCCGTGGTGACGTTTGTAGTGTGTGTATGTGTGTGTGTGTGTGTGTGTGTGTGTGTGTGTGTAGGGTTTCAAACTAGGTCGCCTTAAAGGGGAGATCGAAATGGGTCAGGACACCATTGTTGGAGGAGATACATGGAGAGGTCCTTACCATATATGCCCCGGATCTTCAGGTGGAATGATTGGTCTTATAGGTTGAAGAGGAAGTGATGCTGATTCAGGTGAAAAAACAGGGCACGGTTCGTAGGCTGGTCTTGGTGTACATTCCTTCTGTGCAACTATCTCACCCTAGGTGAAGGAGGATATTGAAGAGGAAGAGAATCTGAGGGCAACACTAGGCAAAACCAAAGAACATAGCATTTCCATTCTGAGTGAGAGGAAAGTAGATATCAATGCTTAGAATGAACTGACAGAGAAGCTGTCCCAGACAAGACCATTAACTTGTGGGAGAGGTGATCTTGCAATCCTGGATCAGTTTGACCAACATGGAGAGTGTTTTGACATCATATAGGGTGTTGGCCTGGTAGTCGATGAGGAACTAGAGTCTGTCAACACAGTATAAGCTCTTTTCTTTGAGCTCAATGCAGAATATGCTGATGGCGTGGGACCCTTCTTTGCCTTCAACGGCAAAGGTGGGCAAGATACCATACATTTTGAATGTGCTTGTGTGACGGTCTGACACTGCCTTTTTTTCCACAGGAAGGGAATTTGGAGAAGAAAATAAGTTACTTACCTGTAACTGCTAGTTATCCAGTATTGATATCTTTCATAGATTCACATGCTTGACTCATTCCTGTTCAAAGAAGGGGGAGTCCCACAATACTATAACGAAGCAGTATGTAACATATTCAAATAGGCTAAAAAGTCAGTAGGCCCTGAAATGTTCTAGCCTATCTTCTTTTAAAAAAGGAACCAAACTTTAACTATGACTAATCAGGTCGTAGCACCCGCTAGAACAACCCAAGCACAAGCACAAGTGGGAATAATATCCCTAGTGACAAGGAGAGCCTTTCAGGGCAGGAGGGTGAGTTGCATGTGAATCTATGAAAGACACCAATACTGGATAACTGCAGTTACAGGTAAGTAACTTATTTTCTTATCCAGTATTGGGGTATCCTTCGTAGATTCACATCCTTGAATCAGAATAGCAAGCAGTACCCCAGAGATGTATCTATCCTTAGCAGATGGTGGGTAGCAGTAATATACATTTGTTGAGAATGTTTTCAGAATAAAACAGAAATGTACATGCATATTTTAGATTAAAAATTCAATGCATGAGGGGACGTGGCTAGCAGCCAAGCATGGCGGCTGCATAACAAAAGAGCTCTCTGAGGCATGCAGCTCTTTTCGTCAATCCGCACTAATTATCCGTACAAAGCCCTCCTGAAGGAGCGGATCCCGAGTTCCAGGAGCAGCCGGTATCGTTCGGCCCGACCCCGGGGAAAATCGGGGGGTCGGGAACCGGTACAGACGTACGCAACCGGAGTGAGGCCTACTGACACTGCCTCAACACCGGCCTGCAGTTTACAGCAAGCACTGGCGGAAGTGCGACCTGGCCGGCAGCGGGTGACCACATTTCACCGGATCTCCGGAGGAGTGACCGGTACCAGCAGCATTTCGGAAACGGACTCAGTGGTAGCCCGAGAAGAGATCCAGACGCCACGTGCCATCAAGGCAGGGAGACTTCATCGGAACGTACCTAATCCCGCTGACGCCGCGGTACTGCGGCCTATTGAAATCCAGCCACCATCACTGCACAGCGAGAAGGGTCTGTAGGCCCGGAGGGGTGAGGAGGCACGGAGGAGAGTCCCCGGCAGTGGAGCTACTGCTGTAGCCTGGAGGGACAGCCGCAGCAGCGGTAGCAGTGCGAGCGCCCAATCGGCTGTAAACTGCAACCGACGCCGTGCAGTGGGCCTTGTGGGTGCCGGTGCCGGAAAACGAAAACCAGCAGGGGGGCACAGGCACCAACATCAGGCGATCGGCTTCGGCGACACTGCCAGAGGCGGGTGCATGCACACCGACTTCATAAGCGGTGAGCAGCACGCCAGTGAATGTTGCAGGAGGTACCAACGGTGCGATCACAGTTAAAGTTACGCGGAAGAGACGCGGTGAGAAACTCCCACGCGCGCAGATCGATCAGCCTGTGCCATAGATGCCCCAACACACCAAGCAGAGACGCTGACACCCACAGCGGAGTGGAGACCCGGAGGCGTTGGTCGAGAGGTGAGGCACGGTAATGCGGAACACTCCCAGAGAAGCAGAGTGACCAGCACCCTAATAGGGGTGATTAATGGACCTTCAGACAAACCTGAGTTATAAAGGGGAACCCTACCTGTGCACATAGACTGCCCGTACCTCTTGCCAACAGGGGACCGGAGCACCTCCAGGGACACTAAGTTTAATCACGGCGAGCATTTCCGGGTGTGACTTCCCCGCATAGGTACCGGCCCCACACAGAACTGATCACTTCGCCCAGAAGCAAACGGCTTAACCGCAGACGCAGGCACTGCAGTGCCGGGCGCCTCACGCCACGAACAAGTAACATTGAGAATTATGGCGGGCAGAGGGCCCAAAAACATGTCAACGCAAGCCAAGCTGGATAAGTACGCCTATGAGAAACACCATCCGCCGCACACGGAGGGGCGCACCTCCACGGGTAAGGGTCCAGAGACAGAAGGGGGGAAAAAAGTAACGCTGGAAGACATCATGAAAGCAGGTGGAAGTGGTCACGAAATCGCTCATTGAAGACACATCAGAACTGCAGATAGCAATGGAACGCATGGAGGCTGTGACCAAACAACTGCAAGCGAAGCTGGATGATCAGGAAGGGCGTTCACGACGCAACAATGTGCGAATCCTGGGCGTTCCAGAAACAGAGCATCTGAAGTGGAATCAGAAGATGGTGGGAATCCGCCAGACCCCTGAAAAGCTGTTGCTCCACAACGTCCAGGAGAAACATCTCAGATGTCGGGAAGACGACCCTGGGACTCAAGAATGGGTGAAGCTGAGTAGGGTGGGCAGAGCCGATGCCGTTATGAGACTCTTTATCCCCACAAGCAAGTAAGATGGTATGAGTAGGGATTAAGCACTCAGCGAAGTTGGGGTAGCGGGCGGTGTTATGTCCGTGGAGCAGGGAAGCAGGGATGGGGGGGGGGGGGGGGGGGGGGGGGGGGGGAGTTTTAGTATTGTTGGTTTTGGTTCAAGATTCACACACTATGGCACACCATGTCACGTCCTATACATGCAGATCCACGGGTGGCAACAAACACATGTCACCGCAATTAATACGACAACTAGACACGCTCCTAAGACCACATGATGGCTCGCCAGTCCCACACAGCAGCCACTGAGGACATGCCGCGCTCCATAGCGGTGCCCCCCCTTCGACTGCTCACATGGAATGTTAGAGGGCTGGGGGACAAAATAAAAAAGAGGGTTGGTCCTACAAGCAATCAAACGCCAGGGCCCCGCTCTGGTGTTATTGCAGGAGACACACCTCACGGGGACAGCATGTCATGCACTCGAAAGGCGAGGCTATAAAATGGCGGCGCACTGCGTGATCCCGGAGGACGGGTATACTGTGAAAAAAACCTCCCCCTTTATTGTTTTGCAACACAAGGTGGACGATCAAGGCCGCTTTGCGGCTGTTCATGGGCAATGGGAGGGTAAACTCCTAAATGTGGTGTCCGTATATATTCCTCCAGCACTACAATCCATAGCATTGCCTGCACTAGAGGAGTTTCTCCTGAATCTCCCGACGGGAGACACGATCATAGGGGGAGATTTCAATGCCATTACAGACCCAGCGCTAGATACATTTCCCGTTAGGACACGCGCGTTGGGCTCCTCTGCCTTCCCGGGTTTCATGGAGGCATTGGGACCAACAGATGCCTGGCGCCATATTCACCGCACAGCAAAGCAATACACGTATCACTCTCCGGTGCACAATAGTCTGTCCCGCATAGACTACTTTCTGCTCCTAGCTGAAGGGATGAGGGTCGTAGACACCATAGACATACTGCCAAGAGGAATTTCTGACCACTCTCCTGTGTTGCTATCCCTCTCCACTAAGGAGAAGAAACGCGTGAGAATTTATCCCATAGATCCCAATTATCTCATGATCCCCAAGATAAAAAAAGGCCTTAAGTCTAAGACCAAGTATTATTTCATAGAAAACACAACATCAGTGTCCTCCCCCTCGGCCCTGTGGGAGGCATATAAGACGGTCCTGCGGGGGTGAGCAACTGCATCGGTGTCGGGACACAAGCAAACATATCGGCAAGAACTCTCAGAGCTGGAGCTGACGCTCCAGGAGGCAAACACGGCACACATGACTAATCCCACGACGGAAACTGCACACGTGTTGAAATTGCGCCAGCAGCAGTACCAAGACCACCGCAAGTCGTGGACAGCATGTCTACACAGCGCATAGGGTCTATGACATCGGGGACAAGGCTGGGAAAATGCTGGCATGGCTGGACAAAAGAGGAGGGGGCAACAAAGTCATTCAACACCTACATACCCGAGAGGGGCAGCTGCAGACACACCCAGAGGATATAGTACACACCCTGGCGAGGCATTTTCAGGACGTCTATACTCCGGAACAGCAGGTCACGGCACAGGCAGCGATGGCTTCCCTTAATAACATAGGCACCCCCACGCTGCCGCCGGAGGCTGTACAGGAACTTGAGGCGGATCTGACAGGAGATGAAATACAACTAACAATCCAGGCGATTCAATCCGGAAAGGCTCTGGGCCCCAACAGGATATCATAGAGTGGTATAAAATCATGTCCGAGGCCCTTAGTAAGCCCCTATTGGCAATGTACGTGGAGAGCCTGGCGAGGGCGGAACTCCCGCTAGACCAACGAACCGCGACCATCGTGGCTATACCGAAACCGGGCAAGCCATCGGCGGAATGCTCCTCATATTGCCCCATATCCCTTCTTAACGTGGAAGCAAAAATTCTAGCGAAGCTACTGGCTAACAGACTGATAAACCACCTGCAACTGTTGATCCACCCGGATCAATTGGGCTTTATGCCCCATAGGAGCACGGCCCTCAATCTTAGGCGGGTACACGGGGTGATAGCACGAGCCCACTCCCTGTCGGAGGCAGCAGTGATCCTTTCTCTAGATGCCAAAATGGCGTTTGATTTGGTGGAATGTGAATTCTTATTTGCAGTCCTGGCCCGTATGGGCTTTGGCCCTAAATACATTTCTTGGATCCGGCTCCTCTATACTAATCTTGTTGCTCAGGTTACCGCCAACTGTCACATCTCGCAGACATTCCTGCTGGCACGGGGAACTCGACAGGGCTGCCCCCTGTCCCCCTTGCTCTTTGCCTTAGTATTGGAACCGCTAGCAATCTTGATCAGAACGACACCATTGCTGGGAGGAATTGGATGGGCGGAAGGATGGGAGGACCGTGTGTCCCTCTATGCTGACGACATGCTGATTTATTTAAGGTATCCCGAAAGGGGCATCCCGGCGCTTGTAGCACTCTGTGACACACACGGGAAGACGTCGGGTTATACATTGAACTGGTATAAGTCAGTGATTTACGTGTTGAGAGGGCCGGGACCTGTGCTGGCACCAGACTGCCCACTCACGCTGACATCTGGCTCCTTTAAGTATCTGGGCATCCACATCACCGATAACGCCCCAGATTTCTTTGTTAAAAACCTGGGGCCTCCCCTGGAACGTCTACGAGCGGACGTGAAGCACTGGGCGACCCTGCCGTTGACACTCCTTGGGCACGCGGCCCTGTACAAGATGATGGCGCTCCCGAGATTTTTGTACGCACTGGAAAATACAACATACCTGATCGCGCTGCCTTATTTTAAACAAGTCAAGGCGTTGATCTCCACTTTACTGTGGAGTAATGGTCCGGCACGCATTGCACATGACAAATTGACCAGAAGTTGGTACGAGTGGGGTATCGCCTTACCGGACATACAATTATACTATTGGGCGGCGCAACTCAAAATTGTAAACCAGTGGATACACGCACCGAGAGATGACCCCGCATATAGAGCCGATTGGGCACAGCTAGGAACAGACTGCATGCTGTCAACGCTGTACAATAAACAAGTCTCGCGACTGGTAGGGCCCGCAAAACACACGACCACTTTATGGCACGCAGCGCAGGTGAAGCTGGGAAGGAAGGGAAAGATCACCAAACTAACCCCTCTTTGGGACACGAAAGCCCTAGTGCGCCTGAGACACAGTAAGGGATTTGCGCAGTGGGATAGTATTGGTATCTCGACGGTGGGAGATCTGTGGGAGAAAGACACTGTGATCATGTTCGCCCAGCTTCAGCAACAATATGGATTAGGCCCGAACGAAACCTATAGGTACATTCAAATCTGACACGCGCTATTGCAGGCGATACCGTTGGTCGCCGAAGTACCAGATTCCTCACCACTGGAAGACAGACTGCTTACTGATTACATGCAGCAGGGTGCAACCTCACTCACATACAAGAAATTGCTCAATAATCTGAAAGACCCCACGCCGGCGTTGCGAGAGAAGTGGGTGGGAGATGTAGGCGATATTGACGACTCAGAGTGGAATGAGGCGCTAGCATCCCCGAAAGAAGTGGGCATCTTGGCGAAATTTAGATTAGTCCAACTCAAAATCCTACATCGCATTTATTACACACGGTGCATGCTCCACAAGATACACAGAGCGCCACACCCCTTTTGTCTTCGCGGCTGCGGGGAAGAGGGTACGCTGTTCCATACGCTTTGGGACTGCCCCCGCATAATGGAATTTTGGCAAAAAGTTAAGCGCACTGTCTCACAAACACTTCAAATTTCCCTCCTACCTGAACCACGCAAGTGCCTTTTAAATATTTGGGAACCGAACGATGTGACTAGGTATGGACTCATATGGGCCACTTTGGCTGTCATGGTGGCCAAAAGAGACATTGCACAAAATTGGGGCGCCTCAGAACTACCCACGGTGCCCATGTGGAGTAGGAACATGGACTTATTAATGTTCACGGAGAGGGCGGTGTATGTGCTTAGGGCCTGCCTCTGTAAATGGAACAAAGTGTGGTCCACCTGGAATGTGTACAGAGGAGAGTTGTGCGACCCCTTACCGGAGGATGACAATGTGTGCTCAGATGAAGAAGAGGAGGGTGTCTAGAGGGCGTGGGTGGGTGGGTGGAATAGCTCAAAAGAAGGAATAAGTGTTGCACCATACTTGTGACACAGCTCTTGGTTGCATCACTCTATGCGAATGGCATTAACCAGTGGGAAGAAGCAGACATGGTAATAGCTAAAGAGTGTGAATGTTCATCTTGACCACAGTTTCGAGTTATGGTTCATGACACAGAAAAAATAAAATAATAGACCTAACAACTGTTAAACATGGATGGGAGTGTGATATATAGGATACGATTTTATGGTACGCCGCCGGACCCCAGGGTTGTCGGCCATAAGGCTGTGTACAAGCGAACAATTTTGATGGCGAGTAGGTCTGAAGCGGCCGGCCCGGTGGGTTGTAGGCCCTGAACTGTATTTATCACCTCTGCAACTACTCTCAATAAAGGTCTCTTAAAAAAATAAAAAAATAAAAATAATTCAATGCATAAATACATAAATACATAAACATGAGGATTATTAGGAACAATAATGGGACGAAAAACGTTGATGCATTAAGGTCAACTAGTACAAACAAGTATAAGAATCAGCCAGTTGTATACTTAATGTAAGTAAGAAAAAGAGAATACCTGTATTTAAATAGGTTCACCTTATTGGAATAAATGTCGTAGAAAAGCCTGACTAACGTCTGCGTCACTGTGCAGATTCGAAGCAGTAGTGCTGCATTAAGGTGTGGGTGCTCTACCATATCGTAGCACGGAATATATTCTCCTGTGGAATGCCAGCAAACAGAGCAGCCAATGTGGAGACTGCTCTTGTAGAATGCACCTTAGTCCTCTTCGACAAAGGTTTGCCAGCTTTGACTAGGCAACAGTGAATTGCAGCAGAGAGCCACCTGGCAATGATTTGTTTCTTCATTGGAGTTCCTTGGAAGCCCCAAACATAGGCCACCAGTATATTGTCAGTTTTGTGGATGAGTATAGTCCTTTGTAAGTAAAATTTGAGGCATTGTTCGAGTGTGAAGCATTTTCAGCCAGCGTAGCCGATTCGGGAAAAACAGTTCGGAGAATGACAGATTAATTGAGGTGAAACTGAGAAGGAACCTTTGGGATGAATTGAGGATTAGTTCTTAGAACCACAGATTCATCAGTGAAGCAAAGGAAAGGTTCCTTAATGGTAAAAGCCTGTATCTCACTAACCCTTCTGGTGGATGTGAAAACGAGGAAAAGAGAAACTTTCCATGTAAGAAGTTTAACTCCGCCTTATGAATGGGTCCAAAAGGCTGTTTCATTAGTTGCAAGAGTACCACATTGAGGTGACATTCCGGAGGCGGGGCTCTTCCTGCAGGGAATGTTTGGTAGAGCCCTTTCATGAATTGCTTCACGAGTCTTGAAGAGCAGAAAGACAAAGGGTGAGGAGAGCATCTGGATCAAGAAATTGCAGTAAGGTGTACCTTTAGTGGTGCATACACCAGGCCTGATTTTGCCAGGGCACGTAGATATGGCAAGATTTACTCTGGAGAGACATGAAAAGGATGTAAGTTGTTCTGTTGCCACCAAATGCAGAATCTCTTCCATTTTAATTTGCACGTTTTTCTGGTGACTTCTACTCTAGATCTGGAAGGAATGGTTCTTCATTCTTGCATTATTTTCAAATCTTGAAACTCGTAGAATTCAGAAGCCAGGTATGCAAGTGATGAGATGCTGGCCCCGGATGGCATATCTGCCCCTTGTTAATGGTCAGAAGTGACAGTGTTGATAAGCGGCAAATGCATTTGGTCTCTGAAAGAAGAAGCAGCTCCGAGAACCAGTGCTGCCTTGGTGAACTGGGTGCGCTCAGTAGGAGGAGACAGCCTTCTGTCCTCATTTTAGTAAGGACCATGGGAATCAATCAGATTGGGGGAAAACGGATGCTTATGTACCAGACCATTGCATTGAAAGGGCTTCCCCCACAACCCTGGGAGAGGGAACCACCTGGAAAAGAACTGGCATTTGCTGTTGCTGTCCGTTGCAAAGAGGTCCAGCACTGGCTTTACCCATTCTGAAAATACTTTGTTCAGTTGATTCTGGTCCAGTTCCCACTTGTGGTCACTGTCCTTTGTCCTGTTGAGAGTGTCTCTAAAGTATTGTGAAGACCAGGGACATGCTCGGATTGCAGTGATATCCTGTGATATGTCAGCCAAAGCTCGTTGGCTTCTTGTGAGAGTGTCAGAGATTTGGTTCCTCCCTGCTGGTTGTATTGTCAGTATAAGCCAGAACTGAGGATCCTGCGATCCTTGGAAGGAAAGCTTGCAGGGAGAGAAATATTGCCTTGAGTTCCAGGATGTTGCTGTGCATCATTTTTTGAGAAGAAAACCATTTGCCCTAGATATGGAGGTCTTGTAAATGTCCTCCACAGATGCATCCGTTGTGACAATGAAAATGGGAATGGACAGTAGATATATGAGGCCTTCTGAGAGAGGTAGTTTGTGATACCACATCTTCAATGCTTCTCGTATGCTTAGAGTGACTGAGATAAGGTCCTCAAAGGACTGTCTTGTTTGCATACAATGCAATTCAAGTTCCTCTTGTAATGGTCTCATTTTGAGGCGAGCCAAGAAACTAGGTTGAATGCCAAAGCGAGCATTCCTAGGACCGATTTGAACGGATACACTGAAACGTACTCTTTTTATATGTTCTGTGCTAAATCTTCAAACTAGTGTTGCCGCTTTTGGAATAGGTTGTTCTGTAAATTCTAGGATGCGGACTTAGATAACTAAGTCAAACACCCATCTGTCCGAAGTTATGTCCTTCCACTGCTGGATGAGTCTGGATATATTCGCACCAACAGGACAGGAAAGGGTAGTAACTGGTACCTGACTTAGGTCACTGCTTGAGACTTTTCACTCTACTTTGAGAAGGTGGTCTCCTGCGGGAGCCCTGTTTGGAGAAACCCGCTGTTGATGACAGGCAATATGAGGATTGCTGATAACCCTGTCTGTACTGAGACTGAGACTGGTAGGTCTGGAGCTGTTGGGTGTGCGCTGGTATTCGCCCTTATAGGTTGAAAATTCTTGTCCTTGTGCACCTCGAAACAGCAATTTTCGATACTGTTGCGTGCCAAGGGATTTGACAGTGTGTCGGTTTTGATGGACAGCAAAGCCTCATCTATATGTTTTCTGATTAACGACATCGTATGCCATATTCAAGATTTTGGTTTGAACTGCTCAGGAGCAACCTGCCAACCGACGCCTCCCGTGCTTTATGAAGCACAATGTGAGGACGTGGCAATGTTCTTCATTGACAAAGTAGAAAAGATCTACTCAGAACTAAATACAGAAACAACTAATGTGGAACAGCAAATAGAGAGCGATCCCTCCACATTAGGCTGTGCCATGCCACAAGGGACTCATGACTCGGAACAAACAAAATGGTTGCCTTTGGACACCTTGTCTTTTAATCGCATTTTAAATAGTCTTAAATCTGGTTCAACTAACGACCCGCTCCAGATTCATATTCTCCAAAAATTAGAACCTATTTCATTGGAACTCATCATGGAGCTACCTAATGCATCATTGAGGGAAGCAATATTACCAGCCACGTGGAGACATGTTTCCCCTGCTGAAAAAACCCAATGACGATCCAGCTGAACCTACGAATTTCTGCCTGATCTCATGGTTTCTCTCTTTGTCAAAAATGTTGGAAAAACACGTTAACCAACAGTTTGTGGAATCGTATAAAATCTTTCATGCGTCACAATCAGGCTTTAGAGCAGGGTATTCCATAGAGACCACGCTCCAGGGAGTCACTGAAGCACTGTACCAACATCTTGACAAGGGTGAAATGGTGGCACTCATTTTGCTTGACTTGAGTGCCGCTTTTGACACTGTCACACACTGTTCTACTAAACGTTCTTCAATCTCTGGGCATAGTCGGCTCAGCGTTTAAATGGATTACAGATTTTTCAAATAGGAGGTGGGTGGGCGCACACTGCCTCACACCCCAGCACTCAGTTTGCCCAATGCATCATGTTAGATTTGGGGGTCTCTAGTTGGCACAGGTAGGTACTTGTGACAAATAGGAACCCTAGAGTCTAGTCAGGGTAAGGGGGTACACTCCTAAAATTACCCCTGCTCACCCCCTTGGTAGCTTGGCACAAGCAGACAGGCTTAGCTCAGAGGCAGTGTGTAAAGTATTTGTGAACACATACAGTAATCCAGGTACGACACTACAGATGGACACCACACAGTTGTATATTAAAAACAAGTATTCTTTATATAGATTTAACACAAGACCATAAACAACAAAAATCCACAATACTGCACTTAAAATGGTAGAATTGGCTTAGTGCTCTTTAGATCTTAAAATGAGACACTTTGAGCGGCTTTGGCGGCAACAATCTTCTCCCTTGATGCGAGACGCTTCCGCTCAATGCGACAGCTGCAGCGGCGACACCCTTGTCCGCTCAATGCGACAGCTGCAGCGGCAACACCCTTGTTCAGAGATGCGGCTCCGACGGCGGCACGCTTCTCGGTGGATGCGAGGCTCTTCTGCAGTGCAATGTGCCAGCTACAGCGGTAACATCCTTACTCAATGATGCAACGGCAGCAGCTGAGATGGCGACACGATTCGATTAATAAAACTTTATTCGATTCAACAACAGAATCATAAAAGTATACACAATTTTTTTTTTTTTTTAAATCGAATCGAGATGGCGACACGCTTCTTCGGGTTGCAGGATGCTTCTTAAGATGCGGTGCAATGCGTCAGCTACAGCGACGACATCCACGATGCGACAGCTGCGACACGCTTCTCCTCTTTAGACCCGCTTCCAGCGCCTTGCGACACATAGTCCCTCAGAAGGCCAAAAACAGCAGCATGCACTTCCAAAGAACTCTGGGGAGCTAGGGGTTGAAGTCTGTTGTCCCCGAGACTTCAGCAGGAGGCAAGCTCCTTTCTCAAGACCTTGGAGATCCTTCAGAAGTTGAATAAAGTTCACACAAAGTCCTTTTTCCTTTCTTTGGCAGTCAGGCAACCACTGCAGGCCAATCACCCAAGCATCACTTCAGCTTAGGGATAGTCTCTGCTCAGTTTCTTCAGGTTCCTCTCCTCAGCAAAAGTTTCTCCTTGTAGTCCAAAAGTGATCTAAATTCTTGGGATCAGGGTCCCACTATTTATACCCCAAAATCCTTTGTCGTCTGAGGGCAGAGGGGCCTTTGCCCAATTCAAATTAGTTCTGGTCAGTCCTGGAGCACTCTGTTTACATGACTCCTCCTTTCCTTTCACAGTGCAGGGCAGAAACATCAGACGCCCCACAAGCGGTGGAGCCAGCATTGTGGAGGGAAGGCCCAGCCCTAGTGCACTCTGTTGACATGACTCCTTCTCTCCTTTCACAGTGCAGGGCAGAAACATCAGACGCCCCACAGGAGGGGGAGCCAGCATTGTGGAGGGAAGGCACCGCTCTATTCAGGTCCCAGGTGCAACTCCTCCCTCCCATCTAGATGCATATCTCTCTATTCACCACTGGGCTGACTCACTCTGTCTCCTGGAATCCTCAGCCCCTGTCACTGAAACTATAGACAAGGAATACACAACCTAGCAGGCAGGCTTGGATAGTTAGACAAGAAAATACCTACTTTCTTAAAGGGCTATTTTCAAAAACAGAATTTTAAAACCAACTTCACTAAAGATGTATTTTATCATTATGAGTTCAGGTATACTAAACTCGAATGTCTGCCATGTTCCCTGAGTCAGTTAGGATTATAAAATGTTATAATCTAACTGCCCATTCTGGCCTATGGGGAATAAGTAGCCTTGCAATAGTGAAAAACGAAAATGGCTGTAATTCACTATTAGGACATGGCACATCAGGGCTTGTCCTACCGTCTACAGATACACAGCACTGACTGCACCAACAAGGGTGAAAAACTAAAGCCTGACACTGAAGAAAGTGTTATTCTGCACTGCATCGGGGCAAACGGAGTGCTGGAGTGTGAAGCAGTGTGCGCCCACCCCCTCCTATTTGGATGAAAGATTTCCTCACCGGTCGGACTTTTCTGGTCTTTTCCCCATCCTCTTGCTCCAAGACCCATACGTCCCCGTATGGGGTCCCACAGGGTTCGATCATTAGCCCAGCGCCATTTAATCTCTATGTTAGCCCACTAGCTACAATTGCGGAAGAAGCTGGGTTGTCTATCTTTTCTTATGCGGATGACACCCAGCTAATCTTCTCCTTATCCTCCAACGAGCCATCAACGGGGTCATCTCTACAGGTAGGGCTGCCAAAGATTGCTAGCTGGATGCACACTAATTGGCTAAAGTTAAATGGTGGAAAAACTGAGGTTCTGATGTTGGGTGAAAAACAAAGATCTCAGGGGCCCCCGTCATTGACCCCCCCAAATGGGAGATTTGCCTCAACCGGAGCAAACAGTAAATACTCTAGGCGTAATCATAGATGATCAGCTATATGAGGCAGCAAGCAGTCAAGGTCGCATCAACTTGTTTCAGCATCCTAAAATGCCTCCGCAAAGTACTTTGGATGTTGCCTGGTCCCACAAAAAAAATTGTGATCCAAGCTTGGATTATGTCCAGGTTGGACTATGGCAACGTCCTGTACCTAGGAGCAAATAAGGAGGTAGTTCGAAAACTGCAAGTGGTTCAGAACTCTGTGGCCAGACTGCTTTGTCATGTGCCGAAAAAGTCATCTATCTCAAGCTCTCTCCGTGACCTCCAATTGCTCAAGATAGAGAACCGTACTAAATTTAAGGCCTTATGTTATATGCATAAGATCAAGCTGGGCACAGCACCTCAATATCTGAGCTCCTTAGCCCATCCATATCTTCTGACACGTCTGCTTCGATCCTCCTCAAGAAAAATTTCTAGTTCCCAGGTTCAAACAGGCCCGTATGGGTGGTCGGTCCTTTTCGTATCTGGCCCCCTCACTGTGGAATTCACTACCCGTGCCGCTCCGGCACGAAACCAGTTATAAAAACTTTCGTAAAGGGCCTCAAAACTTGGCTATTCAATCAGTAGATGTTATCTTTTCTTTCGCACTGTGTCTGTTGGCGCCAGGAAACCTCTGGGTATCTGTGCGCCTTATACATTTAATTTAATTTATTATTAATAATAATAATAATAACCTCCGGTCTGAACTATGTCACCTTCAGCCATCCTTGGCATATGTTGAACAGCTGCGCCTGCTAGTTGTCTAAAGCCTATAGTAGCTATATCGATTGCCAAGTCAAACACTTCAGATGCTGCCCGCACCCCTTCTTATAATATCTTTCTGACTTCCTGTTGCCTGTCCTCTGGGATAAGGTCCAACACAGAAGTCATATCTGACCACATCATAGCGGCCAGAATTGCTAAGGCATTGGACTGTGATGGCAGACGTGGAGGAAAGGGGTTTGCTTCATTTCTTCACTGTCGCTATTCACGGGATGCCAGAGGGAGCTCGTGAGTTGTTTCGAGGACGCCATCTTCACATCTGCAAGGAGGCTGCGCTCTGTAATCTCTCCGTAATCGCACCCGCCCTGCCCGTGAAAGGACCGAAGAATTACGCAGCTTCGGTCGGACTGAACCGCTCTGGACACGGGCGCGAGTGTGGTTGCGAGGGTGAGGTGCTCGAAAAATAGCCGCCACGTCCGCCCGCCCTCCTGCTGCTCTCCCGTCGCTGACCAGAACTGCGGCCGAACTGTGGCCGATCTTGCAGCCTGGCCTGGCCTCGGCCTCTCATCGACACGGCTGCCTTGAGACGGCTACAAGGTGAGCAGGGAGAGCAGGGGGCTGGAGGGAGAGTAGGGGAGCAGCGGTCTGTGGGCAAGGGGGCAGGTGGAAGGTGAGAGCTCCGGGAGGTGTGTCTGCGTTTTTTTGGGCGCGGAGCCAGGACTGGAGGCCATTTGGGCATACAAATTGCTCAGAAGTTCCATGCTAGCCGTGTAAAACCCTCCTTGAAAAAAAAGAAAGAAGAAAAAGCGCAGGGACATGTCCAAGGATTAAGGTGTGATGACCACGGCGGCTGGCAGGTGTGAGCGCTGCACCAAGCGCTGCGATAACAACGCCTGCTAGCAGGGGAGGGCTCCTTTGGTGTTTGGCCCTTCACGAAACCATCCTTGTCGTTAAACGTTAGAGCTAAAGTGCGGTTGGCAGGCGTGAGCGCTGTGTTGAGCTTCGAGCGCTGTGATAACAATGCCGCCACCAACACTGCTCAGTTCGTCCACCCGGGCCTCACATTTACTGAGAACAGCTTTGAACTATAGGGGAATTAGAGCGTGTGAGGACCACGATCTGAGGGAAAGCAGAGAGCTGGCCCACCTTTGGGATCTCTCTTGGAGAAACAGCAAGAAATTACAGGTGAAATATTGAGGACCAGAAACTCTTCCTTATTACAGGCCCAGACACAGGCAAAGCCTCGTCCTCACAGATCTGCCCGAAGACGGAAGGCAAAACTCTTCTACCCCACGGGAGTGGGGGAGCTCCACCCCGGGTCAGTGCTTTTAGAGGGGGCCCCCGCGGACTCACCTGGAACCACAGGAGCCACACCAACACTCCCAGGCTTATTTGTGGTCTCCCCAGCACTGTCAGTGTCATTGACAGTTTCACCGCAAATAGGGGAAAAGGGGAAGTGTTACACCACAGCCAATTTGAACCCCCACCCCGGTGTTACCCCAGCCGCCACTGGGCTCTCAGGGAACAGAGACATAAGAACTTTCTTGCTACCTTTGGTCACATGTTCGGCAGCACCTTTCAGGCCCCTGAGCAGCTCAAAATCCACCAAATCTCCTGTACAGAGCCCGAGATCCATCGCGGGGCAGGCACCAGGGCCTCCTTTATCACCAACAACAATCACTCTTCAGGGGGCAGATTTGCTCAAGCTAGTGTCAGCTGATAGGGCAGCATTGAGACCTGAGCATGACAGATCAACAACCTTGTCCCCACAAGCATTAAAAAACCCTCAACTAAATAGGTCATCATATGAGACCCTGACCGCTGGTGTTGGCAACGGTCCCCGCTGCAGTGCATCAGGAAACAGAGAGTACACACTTGACGTGTCTGGGAGCTGCAAAGCCCACGACGAAGGAGGAGTAATCACTGAACCACCGGCCGGGCAGTCCCAGATCTTGTTGAGCTGGAGCCCGCCGAATCAAGATAAAACGCCTCAGCTCTCACTCTCGAAACGCGGAAGGGAGGACAGACCCCCAGTGTTTGTAGACCATCTAACACTGATCAATGAGACCCTTATTTCCATGACTGGAGCAGCAATCATGCACGCCGATAAGCTCGATACCCAGATAAACATATTACAAACAGTGGCCAATTTAATTTCAGGAGTTGATGCCAAACTGGATAACCTGAACTCCCTGATTCGTAGAGCTCAGGAGAGCTCAAACCTCATGCCTGAGCGTTGTAGTTGCGGTCCAATTTTAACAAATCTAGAAAAACTCCCCCATATCATGACTACTCTAATCGAGGATCTTAAAATAGAAGCTGGCAAGAACAAGGATTTAAATACAAAGGCATCAGTGTCTGATTCCTCCATAAAAGAATGCTTAAAAATCTCTTCACTAGACGGCACAGTAACACATAATGAAAATCAATCTGCTAGGGTTGGGCCCACACCAACGAACAATGCAAATACCAGAGACGCCACACCAACTACAAACCAAAACTTTGAACGGCAGCAGACTCCAATATCGTCCAGTTCAGACCCCCAAAAGAATTTATCGAGGAAAAATACAAAAAAATTAAAAAAACTGAACAAGGCGATTAAAAATAAATCCATACGGGAATGGCTGCAGCCCGGTCACCAGACGCAAGGCCACACAGAGATACCGGAAACAACTGAACCAGAAGCTTTCTCCTCAATAACAAAGTTCGGTCCCAAAGCATGAAGTTCTCCATTCCTCTAACCCGAAACAATAACAAACCAAGGGTTGGCGCTCCGGCCAGCCCCACCAGTGTAAGCCACAAACCCTGTAAATGACCCACAAAATCAAAACGCAGTGGAAGCGACTCAACTTCGCATTATTGAATATGATGCTCGATCAAATCACCCTTTGGCCGCTGTTTCATCTACGTCGACAACGCACGATGCGCCTCAAGTGTCACGGGTTGTTTTAGATACAAAGGGCACTGAAAACACTTGGTTCAATAATGGGTTTCCCAGCCAAACCAGATTTTCCAGCTTCCCACTTACGGCGGCCCCTCATCGAGCTACGGGGGCAATAAGGCAGGCAGATGCCCTCTTATTTGGCCTTTCACAGCCAATACATACAGGCGCTCAGGCTGCGGTCTCCGTTGGTGACTTAAATTACTCCCAATCTCAGGATTGGGAAATAAGGCTATATCCAGAATATGTCTCGTAGGGGAGGTGGGACATCCTCAATCGTAGCAATCTTCTGATACTCTGTGCAAACATCCCAGGACTGGAGGGAATAAAAACCATCTCCTTCCTACCGCCAGATGCGGGAGAGAAAAACGAAACCACGGAGTTAACCTTCATGAGCTCGGCCATGGCAGAGGCTTTAAAAAGCCAGCACAAGCTACTGGAAAGCTGGGGCATAAAGATAAAACCCAAGTGTCCACAAAAATACCCTTTGATATTAAAAACACACTCTGCGCTCCCCCGATGGGAAACATGGCACAACCAGCTGGAGAGCTTTCACGTCCGCATGCGCTCTATAACGATGCACCAGAATTGGCGCCCACACTCCAGGGGCACAAAGGTGGCATAAACTCCGGTCACCCCATCAGAACCCCAATTAAGATCACCATGAATTCAATCCAGGGGACACGCACATGCGCTACACTGGGACCCGTGAATAAAGACTGGTCCTGGCTCTCGCTTGCTTTAAACTCCAAGACCCAATGGATCTCGCCTTAACGTCTGGGGCCACTTTCCACGACGTATGAAAAACACAGACCTAAAACCCACAGAGAAGGAATGGTCTCCGGCGAGTTTGAAAGTCATGTCTTGGAACGTTGCTGGCCTTAGGCGGCTGCTTCTCAAACAAAATGCGCTGTCATGATGGAGGATTGCAAAAAACACAGTTGATGGACAGAATGCAGAACAATGTCTTACATTCACCCCAGTACAAAGATCTGGGCCTAAATCCATCGTTTTTTTGCACTCCACACCACCCTAGGTCAGACACTGGCTATATGCAAATCAGCCTTGACCCTGTGCCTCATGGGAACAGTCCAGCCCGAGCTACCAAGCCATGTCTTTCATAGACCGGAATCAAGCATCCAAGGACCGGTTTCTGGCTGTCAGCCTTCTTCAGCCTGGATAGCTTGACTCCAGTGATGTGGAGAGCCTGGGACTCACGTCTGAGCATACCCAAAAATTGCAAAAAACACAGTTGGACAGAATGCAGAACAATGTCTTACATTCACCCTAGTACAAAGATCTGTGCCTAAATCCATCGTTTTTTTGCACTCCACACCACCCTAGGTCAGACACTGGCTATATGCAAATCAGCCTTGACCCTGTGCCTCATGGGAACAGTCCAGCCCGAACTACCAAGCCATGTCTTTCTTAGACCGGAATCAAGCATCCAAGGACCAGTTTCTGGCTATCAGCCTTGATAGCTTGACTCCAGTGATGTGGAGAGCCTGGGACTCACGTCTGAACATACCCAACCCACTCGGGGTGAAAATTGCAAAAAACACAGTTGATGGACAGAATGCAGAACAATGTCTTACATTCACCCCGGTACAAAGATCTGGGCCTAAATCCATTGTTTTTTTACACTCCACACCACCCTAGGTCAGACACTGGCTATATGCAAATCAGCCTTGACCCTGTGCCTCATGGGAACAGAACAGCAAGAAACTACAAAGCCATGTCTTTCCTAGACCGGAATGGAGGAAGCAGACATAATTTGCATACAAGAGACTTGGCAAATCCATCCTCTCTCCCTGAGAGGATATGCTGAGTATGGAAAACCAGCAAAAAAGCTTAACATCTTCGGTAGACCCTCAGGAGGGATATGCGTCTACATTAAACATGCACTAAATTTGGAATTTGCAGAAATCTTCAACCTACAGGATTTCCTCCTGGCAGGGATCCTGAAAGGCTGCCGCCTGGCAAATAGTAACTTCTCAATACTGTTAATTAATGTTTACCATAACCCCTTTGGGCCTTCATCTAACTCGGCCATGTTGACACATCATATTGAGTGCTTACTGTTTCAATTCGCGGGCCTTGAATGTATTATTCTTGGTGATTTTAACACTCATAACATAGGGGTTTCGACCACACGCAGCCACCAGGCAGGGGCCACTGACGCATTAAACAACCTACTAAAATCCTATAACCTGGCGACGGCCCACTCAGTCCTCTTAAAAAACAGTCCGGGGCAGATGGTCGGCCCTACATTCAACAACCAAACCACAGTCGATTACATAATTTTAAGCTGCAAACTCCAACTTTTAATGTCAAACTTTTCAGTCCACCCGCGCAGTGACAGCAACCACACTGCCTTAACTGTCACTTTGAACCTCATAGTGGACCAACGCGACAAGCTTGAATACATCAGACGGCCGTTGGAGAAGAACTGATAAAGCTTCCCAGAAGGATCAAATGGGAACAAACCGCAATAACCAGAAATCAAAATAAGCGCCAAAAAACTAAACAAGAAACGTAAACTGTTCCACAAAAGCGGGACAAAACAAAACAAGAACCAACTACAAGAAGCTAAAAAAAGTCATGTAAAAAAGGTGAAGCACAATGTGAAGCACAATGGTTAATTATTTTTGACTTGCTGAGCCCGGGAAAATCACAGGAGTTTTGGAATTATATATGCAACATGGGACGAGGCCCAAACCATAGAGAAAATGCCCTTGAAGCCTCTATTTGGGTCGCCCATGTAAAAGCACTATATACTAATGATGGTCCCGCAAACACGCAAAATGTACCACCTATCGCTGGAGACTACCTTGATCCTTCCATCGAGATGACGGCCCCACCGGGAAAATTGTTGGTCTCCAAAATCTTCAAAACCATCAGACAAAACGCCGCACCGGGGGGCACCAATGGGCTTCCCGGGCACCTATTCAAGGCAAACATTGACTTTTGGTCCAAAAACCTGACCCATCTGTACTCTGAATGCTGGCTCCAGGGGGATCAGACTCGTGGAGAGGCTCGCTTTTACAGCCTATTCATAAAAAAGGCCCAAAATCGGAACCCGCCAATTACCGCATGATTGCCTTGTTGAATATTGAGGGAAAAGCCTATGCTAGCGCCATCTTAAGGGACCTCGCAGACTGGTCAAGTGCAGCAGGCATCCCTCCATTCTGCCAAACTGGATTCAGACCTGGGTCAGCCACAGTCGATAACATCATCGCTCTTTCTTTCCTGGCACACCGCGCATGGACAGGCAAAAGTCTTCCCCTCTTCGCCTGCTTTATTGACTACTCGGCGGCGTTTGAGGGGGTCGACCGCGCAATTCTGTGGCACAAGCTGGTCCAATGGAACATCAATCCAGGGCTGCTAAGAGCGATTCAGTCCTTATATAAAAAAAACTTGGGTGAGCATCAAACTCTCAAGGGACCATGCTTCTGTTAAGATCAACACAGATGGAGGCCTAAAACAAGGGTGTGTGCTAACCCCATTATTATTCAACTTATACACAGAGGACATGGAGAGGGCCCTAACTGGGGCTGCCCTGGCCACCCCAAAGATTGGCGGGCTCAAAATACATTTTATGCAATATGCTGATGACTTGGTCCTCTTGGACCACACGAGAATGGGGCTGCAAAAGGTGCTGACGGCACTGGCCGTATACAATGACAAAAACAGGCTTATAGCTAATCGAACTAAATCAAAGGTAATTATATTTGGGCATTACCCAAGGAAAAATCTTTGAAATGGAGGCTAGGCAATCTTTTGCTGGAAAGTACACAGCGGTATATCTACTTGGGCATCTGTTTTCAGGAATCGGGGCTCTGAAGTGCCCATCTTAACTCAATCCAGGCCAAAGGTAAATCCATCACCTATGCCATTTGCAAGCTGCAAGCCTCCTTATACAGCCCGTCTACCACGGCCATCAATAGAGTACTTAAAGCCAAGCTTATGCCAGCACTCAACTATGCCCTCCAGGCATTCCCGGGCAAACTGAGCAATGAATTAGAAAAAATTCATTGCAGAGCATACAAGAGACTTTTCCACCTCCCAAGCTGCACCAGAAACACCCTCGTTAGCCTGGAGTTCTCACTCAATCAGCAAAACCTGGAAGAGCTGGCTGCCTTAAGTAAATATTATTTTTTAACAACGGCGGCACAAGAGAACACACTGAAGGCAGTCTTGAAATGTATCTTCAGAGCGCCAGGGAACCCCTGGTCGGCTACCCTCGAAGCGGCTAAGGTCCATCTCAACCTTGCCATGGACTCCTGGAATCCTGAATATGTTACATACTCTGCCATCAAAAACGTGATTAAAAAACAAGTGCGTGCGCGGTCACGGGAACTGGATCTGGAGTCCCTGAGGAGAAGAAAAGACTTGCATAAGACCCTATGTTACCCGCACAACCTGAACACTTCTAAACAGCACCTCACGCAGGCAGTGGGGAGTGCAGCCCTTCATAAGATCTTGGCTTACAGATTACACCCATTGCCCCTCAAAGAATTATACCAGTGCGGCAAGGCCAGCCCAGGAGCACAGGAATGCAGGCTCTGCGGCTACAAACGAGAGTCACTGGCCCATCTTCTCATCTGCTGCCCGGCCCTGCGTTTGCCCCGCTGTCTTTACCTTAGGCCACTACTAAAACATACAGGGTTACGCTCTGCAAAGGATGGGATCTTTCATCTTTATACCCTGTCCACGGTAAAGCACATGGCCGCCTTTGGAAAGTTCATCTTTCAAGCACGGTCAATGCTGATGATTTCTACTGGTCGGATCATAGAGTCTTCTGCCGGCCCATGAACCTTTTCCTTGGCATTTCTGTACTCTCGGAGCAACTAAATAACTTGATCTGCTTGAAATTCTCTTGATTTTAACTTTTGTAATGTTGTGACTTTGTATCTTTGGTTTTATGTAATGGTTTTCAGTAATCAACAATAAAATATTCATTCGAAAGGGGTTTGCCAATAGCATCCAATCAGTGCCCCTCCTAGTCAGGTGGCACAACAATCAATGTTGATGGGTTTTTGGACCTTCTCTACGCTGCCTTGGATAGGACAAAATCCGGTTTGGGGTACCCTGCTAAGCATGAAGGGCAATCTTTTGGGGCTCAGTATTTCTTAACAATTCAAGGCAGGATATTAACCACTGTAGCTGGAGTTTGACCGTTATCCCCTCCTGTCAAATGTAGTCAACAATGGGTATGGAGCGGATTGATTTTCTTGTCGGATCTATAAAATCATATAGGAAGCAGTTAGACTGCTTTACTGCCATGGGGAGGTGGAATCTAGTAGCTGATCTTTCCATTAGATTGTGAAATCCTACAAAGTCCTCTGGTGGAGAGTCAGCATGGTGATGAGGAGGTGTAGATGGTGTAGGGATTATATAATCATCCCATTTATCAGTTGATAATGGATGGTCATGGATTTCGCCCTCTTCTCTATCCTCATCAAAAGAGGATGGATCTTACCTCTGAGGTAATGTTGTCAATGGATGAGGAGTTCTTTGCGGTGTGGCTGGAGGTGGCATAGGTGCAGTAAGAGGGGCAGTTGTAGGAGAGTAGGATTTGCTTA
The DNA here is from genome assembly GCF_964263255.1 of Lissotriton vulgaris. Classification (NCBI taxonomy): domain Eukaryota; kingdom Metazoa; phylum Chordata; class Amphibia; order Caudata; family Salamandridae; genus Lissotriton; species Lissotriton vulgaris. Next base: position 1,098,396,056 of record NC_141695.1, read on the forward strand.
CTATGGTTACTCCCACTTTTTGCTGGTGGTTCACCCTTTCTCGACTTTAGTCTGGCTGAGGCCCTGCTAACCAGGACCCCAGCCGAGCTGCTTCCTCTCTAAAATGATTGCATGTCCTTTAGGTACACTCCAGATTGGTTACTGGGTTACCCTTGTGAGTCCCTAGTATATGGTATCTTAGGTACTAAGGGCATAGGTACCGCAAAGGTCTACCAGGGGCTGAAGCCTGTATTATGCCACCCCCGGGAAGCCTTCCAAAATGGCACCACAGGTCTGCTACTGCAGCCTGGGTAAAGGGGTGCATGCACCCCTTACTAAGATATAGGTTACCTTCATCTACCTTTAATCACTGACAGATATAAACCTATAAGTCACTCCTATGGCAGGCCTTATCAATCCTAAAGGCAGAGTGCTTTGTTTTGTGTGAGAGGGCCTCCTCTGCAGCTTTCGGAATCTATTCTCTGAAGAGGTTCCGTGATGCAGCCAGACCATATACTCTTATTGCATAATAACCTTGCGGTGAATGCTTATTTTGGAATGGCTGCATGTGAACATGTTGTGTTTGGTGTAAAACACTTTGGAATCCTACCCCCGCCAGTCCTGGTGGCGGGGGTAGAATTCCACCCTTCTAGAGGGAGAGACATGTACACACTGACCTAACCCGTAATAGTTTAAAAGAGCCCTGGCATCACAAAATGGATTCGGCAGCCACAGACACGGGTCTGACCTCCTGCTGCTGGACGAAACTCCAGCAGGGGAGGCCTGGACAACAGGTTTCCTGTCACAGGGAGGTGTAACCACCTCCCAGACAGGCTTTAGTTTATTGGAGCTGGGTGGGTGCATTCAGAGAAAGCTTTTCAGACAGTGCTGGGGGCACAATTGGTGTCCCCTGCATATCCCAGTTCAAACCAGTTGCAGGGGCACTCAGCCCCTGCTCTGGCACGAAACTGGACAAAGCGAAAGGGGTGTAGCCACCCCCTCCCTACATCCTCCTATAGGTGAGTCCCCAGTGTATGTTCAACCCCCTTTCTTAGTGTAAGTATGGGACCTCAGTCCTTAGGACTTCAGATTACACGTGGACGAAACTCCACAACATATATCCTGGAACTCCGACATTCTACACGACTAGAAGACTGAAGAATCTCCCTTGGGGTCAAGGAGTGACTCCCCTGTTCAAACAGGCACCAATGAAGCATCTTGCCGGTCTGCATTTCCGAGGCTCCCGCCGGACCCTGAAGTATTTGCGACTCAGGACACGGACTTCCAGACTTCTCAGAGGCCGACACGAGATCCCAGCAAAGCTGAGACCAGCAGCCCTCACGAGTAACATGGGATCGGAACTCCTGGACACCATGCACATTTGATAGGGCATCCACTTCCCAAGCTTTCCCAAAGTTGTGCATTGGGCTACTTGTAGTTCAAGCCCCAGGCACCATCTGCACCGAAGATGGTGGGCCTACACTCCACGAGTGTTCCTTGAGCCCGCTTCTAGCATTTCTGCTCGAGGCCCCTTTGCGATCCTTGGTCCGTAGACTGCTGGGTCCCCACAAAGGTAACTCTTCTTTTCCTTGGGCTTCCCTAGTTGCTCCAGACGTGCCCTGACTCACCACCAAGGGGTGAGTCCATCAGACCTTGCTGGTCTGCACCAAAGCCAAACTCTGCTTTCTGCGTGGGTTGCTGATGCCAAGGCTTGTGGGGTCTAATCCAGAAACCGACACCGGAGCACTCGACATACTTAGCAAGACAGCTCGAATCTAGCACCTGGTCGTCATCGACGCCTCCTGGTCCTTGTGGCTGAAGAGTCAAGCTTCACCTTCTTCACCTGAAATCTCCCGACATCGGTGGGCATCCGCTCATCGCTTTCCTGGTCACTGGCAGGTGACTCAGACTCTGTCCCCTCTGCTTTCAGGTTCTTCACATCTCCGATCCACCCTTGGATCCACTCGGACACTTTCCACTTGGTCGCCAGCAGCACTTTGCTGCAGCTCGCCATTGAAATCGACAACATAACCCAACACGAAAAGACACCTATGCACAGGGCTTCCCTGGGTGAGGTAACTCGAGTACTCCAGTACTCCCGTGGGTGTTAACTCTAGAACCTCCTAGTTCTAAACGGGTTTCCTCCAAGTCCTCTTCTAAGTGTCCTTCGTCGTTACATTTCCAACCACGACTTTACCCACAGACGTTAAGGGTGATTCACGGCTGTATTTAGACACTGCACGCGTCCCGGCTGGTCCCCTGTGTCACTACCTTGGGTGGTTCCTGGTGGCTTATAACACACAAGGAACTATAAAGGGGGTCCGAAGGATTAGATAGTTAGAGACCTGCAAGAAGTTATTCCCCTCTTTTGAGTGGTTCATGGTGGCCCCAGCAGTTCTAAAGGCTCTAGGCCTTGTATCTATATCAGTTGTGGTTCTTATACCGCTTTCTTAATATATGGTTTGGTAGGCCCATAGGGCTCAACGTATATTGTGCTAATTTACTGTGTGCTAATCAAGTTTACTGAATGTACTTTTGCCTTTAGCCTCATAAAGAGTCTAGAGGGTTGCGTTTAGAATAAATACATATATTTTATATATATACCTGGTGTGGTTCTAGTTTCATTTGGTCATTCATGAGATTATAGACTGGTAAAACAAGCTGCTTTAAATTCTTCCAAGACTTAGCCTGAAGGCTGCTCTCCACAGCTACCACTAGGATATCTTTCTATACAGGTTGCCTTTAAACCTACTATCAATAAGGGTCGTTTGGACTGGTGCAAGGTGCCCACTAGAATAGTGGATAGCATATGGCAGGCCAACTTCTCACAGCAGTAGGCTGTGTTGATAGTGTTGCAGGACGTTCCTCCTGAACTTGAGGAAATCCCTTCCTGTAGTCAGATAGCATAGCCTGCAGGCCCTGGATTGAGATTGGCAGTAGGTTGCAGTATCCTGCTTAGGGCGGTTTGGATAGTACCCATGAGGCTCAAATTGTCCCTGAGGGCCAGGGCTGTAATGCTGGGAATACTGCTCCTCATGATCATAGTCCTCGTCCTTTTCATGATATTTCGCATGGAGCTCATACGAGCAGTGAGCTGTGCCATACGGACTTTCATCATCAGATTTTAGAAGATCTAGCAGGTGATTTGAAGATAATGGAGATAAATTCCTTGGCAAAGTGATTTTTGGGTGCAAAAATGTCTTGGTCGCTTTAATCTGCACCCTCGTCGACTGGGACGTCAACGGTGCCTTTTTCCGCTGGATGGAGTTATCTTCAGGTGCTGATGTCGATGGGTCCTTCATCGACGGGACCACCATCGGCAGAAGTATCATCTTAAGCGGGATCGCTGTCACCGGGGTCAAAGGCTTCATCGAGAGTTGTATGGCCGATAGAGTCATCGTCTGCGATGGCATCGACAAGGTCTTTGTAGACGGTTGCATTGCCGTCGACGAGATAGGAGCACCGATGGTGGTTGTAGTCGACATTGTCACCAGTCTCGACGACGAGACAGAAGTGCTGGTCTTCGTCATCGGAGCTTGCGACGTCATTGGAGATGGTGCAGTCGACAGGGATTTTTGAGAGGATTTATGCTTCCCTTTATGTGAAGAGGAGGCATGAGGGCTTACTTTCTCCTCATCAGGAGTAAATGGTACAGATAAGGATAGCTCCAAGGAGAATTTTGCATGCTTCTCCTTTGATTAGAGTCCTTAGCCCTAGAGCATTTCAAAAGCTTTTTGGCCCCCTCAGATGTGTTCTCATGAGACTTGGCTCTCTTGCAAGACCTAGAAGAGACTTTGGGGTCCTCATCTGAAGAAGTCTTACATGACTTTGAAATTTGAAGCCCTAAAAGTAGCCTTCCCTCTCTATCCCACAAGGTCTTAGAGGACAAAGTGCGACAGAGTGACACAGTTTTACCTCATGTTGACAGTATCAACAGTCGTTATGTGGGTCTCCATGTGAACCTTTCTTTCTACAGGTCTTGAAGGGATGAAAAAAGGCCTTTTCAATCAGGCATGGTAATGGGAATCACAGATCCAAGGTTGTAGATATATAAAGAAGAAAACTTAGCAAAGCTCAGTGAGACTGCCTTCACATATGACGTGCGGTGAAAAACTGAGTAGTGCTTGGAAGTGTTCTAGAGGGTGCTGTGACCCGAATGGTCACAGTTTAAGTTTGGTTCCTTTTTTAAAAGGAGATGGATTGGCTACAAAGTTTCAGGGCCTACCAACCTTTTAGCCTATTCCAATATGTTAAATTCTGCTTTGTTGTGGTACCGTGGGACTTCGACGACCGAGAATGATTCAAGAATGTGAATCTATGAAAGATACTCGAATACTGGATAACAGAAGACATTTCTGCCGAACAAGAAAAACAGGTCTTCACTAGAGAGCAGACCACTGAGTGAAAAAGGTAAAATGAACTCCCAGAGAAGATTTCCTTTAGAAAAAACACAAAAGGTGTGCAGCATCTCAAGCGTTCCGAGATCAATGATAGAAAACTGATAGAAAAATGATAGAAAAAAGATAGAAAGATGAAAAAAAGGATCTGGGAGGCCAGTGCTAGTGCAATGCATCATGGATAGGTAATCTCCTAGAGTTTTGAATAGACAGAACACTTTTACTCAGCTTTCAATGTAAGCTTATTGCATTTACCCTTTCATTTTTTAAAAAACATATTTTATTGGGGTTTCCAGTGACACATTTGATATACATTCCATTACATCACCATCATAATTTTCAACAGTGAGTTACATCATAGCGATCATTTTTGCATTTGATCTACATTTATGGAAATGTTTGCATTGTACTGGTGTTAATACACATCCACTTATCTACCCAAATTGCATTTACCCTTTCATGACAGTTTTTAAGCCTTTTTTCGCATTGCAATCACAAAAAACTGTCTAGAAATGGGCCTTTTAGACTAACAGTCTACAGTTAAAACACACAATTGGATTTGAATATGCTTTCAAGGGTGCTGTACATCATATGGACCTATACAACCCATAAGGAAAATCTTCGGAAAAGTATATTAAGTTGAAGTGTTATGGGGTCCACACACACCAAGGGGAATTATTCTACTATTTATGATGATAAATGAAGATCCTAGGAAGCAGATATAGCATATCTAGGGAGTAGTCTTCCTTTAAAATAAATAATAATAAACAAAATCAAACAGTTTTTTTTATTACAGTGAAATTCAAGATCTAAACAGCCAAGGAATTTGTGCATCTCATAACACTGCATGGAAACAGTCTTGCACTCCTAAGTGTTAAACTGAACTATCACCTGGTCCCTCCAGCCATCCCTCTATCCATATGCGGAGAGAAGATGTAAAATTATAAATCTTCAAAAAGATGGCTGAAGACAATGCACTTTAAAATCATTCATTCCCAACATTGCATCAGTTTCACATTCCAAATTAGCAGTATTATCATCACTGAGCTCTATGTAAGTGTCATAAATACACCACTAGATACCATTATCACCACTTCCAAAGGAAATATGTTCAAGTTAGATCAAACAGAAAGGATATTTTTACAGTGCATCACAAAAATACTTAGGTTTACCAGCTAGTTGAAAATGTGAATGAATTGGAACGCTAGAGAATAAAATGGCCAAAGAATAAGTAACTAAATGAATAAACACTCTGGGCAAAAGGTAATACAATCTATTGTCAAATTTACCTGAAAATTCATCTCCACCCCTCAATAATTCGGGTGATGAGAAAATGGTCGAGTTGCTGGTCAACTCTGTGGATTCAGACAGGTACACTGTATCTAAACAATTCATTAAATATGAAGAAACACCAGTAGGAATAGAAAGTCCTGAAATACAAAAAAAATATTGCATAACTAAGCTAAACAATATTATAAATTTGTGCAGTGATTGGTTGCACAACTGTAAATATAATAGTAATATATGTAGTGATGTTGGTGACTTAAATAAAGAACAGTTTCCTTTACACTTTCACCTTTAGTTAAACATGAGCAGCCCCAATTAAATACATATGTACTATAAACACTACAATCCATGGATGCATTCCAGTTCAATCTAGTTTTGCACTACAATATCAACAGCCTTCTCAGAACAGGTACCTTAGTCTTTGAAGAACAACTTACTCACCTTTAGTAGTGCTCTTTCTCATGGATTTTCTATAGAAACTTCAACTCCTTGCCTTTCGAATATCCCCAGGAGCCATACTGAATCCAGTGCTCCTGTGTACCACTAGGTGATGTCATGCAGCTCTGCGTTAACTTTATTCCAGCTTGGAAGGGATAATGGCGCTGCATCGAAGCGCCAGCTCTGCACATCAACGTCGGTGTGTTTCCTGTCACTGTCGAACACTAGTATGAACTCCCATAATTAGAGGTACCAGTGTGCAGATCTCTAGTTTGTAACTTTTTTAGACTGAAAAGGGAGCGCCCTCCACAGGACAGGGAGGTGGGAGGTCTGGGAGAAATATGTGATTATAAAGAGAATCCTCCACAAACCAACGTTATCAAAGGTAAGTAACTTCAGATGGCTATTTTTAACTGTAGATTCATCACCTTTAGGATAAACGCTAAAGCAGTGAGTCTGTGGAATGGGCTCCTGTGAGCCCAAATGGGTAAAAAAAACCTTACCAATGGAGCCGATTGTCAAGGCAGTAGTGCTTCATGAAATTTGCACTAATGCACACATCACGACCAACCAGAAATAAAGAACAAGCCCTCCACGTGTCAACGCAGCAGTAGCAGCCTTGGCGGAATTGGCCCTCTCCTCTGGAAGCTGCTTCTTGGCCAATGTGTAGCAGATCCGAAGGCAGAGGACTATGCCTTGAGAACGTCCTTTTCTGCACTGCCTTGTCTTTCTTTGCCCCAGTGAACCCCACAAAAAGCTAACTGTTTGCCTGATGTGTAATCTATGCAAAGGTTCAAGACTCCCTTGGGGTCCAGCTGATGGAATCTTTCTGCATTCGAGGGGTGAAGCGAAACAAATATTGGAAGGGTGATTGATTGCCCAAAAAGGAAAGGAGTCACGACCTCTGGCAAAAAGGCTGCTCTCGTCCTTGACACCACTTTATCTGAGAAAAGGCTGGTGCAAGTACTGCACCGAGCGCATGGTGTTCACTCAAGCAACTAGCTCAAGTTATCGCAGCAGGAAAACACTTTTCAGGGTACAGGGGACAGCTGCGCATTGGTTCGCAGGGACTGCACATGAGGAAAGTGAGAATCAGATTCTTACTTTCCACTGTGGCATCACAAAGAGTTTGGGGGAAAGCAGGTGTTAAACCTTTGAAACACTTAATCACAACTGGTTATTGACTGGAATAAGAACAGCTGGTCCAGCAAATGCAAAATGACCGAAAGGGCAGACAATATGTATAGTTATAGCAGTTCGAAACCCGGGGTCATAAAATAACGGTACATAGCTTGTAATCAGACACAACAGATTGAAATCAGGATTTAAGAGGTTCATTTTCAAATAAGAAACTAAGGAAGAGGTGTCGCACAGCCGTACACAGTCCCGCAATAGTGTGCGAATCAGGATATCTACAAACAGTATTAATACGGAGGAAATATCGGGGGTAAGATATACAAAGCAGAAGAAATGCAGGCGCAACCCCAGCGTGTAGCAAGTATAACCCCCGCCCCTCAACACCAAACATACCGCAAAGAGCATGAACGACGACGACACTAGAAAGAGAAGAAAGACCAAAGGGCCATAGAAACAAATATCGGTCAACCACCCATCCCGCAACCCCCCACCCTGCACACCCGCAGAAGGCCATGGCCTACCCCCCCAAGCAGCGTGCCTGTCGCCCTAATAGAGACCCGAAATATAGAAAGATAAAGGAAAGTGGAAAAGAAAATAAGCGGAGGAGGGGCCTCATCGTGCCGCCCGGCCCCGCCCTTCGCCCTTCGCCCCTACACCTCGGAAATCCCAGAAAGGAAGTAACACTGTAAGGATTAATAACTAATCCCAAGCACACTATCGATGAAATATTGTTCGAACATATCTATTGCACCGTCTGCCAACAATAAAGCCAATAGACCATGAACCACTTCATCCCTGACCCTGTCTGGCAGCGGTACAGCCAGAAGTCCACTCAATTAATTTAAAGCACAGTCCTGAGGGTCCAAACAATATGGGTGGATCCGAGTGGGGCGCAGCCCCAGAAGAGCACAACAATCCAAGTCCATCTAAGTACAGACAGAAAAGATAAGACAATATCAACGCCGGTCTCGGGAACTTCCAAAAGCTCACAGATAATAACACCATCCAGGAGAGGAGAGTCACACAGTTTGGCCACTGCTGCGACATAACCAGGCCAGTCCAAGAGGGAAAACAGCGCTCCATCCCCAGCCGCCAGTTGGACAGGTGTCCCAAGGTGACATCCATACGAGCAATCAAGTCGGTCCGCGCGGGCATGGGAGCCCAGACCTCAAGCGGCTCCCGGTGCCTCTGCGGAGCTGGAACTTCCTCCACAGACTCAGCAGCAAGTTCATCGGCAGCCCCATGGACTCGGACAGTGGCCGTTAGAGATGGCGAGACAGCAATGGCGTCCATTCTTTCACCCAGGTCCCAGGCATGGCAAATCATGGTCTCGTGCAAAACTGTTAGGGCAGCCAACACGTCCCAGGATGTAAACTCCTGCATATGTTGCGAGCATCCCGGCCCCATCCGTGCAACAGCCACCTGACGTGGACGTGGGCCGTAGAGGAGGGCACCAGCCGCCATCTTAATCCAGTCGGCCCCGTCCCTCTTCACCACTGTCAGGGACCAGGCCTCACCTCGAGGGCGCCACGGGATGCATCCCTGGGGCAAGAAGTTGTGAGGCAGGCTCCTGAAAGGAGAGCCACCAAAAGGCTAAAATCCCTGCCGGGCCCCGGGAGTCGCCCGCCTATGTCGGGGGCAGTCCTTGGCTATACCCGGGCAACAAAGTTTGGAGAGGGGGCAGGAGGCATGCGCCCCCTCCGATCCTGTGCCACCACACTGCCCCTCAAGGGTCACCGCCCAGCGGACCGGGACTTCACCGCTAGCAGCGGTCCTTCATGTCAACGGCACCCACCGACAGGCTCCCTACCGCCATCAACGGCCGCCGGTGCTGCAGCTTCAGCCGGAGGCCCTGCCGAATCAACGCCCCGGTCTCATCATCGCGTGGGCCGCGGAGCAGTCGGGGACGGTTCTCAGGATCTGCTGCACGCAGGAGCTTCGGGAGCAAACGGTAGGTACTCGTTTTCTTTCTCCTATTCAAGTATGCCTTCGTGGCTCAGGATAGACGTGCGGGGCCAAAGGGCTCACGGAGCCGAGCGACTATGCGGCCATTTCGAATGCCTGCTTAGCTCCTCCTCCATAAAGATAATTTTTGATTTGAATTAACAAGATACAAAACCAAGGAGGCTTAATTGGACAAGATGACCAGTGTACCACAATTGGCAACACAAAGTTACAAATAAGCAGACCAATGTTCTACACTTGGCAATACAAAGTTACAAATAAGCAGCCTCCTTTTTTAATCCAGTCCACCTTTTTTTTTTTCTCTTTTTATTAACAGTCATCGACTTCAAGAAGAAAATATGGCACATTACAATAATGCAGGCAATTCGTTCAGGCACAATAAAAGTGAACCACGACATTTCACATTGTACACTGTGGGACTAGTCAAGGAGATTGCATTTCATCAAGGGCTAGTTGTACAGGTGGGGTACAAATATTACCTCTGTAGTGATTCCATGGCCCCCATATCCGGGACCACTTCCTGGGTCAGCCTCGAGCCACATAAACAGTCTTTTGACGGAACATGCACCAGTCCATGCTAACCTTCCAGTTCTTCAGCGTTGGAGGTGCGGCTTCCCCCCAAGCCTGGGCTATGTTCCTTTTAGCCACCATAACGCAGAGTGTGGTCCATTGTGTTTGGGGGGCGTTAAGGTCAGTGGGCTCCCATATGTTGAGCAAACACCTACGTGCCTCTGGGAGCCGGGGGAATCCCAGGACCGTCCCCACCACTCCATGGATCTCCCACCAGTAGGACTGTACGAGGGAGCATTCCCAGATGATATGCAGGAACATGCCCAGCCGGCCACACCGCCTACGACAGTCCCCCGTGGGTGCCCTTCCCATCAGTACTAGCCTAGGTCCCGTCATGAAAATTCTGTGTAGGATTTTAAGTTGGAACAGTCACAGTCTTGCAGGGATAGCTACCACTTTGGGAGAAGACAATGCCTCCTGCCAGTCCTTGTCGTCCAGTTCAATACCGTCCGCCACCCACTTTTGTCGGAGCTGTGTGATAGGGTCCTCCATGTTATGTATTAATTTATTGTAAATCAAAGAGGTAGACTTCTCAGGGTGGTGTCCATCCAAAATCCTACTTTCCAGTGGCAAGGACTCAGGGGGGGAGAAACCTGTGGGGAAGACTGAGCGCAGGGCGTGTCGTATTTGTCTCTAGCAAAAGTGTTCTGAGTCGGCCAGCTCATGTTGCTCCTGCAGGGAAGCTAACGTTTTGATGTCTCCCTTTTCCAACGTCTTGGACGCAGGAGATGCCTATCATATCCCACTCATCAAATTCCTTTGTCTGCCATGTTTCCCAGTTTCGCGGACTCCCATAAGGGGGTGGCCAATGTCAATTTACCCTCCCATCCCAGAGATCTATTGGAGGTGCGCCAGACGGTTATCGAGTGCCCTGTGGGGCCTATTGGTGCAGGTCGAACTAGTTTGGAATATAGTGCTCTGTTATAGTTCCCACCCGGGAGAAGCCATCTGTCCATTCTGTAGCCAGGGTCATCAGGAGCGCCATTGGTGCCATGGTTGAAGGCGGCCAGGTGTGCGGCCCAATAATATTTTTTGATATCAGGAAGGGCGATACCTCCGTCATACCATTTCAGAGTCAATTTATTGAGAGCTATACGCGGTGGTCCATTCCACAGTTGCAACACACAAATAATATCTGTGTTACCTCAACCTTAGAAACTGTTTTGGGATTGGAAACTGTGTAGAAATGTATGAATGAGTAGGTGTGTATGGTAGTAGGTGTGTGGCAGACAGGGTCTTGTTTTTCACTGTATGAATAATTGATTTTTTAGATATACTGTAAAGATAAAGGTATTGCTCACTGTATTTTAATGTTGAAATGATTACAACTTATGTTAATGAATTGATGAATACATAAGGAAAAGATTTGAAAAGAAGAAAAAAATATTTTATAAAAAAGTCTTTTTGATACACTACAGAAAAAGAATACAATTAATAAAATACTAAAAATGAGATAACAGATTAAGTTGTATCTGTGTCAATATGAAGGCTAATTGATTAACTTTATGAGCTATGCTGTATAGGAAAGTATAAATTGGCCACGGGGGAACTTCAGTATCCATTCCACAGTTGCTCACTCTGGAGTCGCTCAATTTCTTCAAAGTAAGCAGGAGGGGCCGCTTCTAGCGAGTTTTGTAGAGCATAAAGGAAGCAGGGGAGTGACATCATTTTGAAAGGGGCGGCCCTCCCTAGAAGGGACACTGGGAGAGTTCTCCAACAGGCTATGTCCCGCTGCAGACGACGGAGAGGGGTAAGGAGATTGTTGTTATATCGGAGCATAGGATTCAAGGATACGAATATCCCTAAATATTTAAACCCCAATGTACTAATTTGGTTCGGGGAGTTGGGGGTCAAGGCAGGTACTCCCCCATGAAGGGGATACAGATGAGATTTAGCCCAGTTAATTTTAAATCCGGAGTATCTCTCAAACACTGCCAAAATGTCCACCAAGGCAACTAAAGATTTTCAAGGGTTGGTAAGGTAGAGTAAGACGTCATCGGCGTAAAGTGATATCTGATCTTCCCATTTACTGACCAGCGGAATCCTCGGACCACTAGGTTCGGATGGATCCAGGCCGCAAGCGGCTCAAGCACCAAGGCAAATAAAAGGGGGGCGAGCGGGCAACCATGATGGGTGCCCCGGCTCAGAGGAACGGTGTTCGAAAGGTGTTCGACTACTTATTAGTGACTACAACCTTTATCAATGGTGCTGCATATAAGAAGCGGACCCATCTGATTAATTCTGGACCAAACCCCAGCTTCTGAAGTACGGCGAAGAGATAAGGCCATTCGACCATGTCAAACGCCATAGTGGCGTCTAGGGAAACCAAGACCGCTGGTTCGCGTATCGTATCCGCTCTGCCAAGCGCCCCATGAACACGGCGAAGGTTTAATGTCGTGTTCTGGCGTGGGATGAAGCCGGATTGATCTGGGTGGGCGAGAGCTGTTATGACTAACTAGGCTATTAGCAAGATCCTCTGCAAGGATTTTCGGCTCGGCGTTGAGAAAAGAAATAGGCCAATATGATGCACAGTCTGTTTTTGGTTTGCTATGGTTTGGTTAGCTATGAGTTGATCAAACGGAAGTTCTCCCAACTCCCTAATTTCCTCGAACATGGCTTTAAGGTAAGCTGATATTTTATCCGGGTAGAGTTTATAAAGTTCTATGGGTATACCATTAGGGCCGGAGGCCTTACCGGATTGAAGCAATAGAATGCCCTGGGCAATTTCGTCTGTGGTCAGAGAACTATCCATTAGTTATTTATCGGTTGGGGCGAGGGTGGGCAGGGTAATGTCTCTTAACAGTTCTGTGCAGTCTACCTCGGCATAGGGCGTCCCCGCCCTATAAACCGCCTCAAAATGTGCGGCGAATTGAGAAGCGATGTTCTGGGGTTCTACTATTTTGGTGTTAAAAGCATTGTGGAGGACAGGGACTAGTCTACTTGCCCATTCTCGCTTATCTAACCACGCGTCAGACTCTTCCAAGCTTTTCTTGTCCCAGCGTTCGAGCTGTATCCATAACTAGAGCTTTATATTCGTCCTGCTTAAGCCGCAACAGGTGGAGCGTCTCAGGAGAATTTTGGTCCTCCAGTTCTCCCTCAAGTCGGAGAATGTCAGTTTCTAGGTCAGACACCGCTTTCTGCTGCTATATTTAGTGACCTGATATTAAGGACATATGGCCATGTCTGAACTGGGGTGGTGTGGAGTGCAAAGAAACGATGGATTTAGGCCCAGATCTCTGTACTGGGGTGAATGTATGACATTGTTCGGCATTCTGTCCATTAACTGTTGTTTTGCATTTTGTCACCACCAGTGGGATGGGTATGCTCAGGCGCGAGTCCCATGCTCTCCACACCACTGGAGTCAAGCTATCCTGGCTGAAGAGGGCTGATAGCCAGAAACCGGTCCTAGGATGCTTGATCCCGTTCCAGGAAAGACATTGCTTGGCAGTTCGGGCTGGACTGTTCCCATTAGGCACAGGTTCAAGGCTGATTTGCATATGGCCATGTCTGAACTGGGGTGGTGTGGTGTGCAAAAAAACTATTGATTTAGGCCCAGATCTCTGTATTGGGGTGAATGTATGACATTGTTCTGCATTCTGCTCATCAACTGTTGTTTTGCATTCTGATATTAAGGACAGGCTTCCCCCCTGATTACTGTTTTAACCCCTTCGACGCTGATGACGAGCTCAGCTCGTCATGAAGTACACCTCTTGTACGCTCATGACGAGCTGAGCTCGTCAGGAACCGCGGGATTTTTAAATCTTCAGCGCACAGCGGGAAAATGCGCCGCACTGATGGTGTTAAAGGCCTCCCAGAGCGTTTGGCTTGAGGCCACTGTGCCCACATTCTCTGTGAAGTAACTGTCTGTTGCAGCTAGGAGATCTTGGCGTATTTTGGGGTTAAGAAGGTGCCAAGTTGAAGGGGGTGATATGACCCACCCGCATGTGGTCTAGGAGAAACTGTACCCATAGTGGCGAATGATCGGAGATGCCCCTGGCTAAGTGTCAGACCCCCCGGATGTGTGAGGCTTGAAAGCTGGGAACCAGGATGTAATCAAGGCGGGAAAAACTGTGGTGGGCTCTGGAATGGAATGTGTATTGCTTTGTGTCGGGTTGAACATGCGCCAGGTATCTGTTAGTCCCATGGCCTCAAGGAAATCTGGCAATCCGCGGGAAGAGGGCCCAAACTCACAAGGGGGACGGCAGTCAAGTTTGCCGAGCACACTGAATTAAAGAAGCCCCCCAACACCAATAGTCCCTCCGGTAGCGAGAGAAGGGTAGTACGGAGGTCCTGGTACGTAGTTGACTGGATGCCAGGTGGGATATAGATACATAAGCGTGTGAGGATCAGTCCCTCCCAGGATCCAGATATTCCTACATAACAACCCCTGTCATCGGTCCAAGTGGAGGGTATGCTGAGAGGGAATACGTTCCTAACCATAATGCCCACCCCTCTGGAGCCAGTCATGAATCCGGGATGTGCTACTAGTTTGTATCCTTATAGATGCGTAGTGTGCCTTTCGTGCCTTCGCTGTGCCTGTAGTTATGCGTCAATGAAAAGAACTAACAATGAAAAATCCCAGCTTACCCCCTGCCAACAACCCCCCTCCCCGCTTCCCTGCCCTCTGGACTTAGAACTGCCCGCACCCCAATCCCTACTTTGAAGGCAAGTGTCCCCAATAGGTCCACGTTGAGTTTCGCTGGTGTGATACGGAGCATGATGTCAGGATCCATAACGGTATCGCGCCTGCCTAGTCCTTTAAGAACTACAAGTCCCAGGAACCCCTGTTTCTATAGGCGGGACCTATATAGACATCACCAACCCAGAAGTCTGGTTGTATTGGATTCGGTTACCGGTACCTTTAGCGGAGCGGCTACCCGCTACTTCCCTGGTGTTCTGCGGTGCTTCGCAGACTTTTCTGCTGAAGACACGGACTCCAGTGCTTGGTCACCCGGAGTGGAATAGTTGTGCGGTATATTCCGTGCAGCTTCATTAGAGTGGGTGTGTTCTTCCAGCAACTTCCCTGGTGTTCTGTGGTGCTTCACAGACGTTTCTGCTGAAGACACGGACTCCAGTCCTCAGAAGCGGATTGTTGGTTCGCGGAGGCGAACCGGGACTTCAAAGTACAAGGTGGAGGAGTCGTTTATTTTTTCTCCGCTGGCTACGAGTGCTTGGAGTTCCAGCGGCTGCTGGAATTCGTTGCGGGACAGGGACCCGGCCAACTGCTTTGCACATAAGAGCTACCGGGATCATTTCTCAGCATAGTAGCCCAGAGGTACTGTAGACTCCGTTATTTCTGCTTGGATTATGGTAGCAAGTTACGTGGGATTACCTCACCCCGTTGACTCTTAGTCTGTTTTTGGAAATTCCTTTTTTTTCTTCGTTTTTTTGTTTAGGTGCTAACAGCTGGGGATTAAATCCCTTATTCTGTGATGTAACAGATAGGGGGTTGTCTCAGATACTTTCTACCTTGCGGCAGTGACTTCATGCTTCAGTGGGGGTTTGTCCATTCCTTATGAGGCTTCATGGAGTATGACCTGGGGTATATAAGAAGAAGGGAAGTCTAGGGGGCTGGAGAGAGACTGAGTGTTGGAATGGGTGTTTAATCTGAGCTTGTGTTTTATAGGTATACGCAGAGTTGTTCCACGTTAGGAGAGGCCGTTTGGAGACAGCTTCCTTAGTTACCCTAGTGAGTTGTCAGCAAGGTACGTGGAACAACAGCAGTGAGCCTATAGAGAGTAGTGAGGTGGTGTTGATCTTTAGTAATGGGATGTCCTTTGTGTTTCAGGTTTCCTCATCCCACGCACCACCTTCCCCAACCTTTTTCCCTCACCTGATCACCTCTAAGCTCTGGGTATATTTATTAGCCGAGCTTGGGGAGGTCTGGAGGTGGACCCATAGAGCATCACCCGGATCCCAAAGAGCACGGAGAGTCCTGTCACATGATGAAATTATGTCCAACTGTGGGGCCTCATGGACTCAGTTACCTGAGGGAGATTGTGCGGCTGACAGGGGCACCCAGCAACTCTCATTCTCGGTCCTGCAACTCTTGATCTTTGCCCCCGCTCCTTTCTCCGGGGCCACCGATGACACGACTGTCCAGCCAATCCGATGCCACTTCTGGATTGTCAAAAAAACATTCCTTTCCCTCAGATTCGCCGCGGAGACGAGCTGGGAACATCATGGCATATTTAAGTCCCTTGTCTCTGAGTTTTTTCTTGACGGCCATGAACGTTTAACCTTGCCTCTGTACCATCTGTGTAAAGTCCGGGAAAGAGAGGATAGCATTTTCATAGTGTAAAGGGGGGCAGATCGTGCGTGCTGCAGAATTGCATCCCTGTCTCTGAAGTTTAAGACACGAGCTATTAAGGGGCACGGAGGTGCATCAGGTTTGGGACTCTTTGTGCGCGCTCTGTGGTGAAGAATTATCCCAGTCCCTTAGGTTTGAGGTGGTTTAAGATGAGGCCTTCTACGAACAGGTTCGGAGCTGGTCCTTCCGATTTTTCAGGCACGCCCAAGATGCGGATGTTGTTGCGTTGAAAGCACCCTTCGCAATCATCCAGTTTACGTTCGACCGTCTCACAGAAGGATTTAAGATCTTGCATCTCTTGTTGGAGCAGAGATACATCGTCTCTCAAACTGGTTGTCTTTGTATCCAGGGACTTAACTTTGTTTATTTTCGCACGGTCGGCCCAAATGAGGTCCAATTCAATGGATATAGTGTCCATTTTGTGTTCCGAAGAGGATTTAACACCGTTGATGGCTGCTAGGACGTCCTGCAGCGTCCGATCTGAGGCGGTACTCTCGGGGTCTTCCACCATCCTAATGATGTGGAGGAGGTTCGTCGGCGAGCCCTTAGGAAGTGTGTACTGGTCCAGTTTGTTTGATTGGACCGGTCTCGTGCCCTTGCGCTTGTCTACCTGCCATTGTTCTCCCGAGCCCCCAAGCACTCCGGCTGCGTCTGGGCCGAGTCCTGTGTCACAGGCGTGGGGTGGAACGGCAAAGATGGCAGGACCACTGTACTAGTGCTGTCTATTCACAGCGGGTGACTGGGTCGGGTGTAGTTGGCGCAATAGGCATATCCGCACTATGTCGCAATATCCGGCTGGTGAGTTATTGTCTGTAAACCTCACCTCTGGAAGCCAATGTCCCTCTGTGGCAGCCGCTCAGACCAGGGTGGGTGTCATACGAGTATAGGAGGGCATCGTATTGAGCAGGAGGTTGTTGTCAGCAGCGAGTGAGGGCAGCCGCATGCATTCTCCCGCAGGGTGCCGCAACCCACCATGATCATGCAAAGTCAGCGACCACACGTCCAGATTGACAGCCTAGACGGAGCCCAGGTCCCAGGGAGGGTCCTTCTGTCAACGCCGCGCACCGGCACCCCGGAAAGGCACAACGAAGTCTGCAGCTATGAATTCAGCCGCCGCCTGCTCTCATGTGCTTGCTGGCGATGAGACGATAACATCCCAGCCTCTGAGTACATCCCGCCAACAGACACCACAGGACTGCCGGAGCAGTGCGAGGGGCAATTCGTACCTCTATGGCGGGCAGGTTAGTGAAGCACCGGCTCCATCAGGTCTCCGCTCCGATATACTTCTGCGGGCGCAACCACCCCCGCATGATCTTGGAGGGGGGTGGGGGGGGCACGCCACTGTTGACAGCGCCGTCACAGGGTTCAGCAACGGAATCAGTACTGCGGATTCCACACCGTGGGACCGAGTGGGGCAGGATTACTGACAGGATGTTCAGGTGAAAAAGACGGTCTCAACGGAGCCAAGGTCTCAGGCGGCCATCTTGGTCCGACGTTTGACCACTGAATCCAGTCCAACCTTGAGAACAGTTTAACATTGGACATCAGCCCTAAAGTGCACATTCACAAATACAGGCATATAGGTCTAGATATTTAAGCAGCTGTCTTCAATAACTTTGCTTTTTCATTCTTGCCAGTTGCTATTGATCAGTTAGAATGTCTTTAGACAACGTATGGCATTAAACAACAAAATATACAATACGTATAGAAATTAATTGTTGCTCCACAGCTTCTAAAATGCCAGTATATCCAATTTCAATGAATAAGGGTCTGCATTTTGTGACAAGAAGGGTTCTAGCTAAAAAGAAATGAAAAGTTAATTTGGCATTTGATTCTGTTACACTATCAGTGGTGAATCTGCTATTTAGAGCTCATTTGGTATTTTTACCCTGTAATTAATTTTGGGAACGCTACCCCTGGTTAACTCGTTTTGGAAAGCAGTGTTAAGTTGTGTTTTAAGTTGTCCTCGAGGGCCTTGCGATTGAAATAGGGAACGCAAATATGTGAAGTAGCACATACAGTTATTTCGTAGGCAAGTGCTAGAATTGTCACTGAATGAAACTGCTGGACAACTGCAGGTTACTTGAACCAGATCCATTAACAAAACATATCTTGCCACATAGGGATCATTAGGTTCAGAATACATGGTTCGCTCTTCACCTTGCTGACCAACGTAAGCACTAAGTGAGAGGTGGGAACACGTTAGCAAACACTGCAAACCAGTGCATTAAAAGTGTTATCTCCCCCCTTCACAGTTGCCAGTAGAACGCACGTGTGTGAAGCTACATATGGCATTATGTCGGACACAAAACACCCACTATTTCAGCGTTTTTCAGACTCTGGCACCCTGTTTTCGTTTGTGCTTCAAAACTGCTTGACGTATTACCTTCAAACCCTACAGACTACCAAAAGTCCAGCAAGGGTTTGATTGCAACACACATTCCATACATATCAGCCACTCAGACACAAATGGGGCTCACAAATGAGGCCAGACGACAATAGGATTTTAACCTGATTCTCCCTGGCTTGTAGGACATCTGTTTTTTTCCCAAGGCAGTGGGATGCTGAAATTAAAATTTCTTACCAATGCAGAAAAAATCTCTTCCGACTAATGAGTACCAGATCTAGTATGCTTCCACAACAATTGATGGACAAACACATAGTGGCCGCTCCTTTTCAAGGGCTCCATGAAGCAGCTCACCTGCCTCCTGTGTGGCCCCACATTCTGCACTTTGGCTCTCTTAGTCCTGAAACTGCCCGTCATTTAATATTGAAGTGTTCTTGCAAACATGATTATACTGTTTTCATGGACACTGCTAGTGTGCAGGTCAACCCTCGATCTAGAGTAAGGCTCCTCATGACAAGAGGAGGAGGGGCCTGAGGCACGATCCAGCTACAGAGTGCTGCTACAACACAACACTATGTAGGTGTGCATGTCTCATTGGTGTAGTTCACTTATGGTCCCTTCAAACAGGCAAAAACGTCAGGACTAGATCTCGGTCCCATGGGGCTACATAGAAAGGGACTGTAAAAAAATCAGACTTTGTAAAACATTTGAGAATCTACAAACTACTGGTAGTTTAAATAACCAGCCTTGACCAGAGAATCACAAACAAACAGAAAGACATTTACCATTCCAATATTCAAATCTTGGAATGAAAAGAAAAACCACAAACTCTACAATTCATACTGTTATACCCTTTGGGGTACTACTGAGGCCGTAGACAGCTAAAGGCATAAATATCCCACCCACTAAAATAAGCGGTTGCAAAAACACTTGGATACCAAACCCTCCATCTATACATAAGGGAGTTCACATGATGATAAAGCTTGCATCTCCAATTCCAGGTTTTTCAATTGTTGGACTAGACTGTGGCAGAGTAAAGCTCAGTGGCGAAAGAAGCAGATACAATAGCCCTCTAGCCCTGTCCACAACAGTAAGATTCACTTAAAAAGAAGGAAAGAGGTTAGACACATTGTGAAGTTACAAATCTGTGATAGTCTGTCTCCCAGGGATCTTGTTTTATTAATTTGAGGGAGCAAACAAGGCTGCACTTCAAGTTCTTTCTACTGACAAAAATGAATGCCCGGAGTGTCTCACCAGCAGATTATAGCTGAGAGCAGTCCTCACTAGTGTTTGATGAGCAATATCCTACTGAGAAGATCCACCATTGTGTTCTCCTTAAACACTAGAAAACCTGCAGATATACTAATTTCTCCATCTATAATGAATATCCATATCTGCCCTGTTTCAGCACATATTTGTTTTGACCCTATAATGCTTAGCTGGTAGAGGTCATGTATTGTTAACTCATTTTCCATCAGTGTCTGAATCGGTTTTCCTCACAAACTAGGTAAAAAGCCTCTAAAGGATAACATGACTGCCTTTAGTTCCGACAAACTGGTGTGGGAAGAAACGTGACTGCTGTGGAGCTGAAGATGGTTTTACTTTCTTTGCTTTAATTAATATAGCAGTCTTTATATAGTGTAAAAAAAAACATGACACCAAGACAATCAAATACAAGATAAAAAGCGATACAACAAGAATATATATACAAATTTCTCTCACTGCAGAACTGAGCATAAAGATTTCAGTCCCCAACCAAATATACTATTAACTAGTCGGTGAAGTCACTTGTACATAGTTGCTTCCGTAAACAAAGGTATTAATCAAAGGGCCAGTCTTCTAGTCAACATATCACTTAATTCTAGACCTATCACTTCTGCATACAAACCTACTCATAAGGAAAGCATAGAACTATGTGTTTTGTCTCCTACTAAACACACTAGGTGTTAAAAGGCTCGAACATCTCACATACAAGTTTCTCTCAGACAAGGCGGAGCATGAAGACTCCAGTACCCTACTATACATACCATGCACTGGTAGGTGAAATCACTTGTACACACAGTTGCCTCCCTAAACAGATGTCTGCATTAAAAGGTCAGTCTCCAGGTGAACTCTTCCCTTCAATCGAGGCCGATCTACTTCTGACTACAACTCTTCCAAGTAAGCAAATCAAAGCTTATAACTAAGATGGGCATGGCTAGCGCCCGAGGAAAGATGGCGGTAGTCCGTGACTCTCCTGGGACGGCAGAGAGAAGGACGGACCTGGCCCAGCACATACCGAATATGCAACCCCCAGAGTAACGGTTGTGGAACCGGAGGCACTACAGCATCAAGGGAGCTGACGTTCATCCCTTGTGGTACCCCGTAACAGTTTCTTTTTTCCAACAGCACTGCGACGCAGCTTTGTGACGGAGCGGCCGCCATTTTACATGGCGCCTGACGTGACTCGGCGCGCAACGAGGATTTGCCGGTAAATGGAGCAATTGTATGTAGCCACCTTGTTACTGCTTAAATGAAGGCAGTATGGGTGCTACACATTAAACTGCTGCTCTTTCCCCATGAATTAATGTGCTCAGTGACTGCATTTTCCTCCATTTATCACCATTTCACTCCTCATGAGGAACAGCTTGTTGTAGAGGTTTCATGGACGTCTATGTTTTTTTCATCTTTTTTTCTCCTAAAAAAATAAGGGCATGTATTTTCAGCTCGCTCCAGCTCTTCTCCTCTGTTTGCATGGGGAATTTACTCCTTCATGTTTTATTCATTTTTATGAATGTCATGCAAAAAGCTATGAGGAGGACATATAAATGCTTATATTTACAACACTCTTTCTAATAGGATGGGTAATTTCTTGTTTCTCTTCAATATTTCATAATGGTTCTGCTATTCTGTGTCTCTACCTCAAACACATATTCATCTCCAAAATACCGAGGTGCTGTTTCATCATTGGTGGAAGGTGGGGCAGCAATAAATCTTTCATTTACTGAAATAGTTATAACTCCTACATTCGTGCCTAGGTGCATGGGCAAACAAATTAGAGTATTCTCACGCTCAACACTCTCACCACACAAATTTTCTACCCGTCTCAATCCTAGCTCTCGCTATTTATCGATGGAAGACTCAACAAATATATCGCCTGATGGTGCATCGTCTACTACTACTTTATCCTCTGGCACTATTATGGCACTGAGCAAACATCTGAAGAAAGATCTTCCTCCTCCTAAGCAACCCTCTTCAGTCTCTTAGACCTTTTGCTGGCAGAAATTCGAACTCCAAGTCCATTTGTTGAAGAACCTAACTCTAAGCTGCAAATCTAACAGACATGTGGTCAAGTCTAGAGGATAGACTTACTACAATGGAGCAAAATATTGAGTCTCTGAGCTCCTCTAACACCAAAGTGCAGAAGCTACATTCTCAAGTAACGGCATTACAAAAACAGGTTGAAAATCTCGAAAACAGGAATAGAAAAAATAATCTTCACATTTATGAATTACCAGAAGGTTCAGAGGGCTCTGATCCAATCACTTTTTTCAAACCCTTCATTCCAAAAATTTTAAATTGCCAGAGGATACTCATCATAACATCCAAAGGGCTCACAGGTTAGGCCAACCATCTCCAATGACGTCATCTGCTGTGAGGAAACTGAGAGGGGCAAGCTTGTATTTGTTTGGAATATACTGACCTAATTAAGATTTTATCAGCTGCCAGAGCGAACAATTGTGCCACATGGTCAGGTTCTCCTTTGTTTTTCTCTCAAGATTACTCAAAACCCACAGGGCGCTGCTTCGCCAGCAATGGAGGCAGACGTGCTGGGTAGAGCTCTGCCAAGGCCTCCCTTTTATGACTGCATTTCTCCGAATATAGGTATACGTGGCAGATGGAAATCGACGACGAGACACCTGAAAGCCCTATGCAGCTCCGAGACGAGCCCTGCCCGCATTGGTGACACTGCACCGCGCCGAAGCCCTCAGCTGTTTGGCAAGCCAGGCGAACTCACTACGGGCTGAGGAAGAAAACCAGGAAAGCCCGGGGCTGAGCTCCGCCCACAAGGGCAAACTTGTGTGGCGCAGTTAGATCCCGTGATCGAAGCCCCACTGTGACGCAGTGAGTACATGGAGCGCTAGAGTTGTGTTTGAGGTCTCGTCTAGTTACTGCGATGCGGTGGACCCTGTAACCCAGCCTTACACGGCCGGCGGCACTAGAGGCTGAGTTGTGCGTGCGGAAGGCGGAGACCACTTGGCCCACGGGACGCGCCCTGGATTCTGACGCGGTGCACCCGCAGGCCACATCAACGGGTCCACACACGAGGGCACTGCTTATCTAGCCTGCACTGATGGGACGCGGTCTTGACTGGTGCCCTTCCGCGGCTGTCCCGGACCCCTACTGCGAATATCGGGGTGCCGGCATCAGGAGATTTATCTGGAGACTGGCGGACTACTCGGAGATAGTGGCTGTGGGATCGGGCTGCCGGGGGAGGTGCGCTCCGCACATATCGCTGCCGACAGAGAAGAAGGGGTCATTCTCTAGCCCGCAGTCTCCCCGTCATTTTGACATTGCAACCCTAACGTAGGGTTTCTTACTGCTAGACACAACCAGGTCACTCCTGGGTGCATGACAGCGCTAACCACAAATGAGGGGAAAGGGTCAACCATATCTACAACTCTACCACCCGAACCCCCTAGACTCAAATACACATATAACACCACAAAACAGAAAAAAATACAACGGTTTCGAAAACCGCCCTAACTCACACATCGAAGTGTGTGACATGCTTCATCATTGGGTCTGCTTACAAAACGCCCTGGTGTAGGCACACTCAGGACGGAGCATAAGGGAGGGGGTAAACATAAAAGACCAAGAGACAATACAAAAATGAACACAACATATATATAGTGATATGATCTGTGAGTGTCACCCTGTGAATAGGAGTAGTGATGCGACAAAGTGCAGTTAATAGGGAAGTGCTTTAAAACTGGTTTGAGGATACCAATTGAACTTTTATTAGTGGGTTCCACAACCAGGATTAAAAGAAAAATAGGATGGGTAGTGTTTAGAAGAGAAGATTTAAGTTCTCAAAACACCCCTCCTGGTACTGCTTGTGCCAACATGTTTCGACCGACTTACTGCGCCTCAAAAGGTCACCCCGGTCTTCTTCAGGACGTATGTCGTTCCCAGTCCTGATGATGGTCTAACCGCAATTCGGTGAAAGTGCCAAGATAAACTGATTACACAAGTTTTCAACTAAATCAAAACGTGTGAAGGAAATTCCCAACACCACGGGAAACAAGTACGAGTTTATTATAGTTGTAAACTCGACATGGCGCCCAGCAGGGAGGTGTCCCAAGAACACAACTGTTCCGGAGGGAAGACCTCACAGCACTGCCTGCTTCCGGATCGCCGCGCAGTGCCAGGAGGAGATCTACATGGAACTTGGGTTGTGCCTAAGACCGGGTGTGCACTGGTAGCAATCCCTGGAGTCGGTCTGGGCCTCCACTGGATGAGCTCTCAAATTAGAGGTGTGTAATTGAGTGGTGGCTGCTGTAAATGTGAGGCCTTGGGGTTCTTGCGATTCCCCCTGTAGCCCTGCTTTGGATCTATTGATGCATGTGACTCGAGGAGGCTGCGAGGTGGGAGCTAGAGCTCGTGAGAGGGCCTTGATGTGATCTCACGCCTGGTGGCGCCCTTGCAGCCCATGAAGCAACCGCAGTGGCGAGGCTCTCATATACTTACCTGCCTGAAAGATCTGAGACCATCCTGGTGTTGGAGGAGCGCCCACACTCTGGCCCCTGCTTTATGGCCCTGGAACAGATCCTGTTATTTGGAAGAGCACCATCCTCATCGCTCGATCCTGTCAGAAGACTGGCTTTTTTATTTGATTTCAAAGGCGTTGAACGGGCATGAGGCACAGGAGTAGCTGTTACGCATGCCTCAACTGGAAGTGACCTCCGAGTAGGGGTGAGAAGACCTTTCTTTATAACATCAACTGTGTTGGATATCGGACAATGAGGTATCTGCTACAGAGCAATGTCACCCCTAGATCGATGTCGCGGAGTAGGCAACCCACCATAACCGTGCCGGACGTATCGGCTCCACCTCCACAAACACGAGCCAAGACAGGAAAGATGGCAGGAACGGAATCGCAAGTTAATATGTCTGGCAAACTAGATGCGGTCTTGGCCGAAGTGGAGAAGCTGGGGAAAACTCTGAATCACACCCGCACCGCCCGGGAAAGCAAAATTGACAAAGAAGTTATAGATCAGACGCTGCTACACAGTGATCATCGCGAGTTGACAGACCGTACCGATGCACTTGAGGTCACAGTGACGGAGACGACCCCTCGTGTGACAGAAGCAGAAAAACACATCCAACAACTCCTCAACAGAGTGGACTTCCTTGAAGACAGGGCGGAAGACGCAGAAGGGCAGGACGCCACAATAATGTACGAGTAGTGGGTTTGCCGGAAGCCAAGGAGGGGAGGATTCCCGTGGAGTATGTGGAATCCTGGCTGCATAACCTCCTACCGGAAGGTACCCTCTCCCAACACCAGGAAATTACACGATGTCCAAGAGGATAATCACAAAGTGATGTTCTTTCATGACTATACCTTTCAAGTGCAGAAGCAGAGGTACTCATACATGGCAGTGAAGAGACGCCTCAGGCAAAACGATCTGGAATACTCTTTATTATTCCCAGCGTGCCTGAGGGTAGTGGCAAATGGGAAAAAACACTTCTTCTCCACTTTCGAGGAGGCTGAGGATTGGCTTGACAGATACTCTCCATTGGGAAATGCATCAGTGAATAGGCCAAGAGTGCAGCAAGCCAACCAGTGAAGCACCACATCGTCGCAGCCCGAGGGGAAGGAAGCATTGGAACCCAACACCTTCTCCGAAGATAAGCCCGGACTTGGAACAAGTACTGCAGGGATAACAGGGCGCACTGCAGGCGATAGCAAGCATCAGCGGAAAGCAGTTGGTAGACAATGTGTCCGTCTCCAGCCTACAAGACCAAGCCAGCAATAAAGATGCTGATGATTTATCGGACGATCCTCTCACCACGCAGGACTTGTGTGGACTACCAGATGTCACCCCTCAGACAGCCGATGACAGTCTGATGAACACTACTGCCTCCAGTTAATTGGACTTATCCATGTCTCACGCCTATGCACTCAAGTATATATTTGTATCCTGTGTATTAACATGTGCTGCTGGATGTGAAAGACTTATTTTATTGCTCGCTTCCCTCCATGGCTATTAAATATTATTCTGATATCCTTGTGCTTCAGGGTAGCAGCACCCCTCATATGATATATAGTGGTCCTGAGACTTCTCATTTAATTTTTATAGATGGCTCAATCTGTGATATCCTTAGGTGCGGCTGGAGACGCCCCCATTGCGGTTTTTCCTTTTGTTGATAGACTTAGGGTAGTAAAATCCATGACTGGCCAGTGACAGGGAAGCCCCGAGGAGTCTCTTTTCTCCCCATGCTGCATTCAGATTAGAGGGCACAGCACCCCCCACTGATTTAGGCAGTTAGATGCTTTCGCATATGGTTTGGACGATTGCTTGTTGCACACTCGCCCTTTTGGTATTTTTTCTCTTTTTGTGCATCTGTCAGACACATACTGGATTGTACAGAATGTTTATTTTATCATTCATCGATATTGGTTCCTATGCTTTTATTTTGGCTTGTCATGTAATACTTAGCGGGCTGGGTTGGGATATATGTGCCGATATTGGGTGTGGAGGGACGCTCTTTGGGGCGCACAGTATGCTCACTCCCCCCTCCACGGCTGGGACTAGAGCACTTGCGTACACGACTAACCTATCAATGTCATGGCACCCATCAAGTTAATGACTTGGAATGTGACAGGGATTCATAGTCCGTCTCGCCGATACCTTATTTATTCATACAGGAAACACACTTGCACGAGTCAGAGCTACAGCGGCTGCGTAGGCGCGGGAGGGGGCAGCTATACGAAACGGGCTATTCGGCATTAGCGCGAGGGGTGTTGGTGTGGATAAAGCCTGGAGCCCCTTTTCAAGTGGTAAACTCCTGCATTGACACAGAAGGCAGATACGTCATAGTTAAGGGTATCTTGGATGGGAGGCAAATAATATTGGCCTCCCTATATGCGCCAAACACAGAGCAAGCTGCCTTCCTGGAATTGATCTCCCTTAAATTAGCAGGATGGCATGATATTCCCTTGATACTGGGTGGTGACTACAATAGTGTATTGGATACTTCATTGGATAGATTTCCCCCCCGCCGCCCCTGTCTGGCACGTCCACACACACTGGCAAAGGACGTTAAATCACTGGGCGGCACATTGGCGCCTGTCAAATGCATGGAGGCACCTAAACCCAAACGACGCATGGACTTCATGTATGTCTCGACCGCTTCATGGTTTCCAATGATCTTCTTCCGAGCATTTTAAGAACATCTTATATGGGGCGGACACACTCCGATCATAATCCGCATATAGTTGAGGTGGGTTGGGAGGACGAGACACCGCCGATCCCCATGTGGCGGTTACTGCCAGACGTCCTACTGGATGCACCATTCCGAGACTCCATGGCCACCAGTGTGGCTCAATATTTTAATGACAATGTGGGTACCGCCTCGTCACTGTTGGTGGAGTGGGACGCCCTCAAGGTAGGGGTCATTGGCTGAGAACGCAGTTGGGCATCAGAGTGCAGTTGGAAAAAGAACTTACTACATTAGAGAGGCAATTGGCAGATCACAAAAAAGACGCTGTCGATGGGACCCGGAGACAGTTGGAGCCTTGGAGAGAGAAACATACACAATTACTAGAGAGGCTGCGATACCTCAATTATACTGCAGACTCCGCGCGGACGCATTACACGGGGATAAAGCAGGAAAGCTGATAACATGGCTTACGTCATGAAGAGTCGCTGTCCCCTATAACATCTGTGCAAACGGCAATAAGAAACACAGAATATACGCAGCGCGATATTCACGCCGTGTTATCAGGGCCTCTACAAATCTCAGGCACAAGCTACGCCCTTGGAGCTGCAGTCTTATCTAGAACGGAGTTGCCACATCCCACGCCTACGCAGATAGAAGATCTGAATGCTCCACTTTCTGGGGAGGAAATACGAGAGAGCATATTCTCATTGTCCAATGGGAAGTCGCCGGGCCCGGACGGCTTACCAGCTGAGTTTTATAAAGCATGTACGTATATTTTGGTGCCACAATTGTTGAAGATGTATGAGGCCGCTCTCGATCTGTCTACGCTAACGGATACGCAAAATGAGGCATTATTAGTCTCTCTCCTAAAACCTGACAAAAACCCTGAATCCCTGGGGTCCTATCGACATACTGGCGCTACTTAACACTGACTCTAAAGTCTTTGCATCACTGCTGGCTAGACGACTCTCACCGTTGGTGAAAACGTTGGTGCATCCGGATCAGAACGGTTTCATTCCGACCAGGAATACATCACTTTTTTCGGGTTTTTCGGGTACAGCAATACATACTCCATAGATGGCTTCGCTCCGGTTGCCTGGTACTTGATCTGGAAAAGGCATTTGATTCTTTGGAATGACCATACCTGGCAGCGGTGCTCGATAAGTATGAACTTGTGACCACTATCTTAATATGATCCAGTTGCTGTATCAATGCCCTACAGTCCGTATCCGCACTGGCAGGCTTCTATCGGACCCTGTTAGAGTAAGGCGGGGCACGCGCCAGGTTTGCCCGATGTCCCCGCTGCTCTTTGCCCTAGCCATGGAACTGCTGGCGATGCTGCTCCGTAGCGGCGGTGAAGACTGGGGCATATCACTGGGAGATGGGACTCATGCGGTGTCCCTGTACGCCGACGATTTATTATTATACGTCCGTGATATTGCTGCCTTCCCCACGTTCATAGAGTGCGTGTTGATGGCCTTTGAGGCGATGTAGGGCCTCCGGGTCAACTGGGCTAAATCTGGAGAGTACCCCTTTGATGCACATATGGAGTAGACGGTTGTGTGCATCGATGGTTCACACCTTCCATGGTACCCTACCACTTTCCGACACCTAGGTTTATTTATTTATCGTTCTCCTGAGGACTTGCTGGAAGGAAACTTAAGGAGGGCAATCTCAGCGATACAAGCCCAAGTGCAGTTTTGGAAAACACTCCCGCTGAATGTAACGAGTTGTGTCACACTATTGAAGATGATAGTTCTCCCCAAGCTGTTATATTATTTTTCGAATCTCGAATTTTGGTACCAGCCAAAATTTTCCGAGACCTGGAGAGCTTGTCCCGAGACTTCATATGGAATAAGGGCAGGCCTCGCGTTGCGTTGTGGAAATACATGTACCTACCAGTAAGTGGGGGGGCGTAGCAGTTACTAAAATGGAGCTGTACTATGTAGCCGCCCAGCTACAATGAGTAACAAAATGGCTAAGTGGCTCTGGACGACACAGCAACCTTACAACAGCCGTTTACTCTCACTCAAATATGTCATCTGTTTCACCCTACGGCAAAGGCCCCAAGACCGTCCCAGTGGCATCTAGGGTTTTCATGCAGATGCTACAGGAGAATCCTACATCTCACCCGTGCGACTCTTCCATACGCCCCGATTGTACCACTCCCAGGGACACCAAGAGGGAGGGCGGGTACTTCTGAGGAGGCCCTCACACATTGGCGTGCGGAAGGCGTAGACACTCAAGGAGACCTTACAGGGACGGTGTACTATTGACTTTCGAGGCTCTGTCGGATGACACAGATTTACCTGTAAGACAGTTCTTATTACACACCTCCTTAGTGAGAGCCCTGTCAATTCTTTGGGGAGACATGACATAACTGAGCCCCCAATGCATTTATTAATATATTATCTGTACAACATGGGGGCAGGTTCACACATATTACATTGGCTGGTGACGGCCTTACTTGTGCACACGTTTAAGCCAATGACATCCCTCCATACCCACTGGGAGACGGACCGTGGCCAACCCTGGACAGACAAGGAGTCGGACAATATCTTGGCCTGCCCCAGTTATATACCAAGAAACTCCAAATTCAAATAAATACAAACTTACAACTTACATAGGGCGTATCTTTTCCCCGATAAAATAAAAGATATTTCAACATTACTATTTCCGTGTACCCGCACTGTAGGTAGCCTGACGCGTACCTACTGCATATGCTGTGGTACTGTGGTTCCCTCCAAAACTATTGGCGCGAGGTCACCACCTCCCTAGCATTCGGCAGAGACACATCCTTGCCACTATCCTGGAAACGCCCTGTACCTGGGCGCCCCAGTAGCTGTCATAAAAAAACTTCAGCACGCTCAGAACGCAGCAGCAGGTCTCCTTACTGGGACGAAATCAAGATGCTCGGCAAAGCCCTCCCTCAAGGCTCTCCACTGGCTCCCCATCCAGGAGCGCATCACCTTTAAAACCCTATGCATTTCTCATAAAATCTTACAAGGCAAAGGCCCTCCCATACTAAAACCACTCATAAATCCCCATAAATCCAACAGACAGCTCAGGTCTGATTCCCTTTTCCTTGCCAACGTCCCCAGAGTCAGGAAAGCGCGCACGGGTGGACGCCGCTTCGCATACAACGCCCCCAAGCTCTGGAATAGCCTTCCCCTTACCATCCGCAAAGAAACCAATCTACTGTCATTCCGCAGGCTACTGAAGACCCGGCTCTTCCCCCAATAATCCCACCCCAGGAGTACTTTCTTCAGGCTAATACTATAGCGCTGGGACGCCTGAAGGTAGCTACGCGCTCTATAAATCCAAAATCAAAATCAAATCAAATCATCCTGGGAGGTTTGCATACTGGGACTTTAGGCAAGGACCAACAAAAACAAAGTAACATCAAGGTTTAAGGATTTGGGGTTGATAGTCGCAAAGCGCCTGCTTACAAAACGATGGAAACACTCGGACCCTCCTGAACCGATCAGCTGGAAAGGGTCTCTTACAGACTGGGCCCAAGCAGAAAGCACAGCACTGCATAGGGAGGAAACGGCAGGGCTAAGTAAATTCCCCATTGCGCAATACTGGGACACTATACTTTCAGCATTTAAAGGCGAGAGCACTGAAGACGCGGATGACACCCACCAGATTAACACATAATACGCATGTTAGCGGCCCTAGTTCACCGGGGATGCGATATTAGTGTAAGAGAATTACCACCTGTTAGGAACTGCAGCACAGTTGTCATTTGATGTGGTGGACTCCATACCCCCTTTGCCTGCAAGAACACGCACCGACACTCCACCGCCCCACAGAAATATTCATAAGTTCAAGTCTCGCCCTGATACATTCCCCTACTGCGGAGGTAGTAACGCACCGTCCTATAAGCAGCCCAGCGTAAGAATATTAACATTTTTACTCAATGACAGCCCTTTGTTTTAAGTACATTGTTAGGAGATGATTATTGGAAAACAAATGTCTTATGGAAGAGGTGTGGTGCAGCGCCAGGGCGACTGACGCTGGGGATCACGGTTCAATCCCTGGCTCCGGCGGCAGGGGTCTGCCCAGCACCATGTGACTCTGGGCAATAGCTCGCTTAATCTTCCCGACGGCCCCCAGCACCTTGATACCTTCGGGTAATTGTTCGCGCATTACAAATACTGGACATTATTGGTGTACCCTTATCCTCCCTCCCGATTGCAAAGTATTACTGTTGGGGATCGCAGCGACTATACATGGGTTTTCATTAAGTCGTCTGACGATGTATATGTTATTTATAAGGATACTGTTTAAGATCAACTATACTGATGCATGGAGCTAACAATTACTATTGCACGCCAGAAACAACGCTGCAGAAATGTGAATAGGATATCATGGCATTGCACAGATTGCCAATTGTTGATCTTGGATGTGAGAGTTATGACATGCAATGTCTAGACCTCCAAAATGACTAGTAATAATCTACATACAGATGTCACATGGTTGTATTAAGTAGATCTCCGTGTTGTTTTCTATTTTGTATTGTCATTCAAAATGTAATGTGAAGGAGAACAATGTATAGTGAGGAATAAAAAAGAAATAAAAAAAAGATTACTCAAAACCCACCGCGGACAGGTGTAGAGAGTTCCTGGCATTGAGGCCGAATCTTCGTTCAATGGGTGCGCGCTATGGCCTCTTCCACCTATGCCTGTTCAAAGTGACCATCAACAACAAGACTACCACATACGAGGATCCTGTAAAATGTAGAAGTTTTCTCAATTCTTACCATGCAACTCCTATTGACACTTTTGTACCGCATAACAAGTAGTTGCCTTGGCTGTTTTTCCTTTAAAGTTTCCTTAATTCTACCACGCTGATTTTATAGATACTTCTCCCTCACATATGAGATAGATGTTTTGGACTTTGAAATGTATTCATCTGTGTTACATGCTTTTATTTGTTAACAACTTTACTTGCTTGCTTTAAAGTTTCCTTAATTCTACCACGCTGATTTTATAGATACTTCTCCCTCACATATGAGATAAATGTTTTGGACTTTGAAATGTATTCATCTGTGTTACATGCTTTTATTTGTTAACAACTTTACTTGCTTGCAGTTATTGCCTGTTCTCACTAATATTTTTTGATCCTAGAATTAATCTCCTTTTTTCTTCCTTACAGGTTACGTCTCCTTATTTCATTTCCCCTATGTTTCATTATCCGTCGGTTCTACCTTACGTCCCGCATGGGGTCTGGACACGTTATTGTTCTGTGTGGCCTCACCTCCCCCACCCTTCAAATGTCTTGGATTACTTATAAGTCTTTAGATTTGTTCTTCTTTCTTCACTTTAGCATTGATCTAATTTTCCCCTATATCTTCTTTCTTATAGCTTTATCTTGCTATTTTCTCACTCAAATACTCCTTCTTTCTTGCTGTTTTTTCGTATCTTAAAGTTGTTTATTCACTTAAATCATTTGTTCTCTTTCTTTTCCATTTCACTTCACTTGTTCCAATTTATGTATAGTCGGTGTGTTACTTGGTACATTCTATGCTGTTCAATGATTTGCTTTGATTGGTGTTCATTTTTTTTCTACATTTTCATCCTATGTCTTTAAAACATGTCTTGTAGAATGTCAGAGGTTTACATTTGCCCATTACAAGACAGAGTTCCAACAAATTTAGCCAAGTTCGGGGCAAATATAGCTTGTTTACAAAACTCTCATTCGACAGATGAAGAGTCTCTAAAATTAGAGAGATTGAGTGGAGGAGGTCTTTTTCTCTCCAGGCGATGGTAAACGAAATGTAGTTCTCACTCTGTCGAAAATCACGCCCTGTTAAAATGTTATTGCAATTTGCTGATAAGGATGGTTGACGGCTGTTTATTAAATTTTTGGTGGGTAATGCTCCGATCTCTTTACTCAATATTTGCTCATCCACCGCTGGAGATTCCTCCTTTTGGACATCCTTGGCCCAACAAATTACACATTGTTTTGATGATAACTTTATTTTTACAGGTGATTGTAATCAAATCTTCGACCCTTTTTAGATCGTAATTCTGCAATCTCCTTTGTCCCTCATAAAACTCAAACTTTTCACACAAATTATTAAGCATTACAAGCTTATAGATGCTTGGAGACTCTATAATCGCACATTAGGAGAATATACTTATTAAACTCCGGCACACCACACCGAATCACGACTAGATTATTTCTTTATATCACATAACATATCTCAATCGTTGTTGGCGGCAGATATTGGATCTATTCTAATATCTGATCACGCTCCTATTACTATCCAATTGGACATTTTAAAGAAACCCAGTTCAACTAGAAAGTGGAATTTTAATAACGCTCTGCTTTTAGACTCAACATTTACGTCTACAATTTTTTTCCCCCACAAATATTTTCTCCTGAATCAATCTGATATACTTTACTACCTTTTCATGTGGTTTGGGATGCTTTTAAAGCATCAGCTAGGTATTTTGCTATCAGATATGTTTCTAAAAAACTAAAAAGTCACAGGAACTCACCAAAATCCTTCTGGCCAAGATAAAGAGATTTAGGCATTCTTATTATTCTTCTGAGTCGAAAGCTTGTTTGTCAGAACTTATAGATGCTAAACTCCAGGTTAATAAGGAAACAACTAAAAATGCTTATACTTATTTACTAAAGTCTAGTGCAAAATTTTATGTTGGCCAGAATAAAGCTTGGAATGTTTTAGCTAACTAATTGAAGGTTAAGCAGAATAAACTCAATATAGAGTCTATTATGGATGAACAGAATACACTGAAATTTAAGGATGATATTTTAAGTGAATTACTCCAACTTTATAAAACATTGTACACGTCAGAAATTCCTTCCTTGGTCATTTTATTTCTCCATTTCTATTCAACACTCTTCCGCTACACGGCCAGATCTCTCACTCTTAGAATCTGACTTAACACAACAGGAGCTTCTTACTGCCTTACAAACACTCAAGAAGGATAAAGCTCCTGGTCCAGATGGTTTTACTGTTGAGTTTTTCACCCATTTGCATATTTACTAACACCAAATTACATACTCTCATTGATACTATTTTACAATCGGGTGAATCTTTGGGCTCCTTTTCAGATGCCTTAATTTGTCTTAGTCCTTAGTATGTCAAAGATCCAAAATATTGTAAAAATCACCGACCCATCTCTCTGGTTAATATGGACTATAAAAAATGTTCAAAAGAACTAGCTCTACGTTTGGAATCCCACTTGCCTGACTTTTTAGGTAAGGAACAATCTGGTTTCCTTAAAGGATGCCTTATGACAGATAATACTAGTTTATTTTTTGACATCCTATCCAAAGCCTCACATGTCCCACACACTTTAGCAGCAATAGCTCTTGATGTGGAAAAAGCATTTTGTAGAGTGGAATGGCCCTATCTTGTTCACGCACTTAAATGGTTTGGCTTTGGCCCCAAAATAATTTCTTTAATATCTATTTTGTACTCTAATCCATGAGCGGCAGTGTGTGCAAATGGTGGTATGTCTTATTTCCAGTTAGGTAGGGGTGTCGACAAGGCTGTCCACTTTATCCATTTCTTTTCAATCTAGCTTTAGAATGTGTTTTTGTTAAAAGATGGATACTCTTGGGTGACTACGCGCTCTATAAAAACCTAAAATAAATAAATCTATAAATAAATTTTGATTTCAAGTAAACACAAATCAAAATGGCAGCTTATGCTGATGATGTTCTCTTATTTCTCTCGCAACCTCAATCCTCTCTCCCTGCTTTTTTGGAAGAGGTTGATTCTTTAGCATCTATAGCTGGTTATAAATTGAACACAGACAAATGTGAATTTTTACCTCTAACAAAATATACCATCAAAGCAGATTACACCACCTCAGGTTTTGCATGGAGTCCCAACCATATTAAGTATTTAGGCTTACAATTCACTCCCTCTATTTGAGGAACAATTTCACGATGAATGGAAAATTGCACACAGAGGTTGTCCTCTCTAACCAAGAAGTGCCACCCTCTATGCCGATCGTGGTGTTGTCACCTGGACACTATAAAGAGGATGCTATCCACAATAATTTTTTATACAAGTTCCAATATTCCACTCTCTATTCCCTTAAAATTTTATAGGAAATGTAATTCTATCTTATCCTCTTTTCTATGGAGTAATAAAAAAAACGTATGTCCATATCAAAATTAATCATCCAAAATCGGAGGGTGGGGTTAATTTCCCTGACTTTCCTATTTATCATAAATCTTTTTTACTTTGCCAATCATTGAGATGGCGTTCTGAGTCTCTTGCGGATTCTGCTCTTTGGACTAGGCTTGAACTATCTTTAATTTCCCCCTTCTAATTTCAAGAATACTTATCCTTCACACGTAAGCTACAATCTTTATCCACTCCTATACTTAAACATACTTCCAAAATCATACCATCTGTCTCTTCAGACCCCATGGATTGGAAATCTTTTCTCAATTCCACCATATGGCATAACACACGCAGATTAATACAAAATAAACTTCTATATTGGAAATCCTGGCGCCAACGAGGATTTATTTGGGTACATCAATTATATGTCCAGAATGAGATTATGTCTTTCTTGCACGCTAGTAGTTCTTTTGACTTGCCTACGTCTTTCCGGTCTAAATATTCTCTCCTGTGATAGCACGCAGCCCGGTGGCAGAGGGCTCGCACGCATTTGCTGCTGCAATCTTTTACAATTTTAAACTCTATTTTATGTCCACTCGTCTTTGCTGACTACGAGCAGTACTATTTTTGTTCCACTATTCCCCACCCGTCCTGCTGACTACAAGTAAGGACACTCTGTACTTGTTGGCTAGTTTTTAAAAATCGAACCCCTGTGGCTCGCTGATTACAAGCCTGCCACACTTACTTCCTGGTCCGCCTGAAGCCGGTCGCCTATGACTGCGGGCGCCATCTTGGGTCGGGTTGTTGGTCGGCCTCTCCTTGACCACACCCCCCTCGCCACACGGCTACTAAGGCCCTCCTCCCCCCTTCCTTCAGTGATAGCACGCAGCCCGGTGGCAGAGGGCTCGCGCGCATTTGCTGCTGCAATCTTTTACAATTTTAAACTCTATTTTATGTCCACTCGCCTTTGCTGACTACGAGCAGTACTATTTTTGTTCCACTATTCCCCACCCGTCCGGCTGACTACAAGTAAGGACACTCTGTACTTGTTGGCTAGTTTTTAAAAATCGAACCCCTGTGGCTCGCTGATTACAAGCCTGCCACACTTACTTCCTGGTCCGCCTGAAGCCGGTCGCCTTCGACTGCGGGCGCCATCTTGGGTCGGGTTGTTGGTCGATCCTCTCCTTGACCACACCCCCCTCGCCACACGGCTACTAAGGCCCTCCTCCCCCCTTCCTTCAGTGATAGCACGCAGCCCGGTGGCAGAGGGCTCGCGCGCATTTGCTGCTGCAATCTTTTACAATTTTAAACTCTATTTTATGTCCAC
This sequence comes from Lissotriton vulgaris, assembly GCF_964263255.1. Classification (NCBI taxonomy): domain Eukaryota; kingdom Metazoa; phylum Chordata; class Amphibia; order Caudata; family Salamandridae; genus Lissotriton; species Lissotriton vulgaris. The sequence goes on from NC_141695.1 coordinate 1,098,432,356, forward strand.
TCGCCTTTGCTGACTACGAGCAGTACTATTTTTGTTCCACTATTCCCCACCCGTCCTGCTGACTACAAGTAAGGACACTCTGTACTTGTTGGCTAGTTTTTAAAAATCGAACCCCTGTGGCTCGCTGATTACAAGCCTGCCACACTTACTTCCTGGTCCGCCTGAAGCCGGTCGCCTTCAACTGCGGGCGCCATCTTGGGTCGGGTTGTTGGTCGGCCTCTCCTTGACCACACCCCCCTCGCCACACGGCTACTAAAACGACCACTATGTGTCAGCGCAGTGGACGAGCGCAGCGGGCGCGACGTAGGCGCGCCGGAGTTGCGCCAGAGTTAAGCCCGTCTGCGCCCGTCCGCGGCCGTCCGCGGCCGGCCGGGGCTAGGGGCCGCTACTCCTGGTCCTCTTCTCCGATACTCTTCTACGGACCTGACCCTACTACAAGGTCATTGGCCCCTCGACCCTCGCACTATTCAACGGACCATCTTTATGGGCTGTTATTCTCCCTGTCATGCCTGCCCACTAGGTTGTCCTCTTCCTTTGGCTTTCCCGTCGGCTCCCCTCTCATCAACCATCTCTGACCTCCGCTCTCCCCCATTATCTATTATTCTACTAAATACCAGGTCAGCCATTAAACACCACCAGGAACTTTTCATTCTCTTAGACACGGACAAACACGATCTTTTGCTATTAACGGAGACATGGTTCTCTGAATCTTCTCTTCCGTCTCTACTGGCTGCCCTCCCCTCCACCTACTACGCTATCCGTGCCGATCGCCCGGGCGGGAAAACGGGTGGAGGCGTTGCCCTCATCGCCCGTACTGACTTCCAGTTCCAGATTCTCCCCTCACCCCCCTTGGGAGGAATTGACTACTTGGTGGCCCGTTCCACCTCTCTCTCCCCCCACCTAGCCATCGTGCTTGTCTACCGCCCACCTCAACCAACCCCATCTTTTCTTCCGGCCTTTCAAGATTTACTCGGCACCCTGGCCGTCAACTATGCCTCGGTTCTAGTCCTCAGGGACTTCAATTATTGGCCGACGGACCCTAAGGAATGCGCCTCATCGAAGGAATTTTCGGAAACCCTCCTTTCTCTTAATTTCACCTCCCTTGTCCACACTCCCACCCACACTCATGGCCACATCCTAGACCAAGTCTGGTCTCTCAACTGTCCCCTGTCTGCACTGTCTGTTACCCCTTGCACTTGGTCTGATCACTTTTTAATTTCGTTTTCCCTTAGCCTCTGTCTGACCAAGACACTTATCCACGCTAAAAACTCATGGGCTCGCAATTGGGGCAAGGTCAATTTGTCCGACCTTACGACTTCACTTCTGGCCTCCTCTCCCTCTTTATTGGGCCTGGACTCCGCAGCTCAAGCCAAAGCCATCGATTCATGGCTTACGAATGGAAGCGACTGCTTGGCTCCTCTTCGGCGCACCTCGATTAGGCGCCCTAAAGACGCCAATCGGTGGTTCAGTAATGATCTGAAAGAACTGAAGCTTACAGTTCGACGGGCAGAACGCAAATGGAGACTGGACTATTCCCCCATCTCCAAGACCCGTTATGTCCTTCTCCTAGGGACTTACAAAAAAAACATCACTGAGGCCAAGAAAGCCTATTTCTCAGCCAAAATCTTGGCGGCCGAGAATCAACCGAAGGAGATCTTCGCCATCACTCACGACCTGTCTTTTTTCGACAGGACCTCACTCAAACCCCCTCCCTCCCAGATACTTTGCGATTCGCTGAATTCCTACTTCGTAGGAAAAATCGCGACAATTAAATCCAACATCCCCCCTCCCTCCCCTCTCTTTGTTGATCCTCTGCCAACCCCCGCCTTAGCCTTTTTCAATTCTTTTCCCCCTCTTTCTGAGGAACTTTTCCTGTCTCTCCTTCCCAAAATCAAATCCGGTTCCCCTTCTGACATCTGCCCGGCACACATCTTACGGCAGGTCTATTCTGTCTGTATTTTGCCTCCTCTTGGCTTCCTTAACGATTCTCTGGCCCAAGAGGTTGTCACTCCATCACTAAAATCCGCCTCCATCGTTCCTATTTTAAAAAAGCCAGGAGCCGACCCCTCCGTGATGGCCAACTATCGTCCCATCTCCCTTCTACCCTTTTTGGGGAAGGTGCTTGAGCGACATGTTACATCTGCGCTCAGCTCCTTTGTCGAGGAGAATGGGAGGCTGGCCCCGTGTCAGGCTGGGTTTCGACCCAAGCACTCGACTGAGTTAGTGGTGGTGTCAGTACTAGACACCCTCAGAGAGGGTATGGACGTAGGCAAATCTCAGGCGCTGGTCCTCCTTGACTTGTCCGCCGCTTTTGACACGGTGGATCATTCCATCTTACTTTCCCGTGTCAGGGCGGCGGGCATAGGAGGCTCAGCCTTTATTTGGCTCTCGTCCTTTTTGAGGGACCGGACCCAGGCGGTTCATCTTGGGGAGTTTTCAGCTACCCCCTGCCAGGTCCAGTGCGGTGTTCCCCAGGGCTCTTCTCTGTCTCCTTTACTGTTCAACCTTTATATCTCGCCTCTTATCTTTGCTCTACAGCAGCTGGAGGTCACGGTTTATAACTATGCCGATGACCTCCAGCTCATCTTCAACCTATCCTCTTCCTCCGACTCCATCTCTAACTTCCAATCTATTCTATCTTTCATCAGGGACTGGATGAACTTCAACCACCTGAAGCTCAATCCCGATAAGACGGAACTTGTGGTTACGGGTGGTTGTTCCAGTCCCTGGAATTCTCTATTTTGGCTCCCCTCCTTTGGTTCACCTCCTACCTCAGTTTCCTCTGTTAAGACTCTTGGCATCAAGCTAAATGACAAACTCACTATGCACTCCCAGATAGGTTCGGTGGTTTCTTCCTGTTTTCTTACTCTCCGTACTATCCGCTCTATTTCTCGTTTTTTTTCCTTCTCTGCACTTAAACTAATTATGTCCGCACTGGTCCTGTCCCGCCTGGACTACGGGAACATCCTGTTCAATGGCATCCCTCAGTACAGCCTGCGCAAACTGCAACTGGTGCATAACCAGGCGGCCCGCCTTGCCTTCGGTCTTCCCAAATTCCATCATACCTCTCCCCTCCTGAAGACCCTTCACTGGCTTCCCGTTCGGGAACGCGCCTTGTTTAAATTAGGCTGTATGGCGTTTCAGGCCAGGACGGGCCTGGCCCCTCTTTTTATATCTTCAGCCGTCAAAGCTTATGTCCCTGGCAGAGACCTTCGCTCCTCGGCACAACATCTTTTAGAAGTCCCTCGCTACCGGAAAAAAAAACAGGGTGGCGCGAAATTTTCCACTCTTGCCCCCATGTTCTGGAATTCTCTCCCCTTCCACCTTAGGTCTCTCACCCAATATTCCATTTTCCGTAAAGCATTGAAAACATTTTTATTCACTCAGGCTTTTCTGTCTTAAACTCTGTTCCCCTTTTCAGTCTATGTCTTAGCGACTGACTCTGCCTAGCTGGCTGTTTGCTATCTAAGCGCCAAGAAACCGCTCAGGTGTATGTTGCGCTTAATAAATATTTTAAACTTAAACTTAAACTCCTAACACAGGCTATTCAGAATGCCCGTACCCATTACACAATCTTACATTCTTCCACTGACCCTGTGGTTCTTCCTGTTAATAAATAACGTGCCCTTCTTATCAATACCTCTAGGGCCTCTGTCATATATAACTATTTACACAGTTCAACCATCCCAAGAGAAAAGATTAAAGTAGAGCTCTCTTGGGAAAAAGTTTTACAAGTCTGTTGGTCCGTAGAATTATGGAACAGGATTTGGCTCAAAATCAGGAAGTCCTCTAGAGCAGCGAACACCATACAAACACTCTTTTTGATATATAATAGACTCCTAATCTCCCCACTTACTCTAAATGCAAGACATGCTGACCACTTAGACGTTTGTTGGACTTGCTCCTCGGCACATGCTAATCTATCACTTACTTTTTACATGTGCACCTGTTCATAGTTTTAGGGAAAAGATGGCTGTTAAGCACTTCGATCCGCTCCCTGGTTTTGGGCCACACCTGGGTCAAGGGAAGACCTATCCTACGCCCAGAGGTGGCTGGTCTGGGCCATCTCCCTTGTTTTTGATTTTTTGAGGCACTGTGCTGCTCTATTATGACTACCTCAAACACTTTTTCGGACCCTTTTATAACTGTTTAACTTGATCACTATGTTTAATATTATTTGTTCTTTTTATGTTGCAAGCAGATTGGTTTTGTGATTTTCATTGCAGATGGCCAAGAGCAAGTTTGGTCCCAACTCTGAAGGGGCTCTTGCTGAGAAATCCTGCACTTTTGATGGGCACATTGAAAAGGCTATGGATGTCTTAGATAAAGAAATCCTCCTCACTGGAAAACTTCTTTCTTTAGCCTCACTACATACCGACTGTGAAGCCCACGCTAGCTCTACTAGTCAGGAGAGTGAGGTTAGAACCGACTCCAGCAAATGTGTTACTCTCCCTCTTGTTCAGCCTGTTAAACAAATTTCGCTGTTACATACAAAACAGAGAAGACGACCTGTACTTAAAAAAAGTCTGTCAATCTAATTAGGCATGTATCTGTGGAACCTCATATACCGAATGATCATTTTAATTGAAAAGAGGTTATTGGGGGTTTATTTAAGCAATTTAGATTGTTGATCTTATTGAGTCTAAGTTGTCAGGGTTGTTTGACCGCCTCCGGCATATTGAGGCTAAATTAAAAACTATGGACACCAGACTAAATCAGGGTGAGGCTGGAGGGGTTGGCAGGGGGGCAACACTTCTGGGCAGAGCCCCCTCAGCTCTGCTATGGAGCAAAAGCCCCTGGACGAGGGGGCGGATGTCTTCTTGTTTGCTCAGGGAGGCTTCCACGCCCGGTCAAGTTATCCTAATTCCCCCTAGCATGAGGAATTCTGAACTGTCTGACACATTAGCGGTGGCCATTCTTTACCAGCAAATTCTATCCAGTCCAATAGATTCATGGGGTAAGCACCTGGTTGTGCCTCTAGATGTGACCTTACACCAGCTGTATGTCATTATGTTGCCATCATGGCAAATGTTCCGGTATTGCGTCCCGAGGCGAGAGTCCACCCTGGATCTTATTAACAAAACCATACACCAGATTAAGAGTAACTTCAGGCTTGCCTATTTTCCGAGGTTCTCATGGCTCAAAGAGTAGGACAGATCAGGAAAATGAGGGATACTCAAAGTGCACCAATGCAGAGTGGAGTAAAGGATAAGACAAAGAACTCCAGAGTGATTCCAGGTGCAAGCTATTCAGGGCTTGCAGGTTGAAAGATAGAAGAGTCTTTTGGGCTGGTGCAGCAAATATTATATACACAGGTGTAAGTCCTAATACAGTTGTTACCTCTATCAGTCAAGAAGCCTGTGTAAATCACTTTAAAGCAGTCTATGGGGCCACATGCGCCACTTCGCCTGCTGAGGAGGTGGCTTTTCCCTTAACTCTGGTATTCACCCTAGATTATGAGAGGTAAGCAATTAATCGAAGCCCACTTAAGAAGGCCTCAGGCCCGGATGGGTTTCCATGGACCTGCATAGATCTGCACCTGAACTATGGGCCTGTTTGCTATGTAACTGTTTTAATGCCAACTGTAAGATGAGGCTCCCCCAATCTTGGCACACAGCTGTTATTGTCCCTATGTTTAAAAAAGGCAACCCCCCCCCAACTCCACCCCCCCCAGTGCTACCAGCAGATACAGTTCCTGGATGCTGCAGTTAAGCCGGTAGGGAGAGTGGTGCTGGAACGCCTTCAAGTGTGGGTGAGGGATACTGACATTCTGTCAGAGCACAGTATGGACTCCATAAGGGACTTGGCACGATGGAGCTACACCTTAACCTGCGCCTGTTGATTAGCTAATATACCATTGGCAAGCAGGACTCCACGTGCCTGTTCTTCATTGACCTCTTCTGTGCCTTTGACAGCATGCTGAGGTCCAAACTTTGGGAGATCTTGACTGATATGGAGGTGATCGAGGATGATCTAGTTCAGTTTTTGAGATCCCTGCATTTTGACCTCTTCGCATCAGTTTGGCTTAGTACCTCAGGAGAGAACTCCGACTACTTTAAGATAGGGAGAAGGGTACGTCAGGCGTGCCTTTTAGCCCATCTATTGTTCCTTCTGTATATCAACGGCCAAGGTGCCGCTCTGCCCTCTAAAGTCTCTGATGTCCCCTCCAGTGGCAGAAAAAAGACCTCAGTCCTACTATATGCGAACGACGCAGTTTTGATCATGTGAACTCCTAACAGCCTTCATATTTTGTTTTGGGAATTCGTCACTTTCATGGGCTCTCTTGGTCTAGCCACTGATCGATCCAAAACCTTTATCATGGCATGTGATCCCAAACAAACCAGGATACGAGGGGTCTCGCTGCAAAGCCACCCTGTGGCTCCCACCCAGGATTTTTCTTACATGGTTGTTTATGTTCAACTTTATTTTATTTAACTCTGCAAAGCAGCATGGTATCAAACAATACAATTCTTATATGTCCCCTTAGAACAACACTAGAAGACTCCTTCTCTAACCCTTCCCCTAGTAATAAAGCATCATGCCCAGGGTTCATTGGGATGGCTCGTGTCCGTGGGTGCGTGACTGGGCTTGGCACCACCGGTCTTCCGCCCAACCGCTCCTGAGTAACTACTGAAAGGAAACCACAAGAATCCCCCTTCCTCTTGAAACCCCCTCTGACACCTCCCCCACCCTCCCCCTACTGGTGTGCCGCAACCTTGCCCTTCAAGAGCGCTGTGTGAGGGAACAGCCATATGTCTAAATGTTTGGGGCGTCATGTGAGGGCGACGTGTCTGTAATCTGCAGGAGGCGGAGGTATTTCGGGTACGTAACTTTATTGAATTCCATAGCTAAAAGGGAAAGAATGGGCTGCCAGATAGTGGCGAAGGATACCATTGATTGGGTAAGATTGGCTTGAATCCGTCCATGCCCACTATGTACCAAAGTTTGTGTAGCCAGCCTGTGTGTGTTGGACGCTTTTGATTTCCCCAGAGCGACAAGATGTGCTGTACAGCAGCCCAGATAGCCAGCCCCATCTGCCTCCCCCTGACTGATTTTCGTGGGAATGTGAGTGCGTTGGGTAGCCCTAGAAGTGTGTAGGCAGGGAAACGGGGAATTTCTTATCAAATTGTTTGTCAATATCATCAAGGACTGCCGTCCAATAGTCTGTCACTTCTCTGTACTCCCATAAAAGGTGGGTCAAGGCTCCTACCTGGTCACATCCCCTACAGCAGGTGGGGCTGCAGTCTGGGTTACCTCTGTTGAGCCTGACCGGAGTTAAGTACCAATAGGTTGCGACCTTAACCGCTGTCTCCCTGCTGGCAGTGTTCTTGGCATTGTGATTGGCCCTATAGTAAATGCCTTCCATTCTTTCCCCGAGAGGCTTCTCACCAGCTCAGTTTCCCATCGTTTCTGGCCTGCAGAGTGATGCGAGGGGGCCGGGGGACCCATCATCTTGTAGAGATCTGTGATCGTTTGTCGGTCGTATTCTTTGGTAAGGAGCCACTGCACCTAGGCAGTCAGCTTCCTGCCAACAAGGGGGCGGATCTCTGGCTGTGTCAACCAGTGTTTAATTTAAAAGTATTGGTAACGCCGCAGGGCTTTAAGGTCATATAACTCCGTGAGGTCGGAGAACTGAAGGAAGCCATTGAGGTCAAATAAATGACCCGCTGACCTACATTTGGAATTTCGCCACTGTGGGAATGCCCGCCCTTCCAGTCCCGGATCAAATTCTGGGTTATCAAATAGAGGTGTGAGTGGTGAGGGAAAAGTAGTAAGTCCCCTTTTGACCGCCACCGTGTCCCATACTCGCAGCACCGTTCGCATGATAGGGGATTTATTGAGGTAAGCCAGTCTGTCGGATCGTTTCAAGAAGGGATTCTTCCAGAGCGGTGTTTTCGCCATCGCCCTGTCCTGGAAGAGCCATCTCTTCTCCGATTTGGGGCGGTTCCACTTTAGTAAATAGCATAGTTGCAACGCTTGGAAGTACCGCAGCAAGTTAGGTATCCCCAGACTTCCCTCGTCAGGGGGGCGGTGGGCAAGGTCTTTTCGCATCCGCGGACGCTACCCGTCCCATATGTAATGTTGTACTGCGTCTTGCAGCTTCCGTATAGTTCCCATCGGGGGGGGGGGGGGGGGGGGGGGGGGGGCTGACTGGTATGGTCTGAAATATATAGAGCATTTTGGGTAAGATGGACATTTTTACCGCGCGACACAGCCAAGCAGTCATAGTGGGTTTTGCTGCCATCTCCGCAGGTCTCCCTGTATTTGGGAGGTGAGAACTGAGTAAGTCCAAGTGACTGACTGGCAGTGGCGGCTGGTGGAATTTGAACCTGGTGGGGCTATTAACGTAGGCATCAACGAACGGGAGCGAGCGAGCGAAGCGAGCGAGCCCGACGGCAATAAGGGGGGTGTGAGGGGGGTGTGAGGGGGGTCGTCCCCCCCCCAGCGAAGAAAATTTTTAAAAATTGGCATTTTTTGGTGCAATTTTCCGCACTATTTCTGTGATAAATGGACTGAAAAATCAGTTCTTCTAGGCATTCATAAAAGAAAACTCATACATTATTTCAGAGAATTTCTGTGTTGCCAAGCAAGTTGACTTCTGAAGAGGGCCAGGGTACTAAGCCAGGTTGCACATCCACAAAGAAACACACTTGTAATTTTGTTCCTACCAAAAATGACGGCTGGCCATTTCCTTTTCTGCATCAGCTATTCAAAGTTGATTGCCCAGTAATCATTATGACATATTAAATAGCAACATGTATAAGAAATATCAATTTGAAACAAACATTTAATTTTTAGGAAGTCAGCAAAAGCTTTGATTTTTTGAGCAAGGCAATTTTGCAAAAGAATTAAGTAAATATTGTATTTAAAATAGTTCATATAGCGCTCTGAAGCCCTTGGGTCTATCAGTATTTTAGAAAACCACTAAATGAAAATAAGTTAGGAAATGAGTGTAATATGCATTGCTTATAATATAAGAAATATCCATTAAAAATCTTTCATTTATTTAAGAAAGAACAAAAACGTTATTTGCATAAGCAGGCTAGGTACAAATGTTTTACTTTATTTTTAAATACTTTGCATGCCACTCTCAGGCCCTTGTGGCAGTCAGTATAGTAAAAAATGGCTACATAAAAATAAAATATGAAAATAAATAAATAAATGTATATTTTAAGAAATATCCCTTCAAAACCAATATGATATTTGTAAACACAAACAAAATTATTTTAAATAATACTATGAGGATCAAAGACAGCTGTCTTTTGTTGTCTCCCCCACTTCAAAGACACATTTTGGTATTAGTCCTGGACCTCGCTGTGACATCCCCAAATTGGTTCACTTTGGAGTCTGAAGAAGACTCTGCAACTATGAGGTACAACGCTGCTAGGAAGGACTGCCCCTTTGTCACTTGGTTTGCTGTACTGCCTATGCACTCTGCTCAGCTATGTTGGCCTGCTCCCTGCTACCTCTGCAATGAGGGACAACTGGGCCTCTATATCCTACAAGTTCCCAATAACTTGTTAGCTTTCCTCCTGTTATGGAAGAATCAGGGCTATTTGTATGTTATTGGGCCACCAGACACACTCACATTGTCTAGCGCCTGCTGTGTTGGCGCTCCGTCACCTTTTGCTACTAGTCTTACTCGACACTGCTGTTTCTGAAGATACCGCAGCGGTGTAGACCTTTACCCTCAGTCAGCACCGGGAGCACCGAGTGGCGTGAGCGCATTCTGGTTGCCTAGCAACACAACGATCTGAGCTCGCGCTCTCCAGGCTCTTTGGGCCGAAGATTCACAAGACTGCATCTACTGCGGCTGAACACCAGTCCTGCCTGCCTCTGTACCTCTTATCAACACGAGCTCCATGTGTGAGGCCCACCAACACAGCAGTATGGGGCCACAGACCTGCCTGTGCTCCAGCGGCCAAGCCAGAGCCCAACTCCTCTTCCTACCACGTGGACCTCATGTGCGAGACCGTCGATAACGAGAGCAGTGACTCCAAGCCCCAGGTACTGTCCCGAAGGCCTGTGTGCAGGCTAACTTCAACCCCCACTGCATTGAAAATCTTTTCAAGGTGGAGGAGGCCGGTGGGCTCATTTGAGGATTACTGTAATTCCCTTAAAGGTTCCTGAGCACTGTGATAAGCTATTAACGTTACTAGTACTGGCATAACTCTTGATAGACTATTGAATTGCTGTCCTTTAGGCCTGGTTTTAATTACATAAAGATGGTCTATTTTTCTAGAACTAGTGTGGAGTGTTTTGCTTTGTCTTTCACTGTTACTTTACTATGCGTTGCAGAAATACTTTACACATTGCCTCTTTGATAAGCCTCCTCTGTGCCAAGCTACCAGACGAGGAGCACAGGTAATCTTGCATCTGAATTAACCTGAGTGGTGGTGGGTACTGCTTGGCTTAGGTGTATACCTTAGCCAAACAAAAACCCCATTTGTAACTGACACATTCAGCAGCGCCTGCTGCTGCACGTTGCCTGCTATCATTCCGAGCTGCAATGTTAAGTGGAGGGGGGCAGCAGCTTATCAGATTTCACCTGGGCCCATAACAAAGGCCGAAGTTAAAGGGCCTTCAGGCCTCCTTCTGTTCCAAGGAGATATCTGGAGCCTCAAACCTAAAAGCAAATGCCTCGACCAATGGGAAACAGCTTCCCTCTTCCTGCTGGACCTCTCAGCCGCCTTCAACACCGTTTCCCACCACACCCTCTGCACAAGATTCCACGATGCCAGCATCCGGAACAAAGCTCTGGATGGATCTGCTCCTTCCTCACCGGCCGAACACAGAGAGTACGACTTCCACCATTCAACTGAAAACCCACAGAGATCAGCTGCAAAGGGTCTCAAGGCTCCTCCCTGAGCCCCAAGCTCTTCAGGCCCCATTTGCAGCCATCGTCAAGAACCACAGACTCAACATTGTCTCCTACGCCGATAACATCCAGCTGATTCTCTACCTCACAGAAGAACCCACAGCTGCCAAGAGCAACTTCCACAACAGGATAAATGCAGTCTCCCCCAGGATGAAGGACAGCTGCCTCAAGCTTAACTAACTCAAACAAGACCTAAGTCCTGAACCTGGGATCTACCCCCAAGTTTTGCCACCCCTCTGCCCTGGTTGACTCAGGCAGAGGGGGTCTGCAGCACTTGGACCCCCCCCCCCCCCCCACACGCCCCCCCCCCCGACTACGTGCGAAATCTTGGCAACCTCCTGGACTTCTCTCTCTCAATAAACCACCAAATCAATGTTGTTTATTCCTCCTATTTCCACATGCTCCATCTACTTCATGAAATCTTCCAGTGTGTCCCCAGTGAGTACAACAAAACTGTCACCCATGAGCTTGTCAGCACTCTATCCAGCACCACCCAGAAACTCCATAAGAAACTGCAGAACATCAAAAACACCTCCGCCACTGGAATGGGTAAGAGTGGTCTGCTTAATTCAGACACTCTGTTCATCACCACCCCCTTTTCTGAATCGTTTTTGGCCACTATAGGTGTGGCAGGGTATACTCAGACATGAGTCCCTTGCTCACTGCACCATCAGGATTCAAGCAAGCCGGGCCGACGACGGCTGAAATACCAGAAACCGGTCCCCGGAAGCTTGTCTCCTTTCTGGTGAAGAATTGGCTTGGTAGTTTAGTCTGCCCTGTTCCCATGATGCACTGGGCCAGGGACAGACTGATTTGCATGTAGCCAGGTTCTGAGCTGGGATGGTGCAGTGAGCTAAATAACGGTGATGGATCAAGCCCTGATCTTTGGACTGGGTAAGAGTGGTCTGCTTAATTCAGACACTCTGTTCATCACCACCCCCTTTTCTGAATCACCCATGAGCTTGTCAGCACTCTATCCAGCACCACCCAGAAACTCCATAGGAAACTGCAGAACATCAAGAACACCTCCGCCAAACTCATCCTTAACATCCTACGCCGCAGCCACATCACCGGCCACCTGAGAAGGGAAATATCCAATACAACGCATGCCATTACAACGCATGCCAACACAACGCAAGTACCATTACATCGCAATGCTATTACAATGCATAGCATTACAATGTAAAGCATTATAATGTATATACTTTTACCACACATGCCTTTACATGAATTTCTTTGTATAGGCAAGCATGGTAAAAGCATATGTGTTTTACATGTAAGTATAAGGTAAGTATAGGGTTTAGGGTGGGTTTGGGTTTGGAGGTGTAGGGGTATAGGTTTGGGTTGCCAAGATTAATTTTAGGGTTCAGGATGGGTATATGTTTTGGGGTGCCAAGGTTCATTTTAGGATTCAGGGTGGGTTTGGATTTTAGGGTGCACAGGGTAATTTTAGGGCTCGGACAAATTTGGATTTTGTGGTGCCAAGGGTAATTTAAAGTTTTAGAGTTTGGGGTTGTAAGGGTAATTTTAGGGTTCAGGGTTGGTTTGGGTTTTGGGGTGGTAAGGGTAATTTTAGGGTTTAGGGGGTATGGGTATTAGGGTGGTAAGGGTAATTTTAGAATTTTAAGGGGGTAGGGCTATTGGCACTGGTACAAAGGGTAATTTGGGGGTTGCCTGGGGGTATTAATATATAAATATATACACATATATATATATATATATATATATATATATATATATATATATATATATTCCACAATGATGACGAAGTTCTACCTGCGCCTCTTTGACAATGGCGGGCCTCAACGGGGTTTCGTCCTACCCCTTTAGATCCACGAAGACACTGTCTTTCCTTCATACGACAGAAAGTCAAGGCCCAATTTTGCTTGTTAAGTGATTTTATTTGGCAACAACACCAAATAAAATCACTTAACAAGCAAAATTGGGCCTTGACTTTCTGTCGTGTGAAGGAAAGAGACAGTGTCTTCGTGGATATATATATATATATATATACATACACACACAAACAGAGACACACAATTACTTACCTTAACCACTTTTACCAAGTATATGCCTTTACCACGCATGTCTTTGCCTTGTAATGGCATGCGTGGTAAAGGCATATGCATGGTAAAAGTGTGCTTTGCAATGGTAATGCGTTGTAACAGCACTTGTGTTGTTACAACCGCGTTATAATGGCATTCTTTGTGTTGGCATGCGATATAACGTCATATATTCCCTGAGAGACCTTCACTTGCTATCTTACTTGCTATCTTACAACAAAAGAATTACCTTAGCTCAAGCGCCTCACGCATGCCTACAAATCCCTCCACAACGCCAGACATACATAGCTCAACCACCACTTCTGCTTCTACACTCTCCCCTAACATCTCCACTCCGCCCAACTGGCGCAGGCCACCATCACACATCTGTAGACCAGTGCTGGAGAAAGATCCTTGTCTAAACTTCTGGAACGTCCTGCCTTTGCACCTCAGGCAATCACCATCACGTCCGCAATTAAGGAAGGACCTCAAGACTTGGCTCGTCAAATCAATCGCAGATCCCCTCCCCTCAACCCCCCACACACAGCGCCTTGAGACCCTACGGGTGAGTAGTCTTGCTTTAACTAGTAATTGATTTGAAGCAATGGAGCAGAAAGAAAGGCTTAAAGCTTATCACATCATAAGACGCTTGCTTTTGAATTTGTATTTGCAAACATTTTAAATTTAAATACCACTATTTTGTTTCTATTTCTTTTTATAGTGCTACCCATCCACATGTAGGGTGTCAAAGGGCTTTAGATCACATGTACACATATATTGACAATAAATGAAGAGTGTAAATCAATGTACAGGTTGTGTAACAAAAGTAAGTGAGCGTTACAAGGTTGAAGAGTTGCATGCTGTTTATAGCTCACTGTGCTATATGGGAAGGATTAACATGTATGGACTGTACATAACCAAATGAGCTCTGTATTCAAAGCAGTAACCCACTTATCTAGTTTCATAAAATAAAAATCTTTCATCTGCATATTACATAGCATTTTGCATGAAGTGCACTGCATGAGACACATTAACCCTTGCAAGTTTATTTAAATGCACTCATGAGTCATGGTACTAGACTAGAGTGTGCTATATGTTAAAATAATTACAAAGTAGTATATTTAAATAATGGAAATATTGCAAAAATAACTTAAAAGAACAATAATTAATACTTCACACTTACCCCAGTTATCAGGCAGCTTCTGTCTCAGTCGATTGATGCTAGTTGCTGGCTGGCTGTGCTTCTCCTTTTCTTTTGATGTCCAGCAGCTACTGGTTCAGAGAGAGCTGAAACAGTAAAGCTTTCACTTTCAGGATGAAAGTGAAAGCACTACTCTGTGCAGCATGTGACACCACGTCACAGGGTCATGAGTTAAGTCTCATGACTCTGACATAAATAAAATGCTTACAGCGTTTTTTTTTTTTATAAAGTTAAAAGTTTATATACAATAATCATTCAGTGTAATGATTATTGTATTTTAAAAAATGACCTTTCCCAAATTGATCGTTTTTGAGAGAATGCTGGGGTCAGTTATGCATGACCCCACCCCCGACTGATTAAAGGGTGGGGTGAGGGTGTACTCGTCATCATGCCCCAGCCTTCATGTACACACCATAGACTTCAATGCAGCCTCGGGCTTACACTGTACCCGCCCGAGGCTGCTGTAAATTTACGAGGCTGCTTTACGTCATTTCTGGGCGGGCCCCAAAAGGGCCATTCTTTATATTTCCGGGCTGGCACCTAATGCGCCCAGTGTTTACACTCCGGCAGTCTTAGACTTCAATTGTGACACATGCGCAAAAGCGCATGTGTCACAAATCACCCCACACGCTGCCTTCATTTCCTGCCTGGCCTGCCTGCTGCTGCAGTGACGCTCGCTCGAGAGCAGGCAGGCAGCAGGTCAGATGTCAGATGGCCCGGGGCTTTAATCGGCAGTGCGGTTCCGGTTCGGGATTTAAAATGGTAATAAGTAACATTGCTGTTGCTGTTAGCATTTTAAATCCCTTGCTTATTTTGCCGGCCGAGTCGATAGGGAGGGCGGAGCCCCGCCGCCCTTGAAAGAAAACCGCCGCTGCTGTCTGGTCGGTGTTAGTGTGATCCCCAGGTATGGGATCGAAGTGTGAGGCAGTAGGCCCCCATCGGGGACGTTCCATCGAACTTGCGTGCATTGCGACCCCAGGGAAGGATCATAGATTTCCCTTCGTTCATTTTGAAGCCGGACACCCTCCCGAAGGCTTCCATTTCCTGTAAGAAGGCAGGCACTGACTGTTTGGGGTTATCTAGAGCCACCAGAATGTCGTCAGCGTATAGGCTAATGGCATGTGGCTCCCCCCGAAGGTGATGCCCACTATATCGGAATTATCCCTAATCCTCTGCGCTAGGGGTTCTATGTAGAGTGCGAAGAGAAGGGGTGATAGCGGGCATCCCAGTCTAGTGCCTCGCCTGATGTCAAAACGCTGCGAGTCTATGCCACTGACGCGAATCGTTGCTCTGGGTTTGTCGTAACAGGTGGCGACCCATGCCCTAAAGCGGTCTCCAATACTGAAATGTGCCAGTGTTTTATCTAAGAAGCCCCAGTCCACCCTGTCAAACGTTTTTTCGGCGTCTACCGATAGGAGTATAGCGTCAGACTCGGTATAGTGGGCCTTATCTATTAAATGTAAGAGGTGTTTGGTATTATCGCTACATTGCCTATTAGGAATAAAGCCCAATTGATCCGGTTCAATGATGTCGGGTAGTCGCGGGCCCAGTCTCGCCACAATCACCCCTGTGAAAAGCTGAAGGTCGAGGTTGAGAAGGGAGATTGGCCTATAGGCGGCGCATTGGGTAACGTTAAAGGCCAGGCTTAGGCAATACTATGATGTCGGCCTCCAACATGTCAGAAGGTATCGAGCCAGGCCCTTGGACGGAGTTAAAGAGTAGTCAGGAGCGGTGCCAGAAGTGGGCAAAACTTTTTGCAGAAGCTGGCTGAGAAGCCACCCGGCCCTGGCAATTTCAGAGGTTTGAGGCGTGAGATTGCGCTGAACACTTGCTCGATCCTGATAGGTGCATCTAATGAAGCGGCTCCCGCTGCGTTAAGCGCCTTTGTCGCTGCCCTACTGAGATGGGCTTCCCCCTCTTTGTCTATAGAGTGATCCTCGCTATACAGCGAGGCATAGAATTCCCTGAAGGCCTCAGCTATTTTGTAGTCGTCGCTTAGCTTCAGTCCCTGAGCGTCAGAGGGTTGTGATTTTGGACCGCTGAACTCGCACTCTGACCTTACTTGCTAACAGTCGCCCCGTTTTATCGCCTCCCACATAGTATGTGCGTCGAAGCCGCAGGGCTGCATATTCCGCGCGGTCCAGGTCTAGTCCGGCGAGTTGCGTCCTAGTAGCTTTTAGTTGTCTCCATATCCTGGGGGCCCTGGTTCGACTGTGCACCCTCTCTATTTTGGCTACCTGAGCTGAGAGTGATTCCCGTTTTTCCCTGCGCTCTTTGGCCTCTGCAGCTGAAAAAGCTATGAGTTCCCCCGTACTACTGCCTTAAGTGCTCCCCAGACCGCCGTCAGGGGTACATCCGGTCTGTCGTTGAGTGCAATATAGTCAGTGATGCTTTGTGCAGTTGTTGGGCTACTGCTTTCCGTTGTAAGAGGGCTTCCTGCAGATGCCAACGTCCTCCCTGCGTTTTAGTCCGGGGGACGGCTATCGTCACTACTAACGCGTTGTGATCTGAGAGTGCAGCCGGAACAATGTCCACTTTGTTTACTAGTGGGGCGAGCTCTGTGGATCCTATAAGATGGTCTAACCTAGCGTAAGTGTGGTGCACATGTGAATAGAATGTGTAGTGTGTGCTATGAGGATGAGCCTCCTGCCATAGGTATATCAGACCTCTACTGATCAGCCAGCCCCTCCCCGCTGATGAAATCGCCCCTGTTGACCCAAAGCGGCATGGTTGATTTTTATGTTAAGAGCAGCTGTGATGCTTGCATTGTTAAAGTTTTCCAGAAATTCGAAGCTCGGCTGAATTATGTTTTCACTCTTGCTAGCCGAACATCGGGAAAAAAAAACAGAGGACCGACTGCTGGAGATATATAAAATAATGTGTTACCCCATTTTAATGTATTGGTCAGGTATTTGGGGTTATATTAACTCAAATCCCTTTCAGGACGAACAAAATAAGAGTGTTGAGGAGATTGTTGGTTGTTCCACCTGCGTGTTCTACTTTTATCTTGCACCAGGAGCGTGAGGTGGATTATGTGGAAGACTATCAAACCAGCCCCCCTTCTCCTGTGGTGCTCGATATGATCAACCTGCATGCCTCCTTCAATACGGAAAAAGGCCTGAACATTCCCTGGTTTAATTATTTTAAGACTCCCTTGACAGAACTTTGCGAGCCGCATTTATTTTATGAGCAAGAGACCCTGACAAAACATGATACGGTCTGGATAAAAAACACCTTTAAGCTGAACACAGCCTTAGAGAGGCCCACGAGCTTACCAAAATGTCCGTTAGGGAGTCTGCCTCACTACACTGTACATTCACCCTGGAACCATACTTGGAATAGAACGACTGCTCTTGGGATAGAATGCTACTCACACACTAGATTAGACTTCGTGGGATGGCACTTGGTTTTCCCTTGGGTCACATTCTGTTGTGCCCTTACGATGAGATCTCACCACAGAGTCTGTTAAGTTTTACTTTTATCTGTAAATTGATCTTGATTTTAGTGGAGGGCGCTTTAAATCCTAATTATTAGTAAACGGGGCATTAGAATCCCGGTGGAATACTTGTAGCTACTGGTTTCCCCGTCTGTTAATTTACGTTTCATTTTAAAATGGGCTGTTAACAGAAGGAATCTAATGTTTCTCTCCCAGTGCCCTGTACTATTCTAAAAATATTATCTTAACTATGTATTATATTCATGTTTGATTTCATTTATTGTGGGCACTGTTTTCTTGTAACTGTCAATTTTTACATCATAGGAGAGCAAAAGTCAGTCAAAAAGTGGGCTTTTATTACTCCTATGTGATCTGTTGGCGACCCTCTGATGTTTTGATCTTTGTATTGTATTGGCGCATTGCTGCCTCTGGTATCTTCGGTTTTGTGTACAGTGCTGCTGTGAGCGGTTTTAACATTGTTTTAAAAAAAAATCTTTTGTGATTTACTTTTATGGTTACATGTGAAATCTGACGAAATTGATGTACATAGACAGCATTCATTTCCCTTCTTCTCCCACTCCTCTCCCTGTGGGCACCATGGATACTGTAAATTATTGACCGTATCACCCTGCCAGTAAGAACCCGTACCCCTATGCATATGTACAGCCATTCTAGGCCCATGGCCTTTTTACCCATTGGAATCCCCAGCTTCCCTCCTGCGCGTATCTTGCACCCCCTCTCTCATGTATAGACCATGAAACCCTTTCCCTTTGCGCGATCCTGATGTGAAAGGTAACCCTCCTGCTTGACCCAGGCCTTCCCCATTTCCCTCTCGAAGAAGCATCCTTCGCCTCAGCTGACATAGCCCCCCCCCCCCCGGTTGTATCTGACTGCCCCTGTTCTCTCATGTACAGGTCATAAGATCTCTCTCTCTCTCTCTCTCTCTCTCTCTCTGCGCGACTCTGGCCCTGCACGCACCCTGACCCCCTCCTTCTCCTCATATGAGCAAGTCATAAACCCTCTTCTTCCGCAAGGCCCTGTCCTTGAGAGTCACGGCCGCGCCTGACCAGCACCTCCTTCCCTTCCATGAATGCCCCTCTATTGACAAGCCCTCCCTCCACGCTCGATTGTCCACGCAGGCATGAATACCACTCCTTTGATGACCCCTTCCCCCGAGTCCGGCTGACCACACATGTCCGAGGCCATCGCCTAAGCCAGGAGATACCATTTACTGCCCTTATTGTATGCCTAGCCACCCCACCCCCTGGGCCATGATCAGGCGTACACATCCTACGAAACACTCAGCTGCATGATTGCCCCCCCCCTCTTATCAGCAGGTCAAGGGTCCCCATTGTGAACGTATGTGGAGTAGGATCATCACGAGGATTATAGGGATGTCTTCCTTTTGCGACATACTGTCCTGATTGTACCATCAAATGTTTTGCAAGGTATAAAAGCAAGAGTCTCAAGCTCACTTGTTAGAGCACCTCCCGAAAGACACTGTGTTTCGTGTCCGAAATGACTGGCTCTCCTCATGAGAAATAAACTCTGTTCTTGATTCCTGCTTCCAGCGCCCGTCTCTTTATTTGGTAATTATTCAGAATGGGAACTAAGAGGCGGTTTGCGCCAGCAGCCTGGGCATCGATAGAATTATGGGCTCACTTTCCACAATTGGCGTCCCAACGCGGGGTCCATCAGTGACATAGGGTTCGGTAAGAGAGATCCAGACGAAGAAGTGAACGTCTAAAATGATCGGAGTATACCTGCCTTGAGAGGGCCCTAGCCCGGCTGCCGATCGACAGAACTTCACCAATTCTGAACGGACCTCTCTTGAGTGACCTATTGTCCTGACTGGAATCCCACAGGAATGCTACATGGAGTAAGAGAACGATCGGGCGCTGGAGGAGGGAGTCGAAGAACTGTCCGTATGGTCCGGTCCGGGTAAGATTAAGTAGCGTGTTTTTACGCCTGATTGGTAGGGTGGCTCTATCCACCTGATTGATTGATTGTTTGTATTGAAAGTCGGTATTTGTATACTGATATTGTTGGTATTGGTTCATTTAGCTTTGAAGGCTACTTGACATATTGGTTCTCTTTTGAGAACGAGACATTCTCTGTTTGCAAACAGCGGCGAATAGGAACGTCGTCCCTCTTTGCAGATAGAGAAGGGTAGGTAATGCAGACTTTTTGTCCCCCGTTGTAATTCGCCATGCCTACTTTTCTCCCCACTGAATTGTTTGAAGTCGATTAATAATCGATTGTTGTTCTTTGAGATCTTCCCTGTCCACAAACAGAGACGAATAGGAATATTCTGTTCCCTTTATGGATAGCGAAGGGCAGGTAATGCAGACATTTGTCCCCGTTGTAATCCGTCATGCCTGTTTTTCTCCCCATTGGTTGGTTGGTTGCCTGGACATTGTTGTCTCAGGAATTGTTTCGTTTGAGGTATTTTTTATTTGCAAACAACGTGAAATAGAAATATTCTGTCTTTGCAAGTAGAAAAGGGTAGGTTATGCCCCTTTGTGAATTCGTCAGTCCTACCCACTCCCCACTGGTTGGTGATTGTGGGGTAGCTCGCATGGTCCGCCCAGGAGACTACCCTTATGGAGGACATATGCTGTCTACTCATGGGCCATTTAGTAGAAAATAGACCGACTGGTCCGTCCAGGAGGCTACCCTAGTAAGTGGAAGTACATCGCTCGGTCTGTCCAGGATGATACCCTAATGAAGGAATATATGTTCCCCTTTTGATCGATAATCTCGTTCCACCCCGGACCATTTATTAGAGGGAACTCGTCTGGTCCGTCCAGAAAGTACCCCCTAGTGAAAAGGACACATAAAAATATGAAGTGATCACCGTTCCCTACTAACAGAAAGCTTTAGCTCGAAACACGCTAAGGAAGAGAAAGAAAAATAAAAGGAAATCAGGCTAAGTCAGTAACCCCCTGATGAGCTTTTGACTTCACCAAAAATAAGAAACATTAGAAATAGTTCGTAATAAGAAATGTAAGATGGCGAAAAGATTTGATAGCAGAACATAGCCACGAGGTAGCTAGGCTTCACTGCCTGTTCCTGCTCCCAACATGTCTGCCTCATTGCCCGCCCCGCCCAAATAACGGTCACATGAAATAGAAACAACTCAATAGGTACCTACCCCCATTCCGGAAGCTCCCGAAGTGCAACAGGTCCGCGGTTACGCCCATCCGGAAGGCGAGGCCTCGAGGCACGAGGGACTCGCCTGGCCACGGTCAGGAGGAGATGATGTTGGGCAGGCGGTCCAAAGGATGACAAGGACCTCTCCATCTTTTCTCTTCTGCCGCCCTGCAGGCCGCGGGGAGAGAGGGGGCTGTCTTGCCTCGGCCACCGACCACCCCTCTCTCTCACCCGATCCGGCTTTTGTCGAAGGCCGAAGCCAAGGCGAGGACGGCGGCAAATCAAGTAGTCCCGCCACATGCCAAATTCGCCGCATGCCATCGCCTGCATAGGTACAGGCAGTCCCGCCACATTTCAAGCTCCCTGGAGAGTTGGAGGTAGTCCCGCCACATGTCAAAAAAAGGGAGGGGGGGGGGCTGTCTTGCCTCAGCCGCCGACCACCCCCCCCCCCCCCATCATCAATGGCTGGCACGGCCGATATCGAGACGACGGAGCCGAGGAACGGCGTGGGGTCGCTGGAAGGGGGAGGCGGCGCGAACGACCCTCCCCCACCTCCCTCCAGGTGGAGGCTTCCAGCGACACCCCAACACTCTTTGCTTAAAGAGGGTCAACATCAAAAAGCGGTCTTCTGCCCAGGACGGGCACTCGCTCCATATCGCCTCTCCTCGACCTTGAAGAATCTATAAGAGCCGGGGGGCCCCCGACCCCCTGCATGGGTGCCCCCGCCCCCTTCGCTGGGAACCACGACATCGGTGCTACTCTTGCCGGCACCAGACTCGGATCGGAAATGGCTAAAATGCCGCCACGGCACAGGCTTGTTCAGTTCCGGAGGAACACCAGAATGACCCGGTAGGAAAATTGTTGCCGCCCTTCCCATTCTTTGACTCGTGGTCCATATTGTTAGACTGTTAACCACATTGCACGAGACTTTCTGAACTGCCAATGGAAAGTTCTGGGCCAACCATGCGAGACTAGAGACACCCTGACTGTGCTGGAACTTGCCTGACCCCACCCAAAATGGCGCCGACACAAAATGAGACGTTTTTAATGAACTTTGTTGCACCCTGATTGCGCAAGCTTTTTACCCCGAGATATATATAACGTTTTGGATAATGAAAGTAGATATGAAGGATATTGAGTATGTGCTTGGACAATGAATTGACTTAGGGTGGGTACCGATTATGAGTTGGAAAATGAATTGTTGTAATTTAAGGTAATGAATGAACATTGGATAATGTATTTATGAATTTATTAAAGATGAATTACTGACATGCATCATGCTTGCTCTGTAGGGGAGTTTAATACGATTTTATTGCACTGCCACACTTTATGCAACGAACTGCCACCAGCCTTGTTCTCCTTATGTACAGCTCCAATCTGCTCCGTGGCTAGTCCACTGGGTTGTAGGCCTGTATTTATACGTCAACACTTTTTATTAAAAGTATTTTGAAAACGAAAGCATAGTTGTAGCGGTTGCATTAATGAGTTTTGAATGTATTACTACTGTGAGCAACGAGAAAGTATGATGAAGGTTAAAGGTTAAAAAGGACCCGATATTCAGCAGCCACACTGTGTGTCACAGGCAGCCGGAAAAGTGCTTTAGAAGACCTAAAAACGACACCACCGAAATGCCACCTGACCGCCACCCTTGTACCCGATCAAAAGGGGTTACGACCAAGTAACTCACGTAGATACGCAGATCGTCAGTGATTATCTGTCTGACCTTTCTGGTCCATCTGGGCTTAAACGCCGTGATGGTAGGGAAATGCACTACGTGGAAATAGGTTGAGTATGTGGTAGGTAAAAACATTTCCGGATTACTGCATGCTGATGAGGTTTGAATATTGCCCCCCCCACCCCTTCTTTCTCCTCCCTTCTGCAGGTCACGTCGGAACACTGGCTGATGTATGGATGGACGACGACCGAACCGCCGATGAGAGGGGGAAGAAGGGAATATGAGCATGGTCCTTATGACAAATAAGGGTTTTTTAAAAGACGTAGACTTAAACATGACTGTTCCTCCTTAGAACATAGCAACTGGGAGGATGGACTGACATAGAAACTGGACAGGTACTGAATGACTAGAAACGACGCGTTAAATAATGTAACTGGACGTTTTGACTAGGTAGGGAGAGGACAAAGAAAAATATACGGGTAAGGGTTGCCACGGCACCACCCGCCTAGGGAGTTAGAAATGTTGCCGATGTTCAAAATGCACTGCCCCCTTTCTCACACTCTTACAGATATAGCCAAGCTGTCCGACTGTTTTCCCGATCAATATTTGCCGTTGCCTCAGCCTGGAGAACTTCCCACCACAGGAGGGAACAGAAAAATGGTTTAAGATCCAACCATGGGTAACTAGCGCAACCAGGTTAATTTCTGATCGACCAACCGAGGTGTGAGTATTGATAATTGGGAACGCTCGCAGGCATGACAAGCGAGAAGGGAAAGGGGGGAAGGGCAGAAAGAGCTAAGCACGTAGATAAATAGGATAGTAAAGATACGTAGGATATATATATAAAAACAGATCTTGTAGACTAACAATTGTTTCCTGTCTTGTCGTGAATGTCTTGTATATGTGTAATATATGTGCCGTCCTCCCTGTCTGAGTTTGTGTGTATGTAACGTACGAATTTATGTCTCCCCTCTGTCTGTATCTACAGGTCACCTGACCTTTGCCGTTCTGTGTTGTGAGCGCACTAAATGACCTATTTTCGTACACGTCTCTCTCTCTCTCTCTCTCTCTCTCTCTCTCTCTCCACTCCTTTTTATCTCTCTCTCTCTCTCTCTCTCTCTCCTTACATGTCATACGTGTACCGAATGGCTCGTTTAGATTGCGGACGACTCTCACTCTCTATGAGAGTCTCCCTATTTTTCCTCCCTCTTTTTGGTAAAATTGTGCCCCACCGGCACCAGTCTGATTTGATACATATTTGAACGCGAAGGTGTTCAGCGAAATTGACCGAAACTAAAATGACTGTATCTCGCCATGTTACTGCCTCTCCTTTCTGCAAAATGAATGAACTTGAATTGGCTGAGAAGGAAAGGACAGGTAAGACGACTAAAGTCCCCCAAATCAGGCCATTTATAGGGGAACTGTATGTCAATGGCATCCTATGTCTGTTCTTCAGAGACGAACGCCAACGTCTAGATTGACACCCAATACCCAGATTGCCCCACCCCTTTGCACCCAAGCGCAAGCGCCCCGAAGCATCCCCGCCCCATTTTTGATAGAACCACTTCTGCTGTCCCGGGTATAAACATAATGACCATGGGTAGCTGTTGACCCTTGAGGAAATCTTGTTTTGCCCGACTCTCGACGATAGCACCCCCGCCCTGTCTGAAAATATGATTGTTCCTGAAGGGAAATGCTCTGTAATGTTGAATATGATGTAACGCACAGTTGATGGAAATGTCATTTATCCTCACGTGAGTTATAAATAGGACAATGAATAAACCTGCCATAAACTCAGTAGGAATGCTGACACATGCACTGCTTGGTAATAGACCTCTGACTGTGACCGATGAGCATAAAATCTCAAATGCGGAGAATTGAGAGAGGAATTCATATGCGTAGATGTCTTCTTCTGCCATTTCTCTAAAACGTTGTCTTGTACCTATTCAAAGATTCACGATCACCGGAGGAGATGGGTCAGATGTGACGTTCAGCCTGACTGCAGACCTTGGGACACGTATGACATCGACCAGAGGTGGAGCTGCAGAGCAACAAGGCACGGGACGAGACCGCAATTTCAACGTGGAAAATGAAAAATGACGGGCCGCCTCGAAGCCCTCCGACTGCTAACCCACGTGTGCCTGGAGTCTCCGTCTGCCTTCTTTGGGCCCGATTGATGGGCCTGCCTGCTTGTTATCCTTTGCTCCCTTGGTCCCTTTTTGTGTGTCCCAGGAACTCTGACCCAACTCCGCTCACTCTTTCTCCTATCGACTATTTGAACAACATCCACCCACCTTCCCACGTGACTTTCTGCCAAAGGAAAGAGCTGCAATTATATGGGAAGAGGGTGTTGCCACAGAACTATAGGTGCCGAGCTTAAGGCGCCGCCAAACGGACTGTTTAGGGAACAGGACTGTGGTCTAACAGCAGAGGACTGACCGCACCCTGCGACGCGTAAGGATAGAACCGAGCTGGACCTATAGCTCCACCGCCGGTGCTCAACAGCGCCAACGAAAGTACCCGGATTAGAGCCTACCAGTGATGGCTCGCTGATAAAAGACACTGTGACGAAGAGATCTTGTGTATTGAACTGAATTCCGCTCTCAACTACCTGGTCAAAACTGTTCATTGGTCACATTTTTTAAGTCAGAAAGATTTATGCTATGTAGTGCGTTTAATTGCCAGGAACACAACGAAAAAGTAATTTCCTATGTACTGCATTCTTCCCATCACCTTGACTGTCTATGATTGTACGCCACATGTTAGTATCGACAACGTGCTAATTCGTCAACGATGCTTGCCTACCTGTAATGCCATCAGCTGCAAAAATGATTGCTGCTATGTAAAAAGGGGCGACTGTGAAATCTGACGAAATTGATGTACATAGACAGCATTCATTTCCCTTCTTCTCCCACTCCTCTCCCTGTGGGCACCATGGATACTGTAAATTATTGACCGTATCACCCTGCCAGTAAGAACCCGTACCCCTATGCATATGTACAGCCATTCTAGGCACCATGGCCTTTTTACCCATTGGAATCCCCAGCTTCCCTCCTGCGCGTATCTTGCACCCCCTCTCTCATGTATAGACCATGAAACCCTTTCCCTTTGCGCGATCCTGATGTGAAAGGTAACCCTCCTGCTTGACCCAGGCCTTCCCCATTTCCCTCTCGAAGAAGCATCCTTCGCCTCAGCTGACATAGCCCCCCCCCCCCCCCCGGTTGTATCTGACTGCCCCTGTTCTCTCATGTACAGGTCATAAGATCTCTCTCTCTCTCTCTCTCTCTCTCTCTGCGCGACTCTGGCCCTGCACGCACCCTGACCCCCTCCTTCTCCTCATATGAGCAAGTCATAAACCCTCTTCTTCCGCAAGGCCCTGTCCTTGAGAGTCACGGCCGCGCCTGACCAGCACCTCCTTCCCTTCCATGAATGCCCCTCTATTGACAAGCCCTCCCTCCACGCTCGATTGTCCACGCAGGCATGAATACCACTCCTTTGATGACCCCTTCCCCCGAGTCCGGCTGACCACACATGTCCGAGGCCATCGCCTAAGCCAGGAGATACCATTTACTGCCCTTATTGTATGCCTAGCCACCCCACCCCCTGGGCCATGATCAGGCGTACACATCCTACGAAACACTCAGCTGCATGATTGCCCCCCCCCTCTTATCAGCAGGTCAAGGGTCCCCATTGTGAACGTATGTGGAGTAGGATCATCACGAGGATTATAGGGATGTCTTCCTTTTGCGACATACTGTCCTGATTGTACCATCAAATGTTTTGCAAGGTATAAAAGCAAGAGTCTCAAGCTCACTTGTTAGAGCACCTCCCGAAAGACACTGTGTTTCGTGTCCGAAATGACTGGCTCTCCTCATGAGAAATAAACTCTGTTCTTGATTCCTGCTTCCAGCGCCCGTCTCTTTATTTGGTAATTATTCAGAATGGGAACTAAGAGGCGGTTTGCGCCAGCAGCCTGGGCATCGATAGAATTATGGGCTCACTTTCCACAT
This sequence comes from Lissotriton vulgaris, assembly GCF_964263255.1. Lineage (NCBI taxonomy): Eukaryota > Metazoa > Chordata > Amphibia > Caudata > Salamandridae > Lissotriton > Lissotriton vulgaris. Next base: position 1,098,458,752 of record NC_141695.1, read on the forward strand.
ACATTTGTAACCGAAATAAACTATGACTTGATTTGACTCAGTAGGTTGTTAAAGTTCATCTCATCTGGTGGGTCTGTAACTTTTTTGGGTGAACATTCTCTGTGCTGGAGTTATGATTACGAAGAACACTGAATTTGTGTAGTGCTGCATGATAGCTTGAACAATGGTAATGTATCTCGCACTAGAAAAATACTTTTCCCTTCATGGTGCATATAGAAAGTCCCGCTATATCCCACAATCAGATCTCTCCACGTATTACTCTCTACTGGGTTATTTAATCGCAGAATTAAATGTACATACACGTGGAGACTATTGGCATGGATGGAAATATAGTCTAGTATTTGGCTTTCTAAAGTTACAAACATGTAAATGAAATGTACCGTAACCTGGATAGAGGCCGATGCTTGCTCTCTGGTTTGTGAAACTCTGTATTACTTATCACAGACTTTGTGAATTAAAGAGTGCAGACCAGGTGGAGTTGAGCAAGAATGCGTATTATCAAGATGGAAAGCAGTTGGGATATCGACATTGGACCCCCACTGCTCCTCGGGGTCCTAGGCCAGTCACAGCAAGGAAGAGTTTGGCGCTGCTCTCTGTAAACGTGAGAGCAGCAGCACTACTTGTTGTGGGTACTGGTTAAAGAGCAAAATGAAAAACATCACAAAAGAAACAATAATAAAAGGAAACAATAAGAAAAAGAAAGCTTGCATCGTCATGCAAGTACTTTGGAAATTAATGGCAATATGTATATTATTTAGGGATTGCGATTTCCTAATTGCAATTCTCTGCGAATCACAATTAGGAACTCGCACTTCCTAATAAACAAAAATTTAAAAGTTGTAAATAGTGATTCCTAACGGGAAATATTAATGAGGTTCGCCGCAATTTAAGACACAATAAGTATTGCAGCCATCTCCAGGGTTGGTGGCCTGCTGCACCAGCAGACCACAATGTCCGACTGCTTTTTTATGACACTTTTTAGGTTTCGCCAGGTGTTCACTGCGCAGCAGTGTCGCGCAGGCGAAATCTTTTGATATCCAGTATGGGGCTTTAACCCGCCTCTCTCTTCCAATGGCTAGCTCCATAAATGGAGGCTAGCCATTGGAAGAGATGGTTGTCAATCACTCTTTCCCCCGTCACGACGCGATTCGTGGACGTTTCTCTGTCTTTTTTTAGGTCTTTTCGTCATGGCATTCTATGGGCGTTTTTTTTAGTTGCCGGGATTGATTTCAGCGCTTTACTTTGCTTCTAGCACCTGGAAGCGCTTTGTCTGCTGTCCTAGCGCTTGGGAGCGCTTCACGTGCCTTGGCCGGTGCCCACACGGCATTTGTCACCCCGTGTTGTGGCCGAACAGCGCGGGTGCCACCCCGCTCATTACCGCCTTCATTGGCCACTTATTTGCCCCGTTTTATGATTCAATTCCCGAGGGAGCCTACCCCTCGAAAATCACCGCCGCGACCCCGAGCTCTCCCTGACCCCAGAGAAAGGCAGCCACCGGCATCCCCACCCGGCCGCGCTGGGATTGGCCCAGCAGGCCGAGCCTCCCGCCGCGTCATCGGGGAGGAGCCGGAAGCAGGAAGTGGCGCGAGCTTTCGCGGGGGCTCCCATGTCGAGGGGAGAGCCCCGCGGTGATGGCCCGGGTGCATCTGAAATAGCGGCAGAGGCCGCCAACGGCAGTGTGGGGCTCCCGGAGTCCAGGGAAGCCCCGCGAGTAATGTGCTGCCGGGGGCTGGCACTAACTCCTATCTGGATAAGATAGATAAGGCATCCCTCAACTCGTTTCACCCAGCGGTGCCTGGGGCAGGGAGGCCGGCCGCATGGCTCACGCTGACTTGAGCTGGACTTCGCCTGGTGGCGGCCGCGCCCCGCAGCTCTCCTAACCCGATACCGGGCGCTGCGCGGCCCAGAGAGGGGAGAGCTGCGCGCCATGGAGCTCCGCGGGATACTGCTGCTGCACTATTTGGCCCCTGCGGCTGCTGCCACAGGTAAAAATCTAGGACCTTGCTGTCCTGTGGCATCTCTTCAGGTCAAAATAATCTCTATACTACTTTTTCTCTGGATTGAGTACATTATACGTTTCCTTTTTTTATGGCATTACCCCGTGCCTCATTATTCCAAATCTTTCTCTCCACGATACGCTCTATATAGCTCCGCTTAACCGAAGACACTTGCCCCTCAAATACGTCTTTTCTTTGCTTCAGGCCTCTTTGTCCCTGCTTATACCCTAATACGTTTACCCCTACTTCTTCCCGCTTACCCTCACAACCTGTCCTGCTGCTTAAACCCACCTTCTCTAGATCTACTGTTTCTGCCTAACCCTAAAGCATTTGCCCATGCCAGTACCCCGTACCTGTGCTACAGCTTATGCCCTACTGCCTCTACTCCTGCCTGTACCCTTTTACCTCAAGTGCTGCCTCATACCGTAGTACCTTTGCCCACCCCCTACTCTACTACCAGTACCCTTCCAATGCACTACCACCTGCCCCACTACTTATACCCTAGTACCTGTGCCCCTCTGCCCACTAGTGCATGTTCCCTTGCTTCTTCCTTTCTACCTCTCTGTGCCTTTGACCTAGTACCTCTGCACCTACATTTAACCCTAGAACCTCTACTTATATCCTCATACCTCTACTGTCTAGACCATCTATGCCTATACCCCACCATTACCCAGGACCATCTCTACCCACTCAAATATCATGGTGCCCCCCCCCCCCCACCTAGTCCCTCTCCATTCCAAGCTCCTCTACACCTGCATGTACATCTACTGCAATGGAAACGAAGCATCTCTAGCGCTGCCTACTTTCTACTGTCTTCCCCACCCCTCACACACCACCCTTCATTTCCTGATCGCTTTTCTTCTATTTCCTTGTTTGACCTGTTCACCTTTTTCTGGTAATAAGTGCTTATAAACAGTCCTTGTTCAAGGACAAGGTTTTCCTTATTTTAAAGTTTTCCGAACTGATAGAGAACTGTCAGTTACTGCAGTTCTTTAATCAGTAGTGGCATGTGACCCGTATGTTGGATGCCCCCAAGGCCCTCTGTGACAGAAGGCTGCTTTTGAAGTTTGGGCCGGAAGTTCTATTCGTGGTTCGGCGACTTGCAAACTGAATGCTTCCATGTTGGATTCTTAGCTGTATATATGACTGCTAGACAGCCGAGGCGGCCATTTCTTCTTCTTCAGCACCATGCAAGGCAAGAGATCTATTTTTATCAGTGAATGAATGAGTAGGAACAGGGCCTGCCAATACGAAACCACTTACTATTTGCACACAACTTGGGCCAGTAAAAGCAAAAGCTTTTAAGGGCTATTTTTGTGGGTTTTCCCAAATTTCTGATTTTTTCATATCCCCATTTTCTAGGAAATTAACTTTTCCATAAATATATCTTTTTCTATTTTTTGTTTTGTTTATTCTGTTTCATATCGAATAAACCATGTTGACTTTGGCCAGCCATGAAGTATGATGCATATATATTAGGTTTTAGCTATGTAGACCTATCGGAAAGCAGGAGCGCAGGAATTTGAGGGTCACTTTTGGTTTGCATGAAGGAAAGAGCACGGATATCTATAGGTTGATTTCAAGTAGAAGAAGACACGTATATAATAACAAATACTTTCAGTGTGCTGTGTGTGTGGATCTGTGGCTCTGTGTGTGTGTGGCTGTGTGTGTGTGTGTTGGGCTGTGTGTGTGTGTTTGGTTGTGTGTGTGTGCATGGGTGGCTCTGTGTGTGTGGCTCTGTGTGTGTGTGTGGCTGGCTCTGTGTGTGTGGCTCTCTGTGTGTGTGGCTCTCTGTGTGGGTGTGTGTGTGTGTCTGAGTGTGTGCGTGTGTGGGTGCAAATGCAATAGGTCTCGTATTTGCGAGAGATTAAGCTATTGCCATTGTAAATGACAATGCCATTTATTTATCTATTTTCAAAACCAACACATAAATAAAAAATGTGTCATTTACAATGCCAATAGCTCTAACTTTTGCAAAGGCGAGACCGTTGCATTGTAAATGCTTGTTTTTTAATACAGCCAGTTTTCTGGGATGGGTTCCAAAAAATAAAATGAAACGTTTAACTTGAAAAGAATTTTACAGTACAAAGTTGCCTCTTGTACCTCTGTCTGCTCTTAAAAATTATTTGTTTGAAAATGCACAAATGGGAAGGGGGCCCCTGGGGACCCCTTCCCACTTGCAAATGGTTACCACCACGCTTGAGGTATTGATCAGGCCGGAGTGTAAAATTGCGCTTCACTCGCAGAGTTTGCTGAATTCGGCAACTCTGAGTTTTATGGAGAACGCAGAGTTACAGATGAACTCCGCATCGGAGCAGAATTTTTGGTGTGTGAGCGACGGGACAGAGAAAGGGGCGGCGCCTCCGATCACACTCAGATATCTGGCTTACTTGTTGTAACAATAGGGGTTATTGTCCCCCGACACTCAGCAACCAGGGGGACATCATTCGGGGTGGATGAGCAATTCTCTGCCTGCTCACAGAACTCGGAGAAATTTGGCGGAGATTTTTAGCAACTCCGTGGAATTCCATGAGTGAAACTCCTCTCCCAGGCCTAGTGTCGATAAAACAATGAATGTTTTGGGACTGTAATTTGGTCAGCAAAACATTCATACATAGCACTGCAATTCGATATTTGGAAGGAACTTCCCAAATAAGCTTCTTCCAAAAAGTGAATGGCTAAAACACAAACTGCGATTCGGAAACGTATTACCGAATCGCAATCGGTTTGCTGCATATATGTAAACGCATTTCTGCGGTCAGAAATGGCTTGAATCTGCGAATCAGGCCGTTTTCAATCGCAAAAATGCTTTTGTACATATGGCCCTAACTCTCACTGACAGTCCGTGTAACATGCTAATTTAAACTGGTCTAAGATTTGCGCAGCCAAAAAATATATAGTTAATTTCCACCCTGAAGTGCAGCTACACCGTAGAGCTGCTAAGCTGTGAAAAGTCCATAGCCCACTTGGGGTTTCTTCTAGTCCAGGCACAGGTAGGCTAAATGGATGCCATGGGTGGAAGCAGGAACATGGAACCTGCAAAACCAGCTTAAATAAACACAGAAAAAGCTATTTGTTTTTGAAGTTTTGCATAGTAAACAGCAGTAAAGAGTGGGCCAGTGAAGTCTAAGGGGCTTATTACGATGTTGGGCAGACGTGGCGTGGATTCAAGTCCGACTGAACTCCAGTCGGCGGTCCAGACCAACCAATCGCGATGCAACCGCACATTGTACGGGGTTGCATACTCACATTTCCCGATGAGAGCATATGCTAAGGCCGAAAACCGACCGTAGCACAAGCTCCCATAGGGAAATAGAATGTTGTTTTCATCCCTGCACTGAATGGCAGGTACCTCAGGGTGCCTGCCACACAGTGCAGGGATCAACAAGGCACCGACTTGAGATTGGAAGCTTTCCGATCGAGATTGTAATCAGCCCCTTAGTCTCTAGAATGCAAACCATTTGCCAGGACTGGGCCCATAAACACGGGTAGGGTAACAGACAGCTGATAGGGTTGCATTCGGTGGTGGGAATGAATGAAGATCATGATGATATATATATTTGGGCTGTAAACTTTGGGGACAAAATCCGAGCCAGTCTTCCCTGTGGTGCATTCGCTGGCTGCTCTTGTGACCGTTGGATTTAGCACATGTGCTGCACTCAGTGCCGTACGTTTGGTGGCAGACAAAGGTAGCTGCATAGGTGACAGTCTGCCTAACGTGCACCAACCACAAATCAACAGAACAGAGAAGCACAGGGAGACTGTACAGCGTGGGCACAAGGTTTTGTCTGTATATTGTCAAAATACGGCAGAAGGGCAGTGAAAATTAAATCCTCGTTTTGCACACTATACTAATTGTTGCATATATTCAATGCAGTAAAATATGGACAGTTTATGTGTTTAGATATTGCAAGACTACACGCTGACAATTACATTATAAACCTTTTTGCTTTCTTAAATTTCCTTTAAAATGCCCCATTTGCTACTCCTTTTTTCAGAATTGTCTTTTTTTATTGATTTTCAAGCAAAGGTAAGCAGCACCGTTACCATGCAAGGCAGCTCATGTATAAACCAAACAAATTTAACAATATGTGATTGACACCGGTGTACATAAGCATTATATATCACATCAACAAACTCCAGCGTACATTGGAAATTATACATCGTTCCCTGCATGGGTTTAATCTGCTCTAGATTGGGGATCGGCCATGGCTTGTTGCTGCAGAAATTGATGCAGGGGTTCCCAGATATCCTTGGGTTTGGATGCCGCCGGGAGTTCTTCTGCATATAATTCCATATTTTCACTGCAGTATACTTTAGTGTAGTTCCTATATTCCCAATAGGCTCTGCGCATTGGAATAATATATTCAGCAGTGTAGACGAAGGACTGAGGTCGACTAGGTCTCTACTGACTATATTAGACATAAGGATTGCCAACTAGCTCAGAGGTCACTAGAAACTTTCTCGAATAAACGAGGAGGAGTTTAACCTCCCTGGATAGACAAGAAGGGATTAGCTTCAAACAACCATATAACATGACAACTTTGCTCCCCCAGAATAAGAGTAAATCTCTAGAGTCGTGTGAAAACAATAGACCGCTATTTCACTCAGTCAATTGTGCGTTCTTAGTTTCACCAGAGTGCAGAGAATAGAGACGGGCGTTTTCAATAAAAGGTATTATTTATTGAGCAGTCTTCCTTCTCATGCAAGAGAAATTAATTGCCACAATTGCAATACTTAATGTAAAGTAAAGTACGTACAGTAAAAGGAGTATTATGAAATAATACTGTAAAAGCATTGATATGGTTTCTTAGCCATAAGATACTTTAAAATGGATAAAATATATACATACATATATACATTGACTAACGTGCTCAACTGGTGCTTCTAAAATACGCCTACCCCGGTGTACCTGACCTAAGCCTAATACGTGGGAAGGAGTTAGTAAGTAGCAGTTTAAGTTAAGTAGGTTTTGCCAAGAATCTGATTCAAGAATTCTCTTTAAAGGTTTAGTCAGCACTGTACCTTGGGAATAGAATGTAGGAGGTCTGGTATCTCTTTCCTCAGGACTTGATATCCCAGCAACCCGCAAGGGTAGGCTGGAAACGCCGGAGCTGGATTTTCTCTGCAGGAGAAAAGACAGCGTCTTTCTCAGCGCGTCAAAGAGGAGGGGCAGCGTCTGTGGGCTCTCGCATCACCTGGGCTCTCGGGCAAGTAGATAGCTGCTCTGCTCCAAAACCACCACTGTGTGTTTGCTTAAGGCAACGTTGGTATATTTATACCTGAAAGGTGCCGAGTTTGATGTAAGGTTTGACATAAGAAGTCAATAAAGATGTCACTAAGAACTGGCCGTTCTTACAGTGCTCGCAGGAGTTCTATTACAAATCAAAACAAAGCAAATGGAGATTTCCCAGGTTGCTGGAGGTTTGGTGTATCGAAAGAACTCGTTGTGCTTTCTAGGAATCCAAGGAAGTAGCTTTTGCCGTGCCTTGGACTGCAAGGGCTATTTACTTAAATATGGATTTGATTCTTATGCCATTATAGGGATATTAATGATTATAGCCATACAAGGGCATAAAATAGCAATAATGATTCAGGTTCCTAGATAAAAACACAATACCCACTCCACGATCTAATGTCCATAATTACTAAAACTAAGCAATAGCAAACATTTTAAGGTGCATGTGTATTCCAACCCGCCCCAAAATACATTTTTGCATTTGAAATGGTGTATGCGAAATACACGAAAGATTATTGGTACTGTACGTTTATCAAGCAGTGTAATCATTCAGTAAAAAAGGATGCATATATATTTAGCTGAACGATTTGAGAAAATTACACATGAAATGTCTCTTAATACAGAAAAGAAGGTCGAGACTATTTCATCACATATAAATACAATTGCTTGTAAATGTGCTAGAGGCTGAGGTAATATTTTGTGTCTGGTTTCTAAAAATAGAAGCTCTGTTCTTTAAGAATAGTTCTACTTTAAGCAGAGTACCTGTGCCAGAAAAAGGGTAAATATTTTGGATTTTTGAAAAAAATTATTTCGTTTTCAGGGGAGAAAATAGTTCCAAATGTTTTCAGTAGCTTTTGTTTATCAAAGCTGAAGGCCGAATTCAGAGTTAAGGGGAACGCTGTGTGCTCGTTGCTTAAAAAGTTATTCCTTCTGTTCAGGGGAGAACATCATTTCAGACAGATGTACAAAAAAGCAGTCTACAGCTTCAGGTGAAAGTTTGACCATGGTTGAAAATGCTGCAACGGTGCAGTCGTGAGAATGGGGAAACATCCTAAACAACGAAGTCTAAATCACGACTTACCTGAACAACGAAGTCAGAACGAGGAATTCCGAACAACGAATTCCTGAACCAGAACGTTCTTAAAAACGAAACAGAGCTTCCTGGGAAAGTAGAGCCGAAACTTGAATCAAAAAATACTAATGGAATCAATTAAGTGAAGCATGTATTCAGGAGAAGAGGAATATTGTAGAACAGTGGCAGGGCATAGTACTCGGAGGAAGAGGCAGTGTATTAAGTTCATAAGATCCCTCGTTCATAGTTTTCATGTGTGGCTTAGCCTTGGAGGGTGTATGTATGTTCCTTTAAAGAACTGATTACCGCTCTACGTGCCAGGTCGATATGAGGCAGGGTGACATGAATGGATCGTCTTGAATTTATAGCCTCTTGTTCCACGGTATCATTTCCTCCTTCTTGAAAATGTAAACAGCTGTGTTGACAACTCACAGAATTCTTTCATTCTTTATTCATTGGTAAACCATGCGTTTTTTATGCATTTCATTTGTAGTTGCCCTTGTTCACATATCCCTCACGCAGTGTCCATGTGACAACCTGCTCCTCATTTCATCATTCTTGTAGACCCAGTATTTTTCCATTCGAGACATGTGCTGAGCATTGCTTTTCATTACTGTGGTGAGCTGCTCAGCTGAAAAGTGATAGATTCACAAGGCGGTACGCCATTAAACAACGGTGACTGCTGTGACGCAACTGAGGGTTTGTGGCAGCTGAATTGTAGCAGTGAGTGCTTGTCTTTTTATGTGAACCCCAGTGAGGAGGCACCCTATTACCGCTCCCTGGTAAACCCACATAGAAGGTCGTGAATGGGCCACTCGTACCTTATTGTATATGGCTATCTTTTTGAGACGCCCCTTCAGGTCTATCATTTTCGAGTGCCCGGGCTAGTTGTTTATGTTTTCACTGGGAAATACAACCTGGCACCGAGTGGAGCTGTAGAAAATGGATGAAAGAAGTATTGAACTACCCGGAACTATAAAACAAGGGATCGACTTGCGAAACATACCTAGAATAAAATATCGATGAAATGGGTAAACAGTAATTTAAGAAATATTTTGTAGAAGTATTATTATTACAATAGTGCCATCTATTGGCCAGTTACGAGCTGGTTTTTATTTCGTGGTTTAGGAGGTTGTTATAAAACAAGTAGTGGTTTAGCATTGATCGTTGTTTAGCTTTCGTGGTTCAGGAAGTCATGGTTTAGGCAGTAGTTGTTTAGTCATACATTCGTGAGAATGATTGCTATCATCGATATCAGGATCAGCAATGCTCACAGAAGGTCGTACCTGGGTGATGTTGCTCTCATCTCGTGCTTCACTGCCACCTAATCGTAGTGGTGAAGTTTCAACGAATGCCGTCATCAGAATTGGTAACCGCTGGGGACTACACGATGCATGAGCCGTTACAGGACTTAGCAAAGTATCGATATCCATTGATACTGCTGATTGTAGTGTAAGACAGGTGTCCAACACGCATTCTTCTCCGCATAGCACACATCGAAGCACAGGTAAGATGCAGTTCTGCCATATAGGTCTGAATGAAAGAAACCAGGTCATATTCAGATCTCTTAGCCGGGCTAATCCAAGGACTTTAGTTATGCCGTCTCGATAGCGTATAGCTAGGATTGTTTCTTCCATCGTTGCTTGAGTCTTGTCTGTAGTTTGGCTTGCCATATCGGAGCAGAAGAGTCAAAAATAAAATTCCTGCTACGAGTCCCAAAAGTAGTGGTAGGCCGCCAAAAACAGAATGGACAAAATTGGGAAAGATGCCCAGAACTGTTTCAAATGGTGTTAACAGTCCCGAAAAAATTGTCTTAAATACATGTGCGATGCCACAGGTATCTGACATATTTAGAATTTGGCTTAGCATTTCTACGAAATGCACGGGGCAATTAGTTGATAAAAGTGCTTGTATCCCTGCTGTTGTCCTTGCAACTTGAAGATCATATGTTTCTTTTGATGACGTTAAAGGCACGGTTGTCTGTAAAAAGAACAGACTTCATTCTGCTTAAAGTATCAATTCGTATAGAAGAGATATTCAAAGAAGGCCAAATCGTCGCCTCTGTATCAGGAGGGCCGTTTGGATACAATACTTGCATACAGCAAGTGACCATGAAACTAACGCTTACGAGATATGCTTTCCCTGGCACCATGCCACAACAGCTGTGGTCCGTTATTAGAACGTAACTTCTGTTAGAAAGTGTCTAAAGAATGGCTCTATCTGTGTTGCAGGTGTGCCGTGCTGGTGGCATGAAAGGTTATTTGAAGTCCCCTCACAGGCCCCATGCAAATTAATACCTTGGCACAGAAGTATACCGCTTAGTGATCGTTTACAGTTATTACCACTAAGAAATACATTCTGGTTCTTGTCACTATAACATGTGTGTGTGTAAGGTAATTTCTATGATGACTTAGTGTACCCTTTACCCAACCTTTCATACTGGCCTGCTGGTATATACTCTTGGCGATTTTTAAATTAGAAAGTTGTTATCGGAATTGTGATTATTCCGTGTATTATCCATTCAATGACAGGTCTTTCTGACATTGTCAATGGTAATCTCTCAAGTTTTTCAATGCTCAGAATCGTATAGTCTGCTCCTTTTTGCGCCAAACTGATTTGTTTATCAGTAAGGTTAAAGATAGAGAACAATGACGTTGTGTTGATTAAACGCCATGGCACATAGCCTGAACGCAGATTTTGCAACGTCCAGCCTAGCTGTACAATAGAACGTAATTGGGACTGATCGTGTTGTAACATTAGCAAGTCCTGATCTATTATATAGATAGCAGATGATACAATACTGTCCAGTGAATATATTCTGGAGGACAGAGTCATTAATACATTGTCCACAACAGAAAGCGATTTTTCCAAATTAATACGATCAATTTCTCGTATTTTCTCTGCTGTCTCAATTTGAGTCACTTTCCAAGCTTCGTTGTACGCAGCGTATATACTGGCCGCTATGAAACGTTTTTGACGCTGTTTGCGTGGTCCCATTATGAAATCGCGCAAGTCAGCACCGTCTTCAAGTAAAGTCAAGTGTTGCTTAATTTCTGCCAGTGTGGATGTCTGTAGCCATTCAAGGCATAGTTTCCCTACACTGTATGTTGTTACTATCCCTGGATGTTGTCTCTGGGAGTATCTAGGGTCTGGTCTGGTCATTTTGAACCCCTGTAATTTGTTCAGGAATCTATCTTGACAGTTATTTGTGTCTGTTGGCCAGATTAACCACTTTTTCCAATCAGGAAGTGTTCTGTCTTGGTGTAAAATATGGGATACGTCTATCTCAATATCTGTGGTCGTATTATCAGGTATTGGCTTTGGAATAGACAGTTTGTTTAGGTCTTTAATCTTAGCTAGGCCAAGACAAAGTAGTCTGTTGAATGGTGTCATTCAAGAACATTATTTGCTCTGGGATCATGCAGACTCGAAATAATGCTTCTAAACCTTGGACCTGCCATTCTTTTGTACCCCAGATGGTTTTTGTTTCAATGTTGTTTTTCCAGAAATCAAAACCAAATGTAATCATTTTTTCATAAAATGTTTCCGAATAAATCAATTTAGTATTTGTCACATAGTTTTGTCCCTGTTTTATCTAACAGTTTATAATAAAATGTTTCTGCATCACTTGTGTTAAACCCTGAGAAGTATGGGAATTTCTCATAAAATGTTTTCGAACTGCTTTTAGGTGGAGTTGCACAATTTTCCCATTGATTATACTTAAAAACATTTCTAGGTTGAGCAGATTTATGCAAATAGTGATGTGCAAAGTGGTTATAGCAGTACATTTGTTCATAGTTCGATGAACCTTGTAAATAATCATGTTCTGTAAATTTTGCTGACATTACTAAATCTGACATCATATTATTTATGCTTTCAAAGTCCCAATCATCAGAGAATGTACTTGGTTTTACAAAGTCACTTAATGAAACCTTGAAATGATGTGGATATTTCAAGAGTTCAACCGGGCCATAGATTTCGTAATCCGTTTTGTCCCAAACTACCCCACCGGGTATTGGAATGGCTGTGACATTCACTGATGTTAGTTCTCTTTTCTCGATGTGAGATGACTTGTGTGGCTTTAGGACCAAGTTGATGTTCTGACTTGCGGTGTCCATTGTACTGTAATAAATTTTCCCTCAATGAATTTTCCCAAGCAAAGTATCATGATGAGCGAAGCAGGAGGAAAAGTACACCTAACACAATCCAAAATTAAATCCATGGAGAAATCAGATAGGTTTCTTTGAGTTGATGACAGAGTTCTGTTGCTTTGTCTTTAAAAGTTTTTGTTGCTGGCGTTTCTTCAGGTTCGCTTGGATCTTCAGAAAAGTTTATCGAAATTGATGAAGTAGCCAGATGCAGTTCTGTCAATTGTTCGAATTGCTTTTTCAATTTTTCTTTCATTAGCATAGTCTGAGGCTACATCGTTGTAGACTGGTGTTTGACAAACTGTTTCAGTTTGGGTTTCAAGAGGCACAAGTTCCATGGCATTGTTGCATAGTCCTTTTTTATTCACTGCAGGTTTATCAAATGTGATTAGTCTCTCAGTTTGAACCTATTGGATTGTAGCAAGTTTTGGAGTTCTGCTAATTCTTGGCAGTCCACTGGGCCTACTACTTATTATTGGCCACATGATTGTGGTTTTACCAGGTCGATGGATACAACTCGGTTCTCCTTTTTACCAGCAAGGGGCGGTAGTACAACTGATCTTGTTCCACTGACAGCTAAAACAGGTACTGCTTTTCTGTAAGAAGGCCCAAATTCCTTCTTCACCGTGATCTTCTCTCTGACCAGATCCTCAATCTTTGGAATCCAGACAGGCCTTGCTGGGAGAGGTGGTTTATCTTCACGGCTGTTGGCTGCTGTTTTAACTTTATGTTGCTCAGGGCTTTTCTTGTTTCATTTAAGTCCTGTAAAACAGCCAAACGATCTTTGATGTCAAAGCATTTTTTCTTATCTTCTACCACTGAAGTCTGACTATCAAAATCCTGAATATACATTCTAGTTCCGAACAATAGTTCGTACGGGCTGAAACCTTTTAGAGAATTTCTTGGCAGATTGTTAAGACTACGTTGGACACTTGTTAAATGTTGGACCCACCCATCACCCGAACCTAATACCTTTGCCGTTATAGATTGCTTTATGTCTCGGTTTTTTCTTTCCACAATCCCATTTCCTTCAGGATGGAAGGGACAAGAGTACCGCAATGCAATGCCCATGCTGGTCATGGCCTCCTTATAAGCTCGAGAGCTAAAAGCAGGACCCTGGTCAGAATGCAGCATGCCAATTGCGTATGTGCCGATAAAGACTCGCAAATCTTTTATAACAGTTCTGGCGTCAGCCAACCGCTGGTGTCTGTATTTTTAAGTGAATCTAGTCTTAAAAGGAAATTAATGCGACACTGGAATTTACGTATAGATAGCCTTATGCTAACTACAGAAATGGCCATGGCAATACTCCGGTCGGTTCGCTACTGCGATCTCTGTTGCAGTTTGGACAGCTCCTTGCAAATTTGTAATGTTGCAGGCTTTCCCCGGCCACCAGTATTCTGATTGTAATTCTTTCAGAGATTCCTTGATCTCTCGGTGCCTTAGATCCAATCCCATGTGTGCGTCCACTATTAAGAAGACTCTCCTGTTCGTGTTTGGAATTACTCTATCCCCCACTCCAGGGATTTGAGCAAAAGGAACGGAGTTTGCATCAATTATGTATGTATAATTGAGTGGATAGTTCACGGGTAGTGCTGCATACTCGCCTTTTGAAGATGTTTTTACCGCCAGCATGGTTTCCCCGTCTATGTAGTTTTCTGAACGCTTTTTTGTGGCTACGGAAGCCGGTTGAGTTGCTTCCGCTGTGGCTGTATTAGCCAATGAATTCCCTGCAACGTGAACGCCATCACGTTGATGATTCAGTGTATGTATCCCGTGAGTCTTCTGTAGTTTTCTGTAAAAGAACTACCTGTTCCCAAAGCTTCTTATGCTTTATTGTGGCACCTGTGTCATCTTTGTAATCGTTTTGAACCCTTTTCTGCAAGTCATTATTGTAAGATTTGACGCAGAAATGCGAATCGCACACTATTAGTGTCGGAAATTCACGATCTGCATTTTCAAGCGCCATCTTTAAAGATCTGATTTCAGCTCGCTGAGCCGAACAGTTTCTCAGTGATTCAGTTTTTGTTATTTTTGGTCTGAATTTACCACAGCGCCAGCGACCTTTAACAATCGCGCATGCTGCATTGTAGGATGTATTATCCACATTGTAATGTTGTAGAAATCTGTCCGTATAGATTATACAAGAGTATTGTTGGAGAGGCAAAATTTCGATTGGAAGAGAATATTCTTCTTCATATTTCAAATCATTCAGTTTTTTCATGTTCGGCACAAAATAGTAATTCACGTCTTCTGCAGCAAGAGAATTTTCCCACTGTATCCATTTTGGATCTAGTGCCACCGTTTTTAGATTAACTGGGCTGAATAACCCCTCAAAGGCTGATTCTGCTGTAAAAACAGTTATTCTTATGCCTTGGGCTTGGGCTCTTTCTTTTGCTACAGCAGTCGAAATCACCTTTACAGTATTTTCTGTAAGACTTAATATTTTTTCAGCTTCTGTGTACAAATGTGATTTGTAAGCCTTTGGTACCGTTTCTCCCTCATTAGAGGTCAGGTACGTGAATCCGCATCTTCCTGGGATGACTCGGATTACAAGGTTGCGTGTTTTGTCGCGAGTTTCTAATTTAGTTTTAGCTAACATGTCTGTTTGCAATGATCTCAAAATTTCTGTGTGTTTCTGAGTCCAATTGATTGGTTTAAAATCAGGTTTTTATAATTCGTAGAGAGGTTTAATCCTCTCCGCATAATTTAGAATGTAAGTTCTTCCGAAATTCAGGAAGCCTAGTATTGATTGTAAGTTCTTCAGCGTTTTTGGTGCTTGGAGTACAACGCACTTCTCTAAGAAGTTGTCTGCTAGGCTTTTGCCTTCACTTGATATTTCATATCCTAAAAACAGGACAGTTAGATGGGCAATTCGTGACTTTTTAAAGTTGAATTTCTAACCCTCTGCTGCGAACCAAAGTATTATGGTGTTCACTCATTTCAAGTGACTATCCAGGTCATCATCTGTGAGATAGATGTCATCGACATAAGATAATGCTTCGTCATCATACATTTGTAGTAACTCTGTTACCCTTGCTGAGAATAATCCTGGGCTATTCTTGAATCCCTGTGGGAGTCGACAGAAATTGTTCTGTGACCCCATTATTGAGAAAGCGGTTAAATACCTGCTTTCTGGTGCAATATTTTGACAAAAGAATCCATTAGAGATGTCTAATGTTGTTTTGTATTTTTTGCGAATGATGTTATTCATTAGTGCTGCACTGTGTGAATTTTGTACTGCAAACGTTTTGCAACATGAGTTAAGGTGTCTGCAGTCCAAGACTAGACGATATGAATCGTCTGGTTTGGAGACAGGAAACAAAGGATTGTTCATCTGAGAGGTGCATGTTTCAATCACCCCTTGGTATTCAAGTTGATCTAAGATCTCCCTGACTTGTTTTTTAGCTTCTTGCTTAATTGGGTACTGTCTTTGTGCAGTTGGTTGACATTTTAACTGGATTTTGTGAGGAGGAGAGTCCTCATCCCACCCTACATGATTTTTATATAATGCAGGAGCTTGGGCTACAGTCCATTTTCTTCCATATATATATTTTCTATGAATTGGAATATGATTTGAGAAGGCAGGCATAATCATTTCTTCGCCATGAGGGCACTCCCTGACAAACTCTGGTGGCCAGTCTTTCTCAGCTAATAGGATATCATAGCCTTTTGAGAGGTTATCCCAAAACAGACCTTTCATATATTTTATGAGGTTTGCTAACTCTGGTATCTGCAGTTTCCACCTGAATGTACTAATTCGTGTCCACTGTCTCCAGATGATTCATCAGGATCTTGCGAGCTATTGTCACTTCTGCTGCGCTGTCTAGCATTGTCTGAGCCCACTCGCCGTTTCTCAGCTGTTTCCTCAGTATCCTCGGCATGTTTGATTAATTTAATACTGGCTACCTTCTTTCTTGGAAATTGTAATTTGTAATTTTTTACTTTGAGTAGGTTCCTTGTCTTTGTACTTGACGTGCTCTTCCCTGTGTTCTGGCCGTCCTCTTCTTTCCGATTTCTGCGAGGAAGTCTGAAAAGATCGAGAGGGACGTGTATCAATATCTTGATATCTATCAGGCTTTTTCAAATTATCCCTATTTCTAAGGTTACATCTTTTTTCAGAGGGCTCCCTTTGGGGAGACTTATGTTCTCGGTTCGGAGATCTTTCTCTCTCCGCCGAGGAGACCTTCCTCTGGACTGGTATCTTTTTTCTTTGGAAGTGGATTGTTTATTTCCATCCTAGCTCTTTTTTGGGGTGTTTAGATTATTTTAAATAAATATCTTTTCAGGATTTTCAAGTCGTTGGGGTTTTACCGGTTTCCCACCCAACCTTTCTCTACCTAGTTCTTCATAGGATTTTTCTATGATTCTGGCAAGTTCACTTGGTTGATCTGCTAGATCTGTTTCTTTCAATTTTTGGAGGCAAGTTATAT
Source organism: Lissotriton vulgaris (assembly GCF_964263255.1). NCBI lineage: Eukaryota > Metazoa > Chordata > Amphibia > Caudata > Salamandridae > Lissotriton > Lissotriton vulgaris. The sequence continues at coordinate 1,098,475,641 of NC_141695.1, forward strand.
CCTTCATTGCCAATTGAACTTACTCTCTATATGCTTTTGTTAATTCTTTTATTTTAACTAAGAGTTCTTCACTTGACATTTTATCAATGTCTGGATGTTGTGTGTAGCTGGCTAGAACCGGCCACGTTGCTCCTGGTCTACCTAGTGGACCGAGCCTGGTGATGTGATCATTATGTTTTAGGGCGCCTTTAAACCAGAGCAGATGTTCTTGGTATTTTAATGGGATCTCCTCGAAACGAGAGAATTCATTCGGAGGTTCCTCTATTTTGTAATAGTGGAATTTGTGTGTTACAGCGTTTGCTGCTGGAAAGTTTATCCATGAATAGAATACCTCTGTCTGTCGATATTCGTGTGCCTCTATCACAAATATGACTGTACCACCTCGTGATTCAGTCCGTTTTCTATAAGTTTAAGAGTTATAGCTTTTCCTATGTTGACCGGAATGAGTATAGCATTCCGGTCGTTCTGTAGGAGACTCGTGTCATCCTCTATTAGTTGAGCTGCTATTCTAGCTGCCTCCCTATCGTCTTCACTTTCCACCATTTTTACTGGCAAAAAGGATTTTGTTGCAGATCAAATTTCAAGGAAACAAAGATTAGGTGCACAATATTTTGGAACACTGTATCCTTCAACGTTGACTAAACCAAAACTCTACATAGGAATCTCTTCCTACTAAGTTCCGGCGGATTTTAGCCTTTCACCCACTCCAGACGTCTATTGGAGTATTTACGGGAAAAAGGGTCTGTGTGAAAAAGCACGACTGAGTTATTCTAACGTCTTGCGTTAGTTTTATCGCCTTACCAAACGTTGGGCGCCATGTAGTGTAGTTCCTATATTCCCAATAGGCTCTGCGCATTGGAATAATATATTCAGCAGTGTAGACGAAGGACTGAGGTCGACTAGGTCTCTACTGACTATATTAGACTTAAGGTTTGCCAGCTAGCTCAGAGGTCACTAGAAACTTTCTCAAATAAACGAGGAGTTTAACCTCCCTGGATAGACAAGAAGGGATTAGCTTCCGACAACCATATAACATGCCAACTTTGCTCCCCCAGAATAAGAGTAAATCTCTAGAGTCGTGTGAAAACAATAGACAGCTATTTCACTCAGTCAATTGTGCGTTCTTAGTTTCACCAGAGTGCAGAGAATAGAGAGACGGGCGTTTTCAAAAAAAGGTATTATTTATTGAGCAGTCTTCCTTCTCATGCAAGAGAAATGAATTGCCACAATTGCAATACTTAATGTAAAGTAAAGTACGTACAGGAAAAGGAGTATTATGAAATAATACTGTAAAAGCATTGATATGGTTTCTTAGCCATAAGATACTTTAAAATGGATAAAATTTATACATACATATATACATTGACTAACGTGCTCAACTGGTGCTTCTAAAATACGCCTACCCCGGTGTACCTGACCTAAGCCTAATACGTGGGAAGGAGTTAGTAAGAAGCAGTTTAAGTTAAGTAGGTTTTGCCAAGAATCTGATTCAAGAATTCTCTTTAAGGGTTTAGTCAGCACTGTACCTTGGGAATAGAATGTAGGAGGTCTGGTATCTCTTTCCTCAGGACTTGATATCCCAGCAACCTGCAAGGGTAGGCTGGAAACGCCGGAGCTGGATTTTCTCGGCAGGAGAAAAGACAGCGTCTTTCTCAGATGCGTCAAAGAGGAGGGGCAGCGTCCGTGGGCTCTCGCATCAGCTGGGCTCTCGGGCAAGTAGATAGCTGCTCTGCTCCAAAACCACCACCGTGTGTTTGCTTAAGGCAACGTTGATATATTTATACATGAAAGGTGCAGGGTTTGACGTAAGGTTTGGACATAAGACGTCAATAAAGATGTCACTAAGAACTGGCCGTTCTTACAGTGCTCGCAGGAGTTCTATTACAAATCAAAACAAAGCAAATAGGGATTTCCCAGGTTGCTGGAGGTTTGGTGTGTCGAAAGAACTCGTTGTGCTTTCTAGGAATCCAAGGAAGTAGCTTTTGCTGTACCTTGGACTGCAAGGGCTATTTACTTAAATATGGATTTGATTCTTATGCCATTATAGGGATATTATTGATTATAGCCATACAAGGGCATAAAATAGCAATATTGATTCAGGTTCCTAGATAAAAACACAATAATACCAAGTCTTTAATCCAGTGTTCAGCTTTTGTGCCTGTACCCCTTCCCACTTGATAGCGACTCAGCGTTTAGCCATCAAATAGCGCAATTCACATGAATTTACCCAGCGCCCCTTTCACATGAGGAACATAGCTGAATAGGCATACCAGAGGTGAATATTGCAGCTCCGACCCAGACATTTCCTGTATTTGTTGTACCACCTGCCTCCAGAATTGCGCTAGCTTCTCAGACTCCCATGCGAGATGCATTAAATCAGCTTCCAATTGACCACATCGCTTACAGCCACTAGAGTCTCGCAAACCATATTTGTGTAGTCGGAGTGTGATATGTCTGATGTTAAAATGTAAAGTGTATTATTTGAAGGTTCCCATTTGGCGTGAGCTTACTGGTAAGGCTGCAGATATGCTCCCATTCCACCACGGTCACAGGGTTGGGCAACCTATCGTTCCATATAGCAAGACTCCTATCTGGCCCAGTGATCTGGTCTGCCCTTATTGCCCTGTACAGTTTTGTGATTAACTTTCTCCTTGTGGGTGTAGTCAATAGCAACTGCAGAGAGTGTAGTACAGGAGGCTCTGGTGGATATGTAGTGTAATGCAATTGCATTGCTAATCTCAATTTATGAATAGTGAACTGAAAAAGAAGGGTAGGGTTAGTGGCATACCCGAAACGCTCAGCGGTTATAAAAGTGCCATTCGTATACAGGTCATGCATTGTAGTAATGCCTGCCTCTTTGAGTAATCGCAAGGGGTCCGCCTCCTGTGTCACTGATATAGCAGCGTGATGACTCAGAGGCAGCGCTGGGGCATATATAGGTAATTTATCAGCGAGCTGGCCTTTGGATTGCCACGCTGCAATTGTGGTGTCTAGCGTATTGATTTCAGTCGTTGGAGTGCCTCGTCGCACGTGAGTAAAAAGACTACAGAGAGGTGTAGGATATAGATCACCCTCTTTAACCGCCACATGTGGGGTGTAGGCGTGGGGATGTAACCAGAGGTATGCATACTGTGCATGAGCACTCAAATAATATATATATGGATCCGGTGTGCTAAATCCCCCTTTGTCATATTCCAGTGTAAGGGTAGCCCAACCCACCCTTGCCTGCCAAACCCCCAGATCAACCTAAGCAGAAAAGTCTGCAACGTACTAAAAACATTTTGTGTTAGTGCTATCGGGATATTAGAGAATAAATATAGGAAACGCTGCAACACCCTACCATTTTTATGATTGGAATGCGGTCCGCTAGGGACAGCGGCTAGGTTATCCATTTGTCGATTTGCTTGTCTAGTGTGACACTATCCTCCCATAGTTTTCTCGTATGACTACGTCTGGGTCTTGATGGACCCAGACCCCCAAATATTTAACCGGGGCTGTTGTCCAGATCAGCGGGTATTCCATAGTCAGAGGGGGGGGGGGTGTTCGCCTTTGCAGGTATAACCACTGACTTTTCCCAGTTAATAGTGAGGCCCAATATGAATCACAATCTTATATACTCTCACTACACCTGTGCCAGATAACGAGTAGGTTCTCTGATGAAGAGCACCATGTCATTGGCATAAAGGGAGATACCGATCAGTCTATAATTAAAATTTAGAGCGGTTTCCCTGTGCCGCTGGCGTATCACACACGCCAGAGGCTCCAGTGCAATAGCGAACAGCAGCGGTGACAAGGGGCACCCTTGAAGAGTGCCGCGTTTGATAGAGACAGGTTTGGACGTTAAACCTCCCACCCGGACCTGTGCTGAGGGGCCTTCATACAGTAGTCTCACCTAGCCCAGAAAAAGTGGTGGAAACCCCATGCGCTGTAAGATGCTGAACATATAGCTCTATTCAATGGAATTGAATGCTTTAGCTGCGTTGAGTAAAAGAGCCGCAGCATGTAGTTGTGGGTTGAGGACATGTAGCATTGCAAACATAGTCCTCAGATTATGAGATGTGGAACGCTCTGGGATGAAGCCAGATTGGTCCGGCAGGATCAAACAGGGCATCAGTGGTTGTAGCTTAGTAGCCAATATTTTTGCTAATATTTTAGCGTCAATGTTAATCAGCGAAAGAGGCTGATATGATTCCCATGCGCTAGGAGGTTTGTCCTTTTTTAGAAGAGTGACAATCAAAGCCTGACAAGGAGACCGAGGGAGAACACCGGTCTCATGCGCCTCCGCATATACCTCAAGGAGGTATGGTGTGTTGAGATCCACGTATTGTTTGTAAAATTCTATAGTGAGTCCATCTGGCCCGGGCGCCTTTGCGTTGGGAAGAGCGCTTATTGCTGTTTTTACGTCTTCCTCATCTATCGGTTGATTCAGATAATCCTGATGGCCATCAGCTAACCATGCGCAGGCAATGTCCTCCAGGTTTTCACCCGCCGCAGAGTCTGACCCCGTTCCCTGTGAGGCGTACATTTTAGCATAATATCCCCCAAATTGTTCTACTATGTCTAAAGGGTTATAATGTTCCAAACCCTTAGAGTCTGTTATTTTATCTATATGATGATGGTCTGCGCACGCCCTGAGCTTCTCTGCTAGAATACAGCCCGGCCTCCCACTCTCTGCATATTTTCTTGCGACTTGTCGCCATGAAATATACATAATTTCTTATTCTGCTAGCGTATCATATTCCAGGATCAGCTCGTGAATTCGCGCCAGTGTATTAAGAGGATGGATGAGCAGTGCAAGTCCTTTCGAGCCCCTGTAAGGTAGTTTCTATCTAAGAGAGAGGAGTTCTGAGGTCTTTTAGGATGCCAGCAGTAGTGCTGATGCAGACTCCCCGGATTATTACTTTAAATGCTTCCCATAGTGTTGCCGCACTGTCTACCGTACCTGAATTGACCTCGAAATAGTGTACTATTGCTTTACGAATGGCATCATAATAAGTGGGGTCCAGTAATGCCGACAATCTAAATCTCAATGTAAATGGCCGGTGGATCACAGTTGGAAAGTTAAGAACCAGCTGCACCGGGTCATGATTGGACAGTGTGCGAGGGAATGTCGTAATATCAGTTACCCAAGCAGCGGCCTCCTCACTCAAAAGCAAGTAATCCAACCTAGACCAGCTGTTATGTGCAGGGGTGGCGTGCGTTCCTTCCGGCGCTTCTCCGTTACGAAGCCTCCAGACATCCACCAGCCCAAACTCCAGCATGGCATTGTTAATGCTTTGGGCTACTTTAGGTGTGCGTATGCCCTGCGGTCTAGATTTGTTTGGGTTAGGGTCCAGATAGGTATTAAGATCTCCCGCTACACAATGGTGGTCTCAGGTCATTCTCTTAGTGTGCTATACATTCGCTGAAATACTTCTGGCTCTTCTTGTATAGAACCATAAATGTAAATTAAAGTGATCATTGAGGCTCCAAGCTTACCCTGTGCCTTAGCACCAAATCAGAGCGGCCACCATCATCTATGTGTATCCTATGTGGCGTGAACGGTATGCCCTTCTTAACCAGAATGAGGACACCCCTAGCATAGGAGGAATAGGTTGAAGTTAATTTAAACCCAGCCCATTTGAGTGCAATCCTCACCTCTGTAGATTTAGTCAGGTCGGTTTCTTGCAGAAAAACAATCTGTGTGCCATGCCTGTTCAGATATGCAAATGTCGGGCAGATTTTTGGGGAGTGTTCAGCCCTCTAATGTTCAATGTCATATACCTGTATCATCACCCATGGCACCCCTTAGCGCTATGTATCACATATGGAGCAGTCACCTGATAGCCATAGTACAACCTGCTTAAGATGCTCATTCTGCATCCAGTGTCAATACAATCACAATAAATAAATCTCTTAACTATAACACCGAAACCAAAATCGCATTTACGTGCAATTAATCCCCACATCCATCCAACTCCCACTACAACCTACGAATCAGGTCGAGAATGTAAATCTCCCGCCCTCCTCACTAGTCGTACCCTGTGCCCAATTTTGAAGTTCGAACCAATAGGGGAATTCCCGCTGGGGGAAAGAATGACGGCAAACACCTACCATGCGGTAGGGAGGCCAGGCTATTATAGCAGAACCAATTGCAAACAAAACAGGTGATGGACCGAATGTGGATCAATGTCACACATTCACCCCAGTCCAAAGATCTGGGCCCAAATCCATCGTTTTTTTGCACTCCACACCACCCTGGGTTAGACAATGGCGATATGCAAATCAGCTCTGACCCTGTGCCCCATGGGAACAGTCCAGTCCGAACTACAAAAGCCATGTCCTTCCCAGAACGGAATCAAGCATCCGAGGACCGGACCGGTTTCGAGGTAACACCTCTCATCAGCCCGGCTAGCTTGACTCCAGTGGTGTGGAGTGCCTGGGACCCACGTCTGGGCATCCCCAGCGCACTTAGGGCGGCAATCGCAAACAAAACAGGTGATGGACCGAATGTGGATCAATGTCACACATTCACCCCAGTCCAAAGATCTGGGCCCAAATCCATCGTTTTTTTGCACTCCACACCACCCTGGGTTAGACTATGGCGATATGCAAATCAGCTCTGACCCTGTGCCCCATGGGAACAGTCCAGTCCGAACTACAAAAGCCATGTCCTTCCCAGAACGGAATCAAGCATCCGAGGACCGGACCGGTTTCGAGGTAACACCTCATCAGCCCGGCTAGCTTGACTCCAGTGGTGTGGAGTGCCTGGGACCCACGTCTGGGCATCCCCAGCGCACTTAGGGCGGCAATTGCAAACAAAACAGGTGATGAACCGAATGTGGATCAATGTCACACATTCACCCCAGTCCAAAGATCTGGGCCCAAATCCATCGTTATTTTGCACTCCACACCACCCTGGGTTAGACAATGGCGATATGCAAATCAGCTCTGACCCTGTGCCCCATGGGAACAGTCCAGTCCGAACTACAAAAGCCATGTCCTTCCCAGAACGGAATCAAGCATCCGAGGACCGGACCAGTTTCGAGGTAACACCTCTCATCAGCCCGGCTAGCTTGACTCCAGTGGTGTGGAGTGCCTGGGACCCACGTCTGGGCATCCCCAGCGCACTTAGGGCGGCAATTGCAAACAAAACAGGTGATGGACCGAATGTGGATCAATGTCACACATTCACCCCAGCCCAAAGATCTGGGCCCAAATTTTGTAGTTCGGACTGGACTGTTCCCATGGGGCACAGGGTCAGAGCTGATTTGCATATCGCCATTGTCTAACCCAGGGTGGTGTGGAGTGCAAAAAAACGATGGATTTGGGCCCAGATCTTTGGACTGGGGTGAGTGTGTGACATTGATCCACATTCGGTCCATCACCTGTTGTGTTTGCATATTCCGCCCTAAGTGCGCTGGGGATGCCCAGACGTGGGTCCCAGGCACTCCACACCACTGGAGTCAAGCTAGCCGGGCTGATGAGAGGTGTTACCTCGAAACAGGTCCGGTCCTCGGATGCTTGATTCCGTTCTGGGAAGGACATGGCTTTTGTAGTTCGGACTGGACTGTTCCCATGGGGCACAGGGTCAGAGCTGATTTGCATATCGCCATTGTCTAACCCAGGGTGGTGTGGAGTGCAAAAAAACGATGGATTTGTGCCCAGATCTTTGGACTGGGGTGAGTGTGTGACATTGATCCACATTCGGTCCATCACCTGTTGTGTTTGCATATTCCGCCCTAAGTGCGCTGGGGATGCCCAGACGTGGGTCCCAGGCACTCCACACCACTGGAGTCAAGCTAGCCGGGCTGATGAGAGGTGTTGCCTCGAAACCGGTCCAGTCCTCGGATGCTTGATTTCGTTCTGGGAAGGACATGGCTTTTGTAGTTCGGACTGGACTGTTCCCATGGGGCACAGGGTCAGAGCTGATTTGCATATCGCCATTGTCTAACCCAGGGTGGTGTGGAGTGCAAAAAAACGATGGATTTGGGCCCAGATCTTTGGACTGGGGTGAGTGTGTGACATTGATCCACATTCGGTCCATCACCTGTTGTGTTTGCATATTATAGCAGAACCCCCCCCCCACCCCCCGGCTCAACTAAAGTTACAGAATAAGTGTACCAACAGCTTAACAGTGATAGCCACAGTATACCATCTAAAGAAATCCCTTTGCGCATATGCGCAGCGAGTCTGTTGTCTCATATTGAGTATTGCAATCCAGTGCATGCACAGTACCAGTGTATATGGATCAGTGACAGCACTGTGTAACCTGTGAAAACAGCGTTAGGCATTGTCACTCAGATTCTGGGAGCTCAGAGAACCTTTAGAAGTGACCTTGGGAGCCTTGCCAAGGCAGATGTCTTTCGCAAATTTCAAGGCCGACTTGTGATCTGTAAAGAAATGAGCTTCTCCATCATGAGTGATTTTCAATTTGGCAGGGTAGAGCATACCGTATTTAATATAGGAAGACTGTAGGAGCCTTTTTACCGGTACAAACTCCCTGCGAGCAGCTCGCATGGCTGGGGTGTAGTCCGGAAAGAAAGACAAGTTATTACCTTGATGTGTGATTGGACTCTTAGCCCTCGCAGCCATAAGTATAGCGTCCAGGTCCACAGAGTTGAGTAGGCGTGCGATGATCGGGAGCGGTGGCGCACCCGGCAGCAGGAGAGGCCAAAGCGAACAGAGCGCCCTCTCCACGGTCATGACCGTGGAAAGCACCAAACCAAATAGTTCACGCAAGAGTCTGTCAATGAAGGGCTCCATTCTAGAGATGGCTGTAGAATCTGGAAGGCCAAGAATTCTTAAGTTGTTCCTTTGGGAACGCGCTTCCAAGTGTTCATTTTTCGCCTTGATCACTTCCAGCACCTTTTCCATACTCAAGCTCTGCGTTCGAGACTCAGCATGAGAGTCCTGCGTATCAAATTACCTGTTTTCCAGAACATCAAGGCGGGTTTCGTCTATATCTACTTTTTTCTTGACAGCATCAAGGCTGGAAGTGAGCGCGTCTATTTTACAGTCGATGGTTTTGATACTGGAGCGTACCTCTAATTGAATCGACCGCATGTCTTCTTCAGGGTGATCCACAGTGTCAGTTGGACACCTCTGCGGACAGGTCCATTGTGCGTGTCTAACGTTTACTCTCAAACGGAATCTTAGGTTCTTTGGGGTCTGCTTTGTCCATGATCCTAAAAAAGTAGTGTCATATGTGGTGGTGCCTGTACTGCATTCACCGCACCAATCAGTGCAGTCTCAACTGGGGTCAGCCGCTATCTTGCTGCGTCCCGATAATATAAGCGCTTCGAGCTACGCCAATCACCAATCCCGCCTTCCACAGAGTTAGAGGGCAGCATACACAGAGCAGCACAGGTAAAGTCGTCCCCAGCGCGCTCTCACCATGAAAAGCGAAGCAAGGAGGGCACTAGGACAGTAGGCCCGGAGCACCACACCCAGATTCAATGGCAGAGTTATACCTGCAGCTCACTTCGCCAACACCAGCCAGTAGCAGGATTGGCCCCGCTTTGTTGTATAGCCTCTGTGATAAAACGTGATTGAAGCTCGCCCCTGCTCTTTGCAAAAAATAAATTTCTAATGTAGTCTCGCAGCCCGAAGAGCTAGTTCACTGCCAGCGTGCCCCGGGCTATGTCACTAGGGACCCCAGCTGAGCCACGATGCGAGCAGTGGGGCACCCGGCAGGACCGCGCACCGTCCACGGCCTAGAGTGCCGAGAGAGAGTCCGGCAATGCCCGCCTCCGATCGCCCCCCGCGCCCCCCACGCAAGAATAACCCAGATGGATGGAGCAGGAGAAGCCCAAAAGTCCAACAAGGGCCTGCCAATACACTCCGCCGCACCCAGGCCCCACAAGGCACAAGTACCGTAGGAGGCCCAGGCAGCGCGCGCAGGGCAGCCCAGCCCTAACTCTACAACCAGGCCTCACTGCACTCACCCCTCTCACGCACAGCTTCGAGGCTCCGCAGCAACCACCGGCGCCGCCCGGGGCCATCCACAGCAATTCTCACGGCAGATAACCGGCACAGGGCTCCAGCGGTGGGCTGCGACCACTTCCAGTAGCCCGGCCTCGGGGAACTGTGCAACGCCGCAAGTCATTCCGCAACCTTAAGTACTTGGGGTCGGATTTCCTCCCGCAGACAGAGGCAGCTTAATAGGGCACCACTCTCGCTTCTGGCAGATCATCAGTGGCCGTCACTCCACACGGCAGCTATAAAACATCTAGAGGCAACCCACAGCATGACGGCCATTTTCACCTCGGTCCCCGCTGCGCCTTTTCTGTGTCGGTCAGGTCAGTAGGCTGTTGATTTCAGGGGTTCGGTCTATCCCTGTGCATTCCTCGCATATACGGGTATCGGCACAGTGACTTACAGCACGCAGGGTGAGGGCTAAACAATGGTATTTTCAGGATTGCTGAGCCCGGCCGCGGAGCTCTTTCACCAGACAACCATTCCGCAACACGCCGTAACCACACCCCCTCCTTTTTTCAGAATTGTCTTTGAGGAAGACACCCCTTTTTGTCCATTATGTTTGCTCAGAACATAGCACTCATACACAACCTTTACACCCCACCATACTCAAATGGCTCTAGTCGCCACTTAATTTTGATAGGACATTTCAATGTGAGTGGATTTGCTGCAGTGGATTCCACACTGGTGTGGCATTAGGCTTACAGTCCCACAGAAAGCACGAGATTCACATGTGCATGGCCCTTTTTAATTTGTTTATTTAAAGAAGATAGGCAAGCCTACAAAGATTAGTTCCAGGGCCAAACTTCAGCAACATGTTGATGTTATTGTGTCTTCTATCTTGAAGACAATTTTCAAAAGTTAAGTTTCTGGATCTGGATGCCAGGATATTTACCACCAGTAGAACCATCTTTACCATTGACAGTACAACTAGGCCCAGTTCTCCGTTTCATATTCTAGTTTCTATAGCAGTAAAAGAATGTTTATGGATAATTGTACCTACTGCAAATTTAGAATTTAGACCCGTAATAAAAGTCCCTGCCTCCGTATCCTTAATAGAATAGAAAGTTTCCTTCATAGCAGCATCGAAATTCTACATTCAAATTGATATTATATTTGTGAACTAAACTCTGCTACTGTAGTGTCTTCTCTTCATTCTCACCCACACACGAGACTCGTCACGCAGGTTGGTGTCATTATATCTTTATTCATCTGTCATACAGCTCAGCCCTTTCATGTCTTCCCTCATCCCCGATCCTGGTCATCTGTCCCGTTTCCGCCCCCTTGACCGGATGTGGTGTCCAGTATCTCTCGTCTGTCCAGCCTGTGCCCCATGGTCCTAATGCCCCCGTACAGGGCATGACATATCCCCCCTTGTTGCGAACAAACATTTCTTTGCCTTTGACCTGTGGCTTATACTCCTGTATGAGCAAGATACAATATGTGTATATATATATGGAGAGAGAGAGAGAGAGAGAGAGAGAGAGAGAGAGAGAGAGAGAGAGAGAGAGATACAATTTTCCGTATGTCTGGTCGACCTGTGTCTACAGGCTCTGCATCCTGATGTTTTATCACTAAACCCTTTTGTCTTTTTCCCTTCCTCCTTGGTCGCTATTCTTCATCACCAGTTTGTGCTTCTACTTGTTGTCTGTCCTCCTTTAGTTCTTCGTTTGTCAGACTCTCTTCAGTTGTTTCCAGTTCCTTGCGATGTGAGTCATTCCAGGTGCTGTGGCTCTGGCCGGCTGGCGCCGTTGTCCTTGGCTCCTTTCTTTTTACTACCACCGCTTGGGCTGGGTCGATCTCATTATCATATGCTCTCACCAGCTTTGGTTGTGGCCATGCGGTGCCTCCTGCCTTGATCTTCCTTGGTGGCGCCTGTCTGCTCTGCTCATTGTATGCTTTTGCCCTTTCTTTTGCTGCTGTTTCTCCTGCGCCAATGTCCTCTCGTTTTACTCTTTTCACCCCTTTATTTTTGGGTAATTTCTTTTTGCTTGGGCACTTTCTTCTCAGTTTCACGAGGCCTCTGCTGGTCCCCTTTCCTTGTCTCCGTTGCTTTGTCACCCTCGCCGTCATCTGCATTGTGAGATCCCGTTCGGTCTCTCCTTCTTGCTCTTCCTTCGTTATTTCGTTCTGTCTTAGCCCATGTTTTAAGTGTACCTCCCTTTTAGTTATTATTGTTGGTGACTTCCATTTCACCACCTCTGTCCAGCATTCTCCTGCCGTTGCAGTCGGCTCCAGGTCTTTGCATGTGGCGTTGTCATCTCCCGACATGTGATATAGCCTCCTGCCTTGTCCGCTAGGCTTTGGATTTGGCATTCTTCTCTGTGTTTTTCTTGTTGTGCCCTTGTTGCTCCCCTTCTTTCCCTTTTTCCTTTTCAGTTTGTGTCTTCTTTGTATTTCGTTCTGTCTTTCCTTTTTTTTTCTTTCCTTTCGTGTTCTCCTTTCCTTTTTCTGCTTCTTTGTTGGTCTTTCTCCCTTCTTTCCTTGTTATTTCACTTTTCTTTCCTTTGTTGATGGCACTTGTTCACTGACTCTTCGTTCTTTCTGTCATTTTTTTTTGTCCTTTTGCTCTTTTTGGCACTTATTTTCTTCCTTTGTTGTACTTTATTTGGCCTCTTCTGGGCTTTCTTAGTCCTTTTTTTCTTCTATTCTCCTTTTCTCTTTGTGATCTTTTGTCCCTTTTTCTTCCTTTGTTTTACTTTATTTCGCCTTTCCTGTGCTTTCTTAGTCCTTTTTCCTTATATTGTCCTTTTCTCTTTGCGATCTTTTGTCTCTTTTTCTTCCTTTGTTTTACTTTATTTGGCCTCTTCTGGGCTTTCTTGGTCCTTTTTCCTTTTATGCTCTTCTTTTTCCTGGTATGCACTTGTATTATTTCTTTGTCTCTTTGTTTTATTTCTTTGTCTTCTCCTTTTCTTTATTTCTCTTTCTTTACTTTTAAGTTCTCCTTTCTCTTTTTTTTTCGTTTCCCTGTGGGATCTTTGTCCCTCTTTTCTTTGTTATTTCTCTTCTCTGTCCTTTTTTAGCCTTATCTCTGACTTCTTCCACTCCATTTGTTTCTTTCTTATTTTCCTTTTTTTTCCTCTTTTCTATTTGTCCTTTTCAGCCTCTCTGTTACTTTTCCTCTTTAATTTCCTTCTTTTCAGCCTTGTTCGGCCTTAAAATGGCCGCTCTGCTTTTTTCTATGTGTTTTTCTCTTCCTTTCCTGTCTTAAGATGGCCGCCGCTGTTATCGCGAGATTTCGCGGTCAAAATCTAATTTCCTGTCTTTAAAATGGCCGCCAATACAGTTCTCAGTGCTCATTCGTCCCAATTGCCTGATTTCAATATGGCCGCCTCTCGCGAGATCTCGCGCTAGTTATCTCAATACACGCGCTTAGTTCGAGCGCTTACCGCGTTCTTGCAGATCTTAGGTGTTGGCAGTCGGGGTGGGTTCCCGCGTCGCTGCTTTTGCAATTCTCTTGTTTGTTGTCTTCCTGTTGTTTTCCGCCTTTGTCCACGCTTGTTCCCTCGTCGAGATGGCAATTGCTGGAATCTGCGTCGATCCGTCATCCCGCCTTCGTAAGCCAGTTGTAGTGTCCTCTCATCATTCTCACCCACACACGAGACTCGTCACGCAGGTTGGTGTCATTATATCTTTATTCATCTGTCATACAGCTCAGCCCTTTCATGTCTTCCCTCATCCCGATCCTGGTCATCTGTCCCGTTTCCGCCCCCTTGACCGGATGTGGTGTCCGGTAACTCTCTCGTCTGTCCAGCCTGTGCCCCATGGTCCTAATGCCCCCGTACATGGCATGACAGCTACTATGCGTTATTTGGTAAAGACAGCCATCTTCAAAATTATGTGATAACATTATGTGTTTCTGATTATGTTTACAGTAAATATTTGTAGTACAAAAAGCATTGTTTATTATCATTGTTCGCCTAAGCAACCAGAAACACATGTACAAGTCCAAAGTCTATTTCTGTTTACACAAGAGCTGTATTAGAATACTTCCCAGATACTAGTTAGGCCTTTCCTTAACTTGTAAAAATAACAGTTGCAAAGATTTTTAAAAAACTTCTAAACAACAAGTCCCGTTTGCAGTAACGTATCATAATTGACTAGAAAGAAAGCTATGGTCCAAGAAGAACTTACACTCTAAGCGTTCAAGCGGGCCACCACAATTGGCAAGTTGGTGAGAGTCCGGTGGCTTAATGGATAATGTAGTTTTTCTTATCTTCACTGAGATGTTTAGCACAATTTGTCCATCTAATACGCAAGGCCTCTTTTCAGTCAGCGACAGACTCAGGGCCCGCTGCCATCCTCCCTGCTCCTCAAGATGCACGAGCCCAGGAAATCTGCCATCGACACACAAAGGTAAATACACACCACCCATAAGTACAGTGCTGCTCACCAATCTGAGGAGATAGTATCAATGAGGGCTCAGCCAAACAAGTTACCACTTCAGTCTTCTGCTTCAACTCTCCTAAATCATCAGAAATCGGCAGTAGCCACGGTGTAGTTGCAGTTAGGTCAGAGTATCCACAGAAAGAGTGTTTTTTGTTTTGCTAAGAACTTTACTGCAGTTCGACAAATCTGCATGAAACATCCCAAACAAAAGTTAATCCACATCAGTTTCTTCCTGGAAATCTTAGGAGTGATCTGTAAAAGAGGGTCCAAGAAAAAGGGTCTGGGGCGTATCAAAACTTTGATATCCCATGTTAATTCCCAAAAACAGTAGAATGGAATTACACCTCAGTAGTCCGAAAGCTAGAACTTTACTCAGACTAATTTTTATTATTTGGTGTAAATTATGTCAGCAATTCTGAAAAACTTGCATTTACGGAGGTGCCTATGTGGTCATGAAGGAGTTACAAAGTTCGGTATTTCAGGACTGTTGGTGTCCAGACATGTTCTGATTGGCTAGACAAACCAAAAAAATGTTGTGGCAGCCAATACAAAACTCAGTAAGTTTGTTTTATTTTGCAGAGTTACTGAAAACCATTGCAATGCATGCCAAATAAAACCATATATAAAATATTCGACCACAATAATAAAATATCATCCTACTGAAAGTGTAAAACGCTTCTATTGCTTTAAAAAATACAAATTTAGACATGCGAGAGTGACCTGTAAGTAACCCAGTCTCTTGCATCGACTGGGGCTCTCCCTGCGAAAATTAATCGGCTTCAATGCCCAAAAGCTTTAGTGTCAGTTTTGCATTTTTGGCCGGGCTGCTTCGAGGAATCTATCTAGTCTAGTGTTCAATTGAGGTGATGCTGGGTCGAAGCAGGCTAAAACTGAATGCCTCCTTCTCCGAATCCCCTTCTGATTAAAGGGAATTTTTAGAAGTTGCCTCCTTTCTTGAAGCATCCCCGTGCAAGAACAGATGGTTTGGATGATGTCCCCCTGGCCATTTTTGCACAAGCTGCATACTGTAAAAGTCTGCACCCTTTTCCATTGTGGAATATGCTGCGTGCATGGCATCACTCTGAGTCGTAACTTTAGGAATTTTAGTTTCAGTCGTTTTGGATAGCCCAGAATAAAGTATTGTTGCAGGGCTAGGGTTTTGTACGAATTCAAGGTCATCAAAGCATGTGCTGACAGAAAAAGTAGATTTGTCCTCCACCAGTGACTGTATTTTCAACTATTTCCACACTAAATATTAAAAAATTGAATGGTGACAGTGTGTACCCCATAAGGGCGATAAGCCAGTATTTGCCAGTGCCTCCTGAAGGTACAGTCTTGCAGTCAAATTCTCACTCTGTTGTAGTTCTTGCCACAACAGGTGGTTTAATATGTTAGGGTTTGATATTCTGATTTTATTCCAGCAGTTGATAAATGCTCCTTAGCTGGCCCAGATTTCCTTTACCAGGCCGAACTCCAGTCGGATTTGTGCCGGGGAGGTATAGTTCGGGATGCTGAACATAGTTCTGAATGCTTTTACAAGCGTTTTGTCCAGAAGAATGGTATCTCTCCCGCGCAGTGCTGCACTGCCCTAGGTAATAGTAGGTAGGATTTTGGCCCGTGCTTCCACTAAGAGAGGGCTCAGCGTAGGGCCCAGTAGTTTTGCTGATAATCTTTTCATGGTTAAGGCAAGGATCGTCCCTTTCCTTTTGATCTTTTCTTGTTGATGGGTAAACCATCCGTCTTTGTCTAAGTAGACTCCCAGATACTTGAAATCCTCCGCTGGTTCAATATGTTTGGCGCCCAGATGCCATAGATAGATCTTTTTTCCTTTGCTATTGTCATGGTCTTAGTTTTATTTAGATTTATTGAGAGGCTATTTTCCTCTACGTAGACCTGCAGACCATTAAGAAGATGTTGCAAGCCAACTGCTGTGTGGCTAAGCAGGACTAAGTTGTCCGCGTATCGTAGATTGGACTCAAAACTCAGGGACATTGTTCCTGTGTCCTGAAAATGAATTAAAAATACTATGAGGGGGCAGGGTAAAAATGCTCTGGTCCCAAAGGACATTTGGGAGTGGGAGGGGCAAAGAGATCCCCCCCCCCCCCCTCACACAACATGGACAACAACATGTTGTGGCAGCCATTAAATGGCTCGGGGCATGGCCCTCATTGAAATGCATTGTAGTGAATGCGAGGTTACACTCCTTTTGGAGTAGCTGAGCACTTTACAAATTCCTGTCATTCATTCATGAATAACTAATGGAGGCTATGGAAAAACCACAGCCCGCATGAAGCACAGCTAAGGACAATGACTGTTTCAATGAAATCACTCAAAAAACTTATGTACTCAGAAACATTGTCTGTATCAGCATTGAGTCAGTAATATATTTAATCAACAAGCATGAAATTAAAATCTGACAACATGTGAACTTATTCACTAATTTAGACAAAAACAGAGAGATCATGGTTGAAGGTGTCATCACTCTGACGAATGAACAAAAATACTAGTTAGACTATATACATATTTGCAATGCATTAACTTATACATTCCCAATGCATTTCGGATTCAAACTGAACCCTTCATCATAATTTATCAAAATGAAAGAGCTTTTGTTCACTCGGCTGCGTCCTCCTCAGGAATCTACAACACAATAGTTACTGGTACATGAGACACAATATAGTGTCATGTCAATTGTTGGCATAAATACAATTCATAGGTTGTTAGTAGGATTTGCACTCGAAGAAAAGCAGGAAAACTAAAAGACGTTATGCTACAGTTTCCAGTGTAAAGGAGTGAAGATTCACCTGAGAGCTGAACTCATGCGTACTGCTTGAGATTTGTGGCTCAATGGTTAGAGAGGCAGACCCTGATGCAGAGGTCTAGCCCGGGGCCAGGGTTTAATTCCCCGCCTCGGCGGGTCTTGGGCTCAAAATTCCACGGACCTGATAATTCTCGCCTCTGTGCCTATTCCAATCATGGAGTCCCACTCTGCAACTCTGGGCAATAGCTTGCTTAATCTCCAAAACGGCTCCCACAACGCTAAGGATGCCTGGCCTCCACCTTGGGGGTGCCCAGGAGTGGATGCCTCACAGGGAAAGCCAGGATGGGTTCCACAGCGGTATTCGTACAATCGCCTTGAGACCCTTGCGGGTGAGTAGTGCGCTATACAAGTATCAATTTATTTATTATTTATTTATTTCACAAAAAGAGTGGAAAAAATTTACCCAAACTGCTGCAGACCCACATGCTCAATTATCTCAGTGACAACATCTTAACAAAAACCCTAGTGCGTCCCCATGTGCCAAGAAATTTTTTCCTGCCATGCACTCTTACCCTCTACGAAACGTCTTGCTGAAAATAAGTGCAACAAATGGTTATGAGTCAACCATTGACCTAACGGTAATAACCAATACAGTTCAAAAATAAATGCAACTGTGAGGAAGTATAACTGGTCACCTTACCAGACTGAATAAGCGGGTTACCACTCTCAATAATACGTGCTCGCCCCAAAGTTATGCTGTGAGTTCTAAAAGACTTGAGAGGAAAGGTCCATGAGCCTTGCGTTCAAACAAACTTTGATAGGAAAAAACAATTATAAATCTTTAGGTGCGAAAACCACCCTGACACTCACTGTGTCACGAAATCAGAAGGACGCAGCCTTTCGCTCCTCACGTTAATCGCGCGCCAGTATTGCAGCGCGTTTACGTTACCCGGCATGCTCATCGTATTTTAAGAGACAAGACATGTATTTACAATGCTGTCTGTGTCACGCCCCAACGAATTGAACTCCTCTACACAACCGAACTTAAATGGGTATAGATGTATGACAATATGTCCGTCGGTGAAAAAATTGAAAATAACGAGTCCTCGTGATCCCCACACTCCTGAGTATATAAACAAACAATTCACCAGAAGGGAGACGTGTGATAGTCTAATAAAAAAGCTCACCTCTCACTCTAGAAGACTCAATCAACTTTGCGCCAACCTTATTAACCACACTTCAAAGACAAAATAAACACCATAAAAACGTGAGAAGAACATCAACACCCAATAAATAATAGACCATACTACTTAGGTTGAGAAAAACGTACCGCATGTGAATTTAATACAATATAATGTCTCCTGGATGAATGTGTCAACAAGTAGGATATTGGAAAGGAAAATGTGAGTGCAAATCCTTTACAGAGATGTCTAAATGATACAATATCACATAGTGTAAAGTTTGAGAAAACATAACTTATAGTGATCATTGAGCCCCCCAGGGATCACTGTTCCTAACAATGTTATCCAATGTGTCTCCCTGCGTGCCAGAACTGTACTGGCGTCAGTTCCTGATCTTAGTGTAACTTGTTCAAGGATTTTAAACCTCAATTGTGGAATGGTGTGTGAAGCCTGCAGCCAATGGGCAACAAGAGAGGAGTTGTTTTGTTACGAATGCTACTCTTGTGTTCTATCATGCGTGTTTTAATTTTACAACTAGTTCTACCTACTTATACGTGTGGCAGAAGGTTTTCAATAAACGTGGCCTCCTTGTGGAACTCATTGCCCCTACAACTGCGCTCGGAAGCTAGCCTTCTTCGGTTCCGCAAACTTTAAAAAACTTTTTTGTTCTCCGTCTAATCCCTTCATTCTTTAGTAGTGTTATGTTCTGGTAAGCGCTGAGATGCCTATTGGTAACCAGGCGCTATACAAAACTCAGAATAATAATAATAATAATAATAATAATAATAATACTAATCCACATGGACACTTAATGGCGTAGACTACCCTCACTGTATTAAGTAGGAAGTGTAGTGGAGTTTCATCTTCTTGCCTGTGTGTGGAAGCGTGAATATGTCTCCTGGAATTACATTGCCACATTGTCCACAATTGTGGCATTTCCTCATTCCCTTTGTGACCTGTTTTTCAACTGCAGCAGTGGATCTCAACAGTTATCGTAAGTTTTGGGGTCTATTGTGTGCAAACAGCTGAGGACCATGAAAGAGACTAGCAAAGTGCGATTCTTGTTCTATTATTTCCCATCGCTTTCTTATAATAGCTTTAATCTGGGGTGCTTGTATCGAGTATTTCAATACAAAAACTTCACGATTCCTCAACTGCTTAGCAACTGGCTTCAATAGGTCTTCTCTTTTTCTTAAGGCGACTCTTTGTTCCGCTTTATCAATGTTTCATCCGGATAACTTCTGGCCTTGTGTCTAATAAGTTGATCATGTATCAAATTGGTGCAAACTGCAGCATCTGAAGTAATCCTCTTGATCCGTGTTAGTTGAGAAACTGGTAAACATTGCTTAAGTGAATGAGGGTGAGCACTTGAAAAATGCATCGCATTGTTAACATCTGTGGGCTTTCTGTACACTGACGTCAGAGTCCCGAATCAGTTTTACAAATGTCTATGTCCAGGAAATTAATTTTTTTATGTTGAATATCATGCGTGAATTGAATTCTAGGACTGTAACCATTAAGTTCCAAAATGCATTCTTCCAATTTTGGATCCTTTCCAAATTGCAAGTATGTCGTCTACATAGCGCAGGAAAACTGCTGCATTCTCAATCCATGTGGGGTTAGTCAAAATGTGGTTGTACTCAAAGTAAGCCATGACTGTGTTAGCATAGGTTGAGGCCCCGGGAAAGCCCATTGATGTACCCGTCTTCTGTACATAAAAATTCTTCTGCCAAATAAAATAACTATGGTATAGTGCGAAATGCAACAATTACAGTAAAAAGGTGCTTTTCTCTTTTGACATGGAAGAGGCCAGCAGCCTCCATTCCACTGCCTCCAACCCTTCATTGTGAGATATCGATGTATACAGAGCGACCACGTCAATGGTGCTTATGTGTTACCTGTGAACAAATCTTAGTCATAACATTGGGATTGATATGAACTATAATACTGAGGTCATGGACAAGCAAGGGGTTAAACAGTTTTTTATTTAATCAATAAGGACAGCTATGTGATTGTTATAAATTGTGGTAAAGTTTAAATACGAATAGAAAAGTAGATCCACATCTTCATAACTCCCTTAAAACGTGTCTACTGTGATACAGATCAACACTATCTTAGTAAAGCTCTAAGCGTCCATATAACAAACTAGGGTTAGGTCCCTTTAAAATTTGGAGCATAGCATCACGCATGTTCGTAAAAAAATTCCCAGATAGCGATACGTGATAGAGGAGAACAAACCGAGACGTTTGAAGAAACACGCGAACGCCGAGTCAGGAGCACAGAGAGCTACTAAATCAAAGGAGAGGTGAGCGGGATTAGCAGGGCGGAGGCCAGTTTAAAGCGCTTAACGCTCAGAAGCCACACAACGCAAATAATATGAGCAGGAGTAAAACCGGTAGGAAAACGCCTTGATTAATGTTTAAAAATGTATTGCAACTAGCGTTTATACACCATTAAATCTCACATGGAAGGTCCACAGGAAGTGCAGCAGTTAAAGCGCGAGTAACTTGAATAGATCATTTATCTATAGAGGACGACTTACATGTTAGATTTCATGTTGATGTATAAAAAATTTTAACCCAGTAAGGAAGGCATATGCTCTGACACCAATGATATAATGAAATGCACCGGATATCGAGTATGCAACAAGGAGAGTCGAAAGATATCGGATACATTCGATCCATAGATAAACACACATATAACGTACTATCGATGAACTCACTAACAATGAAATGACATAACAATCTTGATTAGATAGGTATGCTATTGTGGATTAGCTCATGCATTACATTTATGTACACTTTGTATTTTTCTAGATTACCCCCTGATGAAGGCGTTGTACGCCGAAATGTATTGGGTATAAAAACAACGTACAACATGGATAGTTACAAATTCAAATGAAACATTAAAAATGAAATCATATTGGATGTGACTGCAACATCGAATAAACAGTAAAGTTATCATTGAGGTTTAAAAGAACATGAATTGAGGAATTTTTTTGTCTATGGAAATTGAGCTGACTTTATGCAGCAGTCAAACTAGTGCCCAGGGAGACAGTTCTACATTCCGTAGAACTGCTACTTAAGCACAACAGGATCTCCTCATCAAAAACATGACGAACCGCCTCCAGTTTCAGCAGACAGTCGGTGGTGTCTTTAATGTAAGTCTCCCAGGATTGTACCAATAGTTGCAGATGATGATCCAGATAATATCCTATTGATTCATGAATAGAACTGCATCCTCAGACTATTGGTCGAAATGGTGGCATCAGTCTGTTCTTGTGCATTTTTGGGAGCATACAAATATGCAGAATTTTAGGTGTTGAGTTGATGAGGAACTTCCCGGTGCTGTCATCAATAAAGCCATTGTTCACAGCTCTTGGCACGATCTCAGTCAATAAGATTAATAGTTCATGCGTGGGATCATACTCCAATGGAATATACGGGTCTTCATTTTGTACGTGTGAATCAACATTCTCATTGTAGTACTCCGTGATGAGAATCACCAAGGTTCCACCCTTATCAGCTGGCAGAAAGGTGATAAACTTATCCTGTCGTAATGCGTTGAGAATGCAAAGTTCCTTCTGTGATAGATTTGGCCATGTGGGTTTATTGTACCCAATCTCTTTCAAATCTTTTTTCACCAAGAATTCAGAAGTGTCAAGAGATTTATGCGAACTGGGAGGCATAAATTTACTCTTCGGGCGAAAAGCTCTAGATTTTTGAGTTAGTTCCTCAGAGGTCGGTATCGTTGAGAAGAACCATCTAAGATGTAGTTTCCGCATAAACTTAAATACAGAAATTTCAGTTTCCAATTTATTCGAGGTGTACGTCGGGACAAATTAAATCCCTTTGTTCGAAACTTTCACCTCTTTAATACTCAAGGCTCTATTCGAGATGTTCATTACAAGATATTCTATTTCCTGGGGTTCCTTTGGGGTCTGCCGGTTTCTGGTA
Organism: Lissotriton vulgaris; assembly: GCF_964263255.1. NCBI lineage: Eukaryota > Metazoa > Chordata > Amphibia > Caudata > Salamandridae > Lissotriton > Lissotriton vulgaris. The sequence continues at coordinate 1,098,497,885 of NC_141695.1, forward strand.
CTTTTTTTGCTTTTTCCCCTAAAGGTATGTTTTCTGAGGATATTAGAGTTTTGCCTGGTGGTGACTTCGAAGCTTGGCCCTCCGCTAAAAAAGACGGCTGCATGCCTGACGAGGTCGCAGTTTCTTGTGGTGGTGCACTGATCTGTTATTGGGCAGATCCAGCTTTAGGACGTTGTAAAGTTAGATCCTGATCAGTCGCTACACTTTCCTCTGATGAGGTTGCTCCTGGTTTAAAAAAAAAAAAACATTTCTGTGCGTAGGCCTCAGCCCACGAATATACCTCATCTAATTTATAATAGATGGTATCCGTGCGGAACTTGCAGATTTTGCGCTCGTGAACCTCTTTAGCGTGTGTCCAAATTTCTATTAATATCTTCCAACACTTTATTCCAGTCTTTCTGATCCATTTTTTGGGATATCTCATCCTTCAATTTATTAATGTCATGTGACAAGTATCAATGATATTTCTTCAATGATTAAAAGGATCTAGTCCAAAGAACATTTGTTCAATATCCCGTACCAGCGAGACATGAATGCTTTATTAAATTTAAATAGCATGGGTCTTAAAGCAATACGCAATCCTCTTGGGATCCTCTTAACTTTGTAGTACTCTATTAAAGTGGTAGCCTGGAGGCACTGGTTTACCTCCTTACTAAGCAAATATTCAACCTGTCGTAACTATTGTGCTGTTTTACCTGTGGAGGAACTAAAGTCTCAAACTTCTCTGACTAGGTAATATATAGATTCTGCCTCATCGGCAGTATATGCTTTAGTTTCTGCCTTATTCGTGGCAAGATCAGCTATATCCTTCCAAGACATCATAACAGTCGGTGCTGGTTCACTAGTGGGCCCTATATGCAAACTACCAATACCTGGAGTGATCCCGCACACCTACTTTCAATCAATTAACCAAAAATGGTAATCCAATTACTCAACCAGCTGATTTTTTTAGTTTTTTAATTGTTTTTTCCTATCAAAGTTTTGTTTGAACGCAAGGCTTATGGACCTTTCCTCTCTTGTCTTTTAGAACTCACAGCATAACTTTGGGGCGAGCACGTATTATTGAGACCGGTAACCCGCTTATTCAGTCGGGTAAGGTGACCAGTTATACTTCCTCACAGTTTTATTTATTTTTTAACTGTCTTGGTTATTACCGCTAGGTTAATGGTTGACTCATAACCATGTGTTGCACTTATTTTCAGCAAGACGCTTTTGACGTTTTCGTAGAGGGTAAGAGCGCATTGCAGAAATACATTTCTTGGCACATGGGGACGCACTAGGGTTTTTGTTAAGATATTGTCACTGAGGTAATTGAGCATGTGGGTCAGCAGCAGATTGGGTACATTTTTTCCAATCTTTTAGTGAAATCTCAAGCAGTACACATGAGTTCAGCGCTCAGGTGAATCTTCACTCCTTTACACTGGAAACTGTATCATAACGTCTTTTAGTTTTCCTGCTTTTCTTAGAGTGCAAATCCTACTAACAACCTTTGAATTTTATTTATGCCAACAATGGACATGACACTATATTGTGTCTCATGTACCAGTAACTATTGTGTTGTAGATTCCGGAGGAGGACGCAGCAGAGTGAACAAAAGCTCTTTATTTTGATAAATTACCTATCCCTAATGAAGGGTTCAGTTTGAACTCGAAGTGCATTGGGAATGTACAAGTTAATGCATTGCACATATGTATATAGTCTAACTAGTATTTTTGTTCATTTGTCAAAGTGATGACACCTTCAACCATGATCTCTCTGTTTTTTGTCTAAATTAGTGAATTAGTTCACATATTGTCAGATTTTAATTTCATGGTTGTTGATGAAATATATTACTGATTCAATGCTGATATAGACAATGTTTCTGAGTAAATGCGTTTTTGAGTAATTTCATTGAGACATTCATTGTCCTTAGCTGTGCTTCACGCAGGCCGTGGTTTTTCCATAGCCTCCATTAGTTTAAACACTTTTTTTTATTGATTTATTTATTGGCATTTCGACAACTTACAATCAAGTAGCACAAAATTGGCACGTGTAGGACAATAATATCACAATAACTCTTTGTCATGGACACATTATTCAAAGGCTAAGGCATTACCCTCCACTCAGACGGTGATGTTGTCATATACACAATACACTGCCTCATCTCAGGCATCATTAGTATCATCAGTGCTCCCTGCTCCAACTCCGCCGCCAGCAGCAAAGTCGCAGTCCAAGTTCTTTAAACCAGAGTCTCTTCATCAGCGTGTAGTGGTGCGACCTCCCGTGTGCCCCCTGTCTCTAAGACTGAGTGTGTGTTGCTCGAGTCACCATCACCCGGTACAGGCCTCCTCTCCAGGTACAGCGCCCAGTAGTTCTTAGGGCGGTTACGGGGAGGGAGCAGCTCACTATACAGTCCTGTTTGTGTGCAGCAATATAATATGTCATGAGACCATCTAGCTAGTGTCGGGGTCGGTCCCCGCATCCAGGTGAGCACGACGCATCATTTGGCAACTTAAAAATCCATGTCCACAAGCCTCCGTCGTGCCGGCGCAATATTCTTAGAATACCCCAGTAGGGCCAATAGTGGGAATGGGGTCAACGACAGATCAGTGACTCTATTCACCTCATCATATACCGCTCGGCACAAGTCTGCGACCTTCGGGCAGAGCAGGCCAGATCCAAAAAGTCAGCAGACTGTGCCCTACATCTCTCACAACCAGGGTTCTCTCGTAAGCCATATCGCAACAAGCACTCAGGGGTGTAATAGACCCTATTAAGGAATTTAAAGTGTATTAGAGAGTGGCGGCCATTCAGGGACACTCTCTTAACATTAGCGCAGCAGTATCTCCATTTGTCTCCAGGGAAATCAGTGGCTAAATCAGTCTGCCACGCTAAGCGTGGCTTAGCATAATGCGCTGTCCGCTCTGCTAGATATATATTGCGATATAGGCTCAAAATTAATTGAGCCGGTGTCTTAGCAGTGGCTAAGAAGTCATACCCAAGACCGTTTGGGGTTCTGTCATATCCTCTCCCAGCAGCCCCTTCAAGGTATGTCTCACCCTATGGAACTGGAAGCAAGGGAGAAGCAGGGCTCCAGAGTCGTCTCCCGTATCTAAATCTTCCCAGGTGCAAGCCTTACCATTAGTGAAGAGGTCGCCCACGTTGTTGAGGTTCAATTTAGTGAGGGCAGACAGAACGCTTTTGTCCCTACAGGGACTAAGCCAAGAGCACCAAGCCAATTTCGCTCCCGGAGCATACAGCAGTGAGCAAGCCTGAGCGTCCGTAAGGTGATGCCAGGCATGCGTCACGACGTTTAGCGAGTCTAGGATGCCCGTCCGTCGATCTCTAGGTCGGGGCATCAGCCCAGGCAACGGAGTCGGAGCAGCCACTATTGATTCAATCCTCAGGTGCGGCGCGTCGGCCGGGCCATGCATCCAACCATACGCATGTGCGCCCTGAGCAGCACAATAATATAGCTCAAAGTCTGGAGCATGTAGGCCGCCTTCTTCGTAGGGGCGAATGAGGATGTCCCATGCTACCCTGGGCTGTTTACCAGCCCACGCCAGGCGCAACACCAGAGCACGAAGTTGCCGAAAGAATGTTCCCGATAAGACGATAGGAATGTTACTGCAGAGGAATAGAAAGCGGGGGAGGACTATAAATTTCAGCAACAATATGCGGCCCAGTAATGACAAGGGGAGTCCTATCCATTTATTTACATCATCTTCCAAATTGGAAATCGCTACCCCGTAATTCTCCCGGAGGACCACTTCCGAGTCCGTATGCAGCCGGATACCCAAGTAGCGTACCGAATCAGTAGGAAACTGAATGGGATAGTCCGAATCGACTCTCCTGGTGGCAGGGGTAAGCGGGAACATTATGGTCTTACTCCAATTCATGTGAATCCCGGAAAGCAAACTAAACAGTACTACCTCTCTCAGAACCGTCGAGAGGTTGTCCTCCGGCTTCCGCACATAGAGCAGAGTGTCATCCGCATACGTGGACACTATCAAGTTGTACCCGGGGAATCGAATACCACAGGGACTGTGGTACTCGTGCAAAGCACAGGCCAGAGGCTTCGCAACTAAGGCGTATAGGAGGGGAGAAAGGGGGCAGCCCTGTCTGGTGCAACGGCCGACAGAGAAGGGCTCTGTCGTGAGTGACCCTATGCGGGCCCGCGCCGTTGGGGAGGCATAGAGTGTATTCAGTAGTTGGATGAATAGGTCCCCAACCCCCACGCGATGCAGCACCAGGCGAAGAAAAGGCCACTCGACAGAATCTAAGGCATTTTCCATTTCTAGGAAACTTCTACTGCAGGCACATCCTGGCGCGTGTGTTGGAATGCCGCAAACACGGTGCCTAGGTTATAGGTCAGATTGCGGCTGGGGACAAAGCCCGCCTGCTCGGGAGCCACAAGCGTAGGAATCAACGGGCTGAGGCGGTTGGCGATGATCTTCGCAAATATCTTTGCGTCCACATTGAGCAGCGACATCGGTCGGTAGGAAGCACAGTCTTCAGGGGGCTTCCCGGGCTTAAGGATAGCTACAATAGCTTTGCCCCATCGTTGGGGGCATTACCTCCGCTTCCGCCATCTGCTCGATAAGCGTCAATAATTTGGGTATCAGTAAATCAGAATAAGTTTTGTAAAATGAGGCTGGGAAGCCATCACTGCCCGGAGCACTGCCAGCCTTCATTGACAACAATGCCCAAACAACCTCTTTTCTCTCAAATGGACGAACCAAGAACTCGCAATGTGTATTGGTTAGCCAGGGTTGCTGGACATGTGTTAAATATTCGAGGTCGGTCTCCTAGAGGCGTATAAATTAGTGTAATAATCCCTAAAGCGGACCGCCACCTGCGCATCAGACAACTCCTCCCCAGTTTGCGGGGATCTCAATGCGGGCGACGCCGCGCAGTGCCTGCACTGCTTCGCCATTCGCGCCAAAACCGCTCCTGGGCATTCCCCCTCTCCGTATGATCTGGCAATGGCATATTTCCCCAAGTGTTTCACCTCTGCGTCCACCTCTTCATGATATTCGCGAATCGTTTGAGCAAATTCCTGAATCAACTCTGCACCGGAGTCATGGAGGCGATGCGCTTCAATATCTTTTAGTCTATCTTCCAGTAGGGACAGGCGGCCTCAGATGGATTTAAGGACAACCGCATGTTTAGAGATAGCAATTCCGCGTAGATAAGCCTTAAAGGCTTCCCAGACAGTCAGAAAAGAATCTACCGAGCCCACGTTCTGATCAAGAAACTCCTCTATGGCAGTCGCCAATTCCTCCCGAAAGGCGTCGTCCAACAGCGCGTATGGAGGTAGACTCCAGGAAAAAGGAAGAGGTCGGCTCGCCAGGGCTCTAAGGGTAACAAGCACCGGGGAATGGTCCGAGTAGGTGCGGGTGAGGAGAGTAGGCAATCATCTATACAGGTGTGGATATCATGCTGTGCTGAATAGTGCGTGTATCCCCCTTGTGTCGGGTATATAGTTCTCCACACGTCCTGCAGTCCCAGTCAAGTCATCTCAGCCTCAAGAACTCGGGCAGAGGCCTAAGGGCCATCTGACTGATCAAGCTCAGGTTGTCGTGTCATATTAAAATCACCGCCCCACATGACATGCTCTCCGCAAAGTTCCCTAATCCTAACGGCCAAAGTCAAGTAGAAGGAGGGGCAGTCGAAATTAGGACCGTATGAGTTAACTATGTGTAAGGTCATGCCTTTACCGACACATTTCGTGATGACATAGCGTCTGTGGCAACTGGGGTTAGTGTAATGGAGGCCTTAGGGTTCACCCAGGTTAGTACGCCCCTGGCATGAGAGGTGAATCCGGCAGCGTGTATGTGGTTAAGTAATCCCCTATAGTTTAGTGTCGGGCTGTCCGGACGTAAGTGAGTCTCCTGAAGCAGTGCTATATCGACCGCATATCTCGAGAGTAACTGAAGAACACGCCTGACCTTTCTGTGGTCATTTAGTCCTCTAACGTTCCATGTAAGAAGTGCAATAGTATCGTTGTCATGCGTGTGCTGTGTCACGACGGGGGTGAGGTGAGTATAAGCAATCAGGTGTAACCGTGCGTGCCAGTGGCCAATGTGTCCGTCGCTTCGTGCTCCCGCCAATAAAACTCAGTTTCGAACAAACAACAACAAAACAACATCTCTCTCTCGCAATCAGCAGCAAAAGAGAAACATGCGATTCTACCCAAACCCCCACCCCCGCCTGCCCATCTCCAACTCGGCCAGGTCCCAGCTCCCCTCCCAGACTATATCATACCACATCCCCCCATTGAACTCCAAATCCTCCCTCCTCCCTCCCTCCCTCCCATCATCGCCAATACCAATACCAAATGCAAATCACAAATCAAAGTAGAAATTTTACCCCCAGTAACGGTAGCTGAACGGGGGAAAGTGTTCCTCACACAGGGGCGTAGGTAGCGTGCTTACAGTAGATCTATCACAATGTCCTTCAGATAAGCTCGCCGCACCGCCCCACCCCGCCTCTGCAAAGAAAACAAAAAACAATAGCAAGTGCCCTCCTAAATAGTAAGAATTACCCTATGGCAATGGAGGACATTAATACCCGACAGCGGATCGTACCTTCCCCCTGCAACATCAACTGTCTCAGCCATCAACTATGTTTCGTGTAAAACGTTCTATATAGGAGGTTAACTACTACGCTTCGCCTGGTACAGATGTGTCATCCCATGGTATCTACAGGGCTCCAAACGCTATATGTACAGTACATTAGAGGTTTGAAGGGCAGATAATGTGACATTGTAAATGTATCGTCAATAGGAAAGCACCCCCCCCCCACACACACACATCTTATCTCATCAATGCCCCATGTCAACTGGCAAACCAAAGTGGAATAAGGGCCCAGCAGAGTCAGCAGCCCAACACTGAATCAGCAATGTCAGGGGCCAGAGGCTGGGCCTCTCAAATTCACAGATCCCTAGGGGACGAGTACCTCACCCAATAGTAGGCCACAGTCTTGATCTTCCAGGGAACCGCCTGAAGCTTAGTCAAGCCGTCCGTCGCTCGATGACTGTTGTTTCCCTGCGCCAGCCCTTCATGGCCTTCTGAAGCGCTCTTGGGTCCGTGAAGATCGTAGACCTCCCCTGTCTGTTGACCCTTAACTTGGCAGGATATAGCATTGCATGATCGACTCCGAGATTGCGGAGTTGTTGCTCCATTGGTACAAACTGGCGTCGCGGCTCCTGCACACTTGCCGTAAAATCCGGGAATAAAGAGAGCGTGCTGCCCTCGTAGGTTAGCGGTTGTTTCTCTCGAGCAAGCTTTAGCGCGGTGTCACGGTCTCTATAATTAAGAAGCTTGGCCACAATGGGACTTGGAGGGACCCCCGGTTCAGGTCTCGAGCCCAAGGTACGGTGCGCTCCTTCAATGACAAACATCTCCGAAAAGGCAGTCTCTCCCAGCAGTCTCTTCAAGAGAGATTCCACGAAGAGTTACATGTTTCCCATCTGAGTACTTTCTGGCAGGCCCGTAATGCGTATGTTGCATCTGCGAGACTGTGCCTCCAAGTCTTCAGCCTTGTCCTATAAGAGTTGGATCACCTTCCCAAGTTGTTTATGGTCAGAGTCCAAGGTCGTCTGCGCCTCCTCCACCTCACCTATGTGTGGCTCCGACATATCTAGACGTTCGGCGTGTTTGTTGAGCCGCTCCGCCATCCAGTCCATGCGGTACGTGAGGGCGTCCATTTTGGTCCCTAAGGAAGTGATGCCGCCCAGCAAATTCTTTTCCATAGCTAGCAATATGCAGCGAATGTCCGGTTCCGCCGCGTCTCCATCTGCCGCGTTCCCCGCTCCGTCATTCACCTCAGTGGCTTTGGGTTTTTTGTTATCGAATGTCAATTTAGGTTGCGAACGGTGCGGGCAACCCATGATGGCGCAACTAACCCCTGTCGCAGCCAGCTCCAGGTCACCAGAGCGTTGTGGGCCCTCCAAGACCAAAGGCAGAGCGGTCTCAGTATGCGTAGACAACGCAACTCAAATAGCAGAATGTAAATCAGAGGCCTCCAGCAACCCGTTCTAGGCCCGCAGAGCTGTGACTCCAAACACTTGGCCCGGGAATCGTGGGGGCTCCGCCGACACTCACTTTTCGCTTACTACGGGGCCTGCACAAGGCAGCGTTTTCTGCAGCTATGCCCCTACAATGACAGGGGAGTCCTGAGGAAGGTGAGTATGCCCCACTCCGCACTCCAATTCGCCTGGGTAGGATGTCTAGGCAAGTTGGCAGTCTTCAGAACGGGAGGACAAGTCCCGTACCGGTGTATGGCGCACTCCACCAGGCGTGTCTTCCGCTCGTCACCTGGCCAGTTATCTCACTGGGCCCCCAGGTCCCACGCAGCCCAGGGTGTACCTATTGTCAGGCTCCGCAGTTCGACTGTATCAGTTCTCCGGGCTGATGATTCGGGGGGGGGGGCGAAGGGAAACGCCAAACACCCCCCAAAGGGACGCCGCTCTCTGTTCCCCCAGCCCTCAGTTGTTATTCACGGATCTCCACCACAATTACAGCAAGGATGGGGGGGGGGGTGTCCTGGGCTCCCAGCCGATGGCATTACCCCCACGGAACCAGGCAAAGAAAGCGGGCGCAGATCCCTCGAGGGTGCTGGGGGTGTTAGTGAGGCTCCAGGCGGCTCGGGTCGCGCTCTCACGCCGTTCACGCCTGCCGGTTGGTGGTAGGCCCAGAGGCCCAAGCAAAGCCGGGCGCTCGAGTAGGGTGCCGCAGATGTCCAAAGGCTGCGCCGCTCACACAGCGCAAGCCCCCCGTTTGCCGCCTCTCTAGGGTCCGGGGTCATCCAGCGCTCTCAGCGGCTTCAGCTCTGGGTCGTCGCTGCGTAGACGCTCCAGTTCGCCTTCGGTGATGACACACCAAGGGCAGCAGCAACTCCCGCAGTGGTGCTCATAAGGCTGTGTCGCCGCCTTTCGTGCCACTCGGCTAGGCTGGCCGGAGCAGCGCTCTCCGCTTGCGTCCGCGGGTGTAATTCGCCCAGTAGATGCCCCTGCCGTTCCGGAGCACCGGAGGGCGCTGCTATCAGTAGTATAGTTAACGGGATCGCGATTTAGGCGGAGGAGCCAACGGCTCAGGCGGCCATCTGTTGCAGGCTAGCTCCGCCCCCCATAGCCCCCATTAGTTGTTTCAGAGTACCAGAGGGTTGAAGGGCTAGATCCCTCATAGACGTGGATGTACGCAAAACTTAACTAAGCTGGTTGAGTAATTGGATTACCATTTTTGGTTAATTGATTGAAAGTAGGTGTGCGGGATCACTCCAGGTATTAGTAATTCATTCATGAAGGCCACAAAAAGGATCCCCTTTAACAAATTTCAGTCTAAAGAAAAACTAGAGTGCTAACATTCTGTATTCCTGATAAAAGAGTGACACATCTGAATCCATCTTGATGGAACCAAAGCTGTAAAATCTAAGGCATTTCTTTTAAAAATTACCAAAGTGAGTGGGTTCTTTTGTCATAGAAATTATAGTTGTGCTCTACAAAATAAAAGGAGAATACATGAGTAAAGCCACCCGCAAAGCAAGACAACTGCTCACGAATTGCTTCTGCACCGAACCTCGAAGGGTGCTTTTGCCAGAGTCTGGGGCTCCTTCCAACAGGAGCAGATGACCAAAGGGGTATGGAATTGTCCTTACCCATTTGAGCCCATGTGAAGCTTGCAGACCCCTCTGGGGACCATCCCAGGATCTTCCTGCTGCTGCTCAGGCGGTGCAGCACTGCCCAGGAGGCCTGTGTCAATATCGCAGCATCATCTTCCCCCGTCGGGGGACCTCCCATAAATAGAGCAGCACTGCTGGAACGTGGATCAACAGAACCGACTTCTTTGCACATAGGGGTGACACGGAAAAGCACACACGACCCCCGGTCTCATGATCGTTGAGACCTGCCACCGAAGCAAGACATACCTTTGAAAGTTTTCTGCTTTCATGGGGGGGGGCACATCCTCTCTAGCTACTAGTCATTCGGGGACTGACAGATTCAGTGCATGGCCAAGGCTGGTGGCCACCTATCTGCACTTGCTCCATTTCTCTTTGCAGAGGAATCCTGCTTCACGCGCCACAAGAGGTGGAGTGGCGGGCCTTGATCTGGGATTCGTATTCAATTGTGCATATGGAGGATCATGCCATAGACCCAGCAGTTGGGGTATTAGCTCTCTTGGCGACCGATTTGCCTTTCTTTTTATTCCTGATGATTTTAGTGATACATTGGGGGCAATCTGGCTACCACTACTCCACTTTAGGTCTGAATGCCGCCTCTATTCAAATGAAGATTGGCTCTTTGGCATTTGAATTGAGCTTCCCCAAGGTCAGCATCCATTGCATCAGGACCTACCATACGTCCTCCAGAGGGCGTCACATTAATTCACATTTTCTGAGGAGCATGCAGATATTAAAGCAGGATCATCCTCTAAACCTAACGCCACATCAGACATGGCTCTTGACAGGACCCTCAGAGATATTACATGACTGGGCTCCAAAATGTCCAGCTTTTACATCACAATTTCCAGCCTATCTGCTGACATAAAATATCCAAACTGCAATGCCGCAGTGGTCTGTAAACGCCTGGATGTAGCTGACCAATGCCTTGAGGTTCACTTATAAATTGGTGAATTAACAACTCCTAAGGAGTGGCGGAGTCTTAGCTTTTGTGCCTCACACAGAAGGCCATGGACCCTGTAGGCAGCTCCCATTGGAACAACATCTGCATCCATGGAGTACGGTAAGAGGAGTACGGGAAGAGGCGGAGGAGGATTATGTCAGCCGTCCTACAATTCATGTTACCATGGCTCCTAAACATCCGCTTCTTGTAACCTCTTGAATTCTAGAGCTCGTTTAAACTTTGCTAATGCCGAGGTTGTGCCTCCTCACAGCCTTGAGCAATCATTGCATGTCTTCTCTGACGCATCCAGGTATGGCCTACTCTACAGACAGTTAAAAAGCAGAAGGGCCAATTACAGCTGGACGGTCACCAGATCTATCTTACTGCAGGTTTCTCACACGACTGATTTGATTTACAGACTTATAAAGCGCGCTTATGCCCAGGGGCTTCTTGGCGCTGGGAATGGCGGAAATGCTGAAATTTGCAGATTCATTGTGCTTCTGACCTTTCAGTTAGTGAATAACCTGGTTTTCAGCAGTCTTCTAAATGACATCAGCGACTTGCTGTTTTTTATCGCTATAGGTAGAGAATTCCAGATCTTCGCTGTTCCCAATAGGAAGCTACTGTCCCCCCAGCGAGCCTGCTTGTACCTAGGGATTGACAGTAATTGTGCTTGAGCAGACCTTACATTTCTAGCTGGCATATATTTCCTGAGGTGTGTCCTCAGATACAGTGGCCCTTTCCCCTGTAGGGCCTTATATGCTAGGCATTGTGACTTAAATATAATTCTCTTTCCCACTGGGAGGCAGTGGAGATCTCTCAGTCGATGAGACTGGTTAATATTTAGGGATATCCAGAATCAGTCTTGCCTCTGCATTCTGCATTTGTTGAAGTTTGACTAGGTACTATGACTGAAGTCCCACAGGGTATTGCCATAGTCCAGTCGTAATAGGGCCAGGGCTGTGACCACCGTTTTTTATGCATCCAAGGGGATGAAAGGACGAATCTTCCTAATCATTTTTAAAATGCCCCAAAAGGTGGAGGCAAGCTTATTGATTTGACATCCAAATGTCAGTCTTTCATCAAATACTACCCCTAGGTTCCTGACCTTTGTGACAGGAGTTGGGCACTCGCTCAAATCAACCAGCCACCATCTTGGGGACCAAAAAGAAGTGTTTGACCCTAGTAGCAAAACCTCTTGTTTTTTCGCCATTTAATTTAAGGCAATTGTTCTGCATCCAAATATTTATATGTGACATGCAGATGTTAAAAAGATTGGCTGTCTCCTCAATATCATTTGACACTGATACCACCACCTCCGTATCATTGGCATAGGGGACAACCGAGAAGCCGCATTGCCTGATAATCACTGCCAGAGGGGCCACATAAATATAAAAAAGTGTGGGGCGCGGCTAAGATGGCGGCCTGATAGGACGTGTCCCGCTAGGCTCCCCGGCCCTGACCCCCGTTCTGCCCTGTTCCTAGCCTGCAAGTCACACCAGACCACTGGCGCTTTGCTCTGCTGTGCGAGGCTACTCCGCGACATCCACCGAGACATCCCTGGCAGCCGCGTCGACCGCGGGCACTGAGACAGACCCGCCGCAGCCGCGCGGCCTGAAGAACTGGAGAGCAACAGTTACGGGCCTGCCTTGCCTGGTGCGTCTCTGGCGGAGGCTCCGGAGGGCTTGAGGTCCGATCGGCGAGACGCCATCCACACCCCTCCGCCTCGGCGGCAGCTGCGTTGACCCCGGCGGCGTGCCCATTGGTGATGTGTGGAGGGGCGGGCGGACCGCTCCGGAAATAGAGGCCCCGGCTTCAGGCCTGCACTGGGTGCGGCGATTGGCGTGGGCCCCTGCCTGCTGCGGGGCCCTCAAGGTGAGCCCATATCACCGCCCTAACTGGGGACCACACAGGACAGCCCCAGCCACATTCTGACACACAGGGGTCCGCATCCAGAAACAGGCCGGGCCTGTGCAGACACCTACACTAAGCCCGCTCAGCGGCAAACACTGGGGACCCCGCATCGGCGTGAGGAAGGCCGATAATCTTCCCAAACAAACACCAGTGATCTTTCAGAGGCGGAGGACTTGTGGACCTGTCGGCGAGACGCCACCCGCATTCATCCACCTCGGCAGAGGCGGCAGCTGCAGCGACCCCGGCAGTGTGCCCATTGGGGGTGTGTGGCGGACGGCCCACGGGCGGGCTGCCACGGAAATAAAGGCCCCGGCTTCGGACCTACACTGAGTGCGGGAACAGCGATCGGCGGAGGACCCCGCCTGACGGAGGCCCTCAGGGAGGGGCCTGCACCACCGCCCTATCCGGAGTCCACACACGACGGCCCCAGCCATGCCCTGACTCACCCGGGACCGTGTCCGGAGGCGGGCCGGGACTTGCGGAGACACCTGAACTGGGTCAGACAGGCGGCGACCATTGGGGACCTGCGTGGGCGCGAGGAGAGCCGTCAACCCACCCACGCAAGAACCTGTGGTCCTCCAGGGACGTGGAGCACTGCGACGCCGGGAGCCCCCGGTCCCGCCACACCTACTCTCCTGACTGATTTCGTCCCGGGGCTCCACAAGGACATACCAGGCGCACACCCTGTGGCGAGTAATCTTTCCGGCTGTTGTCCGTCCTGCGCGCCCGGGGGCATTGCAACTGACTCATCCTACCGTCTGGGTGCATCCTCCAGCCACCGACAGCTCCGCTCTGCCCTGCATCCTATGGCCGGCCAGAGCGCGCCCAGATGGCTAACTCGAATCGCAGAGGGGGCCGACCGATCACAGAGATGCTGATTAAAACGACAACGACGGGTGAAAAGGTCCAAACGCCCCCATCGCCGTCTGTGGCAGCTGTCGCCCTGGTCCGAGATGGCGGGGAGGCCCCTATCACGAAAGCCTTACTTGAAACCCTTTTCAACACCCTGTGAGAAGACTTTCACACCCTGAAACAGGACTTAGCCAGTGAACAGCGAGAACTTCGCCATGATGTGGATGGCTTGGGGCAGAGAGTAGCAGCAGTGGAGGAGTCGAGCCATGCCAGCTGTGAAGAACTGACCCACCTCCAGCAAGAGGTCCTCCGCCTTCGGGAACAACAGGTAGACCTCCAGGCACATGCGGAGGACCTCGAAAACCGCTCCCGACGGAACATACGGGTCCGGGGAGTGCCATCGGCGAGACGCCATCCACACCCCTCCGCCTCGGCGGCAGCTGCGTTGACCCCGGTGGCGTGCCCATTGGTGATGTGTGGAGGGGCGGGCGGACCGCTCCGGAAATAGAGGCCCCGGCTTCAGGCCTGCACTGGGTGCGGGAGCGGCGATTGGCGTGGGCCCCTGCCTGCTGCGGGACCCTCAAGGTGAGCCCATATCACCGTCCTAACTGGGAACCACACAGGACAGCCCCAGCCACATTCTGACACACAGGGGTCCGCATCCAGAAACAGGCCGGGCCTGTGAAGACACCTACACTAAGCCCGCTCAGCGGCAAACACTGGGGACCCCGCATCGGCGTGAGGAAGGCCGATAATCTTCCCTTCCGCATGTCACTGGGGAGTGACATGCGGAAGGGAGCAGCGTTACTACTTATCTACAGGACCTGTTCAAGGAAATTCTTGGGGAGCCTGCTGACTATCATCCGCATAGACCGAACACACAGGGTTGGTATGGCGCGTCGCGCCCCTGCTGCCCCTCCGGACATCCTAGCCTTTCTCCCGGATTTTCCCCTGAAAGAAAGGATTTTGAGAGAAGCCCGCCGGTCTCGACCCTTTCGCTTCCGGGACTGCCCAGTGGAGTTGTTCCAAGACCTTTTAGCAATAACGCTCCAGAAACGCAAGGCTTTCCGGGTGGTCACCACTTTTTTGAGAGGCAAAGGGGTGCCCTACTCATGGGGTCACCCGTTCCGGCTGATTTTCAAATGGGAGGGAACCCTCCGCCAGCTCCGCTCGCTCCAGGATACCTGCGCTCTGCTGGGTCTAGACTTGCCAGATTATGAGGGAGCAGGGGACGCCTCCCCGAGCTCCTCCCGAGAAGACTCGTCGCAGCCTTCCCGAGGTGCATGGCAGCAGGTAAAGAGACGACGCCCGCCTAAGTCGCGCCTGCGACCGGACCCAGCGACTGTCGCCATGGAACATGCACCGGACATCCAAAAGGTGGTCAAAGACACAGCGGCTCCACCATGAGATTACATGGTTTGGGGTCCTGCTTTCATTGCCTGACATTTGAGAGGGCGGGGGGAGGGGTGGGGTGCCACATGGGTCGCCACTGCAACCTTCTCCTCCATTTTTGAGACTCTACAGGCCTGAATTGACTTTGGGTAGGCCTGAGACTGACATGGTATCCACAAGTTGGGAGGTTGGGATCCGGGTGGGGGAAGCGGGGGACTGGTCACTGGGCCAGGGGGTTTGTTGGGGTTGGGGACGGAGGGAGGGACGGGAGTTTTTGGGGGGGTGGGCTGGGGATGGGGTTGGGGTGGCAGGAGGGACCGTGGGGGGGAACCAGTGTGCCGGGGGGCACTTGCGAGACTGGACTGCTCGCTGCAGTCTCACTCACCACAGCGACGGCATTGCACTTGCGATGCGCTCCCTTTTGTCTGAATTCCCTTGACAGACCCCACGATAACAATATTGTCCCTTAATGTAAAGGGTCTGAACAATCCTGTCAAGAGGAGTGCTATGCTTTCGTTCCTGGAACACTCCGGGGCTGAGATTTGTCTACTGCAAGAGACTCACCTCCTGCCAAAGGATTGGCACAGAATGCGCTCCCGTGCCAGGGCTCGGTGGGGGACAAGGTGGGAGAGGTCAAAGGCAGACTCTTAGCTTACACCTTCCTAATAGGAGGACAGCCAGCGCTTGACGATTGGTGCCATCTACGCCCCAAACACGGGACAGGAGGCTTTTTTGAAGGGTGCCATCTCAGAATCACTCCAATCCACTAACGCCCACTTGCTCATCGGGGGGGACTTCAATCTATTGATGGACATAAAGGTGGACAGGTCGGGCCACCGCTATGGGGACACGGGTGCTCTTTCAACTTCCGGCGTGGAGTGGCTGCAGGAGAGGGGCCTGGTAGACCTATGGAGAGCCAAACATCCCAGCACGACACAGTTCACCTTCTATTCCCATGTACATCACACCTACGCTAGACTAAATCACTTACTGGGTTCCTCTGACCTGCTCGCGGTACTCGGCGACGTTCGCATTACACCGGTGGCCCTCCCTGATCATGACGCGGTTGAGCTCTCACTCAGGGTCCCCAAGTCCACTCGCCCCCCTGGATCATGGCGGCTGCGCGAAACCCTTCTGCAGAGGCCCGACGTCGCCAAACAACTTCACACGTGCATTACTGACTACTTGGCTACCAATGACCCTTCGAAGACGTCGGTCTGGGCCCTGTGGGGCGCCCTGAAATCGGTGGCCCGGGGGGAACTTACTGCAATTGCAGCAGCGGAAAACAAAGTCCGCAAGGCTAAGAGTGAAGACCTCACTGCTCGGGTTTCTGAGCTGAAGAGAGTTCATCGTCGCACCGGCGCTCCACGGATCTGGCGACAGTTGAAGGCCGCTAGGGGTGAGCTCGCCAGCTTGGACATGGACAGGGTGGAATTTGCCACTCTTCCTCTACGTCACACCTACTATGTCGGGGTAATGAAACTGGCGGCTTACTCGCTAGCGCCCTGAAGGCTAAAACCCAGCGCTCACAATTCTCTAGCGTTGCAGACGACTCGGGGGCCAATATCACTGGGGAAACACATGTCGCAGAGGCGTTTCGGACCTTCTATGCTTCTTTATATAGGGCCGACACTGTGTCGACGGAGGATGTTGATGTATATCTGGAATCGGCCGAGATCACTGAGCTATCCCAGGTAAATGAGGATGCCCTAGATGCCCCCATTCGCGTGGATGAGGTGCTGGCTGCTCTATCCTGACTCCGCCCTCTCAAAGCCCCTGGACCTGACTGCTTCTCGGCAGGTTTTTACAAAACCTTCAGCCAGCTATTAGCCCCGTTCTCACCCGGCTCTTCAATTTTTTTGAGGGCCCAAGCTCCATTCCCCCCGGATATGCTGGCGGCTGAGATTGTGGTGCTACCAAAACCAGGTAAGAAGCCCGCGCACTACTCCGCGTTCCGCCCTATCTCTTTGCTCAACCTGGACCTGAAACTCTTTACGGGCATATTGGTTGCGCGCCTTGGCCCGTGCCTGCCTGGGATATTGGAGCCCGATCAATCGGGCTTTGTTCCAAACCGCCAATGCAGCGACAATACCTAACGGTTGCTCCATTTGATTGACAAGGCCCACTTTCAGGACTCTGACTCTGCGCTGCTAGCCATCGACGCTGAAAAAGCGTTTGACCACGTCGATTGGACCTATTTACAATGGGTTTTAGCACGCTTCCGGTTGGGTGACCGCTTTCAGTCATGGGTCGCAAGCTGCTACCACCGCCCTCTGGCTAAGGTCCGCCTGGGCGGCCTCCGGTCGGGCCCTTTCGAGATCCAGCGCGGCACAAGGCAGGGGTGTCCCCTCTCACCCATCCTATTCACTTGTATGTGGAGCACCTTGCACAGAAGATCCGGGATAATCCGGATATCCATGGCATATCCTTCGGCCGAGAACCCCATACGGTCGGCCTATATGCCGACGACATCATAGCCTCCCTCGACCAACCCGCCCGCTCTGTCCCTGCCGTTCTGGGGGAACTGGAGTCTTTTGGAGCTGTCTCCGGCTTCAAAATCAACAGGGGGAAATCCCTGATACTGCCGCTGGGCAAAAACGCCCGCCCGCAACTGGGCGTGCCAATCCACAGGGAGACCTACTGTCGACTATGCAGCTCCCGTACCTGGGTGTTATCCTCATCTCCTCTACAGAATCGACGGTGGCTCTTAACTACAATACCCTCACATCCCAGATCCGGTCCGACCTCGCGCGATGGTCCAAGCAACCCCTTTCCCTGCTGGGGCGGGTCGCGTCAGTGAAGATGTCAGCTCTACTTAAAATTTTGTACCTCTTTCAAACTATACCGGTACATCCCCAAGCTGGCGTCATCGCGACTCTACAAGCTGCCTTCCACCATTTCATCTGGGGGGCAAACGGGCACGCTTACACAAGCGGCTAGCGTACCAGAGCCCGGATGAGGGGGGTCTTGGGATCCCTAACCTCCAACACTACTTTCAAGCCTCCCAACTCCGCTACTTGGTGGAATGGTATAGGCCGGAATCTGAGAAGCGATGGCTATTTCAAGACAGGGCGATGGCCCAGACATCCCTTTGGAAAGTTCCGTTCCTCCTTAGGCAGCACAGACCGCGATATCTCCTGCGGTCACCCATCACCTGCACCATCATGCAGGTCTGGGACTCGGTCGCTGTCAAGAGAGGGTTGACGACTATCCCTTCCCCTCTCACCCCCATTTTAGATAATCCGGAGTTCCCACCGGGCACAGACCCACACGCTTTCTCACAATGGCGTGGTGTCAGCTGCCTTTCCGCTGGCCATTTTTTTGACCTGCAGGGCTTCCTCTCCCTTTCGGATATAACACAATACTACGACGTCACCTCCCCGCACCTTTTCCAGTACTTCCAAATCCGGCATTGGCTCACACACCAGCATTCCGCCCCCCCCTAGTGGGTAGACCTATAATGAACTTCGAGCAGTGGCTGGTGACGAAAGACTCGGATAGGCATCTTATTTCGGATATCTATAAAATGCTCACGCCCCCGTCCATACCGGGCAAAACTGCAGGTCAGAGACACTGGGAAGGGGAACTAGGGAGGACCCTGACACCCAGGGAATGGAGCTACATCTATTACAGGGCCTCACACACCACACGCAACACCGTAGGTAGGGAAGCAGCTGTGAAATTGGCCATGTACTAGCATCTCACTCCGGTCCGGCTCAATAAGGGGAACCCAACCCGTGATGCGCTGTGCTGGAGGAGCTGCGGAGAGCGGGGCACCTTGACTCATCTCCTCTGGGACTGCTGTGAAATTCAGGATTACTGGACGGCAGTCCTGGACGACATTGACTCTACTTTTGATACTGAAATCCAGCGCTTTCCGGCTTACACGGTCTTGGGCCTCCCTAATGCACTCACCTTTCCTCTAAAATCCCCCAAAGGTCACCAAATGGGGATCGCCATTCAGGCTGCATCACAACATATTCTATCACTCTGGGGTTCCACCACCAAACCTACTCATACGGGGTGGCTACGCAAACTCTGGTTCACCTTGGGGATGGAACGCATTCAGGCCGCACTTACACACTCCGTGACTGCGTTTCGTAAGCTTTGGCTACGGCTGCTGTCCCTCCTGACCAGGGAGTTATATGAGATTACATGCCCCAGATACCTTCGCATATTGCGACTCACAGAGGCTCCTCCTGACCCTCCGTGACCTCATGTATACCTGCAATATTCCTCGAATGTCCGCTTCCATGATTGCTTCACAACTATGGCACACTGGTTGGGGGGGTAGGGGTGGGGGGGGGGGGGGAGTTGGGGGTACGGGGGGGTTACGGGTTTCTGTTCTTAGCTATCCTCTACAGCCTTGGCGTGCTACTTTCGATTGGGCACCTGTACCTAGCTTACGGTTTGATCTACAGAGAAGACATGACCGTCTGTCTCGCTCGCCTTCTGTGCCTATTATCTTTCCATTGTATTGCTATGCCTGTTTTTGCTCTTAAAATCAATAAAAACACATTTGAAATTAAAAGTCCATCCATTTCAACTACAAAAGTTCTGTTTGTTAAATACGATTTCAGTAGAGTGATGGCAGGGTCTTGGAATCCCAACTCCTCTAATCTACCAATTAAAATGTCATGGCTAACAGTATCGAAGGCCATCGATAGGGATGACAAAATCAAGGCAGCCTTCTTTCCTGCATCCAATGTTCTTCTGAGTTCCTCTACTGCTATAACCAGAGCAGTCTCTGTTCCGTGGCCTTCTCTAAACCCATATTGTGAATGGTCTAGGAGATCTCCATCAGAAATAACGGTTGTAATCTGCCTGTTAAGTAGTTTCTCCAGCACTTTAGAGTAGAAGGGAACCCTGGAAATCGGCCGATTACTAGGATCACTAGGGTCGAGGTTGTTTTTTTTTTAATAGAGACCGAACTGAGGCTGTTTTCCATGACTCTGGGAATAGACCGGACTGTGCTGTTTCAGAGAATACTATTCTGAGTTGCTCACTAATCATTTCTGTGAATATATGAAAAGCTGTGTCAAAGAACTCTCTACTGGAGTTCTTGGCCTTTAAAATTTTCTGTGTAAAATATTTGCTTTTTTCCTCTATAATCATTTTCTTATATTCGGTCAAGGTGTGTGCATATTCAGCTTTCCTCGCCTCATCATAGTTAACTCTCCCCTTTCTTTCGGACCTTCAACAGGCTTTTTTCTGTTCCCTAAGTTTTTCTGAGAACCAAGGTTCAGAGGGTTTTTTCCTTTTGGGTAGAGAGCTCTTTATGGGGGCGATTGTATCTACCGCTGCTTTAAAACAGATATTTACTCTATTAACCATAGCGTTAGAATCGTGCTCTAAATTTAGTTTTGATGCACTTAGTAGGGCCTGTAGATTTGGGATATTAATTTTTGCCCAGTCCTGATAGACAACTATGGCCTGGGTGTCGAGTAATTTTGTTTGTTGCCAGTTCTCCCGTACAGTGAATATTATGGCTTTGTGATCCGACCACAGAACAGGAATAATTTCAAACACTTCTACCCTGGGATTAGAAGTGAAGATTCCATCCAGGGTATGCCCTCAATATGCGTCTCTTGCCTGGCTATCTGCCTAGAAAGAAACTTGCCATTGCATCAGTAAGCGCTGCGGTATTGTTATCATCTTCCCTTTCCAGATGATAATTAAAATCTCCTAATACTGTAAAGTCTGAACAGTTTATACTGGACTCCAAAAAGGGGCTAATATTTTCCATCAGGGGGGGGGGGCGCTAGAGGGCGCACTGCGGAATGGCCGCACTGTCGTGAGGCTCCCGCTGCCCGGAGCTATTATCCGCCTAGGGATCCTGATTACCATCGCTGCGCCCTGATCTGACCCCACAGATCTACTGGGGTATCGACTGACTACCCACGGTCCAAATCCTGGGCCATTCGGAGGTTGCTGGCCGAAGTTACGAGGATCCCAAGTTTCCCCGACTTGCGCTCTGGAAGTCTGATGCCCCCTGGCCCGGCGTCATTGTTCATGCCAGTCCGGGGCTCTGCACGTGGGGTGTAGGCCTTGCTCCGCCCCTCTCCACCGGGCCCGCTCGCTGGCCGGGCAAGCCGTTTGGCTCTTCCTTGCTGTCGGACTGATCTCTTGGCTCCTACATCTGCCTGCCCCGATACCATTGCTCACGGAGGCGCAACGGATCATCTTCTTGTTTTCTGGGGGCTCGCCCCTTTGAACTGGAAGCGGAGACGGGCATTTCTCGTCGTTGGGAGCGGCGGGTCGCGCTGGCCTGCTCGTGCCCCCACGATTCGAGCTTTTTTTGGCCGTACCCTTTGTCCGACCTATATCCTTACTCCTATTTGCTTTGGTCCCCCACTGCATCACTAGCGCACCATTATGGGGAAGCCGGACACTAAACAATCCAAATTGTCCTTTGACTCTGGAGGGGCTAGGCGGGGGACGCGTTTGCTCCAGGAAGCCGGGACTTCGCGGTCCCCCCCCCCGAATGTCGCTGATATTGTCCCGCAACCACCACCACCGGACTTTACCCAAATGATGCAGGAGATGAGGCAGGGGTTTGCCACTATAGTGGACAAAGTGGACAAGATATCGTCGCGCATGGACGCGGTCGTCCAGAAGTTGGACGTGCATGAGGAGCGATTGACGGCGGCGGAACAGCGCATTTCGGACCATGATGACACGGCGGCCACCCATACCACCCAACTGGCGAGAATGGACAATATCTTGCGTGTCATTGCCGCCAAGAATGAGGAGTTGGAGGCGAGGAGTAGGCGCAACAACGTGCGCATTGTAGGTGTGCCGGAGTCCACGAATGTGGGCAAAATGGAGACTTATGTGGAGAGGCTACTGGTGGGCGCCATTGGGGCGGAAGTGTTCTCATCCCAGTTCATCGTTGAGAGAGCACATCGGACACTGGGACCTCGGCCGGCCTCTGGGGCTGCACCGCGCCCCATCATTGCGCGCCTTTTGAACTATCGTGACCGGGACGCCGCCCTCCAGGCTGCCCGCACTAACAGGGCCCTTTCCTTCGAAGGGGTGTCTTTCACCATGTACCCCGACTTCACGCCGATGGTGCAGGACCAGCGTCGTAAGTTCCTGGGGGTGAAGAAGAAGCTTCGGGATCTACAAGTGGACTACGCCTTGCTTTACCCTGCTAAACTTAGAGTGACGCACCAGGCTAAACAACATTTTTTCACCAACCCACAGCATGCTGAGGATTTTGCGAAGCGCCTCCAGCGTGAGCGAGCAGCTGCGGATCGGGGAGGCGATCGAGACCCTGAGGGTGAACATTCGGCGGCTGAGGAGGAGGTCGCCTAATTGTGGTGACTTTGGACTTTGTCTCTCTTTTTACTGTTTTTGGAGTATTCTGGACGTGTATCTTCCTCCTCCGCATTTGTGGCCTAACTATTGCCCGCTTTTATTTTTGCTGGTGTGGGGGTCATGTCTTTATTGGGATGAGTGAGTGAGTTTTGTTTCTTGGGGTCGGTATGGCACCGCAGGATGGTGCTTTCTGGTGTCGCGCTCTGGGCACCCACCCCCCTGCGCTGCGCCTGGGGCCGTCTGACACTTGTTGGCGCGGACACTGGCGTGGCGTGAGGGAGTGGCATCGTGCACCTCTGGAAGGTTCCCCGGAGGGTGTGCCCCATGTGTACCTTTGGTTTGGATTCTAGTCCTTTGTTGTTTGACTGGATGTATGTTGGGGAACGGGGGGGGGGGGTGCGTATGGCCTGATAGTTGGGGTGGTATCAGGTGGGTGGATGGGGCGGGAATGAAGCTGTCCATGTTTGTTTGCCCAGGACTCCTGGATCGATATGAGAGGTGCTGCTGTTGTTTGTGTGCACAGGTGTGGTGTCGCGCCCGCTATCTAGGCTGGTCCACTTTCCTATCTGGCGGAACTGATCCTGGGGTCCATGCTCCCGTCCATCTTGGGCCCGAGTGCACCGGCCGCCATCTTAGGCTGCCACGTGACGGGGAGCGCTATGCAAGAGAAACACGTGTGCGAGTTGTGGGTCGCGTAAGTTGGATTGGCGGCGTGCAGTATGTTCTGAGTGCTTGTTGCATGGATGGTTTGGTTGGGGGGGAGTTGTTGTGGTTTTGGTTGACTGGTTCGGAGATGGCTGGGGAATGTGTGGAGTGTATGTGGGGTGTTGTCCGCGCCCTAGGGTGTGGACCTGTCGCTGGCTGTTGCTGGTAGTTGGATGCCCTGTATTTGCTTATTGGGTCCCATGGGGCCCTGAAACTGGGTAATGTCGACTGCTGTTATCGATCAGATATCGATTCTGTCCTGGAATGTACGGGGACTTAATGATGCCAGGAAATGTCGTAGTGTGATCCAGTACCTGGACAGGCATGCTATTCATGTTGCTCTCCTCCAGGAGACGCATCTGCGTCCCGCTCCTTCCCCCAACTTTGGCGGGAGGTGGGCTGCAGCCAGGAGGTTTGCTTCCTATTCTTCTTATGCTCGGGGGGTTGTCATCCTTGTTAAAAGATCGCTCGCATTTCAGGAACTGGGATTTGTGGGGGACCCTGAGGGGCGCTATGTGCTACTGTGGGGGAGGCTTGGGCAGAACACTGTACTGTTTGTTAATTGCTATGCTCCTAATGTCGATACGCCAATCTTTTTCGTCACTTTGTGGGGTCATGTCCTTGCTGTGGATGCCACTTACATTGTGTGGGGGGGTGATTTCAATTTTGCATTTCATGCCCAGTCGGACAGATCGGAGGGGAGCCCTCAGTATAATGTACAGGCTAGAGAAGTGTTGCGTGGGATTGTGGAGGAGGCTGGGTTGGTCGACAGCTGGAGGTACGCCCACGCTGCCACCAAGGAGGGCACTCATTACACCACACATGCTCGTTCATGGGCGAGACTGGATTATGTGTTTCTCTCTAGAGGGTTGGTAGCTGGTCTACGGGAGGCTACACATCTGGCTCGGACGTATTCTGATCACTGTCCGGTGAAGGTTGTTCTATCCGTCCCCGGGCTGCATAGGCCGCGCCCACCTTGGCGTCTATTTCCGACTCCCTTGCTTGACCCGGTGTTCAAGGAGGAGCTTGGTGTGGAGGTGGAGGCGTTCTTCCCTAGAAATAAGGGTTCTGTGGACAGCGTCGAGGTCATCTGGGAGGCGTTCAAGGTTACGATCCGGGGTGTCACTATTTCTAAAAGTTGTGGAGTACTTCGACTGATAGTTCGGACCCTCGAGAGCTTGGACGCTGACTTGCGAGACTTAGAACGCAGGATGCAGGTTGACTCTGATCCCGATCTTCTGGCGCAGTTCCGTACTAAACTCTCCGAGTACGAGGAGGAGGCTGCTAGAGAGGCTAAGCATAGGGGGAAATACTGGACGTCGAGGCGATACTGTGAAGGGGAGCGACCCGGTAAGGTTCTCGCTGCCCTTACTAGACATCCAAGGCATGGGTCGGACGTGTTGGAATTGGTGTCACCGGATGGCACTCGCTGTCGGGACACTTCGGAGATTCAGCGTACTTTTATTGATCATTATGCACACCTTTACACGACACAGCAGACGGGTGAGACTCGATACGGCGGATTTCTTGATGAGCTGGCACTTTGTTGGTTATCGGATGGTCATCGGGAGTACTTCGGCAGGCCCCTAGAGGTGGAGGAGGTCAGGAATGCCATCATGTCTCTTTCTAATGGGAAGGCCGCCGGTCTGGATGGCCTTCCGGCTGAATTTTATAAGTGTTATGTGGACACCATGGCCCCTGTTCTCCGTGAGGTTTTTGAGGAGTCCCTGGAGGAGGGACGTCTGCCGGGCTCCATGCGGGAGGTCGCCATTACGTCGCTGCTTAAGCCGGGTAAGGATCCGCTGGATGTGGGCTCCTATAGGCCCCTCTCATTGCTTAACTGCGATGTCAAAATTCTCACGAAGGTCTTGGCAGTGAGACTAGCCGAGCTCATGCCCGTTATTGTATTGCCTGACCAGTCGGGATTTGTGCCCGGCCGTGCTACCTCCCACAATCTTCGCACCTTGTTTTCGCTTGTATCGACCATTGCTTCCACTGTCCCGGTTGCCGCTATCTTTCTTGATGCCACTAAGGCGTTTGACTCTGTTGAGTGGGGCTATCTTATTGATGTTCTTTGTCGGATGGGTTTCCCCAGGATCTTCATCTCATGGGTTAAGCTCTTATATACTGATCCGATGGCGAGGGTAGTGGTGAATGGGGTGTTATCCCCCTCGTTCCCTCTTACGAGAGGGACCCGACAGGGATGCCCCCTCTTGCCCCTCTTGTTTGCTATAGCCATTGAGCCGCTGGCCTGTAGGATTCGTCAGTTTCACCAGCAGAGCGCCTTTAATTGTCTTCAGCGGCAGGTCGGTATTTCTTTATACGCCGATGATGTTACACTCTACGTCAAGGACCCTGAGAACAACCTTAATTCGCTCTTACGAGAGCTGGTCGCTTTTGGAGGTGTCTCCGGTGTCCATATTAACTGGCGGAAGTCTCAATTTTTCCCCCTCACTGCTGCTGTAGCTAGGTTTCCCCTTGACTACCCTCTGGAATGGTGTGATTCGGAGTTGCGATATCTCGGCATTGTCGTGTCCCTGGACAGAGAAGAATCGGTTCGGCTTAATTACGGTGTGGCTATTACTAAACTTGCAGATGATGTCACCAGGTGGATGTCCTTGCCTCTCTCCATGGCCGGTAGGGCGTCCCTTATCAAGATGGTAGTTTTGCCCCGCTTTCTTTATCTCTTTCAAAACCTTCCGTATCATCCTGGTGCTTATTTCTTTCGCAGACTTCGTTCCGAGCTCATGCGGTTGTTCTGGGGGGGCAAGCAGCCACGGGTGGCTTGGGCTACCCTTACGTTGCCCTATGCTGATGGAGGTTTCGACGTCCCTAACTTTGAGCTGTATTATCTCAGCGCTCAGGCGCATTACGCTTATCACTGGATGCGCCCCACGCCGTTTATGCCCCAACTTGCTGCTGAACATTGGGTCGCCCACCCGCTCCCACTGGAGGGGATGGTTTTGGGCAAGGTGTCAGATGTGGAAACGCCTTGCACGACGGTGACGTGCACGGTGGATGCTTGGAAACGGGTGGCTCAATTGCTGGGCGTTTCCTTTCTTTATTCGCCGGCCTTGCCTCTGTCTTATCATCCTGCTTTGTCGCTGTTGTTGGAAACGGGGTTTCAACGAATGTGTAGGCGGCTAGGCATCCTCACGTGGGGCGACTTGTTTCATGAAGGTGCCTTCCGTACGCAGGCTCATTTCTTCGGAGCGGCTGCTTGTTCCCCTCTGGAACTGTTCTACTTTATCCGGTTGCGGCAGGGCATGCGCGCTCTGCTACTAGATTTCCCTTCGGAGCCTGGGGTTACCCTCCCCCTCCACGTGCTGTTGGTTTCTGATGGGCGACACATGGTGTCGAAATTATACGGGGCTATTCGCAGACAGCGTTCGGTCCCGGCCAATCGGGTGCGCGAGCAGTGGGTTGCCGAGTTGGGTGCTCCTATTACCGACGAGCAATGGAAGTACTGCTGTGGGCTCACGGCCAATGTTTCCTCTAGTTGTCGCCTTAAAATTATCCACTACAAGTTTGTTCAGAGGTACTATTATACCCCGGCGAGGAAACTACGGTTTCATTTAGCGGAGGATGACAGGTGTGCTAGGTGTCGGGCGGCAGGCGCTGACTTCCTGCACTTGGCTTGGAGCTGTGCGGGGGTGTTAGAATATTGGACCCAGGTTCATGAAGCCCTGCAGATTACGGCGGAGGATGGGGTGGCGTTTGACCCCTTAGTGATGTTGCTGGGCTACTCTAAGGACGTGCCTGCCTCTCACCGTAGATTTGTTGACGTGGCCCTGCTGCTAGCTAAGCGTAGGGTTGCTTGTTGCTGGGGTCGTGGCAGGGTGCCGCGCTTTCAGGATTGGGGGACTGACCTCATCTACTGTCAGGATCAATACAATATCTATTCTGACCTGATGCCTGTCAGGTGCAGACCGAAGGACTTTTGGAGCCCGCTCCAGGTGTACCTCCTAACCAGAGCTGTGCAGGACTCTGATTCTGAACCTGGGGACCGTGAAGGGATAGGTTGATGGCAACATGGTGGGCTGGGATTTTACATCACACCTACTGATCTTCCAGTATCGGGGGAGAGGCTGAGCTGTCTCCTTTACATGCGAGCTATTGGGGGCTGTAGTTCCCCTTACGACAAGTGTATGGCTGGGAATTGAGATCGTATCCCTGTAAGGCACCTTTATTTTATGTGTCCCTTTTATCTGAGTCTCCTTTGTTTTATTTGCTGTACGCTAACGGAATGTGTCCATACTGTATTGTCTTATTAGCTTGCCTGGACATGCTGGATCATTGCTCTCTAATTTGCACTGTACATTTCGCTGTTGTTCCTTGTATTGACTGGTATCCTGCCCTGTACTTGCATCTCCTTTTTTGGTTCTGACGTACCATTGTAATGGCCATATGTGACTGTATGTATTGTGTATGCACTTCCCTTGACCCTGCTTGTCTCCAAATAAAGGTTTAAAAAAAATAAATAAATAAATAAATAAAAAAAATAAAAAAAAATAATAATATTTTCCATCAGCGGGGGTTTGTGCATTCGGTGGACGATATACAAGAAGTCCTTTTAGCGTATAGTTGTTATTAAGTATTATCAAGAAAGCTAACGATATAGCGTTGCCATATAGCGTTAGAAATTCTTAGCCCAACATCCACTGTTCCACCACCATCAAATCAAATATGGTCTTGTTCCTACAGTGATATTTATCATTTTCAAGGGACAAACATCAGAGTTCCACAACCCGAACATTCTTGAAGATTTTTGGGATGCAAAATTACTTACTCTGATGGAGATGGAGTGCCAGGAACCCACGACAAGTGACAGGATGGTGCAAACTAGTGGTCAAGAACATTGATAAACAGAGTGGACCTCTGTAACAGGCCACATGCTTAGCACCATAGACAAACAAATCATGACTTACAAAGGTCGTTGAAGCCTTGTCACAAGACAGGGATAAATCTTTCTCGCCACTGAAAGACAGCAAGGGTGAGGATACTGGAACTCCTACTGAGCATACTTTAATGTAATGCTAAAGCTCTCTGGGAACCCAACACTGGAGTTATGGCTGTGCATATATATCAGTCATTGTTATTCTTATTAGTTTGCTATTTTTTCCCCCTTCACCAGGGGGGGATTCTTATTAGGTATATGCAAATGCTTGACCCATTTGATATAACTAGGTCTGTCATCTCAGGCCTATTCTGGGGCCTCATCCTCACTTACACCAAACGTTACGTTACAAAAAGATGGCCATAATCAACGTAAGCATGGTGCGGGGGCCATACGTATTCCGTGTCCTCACTGAAAAGACTGGAAATCTCACTTTCCATATGAGCCATTATACATGCATTGACCGCACCCCTGGTGGCCCCTGTGGAAAGCGGATAGCGGAGTGCAGCTTGCAGGCCAAAGGTTAGGATTCTCTTTGTTCTTCCCCTCATCCCCACCGCCTTACCTACATCTCCCTCCCTTCCGTCCCCATTGAGAGGTGTCCCATTCTTGCCATACTCACAAAGACTTTGTTCGTCGTGAGTTAACATCCAACACATTTCTGAGAAACATGGTCAGGCTCACGCCCCCGCACAATATTACCTGTAAGCATTAATGGTTTAAACAGTTGTCTATCCACAAAGAATTCTGACTTGCCTTAACATGTGTACTTGTATTTGTCAAGCATTTACATAAGCATACACATGTGGCAATGATCCAGGAGACCCATCTCTCCCCAACAGAAGTCAATAAGTGGGACTTGGTTGATAAGGTTGTCCATACTCATCTGAGTGACAATGATAAACTGCTCGCTACTACTTCAACAAAGAAATGTGGGGCTGCTATACTCCTTAGGAAATCTTTCCCTCTATCAAGTTAATTGAACTTAGACATAATCAAGAGGGCAGATTTTTAAGATCAAAATACTAGGACACACTCTGATACTGGGCTCAGCTTATGCACCTAACACATACAAATCTCATGCACCTCACACAAGCAAATCACACTTCTCAGCACACATCTCCAGACTCATTCCTGAATTTGGTATCAGCAAGGTGATCTTGGGGGGTGGTGGGGGGTGAGGGGGACTGGAACATTGTGACTGAACCCCCTCTTGACTGCACGGGTCCCTGTACACCTGGAATGTGCCAGACAGAGTGATCCTGGGGGATGTACTTACTGGCAATTGTCTTCTAGATGGTTGGTGAATCTCCCTCTCCAGGCATAAGGAATATACAATTCACTCTAGCGTACATAATAAACCCTCACAAATATGCTACTTACTTACATGAGGCCCTCTGATGCAACTCCCCTAACAAAAAGACATTCTGCCCTGAGGCATCTCTGCCCAATTGGACGGTCCTTCCACCTGGTTCACAAGAAACCAATAGGGAAGGGATGGAGGATGAACACTGCTCTTTATAAAACCACAGATGACAAGCGCCCTTCAGTTTGAATGTCTGAGTATGCCATACTGAAAATGCTCATTCAGTTGGATCACCCCAGATGCTGTGGGCATCGTGCAAGGACACCTGGTCGAGCCTCTAAATGAGGGACATGGCCTTCTGAGAAAAGAGTCCGGAGAGAAGATGCCTGGAGGTGGCATTAGCAATAGACAAAGCGTTGTACAAAGCACTCCCTTCATTTAATCATAGCACCAATTGGAAGCACAAATATACCCTTAACCAACAATACACATCAATGGCAGAAAAGGCATTGATGAAATTGAAATGGCATCACTAGGAAAAGGTCAAAAAAGCAGGTGGAATGCTCCTCCTCCTTCTGCTGCAGCAAGGAGAGTTCCAGCTGGCGATCCCATTTAGCTGCGATTTGCAGGGTAATTTCCTTACCCGTCTGGAGGTCTTTGCCTTGCATCATGCATATTCAGCCTCAACCTCAATCAATCATGATAAGGAGAACCACTTCCTTGACTCCCTCCCTCCCTCCCCCAGCCCCCTCTCTATATCTAATGAGGGCTGGGTGCTTCTGGAAGGTGAGATTACATCAGATGAGATCAGCGAAGCCATCTCTAACCACCCCACCTGCAAATTCCTGGGAAGGATGGGTTTCTTGGGGATTTTTTTTAAGTCCTGCAAACCACTGATAACCCCCATGATGTATGAGGCTTTTATTGAAGCAGAAACTTGAATCTCCCTGCATGCCATTTCTAAAACAACAATTATTACTCTATTACCAAAAGATGGCAATGACCTTCTAGACTGTGGGAGCTACAGGCTCATATCTCTTATTAATGTAGATTTTTAAATCCCGACGCCTAAACTGGGCAAGGTCATATATTGCTTTCAGGTTGGGTTTGTGCCTGGGCGCTCATCCAGGAAACATCTTAGGACACTAGCGCACTTACTATGGGCCTCCTTTGACTCAGACTAAGAAACTGTAGCCATTTCCCTAGATGCGGAAAAGGTTTCTGACCAAATGGAATGGTCGTACCCCACCACAGCCTGGTGCCCAAGACCTAGCCCATGGAACTTTAAAACAAAGTCTTCCATGGGCTCGACCTTGAGCCCAAGTTTATTAACACCTTCGGTGTTCATGACGAGCTCAGCTCGTCATGAGGCACAGTGCTCGTGTGCTCATGACGAGCTGAGCTCGTCATGACCACACCCATTTCTATTAGGGCCCAGCACAGGAGAGGAATATCTCAAGCAGCCAAGGTGTTAAAAAGATTAAGTGGCCCTAATAAACAACAGAGGCCCAACTTGACTGTGCTAGCTCCTACTCCTGCAGCTCTCCCATTGGCAGAGGGACATGACAGGGCTGTCCCCTTTTGCCATTATTGTTCCTGCTAGCCTTGGAGTCACTGATTGGCACCAGATACGTGGTGTTACAGTCAGGGACACTTGCCATTACTGCTTCTAGCTCTGCCTCCAGCCCTTACTTGTTGGTCCTGTTGCTTCTGGGGATATTGCAGTGCTGCTGCTGGTCCGGCCGCACTGCCACGAATCGCCGCCACCTCGCTGCACGGAGAGCTTGGGACTCCATCTCCCAGGGAGCACAAGGGCCGTGCACCGGTAATACGTCATAGACAAGCCCCCGGAGGCGCTTAAATCAACGCGGAGCCTCCCGCGGCGCGGGACGCGCACCGGCCAAGGGCGGGCCCGTCCGCGCCGTCAAAGGCCGGAAGAGGCTGGGCTGGGCTATCCCCCTAAACTCCCACAGTCCAGAGTCAATTACTTCATTAAGGTAATGTTACTCTATGGTCCACCTTTGAGTTTTATATGTTACTGCACTAAGCTTTTTTTGTTATACCTGGCCCCGAGAGACTGATACTGAAAGACTAAAGGCAGTTAACCTTGGACTCTGTAACCTTGACCATTGAACTTTCTGATGGTGCCAATTATACTGCATTAAGCACTTTGTGATTGTATTTTTGCACACAAGATATTTAGGGCTGCCATATTTTGATTGGTTGTTCTTATTTTGTTGTACGCTCACCATTTGTGGACCTCTAAAGTCTGGTAATCATGGTTAGAAGGAAGCAAAAGATAGCATCATTAGGGGCATTAGCTTCGGCAAAATCAACAGTCATAACCATGGATGATTTCCTCACAAGGGCAGCTTCGGTTATAGATAAGGAGATTGAAATGGTGAATAGGCATCTCTCCAGATCACCTGTGGGCTCCTTTCAAAATCTCGGAGAGCGCCCACATAATATTAATAATGGCGTAATAGAAGGACTAGAGGGCACTTGTCAATGTATGGGTCCAGATTGTGAATTATTGGATAGAGACCGGTCGACTAGTACACCAACAGACACGGGAGAGGTACCCCCACAGCCCTGGTCTCCTTTAATAACTATTGTAAATAATAAAGGCTTGACTAACACTGCAAATGCTGCTATTATGAGGGAGTGTGGCACGGGGGGACAGATCATAGCTACATCAACAGAGGCCCTTAGTGGCCGCAGCCCATCTCCACTCCCTCCCTCAAGGACGGCAGGTCGTCCAGCTGGCAGTCTTAAAAGGAAGTGTAAGACCATTGCGGGACAAGCAAAAAAAATGAAACCCAATGAACAGCAGGAACTGGTATTGGACCAAGGGAGGGTTTCTGGGGGCTATATACACTGCATTATCCTTGAACTGTGTAGTGAAACCGATAATTTCTAATAACACAGACATTCAAGCAGTGAACCTAAAGAGAGGGAACACAATGATGTCCATGATAAACTTCAATAATGCAGTAAATATTCGAGGGGATTGCAAAATCGCAGAATTGGGGGAATTTGTTAGACAGTACTGTGGAAGCAACTTTCACCAAATTATGCTAATTGGGGACTTTAATGTGCATCCATGTGGGAATCCAATGAACATTGTTATGGGAGAACTAGGATGTGACAAGATGGGGGGTCTTCACTTTGAACATTCTGGTCGGGGAGAAATCCTGAATGATTTACTTAGTGAATTTGATTTGGTATCAGTCATGTCTGTGGTGGATGGCTGTAGTACTCAGCCAGTGGCCACACTTAAAGGCCATACCGGGGGTTTCTTTATAGATCATATCCTGTTTTCTTACGGTCTCCATTCCATCATATCGGACTTTAAGATTCAGGATAGTATCTATAGAGACCATAATCCCATCTGTGTTTACCTGGTGGAAACCTACTGAATCAACGAGTAAGATTGAAAACCCAGGGTGCTTTGACGACAGATGGAAGGCGCCGACTAAAGGGGTCCACTGTGAATCCTGATAAATTGTATGATAGTATCCATAAATCTTGTGCCCCTGAACTAAAATCCTGTGTGTCTCCTGCATCTCTCCCGCTGGATACCCTCCAAGCATTTGCGGAAATCGTCACAAAAGTAGGGTCTATGTTATCAACTCCCATATCTGGAACATCATTGAGGGTCCTGAAATGGTTTGACCATAATTGCGCAAAAGTAGCAAAGAGATCTAAAAGGTGCTCTGAAAATTGTCCCCAGAGATTACATATTGATACGGTCCCTGCGCTTGACCTATAAAAGAGCATTAGGACAACGCAAAGCCGAACTAAAAGATAAGACCTGGCAAGAACTCTTAGACCCCAATACATTAGGGAATAGCAAGAGATTTTGGGGCATTATTAACAGACCCTTGTTTGACAGTGAAAGGGAGCACGAGGTCAGTACTAATATCACTGAGGACGATTGGGTTACCCACTTAAGTTCCAGTTTAAAAAATAATACACCCCAGACAACGGCATTGTGATGGGCAAGATGTAAATTTACCTGTATTCACTGTGAGTGAGGTGGAGAGAGGGATTTTGGGGTTGACCAGCAATAAAGCACCGGGACCAGACGGTATACCCCCGGACCTTTTTAAGTCAAAAGTGTCCTTATGGGCGCCAGTTCTCACACCCGTGCTTAATGCAGCTGCAGAGTCCGGTTGCCCAGGGTCATGGGGTACATCCACAATTGTGCCAGTGTTCAAGAAGGGAGATCGGAACAGCACTACCTGTTACAGACCTATCTCCCTCATTGACTCTGTAATTAAAGTCGTGCTGGTGTAATATTGAATAGACTAACAACGTGGGCTGATGATAATAAGGTTATTTCTAAAAATCAATATGGGTTTCGGCCAGGTCATTAGACACTGGCGCAATGCCTCAATCTGTATATGGTCCTCAGGAAGTATACCATAGCCCGATGGGGCACCATCCACATGGCGTTCTTGCACTTCCGCTTTTGACTGTGTCAACCATGAGAAACTGTGGGATTCCTTGGGTGCCATGGGGGTGGAGGCCTCTTTGGTCTACTTCCTGAGGGACGTGCACAGGGATACAAAGGCCAACGTTAGATTTTTGCAGGACCTTAAGCTATCTAGGGAATTTTGCGTCCACAGGGGTGTAAGGCAGGGCTGCATTTTGGCCCCCTTTCTCTTCAACCTTTATATTAACGACCTGGACGATTGTCTGGTGAACACTGGAGTGAACTTCCCCTATGTTGGGAGCAGGGGTTTGCCTGTCCTCCTATAAGCGGACGACGCAGTCCTCCTGGCTAGAACTGAAAGAGGTTTGCAGTCCCTATTGAATGATTTTTGCGGCTTCATGGCTGCCCACGATTTAGCTATCAATAATTCAAAATCGTTTATTATGCAGGTGGGGCAGCACTCTAAGAAACAATATTCTTTAGTGGTAAACACAGAGAATGTTCCCCTGACCACAACATTCTCTTACTTGGGAGTCTTGTTTGATAACCGACTAAATAGGGGACCATTGCTGCAAAGGAAAAGAGGGAAGGTAACCCGGACAAACGTTGCCATATTTAACTTTGCAAAAAAAATGGGAAAGCGCCCAATTGCTGCATTATTAAAGATTTACCAGGCTAAAAGCGTTGCAGTAGGAAGTTACAGCAGCAAACTCTGGGGGTATGTGGCAGCCGAGGGTATAGGGGTGTCTGAAAATAATTTTTTAAAACAGCTCCTGGAGGTACCAAAGGGTACATCTAATTTTATAGTTCATGAGGAAACCGGTACACCTTTCATTGGAGACATTATAGCACCTCGGCCCTTAGTATTTTGGTTGAAATGCTGGTTAAACAAACACTTGGTTCTAAATCACCAGCTTTTAAAGGAAGTACTGTCTTTGGACCACATGCTTAACCACATCGCTGCTGCACATTTTCCCCTCCGGTGCTGAAGAATTCTGATTTACATCATTTTATGACGAGCTCAGCTCGTCATCAGCACAGCTCCACTGTGCCTCATGACGAGCTGAGCTCGTCATGAGCATGGAAAGGGTTAAAATACCCTGGCTGAAATACCTAAAAGGCTGTTTTTTTGCAATAGGGCGCCCGGACCTCTTTTTAAATCCGGACTCGATTGTTATTGCAGACGTGCACTTGGTGAAAAAATCATTTACATTAATGAAAAAACTGAATCGAGAAGGGGTGGAAATGGTAAAACCCAGCGCTCGCAGTTTTGTGATGCTTAAAACCACACCTTTCCTGGAACATTGTTTAACTTGGTCAATTTCAGGATATGAGCGGTTTTTATTGACAAGGTTTCGGTTGGACTATTTTCATCTTTTATTAGCTGTTCCGAGGGGCTCCCATAGAGGACAAGTGTTGGCGTCCTGCGGCTGCGACAATATGTCTCCGCAAGACTTGGTTCACTTTCTTTTTATCTGTCCTCTCTATGATGCACCCCGAAAAAAAAACTGAATTTCACCCCGGAGGTTTTTTTTTTAAAGACCCTTTTTCTTTTAAAAAAACTGAATTTTACCCAAGTTCGCCCAGCCCTTTGTTATCTGCAAATGTTGAAGCCGGAAAGCACTCTATTTTTGATTGGTTTCTTAAAATCAGCTCTTAAAATAAGAAATTTAAGGGAGAACTAGTGGTTTTATAAATCTTTGTATACTTGTTATTTTTAAAATGAAATGTTTTTTATATAACGGACTATGTTTATAATTAGTGATTATGTTTTAAATGTGTAATATATTAATTGTGGTACTGTGGCTTTTATGGTTTTTTAGCTGAAAAACCGAATAAAGTATTTCTCTCTCTCTCTCTCCGTCTCTCTCTCTCTCTCGCTCAGTGGAGTCACTGTGAAAGAGCTCTTTTATGCAAATGGTATTCTCATGACTATTAAACATTGAGAGAAAACATTACGTGCTCTCACAAAACCTCTGGACACTGTTTCCCAGTATAACCATATCTGGGGCAAGTGTAAGGTAATGGCCATGCCCTTGGCTACTACTAAAACTTGCATTGAAGAATATCATTTTTCAGTGGGTACCAGGGTTATGAGATACTTAAGGATTCTTCTCAACAAGAGCCTACCTCACATGATAGAAAATCA
Source organism: Lissotriton vulgaris (assembly GCF_964263255.1). NCBI lineage: Eukaryota > Metazoa > Chordata > Amphibia > Caudata > Salamandridae > Lissotriton > Lissotriton vulgaris. The sequence continues at coordinate 1,098,533,461 of NC_141695.1, forward strand.
TTAACTCCCCATATCAGCTAAAACCGGACCAAATTTTGAAAAACGGTCCCTCTCCAACTTACTCTGGAGCCGGGTAGAGGCCCTGAAGATGGTTATTGCACCATAATTTAATTATGTGTTTGGGATGCTCCCTGCCTTGGTATCTAAAACCCTTACGTCACAAATGTATTCAATCATTAATCCTTTATCTGGGTAAGCATGTGTCAATGATTAAAAATGGACACGTTATATGGGTACATGAAATAGGGGGCTTCTAGCTCATCCAAATACTATCCTACAATATTGCTTATAACCTTACAATTGATCTACCGGATAGCAAAGATACCGGACCTGCCCACTTGGATTACCAGAGAAAAAGCCAGATTAAGGTGTTATGAGTCTCCTGATCCTATCTATAGATATGGTGCCCACTCGCCACAGAATGGTAATCCTGTGATTGGTGCCATCCATGTTATGTTGAAATCTGCGAATGGCCTTCTGAAAGCAAGCTTGTGAATTAGTGCCTTTGCTCCCATATTGCTTAATCAGGATGGACAAAAAGGGTATTGCTCGGAGTCCTGGCCAGCGTGGAAGTCTACACAATTTGCACGCAATGATCCCTTATTTGCAGGAAGCACTTTAAAAACATTTCAGGCACTCCACCTGGAGTTTGGCCTCCCACAATCCCAAAAATGGCCATTTACCCAACTGAAACACTGCCTAGGGGCGGGGAGGGGGGGTGGGGGGGGGGGGGGGTACAACTAGGAAATGATACACCTATGGTCATAGCTTGAGACCTGGGGAAATCACAGTGGAATTGTGCCTGGCCATTACAGCCATTTGGTGGACTCATTTTTTTTTTGTACCTGTTGGAGAGCAATCCTTCCTGTTGATAAGCACAAGAGATTTTCACATGGCTCCCATTGGTGAGCATCTCTTAGACATTTGCACACTAGATGGCTTCTAATGTGCTTGATATCCATCATGTCTGTCCACTTGGCAATCCCAACTGGCTTTGTTAACATTGAGCTACTCATCTCAACTCCAATCCCCTGACATCTCCTGGACTATCTGTCCAAATGTCGACTGTTTGGGTTGCGATGTGCCCTATACAAGGTTATGTCCAGTTAAGTCCGCAAACTAGGGGGCAGGTGGATGAGAGATTACATGACAGAGTGGCTTATTTTTCACTTAAATCATCCTCATCCAAGGGGCACAGGGGGTGGTGTTAATTCCTCTATCTTACCCAGAGAAATACTGGCTTTGCTTTTCGGGGGGGGGGTGATTTTTATATACCGATTGTATGCAGAACCCTATACCTTGATGGTTGGTTTATACTCGGTCTTCAGATTTAAACAAAAAGTTTAATAATTGATGATTTCCTATTACCCTCCGACCTTTTTACGGACCTTACAGAAATGCATTTGTAATTTCTGTTGATGGAAGGTGTAACATGGCTGTCAATACTTCAAGTGCTGAATCTACTTGTATGGAATGTAAAATTACAATAAAAATGTATTAAAAAAAACCACAGGATACATTTTCTATGAGTTCTCAAATATATCACGCATCTATTTCAATAAAAGATTCTTACATGCAGGGTGAAGAACAATAGTTACCTGTAATCTGTGGTTCTCCACTATTGGTGTCTTTCATAGATTCACATGCCTGAATCATTCCCCGTCGTCTGAGTGGGAGTCCCACGGTACATAAAAAAGCAATATTATGCAAATAATAACCAAAGAACCTTGGTAATAACCAACCAGGAAGTAAAGTACCCCTAAGCTACAAGAGCAAAAACTTCCACACTCATGACTATCCTAGTCATTTTGTATAGACCAAACTGCAGCCAATCAGGCGACAGAATGCTCTCCCCAGAGGCTCAGGCTCTCCGATTTTCTTGCACAGGAGTGAAGCCAACATGTGAATCTATGAAATACACCAATACTGGAGAACCACAGATTACAGGTAAGTAACTATTGTTCTTCTCAAGTATTGGGGTGTTTTTCATGAATTTGAAGTGAATTGTAAGAAAGGAGACTTGATCGTAAACACCTGAATGTCGCTGACCCTTCTTGCGGATGTCAATGCTAAAAGTAGAGAAACCTTCCATGAAAGGAACTTGAGATCCACTTTATGAATGGGTTCAAAGGGGTGAAGCATGAGCTGAGAGAGCACCACACTTAAATACCAGGATGGAGGTGGACGCCGAATAGGATGAAACATTCGGAATAGCCCTTTAAAAAATTGTTGAATTATTCTAGCAGAATAAAGAGCCATCCTGACGGAAGCTGGAAATGGCTGCCAAAAATACCTTTAGTGTGGAATGAGATAAATCCGAACTACCCAAATTAAGAAAGAACGGTAAGATCTGTTCTGGTTTAGCATGAATTGGATGTAAATTGGCAGAGTGACACCAGGTACAGAATCTTTTCCATTTGAACTTGTAGGTCTTAATCGTGGCAGGTGCTCTAGCATTGGCTAAAACCTCTTGACAATCTGCAGGGATATCTAAAGGTGCGAACTCAATGTGTTGAGGAGTCAAGCTGCTAATTTCAAAGAAGGCTGGGCCCGGGTGACAAATTTGACCTCCTTGCATGGTCAGAAGATTCGGTATTGGTGGAAACTGAATGGGATCGCACTCTTAGAGGAGAAGTTCGGTGAATCAATATTGGCGAGGCCATCTGGACGCAATGAGAATGAGGCGACACGGCTGTCTTTTCATTTTGCGGATGACTCTGGAAATCAACGGAATCGGAGGAAAGGCGTATGCATATATCTGAGACCAGTTCATCGAAAGCGCATTCCCGCATGAGTCCTTGAGGGGAAGCCAGTTTGCAAAGTGTGGGCATTTGCGGTTCTGAATTGTTGCAAATAAGTCCAGGTCGGGGTGACCCCACTTCCGAAAGACTCGGTCCAGTGAAGGTTGATGGATCTCCTATTTGTGATTGGATATTGCAGATCTGCTAAGAGAATCCGCTAGTACATTGGATATCCCTGTAACATGAACCGCTGAAAGATTGATTTTGTGATCCAGAGCCCAATCCCAAATCTCCTGGGCTTGCTGAGAGAGAAGGGACGATTTTGTATCACCCTATTTGTTTAAGTAATGCATACTTGTATTGTCTGTCCGAATTAGAACTGCGGAACACCTGATGACTGTTCGAAAGGACTTCAGGGCCAAGAAAATGGCTCGCAGCTCTAGAAGATTGATGTGCCAATTCCTTTGTTGCACATTCCACTTTCCGTTGACAGTCATTCCTTGAAGGTGTGCACCCCATCCTTCGAGGGAAGCATCCGTGGTGAAGGTGAACCTTGGCACTTCCGTCGGGAATGTACATCCCTTTTGCAAATTTTTCCTTTGTATCCACCAGTGAAAGACTTCCCTCATACGAGGAGTTATGCTGATCATGTTGTCGAACGACCCAGAAACCTGCAAACATTGGAGGTCGAGTTTCTCTTGTAAAGGCCTCATTCGGAGACGACAGTTGGGTATCAGAGGGATGCAGGATGAGATCATCCCTAGGAAAGATTTGAACATCCAAACTGAAACATACTCTTTTTGTTGCAGTGGGAGAGCCATCTTGCAGATCTTGAGCGGTCTTTCTTTTGAGACAAAAGCCTGAGTGAGTTGAGTGTCTAGTGTGGCTCCCAAGAATTACTTTCTTTGAGACGGAGTGAGAAGAGATTTTTCAAAATTGATTGAGAGACCCAGAGACTGGAATAGAGACAGGCATCTTTGAACATGCGTTCTTGCTGTTACTAAAGAACTGGCCTTGATAAGGCAATTGTCCAAGTAAGGAAAGATTTGAATGCCCTCTAAGCGAAGATGCGCTGCCACTGGAGATGATACTTTCGTGAAAACACAGGGAGCTGAACGAAGTCCAAATGGGAGAACTTTGAACTGAAAATCCCTGCCAGCCACTCTGAATCTTAAGAACTTTCTGTGCCTGGGAAGGATCGGTACATGAAAATAAGCATCCAGAAGGTTGAGGGTGGCGATGTGATCTCCTTCCGAGAGAAGCTGGAAGATTTCTTGAAGCGTTAACATCCGGACGGACAATTTTTTGAGATATTGGTTGAGGGTAGGCAGGTCGAGGATGGGGCGCCATTCCCCTGACGTCTTGCGTTTGAGGTAGAATCTCGAATAGAATCCCGTTCCCTTTTGCAATTGAGGGACTTTTTCGATTGCTCCTTTCCGACTCATTACATTTATTTGGGAGAACAGCTCATTGAGATGAGCTGGAGGTGGTCCTTTGGGAAGAGAATATGGAGGGGTTTTGATGAATTTTAAAGCATGGCCCCTGGCCACTACATCCAAGACCCACCTGTCTGTAGTATTTTTTGACCAATTCGATAAGAAACTGGATATTTTTCCTCCAACATTCGACTTTGGAATGGGCAGAGATGGTGGCACGTGGTCGGTCTCATTGTTTCCTGGAGGAATCTCGTCCCTGGTAAGAAGACTTCCTTTTTGTTTGCGAGTAATTGTTACCTCGCTGTCCGTATGTATGCTGTTTGTACGGTTGATACCTCTGGTTACCTTGAGAGGCTTGGTACGATCGTTGATGACAGTAGCCCCCTCTACTGGAAAAGGATCCACGTCCTTTGGCACCACGAAAGGACGACTTATGAAACTCCAGGTTTCCCAGTGACCTTGCCATTTCCGTGTTCTTCTTTATGGCCTGCAGGGCCTCGTCGATATGCTGGCCAAAGAGAAACTCCCCATCATATATCATATTGATGATCTTAGCCTGGACCTCCTGGCGAAAGGATGTTGACTTCAGCCAACCCTGCCTTCTCAGCACTGCTGCCCCGCCAAATGCCGGAAGCCTGTAGATGCCACATCTACTGCTGCATCGATCATTTCTGCAGAAGTACACTCCCCTTCATGTAATATTTTTCTGGCTTCTGATCTTTTTGGCTCTGGAAGCTTTTTAATATATGGTGAGATATCCGACCACATTTGTCTATCGTATCTCCCTAATATCGCTAGGGAGTTTGCAGCACGAACAGTAGTTGCAGCTATGGTCAAGACTTTTTTGCCAATAGAGTCGAGACGTCTGCCATCCCTGTCTGGTGGAGCGGTTACCTGTGAAGAGGGGTTTCTGGCTCGCCTCTGAGCCGCTTGTGTGACGACTGAATATGTCTTTGATTGCCCTATAAGGCATGCAGGCGAGGTGAGAGGTGCCTTATATTTTTAGTCTACGCGAGGCAGACTGCAGGGAGAGAATTTGGTGTTGACATGATCTTCAGACCCTTTTTCCAGATGACTTCTATTACGGGAATTGTTTTTACTTTCTTCTGCGGTTGGTCCTTAAAATCATAAAGCAAAACGTCATCCTGTTTCGTTTCCATGGAAATTAGAAACCTTTTTGTTGCTCTTTCAATTATGAGATGGAATCCTCCAATATCTACAGGTGGAGAGTCCGCAGCAGGTGGAGCAGATGGTGATGGGGTTTGTGTTTGATAGTCATCCCACTCCGACAGTAAAGACTTATCAACTTCTCCTTCTTCCCTGTCCTCATCAGTGGTGACAGCCTCCTGGGTATGGTTGGATGGCGCCGGAGAAGGTGGAATTGTAGATCATATTTCGGATGCTGGTGTTGGAGAAGATTGTCTTGGAGGTCTAAACGCTGTTACAGAGGCTTGAGGCATGGGCGTCGAAGGGAGCGACTCTGTCGATTCAGATGGAGGGAACCGGCGATAGTAGTCGTCCAACATATACTGCAAGTTGTTGAGGAGAGCTAACGGCATCTGTGCAGTAGGCACCGTGGCAGGAGCCTGACCTGTAGGCTCAAGGATCAGCTCTTCTTCCGGATCCTCATCCTGATACTTTATAAGCAGCTCAGATGGACTCCTAGCTGCGCAGAACCTCTCATCCACATCAGATTGTTCTTCATCCTCTTCAGAGTCCAATAGCTGTTCAGGCAACTTCAGCAGGGAGAGAGCCGCTAGTGAAGAGCCCAGTCTTTCGAATAAAGAAGCTGCAGTAGACGGCGAGGCAAAGGAAAATGCAGACGGTGCAGCAGACCAGACTTGTAATTCTTTACAAGAAGAAAGAAGAGGCCGTCGACGGAGATGGTGTATGGACAGTGGCCGCCGACAAGACAGTAAACTTCGTCGACTGGGCAATCCTCGCCGACTATGTTTTCGACGAAGAGGCAATCTTCGTCGATGATGTGGCCGTCGAAGACGATGTAATTTTCGTCGACGGTGAGGTCGTCGACGGCAAGGTAATCTTCGATGAGGAATCAGTCAACGGGGTGACTTTCGTCTACGGAGTAGGCGCCGTCTAGGTGTTCGTCGACAATGCGCTCGTCAACAGGACCTTCTTACCCTTCGTCGATGGTGGAGCGACGACCGATGGCATTACCTTTGTCAACGAGATGGGTCTAACAAACAGAGACCAGCGTCGACGGGGAAGAGGCCAAAAACATTATCATTTTAGGCCTCGGAGATGAAAAGGTGACCGTCGACGTTGAAGAGGCGTCGATGATGATGATTGTCGACAGAGGAGCCGTCGACGACGCGGTCGTCAAATAAGTCATTTTCTGAGGTAAAACTTTGTGACAGTCTTTTTGATGACAAAGACTTTCCAGACTTTCTCAGGGGCTTACTAGGTCTTGATCTTGAAGGTGGAGAAGCCTTCTTTGAGGAAGAGGAGGAAGGCAAGCTAGAATCCTTGGTGGATTGAGCTTTTCTCAACACCTTAGCCCCAGGAAAAGATACCTCTTCTTCAGCCTTCCTCTTCCTAGAGGATATAGTTGACCCCGAGGCTGCACTTCCTACCTCTGATAGGGGGTTGTCCTGATCCTTGATCTTATGCAGCTACAGGAGAAGACGACCTTCCCTGTCTCTGGGGGTCTTTTGAGGAAAGGTTCTGCAGATCTAACAATCCTTTACCTCATGGTCTGGATACAGGCAATAAACACATTTCTTGTGGTATCTTACTTAAAAAGCCTGAGCTTCCCACAACATTAACAAGGCCTGAAGAGAGAGTCAGAAGATGACATTCATAAAGTAGGTAAAAACCAGCCAAAGTAGTGAAGTACTGAGCAGAGCTCAGGGAGACTCCCTTCACACGAAGTGCAGTAGAAACTCTAAAAGCCTGAGCCTCTGGGGAGAACATTCTGGTGGGTGCTGTCACCTGATTGGCTGCAATTTGGTCTAGACAAAATGACTAGGATAGTCATGTGTGCAAGTTTTTGTGTTTGTAGCTTAGGGCTACTTTACTTCCTGGTTGGTTATTACCAAGGTTCTTTGGTTATTATGTGCATATTATTACTTTTTTATGTACCGTGGGACTCCCACTCCGACGACGGGGAATGATTCAGGCATGTGAATCTATGAAAGACACGCCAATACTGGAGAAACATACTTTCCAACACTACCAGCAGTCTGCCCAGTGCTTAATTTGCGATACAGAAAAGGGGGTGGTGATGAACAGAGTGTCTGAATTAAGCAGACCACTCTTACCCAGTCCAAAGATCAGGGCTTGATCATCACCGTTATTTATCTCACTACACCATCCCAGCTCAGAAACTGGCTATATGCAAATCAGTCTGTCCCTGGCCCAGTGCATCATGGGAACAGGGCAGACTAAACTACCAATCCAATTCTTCACCAGAAAGGAGACAAGCTACCGGGGACCGGTTTCTGGCATTTCAGCCGTCTTCGGCCCGGCTTGCTTGAATCCTGATGGTGCAGTGAGAAAGGGACTCATGTCTGAGTATACCCTGCCACACCTATAGTGGCCAAAAACGATACAGAAAGGGGGGTGGTGATGAACAGAGTGTCTGAATTAAGCAGACCACTCTTACCCAGTCCAAAGATCAGGGCTTGATCCATCACCGTTATTTATCTCACTGCACCATCCCAGCTCAGAACCTGGCTATATGCAAATCAGTCTGTCCCTGGCCCAGTGCATCATGGGAACAGGGCAGACTAAACTACCAAGCCAATTCTTCACCAGAAAGGAGACAAGCTACCGGGGACCGGTTTCTGGCATTTCAGCCGTCTTCGGCCCGGCTTTTCTGAATCATTTTTGTCCACCATAAGCGTGGAAGGGTATACTCAGATGTGAGTCCCTAGCTCATTGCACCATCAGGATTCAAGCAAGCCGGGCCGAAGACGGCTGAAATGCCAGAAACCGGTCCCCGGTAGCTTGTTTCCTTCCCAGTATAAGAATTGGCTTGGTAGTTTGGTCTGCCCTGTTCCCATGATGCACTGGGCCAGGGTCAGACTAATTTGCATATAGCCAAGTTCTGAGCTGGGATGGTGCAGTGAGCTAAAAAACGGTGATGGATCAAGCCCTGATCTTTGGACTGGGTAAGAGTGGTCTGCTTAATTCAGACACTCTGTTCATCACCACCCCCTTTTCGGAATCATTTTTGTCCACCATAAGCGTGGAAGGGTACACTCAGATGTGAGTCCCTAGCTCATTGCACCATCAGGATTCAAGCAAGCCGGGCCGAAGACGGCTGAAATGCCAGAAACCGGTCCCCGGTAGCTTGTTTCCTTCCCAGTATAAGAATTGGCTTGGTAGTTTGGTCTGCCCTGTTCCCATGATGCACTGGGCCAGGGTCAGACTAATTTGCACATAGCCAAGTTCTGAGCTGGGATGGTGCAGTGAGCTAAAAAGCGGTGATGGATCAAGCCCTGATCTTTGGACTGGGTAAGAGTGGTCTGCTTAATTCAGACACTCTGTTCATCACCACCCCCTTTTCTGAATCATTTTTGTCCACCATAAGCGTGGAAGGGTATACTCAGATGTGAGTCCCTAGCTCATTGCCCATCAGGATTAAAGCAAGCCGGGCCGAAGACGGCTGAAATGCCAGAAACCGGTCCCCGGTAGCTTGTTTCCTTCCCAGTATAAGAATTGGCTTGGTAGTTTGGTCTGCCCTGTTCCCATGATGCACTGGGCCAGGGTCAGACTAATTTGCATATAGCCAAGTTCTGAGCTGGGATGGTGCAGTGAGCTAAAAAATGGTGATGGATCAAGCCCTGATCTTTGGACTGGGTAAGAGTGGTCTGCTTAATTCAGACACTCTGTTCATCACCACCCCCTTTTATGATTCTTTTTTGTCCACCATAAGCGTGGAAGGGTATAATCAGATGTGAGTCCCTCGCTCATTGCACCATCAGGATTCAAGCAAGCCGGGCCGAAGACGGCTGAAATGCCAGAAACCGGTCCCCGGTAGCTTGTTTCCTTCCCAGTATAAGAATTGGCTTGGTAGTTTGGTCTGCCCTGTTCCCATGATGCACTGGGCCAGGGTCAGACTAATTTGCATATAGCCAAGTTCTGAGCTGGGATGGTGCAGTGAGCTACAAAATGGTGATGGATCAAGCCCTGATCTTTGGACTGGGTAAGAGTGGTCTGCTTAATTCAGACACTCTGTTCATCACCACCCCCTTTTCTGAATCAGTGCTTAATTTGAGCGAGTGGTTTCCGGTGCTCCACACCGCACTTAATTGTCAGCACCGGTACCTATGACAGTCTCCCACATGGTGGTGCTGTTTTTGAATTTAGAGATGAGCCCAACAAGTGTTGTTTATAAATCAAATACACACTAAGAATGACTGATGCCTGCTGCCAAAGCCACTCTTAACTTTGGGGTTCTGAAAATTTCAGAATTGTCACACTTGTAGGAGTGTGATTTATTAGTTAGGCTGTTACTGTAATTGACAGCGGCAATGGGCAGTGCAAGCAGAAGTGGTCTGCCGACTCGAGCCCTGGCACTCATTTTTATATTTTTTTTTTACAAATTAAGCACCTAGTCTACCAGTTAACTCAACTGCAGTTTTTCTACAGTCTTTAATGAACTGTAGAACTGTCTTTAATGAACACCTATAGTGCTAACATTATGTCATCAATATAAAAGTGAGGCCCTCCTCAATTGTAACCTTATCCCGAAGAGTTGGCTGACGTAAATGAGCATTGAGTTGCAGGGATACTAACAGCAGTGTTGCAAGTCAAGTCAAGTCAAGTCAAGTCAAGTCAAGTCAAGAGATTTATATAGCGCGCTACATACCCAGAGGGTCTCAAGGCGCTTGAAGAAGGGTGGGGAATTACTTGTCGAATATCCACGTTTTAAGTTGCTTTCTGAATGCTAGGTGGTTCTGAGTAAGGCGAAGGTGAGTGGGAAGTGAGTTCCAGGTTTTAGCTGCCAGGTAGGAGAAGGATCTACCTCCCATGGTGGTTTTGTTGATGCTAGGTACAGTGGCCAGGGCTTGGTTGGAGGATCGTAGCTGGCAGGAGGGGGTGTAGAAGGACAGTCGTGAGGCATTCGGGTCCAATTTCGTAAAGTGCTTTGTGTGCGTGGGTTAGGAGGCGGAAAGTAATCCTCTTATTGACGGGGAGCCAGTGGAGGTTTTTCAGGTGACCAGAGATGTGTTCTTTACGCGGGATGTCTAATATGAGCCTGGCTGAAGCGTTCTGGATGCGTTGGAGTTTTTTCTGGAGTTTTGCGGTGGTACCGGCGTATAGGGTGTTTCCGTAGTCCAGGCGGCTCGTGACCAGTGCGTGGGTGACCGTTTTCCTAGTTTCGGTGGGGATCCAGCGAAATGTTTTTTTGAGCATGCGAAGAATGTTGAAGCAAGATGAAGAAACGGCGTTGACTTGTCTGTTCATCGAGAGTGAGGAATCCAGGATGACGCCCAGGTTCCGTGCGTGGTCCGTCGGGATGGGTGCTTTTCCAAGGGCCTCTGGCCACCAAGAGTCATCCCAGGCGGAGGGGGAGGTGCCTAGGATGAGGACTTCTGTTTTGTCTGAGTTCAGTTTTAGACGGCTGTGCTTCATCCATTCGGCTACTTCTTTCATTCCTTCATGCCGGTTGGTTTTGGCGGTGTTTGGGTCTTTGGTGAGTGAGAGGATCAGTTGAGTGTCATCAGCGTAGGAGATGATGTTGTGGTTGTTCACTTTATGGCTAAATTGGAAACGTTATTATGTAATGTTAGAATATAAAATGTATAACGTGTATTTATATTAGGGTGAATAGAATGTTGGGGCATTTGGAAAGCTGCATTCACAGTGGTTGTAATGTGTTACAGTGGCTGTGCCGTACCTATCTTGCAGGCCTGTATAAAATCTGCAGTAAAGATTTAATGAAACAATACGTTTCTTCGCCTTCATTGACTGCTATCCGTCTCAACAAGCAGGTTTAAAAATGTGAGGGGAGATACGGGGTTTTAGTCGTAGGAGGCAAAATAGGGGGTTACAAATTACTTTGAGATATGTCTGTATAGGTACAGCATCCCCTTTAAACGTCGGTTTACTCAGCCTACCCACCTTCTTAGTCACACGCATCTGCTTCATCTAAAAAATTCATCTTTTTGCATAGAGAGAAGTGGGCGGCACATCTTTCACATGGTAAGCCACACAATTTGTGTAGATCTGTGTAAAGTAGATATCTATTTATTTCAGGTTTTTCTTTGTATGCAAGATTCCACTAAGCTCTAACCACCAAGACATTACAACGTGGTACCAGTTACATTATGGGTGTGGCAGGGCTAGGGTTTGCTGCAACAGGCCTATACTGAGAATTTTCATATGGGGTAGGATGTGGCTGCAAGAGATGCATATTGGTATTTTTCTGTAGTTGTAGCTACATAGTTTCTTTAATAAACCCAAGGGACCACCTGGTCTCAGATGCATGCAGATTTTTTTCTCATTTCCAGAAAGCTCCACACCTTAGGATTTTTACCATGTAACCAAATTGGCTGGTCTCTAGGTTATGTCAACATTAAGGTCCTACTTCTCTACAGTGTAGTATCAGAGCCTCGGATATTCAATGCTAAATGGAGTGGACCCAAGACCTTTCAATACAGCGGTCTTGAAGGGTAGAGCCTCAGTTGCTATCAGATCCACTAGCAGCAGAGATGTCATACCTATAAAGAGAGCCCTACAACACAGCTGCCTCAAGATGCCGTTCTTTTGATGCTGATCCATTGGAAGGGATACTGCAGATCATTACAGCCAAGCAGAAAACCAAGTACTAGTCTAAAGCCTAGGGAGCCAGCGGATTACTGCCTTCCCATTAGGGTGATCAAGTCAACATGCCTCCAAGCTGCACATCTGGTAAGAGCATGGGACAGAGACTGCCACCCTCCTCACATGTGAGCCCCCTCTATGAACCTACTGTAGCCCTTTACCTCTCTAAAGGTAGGAACGACTTACTGGAACAATTCGGCTCACAGCTCTGCTGCAGGCAGAGACAGCATGGAGAAGGGTCTTCAAGGTCGGTAACTGTATTGGGTCCTGGCAATTGCATGTATATTGACACATTATATTGCAATAAAAAAAAAATGGTAATGTAGTTTCTTATATAGCGCACGTATCACCACAAAGGGCATCTCGGCGCTTGCTTTGGGAACCCGTCCTGGTTTTCCCTGTGGGATAGCCCAGCTGGGCACCCCCAAGGTGAAAGCCAGGCATCCCGCCGCGGGGGCCGTAGTGGAGATTGAGCAAGCTATTGCCCAGAGTTGCAGAGCGTGAACCCCTGATTCAAGTAGGCACCGAAGCGAGAATTATCAGGTCCGTGGACATTTGGGCTCCAAACCCTGCCGCGTCGGGAATTGAACCCTGGTCCCGGGCTGACCTCTGCTTCTGGGTCTGCCTCCTCTAACCGGTGAGCCACACTTCTCCACTCCAATAGCAAACAGATTGCACAGTTCATACAAGTTTATAAATAAGGAACCTGAAAGAAAGAGCAGACGCTGAAAAGTACATAGTGGTAATGCTGAATTCTCAAAATCCCCTAATAACAGAAATGATTTGAAATACAGGATATACATAAGCAGAGAGTTAGCATATTCACATTATCACCCTTTGCGACAAAAAATGGCAATCATACATCAAATTACATCTTCATTTAGGCAATTCCCATTGTTGTTCTTTTTTTTACTATAAGTATACAAGTTTAGCCAATTCTCAATAATGCTGTGCAATCAGAATAGGTTTAAGCAAGATACACTGTTTACTATATGCAGATGTTAAAGACTACTGGATAGCCAATTAAAAGAAAAGTTTATGAGATACTCAAAAGTACCCGTATCTGATGTGGTCTCAACAGTCTTCATATTTGTTTTACTATCCAAATTGCTGCAGACGGATCCCTGAAATAAAAAATATGCATTTTTTTGTAGATGTCCATGAGCAAAATAAACCCATATTAGCTATGGAACATTAGGAAAAAAATGTAATCCTCCACATACAAACAGCAATACCTCTATACCAATTACTAGTTTATTAACATGTGATGCGGTAATCCACACAGCAGCTTCCTTTTTATTATCATTGTATTATCAAAGTAAAACGTGCTCATTCAAGGTTGCAGCTGCAAAATTTACATACTTGGTTAAATCATATAAACAGGATATTAGCACATCAGCAAAGTTTCAACTTCTCAAGTTAGGTTTAATATTCAAACTGGAAGTGTCCAATTACCAAGGAGTCTGATGCACTACAAGCACTGCTTAAATATTATGGGAAGCCTGATCTCCATGGGAATGACACTGCACAAAAAGATTTAATTGAATTTCACTGGCTCTCTTTAATTGTAGCTCAGTATTCAAGTTGTTGATTACACTGACCGTCATGTCGGGCAGCTTGAGGCAATTAGCCTTAAGTTCATCTTGACTAGTTAGAAAAAAAATGAGAAATGTTACAGGATTGTATGATTTCTCTTGAGTTCCGGGGAGGAAGGAGGGTTGTTCATTGATTCAGGAAAGATTCCTATGGCAGAGAACCAGTTATATAGGTAAGAAACTATCTTCTCCATTGTGAGAAGTTGGCCTGGTATATGATGTCCACTATTCTAGTGGGTACCTTGCACCAGTCCAAACGACCCTTATTGATGGTAGGTTTAAAGTCAACCTTTATAGAAAGCTATCCTAGTGGTAGCTGTGGAAAGCATTCTTCAGGCTAAGAGTTAGAGGCGAGTTAAGCAAGTTGTTTTACCAGTTATATCTCTTGAATGATTAAATGAAAGCACACCACACAAGGTATATATCAAATATATATGTATTTAATCTAAACACAACCCCTCTGGACTCTTTATGAGATCAGAGGTAAAAGTACAATACAAGGAAGTTAATTAGCATACGATAAGTTGCACAGTATACATTATGCCCTAGGGGCCTCACAAACCATATTCTAAAATAGTGGTATAAGAACCACGTGAGGGTTAGAAAGCAGGCCTCTGGCCTGTAGAACCGCTGGGGCTACCAGGAACCACCCAAGGTAGAGACGCAGAAGGCCCACGGGGACGCGTGCAGTGTCTAAACACAGCCGCGGATCACCATTGACTTTCCATGGAGAATGAACAAGTTACAATTTTAAAGATTAAGGGCGCTTAGAGGTGAACTACGATGGAACCCTTTTAGACTAGAACACTTCGAGAGCCCAGACGCACAGGAGCACCGGAGTACTCGTGTTACCTCACTCAGGGAAGCCGGGTGCATAGGTATCTGGTTTCGTCGTCAATTCCAATGGAGAGCTGCGAAGAAATGCTGCAGGCGACTAGAGAAAAAGTGTCCGGGTGAATCCAAGGGAGGATCTAAGATGTGAAGAACCTCTAAGCAGAGGGGACAGAGTCTGGGTCACTAGCCAGTGACCAGGATGGTGATAGGGGGATGCCAACTAATGTTGGGTGTTTCCAGGTGAAAGTTGTGAAGCTTGGCTCTTCAGCCACGAGGGCCAGGAGGCGTCGACGACGACCAGGAGCTGGATTCGAGCTGTCCCATGAAGGATGTTGAGTGCTGCAGGGTCAGAATCTGAATTGGACCCAACAAGCCTTGGCAACAGCAACCCACGCAAGATGACGAGATTGGCTTCGGTTCAGACTAGCAAGGTCTGGGGGACTCCTACTTTTGAAGGGAGTCAGAGCACGTCTGGAGAAACCAGGAAAGCTCAAGAAATAAAAGATTGTCCTTCGTGGGGGCTCACTAGCCAATGGACTAGGAACTGCGAAGGAGCCTCGAGCTGCAGTGAAGAAAGGGGACTCACGGGTCACTCGTTGAGTGCTGGCCTCTGTACTTCGGTGCAAAATGTGCTTGGGGGAGGGGCTTCAAATACCCCCATGCACAACTTCGGGATACCTCGGGAAGTAAGTGCAGTTGCAAAAATGCAGGATGTCCAGGAGTTCCGGTCCCACGTCTCTCGCGTCAGCTACGGGTCTCAGCTTTGCTGGGATCTCGGGTCAGCTTCAGAGATGTCTGGAAGTCCGTGTCCTGTGTCGCAGATTCTTCGGGATCCGCCAGGAGCTTCGAAAATGCAGACCGGCAAATATGCTGTTGGTGCCTGTTTGAACCGGGTGGTTACTCCTTGACCACAAGAGAGATTTCTTCTGTCTTCCAGTCGATATGGAATGTCGTGGGTCCAAGATATATGTTGCAACGGTAATTGAATAAAAAAAGACTGTAGGTTCGGCATGAAACTCCTTCACATAGTAGAATTAGCGTGTAAAGCAAGTCAAAAAAACAAAACATTATGGATAAGTTGAAAATATGTTCCTGGAATGTGGCTGGGCTTAATGATAGGGAGAAAAGGGCTCAGCTGTGTGGGGTATTCAGCCAAAATCCATTTGATGTAATATGTCTACAAGAGACCCATATCCCTAGGGCAGAAAGATTGTATTGAGGGTCCCTGGATTTAATTTATTGGTAAATACAACTCACACCACGAGAACTAGAGCCATTTCTCAGCTTAAAGGGAGCTTGGGTTTAGTTGACATATGGGATATTAAAAAAAACATCCTGACCCCGGATATACTTATTTTTCGCATCCATTTGGGTAACAAGAGACTGCTCTGATAAGGCACTAATCAGCAAGTTCCCAAACATTATCTCTGACCATATTTTTTTATCTCTTACATTAGATATCGCAAATTTGAATAGACCCCAATCAGTATGGACTTTTGATAGAAAACTACTTGTCAATAAAGATTACACTTAATATATTAAGATATGGACTCAGGGCTTTTTCGACTGTAACCAATATAGTACATCCAGGGGCACAGTTTGGGATTGCTTCAAGGCCACAATTCGGGGTGAGACAATTAGCTATGTAGCCAAGCGTAGGAAGGACGCAGATATGGTTAATAAGTTACAGCTTCAAGAGCTAGCTAAAATAGAGAAGCATGCTACCCTAATAATGCAGGGAGAAGATGGGGGATCAACCTTAAGAGAAATGCTTATTCTCAAAACCGAGATAAATAGTAGGTTTTCCCAGAAGGTGGCTGAGACCTATCAATCAAACCGCAATAAGATCTATGAAGACGGTAAGAAAGTAGGGAAGCAGCTAGCTCTTCGTACCCACCAGAAACAGTCTCTCAATTAAATAACCATTATTGAAGCGGAGGGTCAGGAATATACAACACCTGAGGACATATTAGATACCTTTAGAAAATACTATCAAAATTTATACCAAAATGAAGATACGCTTGATTCTGAAGCAATTAAAGAGGCCCTGACTAGTTGGCTGACCGAGCCCGAATCAAACATATGCATAGACGATATTACTAGGGAAGATCTTGAAGAATATAACTCATATTGAAGTTCAACATGCCCTATCAGAATTAGCTTCGAGTAAAGCCGCAGGCCCCGACAAATTGCTTCTTGAATTGTACAAAATTTTGGGTAAAATTATAACAGCTTATCTTTTAGATCTATTTGTGGGGATTCAAGGGAGTGGCAGCCCTCTGGATTATGGAGAGAAACGAATAGTTATATTTCCAAAAAAAGATAAGCCCCCTAGATTACCCTCTTCATATCGTCCAATCTCAATAATAAACTCGGATTCGAAGCTATTTTCCAAGATTCTGGCTAATCGGCTCAGGGGGATCATCAAACATCTGGTCTCCCCGTGGCAGCATGGCTTTATCTCTGGTAAGTTCACTACGGACCATACCCGTCAGGTTATAAGTTTATTTGATGTCATTGATGCAGTGGGGGGTCAGATGTCGATGATCCTCCTGGATGCCGAGAAGGCCTTCGACCGGGTCTCTTGGGAATTTCTATGGCCAGTGTTAGATAAAAATAACTTGGGACCCTGTCTCAGGAAGTCAATTAGGGCAATGTACCACTCTCCTAAGGGTAGGGTACTGGTGATGGGCCAGGAATCTAGGTTATTCGACATATTAAGAGGTACAAGGCAGGGATGTCCCTGTTCTCCGATTTTATTTGCCCTATAGATAAATCCTCTGATTTTGAAATTACTTACTAGTGATGCAAATAAACCAATCACGGTTGGCCCCTATGACACCAAGATATTGCCGTACGTCGATGATGTGGCGGTAATAACACCTAATCCCACCAGAAATACCAGAAATAGAACAAATCACTCAAGCTTTTGGTCAGATCTCCGGGTATTTTCTTAATCGGGGTAAAACAATGGTTATTTGTACCGAGAATATTATTTTCGAAGATCCTAAAAGAGTAGACAGTGCAGTGTATTTAGGAGTGTGCATATCCCCTAAAATAGGCAAGATTATCGAGCTAAATTATGAGCCCCTTCTTAAAACTATGAAGAAAGACTTAAAAATGATTGACAGACTACACCTCTCAATTATCGGGAGAGGTAAATTTCTTAAAATGAATATCCTTCCTAGGGTGCTGTATCTGTTTCGTGCCATCCGTTAATGGTGGAAGATAAGATCATCAAAGCACTTGAGTCTCAAATGAGCAAATTTGTATGGAACTATGGGAAAGTAAGGAGATCTTTGCGTTATCTATCCCTTCCCTTCTTTAGAGGGGGCTTAGCAATCCCTAATATAGCGTTTTATCTGTGGGCTACGCTGCTCCAGCAAATGCCGCCGTTATTTCTTATAAAGACAACAGAATCAACCATAGAAGACAATTCCATACCGTCAATCTATGAGTTAGCGATAGGAAATAAGGCTAAAGGCCTCTTATTAAAACAAGTAGAACCATCATATTTTAAAAAGGTTAAGTTCAAGATAATAACCAGCGCTTGGAGAATTTGGAAGAAAACTGCGAGGTATCTTAATATTCCCAAATTCAATAAATATACATTTTATGGCACTCTTCCTTGATACCAGAACAAGCTAACGACGATATCTCCAGGAGATGGGAAAACGTGGGGGTGTTAACTATAGGGGACTTCTTACATCCTGTTTATGCTAATAGGTTTCAATATCTGCAAAATAATTTCTCAGTCCAGAGTACAGATACTTTTAAATTCATCCAAATTAATACGATTATTAATTTGAAAATTCCAGCAATTCCTTTAGTCAATATTCCCTTACTGGATTGCATAGGAACATCTACAACCAGAATAGGTACCATTTATGATATCCTAATAGAAAGGCAGCAAGATGACATGGGGATTACGGAAGCGGGCTGGGCAAGAAAACGTAATAATCCCAACGTCGACATCGATATGTCATTACGGCTCTAAACTAAGCTTTTTGTTTCCTCCAACTTGAAAGCTCAGTTACATAAAACGATATATAACCTATATTACACACCTGCCAAACTACATTCTTGGGGAAAAAGAGCGAATGCAGAGTGTCCAAGATGTGGAATAAGTCCTGCACATTTGTTCCACATGCTTTATGAATGTGACAAATTAACACCCTTTAGACGAATGTTAGCAGGTTTTTGGCAAGAAGTATTTGGGCATACAGTAGCGGAATCTTCCACTCTTTATATTCTGGGATATGACAATACTTTAATGCATACTAAGGAAGAGGAAACATGTCTTTTCTTGGGAACTGCGGTATATAGAATAATCCTCGCAGCTCGTTGGAATGACTCAGTCCCCCCTAATTTCCAAATTTGGCTGGCTCGGTTTTTAGGCATTTTTAACCAAGAGAAGGCCATTTTTCCGTGTAGAGGGAAGAAGGCCAAAGCTCAAGGAATCAAAATTTGGGAGCCTATCGAAATTTGGAATACCAGTAAAAGATCTTTATAATGAGGTAACATTTTGGGGGATAGCCAAGTAAAAAGTTGTATTTTATAATTGTATAAAATTGGTCTTTTAAAGATTTTAAAATTATTAGCACTGTTTAAAAAATCTTGTCGGATTGATTATATTTTTGATATCTCCTGTTAATACGAGTTGCTTATCCATCAAATCTTTTGAAATATTTAAATGAAATTCTTATGCTTCCCTATGTGATAATCATTTTTATAATTTGTCTGTCTCTATTGTACAATTTTTAAGTGTTGCCAAATAAAAATATTTAAAAAAAAAAAGATTTATGTTGCAGAGTTTCATCCAGGATAATTTAAAGTTCTAGGGACTGGGTTCCTATTCTTATAGTAAATTTAGGGGTTGGACTAACTCTAAGGTCCCACCTATGAGTGGAACTGGGGAGGGGGTGGTTACACCCCTTCCCCTTTGTCCAGTTTCGCGCCAGAGTTGGGGCTCAGTGCCCCAGCAACCGGTTTGAACTGGGAAATGCATGGAGCACCTTGTGTCCCCCAGGCAGTGTCTGAAAAGCATTCACTGAATGCAACCCACCCTGCCCCAATACACTAAAGCCTGTCTGGGGAGGTGCCAGCACCTTCCTGGACAGGAAACCTATTGTCCAGGCCTCCCCTGCCGGAGTTTCGTCCAACAGCAGGAGGGCAGACTCGTGTCGGTGGCAGCAGCATCCATTCTGTGATGCTGGGCCTCTGTTTAACTTTAACCGGGTATAACAGTGTGTACAGGTCTTCTCCCTCTAGAAGGGAGGAATGCTACCCCCACCATCAGAACTGGTGGGGGGTAGTATTCAAAAGTGTTTGACACCAAACACGACATGTTTTGATAAAGCCAAACTAAAGTCAGCACTAACCGCGAGGATTATAATGCACTTAAGAGTATATGGTATGGCTATATCATAGAACAGCTATAAGGAGATATTTCCGAAATCAGCAGAGGGGCTCCGCTCATGCTAGGGCACCCTCTCACACAAAACCAAGCACTCTGCCTTCAGGATTGTCAAGGCCTGCCATAGGAGTGACTTATAGGTTACTATGTGTCTATATGCAACGGTAGATATAGGTATACTATATCTAAGTAAGGGGTGCTTCCACCACCTTACCCAGGCTGCAAGTGCAGAGCTGTGGTGTCAGTTTAAAAGGCTAACCAGGGGTGGCACAATACATGCTTCAGCCCCTGGTAGGCCTCTGGGGTACCTATGGCCTGGGTACCTTAGGTACCCTATACAGGGACTCCTAAGGGTGACCCAGTAACCAATCAGGTATGTACCTAAAGTACATGGTATCAATTTAGAAAGAGAACAGCTATGCTGTGGTCCTGATTAGCAGGGCCACAGACATACTAAAGTCGAAAAACCAGTGAAACACAGCAAAAAGTGGGGGTAACCATAGGAAGCAGACCCTACTCACCTACATCCATCATCATAGGATTTTTTATCATTTTCATGAATGGAGAATAGACTATTAAACTCCCTCAACATGCAGAGTCGAGAGGACTCAGAGAGCTTTCTAGCTAAATAATTTACACAAAGAGCCTTGATCACCTTGGATTTCCCTTCTAGCATATAAATCCAGACAATCGTGTTTAACGAAAAGTATGCTCTGGCTTCCAAGTAGCCGCTCTGCATGGACTTAAAGCATAGGCTCTGAGATTGCTCACGAGTTGCAAAGTACTGGAAAGACATCTGTTCTACAATATCGACTGCTACTGGCCATCAATATCTTTTTAGCCTAATTGTATACTGGGACTTTTTAAACATGTGCAGGAAGCAAGCAGGCAAATAGATAAATATCAAACTGTGGTGCAGAATCTTCCTCATGACTTTAATCAGGAAGTACCTGCTCGGTTTCATGCTTGGCTCATTGGACAGGTACAGGCAATCTGTGTACTTCTACTGAATTGGCCTTCAAGACTACCGGGATAATTCTAGTTTTATTCCGTTTAACTTTGGCCAGTACTCCCAGTATCAATTAAATTGCAGTGGAGGGGTGGGCTTCATACAGACCACTTCATCAAAAGAATTGCTCCAGGAATCTGGATGCGAAAACCATGCCATTTTGCTGAATCAGCAATGGCAAAAAAATCACTGCTTGGTGTTCCCCAGCATTCAAATACTTGACCGAGAACCTTCATTGATGATCAATTCACTGTTTTATATATACCTGGTTAGAACATTTACATGCTGACTTGAACTCTTGGATGGTGAACGTTTTGAATCTATTTAAATACAGAGGTTCTTAGATATTGGCAAATACCAAATATTCTGATCCCCAACCCCCAGTAATAATGCTCTCAAAATGACCTCAGCTTGGTTGTTTCAGTAATACATTACTGTCAAGTTGTCCTTTTGAATATGGATTTTCTCGATCCTGATGTTTGGAAGAAATTGCTTCAGAGTCAAGTCTTGAGAAGGGATTTTATATATTTTTTAATAGTCTTGCTTGTTTGCTTCAGTAGTAGATGGTTTTGGAAAATCTATAAGAGTAGCTCCAAAAGACCAGAAACTATTGGCATAAGCCGTTTTGGAAGAGCTCTACGTTGAAGAGTTATGAAAATCACTGAAGAAGCAATTTGTCGAGCCTCAAAAGTGATGCTCAGAGCGTCGGGGCTCTTTCTTAACCCACACAAGTCGACCCTATGGGTGCTGGATGGTGGCGCGGTGGACTTCCCATGGGCTGCGTCCCTTCGGATTGCAGTGGAGGGAGTGAAATATCTGGGAGTTTTCCTCTCTGCCTCGCCCGCGGAGGCGTGGAGCCGGAACATTCAACCGGTTTGGGACCGGGTCCAGTTGGACATCAAGACGTGGACACGCATGCCTCTTAACATTTACGGTCGGTCGGCCATCTTTAAGATGGTGGCCTTGCCCCGTCTCCTTTACCAGCTGCAGAATCATCCCTACCCGATTGATCCGCAGTGGTTTCGCAGTGTTGACTCTGTATTGGGCAGGTTCTTGTGGGCTGGAGGTGCCTCCAGGGTGGCGCTCCGTACGTGCTTCCTCTCTACTTACTGTGGCGGCTTGGCTACTGCAGATATGCTGTCCTACTATCAGGCCTCCCATCTCCTGGTGCTCAACGAGTGGTGGTATGGGGACTGCTGTGACCCGGCCTATGCCCTGGAGCACTCTCTAATGGGCGACGCCTCCCTTCACACGTTGTTGTATTCGGCCAGGAGGAGACGACTGCTCCCACGAGTTACCCAGGTGGTTTTTGCTGTTTGGCGGAGGGCCCTGCACCGCATGGGCTGGTGGGGTAAACTGACGGCGGAGACTCCGTTGTGGCGTAATGGCCTGCTGCCGGCGCTGGCGTCGCTGCAGGGCTTCGACGGCTGGGACACAATAGGGGTCTCGTCCCTGGGGCATGTCCTCTCCGGCACCACTCTTAAATCCTTTCAGGAACTTCGTGCCGAGTTCAACATGTCCAGGTCCCAGTTCTTTCGTTATCTCCAATTTCGCCACGCTCTTACTCCTAGCCTGGTGGGGCTGGAGCAGCTCCCGGACTTCAGTCCCATAGAAGCGAAGCTGTTTATGGGAGATTTGGGTGACAAAAAAGTCTCCCAGATATACCGCTCCTTGGTCACGCATTGCTCCCCTTCGCTCTCGACACTGAAGGCCCTATGGGAGGCCGATGTTGGCCCCTTGGACGAAGACGACTGGCGCGAGGCCCTCGAGTCCCCCCGGGGGGCTGCCATTGCAGTCCGCCTCCGCTTTATTCAGTTCAAATATCTGCATCGAGCTTATTTCACAAGGGACCGTTTGTGGCGGGCGGGCCTGATTGCAACCCCGGAATGCCTGAGGTGTGGTTCGGAGAGAGGCACCCTCTTTCACACTGTGTGGTCTTGTGTGCGGTTGACTCGGTTCTGGGCCGGGGTCTGGGATTGCCTGTCTGAGGTGCTGGGGTGGGACCTGCCCCGTACCCCTAGGTTGGGCCTTCTTCACGTCCTAGAAAATGTTGGGGGCAACATCTACAAGCGCCATCTGTTGCTGCTGGGGCTGGTCGTGGCAAAGAGGGACCTGGCACAGGCCTGGAAGAGTGAGCGAGCCCCCCCCCCCCGCCCCCCCCTCAGTGCCTGGACTTTATCATGGGCTTGGAACAGCCAGTTCGAGGCTCGGGGATGTCCCCGCAAACATTTCAAGATATGGAAACGAAGGGCAGACTATAGGGGCCTGCCTCTCGACCCTCCTATGGACTTGGATGATGCATTACCGCAGGATGTGGACCCTGCACCCTAGGCCGTTGGCCGGCTCCACCCTTGTACATCTTCTCTTATGGTTGACTCATGATCACGTGCACAGGGTTAGGGTGGGATAAGGGGTGGGCAGTGGACGGGGTTGGTGGGAGTTTTGGGGTAGGTGGGCGGGAGTGTTTTTTGAAATTTCGCTTCATACATGGGGTTCGATGCTATGACAATGATGTGTCTTTTCATATTTACTGTTGACAGTCTCCTCCTGACTGTGGAGGGCTGTGCTTACACCTGATTGAACTCCTAATAAAAATGGTTTTGAAAAAAAAAAAAAAAAAGTGATGCTCAGCTTGGAGGCGTCTCTGCCCAAAACTTCATGGAAACTGACAATGTCCTCTACTGGTGACATTCTCCAAGGTGATCTCGGAGATAGAAAGGAGAATGGTCTCATCTGGATGGAGTTCTTACCATACCATGAAGAAGGGGATCTCTTGATCTTCAGCTATCGCTCCTTGGACAGTGTTTGTAAACTAAACACGTTTACTAATCTGATAAGGAAAATAAGTGGAATGCGGATGAAGATGTTCTCTGGGTTGTTCCTGTTGTC
This sequence comes from Lissotriton vulgaris, assembly GCF_964263255.1. NCBI lineage: Eukaryota > Metazoa > Chordata > Amphibia > Caudata > Salamandridae > Lissotriton > Lissotriton vulgaris. The sequence continues at coordinate 1,098,557,175 of NC_141695.1, forward strand.
CAAAACACTGTGGCCTAAATGGTGACGTGCACTGATGGGGTACTTCCAAGTTAAACTGCACTGTAAAGGTTTCACGGTGCACACCTTCTTTATTTCAATTTCAGTTGTTTTAATCATTTTAGTCGTCTTCTGTTGCGTGCTTCCCCGAAAAAACGCGCACAGCCCTGCCACGTTATTTGAATATAACGCACTGGAAGGAGGAGTGATTCCACCCCTCGCCGGGTGCACTGCTTTAATGTCCAGGCATCACAAATTATGCCACACGTTAAATCTTTTGTTTTCTTCTTCTTTATTTTAATCACAATAATCCACATCTTGTTACATTCTTCTTATTTTCACATCTTTTCGCTCTGTCACAAGCGGGAACGCTTACATCTAGCTTTGTTCTAAATGAGGCAGAAATGCTAATCCAAGCCTTCTTCTGCGCCACGATTGCCCATGTAAGTTTTGTTCATGTTCATTAAAATCCATATACCCAATGCATTTCGGGCCTTTAAGTTTGGCCCTTCGTCAGGGGTTATCTAAAATGCAAAATACATAATTAACTATATGTTCTATTCAGTGATACTGCATCTTAAATTCTCATAACATCTTTATCAAAACAGAGCTGTTGCTTAAACTAACGTTTTCCCGCTAATAAACGTAGCCTACCGCTACACATTATCCTGAATACCTCTACTCCCTTCCATGTCTTTCCACCTTGTTGTTATACTCCCCATGTGTCCCAAAGCCTCCCACGTCATCTGTCTACCCTTATCCCCCCTCCAGAATACTCCTTCCTATGTGCGCCTCTAACCACGTACTAATATTCCATTGCTTCATGCACATTCCCCCATTCTTTTTCATCATTGCATATGCGTACCTTTTTGCAAAATAATCACATTCTCGTGCTTGCGTCTGCTAGCACGAGAAGGGCTTTAAAGGGCTTTAAAGGGCTTTTCATGCCGTTGCAAATGAAAGTGGTGGGGGGGGGGGGGTCTGGGGAGTTAAGCCTGAGCTAAGTTGGCCCCTGAATGTATAGCCCTGCAGTTCTGCTCTGACCACCCTGAAGAACATCTGAATGCCACAAACTAAAACACTCCCCTGGTTAGCTGGACTGGTCAGACAACAAACACAGTTAATTGGTTGAAGTGGTGGACAAGAAGGAAGGTACCTCTCACAGGAAGAAAATTACGAAAAACGGGTGAGGTGAGTATTGTGCCAAAATGGCGGCACCATCAGGAGCAAGAATGCTTGGATAGCAAGTCAAGCTGGTGGATCTCAACACCTAAGGAAAGATGTAAAGAAGTATATGCATGACATACTGGATGTCAAGAAAGGTAATCGAGACAACCACGATGCGCCCCCCCCCCCCCTACCCCCTTCCTGAGAGCTGGGGAACTGGAGTTTGGGAGAACCATGAAAGAAGACATATCGTAGCAGCAACCAAGTGGGCACTGCCAATATACCACTTAAGCCACACAGGAGACTAACTGCTGAGAAAAGGCAACCAAGAAAGACATGAAGACCCTGAAATACAGGTTGTAGGTAGCGGTGGGAGCAATTCTGAGAGCAGGCACTTGACAGGAGATGAAGTGTTCGTGGACAGAGCAGAGGGCCTGATAGACAAATGCGGACTGGGGCCAAGATCGCGGACGTGAATGTCTTGCTAGCGAGACAACAGTTTGGGCACCGATCACTGCAGAATCGCAGGGGAATGAGGTGATCGCTCAAGGAAGGCAATCAACACACAAACTGGCAGTAAGGAGCATTGGAGGTCCAGGAGAGAGCACTGAAGACCCACCAATAGAAGCCAGAGGTTAGATTAAGAAATGTACAAGGGCAGACCCAAAACTTAAAAGGTTCACCTGTCAATAGGAGCATGCAATGAGCAAGAAAAGCTGGCCAAATACTCAAGAGCAATGTTCTTGGGGCAAGGGGAGCTAAGGCGGTCCACAACAGGCGCACGCCGATTAATCTGGTTGCAATAGGGCATCTGGCGCCACAGGAAATTAAATGATATCATTGCGCAAGGCAGTTAAATAAGCATAATTGGTAATAATACAAAGGGGCCTCAGACAGGACAATAGACAACCATGAAGAAAAGCCCTTCCACATCACTTTCATAAGCAGAAATACCCCCTTGATGAAAACACAGGGAAGATGAACCCTGTAAAAGAGATACACAGGCAAAGATGGTGCAGCAGAGAATGCCCCAACAAAATCTGAAACATAGCAGGTGATATCTGTGAAGTCTTATTTATGTCAACAACCAGACCTAGTTTCAAAATGGCAGCAGGCAGGAACAAGAGAGACAATAATATTAGAGACCTTTTGTAGCAGGATCAGGTGGCTTTTCCTGACACCAAAAAACCCGGTGGCGAGACCTTAGACACTGAAGCGGCAATAACAAAGATACTAAGAGCCATATGTATGAAGCAAATTCGCATTCTCAAATGCCGAAATTTCGACATTTGTGAATGCAAATTTGCAAAATGGTATGTATAAAGGAAAATGTGGTGCAAAATAAGGAATTGCGAATTTGCGATTCCTTATTTTGCTATTGCATTTAAGGAATCACAAATTTTGTGATTCCTTAATTGCAATGTATGATGCAAAAAAAAGTTGCAAATTGTCCCTAAGGAATCGCAAATTACCACCAACTTCAAGTTGGTGGAAATTTGCGAATTCCTTGAAAAATGCCAATTTTTACATTTTTCGAAGTGCCATGTGACGCACATACATGCCCTTAGAGCATGTATGTGCACCACATGTGCACCCAGGGTGTCCTTTGGACACCCCTGCACCCTTGAAATTATTTTTAATTTGCGATTCTCAAATTGCGAATCGCAAATTAAGAATAACTTCCCATTCATTCCTATGGGCCTCCTGGCCCATAGAAATGAATAGGAAAGTATTCCTAAATTGTGTTTCGCAATTTGCTAATCGCAATTAAGGAATTTTAAGAAATCGCAAAAAAAATGCGATTTACTACATACATACTAATTTGCGAATCTCAAACAGCGATTTCTTAAAAATAACTATTTAAGATTCGCAAATGGGTACCTTCATACATATGGCCCTAAAGCATTACGAAGCAATTTTACTTTGAGATGAGGAAAAAATAAAGTTAGTCTATATGGAGCTGAAATGCAGTCTGAAAGAAGTGAAAAGTAAGGCAATATGGTGAAAATATAAAAAAATGTCCAAGAGAAACTCTTGACCTGGAAGAACATAGGACCCACCTCATATTGCTGATTATACTTCAGAAGAAGCAGGGAAATTTAGAAAATAGATCAGGACAGTGCAACCTCCCAATAAAAGTTTGCTTTTGAACTTTCGGGACCATTTTAGCAGTTGCATTCTATTTAAAAAAATATATATATCTGTGTATTGAGTATTAAATTTCGTTGCAATTACACACAGTTGCCTATACAATGCTCTCAAAGCTTTACATAAGGTTAACAGTACTAGGCCATTCTCACGATTTGTTAAATACATGTTTTAACATTGCCATATCTGTACGTGCATTTCGTCATTCTAAGAGATTATTATTTTAATGTCTGTAATTAATACCATATTGGTTATTTTGCCCTTGGTAGACTCTCCTATACAGATGATTTTTGCAACAAGTTTTAACAGAAATAACAATAACTTCTGAGCATTTTACAGCAACTTTCCTTCAGTACATATTGTAAGTGGTTAATGGCACACAATTCCCCCCTTGGTTTTCACAGTACTATATCATTTAAGCAGGCATTATGTATGGTGTGATGTGTAAAATTTGCTGTTGACGAGTATTCTCCAGCAGCTTCGGGTCTTAGGGGGATAGGATATATCATAGCTATGTTGAGTAGGTTGCAATCAGCCAATGCAGTGCTCTTGTTGGGTTGATACACGTATGCATGGTGGTAAGAGAGGAGTATCTACAGGCCCTGCCTTAGCTCCACCTGCCAACCGCTACTTAACAGTTGCCTTCTAATCGCAGATTAAGTAGCCATTTATTATCATTCTATATTGCTGGATGCTAAGTTTGTTTGACAAGCCACCACAGAAGTAGCTATTTACAAAGATCGTTTCCTAGAGAAGGATGTCCTAGGACATTAGTCACTGACAACGGCATTCAGTTAGTGTCTGTCACCATGAAAGATTTCCTTAAAAATTGTGGCATCACGCATATCACAACTGCCCTATATGATCCCCAAACTAACCACGTAGCACCACTGAAGATACTCCCTTTACGGTGTTGAAAAGAAAGGAACCTACATTCAGAGTATGTCCTTGGTGGTTTAAGAAAAGAAATAGGAATAACAAGGACAGTGATGTTTCAGAGTCTCTACATCAGAAAGCTGCCAACCGGGTAGCAGTTAAACAGTTTAGTAAATGTTGTCACGATCAAACGGTAAGGGTTAGTATGATGAATGTTATAGTTGGTAAATGTGTTTGTATTCTTAAACCCCATCACATGCTGAAATTACAGGGATGCCAAAGGGCAGAGCGGAAAAAGATGTAACAAATTATGTGTTGAATACTATCCTAGAGTGAAGGGAAGGAGAACCCATGCAAATTTGCAGAGCCCCCAAGGATACTGGGAGACATCCCGGAGCAAACATATCTCCAGACATTCCTGCACATCGCTACCACTTTCCAGAAACAGACATTTCTGAGGGTAGTATCAAAAGAAGACGAATCTCTTACAACTGACCAGATTTTGTGATCTTTCAGGATCTATCAGATATAATCCTACAAAAAAGCAAACCATCAGTTCAAAAACAATGTTCTAGAGAAACAAAGACATCAATCATAGATGGTGCCACCACTTCCAGATCAGTTTTGATTGGCAAGGCAAACAATGGTTGACAAAATCCCTCTTCAAAGTTGAGAAACAGAAGGACAAGGAAATAACCAGGACTGCCCCAGACCAGATATGGTGCAGGGTCTCTTAAACTCATAAAGGACAAACCTAGAGGAAAGAAGAACTATTGTTGGGATACAGAGAAGAGTAAAACACCTTCATAAAGTTAGTGGGCAGCCAACAAAAGACACCACGGACTCCGGAAACAACCATATAATAGGCAAAGAATTACAGCCAGGCTAAGTTCTATGAGAACAGAAAAAGACTGGAGGTTCAAACTATCAAGAGTGCAAATAAAACACCTTGTGGTGGCTGGACCAGTCCAAAAGAAGCTGTTCAGCTACGCATACTTTGTTTTTAGGTCTCGCTGGTGATGCAGCGCGATAGCGCTGTCGCCAGCGAGATCTATTGTTGTCGTCTTGCCTGCCAAGTGGTACAGACCGGGGCATGCACCGATTGGTGTCTGTGGACGCGCTTCTAAAGAGACGTGCTTCCATATACACACACAGCCCCTGCTTTCGCTTGGCTAGCATGCACTTATGTCGTGCACACCCCCCCTGAACACACACACACACAGACATGCATGCGCACGTACACATGCACGCACAGACACACGCACGCACACACACACACCCCCCCCTCCCTACAAGTAACCCCCACTTATCGCATCGCCGGCCTCAGTCGCCACTCCTGACTTCTGCAGCCACCGCGCGACAGCCTTGACGCTCCCGAACTTCCGGTTTCAGGATGTGCCCGCTCACAGCTTGATAATAACCTCCAGGGGGAGAATGGTTCGGGAAGTCCAACCCTTTTCCTGGTCTGTAGATTGACTGACAGGGTACAGAGACCCCTATACCTTGCCCCACCCACATGTAACCAGCAGATCTGCCCGCCTGGGCCAATGGGGCCGTCACTCCTCCCAGCTAGCCACATCATCATCTAAGAGTGGGGGTCAGTCCTGCTGAAGTGGTAGTAAGATTTATTTTTAAAACAAACATGAACTTTACTTTCTTGGAGGAAAATATTACACTTCGTAAAAAATAAGCAGTGAACTAAGCGACAAATAATTATGAATGCACATTTATTTAAAACTATAACTAAAACAGGAAATCCATGCCCGGACAGTATTCCTCCTTTATTGTCCAAGATAAAGTACACACGGTTGTTCAAAATCAAATACATTTTGGACACTAAGCCTTGTCAATGCAGCTACTTTAAACAGCCAACTGTTGTTTTGGTCTCGGCCGAGACATTTAGGAGGGCTCTGAAAAATGCTCCTTTGCCGGTGATCAGCTTGCTAGAACGCGCACAAGAGCGAGCATAGCATGCTGATCGCCAGCAAAGGAGCACTTGCAGTGAGGCGCGTGCACACCACGTGCCTCACACTCGCTTTTTTTTCTTCATTTTGCGGCCGCCAATGCTTGGTACGAAAATCGCTATCTGAATTCCCATAATGGAACAATAGGGTAGCAATGGTTAAAATGATTTTTAAGAATGTTCAAAAAGTAAAACGGATAAAATACCGTCAACATCTGTAAAACTGGCAAATGACATGCGCAACCCAGATTAAATGTGGAAAATATGACATCCTATCCCAGTCCAGCAGAACTTCTGTATGTGCAGAGTAGCTTTCCCCTTTCTTATCCAGGCTGATGAGGCTACACTGAGGTGAAGGATCTTTATGCTGCCAGATAGTACTTTGAACACAGCAGAGCTCCATGTAGTGCTAGTACAGGAGGTCATCATCTGAGAGTTGACATTTGTGTACTGTATATGAAAAGTTGCAGTTTGCACCAAATGAAATACCACATTGAATGACAGGCTTCTTAGCATGGACAAGAGGACGATTACACAGCGGCCATCTTTGATCCCTGCGTTCAATACAGAAATAGTACTATCCGTGTAAAATAATGTTTCTAATTACATGCCACTATCGATTTTATTTATAACATGCACTTCGAGTTTTCACATTTTTGTAAAATCCGTGCGTATACACCGGAATCATAGCACAAACATGGTGATTACAAATTTTATTGGAGAAGCCTGAGCAGTGTATGTATATTTTAGGGAGAAGATAGTAAACAGCGGAGTACATACTTTCCAATGAAAGGACGAGATTCCAGTTGTTCTATAGTGACTCAGATGGGTGTGAAAGGGGCGGCCACCTTGGAATGGTAAGATGCTGAAGAATCAGACAGCGTGACCCTTCATCCATTGTCATTAGCATATATATGGGGCCAGAATTACTACGTTTGAAACAACTGGATCAAAACGTGAATCCAGTTGTTTTTCTTTCTTAGACATAATAGGAGGATTTGGAAATATTTCACTGTAGACAAACCTTTGACCACTCTGGATCCCCAATGCCACAGGTGCTAAATGACACAGGTCCATGCGTGACCACTCAGACCAGTGCTGTTTCTTTCTTAGAATTATGGGACTTTGATTCTTACTTAAACCAGTATAAAACCAGCACTGGAAGTCCCAGAATTTTAAGAAAAATCGGAACTGGACTAGCCACACATCTACACATAAAACTTGGCAACAATGTACTGCTGAGTCCTTTTTAGATGTTGTGTAAGTCATGGTGCTGGAAACCAGGGTTCGAGCCTTGAGGTCGCGTCCACATTCTGTGATTCTGGGCAAATCAATTAATCTCCCTGTGCCTGAATGTGTAATGTAAATATGGTGCTCATGTAAAGCGCTCCAATACCTTCGGTCGAGTTTTCGCTATATAAATATGAAAACAAAAAAAACCCTTGTTTTGTAAATTCTCTGAGCAACTCTTACTTTAAATGTGCTTGTACATGGGTTGTTACGCTTAGAGGCTGACCATATACTTGCATACCTTTTTATATACATACCTTTTGTGTGCGTTGTTGCCCTTCGTTGTGTTGGTCAAGGTAGGAGAAGTAGGTTTTGGAGCAGCCCTGTCTTTACCACCTTATTGAATTCCAAGTGACTAGTGAGGGGCGGCTTTTTTGTGTATGTGACCTATCCTCTGTGTTATGTGCATTGTCTTATGCCTGGTAAAAACACAAGTTTACCCCCCACGTTTTTATTATAATGAACCGACTCCGTTCAAATCCGCTGAGAAACTACCTCCATTAAAGTGCTCTAACACTTTTGTACTCCAAGTACACCCAACTAAAAACGCTGCACAGTTATTTAACGGTATTTGTAGCCTCCCACGAGGAAGTATTAGTGACTCACTAAATGTTAGTGAGCGCTACCTTTACTGAAAATAGGTTTGTGTGTGTGTATATATTTCTATATCTCGACGTAGGTGTTTTACTGCTTTAAGGAAAAGTATTTGTTACATAGTGCACGAGATGTGTACATATTCTTAAGTAACGCACTGCTGTGACTCATGTTATGACTTTAGTATGTAAGCATATTATTTCACCATGACTAGGAGGGGTGTTACCCACCAGGGTATGGGAACACTCAGTGTTTTGTAAAATACCCCTCACACACCAAAAGGCCCCTTGGTGTCATGCTTTATCATAGGGGTGTTCGCACCCCTCTAACGGGATGCAGTGTGCTGCGACCTACGACTACGCGGGAGCAGATAGTAATGACTATGTGTGGTGCGTGTGGTGTAGGTGGAAGGGATATTTTAAGTGAGTGGTGGGATTTAGTGAAGGGTTAAAAAGTACCTGGCTCGTGGGTGTATTGGAAAAATTTTATTCACAACCCTGGGCTGGTACTACTAAAAGGTGAAGTGCGAGGTTGGTGTCTGTCGTGTTTATGGACAGTACCTCAGGTGTGCGTCGACATGTTTCGGAGCATGTGCTCCTTCTTCAGGACGGGGGCACAACTTCCCCACCTTACTCACGTTTCTAATTTATTTTATTTTTGTGTTGATAACAAAAAGTGAAAAATATTTTTAAGTGTTTTCAAAAATTATAGGCATTAGTGTGCCTACAGCGGTTTTTTGGCTCAGGATACATGCAGTTGCATGGCCTGAAAAAAGAAAAAGAAAGTGGATATGGTTACCCTTATATTAGGGTGGCTCAGACAGGTGCAGTCACCTGGAACAAACCATTTGCCAAATTGGCCCTGTGGAAGAAGATAACAGACAAGACATAAAAGATAGAAAACACACATATTGTTTGTAAAAGAAGAAGTATTGGTCATACTCATTGGAAATAGCTTGCTTGCTTCATGGGCACTCTAGAACGTCTGGGGGTTGATTGCTATTTTGTGCAATCAAGATGGATAAAAAGGTTGGGTATTAAAAGACTGTTTTTACTTACTTTCTCAGAAGTAATGTATCTCTTTGGTCACCCTAAACTCAAACTCGGGATGAGTTTTCCTCTGTACTGCCCCACACGCTGCTCCGCTGGAATGATTGTGGGAGTCTATCGTGTGGTATTTATACCAAGTCATCCTAATTAGTGTGATCGTTAAGGATGTCTAGCGGATACGCTGTAATGCCCAAATAAGGGTAATCCGCCTTAGTTGCAGTAGATGTTCAGTTGATTGTAACCCCATATAAGGTAGATTCGGTAAAACCGTCATTTTATTTTTGTCCCGTGGTATAGTGTGCGCTGCCGTAGTGCGTTTCAGCTGCGCGCATGCTCAGTTGAGTTTCTGATGCTGCGCATGCGTAGTTTCTTTAATGCTGCGCATGCGTTGTCTAGGATGCATCGAGCACCGCGCTAGTGGGTTTTTGTGCAATTGTAGGGCTGTAGGTATCTCCGTAGCGGTTTGCGATGCTGATAGACATCGTGCAATAGTATGGCAATAGAGAAAAAGTAAATCACCATTACTTGTTGGTCTTGAATGGAGAATGGTACATAGATTCATCTTTGAACTCTTAGTGGTATACAGGTATGGGAACATTGGGTGTAATTGTTAGTGGGACAGCTGGCCCCAGGGGACGTCATCGTTGAGTCCCTGGATGTGTGTGCCAAGGCGGAACACCCATCTTTGTTCTTTTTGGAATAAACCTGATTCTGACGACAAGTGTTCAATTATTGTCCATCTCAGATCATTCACACAGTGTTGTTTCTCAAGATAATGTGTTGCCATTTTGGTTGTGGTCTTTTTACAACGAACATTGCTTTTATGCTCATTTATTCTTGTTTTTACAGCTCTGGTGGTCATGCCCACGTATTCCAAACCACAAGGGCAAGTAATCATGTAGACTACATTTTTTGTGTTGCAATTGGTGAAATGCCGTTGTTCCCAAGTGGTGCCATTCCTGAATGTTAGGATACTGCTTTTCTGTGTGAGGTGGCAGCTACTGCAGTTGCCACATGGGAAATGGCCTTGTATCCCAATAGTGTTTTGCCTTGTCATAATGTTCGACTTCGGTCTGGTATGCACCAAGATGTCTTTGAGGTTTCTTCCTCGGCGATGAGCGTGCATAGGTTTTTCTAGGTTAAGTGTCCGCAGTTTAGTATCGCCCAGTGTTTGTTTACGATTTTGGACACTTCATTTGATATGGTGGAGTAGGTTGTGACGCATATTGGTCATCTGTTTTCATCCTTATTTGGTTGTTTGTCCTCCAAGAGGGCCTCCCTGTGGTTGTTTTTAGCCCTTTTCATGGCTTTGTCAATAATCCTGATTGGGTACTGCCTCTGTATAAGTTTCTTCTTCTGGTCACAAGCCTGTGATCTGAATTCGGTGAGTTCAGTGCAATTGCATCTCAGGCGCAAGAATTGACCATATGGCAAATTTTCTCTCAGGTGTCTCGGGTGGAAACTATCTTACCGCAGAAGGCAGTTCCTCGCCGTTGGTTTGAAGTGAGTCGTACTTTTGAGTTTACCTCCTTCTGTGTAGATGTGTGGTAAATATAATTTACCTGTCAATTTTTACCGTATAATTACTGTCAAGAAAGAATAGCTCAATCAAATGAGAGGCAGAGTCCGGGGTGTCTGAGTCATATGGGCTTTAATTCAGGATGGCTCGAGCCATGGAAATCAATTCCATCAATACAAGGGTTCGGGGGTATATGCAATGATGGCAAAAAGATGTCAGCGATTTATTAACAGTACATGACATATATAGTATAACGGTGCAATAGCAATGAATACAGTAGGCGTGACAAGTGAATGTGCGTAGCAAAAAGGCGTGTACAAAGGCGTGCACGGAGGAGTGTGCTGGAAACGTCACAGAAAAGTGTCATAAGTGGGTGGATACATAGAAGATTTTGCAGAGTCAGCTAAAACCTATAACCTGGGTGCGCGCGCAGCTGGTATGACGTGTGATTTACGTGTGTCTGGAGAAAGCGAAGGGTCTGACTTTTAGCACTAGTAGAAGAGACAGACGTCTGGCATGTCAGACCAACCTGTTCCTATAGCATGTCTGATATCTTGTATTTGGGGTAGGTGTAATCTGAAGTAAAAGGTCTCTCGGGCAGAGGCTATTCTATACTGAATGCATATGTGTCTAAGTGCAATGCGCGGGGCCATGGGCCTACCATGGTAACGGGAGCTATGAATTACATGAGGGAGACAGGGAGGCTTGGCCCTTTGCTCTGCAGCCGGGGAGCTGTTTACCCATTTCACTAGACAGGAATGTGTTTGAGGAGGCTGAGCCGGCTACACTGATAACTTGAAGGCAAAATACTGTTTGGCAGGCAGGCCAGGCCGAGCCAGGCACCGCTTCGCTCGGCAGGAAGTAAGGCAGAGGTCAGGGATGCATCGTCACGCTGCAGCCTTCAGAGACGGAGACAAAAAGTGGTTCGAGGGCAGGAATCAGGGCCTAGCTCTGCAGAGCCAGGAAAAAACGTGAAAGTGCACCATGTAAAGACGTTGGCAAGGCATAGTTAGGAACTGAATTATCAATCCATTCATGGTGGATCTGATAGAGGACATGTTAACGTTGGACGCAAATGTATTTGCGTCTTCGGCTTCGGTTGCGGAGGGAAGTTATATGCACTTTAAACTCGTACATGGAGACGATGGGGTACACGTTAGGGGACATACTTGACCATAAAAATTTCAATTACCTCATTCCCTCCTTGTCCCCTACGGACCCATTAGGATATATCTATTTTCATGAGACCATCTATCTGTTCATATAACATCATCTGTTCTTCTTTCTTTCTTCGGGAATGGGAACGTGAACTTGAGCGGGGAATACAAGCTGTGGTGCACAAGCCGCAAATCGCTGGCCCACATTGAAGACATAAACAACAACTGAATACTATGGCCAATATAATCCCTAAGAATGACAATAGCTTCCATCCCCAGGCTGTTATTACACTCCAGAGCCAACCGGACCAAGTCCAGGAGCCTGGATTCTGATGTATCTGATGGGCAATTTCGTGGAGTCTGGTGATGGCTTTATAGACTGATGGCGCGTTATTAGGAATAAACACGCAACAACTGGATCCGATGACTCTACAAGCTCCGCCCCTATCGGCCAGGATGACGTCAAGGACAAGGCGGTTCTGAAGAACAACAAGTCTCATAGCAGACTGCTCCTCTGTTAAGTTGCCCAAAGCTGAAGTAGTCTCATTCACTACTGCTTCGAGAATTCTGGTTAATTTGCGTATCAGTTTACTATTGGAGACAGTACCTAAATAGGGAAAGAATCCTTTATTGAAATCTGTATATTGTTCCCATGCGGTTTCAGTCTGATCAACTATTGGAAGATCTCTCTTGTGCCTAACGAGATTGAGGCGGGAATTCCTGTGATAGTCAGATGGGGCTAGGAAAACTGGTGGCAATAGGAATGCAATGAAACAAGTACCATCCCAGTCTAGAGGTAAACGTACATAAGCTGTATGGCCACAAATGAAATAGGAATGTCGGGAAGCTTTGAATGTAGACTTGCCTTCATCACTGAATTCGACCACAGTAGTACAATCACTATGGCCTAGATGTACTGAACCTTTCTTTCTGACGCATAATACACCTTTTGCTGGTAAAACTGATATAGACGGCAAGTCTGGACTAGTTTCTGACTGAACATTTAGAATCATGAGGTTAAGTGTAAAATTTCCTAATTCATACACTTCATTTTCTAGATCGGTCCCTGTCATTTGTGGAAGACCTTCTTCGTTTGGGAAACATGCTTTGTTCATGACTGTGTTCAGATTTCCCCATATCCATTTGCCTTGGGAAACTCTGGATTCAGTGTCTAAAGAAGATATTAAACTAAACCATGCACCACAGGAACCCTTATGTGTAAACGGGTAAGGAAAGAGGGGCAGAGCTCCCTTGTAATCCTGATAGGGAGGGAGTCGGCCACATATCCAACAATTTGTAGCATTGTTGATCTGGTGAGAATGGTGTAACATACGAATGAAAGTATTGTTGCGCAGCGCAAGTCGATAAGACAATTCGTGTGGGGGTAGTTCACTAAACGTGTGCTCTGCAGTGTCATTAGAAAAAGAATGTGCAATCGGAAAATACATATATAACATCCAACTGATGCAAATTAACGTAAAACTCAGAAAAAACATAATAATCAGTGTGCAGATACATCGACTACGGAGATTTTTGCAATAATGATTTCTTTTCTGGATCTCCTGTCTATCTCTCTCTCTATTGGGGTCTAACTTGTACAGGTCAAGAAACTGTCTAACCGCTTCACCCAGGAGGGGACTTAAACAATTAAACTGCCTGACTTACTAGACCTCAACTTCATACGGAACTCCTGCTGAGGAGTTTTCTCTACCAGGGGGAGTTTAGTATCAGTCTCTGGAATGTGGCAAGGCTGGGAATCAGTCTTTGGCGGAAGTCCATAAAATCGTTTCACATGACTCGAGTGGAGCCAAGTTTTTCTTCCCTCAAGTTTCACCGCAGTCCTGGTGGTTAACAAGACGATCTTCGGATCTTTCCAACGGGGCTCCAGAGGGCTTGACCGGTCGAAGTTGCGCACAACGACTACATCTCCGGGGACCAGCTCATGCGGTTTCACCTCGGTGTTGTCTGGAAAGGCTGCTGCAACCTGTGAACGACATGATTGTAGTGCAGACATCAAGGAAGCAAGGTAATCTGTCAGCATAGTACTATCAACATCAGTAATCTTTCTTGGCATAGGCGTCCCCCACATACTAGGAGGTCTACCGAAGACCACCTCATACGGGGATAGCCCTGTCCTAGAATGGGCTACCATTCTCATGTAAAAGAGGGCAACTGGCAAAGCTACTATCCAATCTACTCCTTTCTCTTTACACACCTTGGCAAGACGAGTTTTCAGAGTCTGATTATGTCGCTCCACGAGACCTGCTGCCTCGGGATGTCGGACACAGTGGAAATTCCAGAAGGGAAACCTGCTTCATGAGTTCGGACGAGAATGGCTGACCATTGTCCGAATATACGACACGGGGCAAACCGTACCGTGGGAAGAATTCACGAACCAACTGCTTGGCAGTGGTCGGAGCAGTGTAATCTGAGACGGGATATGCTTCTGTCCATCGGGATAGGGCACATACAACTACAAGGACATATTTAAAACCTCTACATCTGTCCATCTAATTTTAATCCATCTGGAGGACTTCAAAAGGATGGTCGGGAGGATGAAATCCACCTCGCTCCACGGGAATACCTTTTCCTGGGTTGAACTGACAACAGATCATGCAGGTACGCACTTTCTGTTTTGCTGCTGCTCTTAAATGTTTGTTAAACCAGAGGTTCTGTAAACTGTCTAACATGGCTTTCTCTCCTAAATGTGCTGGACTATGTGCAGTGTTGATAATTACTTGGACCATAGAGTCGGGGAGAAACCATGTGGTCTTTCCCCTCGTCATCCATCCCTGTTCAGTCTGGACCCCTCCTTGTTCAGCCCATTTCTTGATTTCGTCTGGAGTAGCATGTGTCTGTATGTCAATGACATCTTGTGTGGGGTCCCTAACTGTCATGCAATGTGTCAGTGATGATACATCAGTCTTTGTCATATCAGTCGTATGAGTATGAGTCTGTGCTGTATGTTTCGCTGTTCGATCCGCAAAGTCATTACCCTGGGAAATTGTGTCCGTGACTTTTGTATGTGCCTTGCACTTCATGATGGCTATGGCTGTAGGCATATGTATTGCTTCTAACAGAGCTTGAATGAGGGGACCATGCTGGATTTTGGCTCCGTGAGAGGTCAGAAAACCTCTTTCTTGCCAGAGGACAGCGAAGTCGTGTACGACTCCAAATGCATAACGTGAATCTGTGTATATGTTTACTTTAAGGTTCTTGGCTCGTATACAGGCTTGGGTCAGAGCAATGAGCTCTGCCGCTTGGGCTGACAGGGTGTCAATGCGATGTGTTTCTAAGACTTCAGTTTCAGTGGTCACTGCATATGCGGCCACTAGCTCTCCTGTACTTGTTCTCATACATGAACCATCCACATAAAGTGTCAGGTCTGGATCGGGTAATGCAACATCTGTCAAGTCTTGTCTGGGTTTCGTGATTGTATCAATGACCTCCACGCAGTCATGTGGAGTAGGATCTGTTGTGCTCGATGGTAAAAGTGTAGCAGGATTCAGTGTATTGCAACGTCTGATTCCTATGTGTGGTTGGAATAATGTCAATTCATAACCTGTCAGTCGTGCTATAGTCAAGTGTTGAGTCTGTGTTCTGTTTAGGAGGACTTCCACAGAGTGTGGAACCTGTACTGTCAATTGGTGTCCTAATACAATGGAATCACTTTGTCTGATTGCTAGGGCTGTTGCTGCAACTGATTTTAAGCATGCAGGCAAGGCCTGGGCTACTGGATCTAATGTGCTCGAAAAATAAGCACACGGTCTGTATTTGTCTGCTTGAACCTGAGTGAGAACCGATAACGCTGTGCCATCGCGTTCTGTGACAAAAAGTGTAAAAGGTTTGCTGTAACATGGTGTCGCTAAAACAGGTGCTTGACATAAGGCTTTCTTTAATTCGTCAAAAGCTTGTGTATGTTCCTGAGTCCATGGGAGGACAGACGAAGACGCTGCCTCTTGTGTTGTCAACTGTATAAGTGGTTTAGCTAGAAATGCATATTGGGGAATCCATTGTCTGCAATAGGAAGTGAGTCCAATAAAGGCTCGTACTTCCTTCTGTGTCTTGGGTTGTGGAAGATGTGCAATTAACTGTATACGATCTGGTGTCAGCTGTCTCCCCTCTTTGGACAGCAAGTGCCCAAGGTACACCACTTGCTGGGCGCAGAATTGCAGCTTCGAAGGAGACACCTTGTGTCCCTTGTCCGCCAGGAAAAACAAAACTGTCAGTGATGCTTGTTCACATTCTGGTTCACTTCGGGCGGTGATCAATAGATCATCGACATATTGGAGCAGGGCAGTGTTAGGAGGCATGCGTATATTGTCAAGTTGTCGTTTCAACGCTTGGCTGTAGATGCTGGGGCTTTCTGTGAATCCTTGAGGGGCGCGTGCAAATTTGAAGCTACGGCCATTTAAACAGAATCCGAAAAGATACTGGCTTTCCGGATCAATGGGGACACTAAAGAAGGCGTTCTTGAGATCGATTACAGTAAAGAACGTCGCCTCTGAATCAATAGCTGTCAATAATGAAGAGATGTCTGGGACCACAGGATACTGTGGTACAATGCATTTATTCAGTTCTCGTAAATCAATCACCAGTCGATAGACTGGAGGTGCATTTGGATCAGTGCGTTTAAGAATCGGAATGATAGGGGAATTACAAACATTGGAGTCGGTTTCTACAACCACTCCTTGTGCAATGAGCTCGTCAATGATTTTCAGTAAAGCCACTACAGCATCAGGTGGTAACTTGTATTGTGGGATTCGGGGCAGTACTACTCCTGGCTTGAGTGTAACACGATAAGGTGTAATGTGCATACAACCTACATCAGTGGGGCCTTGTGCCCATAAATGTGCAGGAACATTCTGTAACCTGGGATCAAAATCTCTCAACACATAATGGCCCTTGAAATCACGAAGAAACAGCCTTACTCCTTCCGGAGAACAACAAATTACAGCTCCTAGAGCTTTCAGAGTCTTTATACCAAGCAAGTTTTCTGGACATGATTTCGTAAGCAATAAATCAGTAGTACGGGATAATGGACCAACTGCAAGGGGAACAGGTTTTGATACTTCGTTAACAATAGGCTTTCCTGAAAATCCAAGGGAAACATTCTGTGAGCCTGAGAGGGGTGCCCCTGGAACCTCGTCATGACTGATGGTAGTTCTGCTTGCCCCTGTGTCAATCAAAAACTTTCTATCCTTTCCTAATACCTGACTATGTACATAAGGACCCTCTTGATCTACAGGAACTTCAATAAGAGGCAATCCAACCTCTCTCTCTAGGCTGTTTCATGTGTACTGCTGATAATCGGGGTAATCAGATTGTGCATACTGGTACATCTGTTGTGTGACATGCTGTGTCGCGGCAATGGGTTGGGGCTGTGGTACCGCTACGCTCTGTTGTGGAACATGCATAGGTTGTACATTCTGTGGAACATGTTGTTGGACCTGGTCCTGTCTAGGTGGACGTGGTCTCTCTTTAGTTTTACCTGTGGCGATATTGTACTTCAGAACTGCACACTCGTTTACATAATGACCTGGCTGTTTACAATAGTTGCATGTCCCTTTAACGGGAGCTGCCGAATTGTTGGACTGTGTCGTACCCTTTTTCAGACCATCAGCTGGAACTGACTGAGCAACTAGCATTTTCATTTTCGTGTCTTTGCATTCGTCTTTGTTCGTGATCATGTTCCTCCCTAATTCTGTTCTGGTGGTACTGTAACATTTGTAACATTTGGGATGGCGTATTTGCTTGCCACGTGCTCTCGACTTTCAATACACGGTTCTTAACCTGGGGTAATGAATTCTCAACTAATTTGGTTACAAATAGGTGCGGGTATGACTCGCTACTTGTTTTCAGGCCACTATTAATGATAAAACATTTCTCGAATCTAGAATAAAAATCACTAGTGTCTTTGTCGTGTTTCTGTTTGCAGGCTGAGATTGCATCCCAGTCCTCCTTTTTAGTTGTCAACAATCTCGGTAAAACCTGTACTAGTAATCCTGGTAACGCTTTAGTCTTATCCCCAAGACCTAAACCTGGGGTCCGACCCTTGTCTTCGCCTTCCAATTCAGTCCAATTAATCTTTTTGTCTCCCACCTCCCATTCTTTTTCTTTGAGTTTCTCGTAAATACCGGCGGGCAATAACACTTTCAGTATTTTCATAATATCGGAATATGTGTAATCTCCCATGAGTAACATGTCTTTTATTTCACGGTGAAACCCAGCTGAATCTTTATCATGACTTGGCACTATTTTCTTCATTTCCAATAATTCCATTTTAGTTATGGGCGTATATACAAATACGCGTTCTAGTGTATCATCTGGTTTCCGGATGGGATGTACTTCTCGCAAAGGGTTCTGTCGGTCTAGGTGAAAAGGATTGCTTACTGGGGGTGGAACAGGCACAAAACGTGGGGTCAAAAACGTTCTGTATTTATGGCGTTGCTCAAGAATTTCATTAATCAAATCAGTGCCTAGGCCTCTCCATCTATGCAGGAGTAAGTCTTGCAATAGATTATACAACGGACCTGGATCAGATTGTTGATTCTCGTACTGTACAATAAGATGTTGGGTCATGTATATACCAGCTAATCGCTGTTCTTCTGGAGTAAGACTTAAAAATGTTTGCACTACTAAGTCATCTCTATATATACTGTCATCCCCGGCCCATTGAACTGCGGACCGGGCTAGTTCCTGATCACGCAAGGTAGTGAGCTCGTGATAACCAACTCTTTCTTTCAGAATTCTATCAGTAACTTGGAAAACATGTTCAAGTGAACATTGGTCTGGAATCGGGGAAAGGTGACGTTTCTTGTTTTCTAGACGAATGGGTCTGTCAAAAGGCCTATCAAGAGAATACTGTTTAGGGAGTTTCGCCCTACCTACGTAAGCTATCGTGCCGGGAGCCACTTGAGTCGCTGCTGAATCTTCTGGTTCGTCCTCCTCTGAGGTATCTTTATCGTCTGACTCGAGAGGCCTGTCAGTCTCTCGTCTGGCATGTATTGCTATTATTTCTTTACGGATCTTTCTAGTCATGGCCGCTATACATTTCTCTTTATCATGCTTACAATCTGCAATATTCTGACTCCACCTCGTCAATCCCTCCATCTCTTCTTGCGAAAAGCCTGGCTGATCTTGTACCCTTATCAAACAATTAATCAGAAATCGCAATATCATACTTTGTGTCTCAACTTTCTCGTGTGCCATGGCTTCGCGAACACATTTTGGCCTTTCTCCTGTTCTAACAAAATGATATATGTTATCTAGATGTTCTGGCATGTCTGGTAATAACAGCAGATAGTCCGTAACACGGCGTAGACGTAGTGAGGCTAACATCATGGGTCTTGTCTTGCCAGGTACTGGATCGTATCTACAATCTGTAAGGTACTCTTTGAGTGTTTCGGCTGGGCTTGCTTTAGGTGTATGCGACATTGCTATTTCTCTCATTGTCACTCGGTGTAACGGTGGCGGAGTGTGATGGGGACCTCCCGAAGCACCTCCTGAGGCAGAACCGTGAGCATGACTCTATGTCAATGGGTGTGGGTAAGGTATATTTATCGGGGACGACTGCCTCTGCGTCGTATCTGTACCAAAAGGGTTACTAGGTCCTAGAGTAAGGGGACCAGCAGGGGAAGTGACAACAGGTGCAGGGATTTGATGACGAGGAGGGGTCGTGGCTAGGTCAGCAGGAAGATGCTGTGGCTGATCAGGTGGCTGATCATTATTAGCGGGTTGTCGAGGTACATTGGTATATGCGGGAGCTACATCATCTAAATAGGAAGAAAGGAAAATATCTGCTGCGGTCTGTTTATGACGTTCTTTGGTCGGAACTAATGGAGGGGGCAGATCATTTGGTATTTCCGGGGTTGCCTTGGGCCCTCGACCCTCGGCTAGAACTGGATACAATCCTGTTATAAGGGCATTACTCTGTCTTTCATGTTGTTCGATTCCGACTCGCTGTCCTTCTTCTAGTAGTTCTTTTTCTTTAGCTTTTTCGGAATCTTCTCTACTCTTCTCTGCTTTTCTGAGTGCTTTCTCTGTCCGCCTATGCGATTCTTTGCGCCACAATTCAATGACATCTTTCTGTGATTGTCTGGCTTTCTTTTTCCATAACATTTCTTCTACTCTCATGATGCACTCGGCATCCCATGTCCCTATGACGGGCCATCTCTGATTCTCTGCCAGGTCTTTTGTATAATCCACCCATAAGTCTAAGTACAGTATGGCATCTAAGCCATGTTTATGGTACATAAAATGTCCTGGAGTGTCCCTAGGTGGGATGGGAACAGCTTCTTCAAGTATCCCTTTCCTAGTTCCTATCTGTCGTAATTTCGAGAACAAAGGCATTGCTCCCTCTATTTTGAACACAAACACAATGAACACAGTAATATGCAAACAATCACTCATACCACGATATTAAACACATTGAAACATTTCGAACAGATACTGACTATTAACGAATTCTAAAACGAAAACTAATCTGAACCGCTGAATAACTGAATTACTAGATGCACTGCTAAACAGTACAGATACACTGCTAAAACAGTGCAGACCGGATCTGTGTACCCAAACCCGTCTTGACCGGATACAAATCAATGCACCCGTCTTGATGCGTCCCCAGCAACGGTACTCACCGGGAAGCACGGAACGGAAGGCCTCGGAAACTCGTCTGGACTGGATCGCTACGACGTCACTGCTGCTGCGCACTACGCATGCGCCTCGACGTTTCGGACAGGTGGGCCTCTGGACACCTCGGACACTGTTCTCTCGGCTGGGCTCTGGTCGGGATCCTCCGCACTCCTCACCGCCTCGTCTGGATGTCGATCGCAGTCTCCGTCACCTCCGTAGGCCTGAGGGAGATACAGGAAAACCTGCAGATGCGCATAGAAGTCCGTCACGGCTGTGGCAGGGGGCAAGGCCTGCGACGCATCGCCGGCGCGTGGGGTGGGGGAGGGGTCCCTATTCGGGCGCCAAATTATGTGGTAAATATAATTTACCTGTCAATTTTTACCGTATAATTACTGTCAAGAAAGAATAGCTCAATCAAATGAGAGGCAGAGTCCGGGGTGTCTGAGTCATATGGGCTTTAATTCAGGATGGCTCGAGCCATGGAAATCAATTCCATCAATACAAGGGTTCGGGGGTATATGCAATGATGGCAAAAAGATGTCAGCGATTTATTAACAGTACATGACATATATAGTATAATGGTGCAATAGCAATGAATACAGTAGGCGTGACAAGTGAATGTGCGTAGCAAAAAGGCGTGTACAAAGGCGTGCACGGAGGAGTGTGCTGGAAACGTCACAGAAAAGTGTCATAAGTGGGTGGATACATAGAAGATTTTGCAGAGTCAGCTAAAACCTATAACCTGGGTGCGCGCGCAGCTGGTATGACGTGTGATTTACGTGTGTCTGGAGAAAGCTAAGGGTCTGACTTTTAGCACTAGTAGAAGAGACAGACGTCTGGCATGTCAGACCAACCTGTTCCTATAGCATGTCTGATATCTTGTATTTGGGGTAGGTGTAATCTGAAGTAAAAGGTCTCTCGGGCAGAGGCTATTCTATACTGAATGCATATGTGTCTAAGTGCAATGCGCGGGGCCATGGGCCTACCATGGTAACGGGAGCTATGAATTACATGAGGGAGACAGGGTGGCTTGGCCCTTTGCTCTGCAGCCAGGGAGCTGTTTACCCATTTCACTAGACAGGAATGTGTTTGAGGAGGCTGAGCCGGCTACACTGATAACTTGAAGGCAAAATACTGTTTGGCAGGCAGGCCAGGCCGAGCCAGGCACCGCTTCGCTCGGCAGGAAGTAAGGCAGAGGTCAGGGATGCATCTTCACGCTGCAGCCTTCAGAGACGGAGACAAAAAGTGGTTCGAGGGCAGGAATCAGGGCCTAGCTCTGCAGAGCCAGGAAAAAACGTGAAAGTGCACCATGTAAAGACGTTGGCAAGGCATAGTTAGGAACTGAATTATCAATCCATTCATGGTGGATCTGATAGAGGACATGTTAACGTTGGACGCAAATGTATTTGCGTCTTCGGCTTCGGTTGCGGAGGGAAGTTACATGCACTTTAAACTCGTACATGGAGACGATGGGGTACACGTTAGGGGACATACTTGACCATAAAAATTTCAATTACCTCATATGTTGAGATCCAGAAAAACCATGGATTGGTTTGAGACAGTGCTTGTGAATTTCAAGAATGCATTCTGGTTGTTGAGCCAAGTTAGGAAATTGACAGCAGTTTGGTGATCCCCGTCCCAGATGATAAGGACGTCGTCAATATACCTTTTCCAGGTATTGATGTTAATCCTGTATGGGTTGTCCATATGCAGTATTTTGTTCGTCTCTAGGTGGTGGACATAAAGTCCAGCCAGACTAGGAGCAAATGTACTACCCATGCTGGTACCGTGGCTTTGTAAGTAAATGGTTTGTTTGTATTGGAAAAAATTGTGCTGTAGTGCCTGTGAGATGCAGTCGAGAACTAGGCCCTTGGTGTTTGGTACTTCCATGGAGTAGTAAATAAAACTTCCTCAATGATTTGGAGTGTTTCATCATGCGGTAAGCTCACATATAAGCTTTCCACGTCCAAGCTCATCAGTAGTTGTTTGGTTGGGTCAAACGGTTTATCCTCCAGTAGTTGCAGGACCGATTTTGTATCCTTTAGTAAAGTGTTGGTAGATTGTACCAATGGGCGTAGGAAAGCGTCGGCAAATTTAGAAAGTGGCTCAAGGATGGAGCCAATCCCCGACACAATGGTTAAGCCCGGTGGGTTGGAGATGTTTTTATGGATTTTGGGGATACAGTAGAAATAGGGGATGCGTGGTGATGATTGGTTGAGCAAAAAGGAAGCGGAGTTTCTACAACAATCATGTGCCAGCCCTTCTTCAACCATGCCGCCTATTCTGGTGCGTAATCTTTCAGTAGGATCTTCCTGTAAGACTGTGTAGTTTTGTCTGTCTGACAGTAATCTCATGGACTCTGTGTCGTATGCATCCATGGTCTGTAAGATGATGGCACCGCCTTTTTCTGCTGGTTTGATAATCAGCTCTTTGTTGTCCGTCAGTTCCCTTATGGCTTGTTGTTCCTTTTTGCTGGTGTTGTGAAAAACATTGGTGTCCGATAGGTTAAGTTTGTTGATTTCCGTTATGACAGCCTTCTCAAATGTTAGGAGTTCAATTGGTAATGAAGAGTCGGGTGGGGTAAAAGTAGACTTCGGTCTTAAGCCCGTGTCTGTTGTCCCCACGGTGGATGGTTTGTCATGAAAGAAGGTTTGTAATTTCAGTTTTCTCATGAAATCATGTTATTCCATGTTTAATTTGAAAATATCCGGTTTGTGTGTAGGCACAAAACCAAGTCCCTTGTTCAGCACACTTTTTTGGGTATCAGTTAGGGGCCAGGGTGTCAGGTTTACCACTAGGTTCCCCTCTTGTTCGTTGCGGAGTTGCTCGGGAGGGATCCTGTCATGCTCCTCGTGGTTCGGGAGTTGTTCTGATCTTGATCCTCCAATGCGACGTTGTTGCCTTTTTTGTTCCGTCCCCGTGTTCCGGGCATGTGCCTAAAAAAGGTTGCGGGCCGTAGAAGCCATCATTATAATCTGGGTTCCATTGCTGGTAGTTTGGTCCTGCAGTTGGTGGTCCAAACTGGAAAGGGGGGAATTGTGGTGGGCCCATGTATTGTTGATACTGGGGTTGGGGTTGGTAGCCTCTCCATCCTCTTTGTCTGGGGAACTGCTGTCCCCTTTGTCACCATCCTCCTCTCCGTGGTTATCCTCTTTGTCTGGGGAACTGCTGTCTCCTTTGTCACCACGGAGAGGAGGATGGAGACAAAGGAGACAGCAGTTCCCCAGACAAAGAGGGAGACAGCAGTTCCCCAGACAAAGAGGATGACCACGGAGAGGAGGATGGAGACAAAGGAGACAGCAGTTCCCCAGACAAAGAGGATGGAGAGGCTACCAACCCCAACCCCAGTATCAACAATACATGGGCCCACCACAATTCACCACTTTCCAGTTTGGACCACCAACTGCACGACCAAACTACCAGCAATGGAACCCCGATTATAATGATGGCTTCTACGGCCCGCAACCTTTTTTAGGCACACGCCCCGGAACACGGTGACGGAACAAAAAAGGCAACAACGTCGCATGGGAGGATCAAGATCAGAACAACTCCCGAACCACGAGGAGCATGACAGGATCCCTCCCGAGCAACTCAGCAACGAACAAGAGGGGGACCTAGTGGTAAACCTGACACCCTGGCCCCTAACCGATACCCAAAAAAGCGTGCTGAACAAGGGACTTGGTTTTGTGCCAACACACAAACAGGATATTTTCAAATTAAACATGGAATTACATGATATCATGAGAAAACTGAAATTACAAACCTTCTTTCATGACAAACCATCCACCGTGGGGACAACAGACACGGGCTTAAGACCGAAGTCCACTTTCATCCCACCCGACTCTTCATTACCAATTGAACTCCTAACCTTTGAGAAGGCTGTTATAACGGAAATCAACAAACTTAACCTATCGGACACCAATGTTTTTCACAACACCAGCAAAAAGGAACAACAAGCCATAAGGGAACTGACGGACAACAAAGAGCTGATTATCAAACCAGCAGACAAAGGCGGTGCCATCGTCTTACAGACCATGGATGCATACAACACAGAGTGCATGAGATTACTGTCAGACAGACAAAACTACACAGTCTTACAGGAAGATTCTACTGAAAGATTACGCACCAGAATAGGTGGCATGGTTGAAGAAGGGCTGGCACATGATTGGTTGAGCAAAAAGGAAGCGGAGTTTCTACAACAATCATCACCACGCATTCCCTATTTCTACTGTATCCCAAAAATCCATAAAACATCTCCAACCCACCGGGCAGACCCATTGTGTCGGGGTTTGGCTCCATCCTTGAGCAACTTTCTAAATTTGCCGACGCTTCCTACGCCCATTGGTACAATCTACCAACACTTACCTAAAGGATACAAAATCGGTCCTGCAACTACTGGAGGATAAACCGTTTGACCCAACCAAACAACTACTGATGAGCTTGGACGTGGAAAGCTTATATACAAGCTTACCGCATGATGAAACACTCCAAATCATTGAGGAAGTTTTATTTACTACTCCATGGAAGTACCAAACACCAAGGGGCCTAGTTCTCGAATGCATCTCACTGGCACTACAGCACAATTTTTTCCAATACAAACAAACCATTTACTTACAAAGCCACGGTACCAGCATGGGTAGTACATTTGCTCCTAGTCTGGCTGGACTTTATGTCCACCACCTAGAGACAAACAAAATACTGCATATGGACAACCAATACAGGATTATCATCAATACCTGGAAAAGGTATATTGACGACGTCCTTATCTGGGACGGGGATCACCAAACTGCCGTCAATTTCCTAACTTGGCTCAACAACCAGAATGCATTCTTGAAATTCACAAGCACTGTCTCAAACCAATCCATGGTTTTTCTGGATCTCAACATCTACACAGAAGGGGGTAAACTCAAAAGTAAGACTCACTTCAAACCAACGGCGAGGAACTGCCTTTTGCGGTACGATAGTTTCCACCCGAGACACCTGAGAGAAAATTTGCCATATGGTCAATTCTTGCGCCCGAGACGCAATTGCACTGAACTCACCGAATTCAGATCACAGGCTTGTGACCTGAAGAAGAAACTTATACAGAGGCAGTACCCAATCAGGATTATTGACAAATGCCATGAAAAGGGCTAAAAACAACCACAGGGAGGCCCTCCTGGAGGACAAACAACCAAATAACGATGAAAACAGACGACCAATATGCGTCACAACCTACTCCACGGTATCAAATGAAGTGTCCAAAATCGTAAACAAACACTGGGCGATACTAAACTTTGGAACACTTAACCTAGAAAAACCTATGCACGCTCATCGCCGAGGAAGAAACCTCAAAGACATCTTGGTGCATACCAGACCGAAGTCGAACATTATGACAATGCAAAACACTATTGGGATACAAGGCCATTTCCCATGCGGCAACTGCAGTAGCTGCCACCTCACACAGAAAAGCAGTATCCTAACATTCAGGAACGGCACCACTTGGAACAACCGCATTTCACCAATTGCAACACAAAAAATGTAGTCTACATGATTACTTGCCCTTGTGGTTTGGAATAGGTGGGTATGACCACCAGAGCTGTAAAAACAAGAATAAATGAGCATAAAAGCAATGTTCGTTGTAAAAAGACCACAACCAAAATGGCAACACACTATCTTGAGAAACAACACTGTGTGAATGATCTGAGATGGACAATAATTGAACACTTGTCGTCAGAATCAGGTTTATTCCAAAAAGAACAAAGATGGGTGTTCCGCCTTGGCACACACATCCAGGGACTCAACGATGACGTCCCCTGGGGCCAGCTGTCCCACTAACAATGACACCCAATGTTCCCATACCTGTAAACCACTAAGAATTCAAAGATGAATCTATGTACCATTCTCCATTCAAGACCAACAAGTATTGGAGATTTACTTTTTCGCTATTGCCATACTATTGCACGATGTCTATCAGCATCGCAAACCGCTAAGGAGATACCTACAATTGCACAAAAAACCACTAGCGCGGTGCTCGATGCATCCTAGACAACGCATGAGCAGCATTAAAGACACTACGCATGCGCAGCATCAGAAACTCAACTGAGCATGCGCGCAGCTGAAACGCACTACGGCAGCGCACACTATACCACGGGACAAAAATAAAATGCCGGTTTTACCGGATCTGCCTTATATGGGGTTACAATCAACTGAACATCTACTGCAACTACGTCGGATTACCCTTATTTGGGCATTACAGCGTATCCGCTAGACATCCTTAACGATCGCACTAATTAAGATGACTTGGTATAAATACCACACGATAGACTCCCACAATCATTCCAGCGGAGCAGCGTGTGGGGCAGTACGGAGGACAACTCATCCCGAGTTTGTGAGTATAGGGTGACCAAAGAGATACATTACTTCTGAGAAAGTAAGTAAAAACAGTCTTTTAATACCCACCCTGTTTATCCATTTAGATTGCACAAAATAGCAATGAACCCCCAGACGTTCTAGAGTGCTCATGAAGCAAGCAAGCTATTTCCAATGAGTATGACCAATACTTCTTCTTTTACAAATAATATGTGTTTTCTCTATGTTGCATGTCTTGTCTTTTATCTTCTTCTACAGGGCCAATTTGGCAAATGGTTTGTTCCAGGTGACTGCACCTGTCTGAGCCACCCTAATATAAGGGTAACCATATCCACTTTCTTTTTCTTTTTTCAGGCCATGCAACTGCATGTATCCTGAGCCAAAAAAACGCTGTAGGCACACTATAGCCTATAATTTTAGAAAACACTTAAAAATATTTTTCACTTTTTGTTATCAACACAAAAATAAAATAAATTAGAGAAACGTGAGTAAGGTGGGGAAGTTGTGCCCCCGTCCTGAAGAAGGAGCACATGCTCCGAAACATGTCGACGCACACCGGAGGTACTGTCCATAAACACGACAGACAACAACCTCGCACTTCACCTTTTAGTAGTACCAGCCCGGGGTTGTGAATAAAATGTTTCCAATACTCCCACGAGCCAGGTACTTTTTAACCCTTCACTAAATCCCACCACTCACTTAAAAAATCCCTTCCACCTACACCACACGCACCACACATAGTCATTACTATCAGTGCTCCCGCGTAGTCGTAGGTCGCAGCACGCCAAATCCCGTTAGAGGGGTGCGAAGACCCCTATGATGAAGCATGACACCAAGGGGCCTTTTGGTGTGTGAGGGGTATTTTACAAAACACTGAGTGTTCCCACACCCTGGTGGGTAACCCCCTCCTAGTCACTATCAGTAGGATTCCCCTTGTTTATGCATCTATGTCTGTGGAGTAAGAATCCTACCTCTGTACTCTACCTCCCCCTTTGTTAATTCTTTTTATTATTTCACCATAGCAGTTAATGCCTAGCCAACGTGTCTTGTTTACTTGCAGTTCACGGGCCATGAATATCTGCTGCCTAGTTTACTTGCAAATGAACTTGATGGATAGTGCCGGATCTATTTGCGTTTGGCCAAATATTCCTGTTTTTAATTTTTTGACTGGGTTTGCGTGTACTTTAGAGCACGTAAGAACTGTTTATATTTTTCTAGGCCAACGGACTTTAGCCAATCTACGTGAACATAAAAAATATTGCTTGTTGGATTTGTGCGTGTGTATCTCCATTTCGTTTATCAAGATTTGAAAGTCTCAGTGGTCCCACCTTTATCCTATGCAGAGGTGGTTAGTCCGGGTTATCGAAATCACCAAGATTCGTTGCCTGCTTGTAAAGCTGCATCGAACTTATACCCCTCTTCAGTCTGTTTATACTGTCCATAGTATTGCAGTCTTCCAAAGATACAATTATTCAGCCAGGTGCTCTGACTTGTGGCTTAAAGAGTAGGTTTCCTTAGCCTCATAGGGCCCCTAAATTAAATGTAAAAAGGGGATCAGTTGTTTTTGGTTTCTTTTGTAAACTCCATTTGTGCTCTGAGAACCTTTAAGTTCATTGTTTTCCTTTAGGTGAATGCAAGGTATGTACTCGGTGAACAAACGGACGATAAGAATGTAACGTTTTAGTTTAGAAGATGTTTTGGTGAGATACAAATGCGAATATTGATATTTCCTTCGTAATGCTATTTAAGGGATGCTATGTGTAAAGGCAAGGTAAAAAGGGCCATTGCAAACTGACTAGAGGTGACAATGTATTGGCCAGATTAAACATGAATATTATTTCTCTCCATGCGATATTAGTCTTGAGAAATATACATCGTTGAATCCTCGATCCAGGCTGCGTAAAGAGAGGAAGACTGGTGACAACAATACATAACCTCATCTCGAACC
Source organism: Lissotriton vulgaris (assembly GCF_964263255.1). Classification (NCBI taxonomy): domain Eukaryota; kingdom Metazoa; phylum Chordata; class Amphibia; order Caudata; family Salamandridae; genus Lissotriton; species Lissotriton vulgaris. The sequence continues at coordinate 1,098,585,868 of NC_141695.1, forward strand.
ATTTACACTGCCTTCAGTGAAGGAGATGTGGAAACTAGGCACAAGGACCCTTTGCTGCAGTCATTCTAGAAGATTCCAGTGTAACGTTACTGCTTAAAATCCTCTTTGTCATGCAGTTTAATATTGGTTGGCACAGTGTTCACTAATTCTCCCACCTTTCGGGTTTACACCGGCTTGTTCACAGAAGTTCCTCCCAGGTACCAGAAGATGCTAAAACCTGCATTTTTCAAACTTCAATATCTATGTGGCAACTCTTGGGACTCAAATCACAAATGCCTTTCAACATCTTGACTGCTTCCCAACTTTAAACACATCTGGTAATTTGGACAGCAACCTCACAATCCAAGAGCCTACTGTTAAAAGATACAGCATTGTACCAACTCCCTTCTAAAGAAAGCAAACGTTTATTCCTGAAAGTGACTTCAGAACTGCTGTTCAAATCATCGTACTCGTTTATCTGAATGGTGGTTACACCCTGCTTAATGGCCTCCCAAACTCCTCACTGACATTCTTTTTAGGGTATCATACACACTGTAGAACACCCGGCTTGAGCTCCACCCTCTCCATTTCTGGCCTGTACCATCTTCAAAACCACATGCCTCTTCCGCAAAGCCACCCTAACCAGTACAGCTGCTTAACTTTTGGGCAAGCTCATAATCTCTAGTGTTTTCGGAAACACTTGTAGCCAGATCACCATCGAACTGGAGACTGAGGCACTGTTTTGAATTTTTTTTCAGAATACAGGTACTTATCGCAACAGATAATTAACAATGCAGCGAGGAATGTCCTTTATCTACTGGATTAAATGTCCACTGCAATGAGTTTCTAGGGAACTGCACAGATTTTGGTGCTCACACCTGAGAATTTCCTGATGCAGGAAGTACCACCCAACTCATAATTTTGACCCCGCGCACATGGTTCAGAAAACACCAACCTACGCACAAAACTAGCATTTGCATTGCAATAGGTCTGAGCTATTGGCATTGTAAATGAGAATGCGTTTTATTTATGCTTCAAAAACCAAAACATAAATAAAAGGCATTGTCATTTACATGGTCGATAGCTCAAACGCACGTAAATGCAAGACCTATTGCATTGCAAATGCTTGTTTCTTCTGTCTTTACTTCAGGGGTACAATCTGAGCCAGCATTATGTAAAGGACACATATGACATCAGATACCTATTATTGTGAATTGCTAGATCCCTTGGATGTTATACTGTTGGTTGTTTGGGATGGGAAATGGAAGTTCTAAATGGGAACTGGGAGACGGGAAAAGTTGGAGGAGAGTTGAAACCGCTCGAGCATTCATATGTCACACTCTTTAAGGCGACATTGTTTGGAAGGGTCACAAAAAGGATTAGCTTGTTCATTACATCTGACGCGAGGGGATTAAACAGCCTCACAAAGCGAAAAGGGATCTTTCACAAACTGTCGTTATTTGACATGGACATATGGCTCATTTGTTAAACCCACTGATTACAGCAGTGCCTTAAATATAAAGATTTTCCAGTACCAGACTTTTCATCAGCAAGAGAAAATGGCTGGTGTAAGGGTACTAATCAATTTGAAATGTGCCTTAAGAGCAGAAGAGAAGTTAAAGGGCAAATCGGGATGTGGGGCAGTAAAGTACAAGTTAATTACCTTTGGTAATGCCATAGCTGGTAGAGACTATCTAGCAGTCGATTCCTGAACTTAAAATTATTCCCAGGTATCAGACTGTATACAGATTTTTTTTCGTGAGCAGTACCCCTACGCAACAGTTGATGGTGTGTTCAGCATAATATGGTGTTGTTCCGCTTAAGGTGGTGTAGTCGGCCTCACCTGAGGTGACCTGCACAGTGCCTGGATAAGCGCCACCCCAGCGCACTGACATCAGTTTCATTTTGCGACTTTCCACACCAGCAGCACGAAACCACAAAGAACACTGACCACTGGTGTGGAAAAGCCCTCTCTTTAGACATCAGTTTGTAGAGCAAGGAGGATTGGTGGGTCTGTAAGGAATCTGTGACTAGACAGAGTCTCTACTAGATAAGGTGTTACCGAAGAGAAGTAACTTGTTTACCAAAAGGTAAGTAACTTGTTTACCAAAAGGTAAGTAACTTGTTCATCTGATAAGAGACTTCTATCCGCAGTTTCCTTACCTTAGAATAGATGCCCAAGCAATACTTCCCCGTATGAGGGTCTGCAAAACTGTTTAACACTAGAATGTCCTGCAGAATCAAATAAGCAAAATGTCCATCACAACGGACCGGACTGTAAAGGCAGTAATGCTTCATGAACATGTATAAAGAAGCCCACGCTGCTGACTGGGAGTTATCCATGACCGGAACTCTGCATACTGACGCAGAGGTCTTAGCACTAGCTCTGGTGAAATGAGCATGCAAACCCTCAGGGGGTTTCTTCTTAGCCAATGCATAGGAGATATTCATGCAGAGCCCGATCCATCGCAAGATGGTATGTTACTGCACAGCCTTTCCCTTCTTTACTCCGACATACCCTACCAAGAGATGGTTGCCCACCGAGAACTCTTTCATTTGGTCAAGGTAGAAAGACAACCTTCTTTTTGGGTTCAGTCAGTGAAGTAGGCTCCTCTTCCTTAGAGGGCTGTGCTGCAGTGTAAAAGGTAGGTAGAGTGATGGATTGGCATATATGAAAAGGAGCGACAACTTTCAGCAGAAAGGAGAGAAGACCCAGTTTGTCTGGGTCGATGTTTAGGTACAGAGGCTTAAATGACAAAGCATGAGGCTCACTGACCCTATGGGCAGATGTTATTGCCACCAGGAAGGCCGTCTTGATGGTAAGGAGCCTGAGAGGACAGTTTTGCAGTGGCTCAAAGGGAGCGCACATGGAAACAGTTAGCACTAGATTAAGGTCCCACTGAGGCATCATGAAGGATAAAGGTGGAAACAGGAGTAAGCATGGGCGGATTAATTTGCGGATTCGCGATCCGCAAAATCCGCGAATTTGCGGATTCTGCGGATTTCTTTAATGGGGGGGGGGGGGGGTCTTCTCCTGTGCAGCCTTGACAACGCTCACGATTGTTTTTGGGCTGATGAATGAGTCACTGAAATTGAGCTTCAACTAGTTCCAGCGACCATGTGTGTGTTACTATGCAATCGCCCCGAAGGGCGCAGGGGTCCCTTGAGTAAGCTGTCCATCATAGTGGGTAAATGGCGGGAAGACGGTGCACGCCGCGAGTGTGTGAGCGGGGCCAAACGGGCGGGGCTTTCTTGCGAGTTCACATGCCTCTTGTGTGTATAAAAGGTCAGAGACCGATCAGAGCAGCAGATCAAGAGAAAGAAGCTCCTGGTCACAGGAACAGCACGAGGATTGCGCTCGTGAAAGTCAAGGATGCAAAGGCCTCTATCCAGCATCACAGCTGATTTTCGACGGTAGATTTGGGAAGAAGGCACACCTGCCCAGCCTCGACGACGCTCCCTTGAGTGTCCTGTCCATCCATCATCTTCCTGTAACTATTTTAGGATGGCGCCGGCAAGCTGCCAGCGCCATCCTAAAATAGTTACTAAATTAGCTTCAGCACCTGCTTTATTTTATCTATTAGTGCTTCCAGTGCTTCCTGTTGAAGCTAACTTAGTAACTATTTTAGGATGGCTCTGGCAGCTTGCCGTCGCCATCCTAAAATAGTTACAACAACAACTTCAAGCTTGAAGGCTTCAACTCTTGCCCCCCCGAATCCGCCGCTCGCAGATTCGCGGATTTTCGGTTAATTCGCGGGAGTTCACGGATTTACCGAAAAACTGAGAAAACTGCGAGCGGAACGGATTTTGCGCTCACGCTTAAACAGGAGTTGCAAACCTTTCAATAATCTATTTACAACAGGAGATTTGAAGAGGGATGGCTGATTAGGTAACCACAAAAAAGCTGAGATGGCAGAAAGATAGCCCTTTAAGGAGCCCAGAACAGAGCCCTGCTGGGCAACAGAAAGGATAAAGAGCAGGACGTGAGAGACGGGAGCAGAAAGAGGGTCAACCGGTTTCTCTGCACACCATGCCACAAACTTGCCCTTTGGGCAGGGGTATACTGACTTAGTGGAGGGACGCCTATCTGCTAAGATAGTATTGCAGGCTTCAGGCACAAAGTCAAAAGCTGTCAACTGCCACCGCTAGATCTCCACTCATGTAGGCGGACCATTGACTGGTTCGGGTGGAAAGGATGTGGCCTAAAGGTTAGGATGGTCGACCTCAAAGCTGGGGAGCCGGGTTTGAGGCTCAGCAGGGACGCTCAACATCTTGTGATACTGGGCAAATCACCTGGGGCCATATGTATGAACACATTTTCTCATAGATACACAATGGGTAAAACCCATTGATACATCTGGCCCCTAACAAAAAATTAATGTGTCCTTCTGTAACGCAACTGGTGCTTATACAAAGCGCTCAGATACCTGTGGGTCTAGTTTCTGCTGTATAAAACTCTCCAAAGAAGCAAACAAAAAAATAAACTCCCCATCTGCTGCGAAAGAAGATCCTCGCAAAGTGGCAGGATGATCAGAGAACTGATGGCCATGCTCAACAGCTCGAAATACCAAACTCTCTGAACCCATTCAAGAGCGACAAGAATGACTTTGGGCTAGTCGTTCCTGATCTTCTTGAGAACTCTGGGCAGGAGTGGTATGAGCAGAAGGGCATACAGGAGGCCTGAGCTCCACTCAAGATGAAAATCATCTCTGAGCGAGAGCTGCATTAGAAACTCCAGTGCACAGAACTGCTGGCATTGTGCGTTCTCTGCGGTGGCGAACAGATCTAACCAAGGATCTCCCCAATGCTGAAAGAGACCTTGCACCACCGCCGGATGGAGAATTCTTGATCTGCTCTGCACCTTTGGCTGAACTCGTCCACCCTGACCTTCAAAGAGCCCGCTAGGTACCTCTGGCTGAATCCATCCCCCTTGGATTTCAGAGAGCCTGCAAGGTGTTTAACCACCAGAGATATGCCCGATGTTCCAGCCAGGTCTAGAGAAGCAGGTCCTCTTGACAAATGGACCACGACCCCACCTGCCAGGTTTGCTGCAGTACCACATGGTGGTGTTGCCCGTGGACACCTGTATTAACCTTCTCTTGATGGAGGGACGAAACGCTTTTCCAGATAACCCGAATCTCCAGAAGGTTGATGTGGAGTCCGGATTCCACCAAAGACCAGAGGCCTCTGCTCTCTACCTCTCTCAGATGGCAGCCCCATTGCCCCATCCCAGGAGTAACGTATCTGTCACCACTGTTTGATCTAACGGGGAAGGGAGAGGGGTCTGCTGCTGACCCAATCGAAGTTTGTTAACCACTAATGTGGATATTTTTTAATCCCCTCTGTGATCTGGATCATGTCGGAGAGATTCCCCTGATACGGAGTCGCCTGGAACTTCAGTCTCCACTGCAGAGCCTGCATATGCCTTCAGGTATGTGTCATATGCAGGATGCACGGAGGCCTTGAGTCGCAGCAGTCTCAGTCAGTCTCACTGATATCCAGGTTAGAGGCTGAAAAAACGGTATAATAGCCTGCATATCCTGGACTCGCCATTCAGGATAGCACTGGGAGGACCGTTGGGTAGCCATGCGCTTTAGAACTGCAAAGAATAATATATAATAGGCCTAAAACTGTACTGGGTCCAGAACAGTTCCAATGAAAGGGAGCGTCAGAGAGCCAGGTGTGACTTTGGCGAGTTGATAGTGAACCCCAGCGAGTTCAGGAGGTCCATCAGTCTAGAGGAGGGGGATTACAACCTGAGGCGAGCCTGCTTTCAACAGCCAGTAGTAGAGATAGGGGAAGACTGGCACCCCTGATCTACTCAGATGAGCTGCAACCACTGCCATCACCTTGGTGAACACTCAAGGGGAGCTGGTAAGGCCAAAAGGGAGTACAGCGAAGTAAAGTGCTCCTGGCTACCGGGAACATGTAGGGAACACCTGTTGACAGGCAGGATGGGGATGTGGAAGTCTGCATCCTGCAACTGCTATCCAGTCTCCCAGGTCCAGGGCAGACAGAACTTGAGCGAGCAGGACATTTTGAACTTCTCCTTTTTCAGGAAGAAATTGAGAAAGTGCAGGTCTAGGATAGGACAAAGCCCTCCATCCTTATTGGGCACCAGAAAGTAGCGGAAATAACAACCACGACCTACTTCTGGCATTGGCACCTTCTCTATGGCTCTCTTGGCCAAGGGAGGAGTCACTTCCTGGCAGTGGGAGGAGAGCAGGTCTTCCGTCAGCCTGTCCCAAATGTGTGGCATGGGTGGAGGGGAGGTCATGAAGGGGAGGGAGCAGCCCCTTCAGACAATCTTAGGAACCTGGTAGTTTGATGTTATTGACCTCCAGTGGGACAGGTGATGTAGAATTCTACCTTCCACAGGGTGCCCTGGATGGTAAGAGGGCAACGTTAAGGGGCTAGAGGGCTGTGACTACCTGGGGTGTACTGACCAGACCTCTGGCTGCCCGAACCACAGGTTTTGTGGTTACCGACCCCTTGGGCACGCAGAGGTTGAGAGGCCTGAGCGCTGTGGTTGCTGGACCGGTAAGGAGAAGCTGGATGCCCCTTCAGTGACCACAAAATGAGCAAAAGGTGGACTGGAGCTGGGAAGGGGCCACAGAAAGGCCCAAGGACCTGACCATACCTCTGCTATCCTTGAAGTGCTCCAGCACTAAGTGAGACGGAAGCCATCAAAGTGCATGTCCTTAAGCGACGCTTAGACAGCCCCATAAAAAGGCAGGTATTCTCCGCCAGGCATGGCGCTGGAAAGCCACTGACAGAAAAAACGCTCTGCCCAGCGAATCAGTCCTGTCCAGACCAAATCAGATTTTAAACTTCGCTGCATCTCTCCCGCCCGTCATAGCTTGGGAAAGTAGGGCCGGGCCTCCTCCGGCACCATGGGCAGCACCTGCATAACTGAATCCCACAGTGCATGGGAGTAACAGCCCAAAAGGCATGCAATGTTCACAGACCGCAGTGCCAGGCTGATGGAAGAAAACATTTACCTTCCTAAGACATCCAGCCTCTTGGATTCCCTATCCATTGGATGGGTAGGGAATGTGGCAGGATTTGCACAGGAGGTATAGAGACACGGGAGGTGGAGGGGATTTTCGGCTATTGTTAAAACTGGCTACTGCTAAACCTTCACTAAACAGTCCATTTTGGCCTGTGAATGTGCGTGTTTTAAAATCACTTTTAACTCAAAACTACACTATGACTGGTCTATTGGTATACCGGCCACCAGGCCCATCCAAAGCTTTCAGGGAAGTGCTTGTTGAAACAGTCTGTACTTTGGCGGTCAACACTCCCAACTGTAAGTTCCTGGGAGATCTTAATCTACATTTTGATAACCACCTAGATGGGGATGTGGCCAACTTGATGGCGGATTTAGCGGCTTGTCAGCTAGATCAGTGTGTCTCTGGCCCCACACACTCAGCTGGTCACCTGTTGGACCCTGTTTTTACCAACATTTCGTCTCTCACGGTCCAACCGCTGGTCCCGATGGCTTGGTCGGACAACTTTCTAGTCCCTTTGTCTATTCAGGGCATTGCACCTATGCAAAAATTAGACAACTTCCACTCTTTTAAACGGCCATGGAATAAGCTAAACTGGGATCAATTCCAAGCCCATCTTTCGACTTCCATTCCGCTGCTGCCGACGGACCCCGATGAGGCTAATTCTGCCTTTTCAGACTGGATCAATCTGCCGTTGGATAAGCTGATCCCAGCTAGTGGTCCCCCAATCGTATGTCTAAAGCTAATCCGTGGTACAAAGAAAAATTTGCGCTGCTGCGAAAAATTTGTAAAAAATGGGAAAGGGCTTGGAGAAGAGACTTTGAGCCATTATAAAGAGATCGCTATCGGGAGGCAGTAAGGATCTACCACAAAGTTATTCATACTGAACATGCGGCGTTTTACACCAAGGAAATTAGTAACAGCACCTATCCCGCAAAGTGTATCTTCTCCATTGTCTCAGGCCTCAAAAATCAGAAGGGGGCTGCTGGTCCTTTGATTGCTTCAAGTAAGCAATGAGAGGAGCTTGCTTTGTTTTTTTTTTTTAAAAAAAGGCTGAAGACATCTATAAAAGCTTTTCTACGGCCCAAACAGACTTCCTTGAGCCAACCAATAATGGTACGATGACCACTTTAGAGGTTTTCCCTCAGATTCAACAGGACCGCTTACTTGCCCTCTGTATTAAAATCAAGTCAGGCTCACCGACTGACCCACTAAAACCTTATCAATTCAGGAAAATTCTACCAACTATCTCTCCTTTTCTTGGTCAGGGGATCAACAAATCGTTCAGTTCGGTTGTTGTGCCCATAGCATGGAAACAAACCAGTGTGTTACCACTGCTCAAAAAACCATCTTTGGATGCCAAAAAACCTAAGAACTTCAGGCCAACTTCATTGCTCCCCTGGCCTGCTAGGATCGCGGAGGCAGACATTAATTCCATCCTCTCAGAGCACCTGACAATTAACAACACGCTAGATCCCTCGCAAAACGGCTTCTTCCCCGGCCATGGCACTGAGTCGGCGCTTCTGGTGGTGACAGAACACCTTTGGACAGCGTTGGACGCAGGACAGACATCGGCACTGATCCTTTTGGATCTCAGTGCCGCATTCAATACTGTGTCCCATGCCATCCTGCTGCACCGTCTGGAAGAGGCTGGTATCGGCGGCCTTGCATTGAAGTAGCTAGCGTCATTCCTCTCCGATAGGACCCATCAGGTGATTGCCCCCCGTTCTCATCTACCTTTCCCATCAAGCACAGAGTACCACAGGGTTCCTCTCTGACCCCTCTGCTCTTTAATTTGTATGTACAACCTTTGGCTGCAATTGCCAGGATCAGAGGATTGACGGTGGTATCCTACGCCGAGGACACTCCGCTGGTGGTAGCCCTTTCGAGCAACTCCAGGCACGACGCCGCAAAGTTTCAAGGCGATCTTGCGGTAGTTGCCGAATCGATGACAGCTAACAGCCTCCAGCTGAATTCCAGCAAGTCTGAGGTGTTGCTGGTGGGAAGGGATCATGGGTTATGGAATGAAGACTGGTGACCCATGAACCTAGGCACCCCCCCTTCCTCCTAAACAGGTGGTAAAGAACTTGGGGGTTTGGATGTATTCCTCTCTTAGTTTCCAGACTCAAACGAAGAAGGTGGTGGGCACCTGTTTTGGTTTATTGTGCGGGCTGAAACCCATCTTAGGTTTCTTTGATGCACAGACCAGACAGATCATTGTTCAAGCCTTAATTACATCCAGATTTGATTATGCAAACTCTCTGTACCTAGGGTCCAACAAGGCTGAAATACATAGGTTACAGAGAGTACAGAATGCCGCAGAAAGAGCTCTTCTGGGCCTGCATAGAGTCTGTTCGGTGACCAGTACAATTCGTCGCCTTCACTGGCTGCCTGTGGCTCAACCAATCTAGTTCAAGGCGCTTTGTAAATCCTTTAAGATCTTGAAACTGGCCTCCCCTAATATCCGGAGAGATTTGCTCTCCTTTTATGTTCCTTCCCATCAGCTTCACTCCATGGGCCAACACTTGCTGGTGGTCCCTCGGGTCTGGAGAACCCGGGCCGTAGGTCGCTCCTTCCGGTATAGAGCGGCGACTCTTTGGAATTCTTTGCCACCCTATATTCGAGGGCTTGACAACTTGTCTGAATTGAGAAAAGCTATTAAAACCTTTCTCTTACCCACGGTGTAGACTGCTTCCTGTGCTGATGTTGCCTATTTTGCTGTTAGTGCCAGGACGCCTCTTGGCTGGGGCAGCTGTTGCGCTCTATAAATGATAGAAATAGAAATAGAGGTGGAAGCTTGAATCACCAAGCTCTCCGCGCTAAGGTGCTACGTGAGGACATAGGGTTCCCCTGGGGCAGGCAGCAGGTGATAGTCGTGTTTAGAGGAGCCCCTATTTAGGTTTGGGGTAAAGTCAAAAGCAGGACAACAGTGAAGGCTTCATTAAATGGGAGAAGCGGTTCTGAGGGGGTCACTCCTGGCTGAAGCACCTCTGTCAAGACGTTAGTCTTGACTGCAACTGAGAGCTAAGGCATAGGACCTTGCCTGCCTTTCTCACACCCATAGCACAAAATGTATTCTGTAGCCACAGTAGGAGGAGAGACCATGGCAGTATCTGGAGAGGGAGGTGTCTTGTCTGCGGGCATCTGTCAATTCCTCACACCTGTCCATGTGATGGTCTAGAAGGCTGGTATTCTTTAGGCTCCAGCAACAAATCCCAATGCCACCCCCCACCTCCCGAGTCCCACAGGAATAGGGCCCAGGGTCTAGCCTGGAAAGCATGGTTCAAATGGGCTCCATAGTCACGCAACACCACTCCAGCTCCATACTGGAGTCAAGGAAGAGAATGGGGACGGTGCCGCTGCCAAGAGCATATGCACCAGGACCGGCGCCAGGGAGAGCCAATGTGGAATGACCAGTGCCGGTTCTGGATCCATCTGGGCCTGACTGGAGCCAGGGACAGAATCTTGGGAACACCTCCCAAACCTGTGGGGACCGAAGGTGCGCCAGTGGGAAAGGGCCACTCAAATATGAGGTGCATGGCCTCAAAGAACTCACAAAGTTGGGTGGAAGTCGCTCAGGCAACTAGAAACTTGGGGAGGCGGAGCAGGCCCAGGCCTCAACCACTGAGCCAGGACTCAAATTATGTTGCCTCGTCGGATTACTTCGGCAGACAAGGCGAAGCTGAAGATCTCCTCAACTTCCTACTTTTCTATTTTTTGTGTGACTTACCCAAAGATGACTTTGATTGTGACAAGGATCTTGGGCTCCGCAACTGATACTAGGGCCTTCGTTTAAATCTGGATCAAGAACGTTGCAGCTTCGCACGTTAAGTGGCAAGGAGCGTGAGGGAGGGGCCTTGGGCTGCATGGCATGGTAGGCCACTCAAGTCTTTGCGCTGTGGTTGCGCTCGAGGCACCAGAGGCAGACAAGGTGTGGGTTTCATTACCAACATCTGTCAGTGACAGGAGCTGAAGGAGTTGAAGCCGGCCTTCTTAGTGGACATTCTGCCCCAGAAGAAGATCTCAACAAAGACTGATAAAAAGTTGAATCATGTTAGTCAAAAATGAAACAGGGTACCTCTTGCTCGCGCAGAAAGAGAAGAACAGACATCAGCGTGCTGGAGTGGAGTCTATATAGGCACTGTGCATGTCACTTCAGGCGCAGACGATGCCGCCAAACGGAGCCAAATGACACCACAGGCAAACAGCGCACAAAATAAATTCTGGATACAGTCTGATGCCTGGGGATAATTCTAAGGTAAGGAATCTCCAACTAGAAGTCTGTTAGATAGGTATGCACAATGGGAAACCTATAACAATTGCCTCTATATACAGCCCTAATCAAGACCAAGAACAAATATTGAGCCAGACAATACAAATTGAATTTGTGGACAACAGGGGTGTTAGCCTAAACTAGGTCAGGCACGGTGAAAAGGACAGAGAACAAAGCAAATTTGGAAGGAAGGCATTGGTTTAAATCTCAGCAATGACTTAGTTGAAAGTGCTGGGATTAATAGATAGGGTGTGAGCCAGATGTTCACTAGGAGTTACAAGAAAGGGTAAACCCGGAATCACTGGGATCTAGGTAATAATTGGTATGCAAAAGAAGGATCCCAGTTTCAATAGAGATTTAAATTCACATGGGGAAAAACATTACGACAAAACACTTATAGTAGAGCTTCAAAGAGAAGAGAGGAAAAAATTCATTTCATCCAATGTTATTTAATCACATTGGCAAAGGTGCCTAATTACATGTATGACTTTACATGAGTACATCTCATAAATACTTGCATAAACGGTGCCCAAGTGAGGGAAGGGGAAAAGAGTAAGGTAATTAGTAATGGGTAGGGTATTTGAGGTAGTGACAATGAATCACAGGCAATTGTGGTATAAAAAATGCTTATATACCATATATGTAACCTCTAAATATTACAATCATGATGCCATTGAACACACAAAGTCACAGTTAATAGATCACTGTTGAACGGATGATGGCAAATTTTCTAAAGTCGACGTTTCGACCCCTTGTCTGTAGGTGTTTGTACCCTTACTGTTGGGGTCTTCATCAAGACTAGTGTAGTGTGAGGGGGGAGGGGAGCACCTAAAAAGAAAGGGCGGTGTTTAAAAACCAAGCATAGAGGCGGAAAAGTTAAAACAAAGTCCCAAAGGAGCTGGGCAGGACTATTTAATTTTTTCAATTAGATGGTCACCAACCCGCAAAGCTGTGTCAGCCCGGAGCCCCGTGAGCCCAATGGGTGTTGCGCGCCTGGTCATCAGCTAACATAGTGAGCTTGATTTCTTGTGGCCCTAACTTTATTAACTTTATCAATATATTAGCTCTACTCTTTTAGGAAAGTTGTTCAAGGGTGAGGGCAAATAGGAGAGCGGACAGAGGAGACCCATGCCTAGTACACATTGGGAGAGAGTGCTAATAACCCTAACTGTTGCCTTGTGAGTTTGGTACCTTGAGGGGGGACCCAGTCAGAAAGCTCTTACAAAAACCCATTGCTCCAGGGTGTCCTAAGTAAAGTCACAATCAACCCTTTCAGGGTCTCTATCGCCATCCAGGATGCGTCGAACTGCTTTACTGTTGCACTTACTTCTGTTGGCCGTTAAATAGAGGGCTTTGTTGGTGTTATCACTAGCTGATCTGCCTTGAATGAACATCTATTTATCAAGGTGGGCAAGATCCTCTTTCACTGTTTGCAACCAAAGCATTGCTATTTTCATGAGATCTTCTGCATCCATAATCAGTAATGAATGACATTTGTGTGTATGAGGCACAATTTTCAGTATTTTGACCAGGTTGGGGGGATCAAGGATATATAAGATTCTGACCTAATTGGAGTCACTCTCCCCTCCAGAATAATTTCCTGTAGACTATGAGGAGTATAGGCAGCAGTGAAGTACTGAAGAGGTTATAAAAGGCAACTGTGATTTTATCTAGTCCGGGTGATTTGAAAAGGTCAAGGCCGAGATAGCTTTTAAGTTTATTTTTCTTTTTTGGTTACTTCTAATTTATTTTTATCTGTAATTGAGATGTTGGACAGATATGTTTCAGCCATGTAGGTTCTCAGACATTGGTTTTGAGGTATCTCCATGGCATATAGCCTCCCCTAACATTTTATAAAGCATTATGCTTTTATTATCTTCCCTCACACACAAATGGCCCTCCTCTTTCTTGACTATCTATGTGACTTTTTGCCTGGTGCGCGCTAAGCTGGCTTGCAAACAAGTTATGAGATTTATTGCCCAATCCATAAAATCGGCTTATCTAGTCCGGTAAAAAAGCTAGTTTGCTCATTTTTCTAAGGTTCTAATCTCTCCCCATGCTGCTATGACTTTTCTCTATATTCTCTGGAACTTTGTGTTGTTGTGCAGTTTCTCTGATTCTGTTAACTTGTCTTTCCTTTTCATAAGTAGTGCTGCTCGATCAATGACATTTCCAAGGAGAACAGATTGTAAGGCCTTTCATAGAATAAAACTGCTGATTTTCCCCTTGTCATTGTTGGCAGTGTATTCCTTGATACTGTTGAATGTTTTTTTTTGCGACAACTGGATCTTTTAATAGTGCATTGTTGAGGCACCAAAGTACTCCTCACCCCCACAACAATATAATTGGTCCCTGTGTCACCTCTTGCAAGTCTGATACTAGTGTTTTGTCAAGCAGGATGTAATCTGTACGGGCATAGCTCGCTTGTCCTGCTGAAAAGTGTGTAATCTGCTCCTGGTGAATAAAAGACTGTAGCATCCTGCTACAAAGAACCACAGACACAGGTTCTTATATCAAAGAGCTTTATTTCTCGACCCTGTCCCTACTCTAACTAACCCTGGTTCCTGTTCCCCGGCTCCTCCTGTTCCTGCTCCTCCCTCTAAATCCACCCCCCAACCACTAGACTACATCCCACAATACTACAAAGACCATTTACTTGTAAATTAGGTGTTTATTGTCTTTTCACCCCTGCTTCCAGTCACTCGGTCTATGGTTGGAAGAATTAGCCCCCCCCCCTTTTCAGCCACCCCCGAAATTTGGCTCTAGTTGCCCGCCTGCTGATGACATACTTCTTTTACTGACCAGGCCCTTGACTCCCAACGCCCCCTAATGATATATACTCATTTAAGTGTAGGACTCCTCACCAATGAGCAAAAACGTCAACTAAACACCTGGGTATTGACTTATCAGGGTGCCTAGAAATAAATAAGAAGATTAACCTCACTGAACGGAAGAGGGAGACAAGAAAAGGTCTAAAAAGTATTTAAATACAAAACCGTATTCTGTCCCGGCGCATCAGTGCTGTAAGTTATTTTCAAATAACGACACTACATATATGCAAAGATTACACAGCAGAAAAACAAACCTATAATTTCATTTGGTAGAGGATGAAAGAGAATTATTAAGAAGCAATGCATGATGAGGGTCAAGACATGGGAGTGATGGGAGTCCCAAACCTACTTCATTAATATGCAGCACATTTTCTGTTTCTCATCGGCTATATTAGAAGAGAAACCAACAAAGGGTTATGTATGAAAAAACAGGTTTTAGGAGGTGGACCATTATGTGAGGCACCTAGGACACAAAATTTTCAGGAGACCACAAATTCTATATATCCTCTACGAGGAACCACTTTAAGAGTTTTTTCGCACAAAAATGCTTGACTTCATATCTTCCCCATTTACAACTCTAAGGATGGATCCTTGATTTTACACCAGACATTTTTATTATTATTCCAGAGGCTCTTCAGAAACAGCAAGAGTGAGATTGCAAAACCTTACTGAACATAATGTGGGTGGTGCAGGCAAAACCATTTAAGCAACTTAAAGAGGAGTTTTGCCAGATGAAGCATTTTTGATAGTTCCATGTTCGGCAATGGACCCAGCAACCCTAAACTGAAAAGCAGCAATAAGGAATTTGACTCCCTTCGGAAAAAGCCTCCCTAAATGCGACAGTGACAGACAATCTCCAGGATTTAGAGATTGTTAAACAAGGTAATGAAAGGAGAGAAAATTTTATTTTCTATTCCAGACAGAGTGGACAAAATCCTTGGAACAAAATCAAATGAGGACCAATTAAATAGTAACTCACAAGAAATAGTTTATTTTGCTTTGTAGGGGTTGATAAAAGATGTTGGCAATATAAACCACTGGCAACACACCCATGCAAGACTGGGAGGTATGGGGCCTCAAGAAGTCCTGTTCTGTTGGAGGGGTTGTAGCAACATTGGGTCCTTGAGAAATCCTTTGGTCCTGCAATCATAAAAACCTTTTGGCAAAAAAAATGTTAGGACATTGAGGAGGTCAGAGGATGTTGCACAGCGGAATGCACGGATTGTGAAGGAAATGTTCTTTCTGCAGGGTCACTTCAGATTTTTCACCTTTTGCAGGATCCTATATTTTTGCTGGCTGTAGGTCTTTAAACCCTTTACCCCTGCTAATCAGTGATTAAGTGCTTGTGGTCCCCCTTTCAACGTGGTGAAATTGGCATACCCATAATTGCCATATTTAACTTACATAGAAGTCCTTAGCAAGATAAATGTCAGTAGTGGACTCCAGCATTCACTAGGCCACCCACTACAGTGACCGTGCAAACATGAATGATCGATTTGTAGCTTGGCAGTTGCAGTTTTAAACCGCAAATTCTACCTGTATAAATAACCCCTTTTGTCAGGTCTAAACTTTTCTTTTACATTTTTATTAGTAACCCGTATATAGGCCCCATACAGGGTACATGGTATTTCAAAGTAGGACTATTAGGAATCTACTGTTAGACATATACTTACAATGAAAACGCCCCAAAAGCAATTTTTGCCGTAGCAAGGATGGCTGTTCCATAGCGAAACACAGTGTTATTTTATTACATGTTACAATGCTAATTTCGGTTAGGAAACAGTAACAGAAATAAATATTTTTATTAGTTCCTAAGAATCCAATTTGATTGTGATGTCAGATTTTTGATACTTATTAAGGAAAAGGTACTTCTAAAAAGTTACCTTTTCACCAAAACGAAAGCCTCTGGAGGTGCATTTGTTCTCCCACTTCTGCCAACCAGTAAATATCATTTGAATAGGTGGGAAATGCCTCCCACGAGCAAACAATAGGACGACCTGACCGGGCAGAGATGACCCCAAGGAACCTTGCAGATTATTCATGGTGTGCATATATTACAATGTCAAATCGTGCTTAACAGGTCTGCTGGGGCTTTATATATAACACTTGAGGTGCAATTCAAAGGGAGGAAATAGGATGGCAAAACAATGTTTGTGCATCCACTGTCTGGTTGCTGCAAAACACTGCTTTGATCTACCAGACATCTGTTTCCACGTTTATTGTAGGTACAGTAGCTGCCCCAAATTGGATTTTAGTATTAGAGGTGGGAGGACACTAGGTTTACCATTGTATAGCCCCCCCACCAACACACACAGCGCTCGGATTCCCAGTTTTGTGTGGCTGAAGACTTTTGCCATCTTCAAAATGCCCAAAGTGGCTAGGGTAGGCCCCGAGGATTTTTACCCCATTGATTAGGGCATGCCCAGGAGTCATTTCCACCCACTAGCTCATGACAGGCATAAATCTCCAGCTACCCACTTTAGAACTATCCTGCACCTGAGGAAGATCAGAAGAGTACTGAACCTGATGTCTGCAACAGGAAAAGAGCCCTAAAAGGACTGGACTTGCTTTCCCTCGTTTTTTTATTGAGAGTTCAGCTCAAAAAACAATATGTAAATACAGAATTTAACGGTATGACAAATAAAAAATTAAAAAAATTATATGAATATGTAAATCTAAAAAATTCAACAGTTATAATTCTTAACAGCGCAGATTATCCAAAGTAAATGATATATTGCACAATTACTCAAGTAAAAAAAAACAGAAAAAATACAAAATAGGATGTATAGGTGCTCAATATGGAATAGAGTTACCAGCATAGTATAGAAATATACATAAAGCAAACTTTGAGGAGTATAACTGTCGTACTTAGAGTCCCAGAAAATCTATTCAAAAACCATATATTGCACAGTTTCTCTACTAACAATCTTTTAACCCAGAACCCAGACTCATTTCCTATGGAGCTCTAACGTTTCTCAAATTTCCTAAATGATCCTGATCTTATTGCGTATCTTCTCTCAAATTCTTTTACTTTAATAAGCTTTGCTCTCCATACTTGAAAAAGAAGGTACCTTATTACAACGGCAGTTTTGGAGGATTAAAAATCTTGCCACGAAGGCGGATATAAATAGGCATTCTTCTCGCATATTGTTCAATGTTCTACTTGGGGAGCGTCCCAAAACTGCAATATATTTATCAATGGAAATAGAGTGGTCTATTGTCATTTTATGATATTTTTCAATTTCTACCTGTAGATTCCCAATTCTATGGCAGAACCGGAGGTGAGGATTATGCTGATCTTTCTTTTATTTTCCTGCACAGCAATTTCAACATCATCAAAAAAAAATTACAAGTCCCATTGTAACTATATTCCATCGTTTAACTCCAGCCAACCAATCAGGAGTGACCATCATCCTCTTGAGTGTGCCGTTGCTCCAGTCATTCCTCTTTCTTTCCTGCTAAGCCACAAGATAAGTCTATTTTGCCCTCGCTCAAGCATGCGGTTAATTTTCTTCAAGTGGCGTGTTTTCTCTGTATACATTTATTTGTCTATCAGTCGTCTTATTCCTGAATTGTGCGTCTACAACTTTTCTCTCCACAGGGAGGGCCACGGGAGCTTTAACGCTTCACTTGCGGCCCCAGTGATAGTGCGGTGTGGTGTTGAGCAGACAGGGGGAGCGACACGTCTCGCTGATCCCGGCCGTGCTAGTCGCGGCGGGATCAGAGAGCGCCGATCGTTCGCCCATCGTGCACGGCCCGAGCGAGCTCTGGAAGCCCGACGCCTGCTTCGTGCAGGTCCATACTATAAATACCTGAATCTCCTTGTGAACGCCTGCGTAGCAGGTCGGTATTGGAAGCGAGTGTGTGTTTTGCCTGCAGTGCGTGTTTGAGGTGCACATAGCGCTTGTTAGCACTTTCAGGCGATTAGGAGCAGGCCCAGAAGCTGATACCCAGTAATTTAAGGGTAAGTCACCCCTGCGGGTTTCATTCCAGCCCACACTGTGTGGCCCATATTCAGTGCCTGGCATGCTCAAATTGGCATCCCCTTACAGGTAGTTGTTCAACTAGCGCTTAGAGCTTGGGGGTTGACTTTTCTTCCCGCTTTGTTTGTGGCAAGGTAGTCTGTTCGCTTAATCACAATGGAGGACTACACGGAGGAAGAAACTTTCCAAGTCATTCCACTAGATGACGAGTTTTGTGACCCCATGGATGTCTCCATCCATCCGGCGGTTAATGAGGCCATGGGACCTTTTGAGCAGCGTATCATGCAATACCCATTTGCGATACAGTCGCAGCGCCCACAAAAAAGGAAAAACGCGGCTGAGTTGGGCACCTTTGATCGCCTCAAAAAGGCGTTTTTGGCTAGGTCACAAAGTGATACCAAAGGGGATGATGGACGGAGCGTTTGAGCAAATCAAACACTCACCCCCAGTCAACTGATCTGGATTTAATCCATCACCATTCTTTAGCTCACTCCACCACCCCAGTTCAGACATGGCCATATGCAAATCAGTCTGACCCTGCGCCTCATGGGAACAGTCCAGCCCGAACTGCCAAGTCATGTCTTCCCTGGACCGGAAACAAGCATCCTGGGACCGGTTTCAAATTCATAATCCTCATCAGCCAGGCTACTTGAATCCAGTGGTAGAGTGAGCAAGGAACCTACGTCTGGGCATACCCTACCAACTTAGGGCGAACAAAGCGATACCAAAGGGGATGATGGACGGAGCGTTTGAGCAAATCAAAAACTTAACCCCAGTCAACTGTTCTGGGTTTAAACCATCACCATTTTTTAGCTCACTCCACCACCCCAGTTCAGACATGGCCATATGCAAATCAGTCTGACCCTGTGCCTCATGGGAACAGTCCAGCTCGAAAGGTCAGAAAGGGACCCCCATCCCATCCCACCAGCACCACCAACTACACCATCCGTGCAAGATGATGATGAGGAGGACTCTTTAGAGGAGTCAGCCGACGAGGCAGGTCCTTCCAGGTCTTGGCGCCCCACAGAGCATTCGGCCACAGACCCACAGGAGGGTGTCAATCAGTCTGATATGTTGGTCCAAGAGGACCTAGTCCATCCCCGTTCATCGGAATGAACACCTTCTGCTACGGTTTCTGCGTTCGTGGGGGGTGCCTAAGAAAACCTCTTGAGGCGGAGCTACGCACGTGCCTCAAGGCGGAGTGCCCAAGCCCTGCCCCTCCGGGCAAGGTAGCTTTGACCCCATAAGTGGACCCGAGAATGGCCACTTTTCTTCAGAAATATATCCGGGATACCAAGAAAGGGATAGATCGCTCCTGGCGCTCCTGCCAGGATAAGCTGTTGGACATTGCAGGGCCCCTCACAAAGATTTTAGAACTAGCAGAGGTGGCAAAATCTTCTGGGGCTCCCCTTTCGGCTGAGAGGATCACAAACTGGGCACAGCGAGCCATAGTATTCCTAGGCAGCGCTAATTGCGCCCTCTCTACTGAGAGGAGACGCTCCTTCTTGATCAAAGTGGACCCGAAGTTGGGAGACCTCGCCACTTCTGAGGCGGCAGCAGAGGCTCAAGGAGGCCTCTTCAGGGAGCCGTTCGTGAAGGAGCTGACCAGGTTTGTCACAACCTTTACCATGCTTGATAAAGCGCAAGCTTCAATAAAGCGTGTTTTCTACCCTAAGGTTTTCATTGTAGCCGGCCGTGGCAGGGGGCGCTCGACCGGCTGCTCCTTCAATCAAAGTTCCCAGCGAGGCAATGACCAAAGACAACAGGACACGCGCCGACAAAAATTCTTTTAGTCCCATAGGGGCTCCAGAGGCCGTGGTGGACGAGGCGCAGGCAGAGGCCACAACGTCTCTAATCCAGGTGAGACCTTCTCCCTCTCTATCCCCCCTCCAGGTGGGTGGCAGGTTGGCGGCTTTTGTAGACTGGCGCCGTATTACCTCAGACGCATGGGTGCTGCGTCTATATGAAAGTCCAAGGCTTTCATATAGAATTTTACGGGTCTCCCAAACAAGAGGTTTGCCCACGCCCGCTGGTTTTTGCAGCCGATCAGGTTTCCCTCGTCGATCGCGAGGTGTCTGAATTGCTGCAAAAAAGAGCAGTAGTCCCAACAGATCTTCATCCCAGGGGATTCTTGAGCAATATTTTTGTGGTCGACAAGACAGATGGTGGGCAGCGCCCCGTAATCAACCTGAAAGAATTCAACCAATGGTTGGTATATCGACATTTCAAGATGGAGGGGATCCATCTACTTCGGGACGTTCTTCAACCAGACGATTGGATGGTCCGGCTGGACCTAAAAGACGCGTATTTAGTGGTACCCATCTTTCACCCTCACCCGCAGTTCCTTCAGTTCATTTGGCAAGACAGAGTGTTGGAGTTCGCCTTGCTCCCCTTCGGCCTGTCGTCCGCACCATGGTGCTTCACCAAGGTTCTCAAGTCAGCGGTGGAGATACTTCAGGCGAAGGGTTTAAGCCTCATCATTTATTTGGATGATCTCTGGATCAATGTCCGGTCAAGCTCGCTCAGATCTTGCGAGAGACGATAGATCTTCTACAAAGCCTAGGGTTTTTTATAAACTCCAGGAAAATCAATCCTGATCCCTTCCAAACAGATGACCTTTCTCGGGTTAGTAGTGGACTCGGATTCACGTACCTTGAGCCTTCCGGCTCCCAGGTTAACAAAGATCCGCAGGGAACTGCGTCGTATGTTGGCGCATCGGTCCACCTCACTTCGCCAGATCGCCCATTTAGTAGGCCTCTTGAGTGCATTGATCCAGGCAATTTTCCCGGGCCCGCTCCATTACAGAGCATTACAACGCCTGAAAGCCTCGCACCTCCACAAAGGCCTCTAGTACTCGGATCAGGTTCCCCTGACCGAGAAAGTGCGAGTCGAGATGACCTGGTGGCTCAACCACATGGAGCCATGGAATGGCAGGGCCATTTTTGGCTGCAAACCGCATTTAGTAATAGAATCTGACGCCAGCAAGTCAGGCTGGGGGGCCCGCTGCAGGGACTCCTTTAGAGGAGGAAAATGGTAAGCCGACGAGAGTTTCCTACACATCAACTGCCTGGAATTGATGGCGGGCTCCTTCGCCATCCAGTGTTGGACGAAAGACAAAGCAACCTGCAGTGTGCTTCTGAAGATGGCAATGTGTCGGCCGTCCGATACATCAATCACATAGGGGGCACGAAGTCCAAGGTGTTGGCAGACCTGGCCAAGGAATTTTGGACCTTTTGCTTGGCACACAACGTCTCCGTGACAGCGGAGTACCTACCAGGGAAATCCAATGTGATAGCGGATTGGTGCTCCCGCAGTTGGTCAGACATGAGTCTATGGCAGCTGCGTCCCCAAGTATTCCAGCACCTCAAAAGGTTATGGGGTGCCTTCTCAGCGCGGGAGTTGATGGTCCAACTGGGATGCAGAGGTGTCTCTGCATCCCAGTTGGACCATCAACTCCCGCGCTTCTTCAGCTGGAAGCCGGACCCCCTCACGACAGCAACGGATGCGTTCCTCCAGGACTGGTCCAAAGAGTCGGGGTATGCCTTTCCCTTGATCCCTATGATCATGCGCCTAACCACGCAAATCAGGAGGCAACATGCAAAGCGGGTTTTGATCACTCCTTATTGGAAGTCTCAAGTGTGGTTTCCAGTTCTTCTGGAACTTTCATTGGATTCTCCAATCCTTCTACCCCAAGATCCTCTTCTCCTGAAGAATCCTCAGGGCGAGTGCACCGGTTAGTTCAGCAAGGTCGAATGCCCTTGGTAGCATGGAGGATTTCGGGCATCGTTGGAGAATCCCTGGCCTTTCGTCAGCGTCTCAGTCTTTGTTGGGAGCAGCCTGGGCTGATGGTACCAACAAGAGGTATAAGTCGGCTTGGGCCAGATGGGTTCGTTGGTGTATTCGGGGTGGTCACAATCCCATGGTGTGCGAAGTGGTGAATATCATGAACTTCTTAGCTTCTCAGGCGACACAGGGTCTTGCTTATCGCACTGTCAACTCTTATACATCAGTGATTTCTGCTGGTCACCTTCCGATCGTGGGCACACCGGCTGGAGAACATCCTCTCATATGCAAGTTGATGCTGGGAATCCGTCTTTCTTTTCCTCCGGAACCCAGATATGCCTCCTTATGGGGTGTCAACAAAGTTTTACACTTGTTTCAAGCTTGGCAGGCTAACAGGTACCTCTCTCGCAAGGAGCTTTCCGCCAAGTTGGCTATGCTTCTCTGCTTGGTGTCCTGTCGGCGGGTTTCAGACGTCCGGGCCCTTGACATTACAGGTCGCAGCTTTACCCCAGATGGGGTTACATTTCACCTCACACGAAGGACTAAATCCGGCACTAGAGTCATCTCATATCCGGCGTTTCACAAAGTCCCAAAGCTGTGTGTCGTTCGTGGCCTTAAGGAGTACGAGAACATGACCGAGGAGCATCGGACTCCAGGTGAGAGTCTGCACCTAATTTCCTTGAGGAAGACCTTCAAGAAGGGTTCACCACCAAAAATAGCTCATCGGATCAGATGGGTGATGCAGGAAGTGGGCATTAATGTCTCACAGTTCGGAGAACACTCAGTAAGAGGAGCTATTGCATCGAAAGCCTTTACATTGGGCACCAGACTGGAAGACATTCTCAATGCAGCAGATTGGTCTTCGGACTCCAGGTTTAAAAGATTCTACTTCAAACCAGTCGTGAATATGGCGTCATTGGTTGTGGATAAGCTTTGAATGAGCATAATCCTCGCCTCCAGTCCTGCCATAGAATGAAAAATTTCCTAATAGCCATGAAGGAAAGTTTCAATTCTATTAAGGACTCGGAGGCGAGGATTATTCTCACCCTAGGATTAAGGAGACCTGTGCCCTCCCTCATGGAGTTATCAGATCAGTTGGTATACAATCTTTCCAGCTGGGATCCTCTTATGGGATAAGTATTCCTCTTCCAGATATTATCTTCAATTGCATTCACCTTCGTTGTGTAATTTGAGGTTGTGTTCTTCAATGTCCTGGAGAATGGTTTCATGGATTCTTGTTTAACTCCCTCTAGGTCCCGAGGGTTCCAAAACAGGTTAGGATTCTTGGGTGTCCAATGGATCGCAGTCAAGAAAGAGTAAGGACAGGAGCAATGGTGCGCTCTAGAGGATGATGGTCACTCCTGATTGGTTGGCTGGAGTTAAACAATGGACTACAGTTACGAATGGACTTGTAGTTGTTTTTTTTGATGATGTTGAAATTGCTGTGCAGGAAAATAAAAGAAAGATCAGCATAATCCTCGCCTCCGAGTCCTTAATAGAATTGAAACTTTCCGTCATGGTTACTAGGAAATTTTTCATTTTGTGACAGTCCCAGACAATATGTGACCCAGTGCCGCCTCCTTCCTTAGCACAACGAAAACATCTATCCTCAATTTGAGGATATATATTATGCAGAAAAAGTGGAATACTTTAAATTAACATTTGGTAAAAAATTGCATACGTTTAAAATTAGCGCCTCTAATTACTGTAGCTTTAAGTTTGTTAATTCTGTTCCAAGTTATTTGTGGGAGCTGGGAGCGGCAAACCTTTTTTCCACCATCTATCGCGTATTTTTTCATAAATGGGGACGGATTTATTATCATTAAAGATTTTCACCCATGCACTTACTGACCGTTTCACATGAGCTTCAAGAGCTTCACTTATGCCTGAACTTTCTTTTAGAATTCCAGCATCAATATTTTTTAGAAAGTGCTTTAGGTTAATAAATGACCATTTCAGCTTATCTTTTGAGTGAAGAAGCTCAATTTCTATCTCGGGCCACTTTTTCCAGGAGTCAGAGTTAAAATCTATCACTTGCGTATATCCGTTCTCCTCCCACTTTCTTAAGATACCCGTTTGTAGCAATGTTTCCTCCCCAGTATAGAGATAGGACAGCCTCATCGAACCATTTATCTTGGAAATACTATAAAATACTAATAATTGGGTTTTTTGTTTAAAAATCCATTGGACTACCTTATATCGCACTTTCTTAGGATACTTAACCATTCTCGTGGATCTGAGATTTTATACTCCATTAACATTTTATCCATAAAAAAATCGTCCATCTCTGGAAGGTCCGGCTGGGAATAAAATCTACAATAGTTGTGTGCAAAATGTCCATGATAATACTCTCTTATGTTTGGAAGGGACAATCCTCCATCCCTCAGTAGGATAATTTAAAGTGCTTAGTGCTAGTCTTGGTGCATCATTGGCCCATAAAAAGGATGAAAACAAACTGTCCATCTCCTTAAAGAAAGACTATTGTAACGCATATGGGGCACCCATGAATAAAAAGTTAAATAGAGGCAGGAAATGCATACATATGAGTGCCACACAGCCTAGTATTAATAGTGGGAGTTGGTTCCATCGCGTTAAAAGACGTTTAACCTTTTGTAACAGGGGTGTATTATTCAAATGGAAAATGTCTTGTAATCTTTCCATCACATAAATCCCTAAATATCTCTTTGGACGAGAATTATATACTAAGCTAAGATTTGGCAAAGGCATATCAGCGAAGCAGTTGCATAGCAAAATTTCAGTCTTGGCCTTATTTAATTTATAGCTCCCTGTCGCGTTGGAATTCCGAGAAAATCCCTAGGATTTCCTTCTGAGTATGCTCCATGGAATTTTAAAAAAGGACAATATCGTTGGCAAAAAGTTTTATATTAGTCATACCTTGTAGGGGGGCAGTATGTGCCGTTGTTTGTCTGATAGCTATTGCCAAGCATTCTATTAAAAGGGTGAATAAAGTAGGGGATCGGGTACAACCTTGTCGTGTGCTCCTATTTATTCGACAGGTACCCACATTTGTAGAATTAATTAATATTTAAGCTTCTTATTAGTTGTATGAACCCTTCTGGGAGACCAAACTTTTCCAGGAATAAAAAAAGACAATCCCATGAATACCAGGTCGAAAGCTTTCTCTGCATCCAAAAACCACAAGCGAGCTTCTATCACATTCTTATTAAAATCATCTAATGTTTCTATTAAAAAATTAGTGTTAGTAGATAGCTGCATCCCAGCCACAAATCTGCATTGATCAACATGTATAAGTGGACCCACGATTCTATTAAGTCGATTTATGAGAAGCTTTGTAAAAATGTTGTATTCAACATAAAGAAGACTTATAGGTCTATAAGAGTTGACATTTTCCCTGTTTTTATCCTTCTTCAGAAAGCTTACAACTACTGCTGGATGGAAAGAGGCCGGAGGTTCACCTCCTTTAAGTAAGTGGTTAGCCAATTTAAAAATGTGTACGTTGATGGTTGAGCCGAACCTTTCATATAATTCTACTGGCAGTCCGTCCTCTCAGGAACGCTTTACAATTTGCCATAGAGACGATCACTAATTTAAGTTCTTCTATTGTGAATGCATCTAGTAATTCTTCTGAGTCCACTATTTAAATAAGGGATAGGTAAATTATCTAGGAAGCCTATAATGTGCTCGGATGGCATTTCAATCAATCAACCAGGGGATCGTAAAGAGCGCTACTTACCAGTGAGGGTCTCAAGGCGCTGGGGGAGGGAAAGGTGGGGCTGCTCCGGTTAGTTGAAAAGCCAGGTCTTGAGAGCCCGTCTGAAGGTGTGCAGGGTAGGCGAGCGTCTTATTTCTACTGGGAGAGTGTTCCATGCTGTGGCTGCGGTATAGGGGAAGGCTCTCCCACCGGCTCTGCTTCGGTGGATGCGGGGGACCACCGCCAGGGCGAGGTCGGCTGAACGGAGGTTCCTCTTGGGTTCGTGGAAGCTCATTCGGTTGTGGAGGTATTTGGGTCCGATGTTATGCAGGGATTTGAAGCTATGCATGAGTAGTTTGTAGGTGACCCTTTTGTCAATGGGGAGCCAGTAGAGTTCTCGCAGGTGTGGAATCATGTGTTCATGGCGCGGTGTCCCTAGGATGTGCCTGGCGGCAGCGTTTTGGATGGTTTGGAGTTTGCGTAGTAGGGATTTGTTTATTCCGACGTAGAGGCAGTTGCCGTAGTCGATCCTGCTGGTGATGAGTGCGAGGGTGACGGTCTTTCTGCAGTCTGGCGGGATAGATTTCCCAATAGTGCTTCAGAAAGACATCTCAGATATCCTCAGTTCTAGTTAGTTGTATTTTAGCTACCTTATTCCAGATGCAAAAGATTCTATTTTGGATAGGTTTCTCTTTTGACTTCCATGCTAAAAGCTTCCCTGTATGTTCACTCTCTTGTACAATGTCTGAAGGTAAGTCATACTCGCTGCATCCCCTAAATGGTAGTAATACTCCTGCATCTGTATTTTTGTTTGGAGCAACTCTTGTTTTGTATTGAAATGTCTATCTTTTCATTAAACAAACTTTATTGCCTTTTACATGTTGTACAGTAGATCCGCTGACCGCGGCACAAGTACATACAAAGCATGATCATTCTAATGCATTACATTTCATACCCTGCTTGGTCTAATAGCCATGAATCCTGATTTTATCAGTCTTGAAATTTCTATCCTTAATGCACTCTAGGTTTCCCTGCAAAAGTCTTGCCTCAATCTTGGTCTTTTCTCTTTTTTTGCCCTTTGCTGCGGGATTTCTTTTGATGTCATTATGTAGCCTTAAATGCGTCCCAGACTATATTAATTGGAGTAGAGTCTGTGTTGAAAGAAAAAAAGACACTAATCTCATGGGCTACCTCTGTACACCAGCTCTCGTTTTACAAATTGAGTTTATTAAAGTACCAGCTTCTAGGCACTTTTCGCCCCGGGCCCATTAATGCAAATTTTATTTTAATTAATCCATGGTCAGATAAAGCGTTTGAAATATGATCGTACCTGTTAATAATGAGGTCATGCGAGATAAAAAAAAAAAATATATATATTTTTTAGACGGCGAATTATTCTTTGCAGAGAAGCATGAATAATCCCGCTTTCCCGGGTTTTGAAGGCGCCATCAACCTACTGTGTGTAAATCACAAGGCAATAGACACCTGTAGCTTATTTAGTTTCCGAGTCTTCTTAGAGGAGTCTACGGAGGGATGGTGGAGAAAGTTAAAATCACCCCCTTCCCCACCCCCCCATATAATAGGGCTGGGAACACAGGAAAGGGCCTGCTTGAGCTGTAGCAATTGGAGAGGATTATCGAGAACGGGTGCATAGATTGTAACCAAGGTAAGATTTGACTGGTTTCGTTTTCCGTAGACATATATACCCCCTGGGTCCGCCTGCATTGTTTTAACTTGGAATTGTACATGTTTACCAACATATTCCCATCCCCTTCTGTGTGCACCCTACATTTGCTGAACAGTGAAAACCTGCCCACTTCGTAAAAATTTTGCTAGCATCTAATGCACTCTGAAAATAGGTCTAGTTATAAAATAGTGTCAGGCTTATATCCTCTGAGCCAACTTTCAATTGCGCTTGTTAAAACCGTTAGCATTAAAAGAAAGAATCAGAAGGTTTTTCCTACTTATAGTTAAGCTATATGAAAATACCTGAGCAAAGCAGGGATTGGGCGTGCGCCAAGTAAAGTCCAGAAAGTCAACATTGAGTTTCAAAATAAGTCTTTATTTTCAATCGGTAATTCTCACGAAATTGGAGTTTTATGGTCAGTCAACATGTTTCTTTTCTCACGGGGAGAACTTCATCAGGGCTAATTAGGCCAGTGTCTTCACAATGAGGTACGGATGCTACACGGGTTGCGCTCCCCATGAGTCTAGTGGGCATAGTGTAGGATGTAAAAAAGCCAGGTAAGGACGATTTCAAAGCAGTCTAATTTAAACAAGGTAATGTAAACGATGAATGAGGTAGGTGTTCCAGGCATTAACACTGCAAATAATTGATGATGTCACGTCCGAGTTGGTCACCAACTCGGACGTGACACCGTCAATTATTTGCTTTAAGGCTGACCCAGGCCGACCCAGGCCTTGGGACATCCCAAATGCTTCCAGTGTTAACGCCTGGAACACCTACCTATCTCATTACCTAGACTCGTGGGGAGCGCAACCCGTGTAGCGACCATACATCATTGTGAAGACACTCGCCTATTGAGCCCTGATGAAGTTCTCCTCGTGAGAACGAAACGTGTTGGCGGACTATAAAACTTCAATTTCGAGAGAATTAACTGATTGAAAATTAAGACTTATTTTGAAACTCAATGTTGACTTTTTGAACTTCGTTTCTTGGCACACGCCCAACCACTGCTTTGCTTAGGATCTGCTTGACAGAGGCATCATTTGACAGCTGATGCCAGGGCTTTCTGGGCAAGGAACCCTGCTACAATTGAAACTAGCGCGAGGTGCGGAAGCATGAGTCCGCCGTTTAAGCATCCTTGTTTATATGAAAATACCTATTGAAATTGTGAACTGAACCTGTAGACGCAACCCAAGATCCTGCTTCTCTCAGGGTCCTATTACTGGCATTGGAGCCAGAAAATATTCTGAAATGTACATCTTAGTCTATAGAGATGGGCATTTAAACTGCAAGAAAACAGCAGATGGATAGCTTTAACAGTGGTTAGGATATTTAAATATTTAAAGTGACGTGCTAGCATAGAACAAAAATTCCCAAGCATAAGCCATAAAAGCATACCATATGCATAATACATAGCTCACAAACAAAACATTATAGAACATTATAGGGTCGAAGGGAAGAGTAGCTTAGCTTAAAATAGAGGAAAAAAATATCTGATTAGGTTCATAGCAGCTGTAAACTCAGATACTTACACAATATATACAGTACTTATGATAACTAAAGTGGCTAGTGTGAGCATATATCTGCATGCCCAGGTGTCATTCCCACCCACTAGCTCAAGACAGGCATAAATCTGACATCTCAAGCTACCTACTTTAGAACTATCCTGCACCAGAGGAAGATCAGAAGAGTACTGAACCTGATGTCTGTAACCGGAGAAGAGCCCTAAAAGGACTGGACCTGCTTTCCCTCTTATATCAAAGAAAGAGGAGTGAACTTCAAGGGTTATAAGATCGACCTCCTGTTAAAGCTAATAGGACACAACAAGATGCAAGAGGCTGTTTTAGCCCAGCTGACCAGTGGCAGCTTGCTCTGAACTGGACACTGCTGTTTGGACTCCGCCAGACACACTGGAAGGTTCTAGGCAGGTTCTAGGCATCTCCCATGAGATCTTGGGGCTTTATAAGTGTAATCCTGTGATGGAATGGGATTAAAGCCATAAGGTTAACTTTTTGACCATGATGAACTAGTGGTGTATCCAAACAATGCTCCATCGCAGTCCGTGTCAAATTGTGCCAAGATTTTGGCCTACTGTGACCATAGACTATCACTGGACAGCTGTGATTTTTGGCGCTAGTCCTGCTTACAACTTTAAAAATTCACATCTCTAGTACCCCTTATAGGGTTTTTGGCATTCTGGTGACATTTTGCGTTTTAAATTTTACTCAATTTGTCAAATTTGGTTTGGGGTTTTTATTACTTTACCAACTGCTGTCGGTTAAGCCGGTCTGCTTAGTGCCATAGGTAAGAGGGGTTTAAGCTCAGGTTAATTTAGTAACTTTGGGAGTTCACCTGCCAAGGGTTGTGAATATTCCTCGAGGAGGCTAGTCATCACCCCCTTCCCAAAAAAAGAATACAATTTCTTACAGGTTGTAATTCTTGGTAGGCTATTAAGAGATTTATCCTTTACACAATATGAAAGGAAAGCTCTCATCATATAATGTTAGTAGCAAAGGAAACTGCATTTGTCTCAGTAGGTTATTGCAACAACACTGACAAAGAAGTATGGGTGAACAAACAACCATTTTCTCCATTACCCACAAATTTGATAAAGATCACCCGCAGCAACGAAAACAATTTTAAGGAACTGTTGAGATAACTCATAGATTACTTAGGAAAAGATTACAAATAACTACAGTGCCCAAAAAGGCAGAGGACATTATACATCCTCAAAGACACCAAGCTAAACATATACTACAGTATGATATAATACACATCATATAATAAGACAGCTATAAAGTGGGGTTGTGGAGCACTTCAAACTACAAAAAGACACTAATCAGGGAGAACATTTGAATGGGTATTGTGGGGGAACCTGGGAGTGGTTGGAGAAGGGAACAGGAGATGCCTTCTGTTTTGTAAGTTAAAAAACCATTAATAGAAACATATGGGAACTTAAATGAAAGTGTTATAGTGATAAGAGGTGGAGAAATTACACGTTCCAGAATATCAGCAAAGATCCTAGGAGGGAAAAATGCGATTTCTCTCCACATATCTTTATTAAAGGTTTGGTTGTCTGAAAGGGTCCAAGAAAACTATGGGTGAATGACTGTTTTTCTTGTATGTTTCCTAAGGTGCCCTGCCCATTCAGTATCTCTCCTGCTTCCCCGTGACGTTCATCACCAAAAAACAGTTTTGTTCCTTTGCACTCAGTCCTTGGGTCCACTTCCAAGAGGCTGCTGTTATCACAACAAGATTGGCCAGTATCTTGGAGTCACCAGGTTCTGACGTAAGCCTGCCAGAACTCCATGTAGGCAGGCCTTTGACCAGGATATCTTACAAAAAAGTATTGGACTTGATGCAACATCTGTCTGAGAGCTCCTATAAATGCCTGCATTTGATAACTATGAAATTCCCCATCATATTCCGGATAGAGTTGCCTCTGCTCTACATGCACTACAGAAGATTTGTGACAGATCTGTACTGATAGTAGTTGCAAGAAAGTGGCCTATTTATTTTCAAGGGGTACATATTCCACCTTAATAAGCACACTTTGTTTAGGCAACAATACCTCTAAGAGAATCTCTGCTCAACCTCTGGTAGCAATGGCGCAAGCAGCAGGTAATTCCCGAGAGAAAAACATGTTAAGTTCAAGAAGCGCAGCACCAGAAAGTCAAGAGCACAATAGAAATCCCTAACCAATTTAGAAATATAGACACACATTGAAACAAAAAGACACCAAAATAATTACAAATGGATAAGGGGAACCTGCTGTATGTATTTTTAAAGTAACACAAATTGCCCATCATTTTGTGGGTAACGGAGACCTCAACATGACTTCAGGTCAATTACGATTGCAAGGCCAAGCAGGTTGAACCATTCAAAGTTTTTACCTTCAGACCTAAGTCTACTTTTGGAGCAAAAAATGCTCTAGCAGTGTGAGGCAAGAAGTTGAAGCCGGTTTAGGATCCCTCAAAGTTAAATACATCGGCATCTAGTTTTAGTGTCAAAAGCTCAAAATGTGACACAGCAGGTTTTTGTAGCTGCCAAGTCACTTTACAACTAGATTCGCTACTCCCCCCTAGTTTAGGGTCTTACCATCACACTTAGTCACTTTTTTGGTTCTCAAAACCCACTAGTGGGGCAATGATGGAATCTGCAGCTGGGCAGGGCTGCAAGAGGATGGATAACATTGCAACAAGGTCACACTATAACATTTTTCAGAACATCAAAAAGTTTCAAGCAAGATGCATCTGGGCTTCTTGTCCATCCAGGACGCTCCATGTCTGGTGAAAACAAGGAACCCAGCCCTGGTCCCCCTGAGAAATAAAAAAAGTTGCAAAGTTCCAAATTTCTCCAACAGCTGGGAATGTTCTTCCTTAACACTCCTGCATGCTTCAGATCCCAAAATTAATTTATAGGCATCAGGTCTCTCTCCAGTCAGGACTTTTGCAGGCACTTCTTCCATTTGCTTTTGTGTCCTAGTAGCAGGAAACAGAAAGACAACTATGTGACCCGTGGAGAGCAGTTGCAGTCCTGGGGTACCAAACGTCACAGGTCTTTCTTCCAACTTTTAGTCATCTTTCTTTCAAATGTTTAATCCCAATCCCAGGAAAGTTCTGAGGAGATGGTGGTGGTGTACCCTTCTTACCCTGTGCACATTCCAAGATTTGAGAATTCCCTACACCCAATGAGGACTACTTCCTCATATAATTCTCACCACTTATTGCAGCACTTTTTCACAGCAACCTTTTTCATAACCCTTTAATCAAAACTTCCAAGGCCTTCCTCCAGCTGCAGGATCCTTTCCCCTTACTCTAGTCACTCACCTAAAGAAATTAAGTTTTCTCCCCTGTGTCAATGGTAGATTGATGTCTTTCCTGTGGGTGTCAGACTGAAATTGCGTGGTGGCTCTGGTAATAAAAAGTTGCAGTTCCTTACAAGCCCATTTGGCATTTCCACTAGAAAGGAACAGCGGTGAACAATGACTTGTGTTATACTTTGGTGTTGCCACCTTCGCTTTCCACATGGTTGACTGCTGCACAGCTCCCACTGTTAATTTCACTCTTGCCTTCCCTGCTTCCAAAGACCAAGCCAATGCCTTCCAGGTGGAGTGTTGGTAGTAATTCAGGGATGCGCAGTCAGACCCTGGAGTAGAACTGCGAGGCAAACAAGTTCCAAACTAGTGTATTTCCAGGCAGAAGTACACTTTTCAAACATTGCTTTTCCACTACAGTTATAATAATAATTCTACTTTCACCACTGATTTAAATGTTTAATATTCAGTAGAAAAGAACTTATAATAATCACATTTCCTGAGCCATCTCGCTTGGCTGTATTGAAAAGTTTAGCCAATTAGGTAAAACCAATGTTTAAAGGTGACGCTACATACACTGTCACGGCGTAGTAGTGGCATGGTGCAAGGAGTCCTAAAGTCAGTACAACCAGCTAGGAAAAAGTGGGAGATGAAATCAAAAGTGATGTCCTTTATTAGAGTAGACCATATAGCAGCACCTTGTGACTGCCTCCCAGTAGAATAGTTTCTAGCCCAACATCTGATGACTAGGTAAGCTAGCTTATCAGGAACAATGGTCTCTAGTTTTAGCAATGATAGGGATGAGGTAAGATTCAGCAACTTTTAAGGTTGCTTATGTGATTCATCCCAAGCAATTTGCATACATCCCTTGCTCTCCTCTACCATGATATTCTTTTTAGGGTTCGCGCCTGCGTTTTAGTGGCCAGCACTGCTCGCGCAGCGGGAGCCCTTTTGTATGGGGTTCTGAATGCTGCTCCCATGCTCGTGCATGTGAGCAACTTTCCGCGGCTGCCATTGGGTTTCGCATTTTTAAAAAAAAGAAAAAGCCAGCACGCAATTGGGCAAAGGCAGGCGCATGTCCCGCCTTTGCTCCACCCATTCCCACCGGTGGCCAGCACGTGCAGCAGCACACGTTCGCCTAGCTGCCGCGCTCCCTCACCCCGCTCCTCTGTGGTGCGCGCAAACCACTTGTTTTATACTGCTGAACTATTGGTTACACACATGCTGTTTGCATGGTAATGAAAACAGAGGAAAATGTGTCATAAGAATTATAAAAGAGAATTTGTGTTTCTTTCCCATCGCTTAATCACTTTTAATGATGCAAGCATGTTATGTCTCGTGCTTTGTGACTATGTCTGCAGTCTAAGTTTTGATGTACATCAACATGACCTTTCCATCAGCTACGTTCGAGTTACCCACTTTGACTTTGTCATTATTCTTGACGTGGGTCCTGAGTAACAGACGCGCGTTTCCATGGCAGAATCAGCCCCCCTTTGTTTGCAATGTCCTGATCTCAAATCTGGTACCCCAGAGGCAGGGAGTGTGTTCCTGTGTGCACTAATGCCGGGATGACGCTGTGATAAAAACATAGGCCTAGTGTCCCTTCTTTACGCCATCGTATGACGCCACCAAGTGGACCCAATAGGCACGATGCCACCTTCTGTACTTCTAGTACCTTTGACGCTGCTGAAACCCCTCTGCGGTGTCCCTAAAGATGCCAGAGGTACAGGAGACATAAGTCCTTCTGGTTCAGATGCAACTGTTGCTTTTACCCGGTACCATACGTGTGCACCTACCACTTCCTCATGTAAGATGGCCGGTCATGTATTACCAAACCTTAACCCCTTGTATGTAATTCGCAACTTGAATGTGACGCGAAGAAACATGTGCAATGTAGCGACTTCTATGTTTTATGATACGAAAATTGATTCCAAGGACAAGCTTTTTTTCTTTTTAATCGCCCAAGGACTAAGATGCACTGAAATAGACGTAAAGGAAGCTCTGTATATCATTTACATCCGACTTTCATGTGCTGATGAGCTGGTAGCCATGGCTTTTCTTGGGCCAACAAAAGAAATGCAAGGGTGGTGCCATGCATTTGCCCCTGAGACCACACATGTGCCTTCCTGGCTTGTAGAATTAAGAATTACAGGGGCCTCTCCAGTTACTGCTGCTGTTTAGATTCCATCGTACAAGATGTCTCCCAGCGGGGTTTCACCCGAGCTGCCTGGCAGGGCCCTGGCAGACAGATTAAGCCCCTGGCACTCGCTCAGAGGAGCCTTTCCTCAATCAGCCCCCTACAGAGCCCCCGGTCTGCAGCATGCCCTGTACCTCCCCTCCCCTCACATCTCACAAATAGAACCCTTTAGGCTGATTAACCACTGGCAATTTACAAGTGGCACTTAAACCCCGGCCAGTTCAATGGAGTCTAATGGGGCGCTAATGGGTGGCTGTTTGCTAACTGGGACCCCTGGGACTCTGGGATTTAAAAGTTATAAACAAAGCAAATACATGGGCTACAATCTGCGCCTTGCTGGGCCCCGGATTGTAGGGGGCACTAGTCTGTAAGAAAATACCATTGCCCTCCCGTGACCCTCCGCCCTCTGTCCTGGGGCCAGACTAATGATGCCCCGCAATGGAGCCCAACCTTGGTAAACATACCTCACTCACTGCCTGGGGCGCCTAGCTGATTGGATGCCAATGTTTTGGAGTAGCTGGGAGTGGCACATAAGAATCCCTAAAGGCCAGGTACATCTGAAAGGCCTGCAGGTCTGGAGCCGAATCAGTCGCGTCTGGTTAGCTTTCCGTGGAAAATAGTGTTTCTTAAATACTAGTGCTGGGATCAACCAGTGCTGATCAAAGGCCGGGGTAATTAAAAAAAAAAAGCTGCCGGCCAGTGCACCAGAAATTAAGTCTGGGCTTGGGAGAGTGCCATGTCGCGAGGAGAGCTCCTTGCTTAATGATGCCCTTAAAACTCTTCCAGGGCTTTGCCGCAATCTGTTTCATAATAGGTAAGGTTATTTCCTTACTAGCTGGAGAAAGCATTTCTCACCGTTAATCAAGAATGAAAACCTTGTGACCTGAAGATAGTTCAGGTTACTGCACTTGAGGCCTTAATTATGTCCACGACATCACAGGAAGTAATGACAAAGGATGGAGCATAACAGATAGAGCGATCGACCTTGAATCTGGGGAACCAGGTACGAGTCTTGGCAGAAACAGCTAAACGTCCTATGATTCTGAACAAATTACTTAATCTCCCCAGTGCCCTAACATTTTTTTTTTATATGTGTCCGTCTGTAACGCAACTGGTGCTCATGTAAAGCGTTCAGACACCTTCGGGTCGAGTTAGATTCTTAAATCAAGATTTTTTTTTTTTTATTCATCTTTTTTTTTCCAATTTTTTATTGAAATCCTTTAGTGACATTACTGATCAATAATACAGAAAACAAAATTCATCATAAAGCATATCACACCTGCAGATACAAATAATAACAATTACTTCCATCCTCAATATCCCATATATAAAAATTAATCAAAGTAAAATCCCCAGATGTTATCAAATTTTCTTACTCCCCCTACCCGCAATGCATAAATCTGTTCGCTTTTTCTGACACCATTCCTGCATGGATGGGATATGTTCTGACAGCCAGTTCTGCAATAGCTAAGACCTAGCCACTGCAATATACACTAATTTAGCTAGCTGGTCAGAGAGCTTGAGATCCGGATCAAAACCATAAAGCATCAATTTTACATTTAAGGAAATCATAATCTTATAATGGGTTTGGAAAAAAACAAATATTTCATCCCAGAATACCTTGATCTTAGTATAGTGGACCATTACATGGGACCAATTGGCCGAAGCATGTTGTAGACATCTAAAACAGTTGGGTGAATGATTTGCATACATTTTAGAAATGGCCGCAGGTGTACGGTACAATAACCATTTACCAAAAAATAACATTCTACGCCAATTGGCGCCCAGTACTGTGTTGAAAGTAAATTTGTTAATAGTCCGCCAAGTGTTCAAAGATAATACATGATTTTCTTGTTCCTGCCATTTTTTAATTGCTTTTTGGCTTAAATCCTCCTCCCTACTCTGCACTAAACAGCGCTTCCAATCCCCGGGTTTCCTTGCACCTTCATTCACAAAAAGGGACTCATTTTTATAGTAAAGGTGACTGCCCCACTCCCACCCCTCTCTCAAGCATGATTCCCTCCAGTTTTGAGGCCCAGACAATTCCATTTTCCTCTCAGCGACCACGGAGCAACGACTGGCCACCCAAAGCGGCGGGGCTGAATAACAATCTGTCTCAGGTCACACGCTGATAGACTGCTCTCGGGCGGGCTGCACAACTTGATGGAGCACAGCATCTCTTTGAAGCCACAAGTTGTGCACCCTCGTGTACCGTGCAGGCTGGTCTCCACAGTTTGAGTCACACCAGAGGAATGGGAGAAGGGGGGGGGGGGGTAGGTAGGCTCTCCAGAATCTCTGTACTCCGCCACGGCCTCGTATTCGGGCCTTTCAGTTCCTCACATATAGGCCCATAGGCCTGGGTCTCCTGGGACATCGACCCCAACTTTCACTCCTAATACTCAGGTCCGGACAGTGGTGAAGCAGCAATAGTACCGTGAATGGGCAAGAGCTCCTCTAGGCAGCAGCCATCTCTCCTGGCTGCTCTTGTTGAAAGGTTTTGATGTAGGTTTTCATCTGGGTTACAGTGGGGCACGGGGAAGGCGGTGGGCACGGAATTTGAAATCAGCGCAGGAGCATAGATCAATTGTGCAGGACAAATTGGATAAAGAAGTCAGGGAAGGGCGGGTGGCAGGTCCTTTTGATGATTGGCCAGTTGAAGATTTGATTGTTTCCCCAATCGGGGTGGTCCCCAAAAAAAGAAGTGGGTCAGTACAGACTGATACAACACCTATCGAGGCCTGAGGGGTTTTCGGTCAATGATTTTATTGACGAGGAGTCAGCCTCAGTGTCTTATTCCTCAGTTGACGTTGCTATGTCACTGGTGGTGAAAGCGGGCGCAACTGCAGAAATGGCGAAATGCAATATAAAATCAGCATTTCGGTTGCTTCCTGTCCACCCAGATGATTGGAGTCTTTTGGGAATTCAATTTGACGAAAAATGGTATGTGGATAAGGCATTACCGACTGTTCCATGTCTTGTGCTTTGTTCGAGTGCTTCAGCACTTTTTTACAGTGGTAGCTCACCCAACACTCTGGCCATGAGCTGGCAACACACTATCTGGACGACTTCTTTTTTATCGCCTACCCGGGCTCCGCGGAGTGCCAGGTAGCACTGGACACATTCCATGAGCTCATGAGCGAGTTGGGGGTGCCTTTGGCACCTGAGAAGACTATGGACACCTGTATGATTATGTCTTTTCTGGGCATCGAAATTGACTGTGGAAATGAGAGCACGGTTACCTGCGGATAAGAAAGCAAAGATGTTGGACTTGTTGGAGGAAATGTTGGCAAAACAAAAAGTGACGGTGAGGGACATCCAGGTTTTGTTGGGTCATCTCAATTTTGCCTGCAGAGTGGTCAGAGCAGGGAGAACTTTCTGTAGAAGGTTGGGGCGAGCCTAGGCGGGACATTACTTACCTCACCATCATGTCCTTTGTCCGCTGGGGTCAAGGAAGATTTGCGGATGTGGAAGGTTTTTCTTCAAGCTTTTAATTGCATAACTATGGCTAGGGTTGATGATTTTCAGTGGGATGTGCAGATTTTCTCCGATGCGGCAGGCAGCGATGGTTTTGGCAAATACTGGCAGAATAGGTGGTGCGCCGTGAAGTGGCCCGAACAGTGGAAGAATGTTGGGAGGAGCATTGCTTTTTTGGAGCTTTTTCCGGTGCTAGTGGCATTGGCGTTGTGGGGTGAGGAACTGGCACATAAAGTTTTATTTCAAATTGACAACATGGCTGTGGTGGAAATTATCAACAGGCAGTCGGCAAGAAGGAACAGATTTTGAAATGGTTGAGGGCGTTTGTGCTTGGGTGCCTTCGTCATGATATCGCAATTAGGGCATTACGCATCCCCGGTGTGGACAATGACATTGCGGATGCTTTGTCTCGTTCGCAGTGGGAGAAATTCCGTGGGCTGGCCAAGGAGGCGGACAAGACACCGACCCCAATGCCGGACCATCTGTGGTATGTAGGCGACCTAGGGTCATATAGCTGGTGGTAGGTTCCTTGTCTATTTTGAAGGTTTTATATAGTGCTAGCTCCACCAGAGGGTATCAGAGTGCTTTACATCAGCAATGAAAGTACATAATAAAAACAATCATGGTAGTTGATTTAAAACGGGTTATACAAGTGCTCAAACCAATAAAAAATACAGGGGGTGATTTATGGAACATAGTGATTAGAGGTACATATAGACTGAGATAGAGAAAGAGAAGCAAGTTGCCGGAACCAGGATGATTACTGAAAATAGTAAACTTAACAGTATGTCAAGGAGGGTTCAAAGGACAAGGTAGGTATTGCGGGGAGAAGAGAGGGGGAGAGTGATGTGGCAAGAGAAATAGAAGGGGGGTGAATTTGGGAAGGGGGAGAAGTCTAAGTAGGGAGAAGGAGAGTTAGTCATAAAGGAGATCCGGGATTTAATTTCCCCAAAATTTAGTGAGCAAATGACTTTTAAGGTCTTTTTTTTAATCTAGAGTAGGAGGGGTTGCAACAAAGGTCTTTGAGTAGGCCATTCCAAATGGTTGGGGCCTTACCAGAGAAGGAGCAGGATTTCGAAGCAGCTTTTTTGAGTAGGGGGGTATGAGAAGAAGGGTGTTGGTGCTTCTCAGTGTTCGGGCACAGCCAGCCTTTTTAAGTTTAGTCTACACGTGCTGCATATGCGCTAGCATGGCGAAAATTCATAGCTCCGGGTGCATGTCGCCGGGAAGAAGGTTGGAGGCGTTCAGAAGATGTGATACAGTTCATGTTGGACCTCATGGAGAGAGGCCTTTCAAAAGCCACCATTGCAGGGAAGCTTGGAGGGTGTCTCGTTCATGTGGAAACTGTTGTGGGGCTACTCGGCTTCTGCAGGGGAGGTGGGGAAGGGGATGTTGGAAGGTTGGGCTAGGGAGCGGGGTAGGGAGCGTTTAGTTCGTAGGCCTTTGTCATGGCAGACTTTGGCGCGCTTGTTGGACGCCTTACTTGTTGTTTGCAGGGACAGCTTTGAGGCATGTCTATTCTCTACTCTTATGGTTTGGACATTCGGCTTTCAGGGTTCCCGAGCTCCTAGGTTTCAAGTCAAGGAAGGGTATTACTTGGCAGGAAGTCTATTTCGCGGAGCGAGAAGTGCATATTTGGCTGGCCAGCTCGAAGATGGATCAGAGGAGCATTGGGAGGGGTGTCTGGCTGGCAGCGGCGGCTCCGGTATCTATATGCCCACTAATTTGGGGTCAGCGTTGGAGGAACCTGTCGGTAGGGGAGGGGAGTGACAGGGTTTTTCGGCATGCAGATGAGAACCGGGTAACAGATTGCTGTGCATGGTGCTGCGTAAAGCATTTATTAACATTGGGTTGGATGGGGCGCAGTTAGGGACCCATTCTTTTCAAATTGGAGCAGCAACGGAAGCATGCAGTCGGGGCTGGTCTAGGGGGGCCATAATGAGGTTGGGGCGCTGGTCATCAAACTGCTTACAGCGCTATGTGAGAAGTACTGCGGAAGAAGCGCTGGTGCCATCCTCGTTGCTCTGAATCTCATTTTGTTTTTCTTGGTACAGGTTCAGTAGCGGGCCCTCGCTCGTCGGAATTGACCATCTGGATAGTGGGGCATTCTTTCGTCAAAAGGGCCCATGTTCAAGCTTGCCGTTCTTATTTTGGACAGTTGTTGGGTTTTAATGGGCGATTGTTTGGAAAGGGAAGGGTGGGACATTGTAGAAAGAGTTGGTGCCTGCTTTGAATAAGTGGCTGGTTGGGGGCCAGTGCCCAGACGTTTTGTTAAATCACTTAGGGAAAAATTATCATTGTGGGGTAAAAGGTGTAGTGTTGTTAAGAGCTATGAAGAGAGATCTGGCTCTTTTGAAGGAACAGTGGTTCGGGTTGCCACATTTTACGGACGGAGCTGGTGCCTCGGAGAGTTTGGAGGGGTGCTCGCAATCCTAGGGCAATTGACAGGGCACGCAGAAAGTTTAATTTGGAGATTTTGAGATTTTGTAGGGGTCTAGGTTTTGGGAGAGTGACTCATAAGGATATTCGGTTTGAGTCCGTTGAGTTTTTCAGGGACGATGGGGTCCATTTATCCAGCATAGGGATGGACCTTTATTTGTTGGAGGTTCGTGAAGTTTTATCTCGGTGTCTGAATGTCCAGGACTGCTTGAGAGAGGCATGGTGGATTTTTGTTGTTGGGGGGGCAGAAAGGGGGGGGGGGGGGTAGGCCCCCCCCCCCGGCTTTTTGGGTGGTGGGGATTAGTTGAAGTTTGCCAGGGTTGGCAGAGTCTTCCGTTGTTTATCTTAAAGTGAGGTCATGGACAGGCTCTTTTTAGGCAGGTTGATTGTTTGGGTAGTTACAGAGGTTGGATCAGCTTAAAGTGGTCAAGGAGCAGGCAAGGGAATTTTTGTGTAACAGATGGTTTGGATTTGTAAGTTTATATGTTTATGCATTGAATTATGGGTTTGTATTTTGTAATGATGTAATGTACGGGTGGGGGCGGGTTCGAGAAATTGTTAGGGGAGGGGTGACGGGGTTTAGGATAAGTGTTTATTTAGTGAGGCTTAGTTTTGTAAGGCAGTGGCCGAGGAGTTTTAATTGTTATTGTGCACCTGTTCCACTAAAGCGGCCTTTTTCACACAAAATCAGGTTGTGGTCTGCTATGCCCCCCACCCCTCCCTCCCAAACTATTCTTGTGGCTGTACAGTAAGTATCCCCCTTTGTGTTTGAAGCCGTTCGCTTTTCGAGGTACTGAGTGGAGATGGAAGGTAATGTGCACACAGACGCATAGGGTTCAGGCCTTTCAGCCATCAGTATTTCCTCGTTCC
Source organism: Lissotriton vulgaris (assembly GCF_964263255.1). Taxonomy (NCBI): domain Eukaryota; kingdom Metazoa; phylum Chordata; class Amphibia; order Caudata; family Salamandridae; genus Lissotriton; species Lissotriton vulgaris. Next base: position 1,098,626,883 of record NC_141695.1, read on the forward strand.
GTTTGTTCTTGTTTTTTTTAGAGTTTGAGATTGGAACAGTTCTGCCAATGTATGGGCTGCCTTATTATTTATAGGTGGTACCCTGTGTAGAGTATTCAGCCTGTTGAATACTAAGGAACAAGAGGGACAGTACCACACAGGGCACACTTCTGGAGACTCTATAACCTGCTGCTCCTTACTGTGTCCCCAGACCCCGTCCTTCCCCACTAACACTGGATGCGTTGCAACACTGTGGCGCACTTCACAGAACATAAGGGACACAATAGCCCTCTCTGCAATAGAACTGTACAAAAACGGAGCATAAGCACACAACACGACAGTAGGCAATCTCCCTAAAGCACAAGGATGTGGCGTAATGACCAGAGCTGCTGAGCGGGAACCCAAGGAACCAGGTTCGAGTCACGGCGTTGGCTCACCATCCTGTGATTCTGGGCATATTAGTTGATCTCCCTGCGCCTTCCAATAGGCAATGAGTTCTTGTGTAATGTAACTGGTTGTCTTGTAAATCTCTCCAATACTTTTGGGTGAACTTCGCGCTATATGTAGTAGTAGTAGTAGTAGTAGTAGTAGTAGTAATAAGCATACTTTTATAGCGCAACTGTCACCCAGAGGGTATCCTGGCGCTATGACTCATACTGACCTAGCCCACACAACAGAAGGAATTACACATCCCTAGGAAAAAGATGGGATTTCAAGCATTTCTTGAATGAAGCAAGATTGTCAATGCTCCTTAAAGTTAGCGGGAGAGAATTCCAAAGTTTGGCGCAGTGTGACCAAAGGAACGGCCACCCATTCGCACCCTTTGCATTCTAGGCACCGCCACTAGATAGGCTGATGAGGACCGTAAAGATCTGGCTGGGGTGTACCAGGAAAAAAGCTTTTGTACCCATACAGGCCCCTGACCATGAAGGGCTTGAAGACAATGCAAGATGCTTTAAAATCAATACGCTGAAGAATGGGCAACCAGTGCAGTATATATAACTGCAAAACAAAAACAAATAAAAAGCAACCAGCCAGCATACCCCATCGAGCAAGAGCTCACTACACCGGCTGATTTAGCACACGCAGAGCTATGAGGGCTCTGTACGCCCCAGTACTGTCCATGGGGTGGAATGTTTCGACTACACACACAGCGCTGTTAGTGGTTAGTATCCAGACACACAACGAGTTAATGTACGGTCCTTAAACCTGTATATAGCCCCGGGGTGTCAGGAACAGTCCATTGCACTCTCACAGGACTTCAAGGTCAAAAAGGCAGACAAACTGTTAGTTGTACTATGGAGAAGTCATAAAAATATTGCGTTTTCATATTATTAATATTGGAACACTAGCCAGAACTGTTGAGTGAGTTAACGTGAAATGAAGGGCTAATAATGCAACACCAATAGCGCAAACTTTAATAATGCGAGACCTATTGCATTGCAAATGCTTGTTCTCTCCAGTGCTGGTTCCTCATTCTATTACCCACATACTTCCCTTATACCTGCTACTCCTACCCCAACCTGTTGATACACTCTATACACTTTCCCTCCCTCTATGCCCCAATGCCCAGGGAGGAATTACGCAGTTCCTGCAACCCCATGTTCATTTCTACTTAAGCTTTCACCTGTGTGTACAAGACCTTTTTCACTCTCCCTTCTCCTCTCCTCCTCCCTTTTTCTTGTCCAGTGTTTTATCTGGTCTTAGTACATATTTCCGCTACTGCTTTACTCAAGTTTGTTGTATAAGCAAGCTTTTCTATCTATGCATATTGGTTTTGTTTCTACAGCTGCTTTCTACAACTCGTAAGTCTTTATTATCGGTTAGACGAGGGAACTTGAATGTATTCTTCAAAGTGGCATTATTGTTTACAGCAATGCAGCTACATGGAGCATCTTTTGCCTGCGTAATGTTTACTTTTTTGGAATTAAAATAAACATTTGTTTCAATAAAAGGAGCAGGAGTTTACTGAAGTTTATTTCTGAAGGTTAAATATGGTTCACAAAGTTGGATGAATCAAAGAAAGTGGAAAAACAAAAAACAAACCTCCCAGCTTTATCTAGAAGATCATTTACTTTGCAAAGATCCTTTGCAGGAGAGGAAAAGGTACTTCTTTTTTAACAATAGTTCTCCAGCAGGGGTATCCTCCCCAAATTCCTACCCAATCCACTCATCATCGCTACATTAGGAATCGTTATATGAAAGTGCAGCCCTCTTATTGGATAAACGGTTTTGTTTGTTTCTCCAAGGCCTTATGGGAAATGTAGTTTATGTTTAAAAATCAAAAAATGTGTAAGGCTGCTGGTTGATTAAAGTGAAAAAGTAAAGCCTAATCCTCGCCTCCATATTCTTTATGGAATTGAAACTTTCGGTTACGATAGTTAGAACATTTTTAATTATGTTTAACTTTTTTTTATTGTTTGTGTTGCTGAATCCTTTTGACCCTTCCCCCCCAATGTTGGCCAGTAGAAACCTTAAACTTTGCATTTAATATTTTTTGTTTAAATCTTTTTGTAGAAAATGTTCATATAACAAACAAAAGCAATTAATACAATATATGGTATAAAATTAGTCCAGAATCTAACATTGATGTCACTCCTGCTCCAACAAACACAACCAAGCAACATTCCCTGGTTGGTACACATATCAGTCCAATCTATCAACAAGAAAAAATCCAAGTGTACTTGGGACAAGGTCCCAATTAATACTTACAAAGCCAGTCACAGAAGAATGATTGCTCACTTAAGAATATTCGGTGTGTGTTCCCCTGCACTAATAAGGAATCAGTAGTCACAACTTACTATTGTACACTTTCCAGTAGCCGCTCAAGGTTGCCTGCATCAATCTAAGCCTGCAATGCCACTATAAACATTGTTTTGAGAGTGTAACCTTAGCTATTAGCACCTGTGATCATTCTCATTGACAGGTGGATTTCAACAAACAAGAGAAGGACTACATTTCAAAGAATAGATCCTGAAACTGTCCTGCGTAACCTTTAACAAAGCAAAGCATTACAATTGCAAACTGCATGGTCCACACACAACAACAAATACAAGCGGAGCACACAGATGTACTCACTGTCTCATGTAGTAGATTCATTTGACTAACAGGGCTTGTTTCTTCATTTGTATCTGACTTTTCGGCCACTCCAAGTTTTTCAGTGCTAGGCAATAAAATAACATAGGTAGTTGAGCCATTCTTTTTATATGAAAAGGGAACAAATGTCTTGATATATTTGATATCTTCACATTCAGATCTTATATCTTGCACATAGCACTTTATTTTAAAAGCAGAATTATTTTAATAAAGGTACTCATCACCCGGCTAACAATTCTCAACAAAAACATCAAGACATAAATAAAGAAGCATGACAGATTAATTTACTCTTGGCTACTGAGAGAGAATACTAATCATTATGAATGTAAAAAACAGCCGACGGAGGGGACCTCCGATAGCAGCCTGGCGTATGCGGTCAGCAAATGGGGTGCCGTAGAAGAGGAGGTGCTTCGTTCGGAAGAGCTTTAGGCTATCCACAAGCATCCCATATCCATGTCCTAGGCTATCCAATTACACTCCTTTAAACAGGAAGAAACGCATGCGCCACTGTCCTAGAGCGCTCGGGCCCCTGCAGCGAATCCACGCACCGTGGTGGTCCACTGTAGTCTCCACGTAGATCAGGCACCCGATGGTCTCTGGGTGGCAGCCGGAGGCATACAAACATTATAGTGCTCCTGGTCTGATGCACTTGCCTGCCCCCTCTCAGTGCCACGCAACCAGATCCTTACTTCAGATGTCTTATTCCGCTGGCTCATATTATGCCACGCCAATATAGTCACAGTGTACTCCAGTTCTACCTCCCAGTTTAGAAGAGTTCAAATCGTTATTTTCAAGCATTGATGCAAGTCACCTACCCGGCTAGCGTGGAGAACCTACGCCCGGGCCTCAGTACAGGCCACAGACTATCTCTCTTGGACACATGTTCTATACCCATGTACCTTCTCACACCAGTGATGTTGCCTAGTGTAAGGATGGATGGGTTCTATGATATCACCAGGCTATAATGCACGTCATGGTGTACAAGTTGCATGATGTTTCTTCATGAGATCGCTGTTTTGACTGTACTGTATTATACAATGGAATGCTAATAAAAACGAATTTTCAACAAAAAAAAAAAGAACGGGAAAAACAGCACCACTAACTCCCTCCGACTTATTAGTCAATTTAAAACAATAAAAGAAAAATAAGCTGTATTAAACATTTTGTTCTCAGCAGGTGGGGACATTTCAACATACTTGTAATGACAACTGAATTACAACGTCAGGGGGAATGAGGCGGCTGAAAACTAGCTGTTTTCCGATTTAACAATCAGAATCCTTTATAGACATGGTTATAAAAAAAACAATAGGAGAATGAACAAAAACTACAATAGCCAAAACTAAAAAGGTAACTGTTACCTGCCAGCGTGCATTTTTAATTGCTTTAATTTGTTGGAGGTTAATTATGAAACCTTTTTTTTTGTGATACAGCCCTTGCTCTTTCTATTAGACAACTTTTTGGGAAATTCCACTTCAAGTATGACCAAGGAAGAAAGAGTTATTAGCCGTTTTAAATGCTTAGGCCTACTTCCCCCTTATCACATTTCCAGGTGGCACTGTTTGTCCCAAACACCCACTCAAAACCAGATTTCAAGTTTTCACGAAGTGTCACAGGTGGCTGCGCTAGGTTTTTCTTCAGGATATAACGAGATGGCTTGGTGGGTAGATGTTGTGAAGCAGGCAACTTGAGGATTACCATTTGCTAAATGAACATGAAAGTAGATTTTCACTACCATTTTATCCCACTCACATCCCTATCCTGGAAGTCATTGTTTACAAAAGATGGTCACACGGATGAAGATTCTTGGGAATACATGAATAGCATCCAAGGAAGCAAAATCAAAATAACCACCTTGCAAACAAGGAAATGGTACTTAAGAGGTCAAAACAAATAGGAATCTCACAACGCAGGACCAAGTGAAATTTGGTGGTAAATATAGCATGTGCATAGAGAAAATGGAATCTTCCTCACATTATATAACAAAAAGATGTAGGCGAGTTATATAACTATTTTATAAGCAGGGGACACGGCCTTATTCCATAGAGCTGTCCCCATTTCTGAACTTAGCGCAACAGCAACTTTTTCTTCTTTGTAGATCCTTTTTTGAACATGCTATTATGCCATGATCATGGATGGCAAAGGGAATGAGCTATGCTGTACATGGATAATTGCACACCATACCTAGAAAATTCCAGGCCTATTTTGGTTTTGTGTTCATTGAGCTATAACTAAGCTTTAACCGCGGTGGCAATTCAGTCGCGGTGCGGCGGTTTAATTGAGTGGGCGGGGCCATGTCGGCCAACGGACGTGTGCAGCACTGCAGAGGTAGTGCTTGCGTCGGCCGTTGGCAGACAGGCGCATGGAAAGTGTTAACCGTGTTTTTTCAAGTACATTTTATTAAAGTTTTTAATGATGTACCACTGTAGTTCTCAACCTTTTGACTTCTGTGGACCCCTAGTTAATCATTACTGGATCCAGGGACCCCCCCACTTAATCATTATTGGAATTCAGGGATCCCCACTGAGTAATTACTGGAAGCCAGGGATCCTGGTCTAAGCTTTTTTGGTCTTTTATCTCGCAAAACAATACATAACAATACAGAAAAAAATAATTCATTAAACATATACAAATGACAAAAAAATTTTTCATTCACACATAAATACCAAAATGAATTACAAAAAAAATAAAAAATTCAATGGGAAGTTTGGATCTCTTCTAAACTCAATTGAGGGCACTCAGTGTCCATACTATATTCTGTGTGATGCACTTGCACTGCTCCCATGAATCAATCTGAAAATACTAACAATTCTAGCCGCTAAATTCCTTCAATTCCTTGACATTTACAAAATGTTTTCAAATTTTCAATTGTACATTTTGCTTCTTTATTTATGTTAGACCTGGCACCATTGGTGTGTGTCTCCCCAGTATTTGTGCCTTTGTCTCCTGTGTTTTTGCTGTGTGTTGGACTCCGTTTTGCTGGTCTAGATGTTTTGGACATTTTGCCACTGCTGTTCAGTGCCAAAGTGCAAGTGCTCCCGTTGTAAATTGTTGTTATGGATTAGTGATTCCATGATTGGCATATTTGTTTTACTCGTCAGACCCTAGTACAGTGCACTATGTGCGCCCATGGCCAGTAAATCAAATGCTGCTATTGGGCTACAGCACTGATTACGCCACCCACAGAAGCAGACTGTAAAATATAACTCTGGCGTGCCATTGCAGAGCCTGTGTTCAGTCTGGTACTGCCATGTCGACTTGGCAAGTGCACACACTTGCCAGTCCCTAACCTTCCCTTTTCTTACATGTTAGTCACCCCTAAGGTAGGCCCAAGGTCCCCCTGTGGGCAGGGTGCATTGTATGTTAAAGGTAGGACATACCCTGATTTGTGTGGCATGTCCTGATAGTGAAATACTGGCAATTTCGTTTTTCACTATTGCAAGGCTACCTCCTCCTATAGGATAGAATGGGGAGTTTCTTTATAGCATCTTATAAACATAACTGCCCCTGAGAACAAGGTAGGAAAATAAAGTTTGATATGCCTGAACTCAGAATGTTAAAATGCATCTTTAAGTGAGGGTGATTTTTGCATTTTGTGTTTGAGAATACCACTTTTAGAAAGTAGGTATTTTCTTGCTTAGCCATCCAGAATGCCTCTGCTAGGTTTGTGTTTTGCATGTCTGGCTTTTGGATGATAGGGGCAGGGGAGGAGCGGTGGCTCCTGAGAGCCTGATGAGTCAGAGCTGGGCTGAATATACCTGAGCTGCATTTAGAGTAGGAGGAGGAGATTTCCTTTCACCTGAATGGGCCTGGTCTGCCTTCCACAATGCAGTCTCCACCCCCTGCCAGGAAGCTGCACCAGTGAGGACAGAACTGGTTTTGGCTGGTTACAGACATTCTCTGCCTTCAGAGAACAAAGGATTTTTGTGTATATAAAGAGGGGGCCCAGACCCCAGACATTACATCAGTTCTGGGAATCAAGAGGAACCTTTGCCAAGGAGAAGAGCCGGAGAAGCCAAGGAGGAATTCTGCCCCTGTGCTGTTTGCTGTCTGTATGGGGTTGGCCTGCAGTGGTTACTTGCTGCCAAGGAAAGGAGAAAAAAAGGACTTTGCTGTTTGCTTTGTCACCTGTTTGAGGAAAAGATCTCCAAGGGCTTGAAACTGAAATTGCCTCCTATTCTGAAGTCTCAGGGACACAAAGACTTCTCCACCAGCTCCCCTAAATTGCCTTGCTGGGAGTTCTGACCTTCAAAGAGGTGCCTGCTGCTGTTTTGGCCCACAAAAGAAAGTTTTCCACTGGGAGCTGGAAAATTAACGCAACTTCGAAGAAGCGAGACGCTTCTGCACCTGTTTCCAACGCATCGCCGAAGAAATTGTCGCAGCACCTGCCGCGGCTCGAGAAATCCCCGCACCGAGCACACCGATCTCCAAAGTTCAAGATCATCGCACCGAGTTTGACGCAAAGCCTACTGTGCGGCTTCAAGACTTCATGAATTGTTCCGGATCGCATCACGGCGCCAAGTCTGTCGCATCATTGGGGGACACAGTAAGGAACAGATGCATCACCTCCCCTTTGCGGCAGTAAAGAACCGGCACGTCACCTCCCCCACAGTAAGGAACCGATGCATCATCTTCCCTGAGTATAAGGAACCGGCACAGCACCTTCCCTGCAGCCCATTTTGTTTGTTTGCATGACATGTCCAAGGTGCTTTGTGAGAAAAGTATTGCATCTGCAATTTGCTTTGAGCTGAACTATTTCTACCATCTGAAAGTCATATTTTTATTATGGTATTGTGGATTTTTGTCATTTGGTGTTGTTTAGATAAAGATTACTTATTTTTCTAAACTGGTGAGGTGTCCGTTTGTAGTGTTTTCACTGTATTACTGTATGTGTTCACAAATGCTTTACACACTGCCCCTGAGAAAAGCCTGTCGGCTCGTGCCAAGCTACAAATTGGGTGAGCAGGGTTTATTTTAGAAGTGAATCCCCCTTACCCTGACTAGAAACAAGGGTCTCTATTCGGACAAAGGTACCTACCTCTGCAAACTAGAGACCCCTTTCTAACAATTTATATACACTTTATTAATCTTTATTAAAATATTTAATTTTCTAAGCAGTCACAGACCCCCACAGTTGGATTTGCGGAACCCCAGGGGTCCCCGGACCACAAGTTGAGAACCACTGATCTACCACATTCATCTGCCTTGTACTCATTCAATGCTGCACACACCGCTCCTTGGCTGTACACAGAGTCTGTCTGGCTTTTCACCAACTTTATTCACTAACACTTTTTTGTGCAGATTTATCATACAGCACCAAAGTTATTAGTCGGTAGATTAAACTTTTATTGCCACCATATATATTTGCCCCACTCCAAGGTGTGGTTAAAAACTGACATAATAGAAGGCTAAACCTGCTAAAGGTTTGCCAGATAAAGGTAAAGCTAGCAGGCGAGGGCCTGTGCACGTAAGAGCTGTGGGGTGAAAGGGTGGTTGGGGGAGTGTACAGAAAAAGTAAACTTAGATTAAACAAAATCACTTTGCGCTCGACATGCCGCCGACTCGGCGATGTGGCGAGCACAAGATCAGTTTTTTTAAATGTAAGTTTACCTTGTCGTCTGTTGATTCCACAACCCCCTCCCACCCCCCATTCCCTCGTCCTTCCACTCGTACCTGCACAGGCTGTGCCTGAAAGTTATCACTAAATGATAACTTGATTCCTCCTATACCCCTGAGCATGGACCTGGGGGAACCTGAGAAAACCAGGAATAGGTAGAACATGCTCTCTGCAAAATTCCATGCATTTCCTTCACTATGTCATTATCCGTAGCCTTAATAGAATTGAAACCTTTATGAATGCTTGGAAACTTTTTATTCTATGTCTGGACTGGAGGTGAGGATTATGCTCATTCAAAGCTTGTATACTGCCAGGGATGCCATATTGAAGACAGGCTTTAATAAAACTGTTTAAACATCGAGTCAGACAGCCAATCAGACACATTAAGTTTATTTTCCAGTTTGGCATCCAAAGTGAATGCCTTTGAAGCCATGGCTCCTCTCACTGAGTGAGAGCCAAAACTGGACACATTAATACCAGATTCCTCATGACCAAGTGAGCCCACCAAGCAATTGTTGGATACAACACAGCTTTGAAAGGTTTCTTTAGGGATATTAGCAGGAGGCCGGAACTCTTCTGTCATGTTCTTATATGCTTTCGGACATCGCACCAGACACAACTTAAATGATTTATCAAATGGCGGGTAAGAGATTACGCTCGAGTTAGACTTCGTTCTGCATGAGATATTGAATGTAACTCCATCCGAGGAACTAATTCTGGTTGTAATATCAAAAGCCCCAACATCTGAGACTCTACTGCAAGATATTAAGCAGAGCAGCATCGCTAATTTCCCAGAAAGTTCCTTAAGGGATAGAAATGTGTTTCTCTGCCAGGACTTGGAGATATAGGACCTGATTTAAGTCCCACAAAGCAGACTGCCTAGGTTCTGGAGCTAACACAAGAAGGATGCCTCTCATCAGCTTGAATACTAATGGATGCTCAGGTAGGTGAGCATCCATTAGTATGCAAGTTGACTTGTATTAGGGGGTTTTCCCACCAAAGTGGCTCACCTAAAGGTATTCGCTGTCCTGTAAGCCATGCCCTGAGATACTAGGGGAGCCAAACCAATCAGGACCTGGACCTCAGACACCAAAGGATCCCTACCTGCATGTATACACCGATGAACCCATCTCAAACAGGCTGATTTGTAACACATGGTGGTATCATCTGCCCATGCGGCGGTCAACATTCTCTTATTGTCCACTGAAAGTCAGGGATTCTCCATCTTTCCCAGTTATTCACTATGCCATAAGAGGTAGACGGCCTTGGAGAACTAGTGGGTGTGGATTCCCAAGAGGATACCTGAGGAAATCTGGAGTATGGGGTAGAAGAATTGGACAATTCCCGGAAAGTTCCAAAAGAACTGGGAACCACACTTGCAAACTCCAAAATGGTGCGATAAGGACCACTCTTGTTGGCTGCTTTCGGACCAGTGTAAACAGGCTCACTATCATTGCAGAAGGTGGAAAGGCGTATCCCTGTTCCACCAACCAATCCTGCAGAAATGCACGCGTTCCCATCGCCTGGGGATCCGGCTTCCAGATGAAGGACTGGTTCACCTGGTAATCAAGGCAAGACGCAAATAGGTCCACCATCAATGGGCCCCAATGGTTGTTGAGGAGCCTGAATACCTGGCGCTCATATCGGACCACTCTCGTGAACAGCAGTCTGCCACTTCGTTGGCCACCCCTGGACTATATTTCACTGTGATCGATAAGTTGTTAGAAGGCAAAAGGTACAGAATTCCTTGGCCAATTCAGCCAGGATCTTGGATCAGGGCCCGCTTAGGTGACTGATGTATTGGACCACTGACACATTCTCGGATTTTAGCAGACCGCAGGTATTCACATTTTCTATTGTCCAACACTAGACTGCAATGGATCCTGTCATTAATTCCAAGCAGTTGATGTGAGCCGTTATTCTGCTGCCGACCGTTTCCTCTGGTGAATGAGTCCCTACATCGCACTCCCTATCCAGACTTGCTGCCATTGGACTCTATTATGATATCCACATCGTAACCGAAAATGGCTCTGCCATTCCATGCTTCGATGTGGGCCAGCCACCAACACAGCTTTTCCTGGACCTCCTCTATCAGCAACATTCTTTCAGAGTACTGAAGACTTCTGTGGAGGTGAAAGATCCCGAGTCTCTGAGGGTTCCTGTAATGTAACGGGCCAGGGAAGATAAGAGGCTATCTGGCTTAAATAGTTTGTCAGTTTGTACATGGTCTGTCTCAGTTCTCTTCGGATCTATGCAATCTTCAGAGAGGGTAAGCTGAGGGTTTTCACAGTGGAGTTGATCACGAAACCAAGAAAGGTCCTCTGCTGGACAGGGTCAGTAGAAACTGCTTTACGTTTATGAGAAAACAAAAGCCTTACAGCAAGTGAACTGTCGTTTGAAATGGCTCGCACAGTCTCACCGGACATTGATTGAGCAGAAGAAGATCGTCTAGATAAATAATCAGAAAGAAACCTTGCGCGCTGAGAGGTTTCTATTGCTGGTTTGAGCATCTTGGTGAAACACCACAGGGCTGAAGAGAGACTGAAAGGACAGGGTGTAAATTTGTAGGATTGGTTCCACACCATAGGAACTGAAGGAATCTGCGATGTGGCGGGAAGATGGGGATTGTGAGGTATGCATCTTTGAGATCAAGATGCACCATCCAGTCCCATAGTTGTAGAAAATCACGCAATAGATGGATGCCTGGAAATCTTGGAGTGGCGGTAAACCAACCACCCACTGAACTCTCGAAGGTAATTCAGGGGTTGTTGACCTCCATTCTGTTTTTCACAAGGAAAATATTGCGGCGGAAACCCCTCGGGTGGAAGGTGGACTGGGTGAAAACATGTTTGCGCAAAATATCATACTGGCGGACACCAGTGGCTGTGGGCACGCTAAACAACAGAATTGCAATTAGCACTGTGCACCTGGGTTTGAGCATAACGCCGAGGAGAAAATACACATACCTGTTTATAACGCGGGCATTTTGTCGCTTAAATGCATAGTTACAATACAGACCCCGCATGACGTTTTGGGCTTCCAGGCATCCTGGGGTAGCAGGCAGGCAAGGCCCCAGCTTCACGAGGCAGGCGGCTCTTTGATAATCTGCTGATAAGCGCGCCGCCTGCAAAGCAACAAGGTGCGAAAAGCTCATTGTCTGTCAAGATTGCGCCCCTACTGGGTAAATACGCCTATCTGGCTCTCGTGGTTACCGGGAATTAAAATATGTCACTGCGAATTGAGCGCTGCTGCGAGGGAGAAAACTTAAGTTAGCGCGATTGGTGCACAATTATATCACCAACAAGCAATATGAAAAATTAGAATAGAGTAACAGTCATCTTTTCGTGCCGACATAGGAAATAAAGCGGAAGCTACAGGGGGAGCCATCTAATTCGAGGACAAGAGAGAAACGGTTTATTGGTTAACGTTTTTCTATTTACTTTCCTGGGGTGTTATGGGAAAGGTGGTTTTTATTGATATATGCTGAGGTGTTGGAGCCTGGAAATAAATTAAAGTAAAGCATAATCCTCGCCTCTGGTCCTTACAGACAATATAAAAATGTCCACCTTTGAACGTTTTTCCCTGTCACTTTTCCTCGGCATAAAACCTGAAATATCTAAACTGTTGGTAACTTGCTAAATGCCTGCCACATCTGATGGAGATTCAGACAGTTCCTGAGTTATAAGCAAATTAAATTGTTATTCCCATCTCCTTTAACTTTGCCATAGATATAGGCTTCCGTGGATCTGTTCTTTTTTACAAGGAGATTTTGGATACAGAAAGTAGTGAAAATCTGTGTGTAGATCTAGGGAAAATAGGAATTAGAGACGGAATCTGACCCAGAATTACAATTTCCTTCACGAACTCATAATTTTTAAGGGGACCCTCAGGATCCACCATATCAAGGTTTAGATTTTCCCCACCACCGGTAACGTTGTATTAGTAACTCATGGTACAGAAAATCTTGGCAATTTTCCAGGCCACTCAAAATGAGGGCCTAAGTGTCGGCCAAATTTCAAGCATATTTGTCAATGGTGCTTAAGTTATAAGCAAATCAACAAATTACTTTTCAACTGACAAGATATACAAAACGTTAACCCTTTTGAGCCCAGCAGGCACCTTTTTCAAACACTAATATCACAAAAACTACTGAATAGAGTTAAACCAAACGTAAAGTTGTACTTTCAGGCCAAGTTTGCTGTACATCTGTTTAGTATTTTTTGATGTAGCTGCTGCTGCCAACATTTTCTATGGAAGATAAACATGGGAACATTTTTGACCCCCCCCCCCCCCCTTAATATTTTTTCTCCTTAATGGAAGCGCACAAGACTTGGTGGAATATGCTAAGCAAATACAAAATGTGATGCAAATTCATCCATAGGGACCAAAGTTCTAAGCAAATCGAACAATGCTTTTTCACTGAAAAATGGAACTTAAACATAACTACACAGTGTACATTGCCAATATGTAATATAAACCTTTTAGACCGAATGTTCACTCAAGCACAGAAATCACTAATTAAGAAATGTATCCTCTTTTGCCAAACCATAAAATTAAATGTGGGTGAAATGTAGATGGACTTACTTAAAACATTTAATAGAATCTCATGCCATAATGAAAAATGATAAGAGTAGGGCAGAGAAGAGTGATTGAGAGACATAAACACCATACATACTCTGTTTTCTTTAAAACAAGAATCAAGAGGAAGGAATGATGCTATGTAAGGAGTGGAACCTAGATTTGGGCTAGAGTGCTGATGAGGAGGGTAACAGACTAAAAAAAGTGTGTCAAATTTATATCCGGAAAAGTTAGGGGGTCATTACAATGGAAGGCGGATCACCACCGCCCAAACGGCGGTGGCGATCCGCCCGCCATAATACACCATCCGTATGCCATTTACCCCCGCCATATTAGGATGGCTGGGGTGGTCCGCAGCGGACGGAAAGACCAGCTGCCGCTTTTCCACCAGTCAACTCGTAGGCTGGGCTGAAAACATGTATATTATGGTGGCGGTATTTGCAAATAACAAGGACCCCCTGATATGTCAGACATAATATTCCTTGGACAGGGCAATACACAATGAAAAGTAACTTCCTAGGCAATTGTTAAATTAAAAAACATTTGCTAAGTTTATGTGTCTAGTCAATGTAACTATAAGTAACAACTCATTTCCAAAATACAAAAAAAAATTTTTGTTTGGGTTTTATTCGGTTTTTATTCTTTACATATTAAATACCACAAGGTATAAAAACAATGTTATTCTGTACAAACATGCAGTAGTGTCATCACATTTTACAGAGAATATCTTTAAAAAAAATACTTTAAAAACCGACAGTTCTGTGGCAAGATTAATTACTCTTCGACTCGCATTTCGGCGTAATGCACGCCTTCATCAGGAAAAGCCACAAATACTGAAATCAATAAAAAAACCTTCTAAACAAGGGTTGACATATGTTATTTAACTTTTTCATCTAGATTTCATTTTGCGTTACATCAATTGACTGACACATACAAAGCTATATTTTTTGATTAGTTTAAATATATCTTCATTTTATCTTTCTTAATTAAAACACACACAACCTAATAAAGACAATACAGTTTTCAAACAGAAGAAACGAAGGGGGCGGGGGGGGATTTTAATAGGAGGCAAATTGATTAATGTAGTACAGAAAAAACCAACAAAGGTGGTGAAAAGAATAGGTGGGGAAGACACACTGCCAGAATTTGTCCGATGGTTAAACCTCACAGATTCTCATTTGAAATTTACTGCTAACAGCAATACAGCTCAGGTCGAATTTTGCGATATTATAATTAAAAATCGATCAGGACAACTGGAAGTTGACTTGCATGTAAAACCGATCGCAAGGAATACTTTGTTACATTTCAAAAGCTTCCACCCACGGAGCTAAAAACAAAGCATTCTATTCTCATAATTTTAAAGGGTGAGACAGAATTGCTCTAACTTATTGGATTTTGACAGACAGGCTGCTGAAATGAAAATCTAATTTTTAGAAGGAGGTTATCCCCATAGATTGATAAGAGAGTCCTACAAAAGAGCAAGATATTAAGATAGGGACTATCTCCTTAGAACAGAGAAACAGCCAGAACAAAAACAGCTAGTATGTGTTACTAGACACTCTACATTGAATACTAGAGTGAAACATTATTAACACAAACTGGCATATCCTGAATTGTGAGTCAGTAAACACTAACAAATTGGAGAAGGCTTTCTATGCATACCGCAGAAATAAAAATTTGTAAGAAATTATGGTACATTCCAGGTTTGAAGACCATAATCTCAACCAACCATTCAGAAATCCTTCAACAGTAAATTTCCAATCAAAGGAACAACCAGATGCACAAAATGCAAATCTTGTGATTCAATAATACCAGGGGAGACACTAATCCATAATGGATTTAAGATCCAAGCAACCAATATGTGGAATTGCAGAACACAAAATGTGATCGATCTAATTTCTGCCCATGCCAACTAGGCTATGTGGGAGAAACCTCGAGAGCAATACAAACAAGATTAGCAGAACATCGTTCTGCAATAAAGACAACAAAATTAATGGCCCCTCTAGTGAAACATTTCCAAGAATTGCGACATAAACTGGAAGAAATTCAGCGGCACATCCAGGAAACAAGCATTTACAATGCAACGGTCTTGCCTTTGCAAAAGTTAGAGCTATTGGCATTGTAAATGACAAAATGTTTATTTATGTGTTGGCTTTGAAAACAGATAAATAAATGGCATTGTCATTTACAATGCCAATAGCTTAATCTCTCGTAAATGGGAGACCTATTGCCTTTGTCAGTGCGTGTTATATGTATCCCTGCCTTTCTGTGCAGCCACGCTATCCAAATTTGTGAGGCCTTAAGCTCTCACCTGTCTCGGACTTCTCTTTCGAGGGTTTCCTGCAAGATAGAAACGTTCGTTTGAAAGAGGTTAAACGTGGACCTAACCTGTTTTTTATTAGACAAGCTACTTGATCCCAATGATCTATAAAGAAATATTTCCTAAAACATAGTCTACACATGTCTTAATCCTGAGCGATGGGGGACACCTTCCTTAAATTAAGTGATAATTTTACTACCAAGTGACTTTAATTTAAATATGTGTTTTTAACTCACCCGGGTAGTTTAAACAAGGGGTTAATACCATTTTAAACTGAAATAGGTGTGTCTGAAAGCCTGCTGGGTGAAGACCGCGCTAAATAAAGCAATGAATAAATAAAGACACACCAGAAGTGTCTTGATAAACCTCATGTTTACCTCCAAGACCCTAACTCACTTAAGCGAGAAAAAGTTTCCAGAACTTGACTAACACCCGACGCTACAATGCTGAAAGTAGGAACAGGCATGGGCGTGAACAGCAGGAGCATGATTAAAGTTTACAGGACACGTGGCAAGAAAACAGGTCTCGACAAAGTTGGCGTGAAATTGAGTTTCACTGCAGGAGCCCCAGGGGGACACCCCGCTGTGTGTTTGTGCGCACCCACAGGGCAGCTCAGACGTGGGGAAGCACGCGACTTGTAAAGATTTAGGCTGCAGGCAGGTCCGGTGAGGAGGCGGGGCGTTGGCGGGCCTTCGCTCTGGACTGGACGGTCGCCGTGGGAGGTGGGCGGCGAGAGAAGCCCAGAACACGGCTGGGAGATCCCGAAGCAAACTAGCTTCAAGCGGCCGGAGCTTCCCTCTGGCGGCAGCCGCAGCGGGCATTGTGCTGGAGCCCCCCCAAGAGCTGCCCGCCACCATGGACTACCTGCTGCAGGTGAAGCTAGGCTGCCTTTTCGGACTGCTTTTCCTGACCTTGTTCTTCGGGCTCGTCCCATCCAGGGTCTCGTTCCTATAAGACTCTGCGGGCACAGCTGAGGTGAATGGACGGGGGTCAGCATGTGAGGGGTGGGGCAGGAGTGAAAAGGATGCACATGGGCGAGGAGAGGGGCAGCTGCACAGGGGACAGGCAGGGTGGATTAGGGGCGGGGGAGGGTAGGGGGAACCAGGGAATTTGAGGAGTGGGAGGAGGAGGTCTCAAGGTAGAGGAGGGGGGCAGGGCTTTAGGGTAAGAACTAAACATGTGTTCAAAATAAAAGATCAGATGATCGCTATAAAAAGTGACCCATGTTTGCATAGTGGGCAGTGTTGAGCTTGCAAGACGCGCTGTATATGTGTTTTTACAACATTTGGAACAATGCATGGGTTGGAGGTTTTTTTGTGTAGTTTTATATAGCGCGAACTCGACCCAAAGTTGTTATAGCGCTTTACACGAGGCCCAGTTACATTACACACGGACACGTTCATTATTATTTTAAGCCCAGGAAGATTAACTGATTTGTCCAGAATCTCTGGATATTGCGCTCACGCAGCGATTATATTGGGTCCTCAGTTCCAAAGTCGGCAGTGCTAGGTAATGTTTGCAGTAATATCGGGGAATTCAGAAGTAACAAGCGCACGCCATTTGTCTTTAAGTCCCGTCCTTTTCAGATTGGGGGGCGTGTTTTTGACTTTCTTTCTAGGATGTAAACAGTCAAAAACACGCCCCCAGTCTGAAAAGGACAGGCTTACAGACAAATGGTTCTTCTTTCTATCTAAGCCTCGTCCTTTTCAGACTGGGGGGCGTGTTTTTGACTGTTGTTTACAGCCTAGAAAGAATGTCAAAAACACACCCCCCAATCCGAAAAGGACGGGGCTTAGATGCAAAGAAGAACGTCACTGGGACCTCTTCTCCAATGGCTGGCCACCGTTTAGGAGGCCAGCCAATGGAGGAAAGGGACGGGGGTTAACCTCGCTACTCAAAGTCATGAAATCTCACGAGCTCGAGTGCGCATGTGCGCACCCGACGCCACGAGAGACCTAAAAATGAATATATCAGCAGACAAAAATGGCATGGAGGTTCGCAAAAAACGCGAAGATTTCTGGATTTTTTCATTAGACACGTTCAAAAATGGCCTGACAGGAGTTATACTTCAAAATGAACTATAAAATCTGGGAACTACATCCTCTTGTTAGCACATATAACATCTCCATTGAAAGTCACTACTGAGAAATCTAATCGACAGAGGTTAAAAAAGAAAAATTAGATTTAATAATTAGTTCAGGCATATTTTATTCATTTCACCTTTTTACATTTAATAACAATTAACGTAGTGCCCGGCATGTTGTTGTTTAACCATGTACAAGATATACAGTCTTGAAACACTAGACGTGAATATCGCCAATGCATGTGTCAACATGCCAATAAGATCAAGTCAGTGTCTATTATTTCCATTTTGAAGTCGCTTAACACTTAATGAGAGTAGCGTCTGACATTACGTCAGGACGCCACACGCATGTGACACCGGAACCACGAAAATCTGTAATGGCCGGCTCTATTTAAACCCAGTTAGAATGTTTTGCCCATAATTGTTCTTTTTTGACATCAAGGCACACGCCGCTCCATTATCAGAAAAAGGTATCGCATGCAGGGAAGATTGGAAGTAAGGTGAGCACTATGAATAGGATCTTGTTGCGCCATGTTATCGTCACAGACGTATTAGCACGTCCATTGTTATTCTGTATCCACACTAGTGAGCCTAGCTGCTATTCGTACTTTTTGATTTTTGATTTCTAACCTAAACATCATTGGCAAACATTACAGCTCTATGAGAATCTAATCCGTTTTGCATTAGTTACAGATTTAAATCCATTGAGACCAATTAGCTATACACAAAGCAAACAATAAAGGCCTCATAGGTTCCTTTTCTTTCTCTTTTTTATTAGGAAAAATTAAGTTTGCTGTATGTCCGCCATCCATGCGAGACATCTATCCGAACGTATAAACGTGTGACCTACACATCAAAAATAGGTAATAGAGGGTAATTATAACCCGACCCCGATTAAAACAATTAAATGACAAAATAGACCTATAATAATTTAAGATTTTCTATCCTTAGATTTTCTCTATCAGACAGAACGTTACACCTCTTAAGAAACCTCATCTGACTTTCAGAATTGGCCAAAACCACTGTATCTTGGTTGGATTGTTATACAAAAGATAAGGTATACATTAAGTACAAATTGGGTTTATTCAATTTCGACTATTATTATTCTAAACATAGATATAATTGACTATTTGTTTTATATCATTAGGTTCCCATCCCTATTGGATATTTTATTATCAAATTCTTGGCATTCTTCATCCTTAGCCATACTACAAAAAGTAAGAATATTTTAAGATCACTTCCTATCACATTGGGCATGATATAAACCATCTTGGGCTATTTGGTATCCGCTATTCTATTCTTTTCACCACATGTGTTGTTTTTTTCTGTACTTTACAAATCAATTTGCCTCCTAAACCCCCCCCCCCCCCCCCTTGATTTCTTCTGTTTGAAAACTGTATTGTCTTTATTAGGTTGTGTGTTTTTAATTAAGAAAGATAAAATGAAGGTATATTTTAACTAATCAAAAAATATATAGCTTTGTATGTGTCAGTCAATTGATGGAACACAAAATCAAATCTAGATGAAAAAGTTAAACAACAAATGTCAACCCTTGTTTAGAATGTTTTTTCTTGATTTCAGGATTTGTGGCTTTTCCTGATGAAGGCGTACATTATGCCGAAACGCGCGAAGAGTAAATCTTGCCACAGAACTGTCAGTTTTTAAAGTATTTTTTTAAAGATATTCTCTGCAAAATGTGATAACACTACTGCATGTTTGTACAGAATAACATTGGTTTTATACCTTGTGTTATTTAATATGTAAAGAATAGAAACCAAACAAAAGAAAAACTTTTTGTATTTTGGAAATGAGTTGTTGTTACTTATAGTTACATTGACTAGACACAAACTTAGCAAATGTTTTTTAATTTAACAATTACCTAGGAAGTTACTTTTCACTAATATGGTGGTGGTGTCTGCAAGACAACGCCATCGATATTATGATGAAGGCGCCAATTGGCCTTTGGAAAGGCATGTCGTCATCTGTGTTGGGGGCCAGTTGTGGGCCCCTGGGGTGTTGGGTGCACTTGGAGGGTACCCATGGTACCCCCCGACATTTGAATGCACAAGGTGGCAGGCACTGCGCGATGCACAACATGCAGTTTTTACCACAATGTAAGATATGCAGAATGCGCCCGCCAGTGTGATGGGTGTATCATAATTGGCACAAAGGGACCGCCACAACCCTGGCGGGTGGCCCTGCATACAGTTACGTGGCGGGCTGACAAAGTCCATTCGCCATCGTAATGGTGCTTAAAGTAACCTATTCTATAAAATAACACTGAAAGAAATTATTCTTAGTTTGGTCAATAAAAACCATTACAATGATTCACAATAAAATTAAGCATATTCATCTTAAGAAACATTTTAAAATTATTAAAAGAATTGTCTCATTGATGATAGTCCGCTGTCTGACTTGATAAAATCTACGCACATATTTGTCAATCGTGAATTCATATAACTATTTACAATTCTTTTAACGTAAAGCTAAAACTTAATAGATTTTTAAAAAATGTGGCCACTATTGGTCAAAGGATTGGCACAGTAGGTGATACAAGTGCATTACAATCACAAATCAATGAGTCATTAAGCCTTCAAGCTTCTGTTCTACTAGTGTCAAAGTTTAAAAAGTTCATATTTAATTGCAAATTTTCTCCAAGTAAGTTTTGGATTAGTACATGTCGACAAATGTGGATTCCCATTTAGTTGAATGTCACTCGTAGCAAACTTCTTCATTCATTTGCTAAAGCAGATATATGCATAAGACAAATTCTTTTCATTTTTTTTTTTTACACATCCAGCAGAAATTTTAATGCAATGGTTTAATCCATGGTGATTGAAGTTGGCTATAAGAAATCTTCCATACCTAAAGGACATTGTGAGTTTCATTTGTTTTGAGAATCTTTTGCAAAGCTACTCCGGCCCGTTGGTAGACTCACTCATTAAGCGTCACCCCGGAGCGTGAACGCTTACGGTGAAGGCGAGACATCAATTTCGACCTTTTGGTTCATCTTTTTAAAATTCACCTAAAGAGCCTTAATTTCCACATTCTGTAAAACTGTTCTAAGATGGTGTCTCCTAGCTAATTTGTTTTCCACTCTTGAGGTCATTACTTTTGCTCACATCAAATGGTAAGGTGTATGATCTTGAGACTCTCCACATTTTTAACACATTCTTAGGTAGGCTTCTTGCCACAATACCTAGTTTCATTAACCTAAATGTGACCCTGACCTGCGATTGAGAAACCTTCTTCTGGAGGCAAAAGCATTGCCTATAAATGTTGCTTATAACTGTATCCAGTATATTTACTTTCCTTCCTATAATTCCTTGCACCCATATGTGATGGTTGGGAGGAATTTTCTTAATTCTTAAAATATGTTGCAATGATGGGCTCCAAAGGTTCTTCAAGAGGGTTAAAATGTACCGTCCCAAAGTGCAAGATTGATATTTAAAGTATGGGACGTGCCGAGAAGCTGATGCAATTGTCAAAAGGAATACCTAAATATTCATATTCTTTGGCCAAAAATATTTTAATTACCTTTCTATTGTTTATGTTGGATTCCATCTAATTTATTTGGGTGTAATAAAATAAGGTGGTCAGTAATCTCTATCAACCCATTGGAGTGAGCAATAATACATCAACAGCATAGATTAGACTGAATAGTTGCTTCCCACCTAGCTTTGGAAAATGGAAATTTATATTGGTCAAAACTAAGGGTAGATCTGCAATGTAGAAGTTAAATAAGATTGGGCACAACTCTGCTAAAGGCCGTTTGTAGTATCTTTCTTTGCAGAAACTGTCCAGCCATCTCAAATTTCCACTCACATCCAAGTGTCGGCATAAAATAGTTGAATGCCTCTTAATCGGTCAGTTGGGTCAACTCTGTCCATAAGGTTGCTTTAAAGTATATCAAATGTGGATTACAATTCCAAACAGCAGGAATTTACTAAGTAGTGACATGACCAGGAATGAAACACAGGGCCATGATATTTGATATCTTGTCCTTGCCTAGGCGGCAACCAGTTTGGTTTATTGGAACTAAGAGGTAGGATCAGTTTCCCAGGCTTCTAGGTTTTGAAAACGCAAGCATGCAAAATATTTAGCTTCATTTAAAAGGCAATCCGTGTGTAGTTCTCAGGAATTGACTGTTTGCCCTTTTTTTATATATTGGGTATATAAAAAGATACCCTCCATTCATGGCTATATAGGTTGATAAGTTTCCTTGGCCAAAATTCTCTATTGCATTTAAAGAATGCTTGCGAGAGACCATATGGCCAGTGTGCTCCATCTGAGCTGCTTTTTAAAGATTGTTTGAAACTGTGCAACCTTGTAATTTAAAGGTTTTTTCGTCATTGGCCATATTGCCTTCCAAGGATTTTTAATCACATTCTTCCCAGGCCGCCGGAACCTCAGGTGGGATGATTACAAAATCTTTTCATCAGTTTTACGCATATCCTTTTGCTCCCTAGAGTTATTTTCTTCTTGATGGATCACCAAGTTATGCATTTAGACTGTGCATCCATGTATCCTTTGATACAGTGCACTATTTGCTAAATGACTACCTTTTTCGAATTAGTTCAAGATTGACCAAAATTCCTTTATTTTATTTAAATTGATGACAACCAATAAATAAGACCAAAATTGTTATAAATAATTTTCTTGCTGCCCATACAGGCTTTTCATATTTTTGTCTTAGATCTTTTACGGTTATGTTGTGAAATAGTCAAGAGCTTTTTGTTTATATTCATTCTTTTTAGATTTAATGATTTTTTTCTACCCTGAGAGTGCTGGTGAACCAACCATTCCTGGGTCTTAAATGATCCATTATTGCTTAATTTTTAGAAACTGCATTCACAAATGTAATTAAAAGCTTTTCTGACATAGCTGAACAACTTTCACATGTTAGTATTATTTTCATCCCCAGCTTGTTATGATTATAATAAAATACAGCAACAACAAGAATTTTTAGAGGTAGTGCGCGATTTCATCTTCGCCTTTTCAGATTAAGTTTTTGGTTGTGCTAGTAAACAATTTGCGTCTTTGTGGCAGCCACTCAGATTTGTAAGTGTAAAGGTGTTGATAAACTTTATTAACGGCAGGCTGCTATGGTGCAATCTAAAATAGAAAGACCTTTTGTTGCAACATGCAAATGGGCGGTCAGTTGATCTTCTTTGAACCTTCCATTTAGCGTTCATGTTCCCACCAAACGGCAAAATGACATTTTCTTGGGATTTATTAGAGTAGGCATTATGCAGGAATACTTACATGTTCATCTTCTGTATGGTCCACTGTTAAAATTAGAGGTAAAACTCATCCAATATTATCTAGTGCGATAACAGCAGTCATGTTTTAATTAAATGATTAAAACTAGTAGTTTATCCACATTTCTTCTTTTTCCGTGGGTGATGGATTAATGTAAATATTTATTTTGATTATGGTTGCTTTGTGCTGTAGCAGCCAATTTTTGGATTTTTATTACTACAACCAGTGGCGTCACTATGGGGGTGCGGGGGGTGCGGACCGCACCGGGTGACACCACCCACATGGGGTGACACCAAGGTTATGCTGTGTAACACAGCTCTGCAGCCTCGTACTTTTTTACCCTCGCACGTTTATTCTTTGATTTGCGTGCTAGGCACCTTCAATGTGGCTTGTGTATTTCAGGGTCTTGGGAAATATAACTGTCAAAGTATTTGTCTTGCCCTCTTGATTGACGCTGGATATATCCAGCTATTAAGTTTACCTCAAACACAGCTTGTAAGCCTGCGTCCTCTACAAAACGATGCTGAGCTTTGAAATGAAGTGCAGTAACTATTTATTTTTAGGCAAGCGGCAAAGAAAAAACATTTTCCACAAAACTTAGTGATCATGTATAACATATAGAGCTGGGGAGCAAGTTGATGCAGTTAAGCCTTGCATTTGGTAGACCGTTTTACTAGTTACCTTTGTTTTAATTTTCACACTACGAAAAAAGTGTTTTGAGGAGAACTTGAGCCTGGGGAGACTGCTAGATGCCCCCTCCATTGTCCCAGTCGCTGTGTGAAAAAGAAAAGCATCTGCTTGAGATAGAAACACCTATTGATCCACTAGGTAGCGCTTGAACAAGGCCCAAAACACTACAAGTAATCTTCAGATAGAGGGTTAAGGTACTGCATCCACCACCTGCAAGCAAATCACTTTAAATTGACCAAAAACAAAAATTAAATTAACTGTTGATGTGAAAGGGTGGTGTTCATGCTAACCGGGGTCAGATTGGCAATGCCCGAGGGGCCGGTGTCCAGTTCCAGCTGTGGGCTGCTTTTTTGAGCAGTCTGGTGGGCCGATTTGGGTGGTTTCTGCTTTGTTCGGATACTGCCAGTGGCCGCCTGAGTGTCCTTTCTGGAGGCAGATGGGCGCCCATTACCTCCCTTTTATCAACGACCAGAGGTGTCCTTCTCTTTCTCTTGCTGGGCCCAGTGGCGTCACTAGGGGTGTGCGGACCACATCGGGTGACACCACCCACGGCCCGCGGAGAGGCGGGGCAGGGGAGGAGCAGGGTGGGGGGTGCTAAAAACCGGAATATGGATAATTGAAGGTAAGTAAACAATTTAATTAATAAAATGAATTTCGTAGCGCACCCTGCATCACATTTTGCGATACAGGGCGTGCGACGAAATTCGTTTTATTCATTTAAATTCATGTTAATGAACCCTGGGGATGTTCCTGTGTACTTCAATGCAGTAAGTCGTGAAGGGGTGACACCATGAGTTACCCGCACCGGGTGACACCAACCCTAGTGACGCCACTGACTACAACACAAGATTACTTATTAATTTGCATATAGTTTTAAGTTGTAATTCAAAGGAGACGTAAATGGGAAGTCCTCCTTGAGGGTGTCATTTATTTGCTTCCTTGATTGCATAGATGTGTTATTCGATATAACCCAACAGAGGGAAGGCTTATAGACCGTAAAATTTGCTATCTATTGTTAAGGAAAGTTTACATTCTATTAAGGACATGGAGGTGAGGATTAGGCTTTTTTCTCAGTTCCTTTACTTTCACCAGCAGCCTTTTACATCAATTTCATTAAACACACCCACACCCATACCCCCCCCCCCCCGAGTCCTTGGAGAAAATATTAAAACAGGACTGTCTAATCATAACTCCACAGATCCATATAACAACCGGCGCAGGCAGTTTATTCCACTTTTTCACACAGCATGCTACTCCGAACTTCATTACTGTTTGGTGAAATCTGCTCCTAAGGAAAAACGTATTTGATTTCTATGGTTATCCTATTTCTTCTCTAGTTACCAACAGCAACAAGGTTCAACATGAATCAAAGTAAGTACTGACATATGAAATCTCCATTATATTCATCATATTGAGCTTCATTATACTGTATTCGCGAAACTCGCCAGGTGGGTCATCCAAATCATTGAGACCATGGGTGGGCTAATCCTCACCTCCATGTCCTTAATAGAATTGAAACTTTCCTTTATAATAGCTAGAAAATTTTACATTCTATGTCAAGACCCGCATGCAAGGATCAGGCTAGTTTAAAGCATTTCCACCACGAGGGCTGACAAAGTGGAAACCTTTTAAAGGTAGAATTGGACAACCAGTCTCCAGCGTTAAAAATATATCTTATAATCTAGCTCCCAAAGAAAAACCTTTACATGACAAGGCCCATCTCCCTGAGTGGGCCCTAATCTTGGAAACATCAATCTTTACTTCTTGCATTAAAGGTACTTTTTTCCATGCTGCTGAAGCAGCGAAGAAAGAGGGGATAGAGTGCCTGTGCCGGTTATATGAACGTGATGAGTTCTGATTGGACAGTTTGTTTTTATTTTTCCCCCTGAAGGACTCATGGGAAATGTAGCTCGTGTTTATTGAAATCATTTTTGTAAAAGCCTGCTGGACAAATTAAAGGAGGAAAGAAAACCCTAATCCTCACCTCTGGCTCCTAACATAGAATTCAAGTGTTGTGTTGTAAAATAACGAGTTAGAACCTCGGTGCCTTGGGTAATTGCTTTTAATCCACCTACGTTCAAAGAGCAAAACTGTAAGGACCCAGGAGATGATAGCCATGCAATTTGATCCACTCTTCATTTGTTCGATGTGTCTACTAATGCAATCAGAAGCTAACTCCAATCTACTTCTGACAGCGGTTGTTGATCAGTCATGTTACAGAGTCTTCCTTTTCTTTGGCCGTAGGAAATTGATACGTTCAGAACTTTTTCCTTTTGTTTATTACTTTCCACACTATGGCTTTTTTTAAACTTTTTTTTTTTGGGTAAACCTTTATTGTTACTTAAATCAGTTACAGTCATTAGTCTAAAAAACCATCACCGTCGGCGGTCAAGACAGAGGCGGTCAGATCAAATCAAGTAAGCCATAGAAATGCAGGAGTCCGCCCCCCAAATACACTGTTGTGACTCAGGAGAACATTCTTACCATATTGGTAACAGGATTAAAGAAGGTTTCTTTTTTAAATTAAAGAAAGAACAGGATCTGATGCAGTACAATTAAACCATAACAAATCAAGGGATATTCGTAGGACAGGATATTCACAGTCAGGCTTGCTGTAGGCAAGATATTAGCGCTGGAGTACATAATCAGGATAATCAATAAGCAGTACATTTCTCCCACCGAAACAGTGCCTGACCGCGGTGACGCAAAGCATTAGAAAGACTTCCACCCTTATTATTTGAACTAGTAAAAAAGTACGGAGAGTTAACTCCTCTCAGATCCCAGGAAGAGAAGAAGAAAAGAGGAAAGTTAAGAAAAGCCAAATATAACAAAAAGAAAAGAAGGCCATAGAAACAGAAAAGGAAAAAACAATAATATCCCTCCCCCATCCCCCCACCCTGCACACGGCTACGGCCTACCCCCCTAGCAGCGTGCCTGTCGCCCAGTGTCTAAAACCCGAAATATAGAAGGAAGAGAAAGAGAAAGGAGATAAAAAAAACAATAATCTACACTAAAGTAGAAGAAAAAGGGAAAGGAAAGAAATTAACTAGAGCCCCACGATCGGAGAAAGAAAGAAGTATGGAGGGTTCCCAGTACAGGCCCCCGAACCCTCCCCCCCCACCGCCACATGGCATTTCAATTACACCGGAGTTGTTACCAAGGCATCAAAGACACCAACATAAACAGGATAGCAGTCGCCGCTCAGCTCCTCAAGTCACACAGCAGAGATAAAAATCCCCCCGTGTAGCAACCGAAGAAACCAGTGTCATTAATTCCCGCAGACCCACCCGGCCCTAATCATAAAATTATCCCAGTCTGTGTGGTGCAGGGTCGGGCAATCAAAGTACCAGATTGAACACGCAGGCAAAGTCCAAGAGAAGCCAGAGTTCTTGCAATGTCCCAGGATACGACACACTCGACAGCCATCCACCGCTACCCATGGAGCCAGATGTCCCTGTGGCGATCCACTTGGAACGAACAGGGAGTCTCCCAAGTACACACAGTCGCCTCTCAGCCACCGATAGAGTCACCTCCACACCCGACAGCAGCGTCTTCACGGAAAACTGTAGAATGGACCACACAAACAAGGTCTCCTAGAGATAATACTGGCTTCGGGCTATCTGTCCAATCCACATGCAACCGGGAACATCCCCGTAGCGATCTATTCCAGATTTTGTCCCTCCAGCACACAGGGGGTATCCGATCTCCTCCCTTCGGTCTTCAGTGCGCACTGCCACCGCCATGGTCAGGTAGGACTTATGGAGGCGCCAATTCCAAAAGGGACTCCCAGCATGAGCGCCGCTCAGACGAACACCAGAGCCGCCACCCCTTGCCATAGAGAGGAGCATAGTACCACCAAGACCTCCACATTTGCACACAGTATGGGTGCCATCTCCACTTCCCACTGATGGTCACATACGAGCCCCCTCAATCCAAAAAATGCCACAGCAACGTTGTGCATCAACCGGCTCCGATCAGCTGGAGTGCGGGATGTAGACAGCTGCACGCGGGTCAAACAAAGTTCCGTTAGGGAAAAAAAGAACGACGTCCAGGTTCCCGTTGCCATCAATCAGTAATCGGGGAGGGAGCACGTTCGGCATAGAGGGACGGCTCATTTCATGCTCACCAGGCTTCACTGATCGAGCGCTGGATGTACACTCTCGGGGGTGGGCTGACCTCCATAACGGTTGACCGGCATCTTCCGGGTCTGCGTGTCCGTTGTTGTTAAACTTGAGGCTGGCAGCAGCATCACGCGGGTCCCGGCTTCGGGTATCGTGCAGGCCATAACGTGCGGGGATCCATAACTCCGTCCTCAGGACTCGAAAATTTCTCGGAGTCGAACGCAGCATCACAGCACCCCTTCCGACGTGCAGGAGCACCATAGCAGCGCAGGATAGTCGACGGGATCAGGCGGCGGGGGAAGAAGGCCGGCGGAGCCGGGAGCCCGGGCGACCATCTTGGTCTCCGGTCCGGCTCCGCCCCCTTTAAATTCTTTATTGATAGCAGCACAAGTTATCAATACAGCTCAAACAATATTGGCAATATTGCAACAAAATATATGTATAAAATTATGTCCATCCCTTATATTGTTCATATGTCGTTTTTGTCAAATTGTCCTGGTATGTTCTTCCGATCTCCTCCAGTGAAAAGCCCGGGAGGGCGGGGCATATCCCTCTCCTGTACGCATTTCATCCTCCCCATATCTGTTCCCACTTTGTGGGGCATCCCCTATTTACATAGACTGCCTTCTCGTGAACCATGGCCCAATCCATATCTTTGCACCATTCGGCATGTGTTGGTGTAGGCTGCGCTCCCCCTTATTTAGCGACATTGCGCTTTGCAATCATCATGCCTAATGTCGCCCAGTCTTGGTTATTATGATTAAGGTCGGTGGCCTCTCATATATTGAGAAGGCGCTCCCCCTTATTTAGCGACATTGCGCTTTGCAATCATCATGCCTAATGTCACCCAGTCTTGGTTATTATGAATAACGTCGGTGGTTTCTCATATATTGAGAAGGCATCTTTTGTGTTATGGTTGTACAGGGGTCCTGCATACCTGTGTGATTGTGCGCATGATTGTCTTCCAGTACTTTCCGGTCTCTGAACAGTCCCATAAGATGTGGTAGAATGTGCATGTTCCTCCACACTGATGCAAACAGAGCGGGGAATCAACTTCCCCCATTCAAACTAGTGTTTCCCTGGGTAGTAAGTTCTGTGGAGCACCTTGTACTAATCGCAACCTAGAGGGTATTGCCACCTACAGCAGGGATTTGAACGCTTCCTGCCAGTCAGTGGTGTCTAGTTATCCCATGTCTTTGCTTAGAATCCGACATATTATTGATTCATTTTTGGTAAACCTATGGCTTTTTTAAATATTTGAGTAACTAATTCTTACTCTTCTTTTACTAGAGGATATTTTAGTCTAATGGCCACTTTTCTGAGAGGATTTTCCTCTTGAATGAAAAATATAATTTCTGGTTATGCATCCTCTATTTATTTTGCTATTTGATTTCCCCATTTCTTGAATATAGATTTAGAGTAAACATAGGTTTCAAAGTCCTCTGAATGCCGGGTGATCAGAGTAGGTTCATTACATTGTGGGCGACAGATGGTGGTTGGAATTCTATGGCAATTATGTGTGTCAAGTTCAGAAACAATAATTCCTCATTGGTGTTCAGTAGTTTGAGGATATTTCCTTCATTTAAGAGGTCATGTCTTTCCTTCTTAAGGGTACCAGTAACTTCATTTTTCCTAGCTCAGCCTTCTGGGCTCCCGCCCCTGTGTTCAATCGATCTGGTCCATTTTGTTTTCATCAGCTTTTTTTTTTTGCAGAATATTGTGTAATGCCTCGTGATGTGTAGTGGTCATTTTCTTAGGAACAGTTCTGTTTTTTTCTTGTTAATAAGAGAGTTTCAAAATCTCAGTTGCCTAATTTGGTTAAATAATTTACGTGTTAGGCGGTATCCCAAGCTATTTTATTTGCCTCTCTCCTTAGTATTAGCACATTTTACCTTGGGGGACTTGGGTTTTATTAGTTATCAAATCTGCTTGTGATGTAACGGCAATAGAAGTTAGTTATCATACGTTTTGATGTAGTTAGTTGATTTCTGAGATGATTGCATTATTTAGAATAACTGGATCAATTTGTCTAGAGTTAATGTGTTTTTTTGAAGAAGCTTTAAGTTTCAATGACTTTATATTAGTGTTAGAGCTTTTGTTTAATTTTTTTGTTACATGCTTTCCGCTGTTTTTTCCGCTATCATTTTGTTAATGGTCATTGCGAATTGCCTTTTGCTTTATCTTTTCCTGTGCTTCAATTTCCAGTTTTATCACTTATTTGCCCTCTGCTGATTTTAGCACTCATTTGTGCCTTTTCGGTTAAGTTCTTAAATTAAGGTCTTGTTTGCCGCCCTATTTATATCTAGCGAGCTATGCTGCCTGCCTCCCCCAAGAATGGTCTAGTTCCCTCTGGCATCCTCGAGTGTTCTAGTGGGCAAGTGAGCAGGAAAGCTACTGTAAGATGGTTCAGGTTTATAACAGGAGGGAGGGGCACATGTGCAACAGCTGCTTCCAAGGTAGCGATGGTAGTTATCAGGAAGCAAGAAGTAAACAAGATCGAGATAGCCTAAGCAATGGGGTAGTAGTTAGTATGGACAATCTGGGCAACAGTGGGAAGGAGGGTACCGGTGTGGTCGAAAGGAGTGGAGCAATCCACTCTTAACCTCTTCATTCCTCCTGACCTGACACACTCACATCTCAGCGGCTCTAGCTCCTCTAACAGGCCTTGCTCTCAAAATGGGTGCCACAGTATTCCTCGCTGCCTCCTCATAGCATTGTGTGCTGCCACTGGCGATTGACTTCTCTTGTTATGTGCTCCTCCCACTGACTCGCTTCTGCAAGATGATAGCAGTGATTCTCTGCCAGTGAGCCACTCTGCAATAAGAGACAGGATTTACCCAGGCAGGTAAAAAAAAAAAAAATATTAAATATTGCCACAATCAGACATTTAACTTAGAAAACAAAGTGCAGAAGAGGCTTTAAAAACATAACATTCTAGAAAAAAAATAAAGCAGTCGGATAAATGTGGACGATAGTGATGGATTGCGTAAAAGAAGCCTTTTGACAATGGCAGAGCAATTAATAATTCAATGATGAAAATGAAAAAGGATATTTGATACCAAGATACAGAACTGGTGCAGTAAAGGATTGATTGACAATGAAAAATATGATTTAAAAGAGGACTTGCCAATCACGCCAACGGTCTGTAGTGCTAGAGGCACTTTTGTGGTCTGACACCCTGTGATGACCTTTGACTACCAATATTTTAATTGACTTTGGTGTGTTATTTTATCCTAGCCTGAATGTACAACGTTCTGCATATGCCTGTTTCTCTTTAAAGTGTCTTTATTGTAATCCTGCAGTCTTTCAGTGGGAGCTGTCACAGAGTAGGACAGCCTCACCAAGAACAGAACACGTGAGATGTGCATTTGAAAGCATGAGAGGGAGAGAGGTGATGAATGTACTTTTTGGTCTTGAAGTGCAGTGATGCACAAATGTGCTCAGTGGTGTCCATTGAGAGATGAAGTATGTGAATATATAAGCAGGTGTGCACAATTGTGCATTGTGTTGTACATTGATGAGGATTATGAAGTTCTTACTATTGGCTTTGACATGGCCTCATCTCATTCGGAATTCTGACTGCCTTGCTTGAGCTTTATCTGCGCGCACAGCAGCGCTTGCAAGTTGTTTGGGTTAATCACGTTCAAGGATTGTTTTTGTGCAAGATGGCTTAATGTGTGGCTTTGTGAGCTTGGTCAAGATAAAGACTGGAACATGCGAGATTGGAGAAGGGCACGTGGGAACTCCTTCCTGCCATTGGAATGCTTGCTTGGAAGCTGGCCAGTTCTGGTAAGATTCCTCTGGCGCGGGGGGAGGTGGCGCGGGGGGAGGTCTCTCTTGAACCTTCTAGTGTGTTTTGAGATTATAAAGCAGAGGATTGTGGACTTAGAAGCCGAGAGTTTGGAATCCGAACGGGGATGGACACGTCTACTTTGGAGAGTGGAACCCTGGTTGCTGAGCTCTTGACCACAGCTGTTTAATTCCCTCAGTCAGGAGTAGACTAAGATGCAGTGTTTTCACCAGGTAAAGTATTGAGTTTTGAATAGGGCCATTGTGATGCATGGTTCCAGTGGCTGTGGTCATTTGATGTGCTTGAGCTTTGATTATTGCCATTGTGATGTTTGGCCAGTGGCTCTGATCATTTGAGGTGCTTTCTTTGTGATGTGTGACTGACTTGAGGTGCACATTTAAAGTAATCATTTGATATAGATGTATATATATCTCCTGGCGTCGCCAGTAGATAGTTATAGTTAGGACCAAGTTTCCATAGGAAGAGCATTTTTTGTTTTGCTTCCAACTTTGGAGTCGTTTGATGAATCTTCATGAAATTTTCCAAACTAATTCTTTGTTCATATCAGCTCCTATCCTGAAGGGGGCTCCCGAAACTGGTTTTCTCCATGCAATTTCCATAGGAAACTTTAGATAAGGCTACAGGTCGAACGGTATTACCCCAAATTTGGCAGGGAGAAGGGTCTTGGTCTAGAAAGCACGCTTTAGGTGTAAATCCGTTCAGTAGTTTTGAAGAAATATCAAAATTTACAGATATCGATATTTGGGAATTCTGTCATCTGATTTGCTGCGGCATTACAAGCACAAGCTTGCTGCTTATTGGCTGCGAACGGTTGCAACTAGGAAGTGTTGGCAGCCATTATGCGATTCTGTTGAAGCGAATAAGGGAAAAAAGGGTGAAAAAAGTTGGAAAGAGGAGGGTAGGTGCACTGTAACGTCTGTGGGGTGTTTAGGGTGTGCTATACAGGGAGTGTGAAGCAAAGTATTCACCCCTACGGTGTGAAAGTGCTGTTTTGCCCAGAGTGAGATGGTGCTGATGTGAGGTGGCTGTACACTAGGGAATGAAAGCATGCGCCTAAATCATGAGCTGAGCGCTGTAAACTGATGTGCTCTGGGCACTGTAGCATACTGGCCGAGGCGAAGTATTTACCTCTACCGGTGTGAAAGTGCTGTTTTTCCCAGAGTGAGATGGTGCTGAGGTGAGGTGCCAGAATACTCGGGGATGAAAGCGTGCGCCTAAAACGTGAGCCAAGTGCTGTAAATTTATGTGCTCAAGTATGTAACGCTACCAGTGGGGAAGTGCTATTTTTTCCCAGAGTGAGATGGTGCTGAGGCGAGGTGCTGGTACACTCTGGGATGAAAGCGTGCGCCTAAACCATGAGCTGAGTGCTGTAAACTGATGTGCTCTAGGCACGGTAGCATACTGGCTGCTGTAGAATAGCTGTGCAAGTGGTGCTAGTATGCGTTTAAACAATAGCGGGACTGGGAAGCAAACTACTCACTGGAACCGGTCTGAAGACTCGGGAGGAAACCGTGAGCATAAGCCGTGAGCTGATTGCTGTAAAGTGATGTGCTGTGGGCGCTGTAGGATACTGGCCGCTGTAGCATACCTGTGTAAGTATTGTTAGTATGCGTTTATACTATACAGGCAGTGGGAAGCGATCTGAAGACTGGAATGCAGTGTTTTAGCAAGCAAGAATAAAGAAATAATCGTGAAGAACATAATGCAGAATGTTGCAATGCCACATAAGAGAAATGGTGAAATCAGGTGCGTGTAAGAAAGTTGCTGTGTGTAATAAAGTAATTAAGTCTGAAAGTTATGTAACAATTGTCTTTAAGTGCCATAAATGGGTCCAGTGGTGCCAGAGTCAAGGCATCCACTGAGGCAAACTCCAACCCCTTCTGCTGTATTCAAACATAAGCTCCTGTATCAGTGAATTCTACATTACATGTTACAGTTCCATGTAACATAAACAATACCTAAAGGTAGGATACGATTACAACATTTATCCTTTAAGAAAACAAAAAAAGAACTTGCAAAATGTAATCATCAAACTTCTTAGGCACCCTGGTACTCTTTTTTGTAACACAAATTATCAACAGTAGAACAGTCAGCAATCTCTAGGACAGTACATTCAATCTGGTGCGTGTCAGAATTGATAATAGTTCTACCCACATCAGAACTTTGAGGAGGAACACAAACATTGCGCTTCTGAGAAACACATTTGGTACCCTTCTTGTCAAACCATACATTGTCTTCAGCTTTCAAAAAAAAATATTCTTGTGCAAAGAGCTAAGGCATCGAGCTGAGGCAAACTCCTACCGCTTCTGTTGTATTCAAACCAAAGCTCCTGCATCAGTGAATTCCACATTACATGTTACAGTTCCATGTGACATAAACAATAGGTATTAGACATGAATGACTAAATTCTAGAATGAAAATAAAGGTAGCTTACGATTACCACACTGTGCCAACCATTCTCTAAACAATGTCATGTTTTTTTATCTTGATCGCCAGCTCGTGAGCAGAGGGTGGAGAAGAGTAAATTTGTGTGAAAGGGCGTCGTGGATAACAGGCAGGCAGAGAGATGTGTGCACAGAGAATAGACATGGTTTCAAAATGGATGTGGGGTTTAGGCTAATTTAGCAAGTAAATAGAATATTTGCATAGGCCATACATCGCCCATCTCTGGTTAGACTGGAGACGTAAGGGGCAATAACATAAGGGGCAATAATGAAAACAGAGTTCAAATGTCTGACCATAATTAGAAAGTTATTATATGAAAATAGTTCAACTGAAGCTATTAAAAAAATGTAAAGGAAAAAGTAAAACAATTTGGAAAACTTAAATCCAAGAATAACATGAATTTCTTACAAGTCTTGAAGATTGCAGTCTGGAAATTCTTTAGCGGCTTGAGATGCATAATGTTCCAAGAGGTAATTGTTGCCATCGTATGAGAAAAGCGAAGCGATCCAATTCATATCCTCCAAGGGACAATAATGTTCCTCGAATGTTGGAGCGGCAATTTGAATTGGCAGGCAATCTGCGATGTGGTTAAAGGTCACATGTTGTAGGAGATCTTTCGCAGCTGAGCAGAAATCCCATTCCGCCACGATACCTTTTTGCATTGCATCCACCATTTCTCCACTGCCTGACCAATCAAGTTCATGGTTTTCAAGATACTCCTTTACCTGCTGGATATCGGGAGCAATTGTTGGGATGTTGGCAAATCATAGATCCATTCGCCATTTGAATGGGCAAGTTTGCAATAAAAAAAATGGTTGCCCGCAGATTGCATATGTGTAAATAAATGTTATTTTGTAGCTGGCTCCAATAATAGATAGAGGCAGGCAGCCGGAAAGAAGTTCAATTTGTCTACAGTATTGCTGTAGCTTTGCGTAGAGGCGCAATCTGTCGGACATGGTTGTTACCACAGGAAGCTCAGCCATTTTTACAAGCAAAAATAGTAGTAGGATGGCCGCAAAGAGCAAGAATTATGGGCACTGTTCCTGTTATTCTAGAGATGATCCAATAAATTAAGTCTGGTATTATACCAAAAACAGTTTAAAAGTCTGTGACAAGGGCGGAGGAGACCATGTTAAAAAAAAAAGTGTGCCAGACCTAGAGTGTGAGATGTGTTGAAAATTGTATAACAATTCACAAAGTGTAATGGAAGGTTCGTATTTAAAAGGGACTGTATTTTACTTGTAGTTCATCCTATCTGCAGTCGATACATTTCTATTGCAGAAGTGAGGGACACTTCTGTTATGAACATAGGCGCTTTCAGTTTGGTTAGTTTAATGAAATCTGTTTTCAAAGTAGGTAGTAAAGGTCAAGTTGAAGTTTGGGAGTTACTTTATGTGGGTGGGAATAGACATTGCCACAGGAAGTTACTCGTTTGGAAACAGTAAGGACATACGGTATGCCAGCTCAAATTCCGTAGGAGTGCAGTTATTGAGAAGCAGATAACTGCTGTTAGAAAGCTGTGTGAATGTTGGTCTGATTGTGGGAGTTGGTGTGCTTTTAAGAAAGCATGCAAGATTGGGGGCTGTAAGCTTAGAAGCGTTGTGTAGTTGTACATTCTTGGATAGTAATGAATGACTGCCATTGTGGTCGCACTTTTAATCTGAGAAAAAGTTCTGTATCCTCTTTAAAACAGCGATATGTAAATGGGAGAAACCACTGCTCGTGAATAAATGTGCTACCTTGTATAATCACATACAACATGACAAACAACATGTACACCTAGCAGACACTACGTACTGTGGGAACCGTGGCTAGCCATGTACACAAACCGAACATGGCATGGCACCTCTGCTACACAATGCAGAATGCAGGGAGAGACGGGAGTAAAGTATATGCGAAGGTGGCAAGTGATTCTCGATTATAAAAGTATACAATGCAAAGTGTTGACGGGATGTACCGGACAGACTTGAATATGCAGATCACAGACATGTACATGTCAACATACACTGATGGTCTATTGAGTGAAGTAGACAGTGGACGCAACCATGATAGTACAGTCAGTAGGGAAGATTACAAAAAAAAAGCGTATGTGGCCCCTTCCCCACCCCCCCCAAATCTTTAGCGAAGTGGGCTGACTCAGCGTACGCAAGGCTAGCGTAGGGGTATCAATAAAAGGCATGTTTCTGTGGGTGTGGTTTTGTTCAGGAATGGCGAACTTGTCTGCCAGGTCTGCGCAGCTTACACCGCCACGATGTTGAGGCCGTCTGCGTGAATGATGCTCTCAGCCTGCCGGTATTCAGAAACCGTCATGGCCGATGTGACGCACATATGTTCCACAGTTCACCTTTCAACACCACCGTATGTGAAAGAGGGCCCACCATGTGCCAGCAGAAGCTCCTGGGCTAAGGTCTGTGAAGTCGGAAGGCTCCTGAGATTAACGCTGGCTACCGCGACTCAGGCACACAGCGCCCAGCCTGAGGCCCAGCAACGTGGAGTGCTCTGTATACTACTAACACAGTAGTCCAACAGTGGAACGGTGTCTTGATCCCACAATGGACGATGTTAGAACTGCATCTGAGAGTGGAGATGAAGGTACTGCCTTCGACCAGGTGCAACCAACTCTAGGTCCCAACAGTGGAACAGTGTCTTGATCCCACAATGGACAATGTCCGATATTACCTGCTGCTTGGTTTTCATAGAACTCCCTCTGTTGAGGCGCATCAGACTGTGCTTCCGTAGCTAACTGCTGAACATGATTATTGCTAATTTTTGTTGGGTAAGGGAGCACTCCGTTCTACTGTTTTACCTCTGTTGTACACAATGGTGCTGCGGTTACTGGGTTTGTCAGTCCCTTGTAAGTATAGCCTGTTTATGTTGGGTGGTTGGCCCAACTAACTGTGCACTGTTCACTTGGTGCTACGCACCTAAACTTATTTCATTATTTCAGCAAATAATAAACCCCATGTAGTCTCTGTATTCTTTTTATTTAAACCTTTTCATGTATCTTTGGCATGTGTATCTTTAACCACATTATTTTTGTTCTGCGGTTATTCACATTTCATATATTTTCAAAAATGACAGTCAAAATAACATTAACATTGATATTCATGTAATAATTTACAGTGCCATTAGATGTACAATTTATAAAAAAGCCCAATGCATTTCGGCACTCCCAAAGTGCCTTCATCAGGGGCGAACCTGTAAAAAATAAACAAAATAACCATGTAATTGCGATTATTGGGTGCCCATGTGTATGTTGAAGTATGTACTGTGTTTATTCTCATACCTTGATACGTTGTGCTCAATGCTCTAACCTACGTAGACAAGAATGTAATATATATTGAGCACTCTCTGTCCAACTTATTACCAACTATTGGTGCCTACTACCAAAAAACGAATCCAATAAGAATATAATCAATCGGCTTACCGCTGATATTGTAGCTTCAAAAAAACTCCCTAGGTGATAAACGAGAAACAAGATCAATGTCCTGCTTAATTTTACTCCTTTAGTGGCTGACATTACAAACGCTTTTAAGAAATATGCCTACCTGATTATCCAGTACTATTTCTTTCTGTAAAATAAACAAACCGCAAATCCAATATTAAACACCCTGACCTTATGAACTGCAGAACAAGACTTGCCATCTTTAGTAATGCGCTCCCGCATACCTGTTTACTCTAACTGTCACGCTATTCTCTCTGCAAAGATCACAAAGACAAAGACACCCTCAGTATCTCACGTAACTGCCACTTGTCCTCACAAAGATATATTATACTCTATGATGCTAGAATCCAAGCTTACCTAGATTGCTACACTTTCTCTCCGTATTGCAACCTGCTTGTGCTCCCGTTAAGGTTACAACCACTACCGCCGATGCCCCTATAACAAACAAAATGCTCCCACGTTCAGGCTGAAGATCACTACCACTGAAAACGGACTGCTCTACCCTGTACCGCAATTTTACAAGCGCCATTTTGGAACGGTATGTGCCTTCTCAATCTCCATCCACATCAGTAGATACAACCAATAAAACGCGTGTTCGTCGCTGTTCTTTGATGTTTAGTGTGATGTAAGAACCCTAAGTGAATGCCCCGTTATTGTATAATATTCAAACATATAGATAACAAAAAATAAAAAAAATTTGATTTATCACAAACATTATTTTTTGGCATGATCCGAACGTTATATTAAATGTAATTCATCATCATATCAATGTTCTCAGCTGGTGATTGCTAAATAATCTCGATGTTGCGCTTCTGATAGAGAACCATTTTTTATGCTATAGCTCACCCTATATGTTGTTATGAACTACCCTTTTGAATCCAATGTTCATGATGTGTGGTTTGTATTGCTGTTTACTCAGTAAGCTGCTAGCTTGTCTTTACTGTATAATCATATCAATATGCTGGAGTACCTAATGAGACTAGATGGTTATATCTTCTCCGTGTGAATGTGTCTTTTAAGTGAATTATTGATCTCACTATTATATTTGTTATGGTCTTTGTAGCTGAATATCTAGTTGTACTGCCCATAGTGAGATTCTTAAAATTATGTTCATAA
Organism: Lissotriton vulgaris; assembly: GCF_964263255.1. Classification (NCBI taxonomy): domain Eukaryota; kingdom Metazoa; phylum Chordata; class Amphibia; order Caudata; family Salamandridae; genus Lissotriton; species Lissotriton vulgaris. The sequence continues at coordinate 1,098,665,443 of NC_141695.1, forward strand.
GTAACACGATAAGTCATATTTATCGTTGAGGCCAGTTGGAATTAATGTTTGCAGATATTTGATCCAGAATAATTCTCTCTGCAATAGTCTTTGTTGATTGTTAATTCCTTGCTTTATTTGTGCTTGTTCTATCACATAAAATCGTAGTTGAGAAATAGTATGCGAATTGTCCTTCCAGTGCGCTGCTAATGGTGATGTCATGTTCTGGTTGCGAATCCTGCTCTTATGTTCTGTAATTCGAACCTTAATCTTGCGTTCCGTTTTGCCTATATAAAGTTTCCCGCATGGGCATTTTATGCCATATACTACATTTGTTGTGTTGCAGTCACTGTTATGTCTCAAGTTTATGACTTTTCCTGTAGTAGGATGAGTGATGGTGTTGCCTGTTATCACATTATTACAGTTTGTGCAGTTCATGCATTTACTCATTCCTTTATATGTTACCGTTGATGGTGTTAGTGTTTTCTGCTTCAATCTCTCGCGCAAATTTTGCCCTCTGGTATATGCATGCATCAGTAATTCTCTAAATATTCCATGGAAGTCTGGTTCGTTCATTAAAAGTTTCCACCTGTTGTTGATTATCCTTTTAATTTCTTTAGATTGGGTGGTGTATTTTGTTACAAACACTATTTTTTCTTCAGTGGTTCTCTCTTTGGGTTTCAATAGACTTGTTCTGCCTAATGCCATCACTTTTGCAAGTTCCTTGTGAGGATATCCTCTAGCTTCATATTTGGTGGCATGTTGCTGGATTGTGTTTATGCTTGCTTGGTTGTCTGAACATATTCTTCTGATCCTTATGAATTGGGATTTTGGAAGATTTTTGATCTTGTTTCTCGTTTATCACCTAGGGAGTTTTTTTGAAGCTACAATATCAGCGGTAAGCCGATTGATTATATTCTTATTGGATTAGTTTTTTGGTAGTAGGCACCAATAGTTGGTAATAAGTTGGACAGAGAGTGCTCAATATATATTACATTCTTGTCTACGTAGGTTAGAGCATTGAGCACAACGTATCAAGGTATGAGAATAAACACAGTACATACTTCAACATACACATGGGCACCCAATAATCGCAATTACATGGTTATTTTGTTTATTTTTTACAGGTTCGCCCCTGATGAAGGCACTTTGGGAGTGCCGAAATGCATTGGGCTTTTTTATAAATTGTACATCTAATGGCACTGTAAATTATTAAATGAATATCAATGTTAATGTTATTTTGACTGTCATTTTTGAAAATATATGAAATGTGAATAACCGCAGAACAAAAATAATGTGGTTAAAGATACACATGCCAAAGATACATGAAAAGGTTTAAATAAAAAGAATACAGAGAGACTACATGAGGTTTATTATTTGCTGAAATAATGAAATAAGTTTAGGTGCGTAGCACCAAGTGAACAGTGCACGGTTAGTTGGGCCAACCACCCAACATAAACAGAACATGATTATTGGGCTTGATTGACTGGGCTCCTCTGTTGCTAAATGTGTTTAAGGCTGCTGTTGTTGGTGGTCGCATCCCTGTATCTTGGAGGGAGGCAGTGGTGGTGCCAATCTTTAAGAAGGGCGATAGGTGTGATCCTCGGTGCTATCGCCCTATATCTCTAATAGATGCATCATGTAAAATATTGGGAAGGGTCGTTTTGGCCAGACTAGAGACATGGGCAGATTCTGTTAGCCTAATTGTGAACTCCCAGTACGGTTTCAGGAGAGGAAAGGGCACGGTTGAGCAGTGTCTGAACTTGGCATTAATCATTGGCAAGTACATGAAGGCAAGGAAGTCTACAATACACCTTGCCTTCATGGACTTGTCAAGCGCCTTTGATACGGTCTGCAGAAGCAACCTATGGTTGATGATGAATGACATGGGTTTTGAGGAACCCCTGGTCACTCTACTTCATAGACTACACGCAGCCACAACCGTGTCCATAAGGTTTGGACCTGGAGGTGAAATGACAAATTCCATTCCATCAACTGAGGGGGTGCGCCAAGGATGTATTTTGGCACCTTTCTAGTTTTTAGTATATACAAACGGATTAGAAAAGCATTTGCTGGACCACTGTTGCGATTTCCCGAAGGTAAATGGTAAGAGCATTCCTATGCTTTCTTATGCAGATGACACTGTATTAATGACGCTCACAGGAAATAGTATGCAGGTGTGTTTAGACGCTTTTAATACATTTATGCTGGAACTTGACCTGAAGGTCAATTTTACAAAATCCTTTGTAATGGGCTGTGGTCCAAAAGGGTCGAAAACCAGGAAATTTGTAGTGAATAACCTTACCATTGAAAAGGTGCACAATTTTAATTACTCGGAAATCTGTTCAATAATAAACTAAGTTGGGCCCCATTAATGAAGGCACGAGTTCAGAGAGCAAGTCGGTCCATAGAGGGCCTTTTCCGTTTTTGTAGTAAGCTGGGCCAAAAACCCGTTGCGCACCTCAAAACCCTCTATATATCAAAATGTTTATCTGTGGCCACTTATGGGGCGGGGGTATGGGGGACTGAAAACCCCGCTGTAATACAGGTGATGGAAAATATATTCCTAAAGCGGGTTTTATCGATCCCATCCAGCTCGTCAAATAGTTTCTGCCACAGGGAAATGGGAATGACCAATGTGACTGATATTGTTCGTCTGTCGCCCCTATTATTGTGGGGCAAAATATGGTTATCCGAAGAGCTGCAGCTCACAAAAGAAATCCTTCAAGACTGTATGACCCTAGATAATGCAAAGCAGATCCCTTGGTTGTCATAAGCCAGCAATATGTTTCACAAGATAGGTTTGGGTCACCTTTATGATAACCCTAAAAAAATTCAGGGGAACATAAAAGCCCAAATAAAAGCAAGTTATTGGAAATCTTTAAACACACCATGTCTGGGTGAAGTAACTGTTTATGTCAAGCCTCAGCATCAGTTTTATTTAACTTTTACAACTAATATGCAAAGGCGGTTCTATCTCGCAAGGTTTAGGCTAGATATCCTTCATTTTTTGTATGCCTTTCCCAAACAAGGAGGATGATGAGAGGCTGCCCCCTTGTCCTTGCAATAACAGAGTTAACCAAAGTACCATACATCTTGTCCTCTTCTGTTCTCTTTATCAGGAGCCAAGGATTAGATTCATTAAACCCATCCTTAAGGGGCGGCAACCATGTACTTATAAAGAAGGTTATGACTATCTGTTATCGCTATCTTCTGTTGAAGTTTGTTGTGCCATGTTAAACTTCATAAGAGTATTATTTCAGATTAGGAAACGCTATGGATAACTTAGCCATAACCTGTATTCTGCCATGAGAATTTGTATATATGCTGTATGATGGCCTCCCAATTTACAATTATCATTGTGTGTATAATTACTTGCTAACATATTGGGGTACAAATGTGGGTCCCACTATCAATTGTTTTCTATGTTCTGACAAATGACAAATGGTTATTTAAAAATATTTTTTTATCCTCTTATCTAAATGTATAATTATAGTGGTTCATTTTAATTGTGTACTATGTTTTTAACTTTGTACTTTTATGATTCATTGAATGAATCGAATAAAGATTTTGAACCGAACCGACTGTAGTCGCTGGACTACACCGCGGTAGAGCAGGTCCGAACAGTGAAAGGGGTCTTAATTCTATGATTGAGGATGTCAGAAGATAAAGTATGTGATGATTTCTATGTACCTCCTCTGACCAGGTGCAACCAACTCTAGGTCCCAACAGTGGAACGGTGTCTTGATCCCACAATGGACGATGCCCGATATTAATTGCTGCTTCTTTTTACAGAACTCTTTCCGTTGAGGTGTATCAGACTCATTTGTGATGATTCTGTGTACCCCCTCCGATCAGGTGCAACCACCTTCGTGCTTCCGAATCCAACAGCACTACACTGCGGTTAGCTGGGCTCACAAATCAGATCGAGTGGTGATTGTTTAATTACAGAATCCAATAGTCAAGTAACTATGTCTATTGAAATATACACAATATCCTTTTAGTATACTTGCTTGAAGTACTTTTTTTAGGTGAGTTATAGATTTAGCACAATGACCAAATTCATCTTGCTAGTCAAAAAGGAACACTAAATAACAGTCTACATTGTGGACAGCAATTCAAATTGTTTTGATTTATTTATTGCAGTGTTTTCAGTCATTTATGTTGTTGTATTTTGTGAAGAGGAAGTGAAAAAAAGTATTCATGGATGTCTGCCTTCAATTTACACTGCAGACAGCAGGGTTCACAATTCAGATAGAGTCGCTATTGTAGATGACGTAGTCCTGTAGGCAAAAGACATTGCACCAGTGCGCTCTGTCCGCACCACGCATACGCATTATTGCAGGCTCCACACACTCTTTTGTTGCTTCTTGTAAGACAAACTGGGCAGCTTAAGTCCACATTAGGTGGCTGTGGGCCCTTGATGACTGCTCTATCTAGCCTACACTGCAGACAGCAGTGTTGATGTCAAAAGACATTGCTCCTAGTACGACCTGCCCACAGCACGCATCATCGCTGGCTGTGCACATGCTGAATGCTTTTGATGTGGCTCTGAGTGCACTAGAACTGATGGACCCTTTATGATACAATCTGTGTATTACTACAGATCTATTGCCTGTATCTCAGTATACCCCAAGTTGTGGTTCTTTTACGATAGAATTTTTTCTGTATTATTATACATCCACTGTCCGTACCTTACTGCTGCACAAAGTATTGACCCTTTTATTATTGAATCTCTGTGTGTGACCCAATGATTACTGTTGCAGTGCAGTTCCTATATTCCCAATAGGTTCTGCGCATTGGAATAATATATCCTATAGTTTAGACGTAGGATTGAGGTCTACTACGTCTCTATCGAATACATTAGACTTAATTGCGAGTGCCAGCTAGCTCAGAGGTCACAAGAAACTTTCTCGAATTCACAAGAAGGGATTAGTTTCTGACAACTGCATAAACATGACAACTTTGTTTCCCCAAGACAAAACTGATCATCAGAGTTGTGGAAACAATAGATAGATATTTCACTCAGCCAATCGTGCATGCTTCGTTTCACCAGAGGTACAGAGAAGTAGAGAGACGGGCGTTTTCAATAAAAAGTTTTTATTGAACAGTCTTCTTTCTCAAGCATAAGAAATTAACTGTTACAATCGTAAAACTGGTTGTAAAATATAATGCATACAGTAGAAAGAGTAGAATAAAATAATACTGTAGGAGCATTGTATGGTTCCTAAACCATAAATAAATACATACATAAATAACAGAGGCTAAAAGTACTCCACGGGTGTTTCTAAAATACGCCTACCTCGACGTACCAAACCTAAGCTTAGTACGAGGGAAGTAAGTGAGGTGTAGAATAAATATAGTATTCTTTTGCCATGAATCGGTCCAAGATTTCTCTTAGGGTCTAATCAGCTCCGTACCTTAGTTTGGAATGAAGAAGTTTAGGCTCAGGACTCGATTTCCCAGCAACCCGCAAGGGTAGCCTGGAAACACTGGAGCTGGATTTCTCGGCAGGAGAAAAGACAGCGTCTCTCTAAGTGCGTCTGCTGGAGGGTCGGCTTCCTTCGGCACTTGCTGTAGCAGGATGCGTCGGGCAAGTAGATAGTCTAAACTGCTCCAAACCACCGTGTGTTTGCGAAGGCAAGTGAGGGCATATTTATACCTTGAGGTTGCGGAGTTTGACGTAAAGGTGGACATAATAACGTCATTAAAGACTCTAGGTTCTTTGAAAACTCCATGAGTTCTTGGACAAGTCAGTTCTCGAGCAAGGGAAAGTCCCTAGCTGCTGAAGTAGAGTTTTCCAAGAAATCGTTGTAGATTTTCGGAACTAGTGGAAGTAGCCCTGCCGTATTTGGAATGCATGAGCTATGTCTAAATATGGTTATGATTAGGTCTATATAAGGACGTAGTGATTTATACCTATACAAGGGCATGAATCGGGAAATTTAAAATAGTGTCCTAAAATGGTTTACAACACTGTTGCAGTTGATGCTAGCAGCAATCATTCCCTGAGGGCTGGTTTACACTCACCCCACACGCATGCAACACAGACGTCACTGGGTATGTGACCCTTGTAATAAAAAGGTGTCGAGCGCACATGCCCGTACCCACTTTCACTATCTATCTGTGTCCGTGTGTTCATTATCTATGCATGATACTGCCCCTGGGCCGTACCACATTACATTGTGCTGTGGACAGCGTATGCAACCATGTTACCTCTGGCAGTGGGGAAAACTTTGGTTATGTAACTTTTAGGTGCATGGCTATCACAGGTGGAAGGCTGCTTTACAGACCATGAATATTGATGAAGAAGGTGGTTGCATGTTGTGTGTAGTGTAAGGTATGTGTACATAGAATTTCTTTTTCAAAAAAGCTCCAAGTAGAAGAGTGTGTCTCATCAAATGCTGTAGAGAGAATGACTGGCGAATGGGTGGCGTTTTCCAACTGCTACAATGGGAAATGTTATGAACTAATCAAACGATTTTTGTTAGGTCATATGGTCATCGTGCACCCAGCGCGCAAGAAGACCGCACCCAGCGCGATTTTCAGAAAATAAAATTACTATAATAGAAGTCTATTACAGTTAGAAATATATAAATGTTTAAAATATTTTAGATTATTGCTTACTCTCATCTATACTACTATTATAAAGAGAGAACTGTGTCCTTTGAGCCAGGTAAACTCAAAAAGTACACCACCAATCACAACACCCAATACAGCGTTGGAAAGGGGAGGTCCAGGAGATGGACATAGGCTATATAAAAAATTTTTTAAAACGTAATTAAAAAAATTTACCATAAAAAAAGTAGTCCCTTGAAAGTAGTGCCGGCCGCGAGGTGCGTCATGACATCAGGAGCGAGGGGAGGAGCGGCGTACGATGACGTCCGAGCATTGATTGCAAAGCGCGGAGACTGGAGGACTGGTGAGACGTGATTGGAGCAACCGACGCTGACGTCCGAGCACTGATTGCAAAGAGCAGAGACTGGAGGACTGGTGAGACGTGATTGGAGCAACCGAGAGGTGAAAAAAGGGGGACCCGATAAACGAGAGACGTGTGGCGAGTATCAGAGAGGGTCAGGAAAGGGGTCACTCACTTGTGTGATAGTCACAAGGCAACAGCGCTAGGAAGGAGGCGGAGTGACGTGATGCTGAGGCGGCCAGGGAGCAGGTATTGAGGTACAAAGACCGAGCGCATGGGAAGGAGTGCTGTGACAAGGTGTAGTAGATGCCGCGTGGGAAGGGAGCAGGTGACAAGGTGTAGTAGATGACGCGTGGGAAGGGGTGCTGTGACAAGGTGTAGTAGATGCAGTGTGGGAAGGGAACAGGTATGATTGTATACAGCCAGCTGGAGCGCAAGGGATATGGCAGAAGGCTTGAGAGGGCTGGTATGCGTAGAGAGAACCAAATAGCGGCTTATGAAGTACGATCATCCTTCAGCACAGTCAGAAAGTCAGTGAGCAAACTAATAAGAATGGATACGAAGTAGATGTGTCTACAGAAGTCGAAAGAATGCTGCCCTAGCATCTAAAAAGGTGACCAGGAGGTGGAAAAGTGGGCTCTTATGCAAACCCAAAACATGGTCTGAAAGAAAAGGTTTAAATACACCCAGAGACTAACTGATCCTTTTTCTACGTGCAGGCGGGGGCTCTGAAGCCTAATTGCTCCCAGACAACATCGGGACAGGCTGCTAGTATACTTTAAAGTTATTTGGATCTAGTTTTGAGACATAAAAAAAAAAAATAATTAAGGAATGGCATACTCTGCGCGACACCGTACGTCTATGACGTAACACAGGGCCTGGCAGCAAGCACTCGTCGCATAGCAACGCGCAGCTGGCGCGACCCCATACGTACATGACGTAATGTGCGGCTTGGTACTGCGTACCCGTCGCATACCATAGTAGCAGCTGGCGTGACTTCATACGTATATGTTGTTATGCGAGACGGGGTACCACAAACCCGTCTGATACGAAATGCGCATCATTTACGAGTTTAGCAATATGGCGGTTAGGATTTGTGTGCTGATGGAGCTTGGTAGACTTTCGGTACGGGACTCTAGTTCCCCCCCCAAATAAAAAAATATATACATATTTTTTGGGAAGATATAAAACATTACATCATTTTTAAAATAAGATAAAGGATAATAAAGTTGCTAAATATTTAAAAAATTAGAAAAAATATAGGTTTTAAAAATATTAAAATATGAAATTAACATTTAAAAACCTATGAAATTCACTGAAAAAAAACATCGTTTTTACAGACCTAGTTAGGAATTAGCATTTAAAAAACCTTCGAAATTCACTAAAAAATCATAGGTTTCGGGGATGGTATAGCTAGTTGAAAATTTGACTGGTATAAAACCATAGAAATTTGCCACTGCTGATGACGTCACATATTACATCCCTCATGACATGGTCAGTGACATCACTGATGACATCTCAAATGACATCAGTGAATGTGTGTTTCTGTAAAGTTTAAATATTTTTGATATATATCTATGCCAAGGTGTATTGAAGAATAAGTGGAATTACAAGTGCCTGAATGGATTATTTAGTAGGTGCGTGACTGACTATATAAGTGAGTAATTTAACCAAGTGAGTAATTTACTAAGTGTGTTATTATTGCTTGCATATAAATATATCTCTTGATGTATTTTAATGTTCTGCATTTGGCTTCTGGGAAAGCCTTTCTGCTAGAGAGCATTGTGTAAAATAAAACCCCCAGCCTTATTCTAAAAGAAAGAGTCCTTTTATGTAGTAAAATAAAACCCTTTTCTAAAGGTGTTGTTTGTATTATGTTATTTCTCATGCTTCGCCCTGTAGGTTTGAGCCATCGTGTGGGCGCTGTACTATCTGAGAGGCGAAAGCAACCAGAGGGGGGGGGGGTCTCTTCATCCTATGTGAATGAATTGAAGAGGAGTTTTAACCATATTTTCAATGGATTGAGTATGATCTTAACCGAAGGTTCACATATGAAATAAATGACGAAAGGATAAGGTTTCTGGTGTCCAAATAACTGTCACTCAAATCGAGCATCCTGTTTCAAGAGCTCTTGATGATAAAACTGAACGGTGCAATTAAGAACAATATACAGCATAAGATTGCTTACAAATATTCAAAGCAAGGAAGTATCCAATTGAAGGGTAGGCAAATTCTTGAAGAAAAGCAAAGGAGGTACGGAGGTGGGACTCAATAGCAAGGATACAAAGTAAAGAGAAAAGCGAAACAGATCAATAGTAAGATTTATAACCAACACTAGGTGCCGCTTGTCTTACCGAGTGTTTTGCCAGCAATCCGATTAACGCTACAGGAGTAGCTTTCACCAACTCAATCCAACGTGTCATCTAAGGGAGGAGGAGACCTTCGCGAGGCCGCAGAGGAGGTGAGAGGCGCGGCCCCGGGACTGCGAGGAACAGCGTTAAGCCCATCAGCTGTTTCCTCTTCCCGCGTGAGCCGCGCCCCCTCCCAGTGCCCGCCCCCATCAAGGACTACAAAGCCTCTCGCGGCCCCTGCAGCGCGGGTGCCGCTTGTCTTACCGAGTGTTTTGCCAGCAATCCGATTAACGCTACAGGAGTAGCTTTCACCAACTCAATCCAACGTGTCATCTAAGGGAGGAGGAGACCTTCGCGAGGCCGCAGAGGAGGTGAGAGGCGCGGCCCCGGGACTGCGAGGAACAGCGTTAAGCCCATCAGCTGTTTCCTCTTCCCGCGTGAGCCGCGCCCCCTCCCAGTGCCCGCCCCCATCAAGGACTACAAAGCCTCTCGCGGCCCCTGCAGCGCGGGTGCCGCTTGTCTTACCGAGTGTTTTGCCAGCAATCCGATTAACGCTACAGGAGTAGCTTTCACCAACTCAATCCAACGTGTCATCTAAGGGAGGAGGAGACCTTCGCGAGGCCGCAGAGGAGGTGAGAGGCGCGGCCCCGGGACTGCGAGGAACAGCGTTAAGCCCATCAGCTGTTTCCTCTTCCCGCGTGAGCCGCGCCCCCTCCCAGTGCCACGCCCCCTTTCACTTCATACTGATTTAAACGAGGACAGCAACGCGCATCGCGGGACGCGCGCGGGCCGCAGCCCGGGGCGAAGCCCGGGCAAAGGGCGGGCCCGTTTAAGCCCGTACAAGCCTGGGCAAGTCTGGTCTGGGCCAACCCATTTACATCCCCACTGACACACCGCTATCCATCTTGTAATTTGGTCCCGGTTAGATCATAATACCTACAATTACATTTATGCTATAGTGCCACTATGACAACCAGGGCAATGAGAAACAAAACAGCACAAGGAGCGGGCCCCATAATTGGGCCGATTGACCAATTCATCAATAAAGCTAATGACGCGATCAATCAGGGGATAGTGCTCCTAGAGAGACGCGTCTCTCAGGACCTCGCAGCAGCGCGTAGATCTTCAATGGGCCTTTTGGCCCTAGCTAAAACACCCACTCAACAGGAAACAAATATCCCATTATTGCGCGAAACCCGTGCTGAACTTCACACCTTACCAACAAATGTTGACCTATCTGTTACCCATCTATCCCTTGGAGAAGAGACCCTGGAGGATCTTGAAAAAACACCAACTTTGGTGATTAGTCCCACCCAAACAATCCAAATTCCCCTGCTAACCCCGACCGAGTCACAATCCTTAACCCAGTCCCCACTTCTAATAGCAGCTCCTCCGACAATAATTGACAAGGAGATAAGGGAGGGTCCTTTTCTCAATCACGATAGTACAAGACCAGCAGTTAAGAACAAGATCAAGCAAAAAAATATACCAAGCCGCACAAGGTCCAAAAAGACGCCCCGCAATAACTACCGGAATAACGCAAGCCATTCATCATCGGTCAACGCGGACGACCCCTTTGCCTCAGTTGTACCGTCTGATGACGATCACAGGGGTCACGGCGCTACCAACTCTAACTATCTTGAGCTTAACTCACAAGTACTAGATATAATTAAGGACCTTATAAAAACTCAATTAACACCAATAGAGCGAACCCTAAACAACATCGAAAAACAGATGGCAAGACTAATCAACAATACTAGTCATCTTACTCCACCCACTACCACCTTAGCTTCTTTGGCTCCCACGACTGCTACCCATTCTAAGACAGCCACAGTCAAGAAATCCATACCGACGCCAATAACTCTCCCAAAACAAAATCCCCACAGCAACAGTACAACCGCTGCAAATAAACCTTCCACGCCCAATACTACATCACTTACTACTAATATAAACACCCAATCAGCCAACCTACAACCGGCGAGCACACGTATACCATCTCAGAAAGGATCACAGAAATCAACACAGAAACCCACACAACTCAATCAGTCTAACGCAAAATCTCAGCAACCAAAGATACCATACGAACAACCATATAAGTCTAGACAGATACCGGCACGCATCACCCTTCCACCGGAATGCGGAGCCTACGTCCTTGTATTGGTAAACGTCCCAACACTTAAACAAGAGCAGAGTGAAACAACATCATCCCTGAAAAACAAGATACTTCATTGGTTAAGCCTGAATTGTAACTTCCCAATAGAATGTGCAGGGGAAATTTCCCATACGCAAAGAGTAGGTTGGATAGGCCCCTTACGTAAAAACTTTGAGGGGGATTGTGTAGCTATCACTTTCAGAAACCCCCAGTGGGCCGAAAAGACACTAGCTAAGGCACCACCACCCTCTACATGGGAATTCAACACAACCCTTCTCCCATTAGGTTATTTCTATAGGCACTTACTAAATACTACCATCAACATCCCGCCTGCCCCTATGAATCCTTTCCCAGAAAGACCCTACCCTACTACCTCTTACCCTTCCATCCCCTACCAGAACTCTAAGTTCCTATATCCAACAGGTTCGGTACAGTGGCATCAGAGCCAAACGCCTATACCGCCACCCACTCATCCTTATCTCTCCGAAACCCTCCATCAAGAGAATGGAGATAATCGATGGAGACAACCAGTTCCCCCGCTAGCCACTCCTTTTAACATTCCAACATATAATAGATTTAATGCATTTTCTGGCTTAGACTTTAACGATTGACTTCCCAATTCCTATACCACCAGGGAACTCCCACAATCATCTAAAACTGACTCAACCTCATCACCTAACCCATATCCTATCCCCGTAACAACTCCAACGTATCTGCCTCTTTCTCCTATTAATTCCGAGTGTTCAAAAACCAATCACGAAGTCATCACAACTGTAATAGCGACCCAAACTAATCAGGAAACCATTGAACGGAGGGCTAACATAGGCAATCCTGTTGACTTTACCTCAGATACTTTGCAGATTCATTTTACTTTCTGGAACATCGCAGGTCTTTCCGCAAAGAAGACTGACCCCGATTTCCTAAGCCAGATCAATTTGAGCGGTTGTATCTGCCTTCAGGAGACGTGGGCCATAAGGCCTATACACATACTAGGCTTTAAAACTTTTTGGTCACCTGCGATGAAATCAACCTCTGGCAGAAATAGCGGAGGCTTAGTTACCTATATCAAAAATACCCTTCCTGTGGATGAGATAATCCCCATAAGTTTAAATACAAACTTTCAGATCATAGCGGTAAAGGTCACTAAACAACGACTATACTTTATTACAAACCTTTATAATAACCTCTCTAACTCCGATATGAGTACGCTACTCCCAGAGATCTCCGCAATAATACAAGAGCAACGGAATAATCACATCAAAAAGACATGCACAACAATCTGGGGCGGAGATTTTAATCTACACCTATGCAGTAATAGTGATAACAATAAATGCGGTATTAGTGACGAGCCCGATACAAATCTTACGCATTTTACGCATTCTAATGGGGGGGGAAATAATGAACGAAATCATGGCTGAACTAGAACTAAGTTTCGCTAACGAAATAAAGAATCCACCTGTTCAATTCCAGCCCACATTCAACGGAAGAGGTCTAACAAGCCTAATTGACTTCATACTGATTTCATCACCCATAGGATTTACCGTAGAAGATTTCAAGGTCCCTAACAATCCTCTAAGTGACCACTTTCCTATTACTATGGTTCTTGCTGAAATAACATCGAACAAACCATATGACATTCTGACCGCTCTAAATCAAAGTGATCTAGAACTAGGCTCTTTGAATGGCTTTACATTGAAGTGGGGTAATATTGACAAAGAAATAACAACAAAAAAAATAGTCACAAATAACCAAACGGATATTATAAACTGCTTGGACCCCACCACCCACCCTAGCGAAACTATAGTAAGCTTTCTGTCAATTACAGCAACCATACAAAAAGAACTAACCAAAAAGCACAAACAAAGGCCCCAACCAAAGAAAGGATGGTTTGATTCAGCATGCACCAAAGCATCTACACGCCTAAAGGAAGCTCTGAATAGTGATCACAGGGACAGAGTCGAAATCATCAGACTCAGAAAGGAGTATACAGCCGCCCTAAACAACAGGAAAAAGGAAGTAAAAGCTGAACTATGGTCAAAACTGATCCAAAGCTCGGAACTAAATAACAGTGCCTTGTTCTGGCAGATAGTTCGTTCCCCATTCCTAACAGAGAAAGCCAAGTCTCCATCAATTGATGTAGCCATAAGTCAACAAGAATGGGTGAGCCATTTTACTAAAGTCTTTGCGAAAGATTCGACCGAAGAAACAGACCAGCTTGAACTTCTGCCACACATTGCTTATCCGCTAAACCTTCACTTTTCTCACGAAGAGGTCCAAAAAGCTCTAAAATCCTCAAAATCAGCCAAAGCACCAGGCCCGGACGGCGTTCCGGTTGACGTTTTCAAACACCTCCCAGATCTTTCGACCAACGTCCTGAATGCTACAATCGAAGTAGGCATTTTGGAGTCTTGGAAAACATCAACGTTGGTACCTATTTTTAAGAAAGGAGATCGAAATAGTCCAACATGCTATAGGCCGATCTCCCTCCTGGACTCACTAGGCAAAATGGCAGGACGAATACTCCTCGACCGCCTCCAGGAGTGGGCCACCGACCACAAAATTATTTCAGACCTACAATATGGTTTCCGGGAGGGACTAGGAACAGTTGATCAGGCCCTAAACCTGTCCCTACTGGCGAGCAAATATCTGGATGCCAAAGGGTCCTCATTCCATATGGCTTATGTCGATCTTTCCGCAGCATTTGACTGTGTGGCACACTCAACGCTGTGGATTACAATCTTGAAAATGGGTGTTCCTACGCCAATTGTGGATTTCTTTCGTGAACTATATACAGGTACCACAGGCAGGGTAAGATTCGGGACAAAGGGTGAGCTCACTAACTCCTTTAGGGTGGAAAAGGGGGTCAGGCAGGGGTGCGTATTGGCCCCCTTCCTATTTACCCTCTATACGAATGGCTTAGAAGCTGCCATGCTACAAGGCAGCAAGGACCTCCCGTTAACAGCTCGTCGGCAGATACCAGCACTCCTATATGCCGACGATGCTGTTATTTTAGCAAGAACACCAAACGAATTACAAATGGCTCTGAACAGATACTGTGATTTTATGGCAAGCTTAAACCTGAAACTAAACGCAAAAAAAACGTATACTATGCACGCAGGAGAGAAAAGAAATGCAAGATACAGGAAGCTAATGGTGCAGGGCGAACACCTGGATAGGACTAAAACCTATCCCTATTTAGGGATCGTCATCGACGAAAAATTCAAATGGACCCCAGCTATTAACGCAAGAAAACTGGTTTTCCTCCGAGAGACATCTTCGCTAAAAACCTTCTCGCAGAGATTGGGGCAGAGACCTATTAAAGAACTAGTGCAAATATATAATGCAAAATGCGTAAGCACTGCAACATATGGGGCGGGGATCTGGGGTTTTATAAATGTGGACTCAATACAAACAATAGAGAACTCTTTTCTTAGATATTTGCTGGCGGTGCCCAAAACCTGTTCCACCTATGCCTGCCACACTGAGCTGGGCATTGATTACATCACAGACATTATAAAACTGCAACCAATAATGTTGTGGCGCAGAATATGGGCTACCGAGCAATGCCATTTGACTAGGACGATTATTCAAGACATTTTAACGCTAGACCACTCTAAGAAAATTAAATGGCTGTCATACGTCAAAGCGTTATTAACAGATCTCGGATATAGGAAGTACTTTGACCACCCTTTGCTGATAGAGGAAATCCCAAAAAAGAACTTAAAAAGGGAGTGTTTAACCCATCTACGTCAGCTACGCTTACTATCCGAGGTCCATAAGACATCAGTCCAACATTCCTTGCTAGTCCAGACTGTGTTCTCTGCTGAACCCTACCTGAATTTTAAAATAACACAGTTTGAAAGAATGCTGCTTACCCGCTTTAGACTCGACCAGTTCCATTTATTAGTTGCATTTCCTGAGCAAAACGTCAGAACATCTACCGCCACTATGTGCCCTTGTGATTTGGTGTCCCCACAATCAACGATACATACAATGCTATTCTGCAAATTCTTTATTGAGCCCCGGAAGCGCTGGATACTCCCCATTTTGAAGCTCTGGGGTTTTCGTCAATGTCGCCCAGCGTATCTGGCACTACAGTACCTTGAAAATGAAAATTATGCTAAAGCGATTGTATCTTACCTTAAATTTTGTATACGCCATCGCACAAATTTATAAGCTCGAACGACATCGCTCTTTGTAACGAAGGGACTGAGATAACAGAAAAACTGTACGTCTTCGCACATGTGGCAAAAATTTGCGCTGATGAAACTGAGATGCACTTGTCACTTTTATGTATTCTTTTAAACAAAATGTACATCCAACAATTTTTTAACTTTTTCTGATAAAATTGTAATTGTGTTTTTTTCTATCTGAACTTTCATGGTGTTTTTACACAACTACCGAATAAAGTTGATATTGAATTGAATTGAATTGAATAACCAACACTGGAGTGAGAAAAAGTATAACTTGTCAGGACTGACCACTGATTATCAGTGTTTTTAAAGATTTGACAAATGAAATCAGACGCAGACCAATCAAATATGCCCACGCAAAATAAATAATAGCTTGGTAGTGATGACACTTCAGTAAAAAATAATAACTGACCGAGCAAGGAATACATAGGATTTCATATGTGTACAAAATGCAAGACATGCAAAAATAATACAGACACCACACAACTTATCAACGGGAAATAAAAATATGACTTTCGGAAACTGATCATATATGTCGTGTATCCTTAAGATGTCCCACGTTTAAATTAAAAAATTGTAAGTTTGAAAAAGGTCCTGGGGCATTTAGGTGCAGTCAAACGGAATGACATTGCATACCCAAAGGATAGACCTTATTATGATATACATGAGGGAAAATAGGGGTCAATGCAATTCATAGGAATGGAACCAAAGATTTATTTTGCATCAACCGTGCACCAAGAAATCTGAATAGACTTGTTTGTGCAGCGCGGTCCATTTTTGTAAGACCCCTTGATCACTGTTTGAATCATGCACTACTGGAAATGCTTCTTTAAGTTCTATCCAAATATAGTAAATATATCTTGCCACCGGCAACTAAACTCCTTAGTTGAAGATGTGAAAACACCCTTAGTGTGCAGGCAAAATAGCATAGCTTTGCCTTAACCTGCACAAACATGCAAAACTCATAATGCGAAGTCAGGACCGGAGCCAGGAGACTACCTTTCTTCGCTTTGCTACTGAATAGCCCAAAACACAAACACTAAAAATTTAAAATATACTTTCCATGATCCTGGGATGTTGAAACCATAGGATAAATAAAATCAGTCACAACCATCTAGGGCAGAGGTCTTCAAACTTTTGATGCCGAGACCCCCTTGTAAAACCTTTTTAGGGGTAAGGACCCCCTTCCGACAGAAGTTTCTAGAAACTGGTACTCCTCATCATCTTTTGACAACCATAAACGCGCCTGTTAGACCTCATCACATCCATCCATCATTCATCCACCCACACTTTCACTAATCCATCCATCCTTTCATCCTTACATCCATCCATCCATCCTTCATCCATCCTTTCATCTTTCCATCCATACATCCATCCTTTACCCATCCACCCTTCCATCCATCATTCATCCACCCACATTTTCACACATCCATCATTCATCCATGCAACCTTTTAGCCATCCATACATCCATCCACCCTTTGATCCTCCCATCCATGCATCCATCCTTCATCCATCCACCCTTTCATCCACACATCCATACATCCACCCTTTCATCCATCCACCCATCCACCCATCCACCCATCATTCCTCCCCCCACCTTTTCACACATCCATCCATGCATCATTCATCCATGCAACCTTTTATCCATCTACCCTTTCATCCTTCCATCCAGCCATCCTTTATCCGTCCACCCTTTCATCCATCCATCCACCCATCATTCATCCCCCCACCTTTTCACACATCCATCATTTGTCCATGCAACCTTTTATCCATCCATACATCCATCCACCCGTTCATCCATCCTTTCATCCATCCATTCATCCTTCATCCGTCCATCCATACATCTATCCTCCCATCCACCCTTTCATTTTTCCATCCATACATCCATCCACCCTTTCATCCATCCATTCACCCATCATTCATCCACCCATCTTTTCACACATCCATCCATCCTTCATTCATCCATCCATGCAACGTTTTATCCATCCATCAATCCTTCATCCATCTACCCTTTCATCCTCCCATCCATCCACCCTTTCATCCATCCACCCTTTCATCCATCCATCCTTTCATCCATCCATCCATCCATCCACCCATCATTCATCCACCCACCTTTTCACACATCCATCCATCCATCCTTCATCCTTACATCCACCCATTAACCCATCATTCATCCACCCACCTTTCCTGTGCCTCTCTCATGGGGAGGGGGGGGGGGGGGGTGTCAGTATCTCTCTGCGTCTTCTTGCTTATTTCCCGATCATGGGAGGGCATCTCTGTGCCTCCCTGCTGGGGGCGGAGGACGTGTAACGGGACCCACTGCTCCAGGTGCGCAACATCCATTGACCTCAAAGAGCTACACTACAGCCTGCTCCTCCAGCCCCCCTCCGCCCCCCCCCCCACTTCCCCTCCTCCCCCAGCTCGAAACGGCTTCAGGGACACACACACACAGCCACACCCGAGTACTTGACAGGTCTTTAAAAGACCTTTTACTTGTTAATGAGGCTTTGATGTTTTTCACACCTCGGTGTGAATTAGGCCTCCACTGTGAGCACCCTCGATCAGCCCAAGCCAGGAACTGCACTCTGACAGTATCTGCGACCCCCTTCCAAGGACTCCACGACCCCCCTGGGGGTCGCGCCCCACAGATTGAAGACCTCTGATCTAGGGTCATAATGTATTTGTAAGGCTCTACCTCTTTCTTTGCTTCTCTATGGCCATGGATTAGTACCATCTTGTTATTTAGGGCGATTTATTTTCGGTTCATAGGTTGCTAAGGTAGCAAGTTTGTTTCTTTGTTGCCCTGAAGAAAGGATCCGTCACATCTACTGAGCAGCCAACGTGCTAGTAGTAAGCAGCTTCTCCTGCAGGTGTCCACTGTTGTGACGGAGATGTTGTGACCCGACAGTGTGGGCGACTGACAGTAGGGAGTTAGGACCCTGTGGGTCCTCAGGCAGAGTGACCAGGGCATCGGACACCAGATCCGGTGACGAGACAGGAAGGGGACAGACAATGACCAGGACAGGGACGTGGACGGACGTGGTGACGCGCAGCTGCACGATGTGTAAATAAAGAAATGTTAAACTAACCTGCGTCCTGTGGGTGGTGTACCTCCCGACGCAGAGCATGAACATGACATCCACTAAGCCATGACATGGTCCTTCGTCATAAGAGCCTGCAACTGCTTCAGCAAAAGGAAAGAGGTGTACTGCACCTTAATTGCATTAGTCTAAAAGGGAATCGAGGGAGAGGCACTTGACAGCTAAGTGCTGCAGTCCTATCTCTGTCTGCACCGCTCAAGTGTTCAGGTAATATTTCACACAGCACGTGCCACAAAACCGGTCAGCACAGCCTCAGTCCTGTCCACTCGGTTCTCCGTCCTGCACAAGGTTGGTCCTCACACACTGCCACAGGAATATCTTTTGGCTATTTTTCCCTAGTAAAGCTCGTTTGGCTGTATGCAATGGCACAGAAGTGTACACATCACCAAAGTACATGATGGTGTAACTTCTCAGGGTGGAATACAGGTCCTCCAGCAGGTTCCCACGAACATAATGGGATATTAGCTTACATGATTTAGCCTCAATGGGTTTTTCAGAGACGTTTCAGAAGGCGGCTTCACTTTAGGATGACAAAAAGGGTAAGGAACTGGTTGACAAGCTAAAAGTAGTGACATAGGAAAAGCAAACCCATCTGGTCATGAATGAAAGCCTCTGTGGGGTGGATGAGGTTTCCTTACAAAGGACATTATGACAAGCATTGAAGCCACTGGGGAAGAGGATACAGAAGCGGTTCTTGGCTCCTTGCCCAACCCATCACAGGAGGGAAGGCGAGTCTAGGGCTGGAACAAAGGAGGTGGCACTGTGAGCACGGAAACAGCACAGTTGAACATCTAAAAAATGTATCTACATCCAATTTGGAATGCAAAGGCTGCCGCCTCCTTTTGGACGTGAGAAGGGATATCTGCAAAAATATGTATCCCCTGACCAGCATGAGAATTCTTTAAAGAGAAAGGACGTTAATACGGAATAGATGGAAAAGAGGATGATTTGGAAGTAGACACTGAAATGATGAATATCAGGTGTTCCAAGCTAAGAGGCAAGAAGGAGCGTCACTGAGATCTGTACACGAGGAGTGGCGGGGTCATGAGGGCTAAAACACACATATCACATATAAGAAGCTAGACCAGCAATGTTGTCACAAAACAATCTCCTGAGACAATGCTGTAACAAAGAATGCCACTTTTCACTGCTAACTCAAATGGAATGGTATGACGTAATGTGATTAAATAAGAAATTCTGTAACCCCAATTGTTCAATGGGGATTGAGGGACTGGGAGGGAGAGGGCGAAAAATGCTGATTGTGGCACCACTGGCTTGATCTTTGTGAATGATCCCACCCTGCCAGGCACTTCTCACAAGGTTCAAATCGGCTTTAGTTTCTTGGCTTATGCTAATACTTAAAGAAAAAGACATGAAAGATAATAATTACTCTGCTTACTAGGCATGACCATAAAAACGTATCACCACCGAACTCTATCATCAGCTTACCCGATACTCTACTTAAAGACATTCAAAGACCCTGGAGAGTTCCAGGAAGCCTCCTCAGACTCTGGTGCGCCAGCAGTCACACTTGTGCAGAACCCCAAACAGAAGCTGCCAGGAACAAGCCTCCAGAACATACAACGTCCTAATGATAAGACGGAAACCCAACAAACACGTGGGGAAAACACCAACAATTAATGAACTAACAGCTAAGAAGGGCCCTACAACAAATGAAATTGTGAGGCCACTTCTCCGTTTCGCTATCGCATCTGAAATCAACCTGGAACCTCCTTCCTGGCTTTTCCCGGTTTCCTGTTGGCCTTACACCTGGTTTGGACCTTAAATGTCCCCAACTACTCTGCCTCTCCAGTTTCAACAGGCCCTATCCTCACCCATTCCATTCACTAATACTCAACTGCCAATCATTGCTTATCTTCCAATAATTTAAACACTCATTGCTGTCTTTTTAAACCCTCTCACAGCCTTTGTATCAATTAAATATCGGGTTTGTGGGAAGCGTATGCCTTGTTGGAAAGTAACTCTAAACCCACTCTTGTCTCCACAAGCCAAAGTGCAAATAGAATTGGGGCGGACTTAATGTGCAGTGTACTTTACCGTCAGTAGAAGATTAAGTACCACAGGCATCCATCCGATTGAAACTAGGTTAAAGAAGGAGGTAATGGGAGAGAAAGCACTTCATTCTTCACTGACAACGCTGAGAATGGTGCAAGACAAGGTTCATGGAGGCCCTAAGGGAATGTCCACAGCCCTCATATGGAATACCACAACTATACATAGTAATGCTTGTATGTCCATCTTATATTTTTACAAATCAAACGCTATTCATTAATTCAAAATAGATTTAAAAGAAAGAAAGAAACGCTCATTATGGGCGAGGCACTCAACTCAATATCTATGCATAATAAATAATATTTTCTGCCTTTTTCAATTTGGATTTCAGGACTGTATTTAATTGCACTAGCAACTTCAAGATAATACTGTTATTTGTTCTAATACATTAGTCCAATATGACACGTGCTTGCTATACTACTGTTAGGATGTAATTTATATCCATTCAGTATTTCTGATTAGGTAGATTAGCGTCTATCTCCAGGTCCTGATAAATTGTCATTGACTCCTTCATGAGCAGTTTCAGCAAAGAAACATGTAGCCTTTTCACGAACCCAGGATTCATTGGCGGCCCTCTGGGTTCAACATTTGTTTTTAAACTTGAAATGAGTTCTCAGATCCAGGGACAGACGGCCATGGGTAGGTCCCTCACTCGGAACAGCGTGGACTGAAATTGGTCCCTCTCCCAACAAAAAGAGAGCAGCCCGGCCTGTCCCTGCTGGGGCAATACTATCCCAATTTTAGGGGCACAACTTTCCAGAAGGCATATTTAAACCTCACATAACTTTTTCACATAATAGGACTACTGTGGATCCTGACATAAGGGGACGTGACTCTTAGCTCCCTTTTGGCTAAACACCACTTGCCTCCCTCTTAGAGTAGATGAGAATAAATAGGTCCTGAAGAATTGCCTAGATCCTACTTGACTGATAAAGGCAAGAAACCTGTTGACCCCCCTGTACAACTCACTAGGACTGATACTGGTTTAATTCTGCCTTTTCAGTCCACGACTCTTTAGTCTGTTTTTACTCATGGCCCAGGTACTCCTCGAAAAAACTTTTTGGAGATTCCAGGAGCCATTTTTAAACTTCACATACACTATCCCACTTCTCCTCACTACACACAGGCACCAAAATACCATTTATCATAATGCCATTTAGCTTCATGACGACTAACCGAGATGACCTCCGGCAAAGTGCTCCACTGCGAGGCCCGTTGGACATTGCAGCAACGGCCCAACTAGGGGCAGCCCTTTGATGAAGCATGACACCGCTATGGGCGTGTGAGGGCCCTTGCTCCTTATTGGAGCTATCCCTGGACTAGCATTCCCTACCTTGTCTTGACTAGCACCTTATGGTAAAACCACCATTACCGACGTGGCCTGTCTCTTCTTTCATCCCCCCACACAGTTAGGAACAGCATACTTCTTCTCTTCACCAATATACGTGGGGCCTGTATGCTGGTTATCCTCACGGTCCTCGGGATCAGCGTGATGCTCAATGGGGGTCACCTCCTGATCTATCCAATCCCTGAATGCTATGATAGCCGTGGGCAAAGGGACGGATCAAGCGAGGGCTGGGAAGGAAGGGAACAGCAGGGAGGGAGATCTGAAACAACAAACAAAGAATGTGAGCTTTCTCCTGCCTAACCCTAATATATCAACACCTTATATCTACATGAACAGCTACACCATCTTAAACTATATAACTGTAAAAGAAAAGAATTCTACTGCAAGAAAAAAGATACTGCGAACGGCTATACTTCCCCCTGCAAAACACAAAGAACAACTACTATGACCCACTGTGCTATATTCTCATTAATAATGTATCTATATGTAGAATGGATACCTACCCCCCCGTATTGCATTTACGATATGGAGAAAGGGGCCACTCCTAAGCAGTATCTTTGTAGCACAAAGTCACCTCACATGAGAATGTTATAAAATAATAATCAAAAATGGGTTACGTCACCCCGTGGTATAATTCTGAATGTACAGTACCTGTACCAAGTCGCTAATATGGTCCCGATAGGTATTCCAACAACGTTCCACACCCAATAACTACTCAGTAGTTGATCTGTGGGCTGGAAAAGATTTCAGCCATGTATTCAGAAAAGTCCTCAGCATAAACCGCAAGCCTGCAGGTTCGCCAACAGAGGACCAAATCAACAATCCAGATTCTATGCCACTAACGATATAGATATGTATATCATCCTCCGCAATAGCCTTGGGAAAACAGGCTTTCGAACGGAGTGCAAAAACGAGGTACAAATAAAGAACTCCCCAACTGGAGTTCCACAGTTCGTCCTCCGATTGAGCCGTGAAATAGCACACTCGTCCAACGGAGGGCAAGGTAGGCACAAAACGAGGCTCGCAAACAATACATAAAATCGTCCGCCGCAATAGCCTTGGGAAAACAGGCTTTCCAACGGAGGGCAAAGATCAGGGAAGAGAGACCCGCAATTGCCGAACTTCATATGACACGAAGTTCACCAGAATACCAAAGTCGGGAAGCCTTCCTAAGCACAGGAACCAAGAATCCTCAGAGCTGAAGCAAAGCTCTTCTGCTCTGGTTGCCAATACAAAATATCCGACACCGGCTGCTGGCGGAGTCTTCCTATATGGATCCTCTCACTTCCGGATCGTCGCTACGGCTTCTGGGAGACGTAGTCTTTCCGTCATCCCTCCATTCGACTGCCGCAACTCCGGAATATGAGGCGCTCATCCGATGGACTTAATGCAGGACCTATCAAGCCCCCGTCCCTCCCTGTGAGACTTTAATAAGTTCTCAGATGTCATAATAAAAGGTTTTGCTTATTTTCAAACCCATAGCTAATTTTAAACCAAAGACATAACCAACCTACTACTGCTTCATCCCTCTTCCCAACAAAGAGCAGGGTATTACCTGAACTTCTGGGAAATAAAAGGCCTCCTGCAAAGATCTCCCCTCATAGGGGACAGATGGGCATTGCAGCGCCCACCCAGCAAGGAGCACAACCCAATGATGAAGCATGCCACTTAGGTGGGTGAGGGCTTGTGTATCTGGTAAGGGATGCTTCCCTCTTAATTGACCTGTAAAAAACATTAAAAATATAGATAAAGAGCCCATTCTGGTTCTCCTTGAAAGTTTTCGCCTGCCACAAAGACTTCACCTATAAGGCTATTTTTGCTCAACAAATGGTTCTTGAAGCAGCACACCAGTTTATGGTTTTGTTATATATTGAACAATGGATGTGTGCTGGACCGGATTTATCCCTCAGCCCCCGTCCCTTTTTAGGTTTTGCCTAGCCAATGCGTACGAAGTACGCATGTGCTAGGAAAAAACCGAATGAGATATAGTATATGGGGCTTGGAATCCGCCCCGTCTTCCATTGGCTAGCTCCATAAATGGAGGCTAGCCATTGGAAGACACGTTTGTCTGTCAATGCAGGACCAGATTCGGGGGCGTTCCCGAGAATTTTTGGCTTTTGGCTACGTCAGCCGAAAGCCTGTTCTCGGGAACGCCCCCAAATCTGGTCCGGCATTGAAGGCACCCGGACGAAGTCCAGGTGAGTGCTTGCTTTTTTTTTTTTGCCCGTTCCCACCCCTCTCCCGCTCTCCGTGTCTCCTGACCCCGTTCCCGCCCCCCCTACCGCTGCCTCGCTCTCCGTGTCTCCCCGGCCCCGTTCACGCCCCCCTACTGCTGCCTCGGCTCCCGTTCCCGCCCCCTTACCGCTGGCTCGCTCTCCGTGTCTCCCCGGCCCCGTTCCCGCCCCCCTACCGCTGCCTCGGCTCCCGTTCCAGCCCCCCTACCACTGCCTCGCTCTCTGTGTCTCCCCGTTCCCGCCCCCCTAAGCTGCCTCGCTCTCTGTGTCTCTGACCCCGTTCCCGCCCACCTACCGCTGCCTCGGCTGCCGGAGTTGCAGGAGAGCCCCACTGGCTGAAAGAAGATGCTAGGTTTAGCTTTTTTTCTCGCTGCCTCGCTCTCCGTGTCTCCCCGTTCCCGCCCCCCTACCGCTGCCTCGGCTCCCGTTCCCGCCCCCCTACCGCTGCCTCGCTCTCCGTGTCTCCCCGGCCCCGTTCCCGCCCCCCTACCGCTGCCTCGGCTCCCGTTCCCGCCCCCCTACCGCTGCCTCGCTCTTCGTGTCTCCCTGTTCCCGCCCCCCTACCGCTGCCTCGCTCTCTGTGTCTCTGACCCCGTTCCCGCCCCCCTACCACTGCCTCGGCTGCCGGAGTTGCAGGAGAGCCCCACTGGCTGAAAGAAGATGCTAGGTTTAGCTTTTTTTCTCGTGTCTTTTCTTTTATTCTCGAGTCTGATTTGTTTACATCTGGTCTTGGCCGCATTGCTCATGAGGGAGTCCGGTTACATTGGCCTGAGCATGGCCTCTGGTGTGTAAAGGCACTTTTGGACTGCAGGGGCATACGCTGTCGCCAGAAGGAAAAGGGAATGTATGATATTTCTGAATTAATATCGGTGAGGCTTCACTGTCCTGTAACCAGTGTGAAGTACTGTTGGTTAAAATATGTTAAAGTGATGACCACATTAAATGACTGGTTGAAAGTTGTAATTGAAGGAGCTATGGGATGAAAAACGAACTATTGTTGATCTCCAATAGTAGAAGTGTGTGTTAAAGTGCCCATTCTGGTTCTCCTTGAAAGTTTTCGCCTGCCACAAAGACTTCACCTATAAGGCTATTTTTGCTCAACAAATGGTTCTTGAAGCAGCACACCAGTTTATGGTTTTGTTATATATTGAACAATGGATGTGTGCTGGACCGGATTTATCCCTCAGCCCCCGTCCCTTTTTAGGTTTTGCCTAGCCAATGCGTACGAAGTACGCATGTGCTAGGAAAAAACCGAATGAGATATAGTATATGGGGCTTGGAATCCGCCCCGTCTTCCATTGGCTAGCTCCATAAATGGAGGCTAGCCATTGGAAGACACGTTTGTCTGTCAATGCAGGACCAGATTCGGGGGCGTTCCCGAGAATTTTTGGCTTTTGGCTACGTCAGCCGAAAGCCTGTTCTCGGGAACGCCCCCGAATCTGGTCCGGCATTGAAGGCACCCGGACGAAGTCCAGGTGAGTGCTTGCTTTTTTTTTTTTGCCCGTTCCCACCCCTCTCCCGCTCTCCGTGTCTCCTGACCCCGTTCCCGCCCCCCCTACCGCTGCCTCGCTCTCCGTGTCTCCCCGGCCCCGTTCACGCCCCCCTACCGCTGCCTCGGCTCCCGTTCCCGCCCCCTTACCGCTGGCTCGCTCTCCGTGTCTCCCCGGCCCCGTTCCCGCCCCCCTACCGCTGCCTCGGCTCCCGTTCCCGCCCCCCTACCACTGCCTCGCTCTCTGTGTCTCCCCGTTCCCGCCCCCCTAAGCTGCCTCGCTCTCTGTGTCTCTGACCCCGTTCCCGCCCACCTACCGCTGCCTCGGCTGCCGGAGTTGCAGGAGAGCCCCACTGGCTGAAAGAAGATGCTAGGTTTAGCTTTTTTTCTCGCTGCCTCGCTCTCCGTGTCTCCCCGTTCCCGCCCCCCTACCGCTGCCTCGGCTCCCGTTCCCGCCCCCCTACCGCTGCCTCGCTCTCCGTGTCTCCCCGGCCCCGTTCCCGCCCCCCTACCGCTGCCTCGGCTCCCGTTCCCGCCCCCCTACCGCTGCCTCGCTCTTCGTGTCTCCCTGTTCCCGCCCCCCTACCGCTGCCTCGCTCTCTGTGTCTCTGACCCCGTTCCCGCCCCCCTACCGCTGCCTCGGCTGCCGGAGTTGCAGGAGAGCCCCACTGGCTGAAAGAAGATGCTAGGTTTAGCTTTTTTTCTAGTGTCTTTTCTTTTATTCTCGAGTCTGATTTGTTTACATCTGGTCTTGGCCGCATTGCTCATGAGGGAGTCCGGTTACATTGGCCTGAGCATGGCCTCTGGTGTGTAAAGGCACTTTTGGACTGCAGGGGCATACGCTGTCGCCAGAAGGAAAAGGGAATGTATGATATTTCTGAATTAATATCGGTGAGGCTTCACTGTCCTGTAACCAGTGTGAAGTACTGTTGGTTAAAATATGTTAAAGTGATGACCACATTAAATGACTGGTTGAAAGTTGTAATTGAAGGAGCTATGGGATGAAAAACGAACTATTGTTGATCTCCAATAGTAGAAGTGTGTGTTAAAGTGTTTGTAAGGTAGTTACGTGAAGGATGTTAATGAAGATCGGCCTGCAATGTGTGCAGTTTTGCAAATATGAAGTAGTTTCATTTTTCTTTTGTGTGTTTAAAGATTGCTAGAAACTTGCACTTTTGATGTTGGCTGCACAGTACACGTGTGATGATAGGACATGCTTACATGTAAGACAAAACTTTGACAAACAACGAAGCTCTTTGAAAGTAGGTGTAGAAATGTGTGCAGGCAGGGAAAGTTAAACGAAGGCCCAGTGAAATACTGCAAGTATGTGAGAAACTACGACTCTAGCCATGCCTGCTGGACAAGCTTACAAGTCAGCAATAAATTGTATAAAACGAATATTTTTGCAAGCACACAAACAAATGCATCCGGTCTGCGAAAGTTAAATAAATGACAGTAAAATTGTGAAAGTGTTTGAGAAACAGAAATGTTTTCCTGCAACTGCATTGGTAAAAGTAATTAGAGATGGATGATGTTAATGTTTGCAAACGTGTGTGCGAATAGCTATCATTTTATAAGGTATAAATTACGATTAAAATGTTTGTGCACAGAAGGCGTTTTAAACAAGCATTTACAATGCAACGGTTTCGCCTTTGGAAAAGTTTGAGCTATTGGCATTGTAAATGACAAAATTTGTATTTATGTGTTGGTTTTGAAAACAGATAAATAAATGGCATTGTCATTTACATTGCCAATAGCTCTAACTTTTCCAAAGGCAAAACCGTTGCATTGTAAATGCTTGTTTTTTTTAGTTGTTTGACACAAATGCTATCCCCTAGAATTCTGTGCCTCAACATCACCCAGATCAGCAGGTTAAAGGTACCGTGCAAACAAGCACAGCTCGGTGCACCTCTGAAAGTAAAGCGATCCAGATGGCAGATACGTACGGTGCATATGCAGTGTCAGCAATAAGTGGCACTAATAAACATTACTAATCAAGGTCTATGACCCCCAATGTAGAGCAAAACTAATTTCTAAAAAGAGTTATAGTAAAACTGGTAGCGACTAGTGAGGGTAAAGTGATCCAGGTGCAGATGTAAATATGGTGCAAGA
The DNA here is from genome assembly GCF_964263255.1 of Lissotriton vulgaris. Taxonomy (NCBI): domain Eukaryota; kingdom Metazoa; phylum Chordata; class Amphibia; order Caudata; family Salamandridae; genus Lissotriton; species Lissotriton vulgaris. The sequence goes on from NC_141695.1 coordinate 1,098,693,395, forward strand.
CACTAATAAGGACAGAAGAATGATTAGGTTGGACAGGAGAGGTATTAGGTATGCACATGCTGGAACAATGTCCAGAAGTTAAAGAGAAAACTTTGTGATTAGGGTCTGGTGAAATTGTGGCATATGCTCCACCTGGAATGCAAGGATTACTTATTCTATTCGCATGCACATAGATCCTATTCAAGAACAGATTATGGAATCATATCCCAGGGGCTAATCTAGTCTGTGAAAAAACGATACATGAGCATGGCTATGATCTCCATATCTGATCACATTGATTATAAAGTTACATGGTGAGTGCCAAGAAATAGAAATAGTGAAGTGTGAAAGTTAAACATGGGGTTACGCAGGGTGTCATCTCACGGAGCTGCACTGGGTACTTTCAAGAGTGGGGCATACCATTGATGCGGTGCACTGGGATACATTTCAAAGGGGGGTAATTGTAGAATGAGGCTACCTGAAAGAGACGTAAAGTTCCTGTTCAAGAGCTTCTTTCAAATAGAAAGCCTTCGTCAACGCCTGACAGACACCAGTGCTCCTAAAGGGATTTGTCGAAGTATTGGAGGCACCTAATATCGTTGCAAAGGTACAACTGGTGGTCAAGCAGTTGAGGCTCCAGATGTCACAGAGACTAGAAAGCTTTCTGGGGAGCTTCTACATTCTATTCGTCCCTCAGTTTGGTAAGACGTTAGCTAGCCAATACGATAGTTTTGCTCCAGAAAGGGGGTGGTACCACAGTCTATGCAAGAAGATGACATAACACTCATCCGTAAACAACGGAAGGCATGGAAGAGTGCAGGCCGAAGGCCAAGTCCTACAGCTAATGCTTGCTGCGCACGGCCGATGGCTGTGCACAGGTGAGTTTGGAAATCGAACAGCATCGGTTTGCCAGCCAATGGGGCACGCTCAGCGCAGGGACAGGCCTGAAGAAAAACAAAGTTTAACAATTATAGTTCTAGTTTGAATGCAAAAGGTATCAGAAAACAGCAAGGGGGCATCTGCATTTTTTGTTCCGGCTCTACAGCGATCTACAGAAGCCTACCACACACAGACATTTCTGATTTGATCGATTTGATTTTGAGTTTGTAAAGCGCTCGAATGCCTAGAGGTCTCTTGGCCCTGCTTCTGTCTAGCTGTTCAGGAAAAAAAACGAGAGGGAAGACTGATTTGCTGAGGTTACTAATGTGTGAATAGCCAGGTCGTTATCAGTTTCCGAAAGGCCAGGAAATCGGAACATTTCCTTCTATCAATTGGTAGGCTATTCAATAGCGAGGCAGCTCTAAGCAGAAAGCTCCTGCCACCCCAGGTGGCACGCTTTGCTCTTGGGAGAGTTAATAGCATTGCATGTGAGGATCTGTGCCCTCTGCCAGGAGAGTACTATGCACATTTCGAACGAAAATAACTCTGTCCTGTATTGTGCAGCGCCTTAATTTAAGGTAATGCATAACGCCTTAAAATCCAGTCATTTGGCTATAGGTAGCCAATGCAATTTGAGCTCCTTACTTGTGTTTGAGGATTACGGTAAGGAGTCGAGCAGCAGCATTTTGTAGCATTTGGAGTTTTTGTAAAGACCTTTTCTGGATGCCGATAAAAGGGCATTTCCATCTATCTTGGTCAGAACTAGAGTTGTGATAACGGTTTTCTGAAGATCATGGGGGATGTGAAAGGCAAATCTTCCTTATTATTTTCAGTGTGTAATACACAGAAGATGCGAGTGCCTTTATTTGATGATCACAGTTAAGTTTATCATCAAAGATGATTCCAAGGTTTCTTCCTTTCTGTCCTGGCGTTGATACGATCCCATATTCTGGGGCTACCAGATTGGTGACCAGGGCAAGTTCTATTTCCCGAATAATAGTACCTCTGTTTTTCCTGCATTTAGTTTTAAGCATACAGGTTGAAAAGGGTGGGGCTCAATGAAGATCCCTGCGGTACTCCGCTAGGCAAGCAGAATTGCTTTGATGTAAATTCACCCATGGCCACATGGCTTGTTCCGTTTGTAAGAAAGGCTTTAAGTAGTTTCAAGGCTGCACCTCTTATTCCAAGCTCCTTTAAACGATCAGTCAGAATGGTATGGTTGACCGTATCAAAGGCCGCTGAGAGATCGAGCTGTATCAATGCGGCTTGAGAGATCAAGCAGTATCAGTGCGGCTTGACCTCCCATATCCATCTCGGCTCTTCTGAGGCAGTGAGTAGGGCTGTTTCTGTACTATATACCTTACTAAAACCGTATTGGACGGGATCTAGCACATTGTTACTGTCAATGCATGGCATGAGGTCGTTGTTCAGGGCTTTTTCCAGCAGTTTAGCTGGGAAAGGAAGCCTGGAGATGGGCCTATAGATACTAGGTTTGTAGGGGTCGAGATTGCTTTTTTTCAGTAGAGAAAGGATTGAAGCCAGTTTCCAGTACGGGAAAGTGTCCTGTACTGATAACCTTATTATTTTTGTCAATTAATCTCAAAATATTTTGTCAATTGGTCTCCAGGTGCTTAGTGTACGATTTGCATGGGGCAGGGATCTAATGGGGATCAGTATATCTGATGTTGGTGAATTATTCCTTAGCAGTTTGGGTTCATCTTGGTTATTTAAGGTAAAGGAGTCAAAGACCTTTGTTAATTTGTTTTGAAAACAAATTGCAAGAGTATCACACAAGGTACTGTTTTCTGTGATACCAGTTTTTATGACCATCTTTGATCTTTTTTTACTGTACTGAAGAGTTCTTTGGCTGAATTTTCTGCTTGCTGAATTTTATCAGTGAGTTACTTTGTTTTTCCTATCTGTAGGAGTTTTTTTTATATTCAATGATAGTTATTTTGTAGACCTCTCTCTCCTGAGGATCATACTTGAATCTCCATACTCGCTCTTGTTTCCTGAATAACGGTTTGAGTCCTCAGGCACTCAGAAAACCAGTGCTCAGAAGGGGTACTGCAACGATTTTCCCCACTTTTTCAGGTGCTAGAATGTCCATAGCCTTTTTTACCCATGTTGTGTACATCTGTGTAGCTGTTTCGACATCTTGGTTAGGATATTCACTGATTATGGGTAGTGTGGATTGCAGGGCCTGCTCAAGGTCTGCGTGTTAAATCTACCCCATGCTCTAATTTTTTGGCAACGCAAGGATGTCGCCCCAGCTACTTTTTGTGGTTGTGGTGGATTGACTGAGAAGAACACCGCCATATGGTCCGAGCATACCAAGGGGAAAATATTTGTTAGTTCCATGTGTGAAATATTCATAAAGATCCTATCTAGTGTATGTCCTTCTGAGTGAGTAGGGCCTTTCTGATGCAGCCCTATGATCTCTATCAATTGGGTGGTATCCCTATCCTTCAGATTGTCAAGATGGAAGTTGAAATCTCCCAGCACTAGGTAATCCGAGATCGAGACGCTATGTTCTATCAGTGTGCTTGTGTCTGAAAGAAATACTTCCCTTGGCCCCAGAGGGCAATACAATAGTGTTCCTTTCATAGAGTAGTTTTTGTTTAGTTCGATTTGGAAGGAGAGGATTTCGCAATTCGCGTCATTTGTGCCTGGTGTGTGTTTCATAGCCATTAGGTCCCTAGTGACAATAGCTACCCCCCCCCTCCTCTTTTCAGCTTTCTATCAACCTGCGCGCCATTTGTATCCTGAGGAAATAGCTTCGATTAAATCCAGGCCTGAGTTTCAGCGACCCATGTTTCTGTGATGAATAGTATATCTAAGTTATTGGTTTAAGCAAAGACCACAAATTAAAATTAGTGTTTGACTAGAGACCTAGCGTTTATTAGGGAACATTTAAAGACCTTACCTCTCTGTGCACCTTCTTCTGACTTGCAGTCTCTTCTTTCTTGATTGCTAATTGGTAAGTCTGTGAGTCACTACTTGCAATCGAGGCAGATATTTATGTTTATGTCAGGTTTTAATATAGAGCAACTTGAGCTCTTACCAGCTGATCCCCGTGCACAAAGCTTTCCACTAGCGTACTGTAGCAAATGCCTCCTTCCTGAGGTAAATTGGGCAGGGGTTCCGGCCCTTGAGCGATCCTAGCGCAGACGGGCTTGCCTTTGGCGCGCACGCACCGGGTACGCGACAGACTGCACATAAGTAGCCCCCCACCTCCCAATTAAAGCGCAAAACTGCGATTGCGATAGTGGACCAGCTCTTACATACAGGTACCGCCGTCGCCACGTGTTAAAGAACAAAGTGCAAATCAGCAGTTCGGTACAAGTAGACAGTGAGTTTTAAAATGAGCACATTTTAAGGGAGTCTAAAAAATAATGAACGCTGTTAAAAGCAGGTTTAGCAATAAATTACTGGCTCGGACGCAAACTCGACTTCCCAGAAGCTGACCAAGACAGCCTGAAAACTAGACACCCAGGGAAGTCCAGGGAGGCATGCCTTGCGTGGATCTCCCAACATTTTCCTACCAAGAATCCCCTGCAAACCTCAAATTTAGAAAAAAATAAAAATCCTCACATGTCTGTCTGGGATCACCGCACCGGCACAAAATTCCTACCACCCAGCCTTTCGCTCGGTCTCACGAGTAAAATACTTCACTTCTGTGGGTGGGCCAAGGGCCTGTGACTGGGAAGGCCAAAAACATATGGATTGAGGGGATAGCACAGCAAGCTCTAAGCGTTTTATTTTTTATTATATATATATATATATATATATATATATATATATATATATACATACATATACATATACATACACACACACACACCCTTTTTTAGGGAATTCTGCATTAGACACCAACAAAAGTGAGGTACCATTTTTATCAGGAGACCTGGGGGAGAGCTGGGTGGTAGGAAATGTGCGTCCACCCAGTGATTCCACAACTTTTCCACATAGAAATGTGAGAGAAATTTGATTTTTTTCAGCTTAATAGGAGGTATGAGGGGATTCTGGGTAGGAAATCTTTGGGAGATCCAAGCAAGTCACACCTTCCTGGACTCCCCCAGGTGTCTAATTTTTAGAAATGTCTGGGTTTGCCAGGTTTCCCTAGATGGCCGCTGGGCCCGGGATCAAAAACGCAGGTGTCTCCCTTGCAAAACAAGGTCTTTTTGTAATAGAAACTGTTGAAGTCTCCATAGTACCTTTTGGGCAGTTTCTGGTCACAGGCACTAGGCCTACCCACACAAGTGCCGTAAAATTTTTACAGGGAGACTTCAGCAAATGCTGGGTGGGTGGAAGTTTGTGGCTCCTCGCATATTCCAGTACCTTCCATCACAAAAATGTGAGGAAAGTATTTTTTTTCCCACAAAGTTTGAGGTTTGCAAGGGATTCTGGGTAACAGAACCTGATGAGAGCCACACAAGTCATTTCATCTTGGATTTCCCTGGGTGTGCTGTTTTGAAAAATGTACAGGTTTGCTAGGTTTCCTGACATGTCGGCTGAGCTAGGCACCAAAATCCATAGCTAGGCACACTGCAAAAAAAGGGTCAGTTTTCAGTGGAAAAAGTTGACGTGTCCACGCTGCACTTTGGGCAGTTTCCTGTCACGGGTACTAGGCCTACCCATACAAGTGAGGTACCATTTTGTATCTGGAGAATTAGGGGGAATGTTGGGTGTGTGGAAGTTTATTGCTCTACGTAGATTCCAGAGCTTTCCATTGCAGAAATTAGAATTTTTTTTTCACAAAGTTTGAGGTTTGCAAGGAATTCTTGGCAACAGAACATAGTGAGAGCCACAGAAGTCACTGCATCCTGGATTCCCCGGGATGTCTAGTTTTAAAAAACATATAGGTTTGCTTGGTTTCCCTAGGTGCTGGCTGAGCTAGGGTCCAAAATCCATAGCTAGGCACTTTGCAAAAGAAGGGTTAGTTTACACTGGAAAAACGAGATGTGTCCAAATTGCGTTTTGGGCAGTTTCCTGTCGCAGACACTAGGCCTACCCACACAAGTGAGGTACCATTTGTATAGGGAGACGTATGAGAACACAGAATAGTAGAAAGTGTTTTTACCAATTGACTTTCTTTGCATTTCTGCCTTCCAAATGTAAAACAAAATGTAAAAAAAGAAGTCATTTTGAAAAATGTCATCTAATTCAAATGCTAGTATGGGTACCCACAATTTCGGAGGTGTGCAAATAACCACTTCTTCTTAAACTCTATATTTTGTTCCTATTTCGGGAAATTATAGGGTTCCTTGATACCCATTTTTCACTCTTTATATTTTACCAAATTAATAGCTATATATCTGAGACACAATGAAAAAACATTTCAAAATGCAGCTCAGTTATTGGGTCTGGGTAATTCGGGTTCTTGGTGAACCTACAAGTCATATATCCATGCAACCAGAAGAGTGCAGCGGGCGTAACAGTATATTGCTTTAAAAAATCTGCCAAACTTAAAAGAAGGTACAGGTGAAAACTTTGGCACAAATGGATGTTTTTTTCAACACAATTTCAATATTTTTTTATTTCAACTGTTCGTTTCTATAGAAAAACATTGTAGGATCTACACAAAAGAGCCCTTACTGAATTCAGAATGTTGTCTACTTTTCAGAAATATATATTTGTCCAGGATCCATTATTGCTTTCGCACCCAATTCTACCACTAACTGGAAGGAGGTTGAAAGCACAAAAAGATAAGAACAATAGGCTATGTCCCAGTAAAATACCAAAACTATAGAAGATTTTGGTTTTCTGACAAAAGTAAGCCTGTTCCTGAAAGCTGGGAAGATGGTGATTTTAGCAACAAAAACCCCTTTGTTGATAACCTTTTGCAGGGAAAAAACAAAAACAATTTCTTCTGCAGCACTTTTTCCCATTTTTATTTAAAAAAAAAAAAAAAATTAGCTGTTTTTGGCAAGGGGAATTCACAAACCATGGGTACCTTTAGAATCCCCAAGACGTTGGAAGAAAAAGACACAAATTTGGCATGGATACCTTATGTGGGCAAAAAGTTGAAGGGGCCTAAACGCGAACTGCCCCAAATAGCCAAAAAAAGGCTTAGCACAGGAGGGATAAAAGCCTAGCAGCAAAGGGGTTAAGGTGCACCAGAATACCCCGGGCAAATATCCCTACCACATCTAGCAATGCTATTTGGCAGTTATTGCAAGGAAGATGCCTAGGCCCTTTTTCACAAAGCTGGATTAAAATGTTTCCAGACCAGGAAGTGGGAGTCACCCCATGCTGGTTACAATAAGCACAAAAGAGGAGTGAGATAGGAGGCCACAGCAAGGACTCCTTTTTAATAACTGTCATGGGAATTTCATCTGGGCCCATTGCCCCCCAGGATCTCATGTTCATTATGATTCCTATGATCTTGCTCATCAAATAAGTATAACATACTGGAGGAGACGTAGAATTTACTAAAGGGGGGAGGCAACCAGACAGACAGTCAGTGTTTCCAGAATAAAGATTTTCAAGATAGGTTCTCCATATGGCTTCTTTCATGATAACAAGAAGAGATTTTACCCCGGAGCCACTGTAGTCAAATATTTCCTAGTAACTTTTGCTATTTTTACTGGAAGCTGCCTCTTTTAGCAGAACCCAGTTATACTCCTCCTTCTTTAAGTAAGTTTTTTCCTGTATCTTCTAAATTGTGCCCTCATTAGTTAATGTATTTCCCTATTTAGGGCGATTACAAGATCCGGATATGATTTCCGCCAAGAAGATAAGTTATTATTTTTACAAGCAGAGTCCAGGGTTTTTATATAGGCTCTTTGCATTATCAACAGATCTGAAAAAGAGAGCTGCTGTTCTCCTAATAACATTGTCAATGATTCTTTTAATTGTACAGATGCTTTGAATGACAACATTCTGCCCTTCGATTTTTCACACCCTACTGGTTTATCTTTAAAATTCCAAGGCCCTGCCTCATTAAGCTCACGTCAATCTCACAAGATCAGCATGTGATCACTATATATGTATGATCTAGACTTCCACGCATGATATCCTATTAAAAGTAACAAACAAGACAATTAAATAATCAATAATGGAACCACTGGAGAGGGACATTTGAGTACCTTCGCAGGGGTATAATTTTCTATTCTCCCATTTACAATTACTAGTTCACTTTCCTTAAGCTTTCTAATAGTAGCAATCTTTTTTTATCTTCTCTACTACTAGTAGGAAAAATAGCAGGGGCAATTTTTAATGCTTCCTCTTCAGAGTCATGTGCAAATAGCCTTAAAGTGTGATTAGAAACTTTAGCATTCAGATCGCCTACCAGTTTCAACTATGTACAAACCTCTTGTCATGCGATAGAAATAAAATCAAACGTATACTTCCGCATGTAAGTATGAAGAGAGTCCAGTGGAATATATACATTCACTATTAGCAGTGAGTCAAAGCTTTCCTGACTCCCATTAAAGCTTATTTTACTACCTGAATTTAATTAGAAACATGCGAGAAGTCTTTGTATCCACCCATCTAAGGTTAGTACTAAGCAATATAGCTATACCGCCTAACACATGACCCCTCTTAATTGGGAATGCTGGGCGGCTTAACACAAAAAAGTCTTCAGTTAGCTAATTGTTCACACTCAAAGATTCTTGAATACACACTATACCAGATTCCAATCCTTTAAAGAATACCAGTTTATTATTATCAGTAAATAAGCCCGCTGCATTCCATAAATTAATTTGAGACCATTCCTAGGAACGGTTTTTAAACTTTATCCCTGTAGGACAATTAGGGTTAAGGAAACCCAGCTCCATCTCCCAGCTTCCTTGTCTAAAATCTGAAACTGGTTTCCCTCTTTGTCAGGTAGCAGTAAGACTCTCCTACCACCTTTTCCAAGGGAAACCCGAAATGTACTTCCCCCTCACAAGCTGGGGGGATTATCTTGATGAGGAGGGTCAGCGAGAAAATTGCCCTGACGATGGGACTTTGTTAAGAGATTTTAAAAGCCCTCTCCTCCTGTGGTAGGAGTACATCGATATTGCTACAACGCAACTTGTAGCTATTCGAGATCACCAAATTATATATATCACCTAAGAGCTAAATATCACTCTCGCCCCACCATTCCTTCAATGATTAAAAACTTTAACCAACGCAACATTGCTACTATGTACCTTTTGGAGATCAGGGATGTCTAAACAGCCTGATGGGAAGGGCCTGTTCAAATAAATCTCCTTATCAAAAATGGAGAAAAATTCTAAAGACAATGGCACATACAACAAATTGACAGGAATTTCCCCAACATGCCCCCACACATTGGAGTTATAAACAACATTATCCCCCACTTTGGAAATACACATTTTAGCAAGAGGATCAAAATAGGAGGGGGAGACACCATTACAGGACCAGAAACAAGTGCATGCAGTATATTATCTCCTTGTGGATTTGTCTTTGGCTCTGAAATAGTCTCTAAGGGCGATGGAGAGAGAGAAAGTCTTCTTTCCTCCGTAGAACCTTCCTCCACCTTTTCTAAGATTAGAAATGAGACAGCAGTCGGGACAAAGATCAAAGCCACATTTAAGTCAAAGTAGAGCTTTCTTGATAGTTTTTTGTTGATTCTGCATAGCTTTTCCCCCTTGCAGTGCTTTGCACATTCTTGTCCTTTTCCTCCACTGATGGTAGCGATACTACAGAGGCCTTCTTCCTTTGAAAAATAGGAAACTTTTTTTCCTCATCTGAAGGGTCGAGGGCACTGATGGACCCAACTTAAAGAGCTTATTTAAAGAGAAGGACTGATCCTTCTCGAATACATTCTGGATTTCGTGCTTTCTTTCCTGCAAGGGAGAGGGTCAGCTGGTGTACTTTCATCCTTATAAATGTGATTAAGGGCATAATACACCCTACAAGCATTACTTAAGGGGGGACTGAGATGCTGAGATTCAGGCAAACATTTACTCATGGAGCCACAAAGTTTAACCAAAACGGACGTAGCCTTTTCTACTCAAGTTCTTTGGTCCTAATTCAAAAATGTTGTTAAAGACAAGAGTGAGTCCAGAATGTGATCCGACCTTCTCAATCGGAGCCAAAATTTAAGACGGGCGCTTTCTAAACAATGAAGCGAATCCGATAACAGATACTTACTACCTAGATAATTGCAGGAAAAATGCGCGCTCAGGCATACTTCAAGAAAGACACACACCCTCAAATTAGCTGAATAGCTTTCACGGTGAGTACAGCTAAAAAGCTGCATCCTGGGGGCCGGGGGGCCAAAGAGGTACCCATTGTTTTCTCCTCTGAAAACAGAGAAGGAAGAGGATCAGACGATACTCTAGAAGATTGAGCCAGATTAGAGGCAGTCGGAATATCAATATCAGGGAGAGTGAAATCTTCAATTAAGGGCGATTCTTCCTCAATAAGGAGGGTATTATCCACTATAGATTTATTTAGCCTAGAGAATGCTTCGCCTTCTACTGAAGATTTTGCAAGCCTTTCTGGATGACTATATCGAAGCTATTTTATTTGATCCTGCTTCTCTTTTGGAGAAAAAGGTGGAAAGCCTTTCAGAGCATTCGCCTGCAAGGTCTTTCTCAGAGGACTGACTTTGGTCTTTTTACAAGCTTTTGTGACTACCATCCTCCCAGCTCGAATCTTCTTAACGGTCATGACTAACCACTGACCACTTAGAGACGCTAGGCTTTCTTGGCAGAAGCACCAAGTTTGAAGTTACTTTAAAGAGGGCTACATTTAATATGAGTAGATACCTGATTGCCCGCAGACTACCAGCCAACTTGATCGGTGCTAGCAATACCCTCCTACCCCCTTCTGATTGTCACCAGCCCGGGAAAGCAGCCAGAGAATGGATGGAGCAGGGGAGAGGTGCCACCACTGGGGAAGAAGAATCAATCTGTAGTTTTCAATAATGCACCTTTACATAGGGGACTTACAACCAGAACTTCCAACAACCAGGACGCTCTCGTATCCAGACGTAAAGGCTCAGTTGGTAGATTTAGAAAAATATATCCACACTATGTCCTTCACTGCAGCCACAATGAAGGTCAATGTTCAAACAAATACTTATGATAATGTTTTTCCTTTCTTATTTGCTATGCATTACTAGACAATATCTGGGATGCCAAAAGGATCAGCTTGTCTAAACAAGTAAAAAGACCCAGTGGTGCAGGATGGCACCACCAAGACATAGGTGAGGAGATGAAAAATGCAAGAACCAAACAAGTCAAAACTGGGGGAGTAGTGGGGAGAATGGAAGCGGGCCTCCCTGCGGAAGCAAGCTGCACTGGCCTAATTCTAGCCGCATCCGCGCCCAGACGGAGAAACCCGCGGCTCTGAACCTCACCTGCACCCCCAGTGCAGTCATCACCTCATCCCGCCGGCCGCCTCGCACTGAGACAGCTGGATGCCACGGGAGGAACTTAACGCACAGACCATGGAGGGCTACCGCTTCCTGCACCCCCGGTCCGAGCCTCGATCATTGTCTCGGCACAGTATGGAGTGAAGCAGCTGGTAGTCTTGATTATGCCAATGCTCTCTATCTGGGACTTCCAACCTACTAGCTGAGGAAGTTACAGCTGGTTCAAAATGCGGCTGCAAGACTACTTTTAAAAGGCCCTAGGCACACATTCGCCCTTATCTAAAGGAACTTCATTGGTTGCTTTTCAAGGAGAGAATTCAGTATAAAACTCTAACGTTAGCCCATCAAGCTTTCTTATTAGATTCGCCTTATGTATCTCTCTGCAAGGATCTCCAATTATCACTCAGCTAGAAAGCTCCACTCTTCTGGTGCAGGCCTGGCCCTAGCACCAAGAATAAGGAGGAAAAGAGGGCTGATGTGTCCTTCTCCCATCTTGCGGCTCAGGCCTGGAATGGTCTCCCTTTGGACTTGTGGTTGCCGAGGAACACAAATCGCTTCAGGTGCATCCTCAAAACTGTCTGTTTCAAACAGCTTTTCAGTAATTAATTTGTGTGATAATTGTGTATATGGTCTGTGCTCCAGGAAACTAGAGTAGTTGTGCTCTTTATAAATTTCTGATTGATTGATTCAACATCCCATACTATGTTCACAGAGCGCGGTTGGCAAGAGCCTCATTTTCAGGCCTGGCCTTTAAACAGCATTAATGTCTTGCCAGAATATTGTTTTTTTTTGTTGAAATATATGAACATACACATACATGGCTTTTTGTCTATAGGCTTTATTCATTGTTCTGGTCAAGTGCCATTCATATTTTTCTTCCACACTCCACAGCATTTCGTATAGGACTAAGGGTCAGCTCACTTCAGTCACTGGCACTCTTCACTATGAGTAACAACATTTTGCCTGTGCAAAATGACACATCTGCCTAAAAAATGTAGGATTCAGTTGCAGGGGTCATGGTCATTCCCCTTTGATTTAAATATGCGCTCTCTTTTATTTACTTAATATATTTGCAGCCTATATGTGGCATGTGTGTGCCATGCACTGCCCCCCCCCCCCCCGCTATTTGTTCAGTAAATGCCTCCTCCTGGTGGTGTCTCGGTAGGCAGCTCTTTTTAGTGCGCCTTGCGATGCATTTCACTTTTTGAACTACATTTCAATAGGAGACTAGAAATGGTTTGAACATTTTCCTTTATTTTGAATGACACAGGAGATTGGCAACCAAAGTGCTTTCTGACAGGGTGCTGATGTTATCTGCACCCTTGTTTACTTCCTAAGAGATGTGAGGTTTCACTAGTGCAGGCTGGAGCGTCCGCCTCGCTGGTTTGTAAAATGTTAACCTGTCGGTTAGTTACACCCTACGGTGTTGTGTTGCAGTGCTTACAGGACAGTTCTGCATGGGTGTCAGTGCAGTTTTATAGTCCATGTCATTTTGACTTCACCTTCTCTGGAATGTTTTCACTTTCACCACCCTCCTCCCACAAGAAAAACATTTATGTTTCTAAAGGCAGAAGTCATTTAAAAACTGTCACTGAAGACAAATCTATGTGCTGGTTATTGTGGGTCTGTTACAGTTTCAATATTTTTAGGGTGGATACTGCACACAAAGAACCACTGACCAAACTGTGCAAACAGTTGCAAGACATGCCGTTAACTATGACTCACTATCAATAATCAGTATAGAATAAATGATCTTTCAACTGTATCGATAATTAACAGTTGCTTCTTTATTTTATTTTCAAGCAGCCTCGAATAAGGAATTTAAATATGCAATTTTAGGTAGGGGCTGATAACCGATCCCTTTACATTTTTCCCGGTACAGCATGTTTGGCAGGGCGCATTTACTACCTAGGTGCGTTTTTTTACTTGCACTGGTAGTTAAAAGTTCGGAAGAAAAAGCGATAACAATATTGATGAATTGTTTATATATAGCACCTCACACCACACGTGTTTTTTGTCATCATTTTAAATGTCAAATTGAAATGTATTGTAGCATTCTTATAGTAGCTCATGACATTAGCCATTTCTAATCGTATTCAGTTTCACTCTTTCAGAAAGACGAAATACTAGGCCTTCTGCGATTCCAAAATCATGACTTCTTATAACAGGTCAGTGAGGCTTGCCATCAAGCTTTTGTAAAAAGTAAAAAAATAATAATTAAAAATGTCTTTCATAAAAATAATCAAATGGTTTTGAGTCAGCCTCATTTGCCATTGTTTTTGCAATGACACAAAATATGCTATTACTCGAGTACGTACTTGAATGTTGTGAGAAAATGGCTCTATATATACTGGACCAAAGTAAGGTACAGTGTGTATAGAGTCCACAATCCCCAGAGGTATAACAGAGGTTAAAGCCAGGTGTGACCTTACTCTCTAAAGTGGTAGCTTGGTCGAGCAGTAAGGCAGTACCAGAGGACAGTGTAAAGCATTTGTTGTACACAGTCAACAAAAGGTTTCACACACTCAAGGACTGAACTAAAGGCCAATTGTTTTTATATCAAAAGATATGTTTTATTTTTAGAACCAAAAGGCATCAAAATATACTTTTCTCAATATGAGTGATTTCAGGTAATTACTTTGCAGTAAGGTAATCGACTTTGTAAACACAATAGGTACAGGGGTTGCAGTAGGCAACACAATTCTAAACACAATTCAACATTGAGCTCAATGGGGTTTTCTACATAAATGCAGTTGATTACTTTCTAGATTACTTTGGTAATTCCAGGACTGGATCGTAGATTCAGTCCTGGGGTCTAATCTGAAAACAGTTTAGTAAAAACGTTTTGGTTATTGTGGTGATTTTTAAAGAATATAAAGCTATTTTAAAAGTTGACACTTGAAAACTTTTCAATGAAAAATTAGCAATGTTATCCAACGGAAGGAAAATCAAGTCACATGTAAAGTAGGTTCTCGTTACTGTTGTAATCCAGTACTAGGCTCCTAGGTCCAGCACTGGGATCTCTACTTAAGACAGGTAAGTAATTACGGTTTTGTAGTGGTCACGATTTGTAAAGAATATTTGCAGTTTTCAAAAGTAGACAGAAGAAATTTCAGAGAAAAACAGTCAATGGTTTCCGATGGAAGAAAATTCAAGTTATGGGTAAGTACGGTAAAAATTACTTTTGTGGGTCAGTACTGGGCTGAAAGGTACAGTACTGGCTCCTCTCTCGATTCCAGGTGAGTATTTCAAAATTCGTTAATCGGCTGATTTTATAGGAATATTTTAAAGTTTCAAAACTTCACACTTAGAAGATTTTTCGAGTCAAACCAGTCAATGTTATCCTATGGCAGGAAAGTGAGTTATTGGTTTCCAGGAGAGTACTCGACTGGTGAAGTTAAGGTTCTAGGCATAGACTTAGGGGTCCCCCAGGGTCAGGTAGGTACAGTGGGTGCACCCTCAGCGGCACAGGGGCGGCCAGGTGCAGAGGTAGTTAGGCCCAATGTTATCCAATGAGAGGCAGGGGGCCTTCTGTTGGTGGCTGCTGGCAAGCAGGCCACGCGGCTGTAGGAACTGGGCTCCTGGTTACTTGCTCAGGGTAAATGAGGAAGTAGGATAGGACACTGGGTGCACTGCCAGCGGCACTCGGGCGGCTGGGTGCAGGGTGCTTTTGAGCCGTCGGGCGCTCAATGTTAGTCAACGGGAAAGGTAAAAAGGGAACAAAGGCTGCAGACTCGGAGACGGTGATTCTTCAGGTGCAACCACCACTTCAAGAGGTAAGTTGGGATCTTGGAGAAGAGGTAGATACCCCAAAGGGAGGCACAGGGAACCGCAGGGTGCCGGGTGCAGAGGTGTCTTTGGGTGTCGGGAAATCTTACCCTCGCCTGGTCGCGGTTGGAGGGGTCCCTAGTTCTGAGGCTGCAGGCGTCGTCTGGTCCGTCGAGGTGGGTGTTTGGGCAATGGACGTCAGTTCCCAGTCGCCGGGGGGACGTCCTCGGGGTCTTGGATCACTCCGGCATGGGCCGGGCTTGGTGGGTGAAGAGTGGGTTTGTCTTATGCTTTCTGGCTGGCACAAGGGGTCTGGTTGTTGAAGCAGAGCCTCTGCTTATGGGAGTCCCAATCTTTAAGAGGGTCAAGGCAAGCAGGTCCTCCAGGTGTCCCAAGGTTGCTGTCCGCAGGAGTTGCCGGGATTAAGCAGGAGCAGGTTCCAGGATCGACAGCCCGGTAGGGCTGGGGCCAAGTCAGTTGGTTTCGTCCTGTTAGCAGCTGCATGGCGGGTCTTCTTGATCTTCTTTCTTCTTTTCTTTTCAGGATCTGAGGAAGGAAGGTTCAGGGAGACCTTCCTGTTGTCTTTTTGAAACCGGACTGCTGGGCATCTTGATTTAAGGAGTTCCACGGCCCGTTTTGACCTTTGCTGCCTGCCTGCTTTCAGCTCCCGCCTGCACAGACACCACTCGCAGCTGGGGTGCCGCGGATAGTGAGGGGGCATAGAACTACAACGCCCACAACACACCTGGGCCTGAAGCCGCCTCCCCGCCACGCCCCCCACAGGTGGGATAAAGCCAAGACCTGCACCAAGCACTGTGGGAGACCTTCCTGTTGTCTTTTTGAAACCGGACTGCTGGGCTTCTCGATTTAAGGAGTTCCACGGCCCGTTTTGACCTTTGCTGCCTGCCTGCTTTCAGCTCCCGCCTGCACAGACACCACTCGCGTTTCCCGCTTCGCGGGAAACGCTCGCAGCTGGGGTGCCGCGGATAGTGAGGGGGCATAGAACTACAACGCCCACAACACACCTGGGCCTGAAGCCGCCTTCCCGCCACGCCCCCCACAGGTGGGATAAAGCCAAGACCTGCACCGCGCATCGCTGTACGCGCGCGGTCGGCGCCGGGACAAGGGCGGGACAGTCTTAGACAGTCCTAGACTGGCCGGGACTGGGCCGGCCACTCTGTCCGTACTACCACCAAAGCAAGCTGTTTGAAGTAAGACCATACCATCAAGGATATAATAACTGTTACCCTGAGATTGCACTTAGCGCGCACTTATTTTTTTGATACTAGTTTGTCTCGTATTGCAGCGCTTATTTACACCTGGAAATATGCCAAAGAAAAATGCAAATGGTGCCTTAGAGACGCTTAATACCATGGACAACTACATGGTTCAGGTAGTAAATAAAATAACTAACGAAAGAAGGCAATCGCTGGGCTTGAGCCAATCCCCTGTCCTTCATCCAGCAAGCCCCTCCATTAGCGCCCAAACGTCGGATTTACCATTGCAAGATCTTAGTACGAATACTCCAGATACCAACCTCCTTGACATTGGAAATCATGACCAAAGTGTAGATTTGTTGGTAGACGTAGAGACAAATGAAGAATCTGACCCTGAGCTTCAGGTGGAATTTATAGCAGAGGAGTCCCTACCCACAGCGCCAGTGACCAGGGCGATGAGAAACTGTAGAAAAACTCAGCCTAAACGAGGGGAGCCACGATCAAGGAGGAAAAGGACTGTTTCCCCACCAAAACCTAAGGGAAAAAATCCGGACCTTGAGGAAGATAACCTCAGACAAATTATAGACGATGACTTATTCAACAGGATAGCAGACATGATAGATCAAAAGATTAAGACCATCATCAAGCCATTGATTGGGAAAATAGACAAGCTTACTGCAGAGGTGAAAAGGATGGGAGGGTTGCAAAGTAAGGTTGCAGAAGAAATAGAGCATGTAGTAACCATCGTTTCTAAACCAGTAGATACCATGAAGGGAAACATTGGGGGCGATATTGTTGTAGAGGAAGGATTGTTAGAGACCCTACCGCCCGGTCAGGTACCACCAGTTGTACTTAGCCAGGAAGTAGTGAATGAGGCCCCCATACCTCCACCTACTGTACCTACACCGCCACCCCTAGGGGATGACCCCTCACAATTTATAATGGAAGCCTCACCACTGGTATTGGTACTAGCTAATGTACCCACTTTACCCCCTGGCCAGACAGAATCTATTTCATCCCTGACTAGTAAGGCGTTAAACTGGTTGACAAGTAATATGAAGATGACACACCATGGGAAAGAGCAGTTGGCAGGGGAAATTGTAATGGCGAGGAGGATGAGATGGATAGGAAACAGGCATAAGAAGTTCAAGGGGGACTGCGTAGTGTTAAATTTTTCAAACGCAGCCGTGCTCCCAAACATCCTGTCAAATATATTTCCCCCCCAACGAAGGAGTGGTTCTATAATCCCTCTTACCCTAAAATTCTTCTACAGTGAACAGCAAAACGCGATTCAGCCAAATATCCCAAGATCAGGGTGGCCCACAAGAAGTAACAGATGAGGTGGGGGCCTCAGACCTATACATAATGATTACAGTATTGGCCCAGTAAATAGATTTGGTACAGGGCCAGGTGCCCAACAGAATGTGTTATTTGCCAGGACTCCTAGATCACACTGGAACACTATAAATAGGTGGGGGTTGGGTGCCCAGATAAACGACCGTGGGAGCTGCGGAAATGGGCCTGGAGCCTGGTTGGTTGATGAGCAGTTCCCAATGCGTCCCAATACACCATTACCCGGGTGGAATGCAGTAACAAATTGTTGGGGATTGGGGGCCCCAACCTATGATTGGGGGTTTGGCACAGCGAACAGGTTTGGGGTCTTGGCAAACTTAAACGATTGCGACTGACGCAAGGGGGGTCCAAGTACGATCACAAATGGAACAAGGGTCCCATGCACAATAAGTAACCCCAAAGATAGGGGCAGAGGTTTTAGAAATGGAGTAAAAGGGAATGAGGACCAACCTATTCTATACACTTGGAGGTGGGCCTAGATTTTCTAACTGATGGGCTGAACATGGCTCCCCTAATCTTTTGGTTAAAGACTTGGCTCAACGAAGACCTTCCGCTGAACCATAAGATCATGTCCGACGTCCTGTCCCTAGATCACTTCAAAAAGATTCCCTGGCTGACCTATCTGTTGAAGGCATTTTCTGATCTGGGGCGACCAGAGCTTTTTACCTCCCCCCAAGACATTAAGGCCCAAGATATTGATCAGGTTAAAAAGCACTTTATGGGGAGGGCACGAGCATCCCGTGAGGAAAGGGAGT
The DNA here is from genome assembly GCF_964263255.1 of Lissotriton vulgaris. Taxonomy (NCBI): domain Eukaryota; kingdom Metazoa; phylum Chordata; class Amphibia; order Caudata; family Salamandridae; genus Lissotriton; species Lissotriton vulgaris. Next base: position 1,098,711,682 of record NC_141695.1, read on the forward strand.
TAGTGAAACCATCAGTTAGGGGCCATTATCTACTTGTCAACTCATTTTCGCTAGCTCTTTATCTTGGTTTTGTCACAATCCCATTTCATAGGTTTCTTTGAATTAAGTTTAGGTTTAATTTGTTACATTTTTATTTAGGCACTTTTAAAACATGGGAAAAACCGGACCTAGCTCCACCCTGCAGCTGTGATCATTTCTCACCCCAAGATACTATGCATTTTGTTATGTTTTGCGGGGTTTTATTTAGAGCCAAGGAAAAAATATTTGGTACCAGTTTTGAAGGAGGCGGGCTTCACACAAGTGAGACCGGCCTTGCTCTTTTTACAATCATTGGCTAACCCACGCATTACCTTTTGTATAGCTAACTTCTTGGTAGCTGCAGCTAGGATGAAAAAACATACCCATTAGAACTATTGTTATTCCCTTTTCTTTTAACTATCGTATGCCTTCATTTGCTTTTGTAATCGATTTTACTGTTATATTTTAATACTGTTTTTATCGTCATATTTTAATATGTATGAAATGTTCCTAAAAATTCCTGCATGAAATGTTTTTTAATTTCTTTGTATGACTTTTAACTAAGTCGAATAAAGATAATTTGACTGACTGACTGGTTCAGGGTGCCCCAAAATACTACGTTCAGGGGCGTTACAGGTAGGGCAAGGGCAGGGACCAATGGGTCCCTTTCCTGAGGTGGGGACACCCCCAAGCCTGCTCCTCTCCTGTGGGAGGGGGGCAGGAGCCTAGCTGTGATTGGGCAGGACTCCCCACCTTAAAGATTGCCGGAGCCCGGGGTCGTGCTTCACCTCACCTCACCCACCTGAGGGGTGGAGTTGGTACAGGCTGGCACACCCCCCTTCCTGACGCAGGGATTCCCGCCAGTCTTCCCACCAGAGTGGGGGTCAGAACTGGTGGGGGGCCAGTTGCGGAGTACAGCAAATGGTCTGGAGAAACTCACAAGGTCGGCATGCCTTTGAAGCTTCCCCCTGCCCATCCTGGAGGAGGAGACCTAGCGCCTCGCCCAGGATGTGCATTGTTGCAGGCCCAGGAGAGCGGGGGGGCTCTCCACCCAGGGTCCAGCAACATGTCTGCTGTGTGGCAGCCTAGGCAGCCCCTCAGCCCAGACGTGGATTGTAGGTTAGGTTTTCAGGGGGCATCGCTAAGATGCCCACTGGTACATTTTACATAAAATCCTGCACTGGCATCAGTGCGGGTTTAATGTGCTGAGAAGTGTGATATCAATCTCAGTTTTCAGTGTAGCCATTATGGTGCTGTGGAGTTCGTAATGAAAACCTCCCAGCACCATAAACTCTTAATGGCATCACTGCACTTACAGTGCCCAGGAATGGCCCTGGGTACTGTAGGGGCACAGGGCTCATGCACCTGTGCCCACACCACTGGCATAAGGCACCCAGCTAGAGGGGCGACTGAGGTATGCCAGGGCAGTGGGTCTTGTGGGCATGGCACACAGGGATGCGAGCCATGTCGACTCTTTGTTTAGTTCTGTACTTAGACACTCAGCCTGCAAATGCAAGTTGTGGGTGTCAGGGTACAGGGCCCCTAAGGGTGGCACAATAAGTGCTGCAGCCTTAAGGGTCTTCTCTGGTCACCATGCCCTGGGTACCATTTACTAGGGGCTGACAGGTGGCCTGAGATGCCAAATGGGTTTGGTTTTAACACGGTTTTAGGGAAGGAACACAGGCCCTGGGCACCGGTTGGCAGGAGCCCAGGGCACACTCAGTCAAAGTACATCAGCAGTTCAGCAAAAAGTGGGGGCATACCAGTGCAAGAAAGTTGGCACTTTCTCACCCCCCCCCCCAAACGAAAGGTGATGAGACTAACCTTGCCCTAGGGAGTCTTCATTGTCTAAGTGGAAGTACCTGAAAAGTCAATCTGCATTGGCATGGGCAGTCCCTGGTCGGTGTTCCACTTCAAAGTCCATTCCCTGTAGGGAGATGGACCATCTCAGTCGTTTTGGATTTTCTCCTTTCATCTGCATTAGCCATCTGAGAGGTCTGTGGTCAGTTTGAACCAAGAAGTGAGTTCCAAACAAGTATGGCCTCAACTTCTTCAGGGACCAAACCACAGCAAAGGTCGCAATGGCACTCCAACGCTGCTCTCTGGGGAGTAGCCTCCTGCTTATAAAAGCAACAGGTTGGTCTTGGCCTTCCTCATTGATCTGGGATAGGACCGCTCCTATCCCCAGCTCTGAGGCATCAGTCTGCACTATGAACTGCTTGGAGTAGTCTGGTGCTTTTAGAATGTGTGCTGAACACATTTCTTTTTCAGGGTGTCAAAAGCCTTTTGGCAGCCAACAGTCCAGTTTACTTTCTTGGGCATTTTCTTGGAGGCGAGTTCTGTGAGGGGAGTCACAATAGACCCATATCCCTTCACAAACCTTCTGTAGTACCCAGTCAAGCCAAGGAATGCCCTGACTTGGGTCTGGGTTGTTGGAGCTGCCCAGTCCATGATACTCCGGATCTTGGGCTGTAAGGGTTGGACCTGGTCTCCACCAACAAGGTGGCCCAAGTACACCACAGTACCCTGCCCTATCTGGCATTTGGATGCCTTGATAGTTAGTCCTGCAGATTGAAGGGCTTGTAAGACCGTAGGTGGATCAGGTGATCCTGCCAGGTGGAGCTAAAGACAGCACTATCATCAAGATAAGATGCACTGAAGGATTCCAACCCAGTCAGGACTTGATTCACCAACCTCTGGAGGGTGGCAGGGGCATTCTTTAACCCAAAAGGCATAACAGTAAACTGATAGTGCCCATCAGGGGTGAAGAATGCGGTTTTCTCTTTTGCTCCAGAGGCCATTCCAATCTGCCAGTACCCAGCAGTTAAGTCAAAGGTGCTGAGAAATGTGTCTGCCCCCAATTTCTCTATCAACTCATCTGCTCTTGGAATGAGGTGAGAATCTGTCTTGGTGACAGAGTTGAGCCCTCTATAGTCCACACACTACCTAATTTCTCTCTTTCCACCCTGTTGATGAGGTTTGGGGACCAGAACCACTGGGATATCCCATGGATTCTCAGAGGGTTCAATAACCCCTAGCTCCAGCATCCTGCTGACTTCAGCTTTGATGCTTTCCTTGACTTGGTCTGATTGTCGATAGATTTTGTTTTTGACAGGGTTGCTGTCACTAGTGTCCACATCATGGGTACACCAGTTGGTCAGACAGGGGGTCTAGGAAAAGAGACTAGCAAATTGTTGCGAGACTTGCTTGCAGTTAGTCTGCTGTTGGGTAGAGAGGGTGTCTGAAAAGACCACTCCAACCACTGACCCATCTTTGGGGCTGTAAGAGAGGAGGTCAGAGAGAGGTTCACTCTCTGCTTCCTGTTCCTAGTCAGTCACCATCAGCATGGTGATGTCAGCCCTGTCATTGTAGAGTTTAAGGCGGTTTACATGGATAACCCTTTTGGGTGTCCTGCTTGTGCCCAAGTCCACTAGGTAAGTTACCACACTCTTTCTCCAGGATAGGGTACAGGCCACTCCATCTGTTTTGGAGAGCTCTTGGTGCCACTGGCTCCAAAACCCACACCTGCTGCCCAGGTTGAAATTCAACCATGGCAGCATTTTGGTCATACCAGTGCTTCTAAAGCTCCTGGCTGGCCTCAAGATTCTTGGATGCCTTTTCCATATACTCAGCCATTCTGGACCTTAGGCCAAGCGCATAGTCCACAATGTCTTGCTTGGGTTCTTGGAGAGGCTTCTCCCAACCATCTTTCACAAGACAAAGTGGTACCCTTACAGGATGACCAAACAGATGTTCAAAGGGTGAAAACCCTACTCCCTTCTGTGGTACTTTCCTATAAGCAAAAGCAGGTGAGGCAACAGGACATCCCATCTCCTTATGAGTTTTTCATGGAGTCCCATGATCATGCCTTTCAATGTCTTGTTGAATCTCTCAACAAGGCCATTGGTTTGTGGGTGGTATGGGGTAGTAAACTTGTACTGCACACCACACTACTTCCACATATGTTTCAGGTAAGCAGACATGAAGTTGGAACCTCCGTCTGAAACCACCTTCTTAGGAAACCCTACCCTGGTGAAGACACCCAGGAGGGCCTTGGCTACTGCAGGAGCTGTAGTAACCCTAAGGGGAATTGCTTTAGGATACCTAGTAGCACGATCCACTACTACTAGAATGAATGTGTTCCCTGAGGCAATGGGAGGTTCAAGTGGACCCACAATGTCCACACCTACCCTTTCAAAGTGTACCCCCACCACTGGCAGTGGTATCAGGGGGGCATTTGGGTGGCCACCTGTCTTGCCACTGGCCGGACAGGTTATAGGAAACAAAGGTGCTTAGCTTATTCAACATACATACAATACAGTATAGGAACACAATGGAATACTATACGGTTAAGGTTTCCTGACCCAGCCGGGAAAGGAATTTATTTTCAAGACACAATGTCTAATATACAATACAAATCAAAATAGCATGACACAAGCCTGTGCCGTACCAAGAGGAAAGAAGAAGAATAGGAATAGAGTGAAAGGGGTGTTTTTTCAGGCAAAGGAAGGGAGCAAGAGCAGGGCACTGTAGGCAAGTTAAAGATCACTAACAGTGTCACCTGAAGCGGAGCATACACATTTTCATTTGACAATTTGTAAGCGACACCCAAAAGTGGGGTTACACTTACAATATTGTCAAATGAAAATGTGTATGCTCCGCTTCAGGTGACACTGTTAGTGATCTTTAACTTGCCTACGCTGTATTGTATGTATGTTGAATAAGCTAAGCACCTTTGTTTCCTATAACGTAGTTATACCCATGGTCCTTAGCTATCTATTGGGTTCCCCTTGTTTCCAAAAAACGACTGGCCGGACAGGTAACACAGGAGCCCACAAACTCCTTCACCTTTTGGTGCATCTCGGGCCAGTAGAAGTGACTAACTAGCCTTTCCCAAGTTTTGTTCTACCCCAGATGTCCAGCTAGGGGATGTCCTGGGCTAAAGTTAGAAGGAACTCCCTGTACTTCTGAGGCACTACCACCCTCCTGGTAGCTCCAGGAGTGGGGTTTCTTGCCTCAGCATACAGTAATCCCTCTTCCCAATAGGCTCTGTGGGTGCCACGGACATCTCCCTGTGCTTCTGAAACAGCTTGCTGCCTCAGGCTTTCAAGAGTGGGGCAGTCTTGCTGACCCTGGCATAGCTCTTCCCTCGTGTGTCCCCCTGTGCCCAGGAGTCCAATCTGGTAAGGCTCAAGGTCCATGGGCTCATTTCCCTCTAGGGTTTCCAAGTCCTCTCCCTGAGGAGAGGGGTCCTGAGAGGCTTACTGTGAAGACGCTGGTCCCCCAGTCTTCTAGCTTTTTCTCTTGGTTGGATGGGCCATACTTGCAGGCTTCAAACCTACTTGTTCACCCTTCTTTTTGCTCTGTGCTCTGGTTTGCACACACACCGGTCTATGGATACCCAGCATGGCTGCATGGGTTACTTGCTCAACCTCAGCCCAGGCTGAGGTTTCCAGGTCATTTCCAAGCAGAGAGTCAGCTGGCAATTGTGGAGAGACCACAACCAGTTTTAGGCCAGTAACCTCCCCCCAACCCAATGTCACCATAGCCATAGGGCGTTGGGTGGTAATGCTGTCAGCATTGGTGACTGGGTACGTTTTCCCCATCAAGTATTGCTCTGGGGAAACCAGCATATCTTTCCCCATAGTGATACTGGCACCTGTATCCCTCAGGGCGTCTACTCTAGTTCCATTAATGGAGGGGTATTGCAAATATTTGTTCAAGTTGGGTGGCCAACCAGCTACATTTGCAAACTCAATTTCCCCTAAAGAGACTAGACTAGCTTGAGTGTATTCCCAGATTTGCTCTGGACACTCCTCTGATCCCATTTGTAGACTCACTGTCGCTGGAGTAGCTGTACTGGGTACCTTAGGGGCTTTGTTGTAGGGGCAGTTTTTGTCTACAGTTAAATGTCCCAACTTCTTACAGTTGTTACAATAGGCCTTGTGAGGATCAAAGTTCTTCCCCCTATAGGGCTAAGGCACATAGGGAGTACTTTGGGACCCACCCACCTGAACAGGTTTTTGGGGCCCTTTGGAAGACTCAAACTTTTTATCTTGGGGATTCGCACCACCTTTCCCCTGGGGAGGTTTTGTAACTACCTTCTTTTGGTCACCCCCAGTGGTTGTCCTTGTCAACCTAGTCTTGACCCGATGGTCTGCCTTCTTTCCCAATTCTTGGGGAGAAATTAGACCTAGGTCTACCAAATGCTGATGCAACTTTTCATTTGTGCAATTACTCAAAATGTGTTCCTTCATAAACAGATTGTTAAGTCCAGCAAAATCATGCACATTATGTCCAGTAACCAACCATCCTGTGTCTTTACTGAGTCGTCTACAAAATCTATGCTCGATTGGGTCTGGGTTTTGTGAACCCCCTGAACCTAATTCTGTACTCCTCAGTAGTGAGTCCAAATCCCTCAATCAGAGTTTTCTTCAGGAGGTCATAGGACCCTGCATCTGGCCCAGAGAGGGTCAGAAGCCCGTCTCTGCAGTTACCAGAGAAGAGTTCCCACAGGAGTGCCCCCCAGAGAGTTTCTTTAATCTTCTGATATCACAAGCCCTCTCAAAGGCTGTGAACCACTTGGTGATATCATAGCCTTCCTCAAATATAGGGACAATCCCGTTGGGGATTTTAGGATCATTAAGATTGCTCTCCGACCTTATTATTGGTATTGCTGCCACCAGAGATGGGGGCTAAGCCCATCTCTTTCCTTTCTTTTTCCGGAGCCAAGAGTCTGGACTCTAGATCGAATCTCTCTGCCAACTTTGCTAAGAAGTTGTCCTCTTCATTGGGGCTCTCCCTAATGTGATCTCTAGGGCCTAGTCCACCTGTGTGGTTCCCAGGCTCCAAGAAGCTGACTCTTGGAGTGAAGGGTATGAGGAACCTTACTTCCCTAAAGAGTGGGGGGGGGGGGTATTACTATCATCCTCCTCTTCTTCCTTTGACTGGGTGCCACCCTGTTCAGAGGGATGGCCTTTTGCATACTCAGCCAGGAGCTCCTGGAGCCCTTGTTTGGTTGGATGCAGGCCCATGACTTTGTTTTTAATTTTGCATAAGGACCTCAATTCCTTGGAATTCAAGTGTACGTAAGATGTGAGGTCGAGCTCTTCAAACAGGTCCATGTTATCTCCACTAATAGCAGGGTTCTGTTGAGACATTCTAACCTGACAGTTCTAACCCTCTACCTTAACTTTAGTGACTCATTTTCCTAAAATTCTAATGGGACTCAAGCAAGGCGCTACCAGACTTAGTATTTTGGAAAAACCAATTTCAGAATTCTAAAAGGCAATTTATGAGTTCTGTCGTGTGATCAGATGGTAACCAAGTAGTCCAACAAATGCAAGTTTGGATCCCACCGCTGCCACCAATGTGAGAAAGTGGCTCTATATATACTGGACCAAAGTAAGGTACAGTGTGTATAAAGTTCACAATCCCCAGAGGTATAACAGAGGTTAAAGCCAGGTGTGACCTTACTCTCTAAAGTGGTAGCTTGGTCGAGCAGTAAGGCAGTACCAGAGGACAGTGTAAAGCATTTGTTGTACACACTCAGTCAACAAAAGGTTTCACACACTCAAGGACTGAACTCAAGGCCAATTGTTTTTATATCAAAAGATATACTTGTTTTATTTTTAGAACCAACAGGCATCAAAATATACTTTTCTCAATATGAGTGACTTCAGGAAATTACTTTGCAGTAAGGTAATCGACTTTGTAAACACAATAGGTACAGGGGTTGCAGTAGGCAACACAATTCTAAAAACAATTCAACATTGAGCTCAATGGGTTTCTCTACATAAATGCAGTTGATTACTTTCTAGATTACTTTGGTCATTCCAGGACTGGATCCTAGATTCAGTCCTGGGGTCTAAGCTGAAAACAGTTTAGTAAAAACGTTTTGGTTATTGTGTTGATTTTTAAAGAATATAAAGCTATTTTAAAAGTTGACACTTAGAAACTTTTCAGTGAAAATTTAGCAATATTATCCAACGGAAGGAAAATCAAGTCACAGGTAAAGTAGGTACTCGTTACTGTTGTAATCCAGTACTGGCTCTTAGGTCCAGCACTGGGATCTCTACTTATGACAGGTAAGTAATTACGGTTTTGTAGTTGTCACTATTTGTAAAGAATATTTGCAGTTTTCAAAAGTAGACACTTAGAAGAAATTTCAGAGAAAAACAGTCAATGATTTTCTATGGAAGAAAATTCAAGTTATGGGTAAGTACTGTAAAAATTACCTTTGTGGGTCAGTACTGGGCTGAAAGGTACAGTACAGGCTCCTCTCCCGATTCCAGGTGAGTATTTTAAAATGTGTTACTCGGCTGATTTTATAGCAATTTTTTAAAGTTTCAAAACTTCAATCTTAGAAGATTTTTCGAGTCAAACCAGTCAATGTTATCCTATGGCAGTATCGGGTTCCAGGTGAGTACTCAACTGGTGAAGTTAAGGTTCTAGGCATAGACACAGGGGTCCCCCAGGGTCAGGTAGGTACAGTGGGTACACCCTCAGCGGCACAGGGGTGGCAGGTGCAGAGGTAGTTAGGCCCAATGTTATTCAATGAGAGGCAGGGGGCCTTCGGTTGGTGGCTGCTGACTAGCAGGCCACGCGGCTGTATGAGGTGGGCTCCTGGTTACTTGCTATGGGTAAATGGGGGAGGTAGGATAGGACACAGGGTGCACTGCCAGTGGCACTCGGGCGGCTGGGTGCAGGGTGCTTTTGAGCCGTCGGGCGCTCAATGTTATTTAATGGGAAAGGTAAAAAGGGAACAAAGGCTGCAGACTCGGGACGGTGATTCTTCAGGTGCGACCACCACTTCGAGAGGTAAGTTGGGATCTTGGAGAAGAGGTAGGTACCCCAAAGGGAGGCACAGGGAGCCGCAGGGTGCAGGGGTGTCTTTGGGTGCCGGGAAATCTTACCCTCGCCTGGTCACGGTTGGAGGGGTCCCTAGTTCTGAGGCTGCAGGCGTCGCCTGGTTCGTGGAGGAGGGTCTTTGGGCACTGGACTTCGGGTCCCAGTTGCCAGGGGGAAGTCCTCGGGGTCTTGGATCCCTCAGGCACGGGCCGGGGTCGGCGGGTGCATAGTGGGTTCGTCTTGTGCTTCCTGGCTGGCACCAGGGGTCTGGTTGTTGAAGCAGAGCCTCTGCTTATGAGTCCCAATCTTTAAGAGGGTCAAGGCAGGCAGGTCTCCGGGTGTCCAAAGGTTGCTGTCCACAGGAGTCACCGGGATTAAGCAGGAGCAGGTTCCAGATCGACAATCAATTTATCAAAACATGAACTTAACGTATTGAACAAAGGATTAACATTTGTTCCAACGACCAAGGCAAACGAAATAGAGACAGAGGCTGCATTTTATCGCTTCATGAGATCCTTACGCTTACGACATTTTTTCTCTAATGTGGTAGAAACCACACTACAATCCACACAAGAAACACCAGAACCATTTAAACCAAAACGCACATTTCAACCACCAGTCTCACACAAAATGCTGGATACCTATGAAATCATGGTGAAAAAGGATATAGAGACATTGGATTTCAAAAAAATAAAACAACAAAATATGACCAAATCAGAAAGACACACATTGCAGAAGCTATCCAATAACCCAGAAGTGGCAATTCACCCAGCAGACAAAGGGGGAGCAATAGTGGTTATGGACATTGACTATTACAATATGAAGGTCAATCAGCATGTTGACAACAGAGAGACATACTTGATTCTGGAACAGGAACCAACAGCAGAAATACAAAATGTACTCAAACAACTATTACAGGAAGCGGTTCACCAAGGATGGATAAATAAAAACACCAAGGCATATCTCACCACCAATCACCCCAGATGTCCAAAACTATATATGATCCCGAAAATTCATAAAAACCCTAAGGATCCACCATTTAGAACAGAGGACATAAACACCACATACAAAATAGGTGGTATATAATCATTTATTTCATGAACACATTAAATAGCACGTGCACAACACGTCCGCCCTCATTTGGGCCAAGAATCAATATTACATATCAATATCAATATCCGCTTTTCTACTGTCCACATAACACAATCTTTTGTGTCTCCAAACAATCGGCAGACAATACCCCGTCTTTAGACGCCCTTTAAGTTTTAGTGCGTCAGCATATACTGGCATACCAATAAGTCCAGCAGGTTCTATTCAACATCGCGTATTAACACATTAAATATTCGGTAACACCATTCCAATATGGCGAGACATTACAGGGAACGGCATAGCCGATACGAGCAATCAGTCCGTCGTTTGTTATTACCCAGGAAACGGCACTTATCTAAACAAACATAAACCGCGACCGACGCTCGCTCCAAACAACCGAGATCACCACGATACAAAGCGTAACGGCAGTATTCTTGAGGTAAGCGGAGATCATCTCGTTCGAATACTAACTAATGCGGGTTTGTTTTAAATTACGAACATAGAGTGTTGCAGCACCACGCTAATGGCGCTTAGGCGGTCATTACAAGCGATAAGACGGGTAGTAGCTTAACGAATTTCCTTTGAATCTTTTTTCAGAAACATTCCACTTATCTGATCACAGGTATGTGACAAACAAGAATATAACCTTGTTGCCCCAATACATGGAGATGTACAGACACCCATGAGTTATTCCGTATATTTATTTCATTGTCCAGGTCAAAAAGAAACGACGCACTATCACAGGTATGTTTATATATCTTCATGGAACAATTCCGTGAATAACTATATTGTAAACTCAGTGCAAGCTATCGCTACACGGCCTGTATTCGTTCTTTCGTTACAGCACACAAACAGATTCTTCGTAACCATTACGGTAAGATTAGGGGAAACTGATCATTATTCCTCCATAGTGAAACTAATAGGCACATGTAATTCATACTTTTACAAATATTTGTTACAGATAGCAGAGGTTGGCCAAATACAGCCAGAAGGTATGAACATATAACATTGCAATTTAAAAATTTGAGCATCCATGTACACACATGATAAACAATTGGTTTTCCACTTTTATTTTTTCTTGTAGAGGCAGCCCCTGAGGAAGGCACTCAAGGTGCCGAAATGCATTGGGCATATGATTAGGATGTATCAAGAATTGAAAATGTGCTTGTGATTCATTCATAGTAAATGTGATTATAAGTGAGAATATAAGAAATGTACTGAATAACAAATGTTTTTTGGAAATATCATGTGATATATAACATGAATTTGATCGCTAAAACAGAATGTTGAATAAATCTAAGAAAGTATTTGATTAAGTGGAGTTTATATTGACAAAAATACAAGGTGTGGTTAACACTATATGAACAGTGCGAGACTGGACCAACACCCCAGTTGGTCTCAAACTCAAACAATTTCAAGGAGTGACGCCCCTTATCAGTCTCAGCACCAATAGTATACAAGGATCAATTCAAGGATAATATGGAGTGCTCTCCGCGAACCCCGTTTTTTGCAACACAGGGATGTGTGCCATGTCGACTCTTTGTTTAGTTCTGTACTTAGACACTCAGCCTGCAAAAGCAGGGCGTGGGTGTCAGGGTACATGTTCCCTAAGGGTGGTACAATAAGTGCTGCAGCCCTTAGGGGTCTTCTCTGGTCACCATGCCCTGGGTACCATTTACTAGGGGCTTACAGGTGGCCAGAGATGCCAATTGGGTTTTGTTTTCAACACAGTTTTAGGGAATGAACACAGGCCCTGGATACCTGGTTGGCAGAAGCCCAGGGCACACTCAGTCAAAGTGCATCAGCAGTTCAGCAAAAAGTGGGGGCATACTAGTGCAAGAAAGATGGCACTCTCTCACAAATGTGGCATCTCAGTTTTTGTAATGTTTTCTGTTTATTTCTCACACACACTATGTGTCTTCGTGTAATCTGTCTTCTGTGTTCGTTCGATCTTTTCTTTAATGTGATCTTTTTCTTGCAACCTTTTCTTTGATAGCATGTGGTTATTGTTTAGTGTCCTGGGTAAGCTGTAAATCTAAAAAGTGCATGCTAGTTTTACACTCAATCTCCCTTGCTGGGTCTACTTTTTTAAAGGTGAGTGTGTGTGTGTGTGTGTGTGTGTGTAAAAAAGACTGGTGATATTTGCTTTTAATGTGTTTTAGGTTAACATGATATTTAGCACACCTGCAAGACCTTTCAAAAGGCAACAAAAAAAATAAAAGGCAGAATTTGTAAATAAGTGATTTATATTATTTTATTTTTCTGGTTTGAAGTAGGATTCGTTTCCCCTTCCTATTGTGCTGAAGACAGAATTGCATATGGCCGCCTAATTTGAACTATTTCTCTTTCACTTCTAAAAGTGTGCTCCCTGCTCAGAAGAAGCCCATGTAGAAGTGTGCTCTCTACTAAGCGGAAGCCCATGTAGATCTTTCCTTTTGCTTGAAATATTCTGCTGCTTGTGCCATCTATTCCCCTCACATTCCTCCTTTTGTAATGTGACAGCTGAATTGCTGCAAAGTGAAACTTGTTCAGAATGCTATTTTCGGAAGCGGTGTTACTTTTTAAATGAGCTATATCTCTCTTCACCCTATACCTTCTTTCCCTCCTCCTCTCTCTAAATCCTTTATTTATGTGTGCATTTATGAGAGAGGGGGAAGGAGTTGGCCTAATTTGTTGTGACTGCAATCATTCAGGTTGTATCAGGTGGTGCTTCGCGGATTTTTGTGGGTGATCGACACACTCACCCTGTCCGGTGCCTGCTGTCGTCACTTTAGAGCGAATAAGGACATTTGCCACTGCGCTGGAACCTGAAGAGAGTTTGAAACTCTTGAACGGAATGGGCAGCTGTCCTGACTTTGTGTCTTGTTTGTTTGTGACAGATTGTCGCTTTGTTTGGTACCATGTGTGTTTATTTGCAGGTTTGTGCATATACTTATATTAATGTTTTAGGTGTCCATGTACTTGCTTGGGCATGGTCATAATAATTGGTGTAGCTCCACTGGCGCGGTAATACAATATCTCTTTGCGCTGCATTCTGGGTGCGTTTACGTGCTTGTTTTTTATGCGTTCCACCATTTGCCAGAGTCTGTTTTTGGCATACGTCTGTGCAATAATTTGCAAACTTTTTAAAATGAATGTAAGAGAGTGTTTCTTTGGGTGCCTTTGTGTTGCGTATTTGTATTTGCTCGCTGCTGACCTCTGCAGTGACTTCTAGGCCAAGGCTTTGAATGCAGTAAGGCTCCGACAGTCTTTCATCTCAGTAAATAAAGTACCAGGAACTTAGATAATGGTAACAAATTATTTATGTTTAAAAAAAGTAATACCTATATTTGTTAAGGCGAAGTAAAAAGCATCTCATCTTTAAAAATAATTGGTCACTATGCCAGGCAAAGATAATGCTGTAACACACACTTGTCTCCAAAAGGAGAATATTCTCTCAAGAAAAGCTACACCTTCTACATGTACAATGTTTCCAATGGTCAGTACCACATTTACCAATAAATACTAACTCCGCCACAAAGAGCAGTCTACCACACTGCAAAATCACACTGCCATGGCCCCACATGCAGCCCTTGCCCTCACACATCAACACTATGGTAGCTCTCATTGCATTGATCAACTTACTTTGTTTGGCACTTCCTTTACCACTTTATTCAGCCACTTGCTATCTATTGTTCCATCCATTCAAGGATCATTCTTACATTCACTCATTCATTCACCCACAGAAACATGAGCCCAAAACTGGCAGTATGAGAAGAAGCATGTTTAAGAAAACCCAAGATCAACTAGCTTTGCCAATGCTTTTGTTAAAACACAGTGTAAGCCATCTTGGAACAGTTAAGAATATCAAAGCATACCAAGACCATTCAAAGATCAATGGTTTTTGCCATACTTCATTACAATTATAGGAAGGGTAACCTAGTTCTAAGATGGCCATCTACGTGTACACAGCATAGGCTAAGTTAATAACTCAGTGGGAGGCCATTAAAAGCAATCTCTATTGGCATAGCCAATGCTTGTTTGGTACTACAACAGACACTGTCGGGTAGGATCAATTCAAAGAAACAGTTTTTACAGACATGCAACTGTGCAGTGCCCACTGCATCTATAAGAATACAAATGCACAGCAAACAAACACATCCGGATGCCTCAACATGTACACTTGGTTTAAACTTAAAAAACATCAACACTTGCACCTTCTTTTAAATAATCTTTACTAACCTGTATTGCATTGATGGGTTCCCATTCTCATCCGAAACAAGGTTCTCCAGTATATTAGGCAAAACTTTACCAGTGCGTTTAACCAGTTTTCCTTAAAAATAAAAAATAAAAATGGATGTTACACGGTCATGTTATTAAATTACGAAATTAAAAAAGATTTAAATTATGTGTGATGCCTACACGCTATAACCTTTAAATTATTATTACTAACCTGGTTTGAGTCTTTTTTGTATATTATCAAAGGAAACCCTTATGTTACTTCTAGTACTCTAGTGCTCCGAGCGCCCTTTCAGATTCCGAACAGACAAGTTACTTACCTTGGCAACACTGTTGTATCTTACATGGTCTGTCCCACTTTCCCCTTTCCCCACTCCTCTGTTCTCCCCTTAGCCTTTTTTTTTTTTTTTTTAAACCTTTATTTGGAGATAGGCAAGATACAGCAGCAGTGCAATCATGGTACATACAAATGAGAATGGACAGTGCAATATGGCAAAATGATCAGACAGTCCAGAGTACAATTCGACATATACGACAGTGCATGCAGCAATGGACAAAGCATATAGCAATTGTAAACACGCATCGCATAGCGTATCCAAACATAGCAGCAACCCGTGGAGGAGGCAGAAGCTTTTAGCGTACATTCTTGGTGGGGGGAGAACCGTAGCACTCCAGCGGACGGTCCAACCCTCAAGCATGACGTGGTCCACACAGGCCCACCCTCCGAACTCCATCGATAAGAAGACATGCATCGGCCCACCAACCCGTGAACAGTGACATCACAGTAGGGCGTGTATACCCACCATCTCAGCAGAAGAGGAAGACAATCCCCCCCTCAACCCACGCCAGAGACCCGTCTAATGTCAGTGCGGCACAGCAAACACTACGCCGGCGTTAACCAATTCCAACCCGGTCTTCACTTTCCGACTCAGGGTCCTGCACCGCCCTAGTGAGGAGATACACCTGTAACGGGCTCCAAAAATCCTTGGGCCTACATCTCACGGGCATCAGCTCCGCATAAACGTTATATTGGTCCTGACAGTAAATGAGATCACGTAGCCAGTCCTTGAACCGTGGCACCCTGCCACGTCCCCAACAACAGGCCACTCTACGTTTAGCTAACAATAAGGCCACATCAGCAAATCTACGGTGGGGGGCAGGCACCTCCTTGGTATATCCCAGCAGGAGGACCAAAGGGTCGAACAATACTCCATCCTCAGTCATAATCTGAAGAGCAGCATGGACCTGCATCCAATACTCCAGAACGTCCGCACATTCCCACGCAAGGTGCAGGAAGTCGGCACCCTCCACCCGGCACCGAAGACACCGATCGTCCTCCGCCAGTCGAAACCGAAGTTTCCTCGCCGGGGTATAATAGAACCGTTGGACAAATTTATAATGTATAATTTTCAGACGGCAACTGGAGGAGACGTTAGCAGTAACACCACAGCAGTACTTCCACTGTTCATCAGAGAGAGTGATGCCCAGCTCAGCGTCCCACTTCTCCCGAACCCGACTGGACGGAACAGCACGCTGCCGCCTAATGGCACCATACAGCTTCGAGACCAAATGACGACCATCAGAAACCAGTTGTACGTGGAGTGGGAGGGTTACCTCCGGTTCCGCAGGAAAATCCGATAGCAAGGCACGAAGGCCCTGCCTAAGGCGAATATAATAAAACAGCTCCAAAGGGGAACCGTCGACAGCACCAAAAAACTGTGCCCGGGTACGGAAAGTGCCCTCATGAAAAATGCCACCCCATGTAAGGATCCCAAGTCGCTTACAAAGACGCTGAAACCCCGTCTCCTGTAACAGAGAAAGAGCAGGGTGATAGGCTAGAGGTAGTTCCGGCGAGTAGAGAAAAGAAACACCCAGTAAACGCGCCACACGTTTCCAAGTATCCACCGTACACGTCACCGTCGTCCGATGCGTGTCCACATCGGCCACATTGCCCAGCACCATCCCCTCAAGCGGAAGCGGGTGGGCGACCCAGTGTTCAGCCGCAACTTGTGGCATAAACGGCGTGGGACGCATCCAATGGTAAGCATAGTGCGTTTGAGCGCCGAGGTAGTAAAGTTCAAAATCAGGGACATCAAAGCCCCCATCGGCATAGGGTAACGTGAGGGTAGCCCACGCTACACGCGGCTGTTTGCCCCCCCCCCAGAACAACCGGATGAGCTCCGATCGGAGTCGACGAAAAAAGTAAGCCCCTGGGTGATACGGAATGTTTTGAAATAGATACAGAAACCGGGGCAGAACCACCATTTTGATAAGGGACGCCCGACCAGCCATGGACAGAGGTAACGACATCCACCTCGTGACGTCATCCGCCAGCTTAGTAATAGCCACGCCGTAGTTAAGCCGAACAGTCTCCTCCCTGTCCAACGAGACAACAATACCGAGGTACCGCAGTTCCGAATCGCACCATTCCAAAGGGAAATCAAGAGGAAATCGATGAACGGCCACAGTGAGCGGGAAGAGTTGGGACTTCTGCCAGTTGATATGTATCCCGGAAACACCCCCAAAAGCAACCAGCTCCCGCAACAGTGCATTAAGATTCGCCTGTGGATCTTTCACATAAAGCGTGACAACGTCAGCGTATAAAGAGATGCCGACTTGGCGTTGAAAACAATTGAACGCGCTCTGTTGGTGCCGCTGGCGAATCCGGCAGGCTAGGGGCTCAATGGCAATGGCAAATAGGAGGGGCGAAAGGGGGCATCCCTGTCTGGTCCCCCTAGTAAGAGGAAACGGAGGGGAAAGTACACCATTCACCACCACCCTCGCCACCGGGTCGGTATACAACAGTTTGACCCAGGATATAAAGATCCGAGGAAATCATATCCGGCACAGAACATCAATAAGGTAACCCCACTCCACGGAATCAAACGCCTTAGTGGCGTCTAGAAACACGGCCGCTACCGGGATCTCAGGAGCAATAGTCGGGATGAGGGAAAACAAAGTCCGAAGATTGTGGGAAGTCGCGCGACCAGGTACAAACCCAGATTGGTCAGGCAAAACAATAACGGGCATGAGCTCAGACAGCCTGACCGCCAACACTTTCGCGAGTATCTGGACATCACAATTAAGCAATGAAAGGGGCCTATAGGAACCCACATCCAGGGGATCCTTACCCGGTTTGAGTAACGAGGTAATAGCGACCTCTCTCATAGAGCACGGCAGCCGCCCCTCCTCAAGGGACTCCTCAAACACCTCACGGAGAACAGGAGCCATAATATCCACGTAGCATTTATAGAATTCAGCAGGAAGGCCGTCCAACCCAGTGGCTTTCCCGTTATTGAGGGACATGATGGCCTCCCTGATCTCCTCCACCTCAAGGGGTCTACCCAAGAACGCCCTATGATCGTCCGACAGCCAACAAAGCGCCAAATCATCCAGGAATCCGCCATAACGTGCCTCCCCTGACTGCTGTGTTGAGTATAATTGGGTGTAGTGGTGAATAAATGTCCGCTGTATCTCCGCAGTGTCCCTACAGTGAGTGCCATCCGGCAACACCAGTTCCAGCACGTCCTAACTGTACCTTTGATGCCTAGTAAGCGAGGCAAGCACCTTCCCAGGTCTCTCCCCCTCACAGTATCTCCTCGCCGTCCAATACTTCCCCCTATGTTTAGCCTCCCTGGCAGCCTCTTCCTCGTAATCCAAGAGCTTGGTCCGAAATTGGCCCAAGAGGTCGGGATCAGAACCAGCCTGCAATCTAAGCTCCAATTGTCGTAGATCACCCTCTAGGCCCTAGAGAGTCTGAACTAACAATTTCAGTATTCCACAACTCTTGGATATAGTGACACCCCGGATCGTAACCTTAAAGGCCTCCCATATCACCTCCACACTATCAACAGACCCTTTGTTCCTCGGAAAGAAAGCCTCTACCTCCTCGCCCAGCTCCGCCTTAAACTCAGGGTCCAGCAGGGCAGTTGGAAAAAGTCTCCATGGTGGGCGCGGCCTATGCAGCCCGGGCACAGAGAGCACAACCTTAACCGGGCAGTGATCAGAGTATGTCCTAGCCAGATGCAGCGCCTCTCGCAGACCGGCTACCAGCCCTCTGGATAGGAAGACATAGTCCAGCCTCGCCCATGTGCGTGCGTGTGCGGTGTAATGCATGCCCTCTCTAGTAGTCGGATGAGCATACCTCCAGCTATCGATTAACCCAGCCTCTTCCACAATACCCCGCAAAACATCCCTAGCTTGCACATTGTACTGAGGGCAACCTTCCGACCTATCTATCATAGCCTGAATAGCAAAGTTGAAATCCCCCCCCCCATACAATATGGGAGGCCTCCACAGCAAGCACGTGGCCCCACAGGGTAAGGAAGAAAGCTGGCGTATCAATGTTAGGTGCATAGCAGTTGACAAAGAGCACAGTGATCTGCCCAAGCCGCCCCCACAGCAGCACATAGCGCCCATCAGGATCCGCCATAGACCCCAATTCCTGAAAGGCGAGCGATTTCTTAACAAGAATAACAGTCCCACGTGCATATGAAGAATACGATGCAAATACCCTAACCGCAGCCCACCGCCCACCAAACCTAGGAGCGGGCACTCGCCGCAGGTGCGTCTCCTGCAGGAGAGCCACATGTATCGCATGCCTGTCCAAATACTGTAATACACTTCGACATTTTCTGGCATCATTGAGACCACGTACATTCCAGGACAATATCGATATCTTGTCTACAGTGTCATTCGCCATCAGCCATACTCAGAGTACCATAGGACCCAGTGATAGGAGGCACTGTCCCAAATTCCCAGTACAAGACAGCTCCAAGCCACCCGCACACACCACAACCGCTCCAACATACACACTTCACAGACATCCCATCCATCTCCAAACCAAACAACCAGGGCCCCCCCTCCCCGCCCCAAACAACACCATCCGTGCAACAGGCACGCAAGAAGTATAAAGTGCAATGTGCGACCCACATATCCCAACCGGTCCACAACACACATGTGCGTGTCCTGCGTAGCACGCTCTCGTGCAGACAGCACACTGCAACAGCGGCCATGACACTCAGGCACAATGAAAACCTCGCAGAGCCGTTAGGATCTAGTACGCCAGTGGACCAACCAATGCAGCGGCCACGTGCCAAAATCAGTGCAAGCGCACAGCAGGAGCAAATAGCACCACATTCCCAAGGACCAGGTCGAACACGCGTAGTCAACGTAGTCTTCCCCCCCCCCCACCCACCTGATGAATCCCCAACTATCAGGAACCCCAGAAACCCACCCCCCACCCCCTCCAAACATCCATCCAGTCAACCAACAAAGGACTAGAACGAAAACACCAAGTAATAGTGGGGAATACCCAGTGGGGTACCCACCAGTGGTGCACAGCACCACTCCCACACACCACGCCATTCTCCGAGCCAGCGGGCTCTCACACGGCCCAGGCGCGGTGCGTGGGTGGGTGCCCGGAGCACAAGAAAATCGCCTACCATCATACCCTTACTGACCCCCCAGTAGCCACATCCAAGAACAACTCGGCAACCCATCATATTCATCCCCCCACAGTACAAAGCAATGAGTACCAAAGCCCCAGGAGCAGTCAAACAAATGGGCGCGCAGAGCGAGCGCCATCACAGTCTCGCCGAAGAGTAATCACCACATTCAAGCGTCCTCCTCTTCACCTGCCGACCGGTCGCCTCCAGGGTCCCGCTCACCCTGCCGGTCCGCTGCAGATCGTTCCCTCTTGAGGCGTTTTACAAAGTCTTCTGCATGCTGCGGGTTTGTGAAAAAATGCTGCTTTGCCTGATGGGTCACCCTCAGCTTAGCAGGATAAAGCAAAGCGTAGTCCACTTGAAGATCACGAAGTTTCTTCTTTACCCCTAGGAATTTACGTCGCTGATCCTGCACCATCGGCGTAAAGTCAGGATACACGGTGAAGTTAACCCCATCAAAGGAAAGGGTGCGACTAGTGCGGGCCGCACGGAGGGCTGCGTCCCGGTCGCGGTAGTTCAGGAGCCGTGCAATTATAGGCCGCGGCACAGATCCAGTGGCCGGTTTCGGCCCAAGGGAACGGTGCGCCCTCTCGACAATGAACTGCCAGAGAAGGCCTCCGCACCAATGGCACCAACAAGGAGCCTCTCAACATAAGTCTCCATTTTCCCAACATTTGTCGTCTCCGCCACACCTACTATGCGTACGTTGTTGCGCCGACTCCTCGCCTCCAACTCCTCATTCTTAGCGGCGATCACCCGCAGGATATTGTCGATTCTCGCCAACTGGGTCGTATGGGTGGCAGCAGTGTCGTCATGATCGGAGATGCGTTGTTCCGCCGTTGTCAGGCGCTCCTCATGCACATCTAGTTTCTGCACCACCGCATCCATGCGTGACGACAGTTTGTCCACTTTGTCCACAATAGTGGCAAATCCTTGCCGCATCTCCTGCATCATCTGCTGAAAGTCCGGAGCGTGTGGCTGTAGCCCCGCATCGGCAACGGGAGGGGGGGGGAGAACGCGAGCTCCCAGCCTCCTGTGCTAGGCGCGTGCCCCTCCTGGCCACCACCGAGTCAAAAGATAGTTTGGGCTGCTTATTGTCCGGTTTCCCCATGCTGAGCCGCTACCAGCTCGGGGCAGCACACAAATCAATAAAGGTCACTTCACAGGCAGCTGCCCAGCGCGTGTCAAAGCTCCACAGGCGGGGGCACGAGCAGGCACGAACACCCCGCCACTCCCGCCGGAGTAATGGCCGCCGTTCACCTCAGGCCAAGGGCGCGACACCTTCGCGCCTCCACGACAGGCTCCAGCGTATCTGTGACACCACAGCTCCGAAATAGTCCACAACGGAGATCGCAAACAAGGCTCATTCCAGGGGAGTGCTCAGCAGCGCGCCCAGCTATCAACCAGATCCGGAGGGGGAGGGGGACCTGGGCCTTCACCCCACGTGCGAAGCCTCGGACTAGAGTAGGAAAGGTCGCCGGGCCATGGAGCACCCGACTTCCAGAGCGCCAGTCGGGGAAAACTTCGTGTCCTCGTAACTTCCGTCTGCAGGCACCGATCAGCACAGGAGTTGGACCAAGTGTGGCCAACAAGTACCCCAGCAGGAATCCGGGGTCAGATCAGGGATCAGTGATGGTCAGTAGGATCAATAGACGGATAAAAGCTCCGGGCGGCAGGAGCCTCACGGCAGTGCGGCCATTCTGCAGTGCGCCCTCTAGCGCCCCCCCTCCCCTTAGCCTTTTCATTAGAATCATCTGCTGGAGGCTATTTAGAATGAAGGCTGTCCTGTCAGACTGTCAATTGGAAGTGTTCACTATCTACCTGCAATAAAGGAGTTTACCCTACCTTCTGGCGTCTTCAGTCACTTCATTTTGGCGACAAGGATGGGATGCTGCGACAGGGACAGCGTTGCGCCTCCACCCTGTTGAAGTACATCTTGCCAGTCCCAGGAGCTGTTCTTGTGGAACTACTTGCATGTTTGTTTGGTTCCAAGCACTGGACAGTAGCCATTTTCGGTGTTTCAAGTGAGGCTGTGGAGAGTCAGTTCCGTATCCCCACTGCTCCGGAGCTCCTGCGTCCAGTGTGTCAGCATTTATCCCCCGGGCAGCTCCTGGCATCTTTCTGCTGCTTACTCCTCACCTTGATCGCATTTTTGGAGGGTGTCCTCTTCTCTTCCACCTTTGATCCTCCTGCCTCGTCCTTAAGTACTGTGTGGTCACTGTTCCGGTCCTTGTCACCCTCTGCGCATCATTCTTGTGCACCCCCTGGCATTGTTCCTGTCAGGGCAGGCTCAGACTACTGCACCCTTCCCACTGAGCCCACTTGGACTAGCGTTCCACTCATTCCCTTCTGAGGTGCTTCGCAAGTGCTACCTCTGTGGTTGCCTTCCTACTTCAGTGGGGTGAAATTGGCCTCCAGTCCGCTTAGCTGCCTGCGCGCCCCGGCACCCACGCTCAACCGCCTGCCAATTACCCCAGCCAGTTTTTTTTTGCTCCGAGGGAATCCTCTCAGAGACTGCTGAGGCAGCCTACCCGCTGCGTACTTTCTTTATGGACTGCACCGTTGTTGGCCTTCTTCTGTTTTTGACCTCATCGGATTTCCGACTGTGCTCCACAGGCTCAGCAGGAACTCCTCTCGTCCAGCCCACACCTGCCATGTAGTTACCCCACAGGTGCAACGACATGTGCTTCATGGTGTGATCAGCTTGTGTGCCTTCGTTCTTCTACTCAGGATCCCATAACGGTGCATCCCTTGTGGATTTCCAGCCGCATCAGCTCCTCTTTGTGGTGCCTCTAGTGGTTCCGAAAAAGAATATCTCCAGGAAGTGACTCCTTTGATTGAAGTCATAGGAAGAGGACTTTGTTTTTGCTCTCTGTATTTCTTCTGATTCACAACGTGGTACATAGCAGTTAACTTCAGTCTCTTAAAGTCTTTACAATTTATTTTTGGGTATTTATGTGCTTTTGTTTGTGGGCTAACATTCACTTCGAAACAGTAGTGATTAGTTGCTTTTGGTTCTTGTTTTTTAGTTTTTGCTAATCTACGGATAAGCATTGTACCCACCATGGCAGCAGCAAGCATGAGCCAGCCCCGACTTTCCTTAACCACATGGCTGCTGCTGGGATTTTTCCCCAGTGCTGGGAATTACCATTTTGCTGCTTTCATGACGAGCTCAGCTCGTCATCAGCACACGACACCCGTGGGTGATGATGAGCTGAGCTCGTCATCAGCATCGAAAGGGTTAATGAATCAGGTGAACCAGACATACCTTGGCGTAGGTGGCTAGGGATTTTTAAATCCTATCTCACATCTATTAGGGGAGTGAATTTCCCCATCAGAAAGGAAGCAACATTTTACTGCACAACTTGGGTATTCAAGGAAGGAGGGTGTACGAGGATAAAACAGGAAGAGATGTTGACGAAGTGTGAGAGGGAGATGTATATGAATATACATAAAGAATATTGGACAAACACTCCAGAGATAAAAATCGTTGCAGTCTTAGAGAGGCATAAGTTCTTCCAAAGGGCCCAAGGGAAAGATAAGAGCGTATCAGCGTAAGTAGCTGTTTAAAGGGGAATGTCAGCAACCTGTGAATTTGGCAACCTGACAGATTCCCTTATAAGGGACAAGGTTGTCAGATGCACTAATGATCAAAGAGTACCTGGAGGAACTGCTTACCAGGAACCCTGATTTAACAGAAGCCATTAGCATAGCCAAAGGCATAGAACATACCGCATTATGCATCAGGGAGATGAAAAAGGTGACAGTGGGGGACAAAAAGAAAGGAGGTGGAAACCCTTGTTAGTGAAGACGCTGTGTGCAAGATCAGTGAAAGCAAAAAAGAGGTTCACCACAAGCAGGAGAATGTTCGCTGCTACAGGTGTGCTAACCTTAATCATCTGGTGAATAATTTCAGGTGTCCAGCGATAAATGTGGTATGCAGGATATGTAATAAAAAGGGCCACTTCGCCATGTTGTGCAAAACTGCAAGTGAAAGAGTACACTTCTTAAATAGTCCAGACTCCAAATGTGAGGAGAACAAAGACTTTGTGTTTCAAATAAAGTAAATAGATGTGGAAGAACCTGTACAATACCCCACTTGTGGGATAACTCTTGAGGGTGTAAATATCCGAGTGTTCACGGACTCATGCTCACCGTATACACTTATAGAAGAGAAACTGTTTGAGAAAATCTACAGCACACAATCTTGTAGTGGAGGCTGCTGACACCCATCCTGGTGGGTACAACAGAGAACCCATTCCTTCAGTGGATATGGTAAAAATGAGAATAAGCTTCAAGGGTAGGCACACAGTAAAGAAGGTAAAGATTACAAAGAAAGTTTCCAGTTTGTTGGGGTGGAAACACCAGAAGGAGCTTGGCATTACTCTCGATCCCAACAACATTGACCAAGTGCTACTAGTTGAGCCACCGGAGGTAGGCAG
This sequence comes from Lissotriton vulgaris, assembly GCF_964263255.1. NCBI lineage: Eukaryota > Metazoa > Chordata > Amphibia > Caudata > Salamandridae > Lissotriton > Lissotriton vulgaris. The sequence goes on from NC_141695.1 coordinate 1,098,735,746, forward strand.
CAACATCTCCAAGGAGTTCTAGAGGTGTTTACTGAGCAGTTGGGGAGTTAAAACAAATGATGTGCTCAAGAGTACCCTCAAAGAAGGAATTGTCCCTGGGTTCCATAGAACCAGATCAATTCCCCTCCTCGTGAGAGAACCTTTAAAAGCTGAGTTGCACAAACTAGTACAATAAGGGGTGATAAAAGAAATTGGGGGCTCAGAGTGGTTGGCACCCATAGTCTTTACCACCAAGGACAATGGAAAAACATTTGTCTATGTGTAGACTTAAGGGGCCTTAATGGCATCATCTGGTTGGACAGGCAATCCTTACCCAGGATACATGAGATGTTAAGTACTATACAGGGCGCCAAGTACTTCAGTGTTTTGGACTTATCATCGGCGTACCACCAGGTCAATCTACATCTGGACTCACAAATGTTGACTGCATTCACCACCTCATATGGAAACTTTAAATTTTTGCGAATGCCATTTGGACTGGCATCAGCTGCTGCTGCTGCATTGTTATGTTGAAAGTTGATTTGTAGAGCACACAGCTACTAGACAGTGTCCCGGCGCTGAAGCAGGATGAAGGCTCAACGCGGAAAGGGAGCATTCCAAAGAATAATGCAGCACATATTGAAAGAGTGTGCAAAATACTTTGTGCTTTCAAGATGATATACTGATATATGGTCCAGTGAAAGTGAACACAATTACAATCTTAGAAAGGTTTTGAGCAAACTAAAGGAAACCGGTTTTACCACCAAGGAAAGCAAGTGTAAGCTGGGTATAACTTCAGTGGACTTAGGCCACACTATTTCAGAGGAGGGAATAAAACCCACGCAGATTTGGTGGAAGCAGAACATAGAGCCCCTAAACCCACATCCAAAGTGGAGATTACATCTTTCCTGGGATTGGCTGAATATATGTCAAAATTCATAAAGAATTTCTCAGTCCTCGCTCAACCACTCAGGTAATTACTCAAGAAAGGGGCAGAGTTTGAACGGGAGAGGGAGCACGATGCTGCGTTTGAGGCGATAAAGAGTTTGATTCCTATTGGTGATTTCAGTGAGGAAAAGGGATACATTTCATACCACTGATGACAGTAACAAAGGAATAGGAGCCACCTTGTCACAAAGAATAGACAATCAAGGGAGAATTGTAGCGTTCACCTCCAGGACACTTTCTGGTCCGGAAGCCAATTACTCCTCAGTAGAGAAGGAGGCACTGACTTGTTACTGGGCCATCACCCACTTTAAATTTTACTTTTGGGGCTTACCAATTGAGCTTAGGAGAGATCATAAACCCTTACTGTGCCAGTTTTCAAAAAAAGAAATAGAAAAGGCCACGCATAGCCAAGTGGGTGCTGGGGCTCTAAACCTTCAATTTCAGAACAACATATGAGCCTGGATGCAAGAAGAGTGCGGCAGATTACTTGCCTAGGGCTCCTGTGGCCAAGGAGGAGGGTTGTGAGCTTTTAAAGGATACAATTTTGGAAGTTAGAGTACCTGCATTGATACAGTGGGAATCCTGTTCTGATCAAGATTGTGAGCTCAAGGCTGTCAAAAGATTTATTATCAATGGTTGGCCACACAGATGCAAGGATCTTCCAAAGGAACTACGGTGCTTCTAGAATGTTAGGGATGAATTATCCTTGGAAAAGGATTTGGTATTGAAGTCAGGCAAAATTGTCCCTCCTGAAGGCCTTAGGGACCAGATTTTAGATTTGACCCATGAGGGGCATTTGGGGAGGAGCATCTGTAAAGCTAAACTCCGATCCGATTACTGATTTCCCCTAATGGATCAACGCATGGAAGAAAAGGTCAGAGACTGTCAGGCATGCAGTCTTAGTGACAAAACCAAATGTACCAGACATTCCCCCCTCATTCCAGTAGAAGTACCTACTGTTGGGTGGACTAAATTGGAGTTTGACATTGCAGGAACTTTACGGGCCATGGGTTCCCATACAAAGTACTCAGACTATTTCTCACACTGGATATCACACAAATTAGTCAGTATCATCAATACTAAGACTCTCACTGATTTCCTAACAGAGGTATTCTCCAGGGAGGGAATCACCAACACTCATCACCGACAATGTTGTACAATTTGTGTCGGAAGAAATAAGAGACTTTCTAAGAGATCTTTCCATCGCACATGTGTGCATGCCTTTGTATTGCCCCAAGGCAAAGTTGAATGGGCTAACAGAATGTTTAAAGAGTCCATTCCGTTGGCGCTGGCCTCAGGGAAACCCATTGAGAGCACCATGAGAGACAAGTTATGGTCTTACCACACTACCCCCAATGCCACTACAGGATTGTCTCCATTTGAAATGTTGAAGGGGAGAAAGGTGGGATCTAAGCTCTCTGCCAGTTGGTTGGTCAAGAACAAGACTATCACTTTTGACCCTTAGGAAATCAGAGAAAGGGTGGTGGAACAACAAAAGGTAGGTGTAAAAAAGTTCATTTAGAAAGATAAAAATAGTAATTCTGGACCTAAACAAGTAGCACGATACAACATAATCAACTGCAGTATAAATGCAGCCTATTTAATCCACAATGGACAACAACTAATTCTTTTTATTTTTTAATTTGAATGTTTTCTTTTTATTATAAATAAAGAAATTATCTAGCAATTACACTTCAAATTTTGTTGCCCAATATAAATTTTATAAATGTTGTTACTGTGCTTCAATTTTATATTTTCACAGTTTTTAAAGTTCAAGAGTAATTTTCTGAGTTCATTAAATCAAATAACACCTTTACAATGTAAGAACAACATTCAGTGATGACATGGCTGTAAATTCTGGTATATTCCTACGCACGTTTCGGCTTTCAGCCTTCATCAGGAAACCATGAAAATAGTTCAAGCAGAACCTTATAATGGATGTGGAACGCTCCAACATTATGATAGAATAGCCGACTATTGCCTCACTGTCAGTCTATTGATGCTCAAAACTTGGTGGTCCAGTTAGAACTTTAAAGAAGGTCAAAGTTGATAATGTGTAAAGGCAGGAGAATGTCCACCAAAAGGTGTCAGATATATCAGCATAAATAAGCGTGGTAAAACTGATATATATCACAGATCTCCAGCAAGTTAAAATCCTAAAGGTCTGGTTTTGTGTCAGTCAAATACCCAATTAAACGGATCATAAATACCACTCAAGTTAATTAGAAGAAACTGGTCAGGGACGTTCGCGCCGGTAATAAAACTGGAAAGCGATAACGGGAACCGTCTAACTTCAGATAGTGTCCGCATGTAATGTGGGGATCTGCTTGTTCCTGGTCACAGCGACGCAGGACGCATGATGTAGCTCCTGATACACGTCTGTTGTATACAGTAACGTGGTAAAACTCCGATATATATCATAGATCTCCGGAAAGTTCAAATCCTAAATGTCTGGTATTGTGTCAGTCAAATACCCAATTAAACGGATCATAAGTACCACTCAAGTTAATTAGAAGAAACTGGTTAGGGACGTTCGTGCCGGAAATAATACTGGACAGAGATAATAACCGGGGGCAGTCTAACTTCAGACAGTGTCCGCTTGTAATGTGGGGATCTGCTTGTTTCTGGTCACAGCAACTCGGGGCGCATGATGTAGTTCCTGATATACGTCCGTTGGATTCAGCAAAAGGTATATAAAGATGCTTACGACAAAAAGTGGGATGCCAGAAGCAAGGCCTAAAGAACCGGGCAGTGGGTTCTGGTAAGGAAGCCCCAGGTGGCAAGCAGCAAAGGGGACAAATTCTATGAGCCAGAGAAGATAGAACTTGTCAAAAACAATGCAGTAGTTCTGGAGAACTGTAAAATGTGGAGCATGGATAGACTTACGGAATGCCCCCTGAATTGGATTCCCACTGAAAAGGGGGAGGATCGGTTTCGGTCCAAGTGGGGTTCGGGTCCTGAAAAAAGGGTTTGCGGGACAGCGTTCCCTACCAGGTGGCAGAAAGATTTTGTAATGACCTAGGCTACTGTTCCTGTTTTGTTACCTGGGTTTTCTTTCCTCTGTGTACTTCCTGTTCTTTTGACTCCTCTCTCTCCCTCTCTTTCTCATCCTTTTCTCCTCTCTCTGCCCTTACTTTCCACTTTCTCTCCATTAGGGAGGGAGATGTGTTGTATCTTACATGGTCTCTACCACTTCCCCTTTCCCCCTCCTCTGTTCTCCCCTTAGCATCTTCCTTAGAATCCTCTGCTGGAGGCTATTTAGAATGTTGGCCGTCTTGCCAGAACGTCTTCAGTCACTTCAACTACCTTATCTGGTAGAGACATGGTCTAGCAGCAGATTCCCTACCTTTGTATTTCCCAGGCGTCAGACTGGATCCGGAAGATTGTGCTAGACTGGAAATCCACTTTGCAAAGCCACTGTAGCAGCTTTCACTCTGGTAGAATGAGCTCTTAAGTCTTTAGGAGACTGCTTTTTTGCCATGGTGTAGCAAATCTTGATGCAGAGGACAACCCATCTTGAGGGGGTCCTCTTCTGCACCGCATGACCTTTCTTAGCTCCCAAGTACCCCACAAAGAGTTGTTGGTCCCACAGGAACTCTTTAGTGTGGTCAAGGTATGACAACAACACTCTTTTTGGCTCCAGGCAGTGGGGTCACTCTTCTTTTTTAGAGGGATGCGGCGGAGCCGAGAAAGTGGCAAGGTGACAGATTGCCCCAGTGGAAAGATGTTACCACTTTTGGTAAGAAAGAGACCCTAGTGTGAATCACCAACTTATCTGGGAAGATGGTCAGGTGAGGAGGCTTGGATGACAGAGCCTACAATTCGCTCACCCTCCTGGCAGATCTGATTGCTACTAAAAAAGGCTGTTTTGAGTAAGCAGCCGGAGGGGGCAATTGTGCAGAGGTTCAAATGGAGCGAACATTAGAAAGGTGAAAAACAAATTAAGGGCCCACTTAGGCATGATGAAAGGAGACATATGTACAACCCTTTGAGAAATCTATAAACAATGGGAGATTTAAACAATGGGAGATTTAAACAATGGGAGATTTAAACAAAGAGGGTTGGTTTGGCAGCTGCAGAAAGGCAGGCAGGGCTTAAAGGGACCCTTTGAGAGTGCCAAAAGCAGAGCCCTGCTAAGGGTTAGAACAAAAAGTAAAATTTTAGATAGGAAAGCTGAAAGTGGGTCAATCAACTTTTCTGTACAATAAAATACAAATGTGTTCCATCAGCAGGCATAACCCCGACTTGGTAGAGGGACGCCTGGCTCCCAAAATAATATTACCGACTTCGGGAGTAAGGCTGAATGCTGTCAACAGCAACCGCTCAATCTCCACGCAAGAAGGCGTAGTGTTGACAGTTTCTGATGGAGAACCGCCATGTTGACAGTGAACCCCAGCGAATGCAGGTCTGTCGTAGTCTGGAGGTGGGAGACGACAGCCTGGGCAAGCCCGCCTACAACAGCCGGTCCTCGAGATAGGGGGAGAGGCTGACATCCTTGGTCTGTGCAGATGAGCTGCAACCACCGCCATCACCTTGGTGAACACCCAAGGGGCGCTGGTAAAACTAAAGGGGAGCATGATGAACTAATAATGCTCATGGCCTACCATAAACCGCAGATAGCACTAATAGGCAGGCAGGACGGGAATATGGAAATAGGCATCCTGCAAGCCCAACGCTACCATCCAGTCTACTGGGTCCAGGGCAGACAAGACCTGAGCCAATGTGAGAATGTTCCTTTTTGAGGAAGGAGTTGAAGGCTCATAGATCTAGGATAGGACAGGACTAGAAAGTAGCGGGAATAGCAACCACAGCCTACTTCTGGCGCAGGAACCCTCTATAGGGTTCCCTTAGCCAAGAGAGCCATTACTTCCTCTTGAAGTAAAATGAGATGATCCGCTGTCAGATGTAAGATAGAGGGGTAGTCTTGAAGAGGATGGAGTAGCTCCTTCGGACTATATAGAGACTACACCTGTCCAAAGTGACACTGAGTCAGTGGTGAAGGTGATGGTGGATCCTGCCACCAACTGTATGCCCATGAAGGGCAAGATAAGGAGGATTTGGAGGGTGAGGCTGCAGGGGAGGTGGTGGACTGACTCAACCCCTGACTGCCTGATCCAAGGGGTCGGAACGAGTGGCACCATTGGCCGTGGGGAGGTTGCTGGCCCTACCCGGTCTGGGATTGGGCTGGCTCCACTCAAAGTCCCTTCCATAGCCTCGAAAGGGGTGAAAGGCAGACTTAGGACGAGAGGTCACAGAGGTCCAAGGACTTGGCCGTAGCCATGTGTGCCTTGTCTCCGAGGAGACGGGAGCCATCAAAGGGAATGTCGTTGAGAGGCCTAGACATCCCCCACAAAGCCAGATGTTCTCAACCATGCGTGGCGTTGAACAGCCATCGTCAATGAAATCGCTCTGCCCAGCGAGTTGGTTGTATCGAGACCGCAATGGATGGCAAACTTATCTGTATCTCTCCCGTCTGATACTGCTTGGGAGAGGATTGCCCAGGCCTCCTCCAGGACCTGTGGCAGCACTTGTGCACCAGTTTCCCACAGGAAGTAGGAATAACAGCCCAATAAGCATGCTATGTTCACCGACCGAAAGACTGATGAAAGAAAAAGTTTCTTACCCCAACTTTCCAGCCTCTTGGATTCCCTGCCTGGGGGTACAGAAGTGAACACGCTATGGGAGGTAGAGGCTTGGACCACCAAGCTCTCTGGTTTAGGGTGGGTGGGGAAGAAGCTTGGGTCGTCCGGGACAGGGCAATGGGTGATTATCCTATTCACAGGAGCCCCTGTACTGGGTTTGGACCCGGTACATAGTAGGACATCTGTAAGGGCCTCATTGAAAGATAGCACGGGTTCGGAAGAGAGGACACCTGGCTGCAAGACCTCAGTCAAGTTATTAGCCTTGACCACCACCGAAGGGAGCAAAAGGTACAGGACCTACGTCACCCTTCGCACTGCCATAGCAAATCAAGCTCTCTCCTCTGTAGCCACAGTAGGAGGAGCAAGTATGCCAGTTTCTGGAGAAGTGTCCAGTCCACTGACCTCACTCAACTCTTCACACCAGTCCATGTCATGATAAGGCTGGTCTTCTAAAGGGTCCAGCGATCCCTTCCAATCTTTTTGCACTCCTAGCCCTTCAGAATAAGGATCAGGAAATGGCCCTGGACCTGAAGGTTCTGCCGGGATCGGTCGGCGTGGTACCAGCTCTGTGTCGGGAATCATAATCGGGCTGGCGCTGCTGGATTGGGGGCATTAGCAGAGCTGGGAGCGTCAGCAAAGGTTGCAAGGCACAACTGGAGCTGGACCGGATTCAGGGTGGTCAAGGGGTGGGGGGGGAGACATCAGTGCATGGAGCCAATTGATGCCTGCCTCTGGATCCGGATTTTTCTTCTCTAAATATTCATACTTGCAGCCATCACAACCTAAAATGGCATAACGGATTATGAGTATCAAAAACAGGTAAGAAGGGTAATTCAACCCAGCATAAAGGTGCACAATTTAATTGATAGCAGCAAGAACAAACTGGTGTCATAGTTTAAGACATTTTTCAAAATCTCAGAAGCACCAACTCTGTAAACTCTGAGTATAACAACATATCAAAACATTTGCAAACTAGGATATTTTTCCATTCATGTTTGAACTGCTCTTGTGGAAAAAGGGAGGAGAAGTGCTAATGACAGAAACTGCATGGCACGGACACAAATTGCTGAGATTCCACTTTTAAGCACATTTGGGACATTCAGTGACTGGAAACGTATCCCACTTTGTGAATATATTTTAATGCCAATAACTAATATTAAACCTTAAATAAACATGACTGTCCATTGGTTGAATTAAATAACATAATAAGAAGTAACTGGTCAGTGAAATGCCAAAGAAATGCTAAAAACTGGGATCTATCTCTCTCTTTGGCCACACCTAACTCCGCCCCACTGACCAGTGTCAGATTGGCAGGGTGGGCAATCTGGCATTGCCCGAGGGGCCTGAGGAAAAGGTAGCTGGTGGGCCGCTTTTCAGCCTTAGATACAATGTAATTTTCCTGTGCTGTAGCTTAAAGGCTGCTGTAGCCTTGGAGAGAAGATCCGAGCTTGTTATAATCAAGTGCCAAGAATGGCTGGCTCATTGTCCTCTGGTACAGTAGTACAATGTGCGAAACTGAGCAGGCACAGCATGTGATGGGTCCCCTCCCATTCTGAGTCTCTCAGAGACACAGTGAGGCCACTGGGAGTGATTGGGATCTTTTTGAGCGTCACAACCAGCTTTAATTTTACCTGGGGTGACGAGAAAAGGGACTGTGCAGGGTGAAAGATGAAGTGTGACAGCCATCTGTCACCAAAAAAAAAAAAAAAAATTCTAAAAAGGTTCTATTTTCCTTTTCGAATGTAGCACTTAGCTACCTTGTTATCTGGGAGGGACTCCGGTTCACCACCGCACGAAAATAAAAAATAATGCAAGCAACCAAAATGAGCAAAAAGAAAAAACTATTTGACAACAGAAAATAAATGTGTGAAAAACGTTCATTTTGGGCCAAATGACAAAGGTAAGGGAGAACAGACATGGCGGGACAGTAACAAAATGGACTGAGCAAGGTGAGCAATGTGGAGAGAGACAAAAGGAGATGTGAGACAGCAGAGTGGAGAAGAATGACAAAAATATTTGAAGGGGAAAACGAAATCAAGTGACGAATAAAGGAAAGGTAGAGAAAAGAGGATAAGAGTGGTAGAGATGGTTGAGTGAGGGGGGAGAGATTAGGGGAAGAAGTTGTGAGAGGCAGTGGAGTGAAGTGCAGAAATTGGTAAAGATAGAGAGAAAGTGGAGAAGAGAAAGGCAGGAAAGTGGTGATAGAGGATGTGGTGTAATGACCGGAGCTTTCGACTTTGGAACTTTAGAACCAGGTTTGAGTCTTGGCGTTGGCTCAACATTTTGTGATTATCGGCATATCACTAAGCCAGTGCCTTAAAAAACTAATGTGTACATGTAAACACTTCTTTTTGGTAGAGTGTACACTATATAAAACTACAAAAAAAAGTTAATGGCGAAGGAAATGATGGAGAGGAGAGAAAAGCAGACGAGGGGGTCAAACATTTCCTGGTCTCTGAGAAGAAAAAAAAGAAGGATGTTTACTAGTACCTCACATGCACTATCCTACTTCTCTACCTCAGTCTAGTGCATATTTTAGAGGCTGCTGGCATTCTAGGAGATAATGCTAATTGTAGACTACAATCCACCAGTGGAATTTCCTTAATCAAAGGGATGGAATGGTAAAAGAAATTCCACCTGTGGATTCGCCTTTGGTTTAAACACTGCCTCAAGGCACATGAGGACTTTCTGATACTGCCTGCTGCGAAACAATAAAGAGGACATATAAGATTATAAAATCAAGTATAGTACAAAGAAATTCACGGGGCAGAGAGATGTGAAAGAGGCTGACAGGAGAGAGCAAGATAGGGGGAAAGGGAAGGTTTGCAAGACAGAGACATTAAATAGAACTTAATGGAGAGATGCAAAATGACAGGTGGGATAACGGCCTGGGAGATATACAAATAACAATAAAAAACAAGCATTTACAATGCAACGGTTTCGCCTTTGCAAAAGTTAGAGCTATTGGCATTGTAAATGACAAAAATTGTATTTATGTGTTGGTTTTGAAAACAGATAAATAAATGGCATTGTCATTTACAATGTCAATAGCTTAATCTCTCGCAAATGCCACACACACAGAGCCCCCCCACACACACACCCACACAGAGCCACCCACACACACACAGAGCCCCCCCAGACACTGCGAGCCCCCCCAGACACTGCGAGTACCCTACCGTTTTTAGTCTCCTGTTTATTTTTTGAAACGTTCTATTAAGTGACCCGTTTCTCATGTAAAGTAACTGGTCCTATAGTACAGCGCTCTGACACCTTTGGGTAATGTCCGCGCTATATAAAAATGCACTAAATAAAAAAAACTCAGTGCTTAGTTTCTTCCGGAGTCTGCACCTCTCTGTTCAGGTGTGTGTGTATATATATATATATCGCTCTGGTGTATGTTCCGGATTATGGATTCTAGCGTTTACTCCGTGGTCTGGATTCCAGCATTTCCCCTGTGTCCTCCTGGTGTGTAACCTTCCGTGCCGGTGTATTCTGGAGTTTATTGCACACATTCTTCAGGCGCAAACATACCCACAACAGCCACACATTCATCCTGCACGACACACACACATGCATTCAGAGAAATACCCTATATACTGCCTGAGCTCCCAGCATGATTAGTCTCCTTGCTGGATACATAGCCATGCATATTCACACACATACAGCCATCCAGAGGCATAATAATAGTGCAAGAGCCCTAAGCAAAGTAACGTAACCCAGTAGGACTCCGTGGAGTATTGACTCCATTGTGGGGGGGGGCAATGGACCTCTCACTCACCTGTGACCTCCTTCTTATTACACTGCATTTGCATACTAGTGTACTAGTGATAGCGACACAAATTTAATTATCTCAAACACATGCCATGCTGCAAAGAAGTGCACCGATCCTTCGGAAATAACCCGTGAAAGAAAAAAATACACCTCACGCAGATAAACAAATCCACAAAAGCAATTTATCAGAGGCAAGTAAAAAGCGAGCTGAACAAAAATAGACATGCTGCCACAGACATTGGACCCAGTGTGATTAACTTACTGAGTTCAGCTTATTTTTTCACTGTAAATTCGGGCGTTTTTTGTTATGTATTTATGATGGTACTCGTAACATAAGTACTGTGAAAAGCAATACACCTCGCCAGTGATATCTACCGGTTTTGCCAATGCTTTTTTTTACCAAGATGGCAATCCTTAATGCAGGCCCATCTGCAGCAGCTGTCAATTTAGTTATATTTATAGAAACACTTTTCAGGGATGCCTGCTGCCATGCATGCACACTTGCAGGCAGCCATCTTGGAATAATAAACCAAATCTTTTTTAAATTAGTCTGGCAGAAGCAGCTGTGTGTGCCGTTCAGAGAGTCGGTGAGAAAGTAGGACCTGGTCTGCAATGCAAGCTCTGACATCATTAGTCTGTCACTGACATCATTAGTGGGAAAGTACATGCCATCCCATTAAAATACTCCTTGGGCAGGACAAACACAATAGAGGGGAAATGCAAATAATCAGAAGCAGTGAAGTGGCATATGGCCAGAAAAAATATTCAGTCAGGAGCAAGGGGCTGAATCAAAGACTGCTCTACGTTCAGCAGATTATTAACTATTAAGGATAGCAAAAAAAATGCACATGGAATACATAAGTTTTAAGCCACGGACCTTAAATATTCAGAATCACCAGAGACTTCTTCACATTTTCTGCTGATGCCCAAATAAAGTACTCGAGGTGTACATTATACATTTTTCGGCAGCGCAAAACCCTGGAACTAAAATCTACTCAAAACTACTCGCTAGTCTTCAGTGATACAAGGAAAATCTATATCATTAAACCAAACCCACTTAAGCCATGTGTTTTTACAAATCCTTGCTTTCAGTCACTCCACTTGATTCTTTCAGCGTGGCTAGACTACAACTCCCAGAATGCTGTTTTGAGGATGATGAAAGTCCGAGCTGTAAACAAATGGAACAAAGGTGTCTGTTAATTATTGAACAAAGACCGAGGGTCTCTCGGTTTTTGACTCAACCTGCGTCAAGGGGCATAGAACAAATTCATCCCATTCTTTATGACAATTTTTTTTTTATCAGACAAATGCGCGAATCTTAACTGAATGTTTAATGTGAATCTAAAGGCCGAGGAGACCAGTGTGGCACAAACGAGTTCTACCTCGATTCTGTGAAGAAATTCAGCACACCGAGAAGGTGCGTGCTGCGATGAACAATCACTATTTATTGTATACGGTTAATCCACACCTTTCACAAGTGGATTTTTTTTCTATTTAAAACAGGACGAGGAAATAAACCATAGTTTGAGTATAAAGATAATGCGCCTCTGCAAACTTGTACACCCAGAGCTCCTTCCCGCCTGAAGTTAAATTTATACAGAAATAGCTGGTGGTGTGTATGAACAACTCGTGACAAAAGTAAATACACAATCACACCTACTACTAGAGAGTAAAGTAGTAATAAGAAAAACAAGCATTTACGACGCATTTACACACAGGCTCAGGACGGGGGGGACGGGCTCACGGACAGCGGGAGGGGGGGGGGGGGGGGGGCGGGAACGGCCAGCACTCGCCTGGACCTGGACTTCCTCATTTGCACACGTGCTCAGGGAGGGGGGACGGGCTCACGGACATCGGGGGGGGGGGGGGCGGGAACGGCCAGCACTCTCCTGGACCTGGACTTCCTCATTTGCACACGTGCTCAGGGAGGGGGGACGGGCTCACGGACAGCGGGAGGGGGCGGCGGGAACGGCCAGCACTCACAGGACGAGGAAATAAACCATAGTTTGAGTATAAAGATAATGCGCCTCTGCAAACTTGTACACCCAGAGCTCCTTCCCGTCTGAAGTTAAATTTATCCGTAAATAGCTGGTGGTGTGTATGAACAACTCGTGACAAAAGTAAATACACAATCACACCTACTACTAAGAGAGTAAAGTAGTAAGAAGAAAAACAGGCAACGGAGAGTGAAAAGGGAGGGGGGGGCGGGAACGGGCACACGGGGCGGAACGGACAGCGGGAGGGGAGGGGGGGCAGGAAACAGAGCTCACGAGCCAAAGTACATAACAGCAATTTGATGGAACGGCGACTACGAGAAAACACGCCCACCTTCTCCACTTCATTGTGCACGCCTGAAATTTGTTACCGTTACTACTGTTTTCAAAATGGACCCAGAACCATTTTCACTATTACTATGCATAAGCTTGGTGTACTGGTTACTTGCTCAGACCCAAATTCAACATCATAACTCACTGTACAGTCCTCAACAGCGGGAGGGGGGCGGACACGGACAGCGGGAGGCAAGTCTGGAACAGAGCAACAGGTCGTTTCGCGATTCGGGGCGTGTTTGCGTGCTCTCCCCTTCCCATTGGCTGGAAGGTAAAAATCCAGCCACTGGGAAGAGAAGAGGGCGTGACTTAAAAAAAGACACTGAAACGCCCCCGAATCGCGTCAAGGCGGGCCCTGAACTCAGTGACGCTCCTCTCCTCCAATGGCTGGCCAGCATTTACGAGGCCAGCCAATGGAGAAGAGGGGCGTGTTCAGGCCCCCATACTACTAACAAAAGATTTCGGCTCCGCCCACCCACTGCTTACGCAGTGGGACGGTAGCCGAAACCTAAAAAAGAGCCCACAGGAGAGAGTGCAATAGAGAAGGGGATTTGTAGACAGAGAGAAAGAAAGGAAAAGAGAGAGCAAATGTGAGAGACTGAGTGAAGCACATAGGTAGAATGAGCGACACCAAAAGTAGACTTAGAGAGAAAAGGGAAGAACTATTAGAGGGGCAAAAAGTGATAGGGAGAACAAGAGAGCTGCACACATCAAGTAAGAAAGGGGAATAGAGAGAATCAAAGGCATTTGATTGAATTCCTGCAACTTTTCCAGATTCAGATCAAGTCTCTACCCACGATACAAAAGACATCAAGTACGAAGTATTATGCAATCCCCAAACACATCGCTTGCAAAGAGGTACCAGAGTGACAATCAAAAGAGTGAGAAACATGGTTCCTTGAAGGTGAACAGAAGCCTCCAGACACAATGGTTGCAAATGGTTTTCTGACTCATGGCCTTCTATAATACAGGATATTCAGGGATTTGGGGGGGGGGGGAGCACAGACTAAAGGACCGATAGGTGAGTAACACATTCAGGCAAATGCATAGGCCTGAAGATCATATGAGGAGACTTGCGGGTGAGTTGCAACGGAATAATATGTTTAATGGTGCGTTTAGTCTTGGCCACTGCTACCAACCCCGCGAGCTTAGAATGCTTAATTTATAAGAGATTTCTCCTAAAATTACTCCCGATATGATATTAAGCAACGTTTCATGAAAGGTCATTATAAACAAAAGTGGGCCATGTTCGCTTTCGGTGCCCGTGTTCCATAATCCGCTGTCCCCCGTGAGGCAGTGGCCCCCCCTGTTTTGCGCATGAGTACGCATGCGCACATTACGGCCGATGACGTAGTACCACGCCCACCATCATTCTGTGTCATCATCATTGCGCATGCTCTATTCGAACATGGCTCACGTCTCGGGCAGAAAGCGCCCGCGGGGTCCTTGTGCCGACCTCTGTATACAGCCCGTCTCCGTACCCCCCACCTGCCCCGCATTAAAGCTGCTACATATTTATTTAAATGTACGTGTTAAACAAATTCCATTTGGGACAGCTCTCAGCGTATCCCCAGTAAGTGTCCTCAATTCTTTAGCCTTTCCTTGCTATCGGTCCATCTGATCGGCCTCACTCGGACTTCTTCTCAGACCCCTCTCCCTTTCCTGCTGTAATCAAATCTCCATCATAGATGGTGATTAACATGGCATTAATTAAAATTAATTTATAACTGTTCCAGCCTCGTACACCGCCTCGGGCTGCTGGCGGCTCGAGGCTGGGAACAATGTTGGCACAAGGACCCCGCGGGCGCTCTCTGCCCTTCTCTGCCCTGTGACGTAGGGGGTGCAGCCACACACGGGGATACAGTAAATCTCGGAACACCCGGGCCCAATTGTGTTCCCAAACCGACCCTGCCACTGACCTCATTTTCGGGTTAATCCCCGCCCTCTAATTCTCTGCACACAGTTCCCTTGCTTCCACCCACTTCGACCATTGATTGTATTGTAATTGTATTTATGTAGCGCTTACTACCCCTGACGAGGAGTTGAAGCGCTTTTACGGCGAGTAGCACGCTATTCCGAGACCCATAGAGGATTATAGTTGAATTAGTATAGTGAAACATGCAAGTACATTTGAAGTGCACTTGCAACTGACTTTTCTTGGTTCACTAAGGACATTACGGTCTAGAAAGGAGGGCTTAGGAAGCTTTCTTAGTTCTTATTTAAAAACTCCCGATAAACGCCGGCGCCTACTGCAGTGATATAATCTTACCTACGTAGGTGAAAATCTTCCGCATATTTAAAAAATACGCATTTTTTTCGTTTTTCCAACACATCATAATATGAGACAAACAAGACATACTGGACTGCTGGTGGTTTAATTAAAGGGACTGGCCGATACAGGTTTTTAATGGAAGGGATCAATTTATGTCTATATGCACTTCTTTATCTGGAGGCTCAAAGGAGTAAAAGTCACTGCCACCTTACAAATAAAGCCATGTAAAAACATTGAACGTGTATGACCACGCGCACCTTTAACATGTATACTCATTTACGCAGCCGAGATCCGAGCAGGCAACAGCGGTGGCCCGCTGGGGGCGAGGGACGATGCCGAAGGAAAATTAATTATTTCTTTACTTTTCCCTTGTCCCTCGAAATTCCGTTACCTGCTCGGACGGCGGGCGCGTTACCTGCTCGGACGGCGGCTACATTTAAGTACATAAATAAATAAGGACTTGTACTTTTTGGCGGTCGGGTCTCCGTTTGAATCGCCAAATCAGGTCGACCGCCTCTTTTCAGGGGCAGAGGTGCCAAAGGCACGGGCGACGAGCACCGGCCTATCCCAGCCCGCTCTTTAGTGGCGCAGGCCCTTCGTTGCTTTAACCGGTTCATTTTGGCTTCAAGGTAGGGCAGAAAACTCAGCCTCAAGCCCCTTCCAACGAAGGAAGTGCTATCACTGCAAGTGCATTCCACGACGACAGGGGTCAGACAACGGCTTCGGTAGGGATCACGTGTGAGAAAGAGCCCTAATTAGGTTGAATGTCGGGGGAAGAGGCTGCCTGTCACTTGCGGCCTTGTCCAATGGAAGGCAGGTGGGTGGGACCATTGCGCAACGTCCGCACGGGCGGTCCTAAAGGGTTGGGTGGCTTGTTGTGACTAACCTTCTAGTGCGTGCGTGGTAAGATGTAGAGGTTCAGTATTCCGAGTCAGGGTAGGTCGTTTATGTTTTTAAAGGTCATACTTGGCTGTATTTTACATTTTTGGAGAATGAGGAAGAAACCTTAAGGCATTCATTTGGTGCATTGGTGTACACGGGGCTGGCCTTTACCCTAGGTACTAAGTGTTTATATTGCTTGCGTGTCTCATTTTAGCTACATGTATATTTATTACAGTTAGAGTTGTGTCCATTTAGTGAGATAGATTTCAGAACTTACATATTTTTTTCAATATAATGGACTAGAAATACATTTAATTCTGCTGCAATGCTCCTAAAATGTATCTCCTCGGAGTTGTAAAGTTCCTCGTGTCTATGTGTTAGTAAATCATCAAAAACATTTTTTTTAACTTTGCATTCCGGGAATGTGTAGCCACGCTAAAATTTGAACTACTAATCCCAGAATGCAAATTACTGCGCGAGCCATTTCTCTCTTAGGCCATGTACAGCTGTCATGTCTCTATCCCCTTAAATTTCCTGGTGGCTAATGACATGCAATTTTTGTTGTTGTTGCAGAAACCTAGTATGACATTCGTAGTATTTGTATTTAATGCGCTAAGCATACTAGTAGAGTATTAGTCTCCGAGTGATAATGATGCACGTTCTAACAACTACTAAAGCATTGTACACATATTCTTTACTCACTGTGGTGTGGCCGATTTTAAAATCGTAGAACAGAAGCAAAAGCTTACTGTTTCAAACCATTTCAGGCAATGGTATTTTTGTTGTTTTGACATTCTTTCCTTTTCTCTTACCTCACTGTTTACAAACCTTGCTCGAAATATTTTGCTATAGGTGCATCATTTAGGGTTTGAGATTAAAAGAGTGTCTGGCCGCCAGAGCCCTACTGTGCGAGACACAATTTGGGAAGTAGTATATTAGACAAGCATTTTCAATGCAACGGTCTCGGCTTTAGTTAACCCCTTCCAGTCTGATGACGAGCTGGGCTCGTCATGGCGTAGCCTCTTCGCACGCTGATGACGAGCCCAGCTCGTCACGTAAAGTGCGATTTAAAAAATCTCAGCGTGCGAGCGGAATTCCGCTAGCGCGCATGAGGTTAAGCTTAAGCAATTCTGTTTGTAATTAGGTAGCTTTTAGCTTTGCTTTTATTAGTGTTTTTTTAAACGTTTATGTACATACCATATATATGTATGTATATGTATGGATGCATACGTATTGGTATTTATATAGATATGCAGATGTTTATATCTGTATGTGTATATATATATATATATATATATATATATATATATATATATATATATATATATATATATATATGTGTTTCACCTCTCAAGTAGTAAAACCACAGGTGACGAGACTGTGTGCTGACCAAAGAATTTTATTTCAAACAGACCTCGGATGCGTTTCGCCTGACCAGCAGGCTTGTTCACCGAAGCTTCAATTCATTGCAGTCGCCATTTTAAACAGTGTAACCACAACCAGTCATGTGATCAAAACTACCATTGGGAAGACAGTGAAAAAAGACCCGTAGTTTTTACGACTAAATGACACAAGCATTGATTCACGCTTTCATATCGGCCCGGGAATTCGAATTATTACAAAATTAATTCAGTGCAATCAGAGTACACAAAACATTAGTAGGTTAATAAAAGACATTATTGGTAAATTTTAGCAATTGTTGTCCTTTTAGATATACTCTCTGAATACCACACAACGCTAGTGGGAGAATGCCGCTGCTCCAATGCTATTATTTTGCACTTCTTGGCCCGTGTATGGTAATGTCCTGGTCTCGCCCCAGTGGGCAAGAACGTCTCTGTATGCCTTATATTTAAATTGTTACCCGAATTCCCACCCGAGTTATTTCATATTGCCCAAGTGGGCAGGTACTGCTTACTGTCCCCAGAAAAAGTGCCCGTGAATTGTGAATCCATAGTGCTAAGACATGTCGTGCAGAAATAGACATTAAATAATTAAAATGAGGTTACCGCCACTCTTTATCCATTTTCTGTATTTACACAAAATTTGTAGCCTATTGGGACTTAGGACCTGCACCTCTCCCTACAGGTGTGTATTAAGATATTCTTCAAGATTCAGTCCTCCCGGGGCCTTCGAATTGAGCTCTAAAATGTACCTAGATTCGAAGCGTCTTCGTTTTTTTAGTCTATCACTGCCTCTAACATTTTTAGGCACACAGTCAATTACAAAATAGCAGAGCCCTGCTTTGTTTTTGCCATGTTTTTCTTCGAAGTGTCGAGCCACCGGGTATGTTTTGTCAGCATTACGGATGGCTCGCATATGCTGCAGGATTCGCATATGTACCGGGTGTATCGTGCTGCCCACGTACCTCAGGCCACATGGGCACTGAAACACGTAGACAGCATAATCTGTCTTACAGATAAAGATTCCCCTGATTTGCTTTATTCTTTTAGATAGACCCACAGCGTACGTTTGAGTATTAACTCCTAATTTACAGGCCTTGCATTTTGTGCATTTTATAAACCATGGTTTCTTTTTTAGCCAGTCTGTCCCTCCTCCTTTTGGTTTTGGTTTAGGGGGCAGCATGTTAGACACAAGCATTTGCTTGAAGGATCTAGCCTTCCTAAATGTTATAGCCAGTCTCTTCTGGACTAGGTCTTGTAGGATAGGGTCATTCGCAATCAGGTGCCAGTGTCGGTTTAAGATCTTTCTCACATCTTTGTGCCTCTTGTTGTACGCTGTGATCATTCTAACCTGAGTGGATTCGTTTTTCTTTTTATCTAGGGGTTTGCTTTAATTAAACAGGATTTATTCTCTGCTACGTTTTTTTGCCTTTTTAATGCAGCCCTTAATGTTCTCCTGGGTATAACCTCTTGCAGTGAACCAGGTGTTGAGGGTCACAAGTTCTTTCTCCAGAGTCTCTTGGTCACTGCAATTTCGAATGGCTCTTAGGCTTTCACCATACGGAATGCTCCTAACTAGGTTAGTTGGATGGAAACTCGCCGCATGAAGCAGCGTATTTCCCGCTGTGGGCTTCCTATAGAGGTTGGAATGAAGTTTCCCATTTTTGACAAAAATGGTAAGATCTAGGAAATTTAGTCAGGTGGCACTTACGTTACTCGTGAACTTCAAATTAAGATTGTTAGTTTGAAGTTTCTTAATGAAGTTCTGGGCACTCTCCTCTGTTCCCTTCCAGATCAGGAATAGGTCGTCTATATACCTGCTCCAGTGGAGGATATTTTCCTCCCACTCCTTCTGGAATTCCGCTAGGACCACCTGCTCCTCCCACCAGCCCATATGCAAATTAGCATAGCTGGGAGCGAAGCAGGTTCCCATCGCGGTTCCACAGATCTGTTTGTATAAAATGGTGTCAAAAAGGAAATAGTTATTGTTCAGGCAAGTCGATATCATGGTTAGCAACATTTGTGTATGGAGCCAGAGGTTAATTGGGCGTTCTTTTAGGAAGTGTTTTATGGCTCGCAGGCCGTCTTCATGTCTAATGCTGGTATATAAAGTGGTAACGTCAATAGTTACCAGCAAGAGGTCTTCCTCCCATGGTAGGTCATAGATTTTTCTCAAGAAATCACTAGAGTCTTGGATAAATGAGGGGAGTTGCTTGACCAGAGGACATAGAAATGAGTCGATAAATGTAGATGTACTTTCTAGCACCCTCCCTATCGCAGAGATAATGGGGCGGCCTGGCGGGTTAGCTGTATGTGACCCGGTCCCTGTTTCACCCCCGCCTGGACTGTGCCCCCCTGAAACCTTACCGTTGTCAAGGACTTCCCACTCACGCACTTTTAGACAACCCCCTCGGGTCCGTAACAGTG
This sequence comes from Lissotriton vulgaris, assembly GCF_964263255.1. Classification (NCBI taxonomy): domain Eukaryota; kingdom Metazoa; phylum Chordata; class Amphibia; order Caudata; family Salamandridae; genus Lissotriton; species Lissotriton vulgaris. The sequence continues at coordinate 1,098,755,394 of NC_141695.1, forward strand.
TCAGAACGAACAGCATGACCCACAGTGCCCCGCCCCTCTCTTTGTTCCAGGAACCTATCACCGGGCCTCAGGCACCGGAAGTACGTCACCGTGAACTCGGAAGTCCCACCTCCGAGGCAGCGACAGCACCAGTGAAAAGCGAACGCCACTGTGAGGACGAGGTCGGAGCATTGTGGCAGGATACTCAGACTGGTGTTGGAGAGCGAGAGGAAGAGCAAGCCGAAGAAGACGAGTGGTCGGAGGACTGGTGGAGCCCTTGAGGAGGTGGCTGAAGAGCGGCCGTAGCTCAACTGGAGAGCTACGGCGGACCGCGTGAGTAGCGTAAACCTCCCCGTGAGCACGCTAGGTGTTCAGTGTATATATTGTATAGCTCTCTCACCTTTAGGCACTTGTCGCACGATAACTGCACTGTGATTATTGTAAGGCACTTCACCTTGCAAACGCCCCTCTTCCCGCCACCGTCACCCTAACACTCTTTTCTCTGACCTACTTCCCTGTCTTCCGTACGTTCCTCTTCCCCATAGAACCCTACCTCACTAGTCCGTCTTTTCTTCCCACGCACGTCCCGGTGTCGGTGTCAGCCTACGATTGAGACCCAGTTCGGTCTAACGGTCCCTTCTCTCTCTCTTATTGCCCTCCGAGGTACCTCCCCAGCAACGGAGACGAAGAACATCCCGAGACCCGGCAACAGAAGATCGTCGACCAGGAAGAACCACCCCGTCTTACCGGACTACCTTTGTCATCCTGTCTATTGACTTTCGTACCAATAAAACTCAACTATAGCCCACTATATCCGGCCTCCTTGCCTGATTTTCCGGCCCGCGACACCCCCACGATCACACTGTACTTTTGTGCACCTTAGGTATAAGGTAAAACACTGGGGTTGTAGGGTTAGTAATTTTTTGAAATTTCAGCTCTTCAAGGGAGATGAGGCTCTGATGATACCAATCTTTGCAGTTGCCTATTGTATAAATCAAATTGATGGTTCATAGCTGCCGCTGTAGTTTTTACATAATTACAGCGATTATTCAACTGCTTATATGCCTCGCTTAAATATTGCCCTCTGTCCCAGAGGACAACATTTCCCCCCTTGTCAGCGTTCCTTACTATACAGTTATGATCTGATTTGAGTTTAGTAACCAACACTGAATACTCTTTTTCTTGCTGGGTTAAATTTTTATGTTTTACACTTGTGCATTTTTCTAGATTTTGCAAGTCATTAACCACCAGTTCATGAAAAATATCGACAGTGTCCCGTAAGCTCAAAGGGGTAAACTTCGAGCTGGGTCTGAAGTCTGTAGGTACAGTTTTATTGATATTAATGTCCTGCTCCTTAGCAATCATTGTTGCTTGGCTACTGGTCGCTTCGCAGAATTCTCCGGCATTATGGTTGGCATTTTGCGAGGGTTCATCCGTCTGGCTGATGACTGGAGAATCATTGCCACGTAGGTTGAGTAGAAGGTCCATGTCAGCCACTGAAAGGTTATCATCGATATTTAAATCATCGTGATGGGTATTAAGCGCAGTTTTATGATGTTGTTTATTCAGCGCAAAGAACTTTTTCAGCTTGAGATTCCTTACGAATTTATACGTGTCGATTCGTGTGTCCACATAGTTGAAATCTGCTGGTGGGCAGAAGGAGAGACCTAGTTTCAATACTTTTTCTTCTTTAGGTGTGAGGGTGATGTTAGTGAGATTCATTATTGTAGTGTCCTCTTCTGGCGTGTGGCCAGCTATTTCTTCGGCTTGCTTGGCGCAGCGCTGGCTTTGTTTGCTCCTTTTGCACCTCCTGCACCTCTGCCTTTTCCTTTTGGTTTCCCGCCGTAGTTGACTCTCCGCATGGGTCTGAGGTTGAATCTCCTCTCCTCCTCTAAAAAAGCGAATTCATCTATCACTGAAGGGACCGTTTGCTTGTTCGGTCTACTTTGCCCTTCCTCCAAGTCTGTGTCTACCTCCGAACTGAGGAGGCTACTCTGATCTGATTGAGGATCCGATCTAGTGGATTTAGGATTCAGGCGTTGTTTGCGCATAGTGTCGAATTTCTTGGCGAAAGTGTATATTTGGCCTCACTCATAGTCCCGTTTATCCCTTAAGAACTTTTCTGCTTTCCTTTCTGTTATTGTTAGCTCCAGTTTTTTAAGACGTTCTGTCATGTCTTTTTTGAATTTGTTGATCAGATCCTGGTCGGGTTCCTTTTCTAACACAAGTTGGATTTGATCTATTTCAGTTAACATTCTTTCCCTATCTGATTCAGCATATTTAATCAGGATTGCTAACATTAGGAGGATGAGTCGTGGTTGTTATCGGCCCATTCTCGTAGCATGTTGGGATCGGGCTCTTCATAGGTAGGCGCCACCATAATCCTTAAGCCACGTGGTATCCTTTTGACTTCTAAGTATCGTTGAAGGGATTTTTGTTCCCACCATTTTGATAATTCTCCACGTTTGAGCTTCTCAAGTCTCTTTAGTCTTGCCGCTACATCAGATGTTTTAGCGGTTGTTTCTCGTGTTGCTGGTTTGGCGCTTGCTACCCGTGTGTCATCGAAAATGGAGAGGGCGGTTTCCTCTCGCTCCTGAAGTTCTTGGGCTGACATGTTTATTGACAGAGAATACATATATATGTATGCATATATATGCATTTTATGTACATGAATGTTTTACAAACACTAATAAATGTAAAGCTAAAAAGCCACCTGTTTACAAACAGAATTGCTTCAAGTGTAATAAAGATGAGATCTATTGCATTTTGAATGTTTTTTCACTAGTGCCTTTAGGAAAAGAGTAAAGGATTGGAGTGATGTCACACTGTTTTTTCAGTGTGAGTAGTAGAGAATGATTAGTAGTGAGTAGAGACTAGAGTAGTAGAGTAGTAGGTAGAGAGTAGTAGGTAGAGAGTGAATGGTAGAGAGTGAGTAGTAGAGAGTGAGTAGAGTAGTAGAGAGTAGTAGTAGAGTGAGTAGTAGCGTGAGTAGTAGAAAGTGAGTTGAGTAGTAGAGAGTAGAGTAGTACAGAATAAAATGAGTAGTAGAGAGTGAATAGTAGAGTGGGTAGTGAGAGTAGTAGTGAGTGAGTAGAGGCTAGAGTAGTAGAGAGTAAATGGTAGTGAGTAGTAGAGTGAGTAGAGAGTAGAGTAGTAGAGAGTGAGTAGTAGAGAGTAAGTAGTAGAGAGTGAGTAGAGAGTGAGTAGTCGAGTGAGTAGTAGAGAATGAGTAGAGAGTGAGTAGTTGAGTGAGTAGTAGAGAATGAGTAGAGTAGTAGAGAGTGAGTAGGAGAGTGAGTAGTAGAGAGTGAGTAGTAGAGAGTGAGTAGTAGAAAGTGAGTAGTAGAGAGTAGTAGAGTGAGTAGTAGAGGGTTAGTAGAGAGAGTAGTAGAGAGTGAGTAGTAAAGAATGAGTAGAGAGTGAGTAGTTGAGGGAGTAGTATAGAATGAATAGAGTAGGAGAGTGAGTAGTAGAGAGTGAGTAGTAGAGAGTGAGTAGTAGAGAGTGAGAAGTAGAGAGTGAGTAGTAGAAAGTGAGTATTAAAGAGTGAGTAATAGAGTAGTAGAGTGAGTAGTAGAGGGTTAGTAGAGAGTGAGTAGTAAGTGAGTAGTAGAGAGTGAGTAGTAAAATGAGTAGTAGAGAGTGAGTAGTAGAGAGTGAGTAGTAGAGGGAGTAGAGAATCTCGCACACACACAGTGTCTCACACACACACAGTGTCTCACACACAGTCTCACACAAACAGTGTCACATATACAGAGTGTCATACACACAGTCTCACACAGTCTCTCACACACAGTGTCTCACACACAGTGACACACACAGTGTCTCACACACACACAGTGTCTCACACACACTGTCTCACACACACACACACACACAGTCTCACACACACACACAGTGTCTCACTCACACAATGTCACACACACACAGCCTCACACACAGTGTCTCACACACACAGCCTCACACACAGTGTCTCACACACACACAGCCTTACACACACACAGTGTCTCAAACACACATACAGTGTCTCACACACACACACAATGTCTCACACACAGTGTGACACACACAGTATCTCACACACACACAGTGTCTCACACACACACACAGTGTCTCACACACGACTCTCCGCTCTTGTCCCCCACCCCCCTATACCTTCTGTTCCTACCCTGCCCAGTCTCCAACCTTGCCCCCTCCCCGGATCTCTTGCTGTCCGTTGCCAGCCTGCTCTGCCTTCCTTCACTACCAGGCCCCCTCCCTCCCCCGCAGCACCGCCAGGCAGCCCTCTGTGCGAGCAACGGGGGGCCGCAGCCCAGACATGAATACATGCCCTCACCCAACACCTCTCCTCCATGCGAGACGCCAGAGTGAGGGGTGGGGGTTAGGGAAATCGCACATACTCGTAAGAGAGAGGGCATTGAGAAGCTGGACATCTGCCGGGGAGGGGGAGGGGAAGAGCCCTGTTGCAACCTCCGCAGTAAGTCCGTCCGTTTGTAGTCCGTCCCTCGGTTATACTTAGTGTGCCTCACTGCCTCACGGTTGAAGGTGCGAGGTGTCTGTGTCTTCCTTTCTGGCCTTCTCATCCCGCCCCACGTCCAGCCTCTCATGAAAGAGTTAGAGTAGGGCATTAACTCCGCATTAAAGCCTCGTGAATCACAGGCCTTGAATTTAGACTGTGACTGCAGAGGCGGGGGTCTGCTGTCCCTCGCCGGCCTCCTTACCACCCCAGCCCTTTCAGTACAATTCAAACAAATTCTGCTGGTATTGCTGCTTCAAAGCCTTGTTGCATGTCTTCTTAGGTGGGACCCCAGTCGCTGGATTTTAAACCTTCACCGAGTGAGACACATGAAGTATGATATGCTGTTTTACACTAGAGCAGAGAACGGACGGGGAAGGGACAGCAGAGAGCGGACGGGAAAGGGAGAGCAGAGAGGGAAAGGGAGACCGAGAGAGAGAGAAAGAAAAAGAGCAAGAGATAAAGATAGGGAAAAATATAGAGAAAGAGCAGCAAGAGAGCGAACAAGAACGAGCAGACACTGGAGAAAGCGGGAAAGAAGGGGAGAGACAGATTGACAGAGTGAGAAAGAAATGATGGAACAAATGGCGGGGTAGACGAGCGATTTCGAGAAAGACCCCATAACTGAATGCCTCGGTTTTACTTAGTGTGCCTCACTGCCCCACGGTTGAAGGTGCGAGGTGTGTCAGTGTCTCCCTTTCTGGCCTTCTCTTCCCGACCCACGTCCAGCCTCTCATGAAAGAGTCAGAGCAGGGCGTTAACTCTGCATTAAAGCCTCGTGTATCACAGGCCTTGAATTTAGACTGTGACTGCAGGGGCGGGGGTCTGCTGTCCCTTGCCGGCCTCCTTACCACCCCAGCCCTTTCAGTAGGATTAAAAAACAATCTGCTGGTATTGCTGCTTCAGGATTCCAGTTGCAAACCTGTTGGCAGCTGTGCAAAGCCTTGTTGCATGTCTTCTTAGGTGGGACCCCAGTCGCTGGATTTTAAACCTCCGCTGAGTGAGACACATGAAGTGTGATATGCTGTTTTACACTAGAGCAGAGAACGGACGGGGAAGGGAGAGCAAAGAGCGAAAGGGAGAGCGAGAGAGAGAAAGAAAAAGAGCAAGAGATAAAGATATTGACAATATAGAGAAAGAGCAAATAAGAGCAGCAAGAGAGCGAGCAAGAACGAGCAGAGAGAAAGAGCACGGGGGAGAGAGAAAGAGTAGAAAGAGAGAAAGCCGGAGGGGGTAAACCCCTTCAAGATACAAGCGCAAACCTGGAGCAGTGACATGCGCTCCCAAGCCCCCCCCTCTGCACCGCGCTCCTCTCTCCAGCTGTAAACAAACTCCCTTGCATGTAAACGTGACTCATTCAACCTGTGCATTTCTAGTTGAGTAATAGTTATAGCGCGTGCCACATAGAGGCTGCATTTCGTAGTGCTGTAGGTAACGTGAGTGCAGTCAGAGCGGCGCTTGTTTGATGGCATCGAAGCACTTCAGATGCCCGGGGAGGCATGATGTGGAAGCGTGTAGGCGTGCCCTCGAACTGTGGTGTAGAAGAGTGTGTGATTTGGGGGAGGGTGATTGGGAAGGAGGGGAAATACACAATTATGGGTTATGGGGTGGATTGTGTCGATCCTAGAGCCGGAGGGAGGTTTCAGGGCAGAAAGTCTGCAGTCTGTCAGCGGCTCTGCAATGCTGGCTGTTTGTGCCCAAGGTGACATCTGAAGATACGCACTCATCTAGCACTCAGACTCAGTAGAGCATTAAATGTGCAAAATTTTGCTTGCCTGCAGCTGCGGGGGCTGTGTTCGCTAAGGCTTTGAGGGGTGGACCCAGGCAGGTACAGAGCATGTCCTGACTTTGCTACAGCTCTGGAGAGAGGGAGGAGCGGCGGCTACAGCCCGAGCCAGCGTCATGGCTTCTAGCAGCACAGCGTCACCGGGGGAGCGGGCTGCCAGCCCCCGATGCTAGAGAGAGAGGGGGGAGACAACTGGGTGCCGAAACACAGGTACTACCACCCCCCTGCCGTTCGCGCAGAAAGTTACAGCAGTGAGGCACTAGCCTGCCCCCTCGGCGCTGTGATTGCCCCCACCCAGTTCCCATCGGAGGCTCACTCTGTTCTCGAGTTGTGCGATGACATAGCGCCTGTGCCACTCTTACACCATTTCAAAGCACGAAAGAGGAGCAAAAGAGGCACTTTTAGAGGGAAAAGGCGGGTAGAGATACTGAAAAAATACTACAGGAATACCATCAAAAGTGCGGCTTCCTTTGCTGCAGCTCTGGAGAGAGGAAGGAGCGGAAGCTACAGCCCCAGCCAGCGTCATGGCTAAGCCCCGTCCTTTTCAGACTGGGCGCCCAACTTCCTGCTGGGGTAAAATGTTCCTTATCTTCTTTATGGGGCCATCTGGACCCATAAAGAAGATAAGAAACCTTTTACGCCAGCAGTAAGTTGGGGAAGTCAATCTGAAAAGGATGGGGCTTAGTGAGAAAGAAGAATGTCACTAGGACCTCTTCTCCAATGGCTGGCCACCGTTTAGGAGGCCAGCCAATGGAGAAGAGGGGGGGAGCTTAACCTCGCTAGTGATGATCTCCTCTATCTCAATAAATCTCGCCAGCTCGGCTGCGCATGTCTGCGCAGTCTTTAGCAGGCCGAGACCTAAAAAAGACATAAATCACAAGTGTGCCTTTGAAACCACACGGCCTCGGGTGACTAAAATCCTTTTACCGCACCCTGTGAGGTACAAAAGTGAAACTCAAAGACATTAAAACCACTCAAAACGAGCTTGTGTTGAGCTCCCTGAGTTGAGAATCTTAGAATGAATTGGGACCAAGGAGGAAGTTCAGTGCTAATCGCTTTTTTAATTTGTCAGCTTTTTACGACACCATGAACCGTTCAATTCTGTTGGCTCATTTGGCAAACTATGGCATGCAAGGTAATTCATTAGACTGGTAAATATAATTTCTTATTGATCGCTATCATTCCATCGTTCGTATACTACATTGCGGTTTGGCTCAAGGGATTGTTAACAAACTCGATTGTTTTTAATATCTATGTTGGCCCAGCTTACTTGGGGCTGATGTATCTGTAATAAATAATAATATTGTAATAGGGTATAAACAGTGTGCTTATCTTTCTAGTTTAATAGCAGAGATCAAAATACATCAGCCTAGTTTTTAAACCAGTCAACTGTTTCTCCCCCTACTTGCACTGCTAGCATTCAATACACACAGGAATATCTAAAAAGAATGTTTTTCTCCTCGGCATAGCTCTCACCGGGTAGGCTTCTACCAGCAAAACAGCATCTTTAATCTAAGCGACATGTTTATATGTGGAATTTTCGTACATCCCCATAACTTTATGTGGGAATTAAACTATACTAAACAATTGGGAATATTCAAATGTTGTTTAATACCATCAAAGTTTCAAGACAAAATGTATGGAGAAGTGCTATACTGAAATGCTATACTGAAAGTGAGCATAGCCTTTGACTATAGCCAGTACTAAAAGTAAGTGAAGCCAGCTTGATCTTCTAGTTACAAAAATGTGTTTCCCCACTAGCCAAGTTTGTGTACAACTGTTTGCTGTGTAATCCATGCACCAGCCTTAGTTAGGTTGCATCTGCCTCGCTGTGTGATGTTTGCATCGGCTCATGTTAGGCTAGAACTTCCTTGATGAGTGAACACCAGCTTGAGTTGGGCTGCAGCTGACTACAAGTGCCTTGGTGTGTGAACACCAGCTTGAATTGGGCTGCAAGGGACTTGCTGTGCAATCTGAACACTGGTTTGAGAAGCGCAGCTACTGCCTTATCACATGCTTTATTGCCAACTAGTTTATCTGTCGCACGTTGCTGCGATCTCAGAAGAAAGGAAATTTAAGGAAACTTGTTATGATAACATTCAATTTACATTGTGTCATTTTTATTGAAACGTATTCATTTTAATATGGAAAACATTTTAAAGTGTTTTTTTTAATTCTGTTTATTTATTCGAGTGCTTGTGGATACATAGTATTTTTTTGTTTTTTCGTCTGGTGCGTACACGAATAAATCGGGAGGTTTTCCTACGCGTGAGCTGGCCACATACATTTGTCCATGTGAGAAGCACGTATTCTCCAAATCTAGTCCACACACTTACAGCGATTGTCCTTGTGCTTTGTTGATGGTCATTGTAAAAGCAAGTCGCACCGTAAACTGTAAATGTTCAGTATTGAAAGTTTATGAGGGCCCTGGGGGGCCAAGGGGAGCCGATATTTAACAATTTTTTTTTAAATTTTTTTTTGCCAGAAACCTTCGCGGGAGTGTACTCAAAAACTTTAAAAAAAAAAATTTGCCAGAAACCTTCGCGGGAGTGTACTCAACAACTTCCCAACGTTTCATGGCGATCGGATGAATGGTGTGGTAATGCATAAAGGACAAACAGACATACTTTCGTTTTTATATATATCCGCATCGCTGCGGCGGCTTTTCCCGCTGTGTGCGGCAAAATTCAAAGAGCCGTGTTTCATGACGAGCTCAGCTCGTCATCAGCACACGACCACCTTGGCTGATGACGAGCTGAGCTCATCATCCGCAGCAAAGAGGATATAGATGGTCCAGAAGGAGGCTGCAACTGCAGAATGCCTCAGGATTGATGCTTCAGGGCAGTATTTGTCTGTTTCCTAGAGAGGCACACACACCAAAGACATGAGCTGTATCCGGCCTCCCCTGCAACCACTACAAGAACCTCACATGAATACTGTGGGCATACGCCTGCAATTCTTGCTCTTGTCAGAGTTTACTGTGATTATAAGAATCAGGATCATCTGTGTGGAAGAAAATACAGAAGGAGAGAGATGTAGTGCCCACTGGGACATGGTGATGAAGGATTTTACCTTGCATTCTCAATGTGCGTAATATTTAGTATTGCTGTTTGATTAAAAGTACATTATTTTAAAAAAGATGAGCACTGATTTATTGTGCCTGTTGATTGATTATTGAGTTCTGAGCTCGTGCCCCCTCCCACTACCTCCCTGAAAAGCATGTGACTGCTCTCCCACACTACCCTGGGAGTCAAGTGCAGGAAAGGTTGTTTTTCACCTAGGTTGCAGAGCCGTAGTGGGACAGACACCAATGACAAACAACCTCAACCACAAATGATTGGGGCCCACTAGTCTCTGTCGGCTCTGTGACCCTCACCCTCAAGCATGGCCTGACACTTAGTGATTGAGTTGTGGATATTCTGGCCTTATATTCAGACTTGATCTTCAGGAGGAATTCACAGACAAAACAGGAGTAAGACACATTTACTTACAAAAACAAAACGGTGTGAATGTGACCCATAAGCATTAGATTTGACAAATATTGAAGCAGCAAGAAAATGACTTAATTTAATACTGTAGATCCAGTTAAGAATACTGTACATGCCTTTTGAAGCATACATGAATATAACCAGTAAATATTTACTGCCTCTTTTTATTTACTGTTTTTCATAGATTGACAGTTATTCTGTTCCGTCAGTTCAAGGTGACTATCACAGTGAGTCTGTAAATTTAAATCCCATATCACACCAGTAGAGTGGATTCCTACTCCAGTTTTAGCTCCTGCACATTAACAGCCTGACTCACACATGTAAGCCTAGCCTCACTTGTATTCACTCTTGTAGAACTTATGAATCCAAATTCAGACATTTATTTAAAAGTTAGAAATCTACTCTGAAATTTCCTCCTACTTTTCCAGACTTTTATGAGATTGTGTACAATCCTGTGGAGTACACTTGTAAACCTACAAAAGCTGTAGATTACCATTAGTTCTCTAGCTCTCTAGATTGTCTGCTAGGCAGAAAATGTGCTGAAATTCATTTAGCCATTTAGCTAATTTGTGTTTGTTTTCCTTGTGGAGAAAGTTCTTCCCCTTCAGCGCCAAACCTCAGTGAATATTAATAGTTTAATCTTTGTGAATGTCCCCTAAATCTTGTGTGCCCACAATCTGTGTATCATGTTATTTCCCCACTATTTCCTGCCCTAACTTAAATCATTAAAGGGAGTGGACAGTTGAGTAGTAGAAAATGTAATTTTTCCAAATTATATTTAGGAGATACAATCCTTGCCCCGAGGGAGTCGATATTTACTGAAAAATGACAACAGTAGTATATCACATAGTTTTTTGGGGGGCAGGCCTAGCCGTTTTCCACTGCAGCGAAAGTTCCTCTGTATGATTGTCAGTAATAACCAATACGAACCTGGAAGCCCACCCTTTTCAGCCCTGATGCTTACTTCAAGGTTTTGGAGTCAAAGGCAGACAGACAATGCTGTTATCCTGGAGTTTTGATATGTTCCAACGTCTCTCCAGTGCTCTCTGGTACATTTAATTTAGGGAAGATTATAATTATACCATTTATTGTTGAGAGCAGATTTGTGACTAATGATGGGAGAAAAGCATTGACCGCTGCTGGGGCTTTCGATTTAGATTTGCAAGGATCTAGGTGGAGTTATCCAGCGGATGGTATCAATAGTAAATGGTGCTTGAGGGGAAATAATATTCCTTGGTTTTGTTATCCTGGTTGGGAAAATGATTGGGTTATAGCAAAGCTATTTTTCAATCAAAAAGTTAACAATGTTTTAGTCTGACTCAGAGAAGCATTGGTAACCATTGAGGCGAAGTTCAGATATTATGGAGAAGAGAATTTCCAAGCTGTGACTACTCCAAAATGTTTGACCATTCAACCAGTGGGGATTTACATTAGTTGTCAGGTCCCCAATGATACTAATGTTGTAGGTTTCAGTTGGATTGTGAAGGCAAATGTAACGATCACCGATAATGAAGACTTAGTCAGAGATACTTAATGTATATTGTGCAAGGTCAAGGAGATGGGAAGTACGTGTGTCTTTTTAGTCGAGCCTAGAGCAGTGCATGCACAGCTTGCTCGACTTTTAGTAAGGGGCTTTTCAAAGTGCTACCAACAAGCTTTTCCTGGTCTAAAGCTTACCTGCATGTGCGCGTGAACGCGTGCAGCCACCATCTGCCTTTCTTATCTCAATAAGCCTTGTTCTAATGGCTCCTCTGCTCGCACTCCCCCCTCCCTTCTCCCCCTCCCTCCTTGTCAGCATTATTCAGGCTCCTCTGCTTGCACTACCCCCACCTCCACCCTTCTCCCCCCACCCTTCTTGTCACCTCTGCTTGCACTACACACTCCTTTCTCCCCCTGCCCTTCTCGTCAGCTTTAAAAAAAAAAAAAAATAGATTGCTGTGACTCTTGCTGCTCTGCTTGCACTCCCCCCTCCCAATTCTGAAACGGCTCTCTCTGATGAGGGTGGTTTACAGACTTCTCATAGGAGGAGAGGGTTGATTGAATAATAACTAAAAAAGGCTCATTAAGTCTCAATACTTTTGAATCCACTTCAGGCCGTTATTTTAGGGTCACAACATCCTGGATGTCTTTAAAATAAGCCGTCCAGATAGTTAAATAAAATGTTATGCGCTCAGAGAAGTCAGAAGAGAAACGCTTCTGGGCTCCACATGTGTGAATCGTGGTTTCAGAATGGACTCTGTGCAGTCCTACACCTACCATAGGTACCTCAGATTGGCCAGATGAAAATAACAAAAGTAGCAGAAACTATTCTTTAAAAAAAAAATGTTTAAAGTGTGAACTCTGTGGGATGAATCCTGTATCATTCGACTTGTGCATGGCAAGTGTTTATGTTGACATGTTCGCCAGTATGTAGTTCACTACCATCTGGACGGTTATGCGCATTCCCTCGAGACTCAAGCGTAAAGTTACCATTTCCTAATGTATGCGTTTATCCATACTCAGGTATATATTGCGCTATTTTTGTACACCTAGTTTTACGTAATGCACGCTGAAAAATTATAGGGGGAGCTGGAAATGCGTGTCACATTTGCACTCCATGTCATCAGCACCCCATGGGGAGGCCATTGTGTCAGAGGTGCATGTAAACTCTGCCAGTCAATGCGCTCACGTGCTGCGTGAGATCAACCACCGCTGTGTACAAGGACTGAACGCATGCGTAGCACACTGGATTTGTTTCCTGGCTTTACATCACTCTAAATTGACCCCAAAGCAATAAATGACTGTAGTATAACGAATAGTCAGACCCCCCAGGATATAGCGGCATGGATTAGCAAATTTAGCGGCACAAAAATGGAAATTTAGCGGCACAAATATGGAAATTTAGCTGCATTTTATTTGGCGGTTTTCCTACAACAAACACAGATATCTGTGTGTGTTGGTCCCTGGTGTGTCTGTGGTCGGTGTGTGTTAGTCTCTGGTGTGTTTGTGGTCTGTGTGTGTTGGTCTCTTGTGTGCTTGTGGTCTGTGTGTGTTGTTCCCAGTGTGTTGGTCTGTAGTGCGTTGACGCCTGTGCCACCGGGCACTGATGTTTTCCTTTTGTACTTTAACTATCTGAAGCTGCTGCTGTCTGCGGACACTGAAGTCCCCCCTTGGGCCCTCAGGAGCCCGGGCAGTGCACGTCTCCAGACGAGGGCCCGTCCGGGAGCCAGGAGAGTGAAGGAAGCCCTCAGAAGGGCTGGGGCAGAGTCAGGCTTCCGGCAGGGACGGATCCCCTGGTCTGTGCAGCTGCATTTAATGTTCCTGTAATTACAGACACGGCTTGCTTTGAAAGAGCCATCAGTTTATTTTTTAAAGTTTTATATAGCGCTGGCTAGACCCGGAGGTATCGGAGCGCTTTACATGAGCATCAGATCATAGTTACAGGTTACATCGTTACAAAGGTTACACAATTCTTAGAGCATGGCAACATAGTTACTTGTAAGGTTGAGATAAACAATAAGCACAAATACGTAAGGGGAAAAGAAGGCAAGGTGAGAGATTCAGGGGAGGGGGGTTGGAGTAGGGGAAGTAGACAGATAATGAAGGCAGGAAAGAGGAGGGGAGGGTGAGAGACACAGCATGGGGAGAGGAGGGGAAGGGTGACGGGGACACAAACCGGTAGACGAGTCAAGGCAACGTCCAAAGTCCAGTAAGCTGTGATCCTAGGAGAAGGGGTATCCCTTCCCTATCTCAATTGCGAGAGGCTCCCTTTACGCAGTGGATTCTCTCAGAGGGGTCTCTGAGACTCCAAGGCCTACATACTGGATCCTTCCACAAAAAGGGGAGAGGGAGTGCTTTGGCAAGTGGTGCCATACCATACCTCAAGTGTGAGTGGCTCCCTTGGCGCAGTGGACTCACTCAGCGGGTTCGCCGAGACTCCAGAGTATAGATATTGGATCTTTCCCCAGCAAGGGTAGAAGGAGTGCTTAGTCAAGGAGCACAAAGGACAGGGGGGTAGGCAGAGTAGCAGGCAAGGGGAGAGATTCAGGGGAGAGAATATAGGAGCTAGGGAAGAGACAATAAGGAGAGACGAAAAGAAGTCTGCCTAAAGACCGACTGGGTAAGTGACAACCAAGGAGGGAATCCACGGCCCATCTCCCCTATAGCTAAACCAAGTAGCGCCATCGGGCATCAGACAAAATAGTTCATTCTCAAAACATTGAGAGATGAGGCAGGGAGAGACATAAATAGAGGGAGGATGCGGTAGGAGACGACAGAGAGACGAAAGGAAGTGCAACAATGTGGTTCAACAATATACCAGAAGAAGATCAACTAGTAAACATGAAATCAAACAATCAGCAATACAATTAGGGGAGGAGGGAAAGGAGAGAGAAAGTAGTGAGGGGTAGGGGAGGAGAGAGAGTGAGGATAAGGGAAGAGACAACCGTAGAGACGAAAGGAAGTCTGTCTAAAAACAGACTGGGTAGGTGACGACCAAGGAGGGAATCCACAGCCCATCTCCCCTATAGCTAAACCAGGTAGCTCCATCGGGCATCAGACAAAATAGACTGGTGATACTATTTACATGCTGTACTTGAACACAATGTGGTGCTATGCTATGCTCCATGTGCATCACTGCTTGTACACCTTACTCTTGGCACCATCATTCGGTGTTGCACCATTAGTGTATGGCAAATTGATGCCATCAATGTGAAGACTTCTTCACTGGCACAGTCCCTCCAGACCATGTTAAGCACGTTGTTAGTCTGCTGCTTTGTGTCCAGTTTCTTGAGCCACTCTTCTGTGATGTACTGAATGGATATTTTCCCATCACCTGTTGTAGTTGACATCCGGTCAATGGCTTCCTCTTCATCTTCAGAATCACTTCCTTCTTGTGAGTTTGTATTAGATGATGAAACTGGTAACTGTGACAGAAAAGTCTGCAGCACCCTCAAATACACAAGTAAACCTTCCTCTGAAAGAGTTTCTAAATATGTTTCCCCAACTCTTAAAACAAAATAAAAAAGCCAGGGTGCTTTTTCCCTTTTTCTTGAAAGCTGGCTTTCAGACGTTAAAAGTGCATTCAGAAAGAATTCATAAGGGAAGGCAATCTGTATATCAGCCAGCGCTGGAATGATGAAATTGAATATCGATCGGTGAAAGGTGCAGCCAGAAACTCCTCTGTAAAAGGCAGTGAATAATCTGAATCCTTGAGCCCGCTGGACAAGAACGCTATGAAAAGTGCAGTGGTTTTGAAACATTCGCAAGAAGGATTTTTGCAGTAGGAACTCGAGAAACATCAGTGTATTCAATGCTTGACGGAAGTTTGCAATTTATTAACAAGTAAAAAGACCTGTAGTATCCTTTCTTTATCATGTAGTGCAAAATTTGTTCAACTATTGATGCTACGTAGTTGGCATCCTGCAACCTAGGCAAATATGTACTCTCGGATGCAAATACCTCAATCATTCTCAGTGGAAGTGTAACATTCAAACTGTCTTCATTGCAGTGTTGCAACAATCTGCAACACAGCCCCAGCAACCTCTTTATCTGAAATAGGCATGTCCGTCTGTCAGGACCCGTCAGCTGCTTTACAAACTGAGCATTCTGTTTGATTATATGTTGACATATCCACATCAAACGTTTAGAATCCTCCTTTTGCCTATAAAAAACAGAAGTTGCCGTACTAAAAGAGTCAGGCTAGTTTCATGGGTAATGGACACATTTCCCTCTGATGTGTCAAAGCAGCACAGCGATCAAATTCACTTCTATGAATGGAATATTGATATTTTCTGTCCTTGTAACCTCGTACAAAGGACTGAATAATTATTGCATTTTTTAATCTTCGTCATTCTTCCTCTCTTTCCGTCTTTCTTCCTGAGTCCGATGCAGAAGAGATGACTTTTCTTCCTTTCTACTTGCACCGCCAAGTGACACCTTCGGTCTCATCTTGAAATCTCCTTCAAAGCTAAACATCTTTATTATTTATCCCATCTAGAGATGCGGCTCCAAACCCGACGCAGCATGGATACCATTCGCACGTGTAGCCAGTGTCTCCAACTGGCTTTGTGTCTGGTTGCGGGCTGACTTAAACAAGAACCACCCCCCCCCCCCGCACAGGTCGTATGCTCTCCTTGGAGCCTCCCAAGTTACAACGCGGCCCTCTCTCCCCTCGATTGTGCGATCAGCAGAGAGCACCCCTGGAGGTTCCCACAGAGCGGCCCCACCCCAGGCTTCCCACGGAGGCTGCCACTGCCTCAGGTCTGGATGTCTAGATTTCGCGGGCACTTTCGTAAAAATCGCTGCATTTTTACAAAAGTGCCGATTTTGCGGCAAACCGCGATATCCTGGAGGGTCTGTATAGTGTGTAAGCAAATATAATAAAATATATATTTAACTTCAAAAGAATGTTCTTACGACCTCGTGGATAGGGCAGGGAAACTTATTGCTTGGTTGGACAAAAAGGACTGGGCTGGCAGTGTCGTCAGAGAACTTGTTACAGAGGAGGGAGTGTTGCTTACGGATCCACAGAGTATAGTTGATAGCTTTGCGGCATACTTTCAAACTGTTTATACCTCGGTCTCAGATCGACCGGAGGAGGACTCATTTGCTGCTTCGTGATATACAGCTCCCTCGTCTGTCCAGTGAAGACCGCAATTTTATGGGTAGTGCCTTAACAGCAGATGAAATAGCCCAAGCTATTCGCTCCTTGAACTCGGGTAAGGCGCTGGGACCCAATGGGCTCCCAATTGAACTCAAAAACTCAGACCCGATAAGCTGGCTCCCTATCTTAAAGGCATGTTTGTCGAGGCCCGCGAAAAAGGGATCTTGCCCAGTGATCAGAGAGTTGCGTCGGTGGTGGTGATCCATAAGGTGGGTAAACCCAAGACTTAACTGTGCCTCTTATAGGCCTATTTCTTTATTGAATGCTGAGCCCAAAATTCTGGCCCAGCTTCTCTCTAATAGGCTGGTGAAAGTGGTCAGCGGACTGATCCATCCAGATCAATCGGGCTTTATTCCCCATAGAAATACGGCCCTGAATTTACGCAGGTTGCATGCTGTGATAGCCAGGGCCCACACTCTTCAGGAACCAATCGTAATTGCTTCACTTGATGCAACTATGGCTTTTGATACTGTAGAATGGTCCTATTTGTGGGCGGTCCTGACTATATTTGGATTTGGCCCTGACTTTATGGGCTGGGTGCGCTTACTGTACACTGAGCCACTCGCCCAAATAGTCGTTAATAATCCGGTCTCGGCATCCTTTCGTCTTGGCTGGGGCACTCGGCAGGGCTGCCCTCTTTCTCCCCTTCTTTTCTCGCTGGCCCTGGAACCCCTAGCGTCTTGGGAGCCTTCTATCCGGGGCATTCGGTGGTCCCCTGATTGGGAGGACCGAGTTTCCTTGTACGCGGACGATATTCTGCTTCATTTGACCTCTCCCCTGAAGTCCCTCATTGTCGTGTGCAACGTCCTGCCCTCTTTTGGTAGGAACTCCGGGCTCTCCATTAATTGGGGGAAATGTTGGTTGTCTGTTCTTAGAAGAGAGCCCCCGGTCCCACCGCGAAACTGTCCCTTCCAAATTAATACGGATGGGTTCAAGAATTTGGGGATTTTCATCTCTTGACCCAGCAGTTAGGTATGCCAAGAATCTCCTTCCCCCTTTGCAGAGGCTTAGGAGTGACATCGCTAACTGGAGGAAACCTCCACTCTCTTTGTTGGGGGAGCAGCTCTTTTTAAAATGATGTCTCTGCCTCGTTTCCTTTATGCCCTTCAGAATACCCTAGATGTAGTGCCGGCCAGTTATTTCCGTGAGGTGGAAGGGTTGCAGCATAGTCTTATATGGGAGGGCAGACCCCTTATCGCTTTAGCTAAGCTGACGCTCCCCTGGTATGATGGAGGCATTGCCCTCCCAGATATTAAACGGTACTATTGGGCTTCCCAGTTGGCCGCGATCAATCATGGAACATATGGCCCCGTCGCCGATCCCGGCTACGCCATGGATAAATGGCTCCTCCCTGGAGGTAGTTACAATACAGCACTGTACTTCAAGCCAACGAAGTTGGACTTGACAGGGCCAACTAAGCATGCTGTTCGGATCTGGCACGATGCCACGAGTTCTTTGGGATGGAGCGAAAAACTGACGCTAGCTACCCCACTTTTTGATTCGGAGCGGCTGGGTAAGCTTTGGAAGACGAGAGGGTTTGATAAGTGGGACCTGATAGGGATCTCCACCATTAAAGACATCTGGGGCAAGGGGAGTATTAAATCATTTGAGAAAATGCAGGCTGAATTTGAGCTGACTTGATCCGAGTACTTTCGCTACGTGCAAATTCGACACTCCCTACAGGTGGCCCTGCCTGTGGACGCGGACCTTCCGGAGGCCTTGCCTCTCGAGGATAGAATTTTAGATGGTCACCTCCCCGTAAAAACGATCTCCCTGATCTATAAGAAGCTAATTAATCACAGGGCGGATGTACTTGGGGAGTTGAGGGATAAGTGGGTGTGAGACTGAATAGAACTGGATGATGAGGACTGGCAATCGGCTGTGTCCTCTCCTAAAGTGGTTGCCATTACTGAACGGCTGCGGCTCGTTCAGCTAAAAATACTACACAGGGTCTATGTCACGGGGTCCCGCCTTGTACAGATGGGTTTGTTTGATACCGGATTGTGTAGACAGAAGTGTGGTCTTGTGGGGACGTTCCTCCATATCATCTGTGAGTGTCGATATATCACTGAGTACTGGCGTAAGATTCACAACAATATACTCAAGGTCTTGGGGGTCTCCTTGCTACCAGAGGCGAGGAGATGCCTCCTTAACATATGGGAACTTATTGACCTTAACTTTGCACAGACACAGTGGGCCACATTAAGTTTCATGATAGCGAAAATAAATATTGCCCAGCAGTGGGGATCCGAACAGCCTCCCACCCTTGAGATCTGGAAAAATAACTTAGACCGGAGTATGTTTCGAGAGAAGACTGTTTTCATGGCAAGAGGCCACCCTTGAAAGTGGACTTCAATATGGGGACCTTGGAATAAATATAGAGGAGAGATTTGTGTGCCACCTAGGGATGCTGTTTTTGATGTACCCCCATCCCCATGAGGTTTCTTACATGTATGTATTCTTGTTTCCTGTACCCCCGGCTATGACATGACTCTTCTGTACTGTGTCTTTTATTGATGCCTTGTTTTAATAAAAAGATTTGTTAAAAAAAATGTTCTTAATTGTTAAGGTCAGATCCAATCACCACAAAAGCAGTGTTATAGGGAACTTTTTAAAGGTGAAGCTGGGACCTGCCACTGCAGTCACCGTGGTATAGTTAATGGTAAAGTCCTGGTATTTCATATTATTCCGGACCGGTCAGCAGTCGGGTGCAACAAATAGGAATATTGAGATAAAACCGCCAAGGGGGCTTTAAATTCTCCACTGAAGTTATCTGAACTGGTGGAACTTAGGATACAGTTAAAACAGCAATCATTTAAGGACAAATTACCGTGGGAGGCACATATACAATACCTACGATGCAAGCGGCACGGCCACGCCCTCTTAACGACCATCTTGTTTTAATCACTAGTAATTAATGAGAAACAAATTATTAACTCGGATCAAATTGAATCTCCTAGATTACCATAACAATTTTGACAACAAGCACTGGCAAAGTCACTAGTTCTGGTGTAGGTTGACAGTCTTTTTGCTGTGTCAACGCTCGTTTTTGTTTTGTAATATTTTCGAAAAACGTTATTGTTGGGGAGATGCTGGGCCCTCGGCGTTATAAAAAATTAAACAAAAAAAACAGCTACATAGCTGCCTGGTTCATTTGGTCCTTCTGCTTTGAATTGCACTGGTTAATGGTGGTATTTATTTATTTTTTTGCAGTGGGCTAAGGGCTGCAAGTTGAGCAGCTATGTCATTTCTTAATTAAGTACGTAAGTAAACTTTATTTGGGGCAAATAATAAAAATTCTAGCAAGAGAAGAGAAAACAATAATCATAGTTTCTAAAGCAAACCAAGGAAAGAGAACCCTAAGCAGTTGTGCTATTGCATGAGTATAGACCCCAGGTAAGTTAAAAAGGTGTTTTAAAGTGCAAATGTACAGGCTAAAAAGCAGTGCGAACATGGCACACAACTTTATCAGAGGAACTCATAAAATCATAAAGTCACATGGCTGTTTTAAAGTGCAGGTATACATGATTTAAGTAGTCAATATAAGCACATGATCTAGTCAGATGATCTCCTCACGAAGTCATAGAATCACCCTAGGTAGATTAAAAGGTGTTTTAAAGTGCAGATGTACACCGCCCTTCTCCCCCCGCCCTTCTCGTCACCTCTGCTTGCACTACCCCCTGCCCTTCTCGTAAGCTTCTTTTTGTTTTAGATTACTGTGCTCTGCTTGCACTCCCCCCCTCCCTTCTCCCCCTCTGTTTTTGTCAGTTTAATTTGCCTGTACTTCTCACTAGACACTTCTTCCAACATGTCCATCCCAGCTGTGTAGGCTTTTTTGGGCGGGCAAACATTCCAGACATGTTGGCCGAGAGCGGGCATCGACCTGACCAGGTGAACTGTATGGTCCTGCAACCATTTTAGACAGTAAGCGAAGTTAGACTACTTATTTGTTGCAGGACTTCCTATGCTACAGAACACAACATTACTGCGGACTGCAGATGGAGGTGTAGGCACCCAGACGAGCTGCCTCAAATTGACCTCCCTCGGCGACCTATCCTCAAATTGCCAATCCGCCCTTCTCGTCAGCTTTTTTTTTTTTAGATTGCTGTGACTCATGCTGCTCCGCTCGCACTCCCCCCTCTCTTATCTCCCTCTCTGTTTTCGTCAGTTTAATTTGCCTGTACTTCTCACTAGACACTTCTTCCAACATGTCCATCCCCGCATTGGAAGCTTTTTTGGACGGGCAAACATTCCAGACTGGAATGGTAAGTGCTCACACTGCCACTTCTTTGCACCAACCTACCCCATATCTATCCCTCTTCTACCCTTCAACCCCTCTAACCCTCTTCTACCCTCTACTCTTCTACCCTCTACTCTTCTACCCTCTTCTACCCCTCTACACCTCTTCTACCCCTCATCCCCTCTTCTACCCCTCTATACCTCTTCTACCCCTCTTCTAACCCTCTACTACCCTTTTACCCCCTACCCCTCTTCTACCCCTCTTCAACACCTCTACCCCTCTTCTACCCCTCTATCCCTCTTCTACCCGTATACCCCTCTTCTACCCCTTTTCTACCCCTCTAGCCCTCTTATACCCCTCTTCTATACCTCTTCTACACCTCTACTCTTCTACACCTCTTCTAACCTTCTACCTTTCTAACCCTCTTCTACCCCTCTACTACCCGTCTACCCCTCTACTATCCATCTTCTACCCCTCTTCTACTCCTCTACCCTCTTCTACCCTTCTTCTGCCCCTCTACCCCTCTTCTACCCACTCTAACTAGCAAAAACACTGTGTCGCGGCACCATCACTCAGCATCACCACAGCATCACTGTGCACCACTACAGCATCACTCAGCACCACCACAGCATCACCCAGCGCAACAGCAGCATCGCTCAGCGCTACCACAGCATCGCTCAGCGTAACCACAGCATCGCTCAGCGCTACCACAGCATCCCTCAGCGCCACCACAGCATCACTCAGCGCCACCACAGCATCACTCTGCACCACCTCAGCATCACTCTGCACCACCTCAGCATCACTCTGCACCACCTCAGCATCACTCTGCATCACTCTGCACCACTTCAGAATCACTGCACAACCACAGCATCACTCTGCACAACCACAGCAACACCACCGGATCACTCAGCGCCATCAGAGCATCACTCAGCGCCATCACAGCTTCACTCAGCGCCATCACAGCTTCACTCAGCGCCATCACAGCATCACTCATCGCCATCACAGCATCACGCAGCGCCATCACTGCATCACTCAGCGCCATCACAGCATCACTCAGCGCCATCACAGCATCAGTCAGCACCACCACAGCATCAGTCAGCACCACCACAGCATCAGTCAGCACCCCCACCGCATCAGTCAGCACCCCCACCGCATCAGTCAGCACCCCCACCGCATCAGTCAGCACAACCACAGCATCAGTCAGCACAACCACAGCATCAGTCAGCACAACCACAGCATCAGTCAGCACAACCACAGCATCAGTCAGCACAACCACAGCATCACTCAGCACAACCACAACATCACTCAGCACCACCACAGCATCACGCGAGGCCACAACAGTATCACGCGAGGCCACAACAGTATCTCGCGAGGCCACAACAGTATCACGCGAGGCCACAACAGTATCACGCGAGGCCACAACAGTATCACGCGAGGCCACAACAGTATCACGCGAGGCCACAACAGTATCACGCGAGGCCACAACAGTATCACTCAGGGCCACAACAGTATCACTCAGGGCCACAACAGTATCACTCAGGGCCACAACAGTATCACTCAGGGCCACAACAGCATCACTCAGCACCCCAACAGCATCACTCAGCACCCCAACAGCATCACTCAGCACCCCAACAGCATCACTCAGCACCCCAACAGCATCACTCAGCACCCCAACAGCATCACTCAGCACCACCTCAGCATCACTCTGCACCACCTCAGCATCACTCTGCACCACCTCAGCATCACTCTGCACCACCTCAGCATCACTCTGCACCACCTCAGCATCACTCTGCACCACCTCAGCATCACTCTGCACCACTTCAGAATCACTCTGCACAACCACAGCATCACTCTGCACAACCACAGCAACACCACCGGATCACTCAGCGCCATCAGAGCATCACTCAGCGCCATCACAGCATCACTCATCGCCATCACAGCATCACTCAGCGCCATCACTGCATCACTCAGCGCCATCACAGCATCAGTCAGCACCACCACAGCATCAGTCAGCACCACCACAGCATCAGTCAGCACCCCCACCGCATCAGTCAGCACAACCACAGCATCAGTCAGCACAACCACAGCATCAGTCAGCACAACCACAGCATCAGTCAGCACAACCACAGCATCAGTCAGCACAACCACAGCATCACTCAGCACAACCACAACATCATTCAGCACAACCACAACATCACTCAGCACCACCACAGCATCACGCGAGGCCACAACAGTATCACTCAGGGCCACAACAGTATCACTCAGGGCCACAACAGTATCACTCAGGGCCACAACAGTATCACTCAGCGCCACCACAGCATCACTCAGCACCCCAACAGCATCACTCAGCACCCCAACAGCATCACTCAGCACCCCAACAGCATCACTCAGCACCCCAACAGCATCACTCAGCACCCCAACAGCATCACTCAGCACCCCAACAGCATCACTCAGCACCCCAACAGCATCACTCGAGGCCACCACAGCATCACTCAGCGCCACCACAGCATCACTCTGCTCCACCTCAGCATCACTCTGCACCACCTCAGCATCACTCTGCACCACCTCAGCATCACTCTGCATCACTCTGCACCACTTCAGAATCACTCTGCACAACCACAGCATCACTCTGCACAACCACAGCAACACCACCGGATCACTCAGCGCCATCAGAGCATCACTCAGCGCCATCACAGCATCACTCATCGCCATCACAGCATCACTCAGCGCCATCACTGCATCACTCAGCGCCATCACAGCATCAGTCAGCACCACCACAGCATCAGTCAGCACCACCACAGCATCAGTCAGCACCCCCACCGCATCAGTCAGCACAACCACAGCATCAGTCAGCACAACCACAGCATCAGTCAGCACAACCACAGCATCAGTCAGCACAACCACAGCATCACTCAGCACAACCACAACATCACTCCTCTACCCTCTTCTACCCTTCTTCTGCCCCTCTACCCCTCTTCTACCCACTCTAACTAGCAAAAACACTGTGTCGCGGCACCATCACTCAGCATCACCACAGCATCACTGTGCACCACCACAGCATCACTCAGCACCACCACAGCATCACCCAGCGCAACAGCAGCATCGCTCAGCGCCACCACAGCATCGCTCAGCGCCACCACAGCATCGCTCAGCGTAACCACAGCATCGCTCAGCGCTACCACAGCATCCCTCAGCGCCACCACAGCATCACTCAGCGCCACCACAGCATCACTCTGCACCACCTCAGCATCACTCTGCACCACCTCAGCATCACTCTGCACCACCTCAGCATCACTCTGCATCACTCTGCACCACTTCAGAATCACTGCACAACCACAGCATCACTCTGCACAACCACAGCAACACCACCGGATCACTCAGCGCCATCAGAGCATCACTCAGCGCCATCACAGCTTCACTCAGCGCCATCACAGCATCACTCATCGCCATCACAGCATCACGCAGCGCCATCACTGCATCACTCAGCACCATCACAGCATCAGTCAGCACCACCACAGCATCAGTCAGAACCACCACAGCATCAGTCAGCACCCCCACCGCATCAGTCAGCACAACCACAGCATCAGTCAGCACAACCACAGCATCAGTCAGCACAACCACAGCATCAGTCAGCACAACCACAGCATCAGTCAGCACAACCACAGCATTACTCAGCACAACCACAACATCACTCAGCACCACCACAGTATCACGCGAGGCCACAACAGTATCACGCGAGGCCACAACAGTATCACGCGAGGCCACAACAGTATCACGCGAGGCCACAACAGTATCACGCGAGGCCACAACAGTATCACGCGAGGCCACAACAGTATCACGCGAGGCCACAACAGTATCACGCGAGGCCACAACAGCATCACTCAGCACCCCAACAGCATCACTCAGCACCCCAACAGCATCACGCGAGGCCACAACAGTATCACGCGAGGCCACAACAGTATCACGCGAGGCCACAACAGTATCACGCGAGGCCACAACAGTATCACGCGAGGCCACAACAGTATCACGCGAGGCCACAACAGTATCACGCGAGGCCACAACAGTATCACGCGAGGCCACAACAGCATCACTCAGCACCCCAACAGCATCACTCAGCACCCCAACAGCATCACACGAGGCCACAACAGTATCACTCAGGGCCACAACAGTATCACTCAGGGCCACAACAGTATCACTCAGGGCCACAACAGTATCACTCAGCGCCACCACAGCATCACTCAGCACCCCAACAGCATCACGCGAGGCCACAACAGTATCACGCGAGGCCACAACAGTATCACGCGAGGCCACAACAGTATCACGCGAGGCCACAACAGTATCACGCGAGGCCACAACAGTATCACGCGAGGCCACAACAGTATCACGCAAGGCCACAACAGTATCACGCGAGGCCACAACAGTATCACGCGAGGCCACAACAGTATCACGCGAGGCCACAACAGTATCACGCGAGGCCACAACAGTATCACGCGAGGCCACAACAGTATCACGCGAGGCCACAACAGTATCACGCGAGGCCACAACAGTATCACGCGAGGCCACAACAGTATCACGCGAGGCCACAACAGTATCACGCGAGGCCACAACAGTATCACGCGAGGCCACAACAGTATCACGCGAGGCCACAACAGTATCACGCGAGGCCACAACAGCATCACTCAGCACCCCAACAGCATCACGCGAGGCCACAACAGTATCACTCAGGGCCACAACAGTATCACTCAGGGCCACAACAGTATCACTCAGGGCCACCACAGTATCACTCAGCGCCACCACAGCATCACTCAGCGCCACCACAGCATCACTCAGCACCCCAACAGCATCACTCAGCACCCCAACAGCATCACTCAGCACCCCAACAGCATCACTCAGCACCCCAACAGCATCACTCAGCACCCCAACAGCATCACTCGAGGCCACCACAGCATCACTCAGCCGCACCACAGCATCGGTCAGCACCACCACAGCATCGGTCAGCACCACCACTGCATCACTCAGCACCACCACAGCATCACTCAGCACCCCAACAGCATCACTCGAGGCCACCACAGCATCACTCAGCCGCACCACAGCATCACTCAGCCGCACCACAGCATCGGTCAGCACCACCACAGCATCACTCAGCACCACCACAGCATCAGCTAGAGGGGATTCAGTATGTTGTGTTGTACTTAAAGATTTTGTGTCGCAAAATACTGTAACGTCTCCGGATTTTACGGATCAACATCTAAGGAAAACAAGCATTGGCATAGCCAATAGGTCCCGCCTTTGAGACATTATAACTGTTTAACCATGCAACGGTTGATGTTGTTGCACAAAGGATATTGTGCTGCATAAATAAATACTTATAAGATCCCCAAAGCGAGACCCATTGGCAATGCCAATGCTTGTTTAGGTGAGTGATAGATTAAAGAAAAGACAATCATAATGAGTGGGCTGGTGATTCATTTGATCAATGTTAGCTGAAATGATTCATAAGACGACCCACAAATTTCTTTGCAAATGAACGAGTTGGGATAAATTGTGGCAACTTCACTTCTACCACTCTCTGTTTTTGGTAAGATTTTTATATAATTCTCCAGGAGCAGATCATTAATGTCCGGTGACAATGAAACATTGCACCACATCTTAGATATGGCTAAAAGGTGAAAGGCATTGTTTAATATGAGATTGTGGATAGAGTGGGCATTTCATTGTAGAGGACACCTACAAACGAAATGATGACAACCCTGATGGAAACTGATGCATTGGAGGTGACCTTGAGGTTCCATATTAGTGGGCAGTTAGACAAGGATTGACAGATGAGGGAAGTATGGTTTTGCATAACGGATGTCATGCGTCTGTGGTACTGGTGGTCTTGCAGAGTTGAGTCAACATTATTCTGCGAAGTCTGAGATCTCAAACGCTGAAGTCATTATGGGTGTAACTATAGGGGAGGTTGTGGTGAAGGATTGGGGCCAAGAGTCAGTAAACGTTTTTGCCATTGAGGTATTTAGGTCAGGAAATATAGGCCAGTGGTGCTGAATTCGGCATCGATGGGTGGATCTTCTTCGTTAATTTATAAGTAGGGAAACGGGATGTGGTTAAGGAAGTATGATAACGCTTACAGAGAGTTATGATGGTCAAAAAATGCACATTTCGGGAGACTGAATTAGAGTGATTCCTGTAGTTTCCTGAAATGGAGATAAAAGAAAATAGGTTGTCCTGACTTGCATGTTTCAGTATATATTTCGAGTTTTACAGCTGTTTCTAGTGAACAGTGTACAGAAGACGTTCTGTGAAGTTTCTGCAAGCCACCAATGTCTTAGCCTCTTCAAATAAAGAAAGATATGTTTAAAGGTGTTGTCTCATGCATTGATGTCAGGTGTGTAAAACCAAAGATTTGCAGTGATTTCTTCTTTTTGTGAAAGAGTATTTTATGATATGCAGGGAAGAATTTAAATAAGATTTTGCTACATTTGCATGTCATTACCGAAGGCTATAACATTTCAAAACTGACAGGGCTAGCTTTAATAGGCACTTTCCAGGAGCACTCGATTGAGCCATTATAGGGGTAACGGTAGGGTGCTGGTGCCACAGACGCAAATGACTGTAGCAGTGGCTGTAATATTGCGTAAACTGATTCTCTCCTCAGCTCTACAAGGTTTGTTTTCACATCCAGGGTGACACGAGTGAGCATAATCCACCATACCAGCGCTGAATGTGAAAGATAGATTATTGTAGCCCCGCAGAACCTCTCCCAATATACAAAGGAGGTGGTTAATAACCCAAAAGCATTGCTGTCAGTTATTAACAGTGAGAAGTGGTAATCCAAATATTTGTTTATTAATGATTTACACACTCAAGATAACTAGAAACGGAATACGTTCAACATATTTATTCTAAAATGGTTATTTTACAATGCCGGAATTTAGTGCACATAATATTGATATCATCATAGAAGATAATAAAAAGCAACTAAGCTTTCCAGTAACAGTGAAAGCAGAGAAAAATCACGACACTACAATTTATAGCCCTTACACTCATTATGCTATTTCTAAGCGCTATGCTAGTTCTAGCAGATGAATAAATAATAAGCCCGAGTTTCGGAGGTGGTGTGCATAGCTGTACAAAAGGGTTGTCGTCTGTTTGGAATAGCTTGACAGCTGTTACAAGCTCAAAGCCAAGAGCTGGAAGATTGTGTCTACGAGAGAACACAATCCTGGCACCAATTCGTTAAGGCAGAATGGAATGCTCCACAAGGACTACACTGTTTTGTCTGCGGATCTTTTATGACCTTGAAAAAGGCACCTTTCCCAGACTGATGTCGCACTGGGGGGTTTGTTGATACCTATATCTCAAAGACTTGACACTTTCACAGTTCTTGGAAAGATAGGCACAGTCGACATCTAGGTCAAAGGCAGACATGTTGATGATTCTCCATAATTTGAGGAAAAAGGGCAGCTTCCCTTGTCTAAAATGGTGACCTCCATTAAGTAGGATTGATTTGGGGAGAAAGGTAAACAAAGTGGACAGGCTAACTAAAATGGAGACTATAGGTAAAATGGAACCTGACCTGTTATGTATTTAAGAATTTAAAGATAAAAGAAAGAAGCCTAAGAGCAACAGATTAAAATAGATAAAATAATTGAATTATTGAGGAAAACAGTCATAAGATTTATGACATTCCTTGAATAAAGTCTAAGCTAAATAGTCACTAAATTATCACTGAGTATGTTTTTGATTCATCTTGCTTATCAGACATTTTCATTATACATTTACAGAATAAAAGCAAGTCAGAAATGTGCGTTTGATGAGATAGCAGTTAGTCACTTGTTATATATGTTGAATAACATGTCTTCAAACTGAAATTAAAAAGGGGTCTCTGTTCTGGAAGACATGATCCTTCCTAGAGTATTTTCTATGCTGTAAATAGATTGCAGGCTGTGGGTTGATATGGAGACATGGGTGTGGCATATCACTAGATTGGCCACTTGTATCAGATGCAATGTGGTCTGGATGATAAACCCCTAGTGTGGTTTACGTAATGAGATGGCAAAAGCAAGATTGCAGAGCTAATTATGGTGTATCTGTATGCAGGATAGAAGTCCACCAGCAAGTGAAATTTAGCAAGAATGTTTAATATATGATATGCTTGCTCCTAAATAAAACTGGAACTGACTAAGAAGAGTCTACAATGAAGACATGCATGACATTTAAGCATATTCTTTGTAGGCTTTTACTATTAATTAGCTGTGAAAAAAAATTTGATGATAGAAGTTGAAGAGTATATAGGTACATTTGCTCTACTAGATGATTTGACTTCAACTGTGATGGTCAATCGCAAAACCCGGAAGCTCGTGGGCGTGATCTTTACTTTAGAACAGCTTATGTGGTCTAGTGTTGCTGGAAGGATTTCAAGAGAGTATAAATTAGAGGGTGGCTGCAGTGTATACTGGCCGAATCAGAATTTAGGTTGTCTGCGTCATCAAAAATCCAGATCCCTTCCTGAGGTTTTCCACTGCTTTGTTCGCCAATTTGTGGAAATGTAATGTCAGATTTGAGGCACCACACATTTGTTCAAGCCTTTCAATCCCTGTGAGTAATGTAAAGGAAAAAAGACTGCAAGTTATGATGTTCATTAAGATTGTTGTGGTGGAGCAGTGCTTGCAGGCACAGCAGTCAGTGTCTGCACTTGGGCTTGAAGGGTTTCCAGAAGCTTCAAAGGATTGTCTCCACTTAGTGGTGGGGAGCTGAGCCACAACAAAAAGGTTGCTGTGGATTGCACCATAGAGGCTGGTCCTAAGCTATGCAACCACCTACCTCTTCTGCCGATTACTGCAGACCCAAGATTGCACCCAGAGCTTCTTATTGTTGAAGGCAAACCTTAAGGAGGTGGACACTACATGGCTGGATAAAACTTGCTTGGGCTGGCATTATGAGGAATCACTTTACAAATATATTATCACCAGAGATACAGTATTGAACGTATATTCTTGGGAGGAGAATGCTCCTATGATGCTAGAGAGGCTTTTAACAGATGGCTAATAAATATTGGGAGGGAACTGGGTGAAACTTTCCCAGAGGAGAGCTCTGAGGGAGCAATTGAGAAAGTGCCTCTTTTGCATGGTTAGCTCCCCACATTTTACCTGGTTTTGATGTGGTTTCAAATATAGGGCACAGGGTCCCTGCCAACCAGGTCCCCTATGCCAGAGTTGCTTCCCTAAAATAAAGCCACAATTGGTTCTTATACCCCTTGTAAGTCCTTAGTTAATTGTACCCTGGGTACTTAGGACCTGGGAGCTGATGAGACCCCCCCTCACTGGGACTGTGCCACTAACCTTGCAGCCTGCATGCTCCTGTGAGGGAGAAAATTACAAAGTCAGCATGGCACCCTGTCTGGGTGCCATGCCAGCCACCACTGCCTGAAAGCATAGGTAAGTCACCCCTCTAGCAGGCCTCACAGCCCTAAGGCAGGGTGCACTATACTACAGGTGAGGGGATATCTGCATGAGCAGATATGCCCATACAATATTGAGCCATTTTTCTTAATATTGTAAGTGCCATGGAAGCCATAGAGATCAACTCAAAAACTCGAGTTCCACAGCACATTGATGGCTTCCCTGAATACAGATGTATTTGGTACCAAATTACCCCTTTCAATAAATCCCCACTGATGCCAGTGTGAGATTTTGTGTACCCTTTTCTCAGAGGGCACCTCAAAGGTACCGCCTGAATCGCTATCAGTCCTGGTGTGGTTTCTGACAAGCTCTACGTAGCCAGCCACCACCAAACATGTTTCTGGAACTCTGGGTAGAGAGCCCTTTCTCTCTTGACCAGAAACAATGCACATCCTGGTCAGAGGTATTACAGCAAACAAATGATGGACGGAATGCTGACAATGCAAACATTCTCCCCCAGTCAAAAGATCTGGGTTAAATCCATCGCTCTTTTGCCAACCGGTCCTAGGATGCTTGTTTCCAGTCCAGGGAGAACCTGGCCTGGCAGTTCGGGCTGGACTGTTCCCATTGGGCACAGGGTCAAGACTGATTTGCATATGGCTGGGTCCAAACTGGAATGGCAGGGTGAGCAAAAAACGATGGATTTAGCCCCAGATCTCTGTACTGGGGAGAATGTATGACATTGTTCTGCATTCTGTCCATCAATTTTTCTTTTTGCATTTGTCACGCAGAGTGGGACGGGTATGCCGAGACGTGAGGCCCGTGCTCTCTATGCCACTAGAGTCAAGCTATCCTGGCTGTTGAGGTCTGAAAGCCCGGAACCGGTCCTAGGATGCTTGTT
Organism: Lissotriton vulgaris; assembly: GCF_964263255.1. Classification (NCBI taxonomy): domain Eukaryota; kingdom Metazoa; phylum Chordata; class Amphibia; order Caudata; family Salamandridae; genus Lissotriton; species Lissotriton vulgaris. Next base: position 1,098,786,348 of record NC_141695.1, read on the forward strand.
TCCAGTCCAGGGAGGACTTGGCTAGGCAGTTCGGGCTGGACTGTTCCCATGGGGTGCAGGGTCAAAACTGATTTGCATATGGCTGGGTCCAAACTGGAATGGCATGGTGAGCAAAAAAAGATGGATTTAGGCCCAGATCTCTGTACTGGGGTGAATGTATGACATTGTTCTGCATTCTGGCCATCAATTGTTCTTTTAGCATCCTGGGCAGAGGTGTCATGCCTCCCCTCCGCCCCCGATGAACCAGTGCTCGAAGAGGGAAGCTTAAAAGGTCTACCACCTTTGTAATACAACCCCATACCTCTGCTGCTAGCAGAAGATGGCAGCCCCTGGTTTACACCCCCACTTTAAGCGGGTAAACCGGCGGGTAAATTAAAAAAGTTAGTATGTGTGTCCACCTCAGCGAACCCAACCCCTAAGGTGGGGGAAGCGAGGTCATGCACAACTTTCAAAGATGTGGGATCCCTCCAATCAGGGCTAGGTCTATGCCTCCTCCTACAGGAGTGTAGCATATTAGAAGGTGTAGTCACCCCTGGCGAGGTGCCCATTGGCCCTAACTGCTACTCCCCTAAAAAGACTCCTAAATTGTGTATTTCGGTGGCTCCCCCAGATCTGGTACTGAGATCTGTGATGATCTAAGAAGAAAGAAGACACCCGACGGCAGAAGACAACAACTGCCTTGGCTCAGCTCTACCGGCCTGTCTCCAGCCCACTCTGCATCCGACGTCCATGCCCGAGTCTGAGGGTCTCAACTGTGCAGTGAAGTCTCCCCAGTGATCCTGACCTTGTATCCAGTGGCGGCTGACCTCTCCTGTCCTCCACCATGGCTCCTGCAGTGTGAATTCAGGGGCTCCCCTCGACCGGCTCTAATGAGAAGACTATGTCGAAAGGCACCCTGCACCTGAAGCCTCAGGGCCTTGAGCTGAATCGCCTTTTCCAACCCCATACATCCCAACTTACCTCTCCTGTTGCTCCTCCTGCAACCTTCGGTGCCATGCCTGCAGCTTCTTTGCCGAAAGAAGAACCCCATTGAAAAGCATTAGGCGCCCAATGCTGAATTTGCACCCTAAACCAGCTGCCCCTGTGCCGCTGGTGGTGTATGTTTGCTGCTGCTTTGTGGGGCCCCCCTGTGCTTGTGCTAACCCCAAAGCTTGGCTCCTGCAAGCAGTTACCTGCAAGCTGTGTGGTTCCAGGCAGCCCCTGCCTCCATTGGAAAGATTTTGACCTCTGCACCCGGTCGCCCATGTGCCGCTGGTGGTGCAGTTTTGGTACTTGCCTGACCCCTGGCACTTGCTGACTTTTGGCTTCGAAGACTGGGATTGTAAACTTAATACTTACCTGTTTAACCACAATATTGATTTCCCCATAGGATAACATTGGACTGTGTAAAAATGGTGATGTTTTAAAGTGAAAAGTATTTTTAATTAAAAACGTACTTACCTGATTACAAAGACCTGGGTCTTAAAATAAATTACAAAGTATAATGTTATAAAATTGGTCTGGATCTCCTTGAGTCATGTGTCCATTCTTGATCACTGTTGAGCAAAAATATCTTACCCTCCTCTGTGTTAGGCCTAAGGCTGCTTGCCCACGATACCACTAATAGAGCACTTTTGGTTTTGCATTGAGTCCTGTACACTTTTGGGGAACCCCGGGATTCTGTGCACGGTATTACCACCTTGTGGCCGTATCATATACAGAGCCTGTTTCATACATTGGTGGTGCAGCGGTGGGGTACTAGACTTTGACATTTCTTGTACCACTTGATTAATAATTGATTTCACTGAGGAAATCCAAAAATTGTGTTTAGAATAGAATGTTTTTTTCCTAATTGTTTTAAAATAGTGTTAGGGCCTTGGATAAACCCTACACTGTTTTAGAAACTTCACATTTTTTAAAGTAGTTAGGCCTTTAAAATCTCTAATAAGACCCCACTTACACCATGGGCCTGATGTACGACGCGCAGAATTGCGCCTTGCAAATTGGGAGTCTTTTGCGACTGGCAGTTTGTGAGGCTCGATATGCCATGTACAACAGTGTGGAACACACTGTTTGCAATTCCCAGTGGGGTGGCAAATTGCGAGGTTCATTAATATTAATGAGCTTCTTGCAATTTGCGAGCCCATTGGGAATGACAGGCCCTCCAAGGTATGGTGGCCTTCTGGGCTCAGCAGACCACCATGTCTGGGACTTCTTTTAAATAAAGTATTTTTGAATTTTTTAAAATGCAGCCCATATTCCGTACAGGAAAATGGGATGCATTTTTTTAAAAAATGAAATGTTTTCGTTTCATTTTTTAAGGGCAGGTAGTGGTCCCTGGGACCACTGCCTGCCCGTAAAAAATATTTTCAGAGACAGTCACAAAGTGGAAGGGGTCCCCTTCGAAATTGCGACTGCATTACCACCCTCTTGAAGAGGGTGGTAATTTGCGAGTGCTTTGCAACCGCAATTGGGGTCACAAAACATTCATACATTGGATTGCGGATGCTAGTGTTTTGCGACCGCAATTGGGGTCACAAAAGATTCAAACATTGGATTGCGGACGCTATTAGGAAGGGACCGCCCCTTCCTAATAGCAATTCATAAACAGCGAGTTGCTTATAAATTGCGACTCGCTATTTAGGAATTGTACATGGCACAGGGCCATTTTGCATGCGCAAACGGGATGCAAACTTGTTTGCGCATGCAATTTTGGGTCGTAAATCTGGCCAAAAAACGGATACTTCAGGGACCAGCCAGGAGCTCAGCCTTGGTCCCTATGCACATCTTAGAGTTACTAAACTGCAAGATTTGTGCAAAGTATGTTAAATTGCCATGGGCCCCAAACCCTATAAAACCCATCTCCAGCAGTTGTTGTCAGAGAATGACTTGGCTCTGGCAAACAAAGCTGCCCCCACTGGGAAAGAGGTTGCAGAAGATGAAGAAGTAGATGGGGGGGATGTTGACTCTGTCACTACAAAGAAAGTGAAAAGGAGGCCCCCTTATCTGTCAACTTTGGGACAGGGGAGATAACTTAGAAATCCAAAAAATGTCCCACAGATTTTACCACTGGGTGGGTAAGAAATGGAATAGTAATACCTTATAATTTTTATATATAAGTTTTACGATGGTTAGCAATACCAATCACACACTTCTATAAAGTACCAAGGGTTGAATTACGGAACATAGGCCAGATATTGTACTCATTAGACCACCAACAGTTGTAAGTTTATAACAATAAAGCACACAATTCATCAAATGTAAAGAACAAATCGGAAAATAGTTTTTTGGAAAAATATATATATATTTTTTGTCTATTTATTCAAATGAAAAAACATTATTAACACAATTATAACAAATCATTAAAAAACATACATGTGGTATGTTAAACATTTCATAAAAAGCATTTAAAATCACATAAAGTAAACATCAGTTAAAAGGTTCAAAGGAACATGGGTCGACGCGGCGTTTCGGTTACAGGTAAACAATAGACAACCTTCTTCAGGACCAAGTTCTAAAAGGAAACACAAAATTACTTTTTTTGCAATCCCAATTTTTCATGCAAGGCATTTTTCCAAAACAACATTATTACTAAGCTATATTATTTGGTGGTTGGTGCTGTTTTACAAAAAAGAGAGGTGGTTGGCAATATTGGTATTGCTAAAGTGCATCACGTATTATTACTAGTACCATTTGGTGGGTGACTGTATTGTCTATATTATAAAGGATTCACTTATGTGGGTATATTTATTCATCTTATCTCCACTATAAGGTTACCTAACGTTATTGGTATTGCTAAAAGTGCATTGTATATTATTACTAGCACCACTTAGCGAGTCCCAGTTTGTATATGTGGGAAAGGTTTCACTTATGCGGGTATGTTTGTTCTTCTTATATCCACCTTAGAATTACCTGAATTGTTTTAATGGCCTCCAGATGAATCCAGGAAGGCCCAGGGCCGGTTCTATAATCCGGTAATGAACTGTTATAAGTTCTCACTGTTGTCACATGTGCTGCAGTAGTATCTATAAATGACGATAAGGTTTTAATTCAGTGATGTTTATGCTCTATTCATACTAAGCCGTGATATAATCATATATCAAAATAGCAAATTACTACCTTGTGATTGTTTAAAAATGGAGCTCGCTCTGGTAGTAGGAGCCACCGATATTACTCTTCTGTCTTGCTGTGAATAAATACACCTATTAGCATATTGTGAACAAAGGAGTGATTGTCAACTGTCTGATCAGTTTTTAGTTAATCGTACTCACCCAGGTTTGAATGACTGGCAGCTGTGTATTATGCACGAGCTTTTCAATAGGCTTGTATATCAGCTTTTAGCGTTCATTTCATGGTGGGGGTTATCCTGCCACTGTGTCTTTGGGAATTGAACAATAAAGAATATTTTATTAGGATCCCAGTTTATCCTACAGCATGCTTAAGATTTATGTTAAACGGCCCTGTCATATAAGTCTTAATTATTGGGCTTGAAGTTTCTGCAAAGCAGATAATATAGCTGACTTTGTCAATATTGTCCCGCTTGTTTTATAACCCTCAGTTCACTTCCTTTGTCTGAGGACGTGGACTACTCAGTGCGAGCATCCACATCAATAACGTGCTTACACGCTTAAGTTTATGTGTCAAGCTAATTGTGTCAATAGCGCTTATGGACGATAAATATTATGCAAGCGCCGTGGAGATCCCTCTATTGTCTCAGTTACAGTTATGCTTAAAAATATTATTACGCATTTATACTGCTCAATTAAGAGACCTATCGGTCTGGTTAGGTGAAGCTTTGCCTAGAGCGCAAATTTACCCCACACGCAAGACATGCATTCTAGCGGGCAGGTACAGTTCGGCATATGGACCGGAATACTGGTAGTTTACCGGGGGAAGGTTCCAGCGTGATCTCCTTACCTGAGGCTTTCAATTCGGCCTCCCTGCTCCTACTACGATGACGGCGTGTCCTCCGGTATCATCAGGGTGAAGTATCAAAACAAGCATGGTTCTGCCTCTATTTGTAGTACGAGGCCGCTGATTGGGCGGTTAACCTCGCGCTTACTAATTGGTTAACCTAGTGTCACGTGATGTTGCCTGTTTGTTTATCAACATTAATAAATAGCGTGTGTAGTGCTGCGGTTATACTGCTTTTACTAAATAGTTGAAACTGAACTATTTACTTTAAATGTCCCAGCAGAGGATGCGTGTAGCTAACAATTAACTCGCCGGTATTCTTTCTCCAGTATAAGGCGATGTTCATTACGCGGGACCGCTTCCTGAATTGGTTAACCTAATGTCACGTGATGTTGTCTATTTCTTTATAGACATTCACAAATAGCGTGTGTAGTACTGCGGTTATCTTGCTTGTACTAAAGAGTTGGAACTGAACTATGTTATTTTAAATGTACCAGCAGAGGATGCGTATAGCTAATTATAAACTCGCCGATATTATTTATCCAGAAAAAGGCGATGTTCATTGTCTCAAACTTTGAGGAACAACACATTTTCAATATAGTATCACCATTCTACGAAAATGTCTCAATGTGGTCCCGTTACATAGACGATGTCTTTTTCATCTGGACGGGGCCCATTGAGACACTCAGAGAGTTCATTACATGGCTCAACCTGGGAGACAACAACCTGAGGTTCACTTCTCACATAGACAATGACAGCTGTGAATTTCTCGATCTGATCATTAAGAACACCAATGGAACACTTAACGTAGAACTATTCACCAAACCCACTGATAGAAATACCATGCTCCACCATAAAAGTAATCATCCACCGAGTCAAGTTAACAATATACCGTTTGGGCAATTCTTGAGACTCAAGAGAAACTGTACAACACCCCAAGATTTTGAGAAACATGCTAGCATCCTTAAAACTAAATTTCTGGAACGTGGTTACCCTAAGCGCCTCATTAGACACTCATATAAACGTGCCAAATATTATAACCGTGAGAACTTATTCCAACCAAAAGAAAAGAGTGAGCAAACCAATCAGCCTATTATTTTTGTAACCAATTACAACTCCATTAGTAATAAACTCAAAAACATTATAAATAGGAATTGGCATCTAGTCACTGATAAACAACATAACAGATTGCCCAAGCCTATATTCTCCTACAGAAGGAACAGAACCATTAGAAATAGCTTGGTTCACACATATAGTGAACCCAACACAGCAATTCAACCCTGCATTGACAATGCACCGATGCCGACAGGCACTTTTCCCTGTTCGGGCTGCATTAACTGTAAAAATATCATTCGTGGAAACACTATCACCATCAAAGACACTGTACTAAAACCAACGAGCTTCATGAACTGTAGAACGAGCAGTGTTATTTACCTTATTAGTTGCCCCTGTAATTTAATCTATATAGGGGAAACTTCAAGAGAAGTCCGGACTAGATTGAACGAACATAGATCCGCCCTCCGGACAAGTAAGATCGGTGCCCCTCTAACCGAACACTGGAAAACAGCGAAGCATGAGATTAAAGATCTCCGCTGGTGCTGTCTTGAACATGTCACTCTTGGTACCAGAGGGGGTAACCTGACTCAAAAGAGAAAAAGACGAGAGCAGTTCTTTATGTCTAGATGTAATAGTGTCCGTGCTGGTCTGAACAGCAGAGAAGACTGGGAAAGAATAATCTAGCAATAAGCAATGCCTTGTGACCAGTATAACAGTAAACTCATCAACCCCCGTAGATGCAGCCAGGCTGTACCACCCAAAATTCCCTCTTATTCTCAGGTATCACGCTGATTTATAATTTTATATTCCATGAGCTATAATTTTATATTCCATAGCTCTCTTCCTATTACAAATAAGTATTACACATATGTGTGTAAATATAAGATTGGGGTTTTAAAATTTAAAAAAACAGCTTAAACCAAACATGTCGAAATACTTAGTGTTCCTGCAATCTCTGTTGTAAATTCAGAGATAATTCATCTTGCACGAATGTTCCATCTTGTCAGTACACGTAAACCCCTCAGATTTCCAAGTAAACCGTATTAAAATTTATTTACAAAATCGAAAAAAAAATTTTTAGAGAAATTTTTTAATATTTCACATGCATCTGATCACATGCGAACATCTAATTAGACAAAATACTAGGGTTATATGTCCGTATACTAGCACAATAGGACTAATGACAATGTATTATCCAACCGCTAATAGGCATTCTTGTTGCCGGTCTGGCGTAATGAACATCGCCTTTTTCTGGATAAATAATATCGGCGAGTTTATAATTAGCTATACGCATCCTCTGCTGGTACATTTAAAATAACATAGTTCAGTTCCAACTCTTTAGTACAAGCAAGATAACCGCAGTACTACACACGCTATTTGTGAATGTCTATAAAGAAATAGACAACATCACGTGACATTAGGTTAACCAATTCAGGAAGCGGTCCCGCGTAATGAACATCGCCTTATACTGGAGAAAGAATACCGGCGAGTTAATTGTTAGCTACACGCATCCTCTGCTGGGACATTTAAAGTAAATAGTTCAGTTTCAACTATTTAGTAAAAGCAGTATAACCGCAGCACTACACACGCTATTTATTAATGTTGATAAACAAACAGGCAACATCACGTGACACTAGGTTAACCAATTAGTAAGCGCGAGGTTAACCGCCCAATCAGCGGCCTCGTATTACAAATAGAGGCAGAACCATGCTTGTTTTGATACTTCACCCTGATGATACCGGAGGACACGCCGTCATCGTAGTAGGAGCAGGGAGGCCGAATTGAAAGCCTCAGGTAAGGAGATCACGCTGGAACCTTCCCCCGGTAAACTACCAGTATTCCGGTCCATATGCCAAACTGTACCTGCCCGCTAGAATGCATGTCTTGCGTGTGGGGTAAATTTGCGCTCTAGGCAAAGCTTCACCTAACCAGACCGATAGGTCTCTTAATTGAGCAGTATAAATGCGTAATAATATTTTTAAGCATAACTGTAACTGAGACAATAGAGGGATCTCCACGGCGCTTGCATATTATTTATCGTCCATAAGCACTATTGACACAATTAGCTTGACACATAAACTTAAGCGTGTAAGCACGTTATTGATGTGGATGCTCGCACTGAGTAGTCCACGTCCTCAGACAAAGGAAGTGAACTGAGGGTTATAAAACAAGCGGGACAATATTGACAAAGTCAGCTATATTATCTGCTTTGCAGAAACTTCAAGCCCAATAATTAAGACTTATATGACAGGGCCGTTTAACATAAATCTTAAGCATGCTGTAGGATAAACTGGGATCCTAATAAAATATTCTTTATTGTTCAATTCCCAAAGACACAGTGGCAGGATAACCCCCACCATGAAATGAACGCTAAAAGCTGATATACAAGCCTATTGAAAAGCTTGTGCATAATACACAGCTGCCAGTCATTCAAACCTGGGTGAGTACAATTAACTAAAAACTGATCAGACAGTTGACAATCACTCCTTTGTTCACAATATGCTAATAGGTGTATTTATTCACAGCAAGACAGAAGAGTAATATCGGTGGCTCCTACTACCAGAGCGAGCTCCATTTTTAAACAATCACAAGGTAGTAATTTGCTATTTTGATATATGATTATATCACGGCTTAGTATGAATAGAGCATAAACATCACTGAATTAAAACCTTATCGTCATTTATAGATACTACTGCAGCACATGTGACAACAGTGAGAACTTATAACAGTTCATTACCGGATTATAGAACCGGCCCTGGGCCTTCCTGGATTTATCTGGAGGCCATTAAAACAATTCAGGTAATTCTAAGGTGGATATAAGAAGAACAAACATACCCGCATAAGTGAAACCTTTCCCACATATACAAACTGGGACTCGCTAAGTGGTGCTAGTAATAATATACAATGCACTTTTAGCAATACCAATAACGTTAGGTAACCTTATAGTGGAGATAAGATGAATAAATATACCCACATAAGTGAATCCTTTATAATATAGACAATACAGTCACCCACCAAATGGTACTAGTAATAATACGTGATGCACTTTAGCAATACCAATATTGCCAACCACCTCTCTTTTATTGTAAAACAGCACCAACCACCAAATAATATAGCTTAGTAATAATGTTGTTTTGGAAAAATGCCTTGCATGAAAAATTGGGATTGCAAAAAAAGTAATTTTGTGTTTCCTTTTAGAACTTGGTCCTGAAGAAGGTTGTCTATTGTTTACCTGTAACCGAAACGCCGCGTCGACCCATGTTCCTTTGAACCTTTTAACTGATGTTTACTTTATGTGATTTTAAATGCTTTTTATGAAATGTTTAACATACCACATGTATGTTTTTTAATGATTTGTTATAATTGTGTTAATAATGTTTTTTCATTTGAATAAATAGACAAAAAATATATATATATTTTTCCAAAAAACTATTTTCCAATTTGTTCTTTACATTTGATGAATTGTGTGCTTTATTGTTATAAACTTACAACTGTTGGTGGTCTAATGAGTACAATATCTGGCCTATGTTCCGTAATTCAACCCTTGGTACTTTATAGAAGTGTGTGATTGGTATTGCTAAACATCGTAAGACTCTGTCACTACCCCTTCAGATAGCAACCCATCTGGTAGTGGTGACCCCCAGTAGTGTCCCAGATGAAGCAGGCGCTGAAGATGCAGATCTTCAGAAACTGACAAGAAGGATAACTCTGGAAGCAAAACTCCTAGCCAAAGAAAGATCTGAGATGGGCTTAGGACCCATCTCTGGTGGCAGCAAAATAATAAATAGAGAGGCAGATTCAGCAGAATCCAAAATCCCCAAAGGGATTGTCCCAAAATATTTGAGGGTGATGATGCCACTAAGTGGTTCACTGCTTTTGAGGTTGCCTGTCTTAGTAGACAGGTCCACAGTAAACTGTGGAGTGCTACCCTGTGGGAAACGTTTTCAGAAAAGTGCAGGGATAGACTCCTGACACTCATCGAGAAAGATGCTACATCCTATGACTTCACGAAGGGTACCCTGAATGAGGGCTTTGGATTCAGCAAGTTCAGGGAGGCCAATAAAACCCAAGGCCAATCTAGGTAGATTCTGGAGATTACACAGTGAAAACAGTAGGAGGTTGGTTGAGTGGTAACAATGTACATGATTGGGGCGTGGCCAGCAGTATGGCGGACTAGACATGTCCGACCGGAGGTCCGGGCCAACAAAGAGATCCTGAAATATGGAACACAGAACGTCTGGGCTGTGCAGCGGCGAGGTTGTACCTGTGGGAATCCACTGGAGGAGGCCTAGGGCTCGACTTGTAGTGGAGCTTGGGGCGCTGATAAAATGGCGGCGGTCTGATCGAGACTGTGAAGACGGCAGTTGCTGCAGGAGATAGGGTGCCTTAAGGTACGGGCGTAAAACACGGAGGCGAGCGAGCAGCTGAGGAGTGCGGTGGGTGTCCCGTTCGCTCTTCCCACGTCCCCCAGGACCTCTCTGGAGACCCCCCTGCCCGCTGGGGATGTGGTGAAGCAGCTCAAATGTGTGCAGCAGAAGGAGGACACAAGGCGTAGCTCTGCACTACGGAGATCGAGGCAGACTAGCGCAGAGATGGCCGACGCCGGCTGCATTGATACTCGGGGCGTATTGGCGGAGGTGCAGTGGCTGGAGGGAAATTCAGACACCTTTGAACCAGCGCCTGCCAGTGGATGAGTCGTCTGAGCAGAGGGGAGATGCTCCAGCACTGAAGACAGCAGCAGTGAGCCGGCAAACCCTGAGATGGTATGAGATGTGGACACCCACTGAGGTTCCACTCTCGCCAGTGCGGCAGACAAGAAGGAGAGAGTCCCACCTTCCCCCCCAGGCTGAAATCATTGGGGACACAGAGGGGGGAACAGAAAGGCAAGAGCACTGACTGAGGCCATAGACCTGGTGGCTGTCTGAAGGAGGCAGAAGTGTGCCAATGAGCCCCCTTTTTTAATAAAGTACCCCTGGTGTCTGTTGGTAGCAGGCAGGAGCGCCATACTGAGGGGGCAGATTCCTTTCCCATCTCCCGTTGAAGGGACACCATGCAAAGACGGGGGATGCAAATGTGAGGCAGGGTAGTTGCAGAGGCTTCTACTCCCCCACTGACCATATCAGCAGTTACACGGAGACAACACATCCGAGAAGTGAGGGGCACTGGACGGAGGGGACATACATACAAGAGGTGCTGGAGAGGTCCCAGGACCAAAGGTGAGGTGGTTGGACACTGAGAAAGACAGTGGTGAGTGGAACACCTATGCTCTCCCTTTCGCCCCCCCTGCCCACAGAGTGACAAGGGGTGGGAACGACGGCCAAAACCAGAGGTGAGCACCCCGGGAGGGCACAGCCCTCAACGAGCCGTAGTGCAGCGACATCAGAGGACAGTATCTGGAAAAGGGGCGCCTGGTGCCTTGAACAGGCGTTGATCGTTTAGCCCATGAGGGTGGTGGATCTAGATGGCACGAGATAAGGACTCCAAACACAGAAACAGGGGAAGATGGACAAGTTCACTAAACCCATGCAGATCGTGGATCCCCTTCCTGCCGGATCGGCGGGCCCACCGGATAAAAGTGTCCTCCTCCAAGTGATACAATCCCCCAGAATGCCTTAGAGGGCAAGATTGATGAGATCAAGCGTGATTTTAACTTACTTCGCCAAGACCTGCGTAAAGTGTCGTGGAAGGTGACGCAGGCGGAACACCGTATATCAGAGGGTGAAGACACCACCAATGTTCTCAGAAATGAGGTCACAGTCCTGTCAGCGACAATGAAAGAAGTGCTCTGGAGCAGTGGTTCCCAAAGTTTTGGCTGCTGAGGACCTCCATTGAATCAGCACTGGAAGCCGGGGACACCCTAGCAATCTGTATAATTTAAATTTTAAACAGTAACCTGAAAAAAATAAACACAGGTGTGAACACAAAACAAATAGTCGAATTACTAAGAATTTTAGTATTTTATATTGAATCTGCAAAAAACAAAAAACTTTATTGTGAAGGTTGGTGCTGCATCTCCATGACTAACTTTTAAATGGTTGGTTTTATTTCACACTACGAGGCTCCTGCCAGGGCCAGTCTGGAAACTCAAAGCAGCCCTGGCAAATGTTTTCAGACCAGTCCCCACAGGGTGCACACCAAGTGCAGTGAGTGAGTCGAACCACTACAAAGGGGACTTTGGGAGGTTCTCCCCCCAAGACAATTTAGGAAACAATAGTGCTTTCTACAACACATTTATCATTATATTTTGAATTGTATTAGCTTTAAAAAAAATAGTAAATGATGACTTTACTATGCACCAGGATACGATAATCTTTGTTCGGGTACTTCAGTGATTCCCTTTTTATCACACTCCAACAGTGCCTCCCGTCTCTACATAGTCCCTCTGTCACATGTATTTCATTTGTTTTATAGCATCTCTCATACCATAGTAGGATGTCAGAGCACTTTACAACACCCACACACATATAGGGCAGATTTACAAGGCCCTTGCGCAACCGGTGCGTCACAAAAAAGTGACGCTCCGGCAGCGCATTTTAGTGCCCCATATTTATAAGAACAGGAAAAGCCACCCTGCATGACTTTTCCTGTTCTTATAAATATGGCCCCTTTGCACACAGGACTTTGCGTGAAAGGTGCGTTTCAATGGTTTTGCTGTGAGTGTTCCCAAGCAACACACATGAAACCAGACACATTTCCAGATTTACGAGAAATCATGAATCTTGAAATGCGTCCGAATGCTACACCTTCCCTAGGGAGGTGCAACAAGAAGAAATGTAATAATTTCTCCTCGTTGTTTAGGAAGATGAAATCCCCTCTAGTGATTGTTTATGTTCAGGTAGGATTCCCTTTCTGCACATAAACAATCTCCCCACAATGCAAGCATCCTTGCACTATGGTACAAGGGTGCCTGTCCCGGCGCATGGCAGCAGTTTGTGCACCAGCGCAGGGAGAGGAGCACTGAGATGCAACATAGTATGGTAAATATGTTGCATCCCTGTGCTTTGAAAGTGACTAAGTGCAGCACAGCCAATTGGCTTGCAGCACTCACTGAGTCACTTTCCTTGTAAATCTGCCCCATAGAGACAATGAATCATACATGTAATAACATAAGGCAAAGGTGACTACTAGTTGTAGGATTCACATCATTCATACTGGTAGGCATAACACAGTGTTTAGCATTGACTTTAACAATGAAACTTTATTTCCATTCAAATAAACCTTTTTAGCAGCATCAGGATAGTGAAAGACTGGGAAGAAACTTAAGTTACTAACTTGTACCATGCAGTTTGCAAACATCTTTTTGATGCCAGTTTATACACCTCTGTGCTAGATCACAATTGTCACTTATAAACTGCACAGTAACTAAAGAATCTCTGTGACAAAAGCAGTAACCCATTGACCTATGCAGATCAAGCACAGTTAAAAAAATAAATATAGGCACACTTGCGTTGTAAGAGGCATATTAACCCTCTGTGCTACATTAAATAAGTCAAGCTGGCACTGGACAAAACTCCTCTTTCTCCAGCAGGAACATTAATCACTGGTGTTATCTTGGTCTTGACACTTTTATTGTTGCTCGAAAACTTCTAATTATACTTGAAACATTTGCAGTGCTTTTAAAACTGCTGCCTGTGCGTACCCCCTGGGAATGTGTCACGGACCCCTAGGGGTCCGCGAACCACAGTTTGGGAAACACTGCTCTGGAGGGTTGACGACGCAGAAAATCGGGTTCGCAGGAATAATCTGTTTTCTTGGATTTCCAGAGGCCATTGAAGGGGCAGATGCTGGGGTCTACCTGCGACGGTGGTTGGTGGATATATTCCCTGACACCCGCTTCTCGCCATGCTTCGCGATTGAAAGAGCGCACAAAATACCCGGAGCACGACCGCTGCCGGGAGCCTCCTCACTACCACTGATTGCGAAGTTTCTGAACTACCAAGATAGGCACCTCATTCTAAGAGAGTTCAGGCAAAAAGGAGACATTCGATGGGGAAACGCAAAGATAATGGTGTTTCTGGACTACTCCCGTGAGGTACAGAAGCAATGCAAAATGTTTGCTTCGGTAAAAGACAAGCTAAGCCAAATGCGAATCACGTATATATGCTTTTGTTCCCTGCCAAACTTAAAGTGATCTATCAAGAGAGGATGCTCTTCTTCAGTACTCCAGAGGAGGCATACTGGTTGGAGGAGCGCCCCTTGCCGAGGACATCAGGGGGCATGATGGCCCTCTCGGGGAAGATCCCTTCCAGGGACAGTACTAAGCCCAAAATGCGGCGGCTCAAAGGAAGGACTACGGAGACAGCACGCAGCGGAACTCAGAGAGCGACACCATATCATAGCAGGAGAATGATAGGATCAGCACCTCAGGCCTCCGACTCAGAGAGTTTACATCATAGGGAGAAACCCATAAGATCATCACGGACCAAGGACATGGTACGACAGAGTTCTGAGGATTGCACAGACTCGGAGGGTGAGCATCTGTTGTTACAGAACATTAACCTCCTGGAGAACCTGACAGAGACACATACAGCAACCGAAATGACCAATCAGACATCGCAAGCAGGCGTGGAAGAATGATGTGCAGAAATTGGCTCGGAGAACCGTAGGACAATCTAGAGACAGTGGATCTTGCACATGCCCCACCTGTGCTGAATATTCTTTTTCAAATGTGTTTCTTTTTCCTTTCCTTGATCTTTGTTGTTTTCTTTTGGTGTGCTAAGATTGTTTATTTTCTGTGGAGTAAGTGATGCGGGATATCCCTGCCCGAAGGATAAGAAGAACCACTAGCGGTGAGCAGGCTTTACCATCAGATAGCCGACTGGTGATAGGCAAATCTATGTAAATAGAGCCCAGAAGGGCAGGGACCAGTTTGAGAGGGTGAGTTCGGGGGGAGGGGGAGTGCGACAGACCTCACTAATCCACACACAACACAGTTGGTCATGTTGCCCCAAGGGATAGTCAGTTGAATGATGGGGGGGGTGGAGATGGGGGTGGATGATGGGGGGGGTTGAGATGGGGGTCGGGGCGGGGTTTTTACATCTTTAAGTGGCCTCATAGTGAGCAGGCAGATATCAAAGAAATCCAAACACCTGGTCTCAGAGGTACCTATTTTCGGATTATTACCTATCAAACGTGTGCAAAACACTGTAGTTTTCTATAATGTATCTTCTCCCCTATTTCTTACTTTTGTGGTAGTTGCAACACGTTTTTTGCCTCTAATTAAAAACAATTTTCCAAAAGACAGTCCACCAAAATGGTAAATGCTGAAGTCTTCTCAACTGAATTCCCAATACAATCAGCACCTAAATGAACTCCTGAATCAAGCAGGAAGCTATCCTCAAAAGCACAAATCTTGGGGAAAAAAGGTGAAAGGAGAAAATGACCCCTCACGTGCGCAACACCACGTCACTGGTAGGTACTCACCAGATGTGCCCACTTTTGTCTCCATCGGTGGTCATTTTGTCCAAAAGAAAAGGTGTCCAAAGAAAATTAAATTAGAAAGATGTATGTGCAGTGAAAAAACTGATCACATCCCACGTTGTGACCAAAAGTGGTTAAAATTGGCAGGCACACTCTTATCGCAATCACTTTATTATTTACTGAGTGTGTACTGTCAAATTAAAATAGGCAGGTTGCTACTCATGCATACCATTTACAATGCCAACATGTTTCTTAGCCACAGAAATTTTTGGCAAATTCTTCAGGGCCACACACTTTGCCACAGCACCAGTGTTGGACACCACGTTCTGGTAGACTCTCAATTGTAAAAACAAGACACACAACACGCTACGTTAACGTCTCTGATAATGATCTCAGAGGATGATCAATTTGTGGATTGATGTTAGTCATAATTACCCTCAAAAAGCCTCTGTCTCTCGTACCAGCTTTAGCAAATAAGGTCCAATGGAAAAACTCCTCATATGAGTCCTCCTTTCGGGTTGACCATTCGATTGCGATGTCAATGTAGACCAAATAGCCGGACAGAGAATGAGGCTGTTTCAGATAATCCAAAAACCAAATGGCAGTGAAACTATTTCAGATAAACATGGATGCTTTGCTGTGCATACTAGCATTAAAAAATCCACATGACACAGGGGGCATACTATTTGTGTCCTTACTTCCCCAAACAACACTAGCGTGAACCTCAAGCTAGAACTTAACCGTTTGGCAGGTCAGCATTAAAGAGCAAATGATTGTACGCTTGCATGCATAGCAGCGTGACAGGGCTGACATACTGTTTTTTTAGTTTGCTTCCCAGCACAATACTTTTTTTTTTTTTTTTTTTTTTGTAAGACCTTTATTAACATAAAGTAGAGTACACAGCATGAGCCTACATCCCTGAGGCCGGCTCGCCATGTTACTATGTTCGTTTAATACAATCGAAGTTAGACATGGAAATCATTGTATAAACGTTAGGCATAACCGTCTTGCATGCTCCAAGTAGGACTCTTAGTGGACAGTCGATATGAGTCTTACATTTTGTAATTTTATCAACCGAACTTCAACTTTCCCCAACTTAAGACCTTACATTGCTCTCATTTACATCCTATACGGTGAGCGAAACAGTGTCCCGGCATTTCCCCAAAGCAGCCTTCAGGCGGCTCAACTCTCACATCAGTCATTCACATTCCAGTATTACCAGCGCACCAACTAGTCCTCCCCATTTTCCTGTAATGAATTCAGATAGTCCGACAAAAAGCACCATATGTCCTTAGGCCTCGATTTTGTTGGTAAGTCTTCCTCATACGTTTGTAGTTTATTTTTTTTTTTTTTTTTTTTTTTTTAAACCTTTATTTGGAGACAAGCAGGTACAAGGGAAGTGTACATTCAAAAACATACATTCACATTCGGCCATTACAGTGGTACGTCAGTGCCTAGCAAGCATCCAAAAAATTAAATAAATAAGAAGACACAAGGAAGTACAGGGCAGGACATCAGTCACCACAAGGAGCAACAACAAAATGTACAAGAGATAGTAAAATACAATGATCCAGCATGGGCAGGCAAGCCAAAAAGACAATGCAATATGAATACAGTACATTAGCGGAGAACACATGAGCCAGAGGGGACACAAGTATGAGGAGCACTGGATAGAAGGGTGCCGCATAGGGATACAATCTGGATTCCCGATAAACTACCTGTCCGAAGGGGGACTCCCACCCCCCAATAGCTCGCAGGAAAAGGAGACAGTCAGCCCCCCCCCCCGATATCGGAAGAACAGCAGGTGTCGTGTAAAATCCCAGCCCAGCACGTTGTCATCAGCCTATCCCCTCACGGTCCCCAAGTTCAGAATCAGAGTCCCGCGCCGCCCTGGTCAGGAGGTACACCTGGAGCGGACTCCAAAAATCCTTTGGTCGGCATCGAACAGGCATCAAGTCAGAATAGATATTGTACTGATCCTGACAGTAAATGAGGTCAGTCACCCAGTCTTGAAAGCGCGGCACCCTACCACGACCCCAGCAACAAGCAACCCTGCGCTTAGCCAACAACAGGGCCACGTCAACAAATCTACGGTGAGAGGCCGGTACGTCTTTAGAGAAGCCAAGTAACATCACCAAGGGGTCAAACGCCACCCCCTCCTCCGCCATAACCTGCAGGGCTTCATGAACCTGAGTCCAATATTCCAAAACCCCCGCACAGCTCCAAGCCAAATGCAAAAAATCAGCGCCTTCCGCTCGACACCTAGCACACCTGTCATCCTCCACCAAATGAAACCGCAGTTTCCTCGCCGGGGTATAGTAGTACCTCTGAACAAACTTGTAATGGATAATTTTAAGGCGACAACTAGAAGAGACATTGGCCGTGAGCCCGCAACAATATTTCCACTGCTCGTCTGTAATAGGAGCACCCAATTCGGCAACCCACTGCTCACGCACCCGATTGGTCGGGACCGATCGCTGTCGGCGAATAGCCCCGTACAACTTCGACACCAGGTGTCGCCCATCTGAAACCAGCAGCACATGGAGGGGGAGGGTTACCCCAGGCTCCGAAGGGTAGTCCGGTAGCAGAGCCCGCATGCCCTGCCGCAGGCGGACAAAGTAGAACAGGTCTAGAGGGGAACAAGCAGCCGAACCGAAGAAATGAGCCTGCGTGCGGAAGGCACCTTCATGAAACAAGTCGCCCCACGTGAGGATACCTAGCCGCTTGCACATTCGCTGAAACCCCGTCTCCAACAACAGCGACAGATCCGGATGATAAGACAGAGGCAAGGCCGGCGAGTAGAGAAAGGAAACATCTAGCAAATGAGCCATCCGCCTCCAAGCATCCACCGTGCATGTCACCGTCGTGCGGGACGTTTCAACATCTGACACCTTGCCCAAAACCATCCCCTCCAGTGGGAGCGGGTGGGCGACCCAATGCTCAGCAGCAATCTGGGGCATGAATGGCGTGGGGCGCATCCAATGATAGGCATAATGCGCCTGAGCGCTGAGATAATAGAGTTCAAAATCAGGGACGTCGAAACCGCCATCAGCGTAAGGCAACGTAAGGGTGGCCCAGGCCACCCGTGGCTGCTTGCCCCCCCAGAACAACCGCAGAAGCTCAGAACGAAGTCTACGAAAGAAATAAGCACCAGGATGATATGGGAGGTTTTGAAAGAGATAAAGAAAGCGGGGCAAAACCACCATCTTGATAAGAGACGCCCTGCCGGCCATGGAGAGAGGTAAAGACATCCATCTGGTGACATCATCCGCCAGTTTAGTAATGGCCACACCATAGTTGAGCCGAACCGCGTCTCCCCTATCCAAGGATACAACAATACCGAGATACCGCAACTCCGAGTCACACCATTCCAAAGGGTAGTCAAGGGGAAACCTGGCCACCGCAGCCGTGAGGGGGAAAAATTGAGATTTCCGCCAGTTGATATGAACCCCGGATACACCTCCAAAAGCGACCAGCTCCCGCAGGAGCGAATTAAGGTTGTTCTCTGGGTCCTTGACATAGAGTGTGACGTCATCGGCGTATAAAGAAATGCCGACCTGCCGCTGAAGACAATTAAAGGCGCTCTGCTGATGAAACTGACGTATCCTACAGGCTAGCGGCTCAATGGCGATAGCAAACAAGAGGGGTGAGAGGGGGCAACCCTGTCGGGTCCCTCTCGTGAGAGGGAACGAGGGGGACAGCACCCCATTCACTACTACCCTCGCCATCGGATCAGTATATAACAGCTTAACCCAAGAGATGAAAATCCTGGGGAACCCCATCCGACAAAGAACATCAATAAGGTAGCCCCATTCGACAGAGTCAAACGCCTTAGTGGCATCGAGAAAGATAGCGGCAACCGGGACAGTGGGATCAATGGTCGACACAAGCGAAAACAAAGTGCGAAGATTGTGAGAGGTGGCGCGACCGGGCACAAATCCCGATTGATCAGGCAACACGATAACGGGCATGAGTTCGGCTAATCTCACCGCCAAGGCCTTCGCGAGAATTTTAACATCGCAGTTAAGCAATGAGAGGGGCCTGTAGGAGCCCACATCCAGTGGATCCTTACCCGGCTTGAGCAGCGACGTGATGGCGACCTCACGCATGGAGCCCGGTAGGCGTCCCTCCTCCAGAGACTCTTCAAACACCTCACGGAGCACAGGGGCCATGATGTCAATATAACACTTATAAAATTCAGCAGGAAGGCCATCCAGCCCGGCGGCCTTCCCATTAGAAAGAGACATGATGGCATTCCTGACCTCCTCCACCTCCAGGGGCCTGCCTAAGAACTCCCGATGACCATCCGATAGCCAACAAAGCGCCAACTCATCGAGGAAACCACCGTATCGAGTCTCACCCGTCTGCTGTGTCGTGTAAAGGTGTGCATAGTGTTCAATAAAAGTGCGCTGAATCTCCGAAGTGTCTCGACAGCGGGTGCCATCCGGAGACACCAATTCCAACACGTCCGACCCATGCCTAGGATGTCTAGTAAGGGCAGCGAGGACCTTACCGGGCCGCTCCCCTTCGCAGTATCGCCTCGCCGTCCAGTATTTCCCCCTGTGCTTAGCCTCTCGAGCAGCCTCCTCCTCATATTCGGAGAGCTTAGTGCGGAACTGTGCCAAAAGATCGGGGTCCGGAGTCACCTGCATCCTGCGCTCCAAGTCCCGCAAGTCAGCCTCCAACCTCTCGAGGGTCCGAACAATCAGACGGAGTACTCCACAACTTTTAGAAATAGTGACACCCCGGATCGTGACCTTGAACGCCTCCCAAATGACCTCAATGCTCTCCACAGAGCCCTTGTTTCTAGGGAAGAACGCCTCCACCTCCGCACCGAGTTCCTCCTTGAACACCGGGTCAAGCAAAGCACTCGGAAACAAACGCCAAGGCGGGCGCGGCCTGTGTAACCCGGGGACGGACAAATCAACCTTCACCGGACAGTGGTCTGAATACGTCCTAGCTAAATGTGTGGCCCCCCTTAGGCCAGCCATCAACCCTCTAGAGAGAAATACATAGTCCAGTCTTGCCCATGAACGAGCATGTGTGGTGTAATGGGTGCCCTCCCTAGTGGCAGGGTGGGTGTACCTCCAGCTGTCAACCATCCCAGCCTCCTCCACTATCCCCCGCAGCACATCCCTAGCCTGTACATTGTACTGAGGGCTACCCTCCGATCTGTCCAACTGGGCCTGAAATGCAAAATTGAAGTCCCCCCCCCACACAATGTGAGTAGCATCCACAGCAAGAACATGACCCCACAGAGTGACAAAAAAGATTGGTGTATCAACATTGGGAGCATAGCAATTAACAAACATTATAGTGTTCTGCCCAAGCCGTCCCCACAGCAGCACATAGCGCCCCTCAGGGTCCCCCATAGATCCAAGTTCCTGAAATGCAAGCGACCTCTTAACAAGTGTGACAACCCCACGAGCATAAGAAGAGTATGATGCAAACCCCCTGGCCGCAGCCCACCTTCCCCCGAAAGTGGGGGAGGGAGCAGGGCGCAGATGCGACTCCTGGAGAAAAGCAACATGAATAGCATGCCTGTCCAAATACTGTATCACATTGCGACACTTCCTGGCATCATTAAGGCCCCGTACATTCCAGGACAGAATTGAGATCTGATCTACAACAGCAGTTGACATCACATAACGTAAGGGCCCCACAGGACCCTATAACCAAATACAGGGCATCCAACTACCAGCAACAGCCAACGATAGGTCCACGCCCCAGGGCACGGGCCGACCTTCACATACACTCCATACATTTCCCAGTCATCTCCAAAACAACCAAACAAGAACACAACAACTCCCCCCCAGTCGACCCATCCACGCAGCAAGCGCTCAGGACAGACTACGCGCCACACGCCGCCAAGCCATTCCACACGTCCCACACCTCGCACACGCGCTACGCGCGCAGAGTGCGCCCCGGCACGTGGCAGCCTAAAATGGCGTCCAGCGCACTCGGGCCCAAAATGGACGGGAGCACGGATCCCAGAACCCGTCCCGTAAGATAGGAAAGTGGAACAGCCCGGATAGCGGGCGCAACGACATTTCCGTGCACTCAAACAACAGTAGCAGCTACCAAAGCGAACCAAAAGTCCCAGGCAAACAGACATGGACAGCGTCAACCCCCCCCCATCCACCCACCTGACACCACCCCAACCATCAGGCCACATACACCCTCCCCCCCCATCCCTCAACACACAACCAGTCAACCAACATAGGACTAGAATCCAAACAAAAGGTAAACATGGGGCACACCCTCCGGGGAACCTTCCAGAGGTGTACGACGCCACTCCCTCACGCCACGCCAGTGTCCGCGCCAACGAGTATCAGGCGGCCCCAGGCGCAGCGCGGGGGGGTGGGTGCCCAGAGCGCGACATCCCATAACACCATCCTGCGGTGCCATCCCAACCCCACATAAACAGCAAAACGCACTCACTCATCGTAATACAGACACAACCCACGCATCAGCAAAAAAAATCAAAAACGGACAATAGCTAGGCCGCAAATACTGAGAAGGCAGTCAGCAGGTCTCAACACAAAAGTTACATGTCCACAATACTACAAGAACCGGGAAGAAAAGAGACAAAGTCCAAAGTCACCAGAATCAGGCGACCTCCTCCTCAGCAGCCGAATGTTCACCCTCCGGATCCTGATCGTCACCCCGATCCGCAGCAGCGCGCTCGCGCTGGAGGCGTTTCGCAAAGTCCTCAGCATGCTGTGGGTTGGTGAAAAAATGTTGTTTAGCCTGATGCGTCACCCTAAGTTTAGCCGGATAAAGCAAGGCGTAGTCCACTTGAAGGTCCCGAAGCTTCCTTTTCACCCCCAAGAACTTCCGACGCTGGTCCTGCACCATCGGTGTGAAGTCGGGGTACATGGTAAAAGACACCCCTTCGAAGGAGAGAGCCCTGTTAGTGCGGGCAGCCTGAAGAGCAGCGTCTCGATCACGATAATTCAAGAGGCGCGCGATGATGGGACGCGGTGCAGCCCCAGAGGCCGGACGAGGTCCCAACGTCCGATGCGCTCTCTCGACGATAAACTGGGACGAGAAAACTTCCGTCCCGATGGCACCCACCAGTAGCCTCTCCACATAAGTCTCCATTTTGCCCACATTCGTGGACTCCGGCACACCTACAATGCGCACGTTGTTGCGCCTACTCCTCGCCTCCAACTCCTCGTTCTTGGCGGCAATAACACGCAAGATATTGTCCATTCTCGCCAGCTGGGTGGTATGGGTGGCCGCCGTGTCATCATGGTCCGAAATGCGCTGCTCTGCCGCCGTCAAGCGCTCCTCATGCACGTCCAATTTCTGAACGACCGCATCCATGCGCGACGATATCTTATCCACTTTGTCCACTACAGTGGCGAACCCCTGCCTCATCTCCTGCATCATTTGGGCGAAGTCCGGCGGAGGTGGGTGCGGGACACTCTCAACGACATTCGGAGGGGGGGACCGCGAAGCCCCAGCTTCCTGGAGCGAACGCGCCCCACGCCTGGCTCCTCCAGAGTCAAAGGACAGTTTGGACTGTTTAGTGTCCGGCTTCCCCATAACGGTGGTACAGAAGGGAGACGAGGCAAACGGGAGTCAGGACACAGTCCGGACAAGGGACCCGGCCAAACAGTAAGCAGCTCAAATCGTGGGGGCACGAGCAGGCCAGCACGCCCCGCCACTCCCACCGATGAGTAAAGGCCGTCGCCGTTCCCAGCCCAAGGGGGGCAAACCCTCAAAATCCAAGTATTAAATCCGTTGTACCTTCGTGGGCGATGGTATCTGGGCAGGCAGATGGGAGAGCCGAGAGATAAGTCCGTCAACAAGGGAGAGCCAAGCGTCCCGCCCGGCCAGCGACCGAACCTGGCGGAGAAGGGCGGAGCTAGGCCTACACCCCACGTGCAGAGCCCCGGACTGGCATGAACAGTGACGCCGGGCAAGAGGGCATCAGACTTCCAGAGCGCGAGTCGGAGAAACTCGGGACCCTCGTAACTTCGGCCAGCAACCTCCGAATGGCTCAGGAGTTGGACCACGGGTGGACAGCCGATATCCCAACCGAACCGCGGGGTCAGTTCAGGGCGCAGCGATGGTAATCAGGATACCTAGGCGGATAATAGCTCCGGGCAGCGGGAGCCTCACGACAGTGCGGCCATTCCGCAGTGCGCCCTCTAGCGCCCCCACGTTTGTAGTTTATCCCTACAAATAGACATGTCATGTAGCCACACTTTTGTAGTCGGTACTCTACGGCTGTGCCAGCATTGCGCCACCTGCCTTTTAGCTAACAGTAGTGCGATTGCACAGAATTTGCGTTTCAGCGCTCTGAATTGGGGTACAATACCTAGCAGACAGATCTGTGGCGTGCATTGCACCTCGTCTTCCAACATGACCGAGAGCGCGGCAGTGACCTCCTCCCAGTAATTCGCTACTCTCGCACACTTCCATGCCAAATGTACAAAGTCCGCACCGTCCCTGTTACAGCGCTTACATTTGTCGTCCTCTTGAAGCCCATATTTACGCATTTTCACCGGTGTGTAATAGCTTTGGTGAATGTATTTGAAATGAATAATTCTCAGATTCCCGTTTGGTGTTAGTATCTGTGTCAGTGCGCACGAACTGTACCATTCTACCTCTGTCAGTGGAGTATCTAGTAGTGCATCCCATCTCGCTTTAGCTTTAAGTGTGTGGGCTGCTATTTCCGATTGTGCAGCAGTGTAAAGTCTAGATACCAAGTGAGACAGATCCCTCGTGGTGATCAGCATTTGCAAGGGTGCTAGAGTTTCCGGCTCCTCAGGGAATGATGGGTAATGTCCCTTTAATGCCCTTGTCAATCTGTAGTATGTGAAGCGGAACATAAGAGTCTGATTTTGAACATAGTTCAATTTATCAATTTCCATAAATGTGCCTCCCTGAAACACGTCACCCATTTTGTCAATCCCAGCTCTAGACAGCAGAGACATCCCCACCTTTTCGTTAGTGACTGACAAAGCCTGATGCCTGATGTCCGGTGCGTATAATGGGGTTTTGTGAGCCAATTGCCCTAGTTTGTTCCATGCCTTGATCGTGGTGTCTACAGTGTTGATGTCCTTTGAGTGGAGCGGAGATCTTGTGTGTGATAATATCGCAGACAGGGGGACGGGATGGGCATCTCCCTCCTCAATGGCCACGTGAGTAATATAGGGGACCTCATGGTACCAGTATGCTGCGTACTGTGCCTGGGCACAGAGGTAGTATAGGAGAAAATCAGGCACCCCGAATCCGCCTTTTGCTATCGGGAGCGTTAGTGTCTGTAGTTCAATACGAGCTTGTTTACCCGCCCAAATCAAGGTTAGTACCAGGGATTTTATGCGCCGAAAGACCTCCCGCGTAGGCGTGATGGGTATGTTGTTAAAGAGATATAACAACTTGGGCAAAATGTTCATTTTGACGATCGCTATTCGATCAGCTATTGATAATGGCAAGTGTATCCAACGACGGATCTTGTCGTCCAGTTTGGAGAGTACTACCCCATAGTTCGCGCGCATGACTTCGTCTGGATCCCTGTGGAACATGACCCCTAGGTAGCGAATTGGGTCCTGCTGCCACTCTAGTGGGTAATCTATTTCAAAGGAATTAGTGGAATCTGTGAGGGGTATGAGTGAGGACTTGGACCAATTTATCGCCAACCCCGAGTGACCCCCAAATCGGATGTACTCCCTAAGGAGCGGGTTCAAATGTATTTCTGGATCGCGAACATAGAGCAACATATCGTCCGCGTAGAGCGATATGTGCAGTGGCCTAGACACAAATTGCAACGCCGATTCCTTGTAATTTTGACGTACTATGCACGCCAGTGGTTCTAACGCCAGCGCGAAGAGCAGGGGTGATAGGGGGCAACCCTGTCTCGTTCCCCGCCCAATGTCAAATGGGGCTGAAACATACCCATTGATCCGGACCCTTGCACGCGGTTTGGTATACAGCAAAGAAATCCACTGGACAAATCTTTTAGGGAAACCCATCCTATTAAGGACGGTTAGCATATAACGCCATTCGATTGAATCGAACGCTTTGGCGGCGTCGAGCATGACAGCCACAGCTTTAACCGAGGGTTTTAGATAGTGCGCCAGTGCAAACAAGGATCTGGTATTATGCGAGGTGGATCTGGTGGGAACAAACCCCGCCTGGTCTGGGAGTACTAGGCGAGTCATCAGAGGGGACAACCTAACAACCAGTAACTTAGCAAGTATTTTCGAATCTACGTTTATTAGGGATAGGGGCCTGTAGGAGTCGCAGTTTTCCGGATCTTTGGTCGGTTTGAGGAGTGCAATGATCATAGCTTCCCGCACAGTGGGGGGGAGCAGTGATACTTCAAAGGAAGTGCCATACATGTCCACCAAATATGGGGCAATGATATCCACAAACTTCTTGTAAAATTCGGATGTGTACCCGTCAGGGCCCGGTGCCTTTCCATTTGGGAGCGAGGCGATCACCTCAGTGACCTCCTCAACCGTGATTGGCCGAGCCAGATATTCCCGATGGGCATCTGATAGCCAGCCAATCGCCACATCATGTAGGTATTCATATGTTTCCTCAGTAGTAGCTGTTGGTTGAGATTGATATAGTGTGCTGTAAGATTCTACAAAACATTTGACTATGTCTGCTGAGTGCGTTTGTACTATTCCTGCTCCTGACTTGACACGGAGTATCGCTGAGTGCCCCCTCCCCTCACATATTTTCCGCGCCAGTACTTGCCCTGGTCTGCCCCCTTCTCCAAAAGCCTTGGCTGCATGTTTGCGGTCTGGGTATTTGATTTCCGACGTCAAAAAATCAGCATGTTCTGTGTGTAAGTCGCGCAGCTTGGGTAACAACAATACGTCCTGTGTGTTTTCATATTGTAATTCCAGGTCCCTCATCTGACTTTCGCAGCGGCGAATTTGGCACCTGATGTCTTTGAGTACACCTATGGTAGTGCTAATGCAGACGCCCCTTATCGTGGCCTTAAAGGCTTCCCAGAGGAGACATGGGTCGTCAGTAGTTTGAGAATTATTAGCGAAGTAGTCTTTGATCGCCTTCGTCAGGGTGTCGACATATATAGGGTCTGTGAGGGCCTGGGAGTTAAATCGCCATTGGAAGGGGGGGGGTGTGTAGTGTGGAATGTCCAGCTGTAATAGAACCGGGTTGTGATCCGATAATGTGCGTGGCAGCACCTGTACCTTACGCGCCCATAGTGCAACATCCTTGGAGCCCAGCCAGTAGTCCAGTCTGGACCAGCTATTGTGTGATGCGGTGATGTGAGTAGCGCCTGGATCGTTAGTGTGATGTAGTCTCCAGATATCTGCTAACGCTAGATCCCCCATCATGTGACCCACCATAAGTCTTGCCTGCTTGTGCTGTTCCACTGATTGGAAGGATCGATCCAGCCCGTCCTGCAGTGTCACGTTCCAGTCCCCCCCACATAAAATGTGTGTGCCAGTATGTGTCTGCAAGTGTCCCCAGATTTCCCGATAAAAGTCTGGCGCGTCAATATTCGGGCCATATATGTTGAGGAGTGTTATGTGTTGCCCCCTTAGTTTGCCTGTCACTAGCACATACCTGCCAGCAGGGTCCTGTGTCACATGCTTCTCTTCGAAGTTTACCCCTCTCTTTTTCAATATAAGCACCCCCCGGGAATAAGATGAGTATGAGGCTCTGTAAGACGTTCCCGCCCATCTCGACCCCAGTGTAGCATGAGTGTGCGGTGCTAGGTGCGATTCCTGCAGGAATGCAATGTCAATATTCCATCTAGTGAGACTGGCAAATACCTGTCTGATTTTCTGTGGGCGGGAGAACCCCCGTATATTCCATGTAAGGACGTTTAGTCCGTTCCTGCTTTCATTTCTAGAACCTGGCGTACCCATTTGATATAACACCATTCATTCCTGCACATGCAGATAACCTGCCCGGATCCCGACCCCACCCAGTACCATGATCGCCATATGCAGTTAAAAGCCCCCTAAAGGGATATTCGAATAATGCGTAGATTTGCAATGTCTCCGGTCTTCGTAAACAGTTAAACATCCCCCCTCCCCAAGACCCTCCCACTCCAGCATCCCCAACCTGCCGAAGCCTCACCCCTACAGAGCACAACTCCCTCAACCACTTAACCAACAACTTGGTGCTCATAGCAGAACTTGTGTTGGGTTTTACCCTTATGGAGGACCGCCAGTAGCACAACACTCCACCCGATGTACAGGTGCAGGCGATATTAGATAGAAGCGAACAGAATCGCAATTTATGTGTCCATTAATCCACAAGTCCACTTTCCCATTACCATCCCTCCGCTGGGTGCAGGCAGTGAAGCAGACCTAGAGGGTATGTAGCCGCATCCCACAGTGAACAGACGTGTAGGGAAGGGACTAATCCCATTCAAATCAGTGTTCAGCCCTCCCCGCACTTAGTAATTGCCCGGTTACACTACATACGGATCACAGCAGCGTGTAAGGGCAATGTCACCTCTATTAGTTTACAACTCGCAATGTGAGATGGACCGTAGTGTCCAACGTTCTGCCACCTTCTAAGCTATCCCATTCCAGTTCTGAGGGTTTGTGAGCAGAGTGTACACAAAAGGTCCTGACCCATTGCCCACAGTAGCGGCAGCATTTGCAGCGTAACGCGGCCGTGTTATCTGAAATCCATCGGGGAAAGCCTGGCAGCAATGTCCAGACATGGGTGTTTGTTACAGTTCAGGGCAGGAGTGTGCTATATTCCCAGCCATCCCAGCTGATCCCTACCCTTCCACTGCCCAATGTCAAAGCGAAACGCCAACATCTCACCTCAAGTAGTCTCGCATCAGCAAACCTTGCACAGTTAGCCGAGAGTGGCAATATAGTAGTCCATCGTAGTCAGTTGTGCAGCAATCCTTACCGCTGTGTGAGGTCTGAGATTTCTAGGTGCATCAGTCCGAGTCTCTGTTCTGGTCGTGCCGGGCTTCCGACCTCGTCTCTCGCTGTATTTTCTTGATAAGTTCGAGGGCCGCTTTAGGTGTTGCCAGCACGATCGTCTGCTCCTTCCACACCACTCGTAGCCGGGCAGGATACAACATCGAGTACCCAATGTTCAACTCTCGTAGCTTAGCCTTCACTGTGGTGTATTCCCTACGTGCCTGCTGAACAGCGACCGTGTGATCAGGGTAGAACTCCAGGGAGTTGCCCTGGTGAGTGATTTTGCCCTTTTCCCTCGCAAGTCTGAGGATCACGTCCCTGTCCCTGTAATTGAGGATCCGCGCCACGATCGGCCTGGGCGCAGCGCCGGGCGGTGGTTTGGGGCCCAGCGATCTATGAGCTCTTTCCACAATGAAGATCTGCAACAGGGCCTCCGCCCCAAAGATATCCTTACAAAGACCCTCGACGTATTGTTCCATACGGCCTGTGTTGGTTGATTCTGGCAGGCCCGTGATTCGCACGTTATTGCGCCTCGAGCGCGCTTCCAAATCCTCCTCCTTCGCTTTTATTACCTCCAGAATGCGCTCCATTCCCGCGCACTTTGAGGTGGACGTTCGTGCTTCATCTTCGACCGCCGAAATCCTGGTTTCAGCTTCGTCCAGCCGTTCGCCGTGCTTTTCTTGTCGGGCAGCCATGCCATCCATCCTGCACGTTAGATTGTCCAGCTTCCCATTGATGTCCTGTAGATTTGATTGAATCGCTATCAGGATCTTCTCTATGTTGTTAGCTGGTGGCGAGTCCGAAGATCCGCCGGCCTCCGCTGTGTCGTCCGCTGGCTTAGTCCCCCTCCTATTATCAAAGGAGAGTTTTGGCTGCTGTTTATCCGGCTTACCCATTGCGGCGGCCGGTGAAAGCACTTTCCTCAACGTGGGTCCAGATGCCCTCGTCACTCTGGTCGCCGTCGCCGTGTTTCCTCGTTGGTGGTAGCCAGCAGTTGCACGTGTTGGCAAGTTCGTTTCTAAGATGGCCACCACTGGTTGTAATACGCTAGCAGGCAGGGACTATAAGAGCGATGTGGACTGGTCAACCCCGCAGCGTTGTGAAGCGAGGGAGAGGGTCGCTCTTGTGTCTGTTGGGGGGCCCTTCGCAATCAGCCCAGCCAGTGGGACAGCACCCTGTTTGCGTGGCCTCTCACCCCCAATGCCTGTTAGCCCTATGGTCCCACGTGTCCCTGATCGCCAGATCGGTGGAGAACAGGAGGTCTTCAATGCGGTGTGCCCAGTTTACATGCGCGTGGTAGCGTGTCCCGTCCTCCTCCCCTGCTAATCCGCCGGTAGTGAGCCCCGTTTTCCGAGCAAAAGCCCGCCGGCGCTATTCCGCCGAGTCCGCTGTACCAGCAAGGGGCGCCGCCATCTTGTCAGGCAGCCGGCCGATGCGTGAGCGAACTCCGCCGCTAGTTCTCGGGGTTGAAGCAGTGCAAACGTGCCCTCTGGCCCTGGCAGTCTGCGCTCACCTACGGATGCTGCCGCTGGGCTATCCGGCCAGTCTGCTGCCGATCGTGCGTTGCTCGCAGCATACCTCCAGACGTCCGCCGGCCATCTTGTCAGGCAGTCCGGTGCACGTTATAATGATCTTGGCCTTTCTCCGCGCTGCGAGGGTAACGGCCGCCTCCGCACAGGTCCAACTCTGCTCCACATCTTCCTACACCAGATTTTAGTCGTGCAAGGTGGGTTGGTGGGGTTTTAGTGGCAATGGATCACATCGTGTGATATCGCCCGGCGGAGCTGCAGTTCAGGCAGCCATTCCGCTGTGCGCCCCCTAGCGCCTCCTCCTCCCAGCACAATACTTAAATTCATAACACAAACTTTATCATTTAAAAATGTTAGGCATAGAAGGCACCATTAATTCGTATCACAACAAAACAGAGCTGCGTTGCTTGTTTGAATGTTTGCTTCCCAGCACAGCACTTCGCCTGACAACCATGCATTTCAGGCGGCGTACCTCACACGAGCCTTTCAAACTTTCAAAACTTTAAAAAGCTCAATCCACCCCAACGTCAATGCGCAACCGGGGATGGGCCACCTCCCAACTTCTGCAAACCCCCGTCCTCCTTACCACCCGGGGCCTCATGGAGCATGTCGTCTCTCAACGCCAAAGCTACATCTATAAACCCTTATCAACCTTGTCGCGTACATTCATGCGCAACGCAAAGCGAGAAACGTAAGGCAACGTCTAGGGTGCCATCTTGGAACGGGGAAAGAGTGTAGGAATAGAGACTCTAATCCCCCTTGAACTCAAGTGCATTTTCATCATGTAATAATGACATGATCATTTCTATTGTTCAGTTATTACTGCGCGTAGCGCCCACCTCAGGTGCCCATCTGTGCATATACAACCCGCGATAGGAGGTGCCATCTTAAAACGGGGGGAGGAACTCGAAATGAATGTACTTTCAAGCAAAAAATACACCCCGCTATCTAAACTTCCAAGGTCAATACACCATTATCACAACGTCATTTCAACCTTTCAAAGCAAGTGTTATCAGGTCACTTATCATAGGAGTTCATTTAATGTGTGTAACTATCTTCCTCTATACAGTGCTCGATTATTTTCCTCTGAAAAAACATGGCATTTCACAAGTGAATTATAATTTTAATTTTAAATCAGGACAAACAGGATTTAACATGATATACCACTGTCATTGACACCAAAGGGCCCTACATTATCAAAATTGAGCACATGTTCCACATTTTTTGGAAACAAAAATCTTGAATCATACTTATTCCAGATCTTAGGGGATCTTAACCAACCCTGTTCCACTCAATCAATTTGTTCAGCCCGTGTTGGTCACTCTTTTCTTGAAATATCGAACGAGCTTCCTTTGAAAGGAGGATTCTATCGATATTCTGAGGGTTCCCCATTACCTTCTCAAGGACGACCCAGGAGAAACAATGTTTCTCCATATGGCAATGCTGTACTATTTTCGTGGTTAATTTGACCGCCTTTATGGGTATAAGATGTTCCTGTATCCTGATTTTAATCTTTCTTGATGTAAGCCCTATATATTGGAGGCCACATTCACACATTAGCCTGTACACCACATTTGTGGTGTTACAGTTACTAAAGTGTGTAAGGAACCATTCCTTCCCTGGAGTTAAAATAACACTTGATGTATGTTTTGTTAGTGGGCACACTGAACATGATAATGATCCTGTGGGATGGTGGTCTCATTAGACTTTCATGCAGTGGGGGGTCGGGTATGGACCATTTTGTCCTTCAGGTTACTCGACCTCTGAAAGGCAAACCTGGGAGGTGGCATCTTGAAGTCTTTATTAGATAAAAGTGACTAATGTTTTCGGATAGATTGTCTAATCCTGGTTGCTAATGGGTCAAACGTCATGACCACTGGGACACATTAATTTTTCTTTTTCTCATTTTTCTCTAATAGCACCCTGCGCGGAGTGCTTAAGGCCATTTTCTAGCTTGTTTTATTACGTTGGGAGGGTAGTTCCTTTACTGAGTTCTTCCGATTGTTCCATATATACATTGGTGGAAGAGCAGTTCCTGCAGTAACGCAGGAACTGCCCTACCGGCAGGTTGTCCCTCTGTGCTCTGGGGTGGTATGAGTCGTACAGTAGAAATGAGTTCCTATCTGTGGCCTTTTGATGGACAGGTGTAGTCAATGAATCCTCATTGACCTCTATATCCAAGTCCAGATACACAGCAGTGCTATTGCTGTAAGTCCAAGTGAATCTTAAACTGGGATCCTGCTGGTTCAACCAGTTGAGAAAAATCAACAGTGTCTCTTCTCCTCCAGACCATATGCAGAGCACGTCGTCTATATATCTCTTCCAGAGGCGTAAATTCCTCTGGAAGGGATTGGTGGAGTGATAAGACGACGTGCTCTTCAAACTGTCCGACATATATCCATGCCAGGCTGGGCGCCATAGTAGCGCCCATTGATGTACCCGTTGTTTAGAGGTACAATTTGTCTTTGTAGCCAAAGTAATTCCGGGTTAAGGCCACCTCGACGCATTGCAGGACAAAGGACTGTGGTGCGTCATAGAACTACTCTCTTTCCCCCAGTGCGTGGGCTGCTGCCACCAGCGTAGCATCCTGGGGGATGCAAGTATAAAGTGATTCTATGTCGATGGTGACTCGTAACTCATTTTCACTGTCAAAATGTATACCATCCAGAATATTTAAGACTTCTTTAGTGTCCTTCACAAGCGACTGTTATTTAATGACCGATTTCCGAAGAAAGAAATCCGCGAATTGCGACAGGGGTTCCAAAACTGATTGGATCCCCAACACAATCGGTTGTCCGGCATGGTGAGCAGACTTTTTTGTGACTAATCTGTAATTCTGCAAAGCATCCTATCTACACAGAGGTTGCATCTCAAAATCGTCAATCTTGGGGGACACAAAACAACCTGCATAAAGAATATTAGTTGGGTAGGTCACTATTTGTTACCCCTGTTATTAGCTACAAACACAGGGATGGCAGACAAGAAAGAGCAGCTTGTGTTCCTTAAAGAAACTGGTGCTACTTTTAAAAAAGTGTTTGGGATGACATTGGGGGAGCTCTGATTGATCCACCCTGATGCCGCTCAACACAATTCCTCATTGAAGAGCTTTTTCTTCATGAATGGGTTAACACCTCCTTTGAGAAGTCGTAACGTTTCAATGGTTTTAAACTGCAATTGTGGTTACAAGCCATGGAAATATTTCATTCCCCATTGTAATTTGAAAGGGACAGCCCTTTCACACCCTTTCCTAATTGTGATTTGAAATTAATCATTAAACACTTGTTGCAATTTGAAAAGGCTTTTTCGAATTGCAAAATTGTTTTAATACATGGAACTCATAGAAGGTATCTGTTTGTCACAGGCCTTACCATTCAAAGCAGCTGTTAACACCTGATAAAATTACGAAATTATATATACTCCTCACTGAGTTGTAAGATGCAACTACAGAATGAAAAAGCATCCTTCTACACCATGGGTACTCACAAACTTTTGGGGGCCAAATTTACAGTGTGGTTTGTGTCCGAGGGCCGCACTGGTGGGGGCGGGGTCAGTTGGGGAGGGGGCGGGGCTAGAGCAAAAAAAGAAAGCTATGACCACGAGGTTGAACACAAGCCCCTGCAGCAGACGCCTTCGTCCACTGAGCCACCAGACCTGGAATGTATATGTGTGTGTGTGTGTATGTATGTATGTGTATATATATATATATATATATATATACCAATGTAGCTCCTCCTCGAATTTCTAGGCGTTTCAGGTCACAGCCTCGCACACCAGCAAACAAGGGAGACGGACCACAAACGAATCAGCATAGGTAGCTTATTTTATCCACAGAGATCAGCTACCCGTTTCTGGCAAGTTATGCCCTTTATCACGCTGCAACATGTAGATAGACAAAATGCTTTTTTATACAGTGTTAAAGAGACACCCCCTCACAGTGACGTCATGTATCATGTGATAAGAAAACAGTGAGAAAATACTACCACTGAATGTTAATGCAGGATGATCAGCACAAAATCTTATTTCTGGATAAATCCAAATATTAGGCATAAATCCTACAAAGGTATTAATGATATATATATATATATATATATATATATATATATATATATATATATATATATATATATATATATATATATATATATATATATATATATATATATATATATACACACATCATAAAACTCAAAAGAAATTAACATCCAGTGACTGTGTGTTTCTGTAAAGTTTAAATATGTTTTACATATTGAAGAATGAGTGGATGTATAAGTGTCTGGATGAAGGATTTAGTAGGTGCGTGACTGACTGTATTAGTGAGTGATTAAATGTGTCTTACTAAATGCATGGGTTAGTGAACTAAACTGTCTGAATGTGTGCATCAGTATGTCTGTTGTTGTGTAAGCTGCTGCATGTGTTGATCAGTAGCTATATGAGTGACTATATGGGTTATTCATTGGTTGCCCAAGTATTTGAATGGGAGACTGAGTGTATGTGTTTGGGGGGCTGGGAGGTGTGTGACTGTACATAGATGTGTGAGCAGTTGATTCACTAGGTGTATGAGTTCAAGAGTGCATGTGGAAACAGCTATATGGGCGGTTGACTGTGTGCATGGGTGTGTTGGTGAGTGAATGGATATCTCAGTGCTACATGTGCAAGTAAGTACATATGTAAAACACAGTGCATGTGAGAGTTGGCATATATAAATGACTATACATGAGAGCCAGTGAATGTGCGAGTGGCTATATGGATCATTGTGTACTTGTATCAGGGATTGTATAAGAGAGTAAGTATGTGTTAGTATATGTTTGAATAAGTAAGGTGTTGTGTGTATAACTGTATAGTTGAGGAAATGGAAGTGTGATTGATTCTTTGCATGACTGACTAGGTGTGTGAGTAACTCCATGGATGAGTGGCAGTGTGTGAGTGTCTGTATAGGTGTATGAGTGCATATGATAGTGTTGTATTGATGAGTGACTGTATGTATGAGTGATTCTATGGGTGAATGAGTGAATGTGTTTGTAGACCTAGGAATCAGTGAGTGCGTATGTAGTAACTGGTATTGGTGTGTCAATGGTTTCAAGAATGGTAGTCTGTATTTAACACTGGGTGTATCAAAGGTTATATTAGAGTGTGAGGAGGTGCATCGTATTATCACATGAATGATATCATCAGTGATGTGATCAGTGATGTCATCAGTGATGTCATTTGAGATGTCATCAGTGATGTCACTGACCATGTCATGAATGATGTAATATGTGACATCCTCAGCAGTGGATTGTGGGTGCGCGAAATATAGTTAGTACAACTAACTATATAGGAGCTATTTCAATGTTTTTTTAAATGATAATTCCTAACTATATAAGGCCTGAAACCTATGGTTGTTTAGGTGAATTTGCAAGGTTTTTAAAATGCTAATTCCTAACTATATAAGGCCTGAAACCTATGGTTGTTTAAGTGAATTTGCAAGGTTTTTTAAATGCTAATTCCTAACTATATAAGTCCTGTAACCTATGGTTTTTTAAGTAAATTTGCAAGGTTTTGTAAATGCTAATTCCTAACTATATAAGGCTTGAAACCTATGGTTTTTTCAGTGAATTTGCAAGGTTTTTTAAATGCTAATTCCTAACTATATCAGGCGTGAAACCTCTATTTTTTTCAATAAATTTCAAAGGTTTTGTAAATGCTAATTCTATTAGCGGATAACGTTTATATATGTTATTATCCTTCTGGGACCACCTGAGCAGCCATCTTGTTTCTCAGGAGAAGTAAGGCACAAGAGAGCACAAAACAAGAGAGGAAAATGTGAAAAGGGGGCAGGGTCGAGACCCCCTGACCCCCTAGCCTTTCTCAGGGGGTCCCAGAAGGACCACCAAGTGCAAAAATGTATTTTTTTTTAAATCGCAGGGTACGTGCACCCTACGCGTACGGTGCGCCTACCCCACAAATGTTTTTTTTTTCTGCCCTTGGGGGTCCTTTTGGGACCTCCTGAGAAGGGCTAGAGGGTTGGGGGGGTCTCTACCCTGCCCCCTTTTCGTGTTTTCCACTCTTGTTTTGGGCTCTCTTGTGCCTCAGTTCTCCTGAAAAACAAGATGGTGGCCAACACTTCCTGGTTTGGACAGTTTGGAATGTTGACAGTCGACTGCCAGCCAATCAGAAACTCGCTCGCGCACGTAAGGGTACGCGCACGTACGCGTACGGTGAGCGCATATAGATATATAATTTGATCAAATTCAATTTTCTCAACAACTACTGGAGGGATTTTCACCAAATATAAAAAAGGCACTACTGCATACCTGTCCCTACCATTATGCCAAGCTTGGTGTAATTCCGTTCAGCCGTTCGGGCTGTAGCCGTGTCTAAAGGTCCCATAGAAAATGCCATTTGAAAAATTTCAAATTCAATTTTCTCAAGAACTACTGGAGGGATTTTCGCCAAACATAGCAAAGGCACATCTGCATACCAGGCCCTACCAAGTTTGGTGTAATTCCATTCAGCCGTTCGGCTGTAGCCATGTCTAAAGGTCACTATGGAAATTAACATGGGGGAAAACACATTTTGGGACCCCCCTTTCGGCTCCCGCTTGACAAATCCCCCCAAAACTTTCAGGGAAGGAGCAGAGCGGAGCTGGCCAAAATTCTGGAAAATTGCACACAGATTCCTCAATCTGCGCCAAAGTTAATCCCAATAGAATGTTGAGCGCATATAGATATATAATTTGCTCAAATTCATTTTCTCAACAACTACTGGAGGGGTTTTCACCAAATATAGAAAAGGCACTGCTGCATACCA
The DNA here is from genome assembly GCF_964263255.1 of Lissotriton vulgaris. Classification (NCBI taxonomy): domain Eukaryota; kingdom Metazoa; phylum Chordata; class Amphibia; order Caudata; family Salamandridae; genus Lissotriton; species Lissotriton vulgaris. The sequence continues at coordinate 1,098,822,922 of NC_141695.1, forward strand.
GTCCCTACCATTTTGCTAAATATTGTATAATTCCGTTCAGCCGTTCGAGCTGTAGCCTTGTCAGAATGTCCCTATGGAAATTAACATGGGGAAAACACGTTTTGGGACCCCCTTTTTTCTCGGCCCCCGCTTGACGAATCCCCCAAAAACTTTCAGGGAAGGAGCGGAGCGCAGCAAGGCAAATTTAAGGAAAATTACAGGCAGATCCCTCAATCGGCGCCAACGTTATTCCCAAAAGAATGTTCGGAATTTCCTATGGTAACTAGGTCCTCATTATATATACCTACTGGCGACCGCCAGTAGGTTATATACATATATATATATATATATATATATATATATATATATATATATATATTATATATATATATATATTTATATATTTATATATTTATATTTATGTGTGTGTGTGTATACATATATATGTATGTATATATATATATATATGCATATATATATATGCATATATATATATATGCATATATATGTGTATATATATATATATGTTATATTACCAACTGGCGGTCGCCAGTTTCCATAGGAAATCTGCAACATTTTATTTCAAATAACTTTGGCGCCGGTGGATGAATCTTCGCCGTAGTTTGTGGGTAATTCGTGAAGCGGGGGCCGAGAAAAAAGGGGGGTCCCAAAACATGTTTTCCCCATGCAGAGTCACCAATCACGTAACCGGATGCAGTGGGATATTTAAATCTGCAAGTTGAACTGCACTGTTTGTGTACAACACCTCTGGCACTGAAGAAGGCGGAGATAACTGCCGAAATGCCTTTGCCTACCTGTGAGCCTCGAGATTAAATGCCTCCTTGAATCCCCACAAGTGGTCTCTGTTTCTTCTTTTGGAGGAGCTGTTTGGACATATATATATGTGTATATGTATAACATAGTACCATCGAGAAAGGCGTCAGCCGAAACGCGTCTGGACACCGTGAGCCCCGAAAATAAAATCTTGGAACTCGCCACCACAAGTACTTTTCTTTGTGTAGCAGGGACAAGAAGTGAGGAGCAGATATTGTTGCAGTAGCATCGCTTTGAAGCACCCGCACGGGAGTGCACGGAATCGGTGCAAACTCTGGAGCAGTTATATATATATATATATATATATATATATATTCCAACAAAACATCCCCATCAGGGGATGAACGAGTCGCACACAAACTTACCTTTTTAATTTATTGCAAGCAGAGACTGCATTTTTACCAACATGTTTCGTTTCTACATGAAACTTCTTCCAAGGTATGCCTCTTCAATATATATATATATTTATATATTCAAACACTTGTTTGGCGTTTGCTCCAGCCTCCCTCAGCAGCGGGCTTCCCGGCGGGATCGCCACCTCCCAAACATCCGCACACTCCTGGTAGTTAAAGCTCATAAATCCGCAACACACCAGAGCCGGGGCCCAAATGTTCGTTCAAAGTGCTATATATTTATTGGCACACGGTTTGTCCGTGTGCCAATAAATATATAGCACTTTGAACGAACATTTGGGCCCCGGCTCTGGTGTGTTGCTGATTTATGAGCTTTAACTACCAGGAGTGTGCGGATATATTTATATTTGTGTATTACCTACTGGCGGTCGCCAGTAGGTAGTTATAGTTAGGATTTTTTTCAATGTTAAATCTCAAAATTCTATTTGGAATAACTTTGGCGCCGGTTGACGAATCTGCCTGAAAATTTCCTGAAAATGGCCTCGCGGCGTTCCGGTCCTTCCCTGAAAGTTTCGGGGGGATTCGTCAAGCGGGGGCCGAGATAAAAGGGGGGTCCCAAAACGCGTTTTCCCCATGTTAATTTCCATAGGGCGGTCGATTTCACTTTTAGCTCGAACGGCTGAATGGATTTCCACCAAACTTGGCAAAATTGTAGGGACTGGTAGCCCGATGTGCCTTTGCTATGTCTCAAGATATGTGCTCCAGTGGATTTTGAGTAATTTAGGTTCAAAAAAATATATATATCTGTAGCCGCGCTCCGGTACCGCACCGGGGAGCGCACCGGGCGCGCCACGCGACTTGCGCGCAGAAAGCTGATTGGCTCTCAGTTGTCTGTAAACATTCTAAACAGTCCGGAGCGGCCGCCATCTTGTGTCTCGGTAGGATTGAGACATGAGAGGTGGCCAAAACAAAGGGGTAAAAGACCATAAGGGGGCAGAGTAGACACCCCCGGTACCCATAGGTTTGATGTGGGGGCCAATAAAGGACCCTGCGGGGTCTCAACATTTTTTTTTTTTTCGATTTTTTGCGGGGGAAGCGCCCGGTACGCGTACCGGGGAGCGCTCCAAGGAGGGTACTATGGAAAAATAATCACTTTAAAAAATTGTATGTTTATTAATTGTTTTTTTTATTTTATGTAAGTACCTACATGTAGGTACCAATGCAGAGACTTTAATTTAATGTACACCATCTCCTCTGTAGATATCTTGCATGTTGTTATTGTATTTCTTGTGGTATATGGAAATCATAACATAGTCTGTCTGGAAAGCAGAAACAGATCTTTTAAGCACTCCCTGAGAATTTCTAGGGGATCATGAGTAGTCTATCCTGCTCCCTTATGAAAAAGAGGTGTAAAATATACATAGGAGATAATATAGTGGGAGAAAGGTAGTAACTATGAGTAAACTTACTATGTAACAGAAAAATAGTTGAACAGTATACTATAAGTCTCACTTTATATTTTAAACATTTTTGGTAATACTTTATGAATTACATATAAAAATGAATATTGTCTCAAACAATTTGAAATTATTAAATATAAATTTATTCAATATATATCTGTAAGCGCGCCCCGGTGCGCGCACCGGCGAGCGCTCCGGTCGCGCCACGTGAGGTGCGCACGGAAAGCTGATTGGCTGTCGGGTGTCTGAAAACATTCGAAACAGACCGGAGCGGCCGCCATCTTGTGTCTCGGTAAAATCGAGACACAAGAGGTGTCAAAAACAAAGGGGGGAATTGACCATAAGGGGGCAGGGTAGACCCCCCCTGACCCCCTAGGTTTAATGTGGGGGCCATAAAAGGGCCCCGCGGGGTCAAAAAAAATATATATATTTTTGATTATCGCGGGGGGCGCGCCTGGTACGCGCACCGGGGAGCGCACCTGGGAGCGCACCAGGGAGAAAAGAGAATGGCAGAGTTTTAAAATTTAAGTCATTTTATATAAATGGGAGGTAGTTCTGAAAAGAACTGTTTTTTTATTCTTTTTGTTGTTTTATATTTTTTTTTCGGAGTTTTTAAACTTTTTTTGCTTTTTTTGGTTTTTCTGAACATTTTTTGTTTTTTTTGTATTTTTTAAGGAGAGAAACAAAAACCAAGCATTTCAAAAGGGCTCAACAGGAGAAAAAAAAAAGGGCAACAAAATAATATTTCCTTTGGCACTTGTGGTTTTCCCAAGCACGATTAATAAGAGTGATGCATTGCTCACCATAGCAAATCGTTTGACCACAAAATTTACAAACCATTTTAGAATTTGAAAAGTTGGTTTGTATGATGGAGCATGTCCTTTGACTTTTTGCTTCCAGGAATTTTTCTGTTTTTTTCTTACCTCTTTATCATTTTGTCTCCTTTTTCACAATGGATTCTTTCCAGACATTTGGCTTCACAGATGATGATTTTAACACCTTGATGGGAAAACTAGCAGGCGATAGCACTCCCACCCCTCCCCAACAACTAGGGAATAGTGAGTGGCAGAATCTCCTTAATATGCGTAAGAGACTTAAACGAATTGAATCACACGCTTTCTACATGTTTGAATACTTAAAAGCAGGCATTATTCCCACAGGTTTGAGAGTACGTAACGCCCCAGCCCTCTTTATTGACATCAGAAAGTTCCTGGAGCGGTGGTCACTTATTTCTAACCGCTGCTCCAGGGACTGGATGATGCTCATCATTGAAACTGCGAAGGATGTAGCATCTACCCTCCTGCTGGAAATAAATGACCTCGAGGAAAAACTGAATGCATCCACAGCTGTGGAAGATGGCAAGACCTGCTTGGAAAAAATTAAATCAGAGATGAAGGACTTTGAAACCTACCTCACCAATAAAAAAAATGGATAAACTTAAAAAAGATGTGAGATGGTTTACCAAAGAGAAAATCTATCCTTACCTCACTCCTAATTACTATCAAGAGACACCACAAGGCAATTACAATGCTAACTATAATGGATATCAAAGGAGACAATACACCAACTTCTCCGACACAGGGTCTTCTGGCTCTGATGGAGACAACTACCAGGATATGAACTACGGTCAGCCAAACTCAGGATCCTTTAGGGGAAGACCGAACCAACGCCCATTCAATGGGAGGGGTTTTTTACATCGGGCCAATACAGAGGGAGGAATGTTCGCTGGCAAGACCAAGCGACCCATGCCCAAATGAACCCTCCACCTCCTCAACAATACGTGAGGACTCGCAACCAACAGTATTGGTGGTAGAGGCAGATAATGAACCTAAAGCTACAAATGACTTACCCGTCTATAATCTGTCCTCTACTAATCTTCAACCAGAGGACATAAAGGTACTTAGTAGAGGTCTATCATTTGTTCCTAGTAGTTATGTCAATAAATTCAAACTGCATGAAGACCTGTTTGCCTTTTTTCGCAAAATCAGACTAAACAAATTTTTCCATGACCGCCCACCCTGTGAGGAAGCAAATAATCTTTCGGGCTGTAAACCAGCATCGACATTCACACCGACCCTGGATATGGTAGGTGCGGAGGTACGCATCTTTGAACAGAGCGTCCTTCAAGATGTTGCAAGGGTTATTAAACACACCTATACCCCTCAACCAAATCTTTCTCATTCAGAAAGAAACTCTTTGAACGAGCTAAAAACCAATCCCTCCATAGTCATCAAACCTTGTGATAAAGGTGGGGGCATCACGGTATTTGATAGATCGAAGTATGACGACAAAATGTTAGAAATGCTAGCTGTGACCGAACATTACAGACCTGCCCAACGTAAAGAATTAGACCGCCTGAACAAATATATCCAAGAAACAACTCAAGTGGCCTTCACAGATGGTTTTATCTGTGAAGACGAGTTTGTCTTCCTTAATAAAACCACCCCTACTACTTCTGTTCTGTATGGTCTTCCGAAGACACACAAATCAGAAAATAATCCATCCATGCGACCTATTATTTCGACCATTGGCTCATGTACTGAGCCACTGTCAAAATATGTGGATAAATTTTTGTGCCCATTAACCCAGAAATATGCTTCGTACATCCGCGACACCCGGGACATCATCAACAAAATAGAGGGCCTGCCCTTCAATCCCGATACAGACATCTTGGTGACGCTCGACATTGAGGCGCTCTACACTAACATCCCTCAGTGTCGAGCGTTACAGGCAGTGTCCACCCTTCTCAGGAGATATCCATCTGACCGCCCCGATGCCTTCATTCTCCAATGTTTGGAGATTGTTCTGATGAATAATTACTTTGAATACAATGGGAAAACCTACAAGCAGATCAAAGGTACATCTATGGGGGCTTCTTGTGCCCCCAGTGTAGCTAATACCTTCATGGGAGAGTGGGAACTTAAAAACATCTTCAACGAACTGGCACCTTTTTTTGAGAATATTTCTGTTTGGAAGCGCTTTATTGATGATATCTTTTTTATTTGGAAAGGGTCGGAAGAGGAACTGCAGACCTTCTACCTTTGGCTAAATGCCAGTGACACTAACCTGAAGTTCACGATGAATCTGAGCACTCAGAAGGTAGATTTTCTAGATATCTGTATTTCAGGTACTGACGGACAGTTATCGGTCAGCCTCTTTAGGAAAAGTACTGCCAAAAATACCATTCTGGAATTTGGCAGCTTCCACCCCAACTGCCAAAGGGAATCCATACCTTTCGGCGAATTTCTGCGGATTCGCCGCAATTGTACGGATATTGGTTCATTCCATCAACACGGAGATGCTCTGAAAGAACGGTTACTTAAAAGAGGCTACCCACATCGTCTAGTACGACAAGCCTATAAAAGGGCCAAATATTTTGATAGATCCGCACTCCTACAGGGTAAACCCCGGAACAAACACGACCGGATCACTTGCGTGATTAATCACTCTACCCTAAATCACAAACTAAGGAATATCATAAATAAAAATTGGAAAATCTTAAACATGGATGAAAGTGGCTCTCCACTTCCCCTACCTATGTTGGCTTACAGAAGAAATAAAAACCTAAGAGACATGCTTGTCCATGCGAGACCTCCGACCAGAAATGCCCATTTTAATAACCAGCTTTCCATCACTGGCCTTCCTGCGGTCGTGGGCAACCACAGGTGTGGCGGCTGCCACGCTTGCGAATCAGCCCTTATTTCTGACACGGTCACCTACAATGAAAAAAAGATCAAATTACGTTGCCTTACCAACTGTCGTAGTAGCAACATTGTGTACATTTTGTTCTGTGATTGTGGCTTAGCATATGTTGGCGAAACAGGACGTGAGTTTCGCGTCCGTTTTAGCGAACACAAGTCCGCTATTAGGACTAAGAAACTCTCAGCACCATTAGTAGAACACTGTATTGAGAAGTCACATAAGGAGGATGAGATCAGATGGTCTATCCTGGAAAAGGTCACTCCTAAAATGGGCCAGTCCATTGAAATCACGCGGAAAAAACGTGAAACCTTCTGGATCTTCCTTTTGGACAGTGTTAAGCGAGGACTAAACAAAGAGCTATCTTGGTATGTTACCAAGTAAAGAATCTTCCCTCTCAACCTCCCCCCTTATAATCTGTGCCATAACACGATCTATGCCGGGCTAACAACTCGAGATGCAGTCTATAAAAGAATTTCCACCTCATTCACGACTTTTTAGACGTGGCTCTTTTATTTCATATTTTGAAATAACACATTATCGTCTAGTTAGCATGGTTTTACCAGCTTGCCTTGCTCTATACTTATAAGATCTATGCCGGGCTAGCAACTCAAGACGCAAAAGAAATCCCACCTTAGTCACGACCTTTTAGACGTGGCTCTCTTTTTTTATCTCACACTTGGAGATAATACATTACTGTCTAGCTAGCATGATTCTACGAGCCCGTTTCGCTCGGTACTTACAAGATGGCCGCCACCATGCAGTCCTATGTCTATGACTATGCAGCGACATTCTCGCGGTCTTCTTACTTCTCCCGCGATACTTTAACTTAGTCAGGAGAGTATAAGAATTGGTGGACGTCTGCAATGCCCCACGGAGGGTCTCAGGAACGCGGAGGGATTTGGTCGTTGCACACCGGATACTAAGGTAAACTCAGCGGTAATTTATCGGAGTCAGAGGAGTATAGAGTAGTTGCCCTCTGAGACCTAAAGATAGAACTCTCTCTACGTGTTAGCACCGACTTTTAGTCTGTACAGCGGGCTTAACCCATGGGTTCCTTTGCGGTATTCTCACTCGGTTGTCAATGGACTTTGGGACCTCACAAGTTTGGGACCTTGTACACCCATTCTAAGCATACAGCTCTAGATCTTCTGGTGTATGCGGTTTCTTTCACCTTTGCCGGCATGCCCTACTCAGTGCGTGTAATTTTGAAACCCTTCTATGCCCGAGGATTACATTATATGTATATTACTTTCGTCTTGCAGGGTCGCGGTGGCTGAACAGTGTCAATTCTTCTACAGAATATCTACTCATTTGATATACTATCACCATTGGTAAATGTAAGTCTCCATCTAGTTTTACTGGCTTCTTATGTTTTCGACATCTCGACAATGCTTATGGTGTCCCTGAATAGACCTGTCGGTATCTCTTTATGTTATTAGAGACTGAAACGTTACAGGAGTTAACCCTCTACGTGGACTGCCATACCCTGAGACCTTCCCCTTGATTTTATGAAATAAAAGCATCTCTTCAGAACTTCTATCGAATCGGAAACAATACGCTCGTCTCGGTATGTTACCCTAAACACTAATTGCAGGGGGTCCAGCAGACTCATAGTATTAAGGTTCATCTCTTCCAGAATTACTATGACATGGGGGTATCATATATTTCTCTTGTAGCTTTCTACATAGAATATGGTATCCAAGATATTAAGATGAAGCTCTGAGGGTCACCTACTACATCTGACTTGGCATTATGGGTAAGCCTACTTATCAGGGGCAACATATGCGTCCCATTTAGTCTTTTCTATCACAACCTACCTAACAGCCTCCCTTGGTTCCCTCGCAGATGCGGTGCACGTGATGTGACTTTACCTCCTAAATTTTGAAACAGAACTCGTTCTAGTGATAGCTGACCTATTACATTGTAAGTATTGTTACATGAATGGATATACCTCTGTATGTAGTACCGTCTTAGATAACATCAAATGTAAAATAGGAATTTCATTGTACACTTGGTCCCTCCCACATTAACTCTTAGAGTGACTAGTCACCCAGCGTCAGCAATATGCTCTCTTATGACAAGACTCCCCTGCCTGCTACTCCAAAATGTAGATTCCCTCTCTCTAGTCACAGTGATGAACCCTGGGTTCCAACCCAACAGTGAATGTATTAATGCTCTCTTGTAAATATTTTTTTGTGCATGTGATAGTGACAGATTTGTCTTCTCTTTTTAGGCCATTCTCCCTTTTGTCTGTTCCCCTGATATCTGCACAATTTGATGAACAAGGTCCTGATGAAGGTGGCTTGATCCACCGAAACGCGCGTAGACCCGCCACAAGGGCCAACAATTACATCTTGGTGCCCTTGGATTACATTAGCTTTGTCATCCTGCTATTTGGAATCCAGTTCCTTCTCCATCTATGTATGTGGTGTGAATGTAGAATGATTGTTAGCACGTGAGCGAGCTGCTGTGTATGATTGTTTTTCAGGGGACCTGCTAATTTGCTGCTGTTTTTATGACTGTTTTGTGCTCTTTATGAACTTTTTCAATTAATATATGTATTATTCATCATATAAAAAAGATTTTTGATCAACAATAGTATTTATATGAATCTATATCTATAAAAAAAGAACAAATAAATATTTTTTGAATGAACTTTGTTTGTACTTTACCTCTTTCTGTCACTGCCTTTGATTACTCAGAGATGTACACACATTATTGAATGATACGGCCACTGTAGGAACACCCTTCTTGATTTGTGCATGTCTCCCTAACTTCCGGTCCTGATGGGGTGGGAACAGTAGTTTTGGAGGTGCTGGCAGAAGATTGTACAGGGTTTTTGGCCAGTTCCCTGACCTCTGCCCTAGAATAGTTGTTGGGATGTTTTCTAACCATATGCCTAATCATTGTGTGGTTGCAGAAGGAGTACTTCTTGTTGGGATTCCCCCTTGACATCTCCTGATGACAGATAAGGCAGGTTGCTTTAGGTGCATTCACTTTTTTTTTGTCACTCGGGATAGAAAAAAATTGCCAAATGATGTGCTCTTTTGGTTTGTATGTTATGTTGTCCTCTGGGACGAATCTACTGTCCTCTTCGTCCTCATCCTCCTCCTGTTCTGGATCTCCACCACTGTGAAGTTGAGGAGGGCCTTGTGGTGGTGGTGGTGGTGGTGGTGGTGGTCCAGAAGATCCAGCAGCTGCAGCTAATGTACCCATTTTCTATAGATAAAAGTAAAGGTCTTCCTCTCTCAAAGCAAAAAGGTAGAATAAGGAAAAAAGGTGGGGGCTTTCCTCATTTGGAAAAAAAAAATATCCTGAACCAATGAGAAGTGTTAATTTTAGGTCACATGACTAGGGGTTTTATCATTATGAAACCAAAACTGTTATGAACCAATCAAAAGTGTTATTTTTAGGGCACATGACCCGACGCGCTTACGCTACGCGACCCGGGGCACGCCCCCGGGCACGCCCCGGGGCGTGCCCCGGGTCGCGTAGCGTAAGCGTGTCGGTGCGCTTACGTCGTGCGTTTCACGCATACGCGGCTACGTGATACGTCACGATTATGTTTTCGTTCGCGATATTGGCGCTTACGGGACGCTCCCCGGTGCACGCCCCGGGGCGCTTCATATAATTGCGCTTTCCGGGGCGCTCCCCGAGACGCGCTCCGGGAGCGCTCCCCTCCCCCCCCCAAAAAAAAAAAAATGAATAAATAAAAAAAAATGGGAAAAATTGTATGGACTGGAAGCCCTATTTTTAAGTTGTTTTTACGAAAATTAACTTTGAAAAAATATATATTGGGATACATTGGGCTATATATATGTTAGTGCCCAAACATAGCCCAATGTAGCCAAATATAGCCCAATGTAGCCAAAAGATGGCCACCAGAGACAAAAAAAAAATTGCCCAAATATCAGCCAGATGTAGCAGAACTGTAGCCCAATGACAGAATGTACCAGCATTAAAAAAAACCTATGAAATTCACTGAAAAAACCATAGGTTTCACACCAGTTATAGTTAGGAATTAGCATTTAAAAAACCTATTAAATTCACTGAAAAAACCATAGGTTTCACACCAGTTATAGTTAGCTGGAAATTTTACTGACATAAAACCATTGAAATTCCCACGTTATAGTTAGTCGGACTCACTATAACTTGCGCGTACAATGCACTGCTGATGACATCACATATTACATCACTCATGACATGGTCAGTGACATCACTCATGACATCACTGATGACACCATCCTTGTGACACAGTGACAGACCTCCTTTCAGTGTAATGTAACCCTTGAAACACATATTCAAAAATAGAAACTAATATTTTCAAAAAAGTGGATATACCCATACCAGTTACAACAACCAATTCAGTAATTTTACTATCTATATACAAATTCACACATTCACCAACAATTTTATGTATTCACTCATACATATACTCACTCATCATATGTAGTGATACCCCTATTCATCCTGTTACACACCGACAGTCATCAAAAAGTTACTCACACACATACTCACACATGCAAATAAACTAATAAACATCCATTTATTTGCATATACAGATTTACACACACTACCACCTTACTTCTAAGGAAACTTACACATATTTACCCTCTTAAACAATCACTTATAGAAACACATACTTATTTAAACAGGAATTCTTTCAATCTCTCACTCTAACATATACTTACTTATATACATTAATGCTCATATATACAAGTTTAAAACATATGTAGTTACTCATAAAGACACTAGTGAGACAGGCATTCACTCACTAACACACACATATACACACTCATCCACCCATACAGTCCTGCACATATGCTGTCTTCAAAACACATACAAACAGTAAGTCAGTCATCAACCCATGCAGCCACTTATACACAAAGTGAAACACTGATACATATATTACAAAATTAAAAAATTACTCGTTAATATATGTATTCACTAAGATACAGTTAATAAGGCAGTTAACCAATCAATTCTTTTAAAAAAACATCCATTTACACACTTATTTAACCATTTATTCTTCCATCGTCCTTTACAAATACATATATAAAACATATTTATTTTTCAAAAAGACACACATTCACTGGATGGTGTCATCAGTGATGTCATGAGTGATGTCACTGACCATGTCATGAGTGATGTAATATGTGATGTCATCAGCAGTGCATTGTACGCGCAAGTTATAGTGAGTCCGACTAACTATAACGTGGGAATTTCAATGGTTTTATGTCAGTAAAATTTCCAGCTAACTATAACTGGTGTGAAACCTATGGTTTTTTCAGTGAATATACATATATATATATATATATGTGCATATACATATATATATATATATATGTTATATTACCAGTAGGTAGTTATAGTTAAAACCTAGTTTCCATAGGAAATCCGCAACATTCTATTTAAAAAAACTTTGGCGCCGGTGGACGAATCTTCGCGAATTTCTCCAAGAAAATGGCCTGCTCCGCCCGCTCTTTCCCTGAAAGTTTGGGGGTGATACGTGAAGCGGGGGCCGAGAAAAAAGGGGGGTCCCAAAACGTGTTTTCTCCATGCAATTATCCATAGGACCTTTAGCCAGGGGTACAGCCCGAACGGCAAAAAGGTAGAGTTTGGTATGCAGATCACGCTTTTTGTTAAATGGTGTAAATCTGTTCAGTAGTTCCTGAGAAAATCATAAGTAAAATCCCAAGTATATTTATAGGAGCTTACTGTAAGCTTGTACCTTCCCGAGGACGAGCTGAATGCTAATTGGCTGTCATCACTCCAAACCAGGAAGTGTTGGCAGCAATCTTGTGCCTCAGTAAAACCGAGGCAAAGGAAAGCAGAGAAACAAAAGTGGAAAATGCAAAAAGGGGGCAGGGTAGAAACACCCTGACCCCCTAGGCCGGCTCAGGGGGTCCCACAAGGACCCCAAAGGCCCCCCCCCCCAAAAAAATATTTTTTAAATCGCGGGTCCGCGTACGGTACACGAACTCCGCGGAAAAAAAAACCCCGGTTTGCTTTTTTAAAAATTAGCCCCCTGGGCATATTTTATAAAAAGTGTGGGGGGGGCCCCAATCCCCCCCACACTGCCCCGGGGACTGCCAACCTCTGGGGCAAAGTTATTATGCTAGCGGGGGGCACACGGTCCCCCCACAGCCACGGTAACCGCCACCCCCCGGGGCAAAGACATTAATGATGGGGGGCCTCTAAGACCCCCGAGCCCCGGGGACAGCCACCCCCTGGGGCTTCGTTTTCAATAATGAAACCTGTGTGGAGGGGACTCAAGCCCCCCCAGACGCCCCGTGGACATCCACCTTCCCGGGGCACTATTATGCAAATAGGGGGGTTTGTGACGGACCCCCTAGCCCCAGGGACCACCATCCCCCGGGGCTTCGTACATGTTGGTGGCCCCCCTCCTGGAGCCCTCGTTTGCCCTGGGACCGCCACCCCCAGGGCCGGCTCCTGCAGTGTCCCGGGGTGCCTACCCCCGGGACACTGCTGTGTGCTGTGGTAGGGCAGAGCCTCGCGGCTCCCACCCTACCACAGCAAACTGCTTTGATTTTTGAAAGAGAGGTGTAAAAAGGGGCGTGGCCTCATTACACCTTTCTGCAACTCATCCCCCTGGCGTATACTGGAGGTTCCTGGTGTGCTAGTTGGCCCCCAGTAACCCCCAGTATGCAAGGGGAATTAGTTCACCCTATGAAAAAGCGCCAGGGGGCTGCGTTGCAGAGAGGTGTAAAAAGGGGTGTGGCCTCTTTACACCTCTCTGCAAAGCAGCCCCCTGGCGAACACTGGAGGTTCCTGATGGGCTAATTGGCCCCCAGGGACCCCCAGTATGTGAGGGGAATTACTTCCCCCTCTGCAAACGCGCCAAGGGTCCTCGTTGCAGAGAGGTGTAAAAAGGGGCGTGACCTCATTACACCTCTCTGCAACGCAGCCCCCTGGCGCATACTGGAGGTTCCTGGTGTGCTAGTTGGCCCCCAGGGACCCCCAGTATGCAAGGGGACTTAATCCCCCAACTTAGAACGTGTTACGGGGCATGTTTGCACAGTGGTGAAGGTAGGGGGTGGGGCTTGAGGTGACATGTGTACAAACACGCCCTGTGGCGCGTTTTAGGTTGGGGAATATATTCCTCTTCAATCCAGAAGTCCCCTAGGGGCCAACTAGTACAACGGGTACCTTTAGTAAGTGCCACGGAGCTGAGTTGCAGAGTGTTGAAAAAAGGGTGTGTGTCCTCTGAACACCTCTCTACAACCCAGCTCCCTGTTGCAAACTGGAGGTACCTGATTGGCTAGTTGGCTCACAGGTGACCTCTGGATTGAAGAGGAATATATTCCCCAACCTAAAACGCGCCACAGGGCGTGTTTGCACACATGTGTCCTCAGGCCCCACCCCCTTCCTTCACTATTGAGGGAAAAATCAGCCGAAGTACGAATTCTGATTTACTCACCTGTTATCAGGAGAGACGTCAGTGCTGCATCTTTGAGCCCAGGACGGACCCTGAAAAGTAAATGTAACCATACTTACAGTAACTTGAATTTCCTTCCATAGACTAACATTGACTGGTTTCACGTGGAAATTTTTCTAAGTGTGGAGTTTTGGAACTTCAAAAAATTCCTCTAAAATCAGCCGAAGTACGAATTCCGATTTACTCACCTGTTATCAGGAGAGACCTCATTGGTGCATCTTTTAACCCACTACTGATCCTGGAAAGTAATTCTAATCGTAGTTACAGTAACTTGAATTTTCTTCCATAGGATATCATTGCCTACTATATAAATTAAAAAAATATAAAAGAAATAAAAATATTACAATTTAAATATTTTCAAAAAAAATTATTTTTCAATTTTTATAAAAAATATGTAATGTAATTTAAAAAATAAAATATCAAAAATAAATAATTTAAAATAATGTAGTAAATCAGTATAAAAAAATAACAATTAATACATTTAAAAATTATCATTTACAAAACCTTTGAAATTCACTGAAAAAACCATAGGTTTCAGCCACATTATAATTAAAAATTAGCATTTAAAAAATCTTAGAAATTCACTGAAAAAACCATAAGTTTCACCCGCGTTATAGTTAAAAATTAGCATTTAAAAAAACCTTAGAAATTCACTGAAAAAACCATAGGTTTCACTAACGTTATAGTTAAAAATTAGCATTTAAAAAACCTTAGAAATTCACCAAAAAACCATAGGTTTCACACGTTATAGTTTGCTGGACATTTCCTTCATACAAAACCATTGAAATTCCTCCGTTATAGTTAACTATAACTCGCGCGCCCGCAATGCTCTGCTGATGACGCCACATATTACATCACTCATGACATGGTCAGTGACATCACTGATGACATCACTGATGACATCTCAAATGACATCACTGATGACATCATCCAGTGAATGTGTGACTTTCTGAAAAAGAAATGTTTTATATATGTATATCTAAAGGTTGATGGAAGAATAAATGTGTAAATAAGTGTCTAAATGGATGTTTTTTTTGTAAAAATGATTGTATAACTGACTTAAGTGTATCTTAGTGACTACATGTATTAACGAGTAATGTTTAAATATGTAAATATCTGTATCAGTGTCTCACTTTGTGTATAAGTGGCTGCTTGGGTTGGTGACTAACTACATGAGTGTCAATATGGGTTATTAGTTGGTTTTTAGAGTATCAGTATGAGTGTCTGTATGGTTTGGTGGGGGGTATTACTTACCGCATAGATGCATGAATGGGTGACTCACTGTTTTTATGTGTTTTGAAGAAAGCATGTGTGCAGGACTGTATGGGTGGATGAGTGTGTGTATGGGTGTGTTAGTGAGTGAATGACTGTCCCAATAGTGTCTTTATGAGTAAGTACATATGTTTGAAACTAGTATATGTGAGTATTGATGTATATAAGTGAGTATATATGAGAGTGAAAGATTGGAAGAGTTCCTGTATAAATAAGTATTTGTATCTATAAGTGATTGTTTACGAGAGTAAGAATGTGTATGTTTCTGTAGAAGTAAGTGTAGTGGTGTGTGTATAGCTGTATATGCAAGTATATGGATGTTTGATAGTTTATTTGCATGTGTGAGTATGTGTGTGAGTAACTCTATGTAGGTGTATGAGTACATATGATGAGTGAGTACATGTATGAGTGACTGTATAGAAATGTTGGTGAATGAGTGGATGTGTATGTAGATGTTGGAATTACTGAATAGGTTGTTGTAACTGGTATTGGTATCACCATTTTTTTGAAAATGTTATTTTCTATTTTTGAATGTGTGTATCAAAGGCTATATTAGGATGAGAGGAGGTCTGCCACTCTTTCACAAGGATGATGTCATCAGTGATGGCATCAGTGATGTCATTTGAGATGTCATCAGTGATGTCACTGACCATGGGCTTTCAGGTAGATCCAGGCAGAAGTCCAATTCCCCGGGAGCGAAGCCAATGTCTGAACTTTTCCCCAAGTACCACCCTCTTGGTGTCTTAAAAAACACACAGCAGAGAAGGTGATGCCCCCGGAAAATGAAGAGACCAAGAGTGAACTTTCAGCCAGCTGAAGAGATGACATGGGGATTGTCAGGATAACTGCAGGGTAACATAAAACATGAACAATAAATCAATAAAGTTTTCTATACAAAATAATAACTCTTATCTTGTAAAATTCTATAGATGTGCTGTCCCACACTCACCTGTAGCTTTGGCCGAAGAGGGATCTTAGAACATTAATGTTCTGCAATATCATTGGTCTCTTTAACAAAAGAAAAACAGGAGCAGTGAAGTCTTGTTAAGCACACAACCTTGTACACAGGTAAAGTTATTTTTCACTTGGTAAATCAAAATGTCCTTCACAAGTGCAATTGGCTCAGAAGTTAATAGAAATCCAGGATAGTTTATAAAACAAAAAGAGGTCACGTCCTCACGAGTCCAGCATCGGGAAGGGTTTGGAGAAATGGAAACGTGTCCTTGCGTGTAGGAATGCAATACAGGGTGGGGGCAGACTCGGTAACCGGCAGGTGCTTTTTAGCACAAAGTAGGCGGAATGCGGAGGCAAAAAAAGAAATAAACGCGTTCTCGCGTTTACAAAAACTGTCCGAGTAAAAAAAGGAAAAACA
This sequence comes from Lissotriton vulgaris, assembly GCF_964263255.1. NCBI lineage: Eukaryota > Metazoa > Chordata > Amphibia > Caudata > Salamandridae > Lissotriton > Lissotriton vulgaris. The sequence continues at coordinate 1,098,839,353 of NC_141695.1, forward strand.
GTCAGCGCGTCTCAGCGCGTCTCGTGAGGTTAATGGGCAAAGGTGCAGAGGTCTTTCAAAGTAAATAAACGCGTCCTCGCATTTTAACAAAAAGGCTGGGTCCAGATTATGGCAGGCGCGTCTCAGCACTTGCCCAGTGTAATGGTAATGAAAGTAAACGCGTCCTCGCGTTCACAATAGAGCTCCGATGTTGATGAAAAACAAACACAATCCAAGAGCTTGCAAAGATACAGCACTCACTGAGCTCTTTGCCTTTGAGACTCACAGGAACCACAACAAGGTCACGAAGACCAGGAATCCAACAAGAACAGGAAGGATTAGTTAACTAAAGCCAAGCACCTCCATTTTGGACTTGGAGGCTTAAGAACCTCCCAAAAGTATCACCTGATCAGCCCCACGTCAGTATGGGACAGCACACCACTCCCCTATCCTGCAGTGCATTCTGGTATCTGTAGTGCTGTAAGGGCACACAGGTTTCTAGTTCTATCAGTTCTCCCCCCTAAAGGCCGTCTCACCGGTCTGGGTTTAGACGGATGTAAGGCATGAAAGCGCCTGACTATAAAAGGCACATGCACATTTTCTGCAGGTTCCCAGGTCCTGTCCTCAGGGGGGTAGCCTACCCAATCAATCAAATATTGTGGTCTACCTCTAGACCTTCTTGAATCTACGATTCGTCTGACTTCATACTCTATTTTTCCTCCTACATTGATGGGGGGTGGTGGAGGTTCGGGACAGGAAGGAGGTCTGTAAGGCTTTATCAGAGAAGTGTGAAAGACAGGGTGTATTTGTTTTTCGGGGGAAGGCTTAACTTGATGGCCACAGCATTTATAATTTTAGAAATGGGGAAGGGGCCCAGATATCGGGGTTGCAGTTTATGGGGTCCATCTAGTTTGAAATTTCTGGAGGCCAGCCAAACAAGTTCCCCTACTTCGTAACTAGGTGCAGGACGTCTGTGTTTATCTGCTTGAACTTTCATACTTTCTTTAGTTTCCTGTAACTCATGACTAGCTAGTTCCCAGATTCTTAGTAGATGTGCATGGTGATCTACCACCGCGGGTGTGTGTAAAACTGAAGGGGGTAGTTCTAGAAGGAGAAATTTCAGATGGTAACCAGTGGTGAAGTAAAAAGGTGAAGTTTTAGAAGCTGAGGGAGTGGAGTTGTTATAGGCAAATTCTGCTAGCGGTAGGCTTGAACCCAGTCACCAGTGATGGTAGTGATCAAACATCTCAGGAACTGTTCTAATGTCTGGTTTGTTCTTTTTGTTTGTCCATCGGTTTGGGGATGGTATGCCGTGGATAACCGATGATCTATATGAAGGGCTTTGCATAGACTTTGCCAGAACTTGGAGACAAACTGGGGACCTCTGTCTGAGATAATCACGGAGGGCAAACCATGTAACCGAACGATGTTCTGTATAAACGCCTCGGAGAGCTCTAAAGCAGTGGGTATTTTCTTAAGAGGCACAAAATTAGCCATTTTTGATAGAAGATCCTCCACTACTACTAAGATAGTGGTGTATCCGCGGGTTACAGGTAAGTCTGTAATAAAGTCCATGCTTATGGTGGACCAAGGGCTATTGGGCACGGGCAAGGGTTGTAAAAGGCCAGCTGGAACACAATGTAAGGCCTTTTGACGAGCACAGGTAGGACAGGCGTTTGCATAGTTAGCGATGTCTTGTGGCATACCCTTCCACCAGAACTATCTCTGGCATGTCTGTCGAGTCTTTGCTTCTCCAAGATGTCCAGCTAGAGGCAAGGCATGACACCAAGTGATAATCAGGAGCTGACTTTTTTTTTGTGGGTAGAAACAATTTGTCTTTATGAAAGAAAAGATTGTCTATTATGGTATTGACTGGGTATTTCAACCAATTTTATCGGTTTATGGTGGCATAGGCTTGTTCAAGGTGTGGCAAGAAGGTGTGAGAATCAAGACCATGGTTTCCTTTTGCTATAATTTTATTTTCGGGAATAATAGATACTGGAGTTTCCACTGAGCATGTATGTTCTTTACCCAAACGGGACAAGGCAACTGCTTTCCCTTGTCTAAGGCCAGGGCGAAAGTGTATCTGGAAATCATACTCGCTAAAAAAAGACACCCATCTCATTTGTCTAGGGGTCAGGGCTTTGGCAGTTCTAAAATATTGGAGGTTTTGATGGTCTGAGTAGATTGTTATCACATGGGGTGACCCCAATAGATAATGACGCCTTTCTTGAAATGCCATTTTTTAGCGAGCAATTCTCTCTCCCCTATGGTGTAGTTTTGCTCAGCCTGTTAGAGTGTCTTAGAAAAATAGGCCACTGGATGGAGAGTCCCCTTGTTCTTATCACGCTGCGATAGGATTCCCCCAATAGCATATTGTGAGGTATCTGCTTCGATATAATATGGTTGAGTTTCATCAGCGTGTCTAACAATGGGAGCAGAGGTGAAGCTGTTCTTTAAGATTTGAAATGCCTTTTCGGACGTTATATCCTATTTGAATTCCACTCCTTTTTCAGGAGTCTGGTAATAGGAGTTATGAGTTCTGAAAAATGACTGATGAACCTCCTATAAAAGTTTGCGAAGCCCTGGAAGGATTGTACTTCCCTGACTGAAGTGGGACTAGCCCGCTCAACGATAGCAGACAACTTAGCAGGATCCATGTGAATGTCTTTAGGCGAGATGATGAAGCCTAGAAACGCTACTCTTCGTGTGTGGAATATACATTTATCTAATTTTTAAAAAAAGGTCGTTTTCTTGTAGTCTTTTCAAAATTAGGCTACATGTTCCACATGTTCCTTTTCATTCTGAGAGTATATCAATATATCGTCAATGTAGACGATAACGAATAGATCCAGGTACTCTCTTAAAATTTCATTTATGAAAAATTGGAAGGCCGCAGGAGCATTGCATAAGCCAAAAGGCATTACACAATACTCGTACAGGCCGAATTTAGGGGCCTATTAGGATGGCGGGCGGACTTGCGTCCATCCGCCACCCCCAAGGTGGAGGGACAGTCCGCAGCGGCGTGCCTCCGGTGCAATTAGGATGTGACCGCCACCCTGGCGGTCACATCCTGTATCTTTAACCTTGCAGCGGGTGCTGCTTGAAGCAGCACCCGCCGCAAGGTTAAAAATGCATGTTTTACAATTACATGCACAAAGCGGCAGGCATAGGTACCCCCATGTGCACCCCCCAACACCCTGGGGGCCCGCAACGGGCCCCCAAACACCAAAGACCACATGCTTTTCCACGGCAGAAAAGCTGCCAGTGGAAAAACATGTTTAAATGCACATCGTAATTTGGCTGACGGTGTCTTGCGACACTGCCACCAAATAGCCCTCCACACCCCGCGGATCAGCGGCGGATGGACCTGCCGTCCGCCGCTGGTCCCACCGCATTCCACCCGCCATCCTAATCTGGCGATGGGTGTTTTCTGTGGCCTCAGCGGTGAATCCACATCCTCCAGGCCGGCGGTGGCTTCCGCCGGCCCGAAGGATGCGGATTCACCGCCATCCTAATCGGCCCCTTAGTGCAGAAAGTCGTCTTCCACTCATCTCCTTCCCTAATTCGGATCAGATGGTAGGCCCCTCTCAAGTCTAATTTTGTAAATATGGTGGTCTTCCTCACCTGATCCAACAGGGTAGAGATGAGCGGAAGAGGGTATTTATTCTTTCGGTCACCTTGTTAAGGGCACAGTAGTCCAGGCATGCTCGGAGACCTCCTTCCCTCTTAGGTATTTAAAAAATGGGAGAGGAGACTGGGGAAGTGGAATGCCTAATGAATCCTTTCTTGAGCATGTACTGTAAGTATTCATACAGATACTTGGTCTCGGGCTCAGTGAGAGCATATATGCGACTGACGGGTAGATTCTCACCAGGTATTAAATCTATCCTACAATCGTAGGATCTGTGTGGTGGTAACTCTACTGCCTTTACTTCATAAACACTTCGGAAAATTGTTGATACTCCTTGGTGAGGGAGGCGCCATCGATAGTGGATAAGGCACAATACACAGGAACATGCCAATGTGTTATTTCCCGATAACAGTGGTTTAAACAATAGAAAGAATGCAAAGGGACCGTTCTAGAAACCCAATCTATTTGGGGATTGTGTTGTTGGAGCCATTGAACCCCTCAGATAGCTCAGAAATTGGGGGTATCGATCAAGTCAAATGATATAGTCTCTGAATGGCCGTTATCACACATTAAAATAAAGCCAGGAGTGCGATACGGGATCATGCCAGATGATAATTCTGACCCATCCACTGCCCTGACTTTTTCAGGATGTTTCTTGGGCACAAATTCCAGTCCCAATGCCTTGGCCATAGTGATATCCAAGGAATTCCCTGTTGCCTCTGAGTCCAATAAAATTGCCATGGTATGTCTTAGCTGAGATGGTAACAGAAACAGTACATTGATAGAAAAAGGTTTTGGTATCGGGGCCCAGGTGTTCGCCAAATGTTGAGAGGTCTTAGAGATCAAAGGACTTGGAAAAGCGACCTCACTACTCCCCAAGTCTATTAGTTTTCCGATATTATTGACCTACCGCTCCTACCCATTGTATCTTTCTGGGCACTTTTAGGTTTGGCAGGACATTCTTTTGCAAAATGACGCCCTTTTCCACAGTATAAACAAAGGTTCAGTTTTCAGCGTTTCTCTTTTTCTTCAGGGGACAAAGGACCTCCAATCCCTCCTATTTGCATAGGCTCACTGGTGTCTCTGGGGTCCTTCTTTTCACTTCGATTTAAGAATAGCCTAGAGTAATCTCCCTTGGTTTTTTCTCCTTTTCTCTCTGTTAGACGATGATCTAGTTTAACAACTTACAGGCACATGCATCAAAGGATTTTGTGATCGCAAACGGTGCGAATCGCAAAAATCGTCCGTTTGCGATCGCAAAATCTGCCTTTGGAATGCATGAAGGGTGAAGGCCCTCGCAATTTGAGAATTCGCAAATATTTGCAAATTCTCAAATTGCGATTGCATTTAAGGAATCGCATTTTGCGAATCCTTAAATGCAATGCATGAAACTTTAAAAAATTGCGATTTCGCAATTAGGGGGAGCAAATTACCATGAGGTTGAACCTCATGGTAATTTGCGAAAACTTTGAAAAATGCACTTTTGTGCATTTTTCAAAGTTTCATGCTGTGCACACACATGTGCACAGATTGATTTCAGGGGTGCAACAGGGTGTCCTTTGAACACCCCTGCACCCTTGAAATCGCATTCTGAATTTGCGATTCGCTAATTGCAAATTGAGATGTGGTCCAATTCATTCCTATGGGCCTCTAGGCCCATAGGAATGAATGGGGAGGTATTCCTTAATTGCGACTCGCAATTTGCGAGTCGCAATTAAGGAATATTAAGAAATCGCAATTTTTTCAGCGATTTCTTGATGCATTGCTTTTTGCGATTTCTTAATTGCGATTCCTTATTTGTCGCAATTAAGGAATCGCAAAAAGCAATATTGATGCATGTGCCTGTAAATCCATAAATGCAGAACAGTCTTCAGAGGGGTCCACAATCTGAGATAGGATATCTTTAAGTTCGTCTTTGAGCCCCCTGTAAAGTAGCGAAGTTCTCTTTTCCTCAGGCCACTGAGTCTCGGTAACCAGTCTATTAAAAGTGGTAATATAAGTTAACAGGTCTTTAGTTCCTTGTTTGAGATTTAATAACTCATTATCGCTAGCTTGCATATACGAATGTCTAGCAAACAGGCTTCTCATTCGGTCTTTGCACAAGGTCAAATCGTACAATATGGGGTCCTCATGTTCTACTAAAGTTACAGCCCATAAGGCAGCATTAGCACTTAGATAAGAGATGATAAATGCCACCTTGGCAACGTCATCTGGAAATGACGCTGCTCTACAGAGAAACTGTAGATGGCATTAAATCTTTCAGGCATGGCAAGAGGTGCTTGGGGGGGTGTAACCACTGTGACATTAACAGGTGACGGAGTAGTCTGTGAGGGACCAGTAGTGGAGGTAGAGGGAACTTGAAAGTGGGCAGGCTGTATGTAACTACGTTTGAATCTAGGAGTAGTGTCAGGTGCTTTACTCTCCATTTGTGTTTGTGTTTTCAGTATAGTGATCTCTGAAACTAGGAGTTGATTTTCGCCCTTAACCAGTTTTAATTCAGTTTATAAATTTACTACAGCTGCAGCTAGCTCTCTCATGGTGCTTTTCTGCCGACTCACCTATGAGTCTCATCCATCCTAACTCTTTGCTCAGGGGGATGTGTTAAACTTGGGCTTGGCTTTCTGTCGGGCTTTCAGGTAGATCCAGGCAGAAGTCCAATTCCTCGGGAGCGAAGCCAATGTCTGAACTTTTCCCCAAGTACCACCCTCTTGGTTTCTTAAAAAACACACAGCAGAGAAGGTGATGACCCCGGAAAATGAAGAGACCAAGAGTGAACTTTCAGCCAGCTGAAGAGATGACCAAGGGATTGTCAGGATAACTGCAGGGTAACATAAAACATGAACAAGAAATCAATAAAGTTTTCTATACAAAATAATAACTCACCTGTAGCTTTGGCCGAAGAGGGATCTCAATACATGAATGTTCTGCAATATCATTGGTCTCTTTAACAAAAGAAAAACCGGGGCGGTGAAGTCTTGTCAAGCACACAATCTTGTCCACAGGAAAAGTTATTTTGCACTTGGTAAATCAAAATGTCCTTCACAAGTGCAATTGGGCTCAGAAGTTAATAGAAATCCAGGATAGTTTATTAAACAAAAAGAGGTCTTGTCCTCACGAGTCCAGCATCGGGAAGTATTTGGAGAAATGGAACCGTGTCCTTGCCTGTAGGAACGCAATACGGGGTGGGGGCAGACTCGGTAACCAGCAGGCGCTTTTTAGCACAAAGTAGGCGGAATGCGGAGGCAGAAAAAGAAAGAAACGCGTCTTCCCGTTTACAAAAACTGTGTCCGAGTAAAAAAAGGAAAATAGTCAGCGCGTCTCGTGAGGTTAAAGGGCAAAGGTGCAGAGGTCTTGCAAAGTAGATAAACGCGTCCTCGCATTTTAACAAAAAGACTGGGTCCAGATTATGGCAAGCGCTTCTCATGCCCTGTAAAAAAAGGAAATGACCCGGTGTCTTGACAGGCTTTTTGGCTCTATTTCGGAGTGATAAAGACTTTAATCTTGCTCACATCCATTATATGTATTCTTAGCTTGTGTTGGCTCTTTTAAGCCCTTTCTTCCAGACCTAGAAGAGGATAGCTGCTTTATATGTACGTATGTATGTATTTGAGCTTATATAGCGCACAGCTACCCACAAAGGGTTTCTCGGCGCTTGCTTAGGGAACCCGTCCTGGTATTCCCCTGTGAGATAACCCCGGCAGGGTATCCACAAGGTGAAAGCCAGGCATCCCGCCGCGAGGGGCCGTTGTGGAGATTAAGCAAGCTATTGCCCAGAGTCGCAGAGTGTGAACCCGTGAGTCGAGAAGGCACCGGAGCGAGAATTATCGAGTCTGTGGAATTTTTGAGCCCAAGACCCGCCGAGGCGGGGAATTGAACCCTGGTCCAGGGCCGATCTCAGCTTCCGGGTCTGCCGCCTCTAACCCCTGAGCCACACTTCTATATGATATATATACTTTATATGATGATAGATCCCTTACTCTAATCCATCTATTGCCTATTGGCTTTACCTTTCATTATTTTGCCTATAGTAGAGGGTGGATCCTGTGGTCCTGACTTTATATTATACATTGGTATGGTTTATGTAGGTACTCTGACAGAGCTAAGGGTTATTTCATCCTTCTCAGGCCTACAAGGCCCAGAACTAGAGAGACTCCATTTTTGATAGAGCTGAGATACTTCAAGGGGAAAGGCAATGTTTATAGTTAAGGCTGTTGACTGCTAGGGGAAAACCAGCCAGGACTGGTTCTTATCCGAAGAATGTGTTTGTCTCTTGGGCCCAGACGTAACAAGCAGATGGCCACTGCGGTTGCGCAGAGAGCTCTGGAGCTAGCACAGGAATTCGGTGGGAGGCAGCCCTCTGTTGGAAATTTCCATGAGGGGAGAGGAATCCATATCAGCGAAGTGCAGAAGAGGAGGAGTGGTCAGTTTGGTTCTTGAAGAGTGGAGAGTAGGATGTCTGCTGGAGCTGCAGAATACAGTGCAGTTCTATTGGTTTTCTGGAATGGAGAAAGAAGGCAGATGATTGCTGAAGCTGAAGAGAGAGCAGTAACTATCAGCTGGGACTGCCAGTTTGTCAGAGAGCATTAAAGCAGATGGAGGAGTTGAGGCTGTAAGCTGGAGCAATTGAGCCAGAGGCGTGTAGCTGTGGTGACGGAGGGAGAGACAGAGAGAGCCCTGATCCCACCAGAGACAGAGAGAAATCTTCCTTCTAATAGGTGAGGTAGTCTAAACTAGTCCACTTTACACGTACACCTTAATCTTGTCTTTATTCCCTAGGCTAATCCTTTTCTTTCAGCGGTGTGTTAAAGTTCCTGTTAGTCACAGAGACCCCGCAGATAACATTGTCCTCATACTGTATGTCTAATCCTTTTCTTTCAGCGGTGTGTTAAAGTTCCTGTTAGTCACAGAGACCCCGCAGATAACATTGTCCTCATACTGTATGTCTAATCCTTTTCTTTCAGCGGTGTGTTAAAAGTTCCTGTTAGTCATAGAGACCCCGCAGATTTGTGTATGTGTATTTTATGATTATTGTAATAAAGATACCCCAGTTCTTAGTGAACTAGTGTGCATGTGTTGTTCTTAAGATAGAGCTAACCTTTCTTCTAACCAGATACTGTGTGGTAACTGATGGATCAAAAGGGAGTAGGAGCGCTTAAATCCGGGAATAACTCTGGCACACAGTGTGTATATCTTTTGTCCCCACACAGTGGAGGTAACCTTGTCTCCTAGTCAGGTATTACTGTTTGAACAGATGCTACCCCTGATCAGGTAAGTGATAATTGAATAATTAGGGAGAGAGAGGAGCCCTGGAACTGGGGGATAAAGTATATACTAAGTAATTCGGCCATCCCATAATATTATTGTAGTAGCGAACCCTTAGTGAATAGTGAGAGAGACTTCCCAACATAGAGAGACAGAGAGCTGAAGGTATTCATAGGAAAGTGGTCGTCATTGGTAAGTGGCGTTAGTGAGAGCACTGATTGTGGTCAGTGTGTATACCCACAGGATTGTGGCTTGTGTAAAAAGAACAGTCTTACGGGACTCTAAAGATAGATGGGCTTGAGTGAGCACTGGGGGGAGACCAGTGTATAGTTCCGCTGGATTGTGGACACAATAGAAAGAGAGTGAGCACTGAGGCTGCAGCTCAGTGTGTAAGGCACGCCGGATTGTGTGTCGAGTGAGCACTGATGGTGATCAGTGTGTAATGGTAGATAATCAGAACTGCCCCAGGGTAGATTAGTCTGGACCCATGTGGTCGCGAGACTATGAGGTATGAGTGTGGTGTAGGGCATGGATGTCCTTAGTAATCAGTGAGTATTCTTAGTATCCCTATAGATTTAGTGGTGTTTCTGATGATATGAGCTTGTATATTGCGAGTTCCCCATCCTCAGGTAGGTACCCGGGTGCCTGGATAGATGGGTCCTGAGGAGGGAGGTGGTTACGTTCCGGCTGGGTTGGAGGGGCTCTCAGGAGCTGATCCCATCTGGTCTAGAACCCGGTCGTTACACCCGGTAATGAAAGTAAACGCGTCCTCGCGTTCACAATAGAGCTCCGATGTTGATGAAAAAGAAACACAATCCAAGAGCTTGCACAGATATAGCGCTCACCGCGCTCGGAATCCGGAGGGGAAGAGACTGAACCTTTGAGACTCACAGGAACCACAACAAGGTCACGAAAACGAGGAATCCAACAAGAACAGGAAGCACCTCCATTTTGGACTTGGAGGCTTAAGAACCTCCCAAAAGTATCAGCTGATCAGCCCCACTTGAGTATGGGACAGCACACCACTCCCCTACCCTGCAGTGCATTCTGGTATCTGTAGTGCTGTAAGGGCACACAGGTTTCTAGTTCTAACAATGAGTGATGTAATATGTGACGTCATCAGCAGTGCATTGCAGGCTTGCGAGGTATAGTTAACTATAACGGGGGAATTTCAATGGTTTTGTATGAGTGAAATGTCCAGCTAACTATAACATGTGTGAAACCTATGGTTTTTCAGTGAATTTCTAATTTTTTTTCAAATGCTAATTTTCAACTATAACGTGTGTGAAACCTATGGTTTTTTCAGTGAATATATATATATATATATATATATATATATATATATATATATATATATATATATATATATATATATATATCTCAAAATCAAAACTCGCCAACTGTGGAAGAGCCCGCAACAGGTAGGTTTTGCTGACACCATTTATTAAAGGTTGCTGTGTACAGGAGAATGGTATTGCCTGCTAAATTGTCCAAATATCTGTCTGACGCATTTCATGCTCTTCGGCATTTCATCAGGGACTCTGGTTAGTAAACTGTCTGAAGGCGTTACGTTTTTAAGCACCTGAATTCATTGGCAAGTCTCCGCCTCAGTGGGGGTATCCACACAGTAAATCATGGTACTTGCAGTGCTTGTTTTTTACCACAGTGGGCCGTGTGCCTTTGTACGTTCCATTCCACGAATAAAATACCCCAGTGGGTTGAGGCATATACTTTTTCTCCAATACCGGCCTCTTTATACCTTCAATGCAGCTCCTGTTCCTTACCCCGCTGCACCTTCTGGCGCTACAGCAGGTCCGTTGTTCAAACAGCGGGGCTCCTCCGCGGCCCAGGCGTTGGGGCTACCATCAAAATCAAAACTCGCCAACTGTGGAAGAGCCCACAACAGGTAGGTTTTGCTGACACCATTTATTAAAGGTTGCTGTATACAGGAGAAAGCACTGCAAGTCCCTGATGAAATGCCGAAGAGCATGAAACGCGTCGGACAGATATTTGGATAATTTAGCAGGCTATACCATTCTCCTGTACACTGCAACCTTTAATAAATGGTGTCAGCAAAACCTACCTGTTGTGGGCGCTTCCACAGTTGGCGCGTTTTGATTTTGATGTTAGCGGCCACGCCTGGGCCACGGAGGAGCCCCGCTGCCCAGGCTTGCACTTTAATATTGTTAAATATGTATTTGCACAGAGCATTTATTACTTTCTGATATCGATGCCACAGTCTGTCTTCGAGTTTTATAAGGAATCTTTTAGCCTTGTTTTCAAGGTTGATCATGCACTTCACTCACCTTTTTTTACTTTAAAACACGTCATAGTGTGAGGACGCATCATGTGACCAAGCTCCCACGAGGAGCAAAACGAGTCATGGAGGGCACTCGTCCCAGTTAATTTATGCTGTAATAAATTGCGCACTGCTTTTCCACCTACATCCGTGCGAAGGTCGTTAAATTTCTGCCTTGGGAGAACTTTAAGGTCTGTGCCTGCTGATATCGTTCCTTTGGAGTGGTGCGAACAGGATTTTTGTTGTGATGTATATGTGTGTGTATATATATATATATATATTACCTACTGGCGGTCGCCAGTAGGTAGTTATAGTTAGGATTTTTTTCAATGCAAAATCTCAACATTCTATTGGGAATAAATTTGGTGCCGGTTGAGGAATCTGCCTTAAAATTTCCTCACATTTGCCTTGCGGCGCTCCGGTCCTTCCCTGAAAGTTTGGGGGGGATTCGTCAAGCGGGGGCCGAGATAAAAGGGGGGTCCCAAAACGTGTTTTCCCCATGTTAATTTCCCTAGGGCGGTCAACCTCACTTTTAGCCCGAACGGCTGAATGGATTTCCACCAAACTTGGCAAAATTGTAGGGACTGGTAGCCTGATGTGCCTTTGCTATGTCTCAAGATATATGCTCCAGTGGTTTTTACGAAAATTAACTTTGAAAAAATATATATTGGGCTACATTGGGCTATATATATATGTTAGAGCCCAAATGTAGCCCAATATATCCCAATGTAGCCCAATGTAGCCCAATGTAGCCCAAAGATGGCCACCAGAGACAAAAAAAAACAAATGTAGCCCAAATATCAGCCAGATGTAGCCCAACTATAGCCCAATGACAGAATTTCCCAGAGTGTTCTAAAGAACAACTAGAGCGCTAACAGTCTTACTTATGACAAAAGTATGGCACACCTGAAGTCATCTTGATTGGAATATAGTGGTAACACTTAATACATTTAATTTGAAAAGGAACAAAATGAGGGGTTTCATTTTGCCGTAGAAATTTTATATATAAATATATATTCACTGAAAAAAACATAGGTTTCACACCAGTTATAGTTAGGAATTAACATTTAAAAAAACTATTAAATTCACTGAAAAAACCATAGGTTTCACACCAGTTATAGTTAGGTGGAAATTTTACCCGCATAAAACCATTGAAATTCCCACGTTATAGTTAGTTGGACTCACTATAACGTGCGCGTGCAATGCACTGCTGATGACGTCACATATTACATCACTCATGACATGGTCAGTGACATCACTCATGACATTACTGATGACATCTCAAATGACATCACTGATGACATCATCCAGTGAATGTGTATCTTTCTGAAAAATAAATATTTTTTATATATTTATATCTAAAGGTTGATGGAAGAATAAATGGGTAAATAAATGTCTAAATGGATGTTTTTTTGTGTAAAATTGATTGGTTAACTGACTTATTAAATGTATCTTAGTGAATACATATATTAGCGAGTAATGTTTAAATATTTAAATATCTGTATCTGTGTCTCACTTTGTGTAAAAGTGGCTGCATGGGTTGGTGAGTAGCTACATGAGTGTGTATATGGGTTATTAGATGTTTTTTTGAGTATCAGTATCAGTGTCTGTATGGTTCGGTGGGGGATATTACTTAGAGCACAGATGCATGAATGAGTGACTCACTATTTGTATGTATTCTGAAGACAGCATGTGTGCAAAACTGTATGGGTGGATGATTGTGTGTATGGGTGGGTTAGTGAGTATGTGTTTTTATAATTGATTGTTTAAGAGAGTAAATATGTTTCAGTTTCTGTAGAAGTATGTGTAGTGGTGTGTATATAGCAGTATAATCAAGTAAATGGTTTTTTGATAGTTTATTTGCATGTGTGAATTTGTGTGTGAGTAACTATATGGATGAGTATTAGTGTGTAACAGGATGTATAGGTGTATGAGTACATATGATGAGTAAGTACATGCATGAGTGACTATATAGAACTGTTGGTGAATGAGTGGATGTGTATGTAGATGTTGGAATTACCTAATAAGTTGTTGTAATTGGTATTGGTTTCTCCTTTTTTAAGAACATGTTAGTTTCTATTTTTGAATGTGTGTGTCAAAGGTTATTTTATGCTGATAGGAGGTCTGTCACTTTGTCACAAGGATGTTGTCATCAGTGATGTCATTTGAGATGTCATCAGTGATGTCATGAGTGATGTCACTGACCATGTCATGAGTGATGTAATATGTGACGTCATCAGCAGTGCATTGCACGCGCAAGTTATAGTGAGTCCAACTAACTATAACGTGGGAATTTCAATGGTTTTATGCGAGTAAAATTTCCACCTAACTATAACTGGTGTGAAACCTATGGTTTTTTCAATGAATATATATATATATATATATATATATATATATATATATATATACGTCCGTTGTAGTCTCTCCCACCACCTCACCAGCGATAGAAAAAGACCACGCGACTCCAGTGTTTATATTAGGCAAGTTGATTTATTTTCGTCAAGCCACCAGATCCGACGCGTTTTGGGCGTCCGCCCTTGCTCACAGATCGTCAGGTAAGTATTTTTTCACACTTTATATATATTTTTTCCCGGTTTTTTTCAAACCCATTACATCAACACCCCTTGTGACTATAGATGTGAAAGACATACTACAAACATTAGGCTAAGTAGTCTGTTTTCTAATGATGTTCTCTACATATATATTCTTTAAAATTGCGATTTGTTTAAAAATACTTAAGTGTTTAAATTAAAACATATGTTGCTATATACAAGATTAGAAAGGGAGTATAACTGCATAAATGCTGTACAGCCAACATGTAAAGTAGCAGAACAAAAGAAAACCAAATTAATGGTTTAAAATCCAAGTGTGCAAATTACGCAAAAGATTTTTTGGTGCAACATAGAGCATATAAAGTGCTATGTGCAAGGTGCAAATTTCGCAAGCAATCAATAACTGTGCAAAATAACGCATTGTAAACAAGAATCTGTAAACAATCGAACACTGTGCAAAATCACGCATTGTAAATAGTTCTTGGAACCCATATATAGATACACTACATAATGGGAATGGTTCTGTTACATACATATGTTCCTAGTTATTACTGCATAAATGCTCATTTGTGTGGTTGGCTCATGTACATAAAATCTTGCATTGTGCAACTCTATAATGTCAAAACAAGATTGCAAAAAAATATATATGAAGTAGAAGAGATCTAGCCTAAGGACTACTTATCATCATGCCCCTTTGTCTATGTCTTATAATATGTAGTGCCCTCTACTAAGTGGCTATCTATCATCCAAAAAGGAGGAAGATAGAAATAACAAATTGGAAAAAATATATCAAGAAAATTAATTCATAATTGGTGCTGTTAAGATAATGTGAAAAGGTAGAAATAAAATATTTCTTTCAGAAACTCATAGGTAAGGAAGACGGTTGAGGCAGGAAGCTCCAAAGCCAATCTAGCCAATATTTGGTGCTCTCTATATTAGAGGAATACATGAAGGTCCTCAGTGGTATTCAGACCATTAGGGAAACGACTATCTAGTTCCAGAATAAACTGGGATTCAAGTCTTCTCAACATTTTGTCACGATCACCTCCCCTGCGGGGTCTGGACACTACGGCAATCACAAAGTATGTAAGACATTGTAAATTATTATTGTGGACTGCCTTAAAGTGTCTTGCCACGGGGTAGGAGCTATCATTGTTAACTATTGCTCTGAGGTGTTGTAGTATCCTGACATGCACCTGTAGTCGGGTACTACCCACATATCTAAGACCACAGGTGCATGTCAGGATATAGACCGCAAATTCGGTTTTGCAATTGAAGGATCCCATGATTTTGATTGGGATGGGATTAAATGGTGTACAATACTCTTTGGTATTAATCCCGAACTTGCAGGCCCTGCAGTTAGGACAGCGAGTAAACCCTGGTCGAAGCATCCAATTGTCTTTTATGGTTAGTTCAGGGAATTCTCTGCTAATTTGGGTCCTAAGGCAAGGGCCTCTTCTATATGTTATGTTCGGTCCTTCTGGCAATCTAGGTGACAAAACTAGGTCTGTTTTTAAGACTGGCCATCTTTGTTTTACAATTGATCTGATTTTCCTTTCTTGCTTGTTAAAGGTCATAATTAGTCTAGGGGCCATTGTTTCTGTGCTTGAGTTAGAGATAATATCAGTATTGTCAGATATAGTTTCAGTTGCCAATAAAGATTCTCGAGATCTTGCTTTGGTTTTGGCAACGGCTTGTTTAAGGATGCATTCTTTGAATCCTCTGCATCAGAATCTTTCTAGGGATTCCTCCATACATCTGCTGAAATCTGTTTCCGTACTACAGATTCTCTTGAGTCTCAAAAGTTCCCCATAGGGGATATTATCAATAATGTGTTTGGGGTGAGCACTGCTGGCATGAAGAATGCTGATTCCAGCAGTGCTTTTGCGGTGCAATTTAGTGGCCAATTTTCCTTCATGAATGCAGACCTTAACATCTAAAAATTCAGCTTCCACATTGCTGATGGAATGATGTAAATTTAAGGTTTTGGTCATTGACGTTTATATTTTTGATAAAGTTTTCCGCACTCAATTTGTCCCCTCTCCACAGAACAAACACATCGTCAATAAAACGCATCCAATGGACTACGTTGTTGTTCATTATGGCTCCATATATGCGCTTGAGTACCTGCTCCTCCCACCAGCCTACGTGTAAACACGCATAGCTGGGGGAGAAGCAGGCACCCATCGCTACACCACGTTGTTGCAAATAGATCTCCCTGCCAAACATAAAAAAATTATTATGAAGACACCAAGTAATTAGTTCCAACAGCATTTTGTTATGTTTATAACAATCAATAGTTCGTGTTCCCAGGAAGTGTTCTAACGCTCTTAAACCAGTTTCATGTTCGATGCTTGTATAGAGAGACTCTATATCGAGTGTTATAAAAAGCAATTCATCATTCCAGGGAATATTTCTAATTTTGCTGATGAAATGGCCAGTGTCTTTTATGTATGTAGGTAGGGTTTTTACCATATTTTGCAGGAAGTAGTCAATGTATTCCCCAATGTGTTCAGCAACAATAGATATGGCAGAAATGATGGGGCGACCAGGTACAGGAATGGTTTTTTTATGTACTTTTGGTAATAGGTATAGTTTGGGAAGTACGGGTGATTCGACATGGAGAAATTCATGTTCACATTTGGACAACATACCTTCTCTCATCCATTTGTATAAAAGTTTTTTCAGCGATTCCTTTGCCTCATTATACATTTTCATGTTTGTTTTTGTGTAACAAGCCCCATCGCCTAGTTGTCTTGAGGCCTCTTGAATACAGTCTGTTTGGGGCCAGATCACCACGTTGCCTCCCTTGTCTGCCATTGTTACAATAATTTCTTAGTAGGTGTATGAGTACATATGATGAGTAAGTACATGCATGAGTGACTATATAGAACTGTTGGTGAATGAGTGGATGTGTATGTAGATGTTGGAATTACCTAATAAGTTGTTGTAATTGGTATTGGATTCTTATTTTTTAAGAACATGTTAGTTTCTATTTTTGAATGTGTGTGTCAAAGGTTATTTTATGCTGATAGTAGGTCTGCCACTTTGTCACAAGGATGTTGTCATCAGTGATGTCATTTGAGATGTCATGAGTGATGTCATGAGTGATGTAATATGTGACGTCATCAGCAGTGCATTGCACGCTGTCAAAGATGAAAAATTACGTTGGCCCCTTGCTGAATGACAATATTGAATTGAACTGCAGTTTATATTAATTTCTGTCTGTAACCTGCTTGCAAATGAACAGATCCCACTTGTCATAATGAAATGTTGCTCCATGGTGCACGGCTGGTGCACAGAGGGTTAAATTAAGTTGTCTGAAATTCAGCTGAAACCAGGAAAGAAAGACAGGTGAGCTTGTGCGTGTCCATTCTGCTGAAGCTCCAAATTGTTTAATGATTCACTAGCTTTTATCTAGATACCAGAGGCAGTTCAGTCAGTTCAGCGAACGTTTTCCAGGAATTGCTCGCTGACCTAGAGTGTGACAAGTTTGGCCTGTCCTTGCCTTGTCGTCGTAGAGGGGCAAAGTGTTTACCCAGCACAGATAGCAAGTGCGTCATTGTGTGGGAAAGCAGAAAACACGGGCCTCTGCCGATAGTAGATCAACATTGCATATGTACATTTGTAGATAACCGGTCACGGCAAGGCTGACACGGGCCTCTGCCGATAGTAGATCAACATTGCATATGTACATTTGTAGATAACCGGCCAAGGCAAGGCTGAAAAGTCAGGAGATGGTGGTTTAAAGATTAACCTGTAGCTGCATGGTCAGATGTGTCGCAAATAATGTAAAATGTGAACGTAGACATATTTTTGAAATGCACCTTGATACTGTAATGTACACGTGGATCTAATTCTAGCATGGTCACACCATGATGTAATAGTTAATGAATAACCTGTCAAGAGATTGTGAACATGTATAAAGGCTGAATTCTCTCTGTGAAAATTAGATCTCTTTGCACTCCTGCAAATTGTCTCAAGCGGCAGCTTTATTGGCAATAAAGCCACTATTCTTTGAAACCTTGTATGTGCCCTTCTTCATTGTCCCTATTAATACATTTTTGACTTTTACAGATGGTGCCAGTGACTCGTGGGGAACTGATGGTCTCTGCAGGGGATACAGAACTGCTGTCAGTGGATTCTTCAGGAGCCTTGAGGTCTCGGTGTATTCTGCGCAGCTACTGAGAGGACTTGTTTCCTGACACGCCCAGATGACAGGGCTCCCGTTGATAAGCCTTTGACAAAAGACACCACCAGCTTCCCTTGAGCCATCAGGTGATTTTGTTGCCACAGCAAAGAAGGACGCTTACAACGGCATACTGAATGGTCTAATGTCAGGTAGGCAGTGCTTAATTGCACTGAACTCAATATAGTCAATTGAAATAGTGTTTTTTCTAAAATACATCAGAAAGTACAAACTGAGATCCATTAGGGGTCTCTAGGGGAGGCCTGAGGGCGCCTTTAAGATAGGTGCCTGAGGAGGACTGTCCAACCTGTGAAAGATCATAAGGGTCTCAAGGACAGGGGAGGGACCGTGGGAGGTTGCCTCAAAGGGACCGTGGGTGGTTACCTTAAATAAGAGCATGCTTCTGAAAGACGTCTAAAAATTAAAAGTACATATGCATATTGTTGAAATAGGTCATACAACTGTATCTTGCAAAAGTGTTGAAAAATAGTATAAAAAAGTGTGTAAAGTAGTATACAATAGTGTATTTTAAGAGCACTTTAAAATAAAAAGAACTTACAAGTGATAGAAGAGGAAAAATAATTAAATTAGTAACTGAATAAAATTCAAAATGCTTGGCAAACTATTTTTGAGCACAGCTAAAGGCCGCAGGACAGCCTTAGATGTCACTCAACCAACACCTCCTCGTGGCACACCAGCATGGTACGTGGCACGGAAAAAAGGGTACCATACAGCTATTCACTTAGATCAATGGACTCATTATACTAGGAAAAATCCTGACCTACAGTTTCCAGAATATGGGACATTTGACAGAGATAAAATGCTTTATTTAGAAGATTGTTTAAGGGAACGTGAAAAGAAAGGGAAGAAAGTACGTTTATTACAATGGGATGCATTTCATGCATGGCGGTCATATGCCGCTAACAGATGGCCAGGGGAACCTAGGACAACGAAAGGAAAAGCTTTGGCACATGATAGGGAGAAGGCAAAAGAAAGATGTGTAACAAGTTGTAGGGAAAAAGAAATGGAAATGGATAAATGTCTTACAGTTCACAAGCCTATACCAGATGTGTACCCCACTCTACCTAATGCTCCCTTAGAACAGGAAGATACAGAAGACCCTGTGATAGAGGCTTTATTAACAACTCCACCACCATACAGCCCACAAACAATGCAAACTACATCAGAACCACAGACACACACACCACAACATACATCACCAACTAGTAAGACAGTACCTGTAGCACTACAAGAAACGCCTCTCTCTACCTCTGGTAGACCAGGGTTAAGGCCAAAAATAACAGAAAAAGAACAGAAAATGATACACGAGTGGGTGATAGACATTATGAAAAATGGTACTTCTACATGGCGTACTGCGAAAAGTCGCTTCCCCCCAGAATTCACGCCTGCGCTTCAACGCAGTGCTTTGCATAAATTGGACAAGAAAAGTTACAGCTGGTTTAAAGACTGGGAAAAATATTGGCCTGGGGAAGACGGCTACCCCCAACCTGACACATTGTCCCGTGCTCATAGCAACACAATATCAGCAGCAATAGATGATGTAGGGGCATCAAGTACAGAAATATTAGAGGCTGTCCAGATATTAGCTGAATGGATAGATACACTTCTGGTGCTACAACAAAAATGTACAAAAAAGAAAAAAAGTAAAGAGGAGGAAGATAGTACTCTTTCCACTTCTAGAGCCTTGCCATTAAGAGAAGTACCAGGAAGTCAGGAAGGGAAGCCCACTATTAAAGTTCACACACCATGGTCAAATGTTGAATTACATAGATTTGCACTTCAGTTTCCAGACATTAGACAGGACAGAGAAGAATGGTACAGACAGACAGAAATAATACTAAGAGTTGGCACTCTCACACTGGATGACATAGAACAAATGTTTTCTATAATATTGCCACCAGACATTTGGGGAAAAATAAGGAGAGAGGATGATGAACTTTTAAAAATAAAATGGGAAGATATAACTTCAGTAACAAGGAAAGGAGGAGATGATATATCAGATGATATTAGAGACTTACCAGCAAAAATAATGGCTAAAGTAAATACACTGGTCCCCAGAAAACAAATAGACTGGTCGAAATTAAATGCATGCATTCAAGACACTGAAGAAACAGTATCTGGGTTTTTCGCTAGAATACAGAAAGTCTTCACAGCTTCAAGTGGTTTAGATACTGAAAAGGAAGCAACACAAAGTGCACTTGTCTCTTGTTTTGTAAATAATTTAAAGCCATTAATTAAAAAAGGGATTCTAGAGTACAACCCTACTTGGTCATGCAAACCCCTAACAGAAGTTTTACAATTGGCACAGTATTACGAAATGCTAGGTAAAAAGGAGTTGGAAAGTAAAAATAACAAATTAAAAGAGTTAAAAACTAAAGTTTTGATTCAGCAGTCAAACCAGTATAGCGGCAGAGGACAAAGAGGCAGGGGTAGAGGAAGAGGCCGTGGGGGCCCACAAAGGTCATTTTCTACTCCCCCTACACAGCATACCACCACAAATGAACAAGCACACACACAAGGATGCTTTAATTGTGGGGGTCAGGATCACTGGAGAGCTCAATGCCCACACCCCGTCAAGCAGTCACAAAGAGGGGGTGGGATGGGAAGATCAAGAGGCCGGGGAAGGAGCATGGGAAGAGGTGGATATCAACAGCAAGGACGTGACTCACAGCATGGCCCTACAGAGTATCCCCCCAACACAAATTTCTTTGATAATGAACAAATACCAAAAATGCAGGTGCATCACCCTTATGATGGAATATATCAGGAAGGGCCCCATGGGGAATGGGACTATCATGCACAATAGGGGGGCCCGAGAGAGTTAATACAGAGGATGGTAATCCCTGTAGATCCCACTGGACCATATGTGAGGGGTAAGATTGAAGGTACACCTGTGGAATTACTAATAGATACAGGGGGCACCAATTCCTCCTTGACCAAGAAAAAGTTTCCAGATGTTCCTCTCTCGGGAAAAATAAGTAAGTCAGTGGGATTCACCAACATACTTGTAACAAGCCCAATTTCAGCACCCTTGAAATACAGCATAGGCCCAATTCAGGACACGCATTCATTCCTTATATCAGACAAATGTGCATTTAATTTGTTGGGATTGGACTTGCTAAAAAAGATGAATGCCACTATTAAGTGCACTGCAGACGGAGTTTTCTTGGAAGTAGATGGACCAATGACAGAGGAAATGGGCAACTGTTTCCTATCAATAGGAATACAAAATATTGCCGCACAAATAATGGATCAAATAGATTCAAGGATATGGGCAAAACACAAAAATGACACAGGGAAAATGAACATCACACCTGTCACTATTACAGTTAAACAGAATGTAAAATTACCAAGAATACCACAGTACAAAATTGCTCCAGATTGTCTAAAGGAGTTGCAGGATATAATAGCTGACTTACTAAAAGAAGGGATTGTTAAAGAAATATCAGGCAGTCCTTGTAACAGCCCTATTCTACCGGTCTTAAAAAAGAGTGATGGAAATACTAATGAAAAAAGTTACAGATTCATAGTTGATCTGAGGGAAATAAATAAAATAGTGGTGCCACAGTTCCCGGTTGTCCCAAATGTAGTATCAATATTGTCAACACTGTCACCAGAAATGGCATATTTTTCTGTAGTGGATTTGAAGAATGCCTTCTTCTCAATCCCAATAGATGAGGGTAGCATGTACCTCTTTTCATTCTCTATAGGCGGGAGAAGTTTTTGCTTCTGTAGGGCCCCTCAAGGGTTCACAGAAAGTCCGAGCATTTACAACCAGGCCTTAAAGAGAGAACTAGACACATTCAATTTATCACCTAACTCTGTGCTAATACAATACATTGATGACCTGCTACTTGGTAGCATCTCTGAGGCACAATGTACAACTGACACCATTAATTTGTTAAATTTCTTAGCTGAACGTGGTCACAAAGTTTCACCAGAAAAGATTCAATTTGTTCAACAGGAAGTATCCTACCTAGGACACATCCTGTCGTAAGGGCAGAGAAGATTGGATGATAAGCACATTAAATTGATTCTACAGACACCAGTGCCACGCACCCAAAAACAGGTGCGAGCCTTTTTAGGTATGGCCAGTTATTGTCGACATTGGATTGCTAACTTCTCCTTGATTTCAAAACCTTTATTGGCCCTGACCCACAAGGACACGCCCGAACCCCTTCAGTGGTTGCCAGAACATGAACAAAGCTTCCTTGCCATTCGGCAAGCTCTCTGCTCTGCTCCTGCTTTAGGCCTACCCGACTATTCTAAGTCTTTCCAACTCTATGTTCATGAATCTGACGGGAGTGCTCTTGGGGTTCTATGCCAGCAGTTTGGTGACCACAAAAGACCATGCGCATATTTCTCTGCCACCTTGGATACTGTAGCCAAGGCTTTACCTTCCTGTATACGTTCTGTTGCAGCAACCGCCTTAGCATTACAACGTGCAGAAAGCATAATAATGGGACATGAAGTTGATGTCTATGTTCCACATGCCGTAGAGCTGATACTAAATAAGACACGCACGCAGCACCTCACAAATGCCAGGCTCACACAGTATGAGATCTGTTTATTTGCAGCACATGTGACACTCCACAAATGCAATGTGCTTAACCCTGCCACTCTGTTACCTATTCCCACTGATGATCTAATGGACACAGACCATGATTGTATTTTGTTAACTGAAGAGCAAACAAAAGGGAGAATAGATATGACAGACATAGCCTATGCAGATGCAGAGGGAGAATTGTGGGTGGATGGTTCCTGCCTTAGAACAGAGGATGGAAATACATCAGCAGCCTATGCAGTTGTAACAAATAAAACTGTAGTTGAGTCCTGTAAGATACCTGAGTTGTCTGCACAAGCAGCAGAACTTGTGGCACTCACACGAGCTTGTGAATTATCAGAAGGAAGGTGTGTTAACATATATACAGACAGCCAATATGCCTTTAATGTGGCACATTCCTTTGGAAGACTCTGGAAGGAAAGAGGTTTCATTACCTCACAAGGCACAAAGATACAGCACGGAGTGCTTATCACCAAATTACTTAACTCCCTGGCACTTCCAAAGAAATTGGCCATAGTTAAATGCAGCGCCCACAGAAAAGTAACAGACAAGGTAGGCCAGGGAAATGCATTTGCTGACATAACAGCCAAACAAACAGCAAGAAATAATTCAGCACTAGTACTAACTGTCCAAGAATTACCAGATGAAGTGAAGTCACTAGATCTAACAAGTGAAGGTATAAGACTAATGCAACAAGGAGCAACCACAGAAGAACAGATGAGTTGGTCAAAGAACGGGTCATTTGTTCAAGGATGTTGGATGAATGACGCCAAGGATAAATACATGTTACCAGACAGGATGGTCTACTCTATGTGTTTGGCCATGCATGGCCCAGCACATATATGCAGGGATGCAATTATAAATTGCATGGACAAATTCTGGGTAAACAAGAACATAAGAAAAATAGCACAAGAGATATGTCAAACATGTATGGTATGTGCACAGTACAATGTGGGTAAGACTGCTCCAGTACCCAAAGGCCACTTTCAGAAACCAACAATGCCATTTGAAGCCCTGCAAATAGACTATGTGGAGATGCCCCCTACAAATAAGTATAGGTATATCCTGGTGGTGGTGTGCATGTATTCAAAGTGGATAGAGGCATATCCGGTGAAACACAATGATGCCATCTCAACAGCCAAGTGCTTGATAAAGGAACTGATGCCACGTTTTGGGGTCCCAAAAACAATATTTTCAGACAATGGCAGTCACTTCTGTAATGAACTAATAAAGCTGACATGCAAAGCCTTGGGAATACAGCAGAAGCTTCACTGTGCCTATCATCCAGAGGCCGCTGGTGCAGTGGAAAGAAAAAATGGCGTCCTTAAGTCCAAGATAGCAAAAATATGTGCTGACACAAAATTGACCTGGATGGATGCCTTACCTATTGCCCTAATGAGCATGAGGAGCACACCAGATGCCAAGACCAAACTCAGTGCACACGAGATCGTCACTGGGTTGCCAATGGTAGCTTGGGGAGTTCCAGACAAAAATGCTCTGCCTATGATGACGAATGAACTGTTGAATGATTACTGCATGTCACTTACACGTACTCTTGCTTCTATCAACCAGCACGTGAAAGGAGCCCTTCCAGAGCCGCTGCAGGTCGAGGGGCACAAATTCAAGCCCGGTGACTGGGTGCTCATCAAAGCATTCCAGAGGTCCAACTGTCTCCAAGCTCGCTGGAAGGGACCACAACAGGTACTACTCGCCACAAAGACAGCAGTAAAGTGCACCAACAACAAATCTTGGATTCATGCCAGCCACGTCAAGAGGGCACCTCCTGAGACTGCATCCAGCCAAGACCCAGGTCAGCAGCACATGCCAACACCAGAACTGATCAAAGAAGAAAAAAGGTACAATTTGAGATCTACAAAGAAGAAGGAGATGAAATGTCAGTAATTCTGGTACCTGATCTTCTGCAGGAAATAGATGAAGTACTACTATTAGATATTATCCTAACAGATATTTTGACGATGATTTTTGACTTTGAGAATAGCAGTGAAGAAGACAACGAAGTCGCACTCAGTTACCTTGAGGAAGTATTCAGTCAGCTAGAATACCAACTAATGCAAGATTTGAATAGCATTACAAGAAGCCTTGAATAGAGTACTTGCTGACTGAGAAAAATAAAGTAGGGTATATTGCACACTACCACCAGGAATAACAGCCTGTCTGCATAACAGGAAGAGACTACAACAATTCAACAGGGAAGTTCTTAGTAAAAGGTGGGCCAGTACAACGTTGAGTAGATGAACTGATCCAGGAGGTATTTGCGAGTCCTCCTGTAACTGCATAGTGCCCGTGCCACTGCAGTAATTAGTAGATGAACTGATCCAGAAGGTATTTGCGGGTCCTTCTGTCACTGCGAGCACCCGTGCTGCTGCAGCAACCAGCAAAGGACTTGAACGGATCCAGAAGGAATTTGCGGGTCCTTCTGTCACTGCGAGCACCCGTGCTGCTGCAGCAACCAGCAAAGGACTTTTTCCAGATCATCAGGATAACCAGCTTCAGAAAGATACATTTGGAGTGAGGTACAGTGGACACTCCTGTAAACATAAATGTGGTTGCACTAACAAGTGATATCTATGATCAAAGGGTCGTGTTTTACAAGAATCACATGCATATCTTTGGGAGGAGAGAAGTACAAAGAAATACTCAGAGACCATCTGAAATATTAACGAATAGCTGTTCGCAATACATTTTATATTACAGTCTCACCTTATATGTGTTTATGCTTTTTGTGTGTTTAGCCTATATTATAGTAAAGATTCATAGTGATAATTCACAACATAGTGTCATCAATAGCACTACATCCAATTAAAGAAAGTATAAGAATAGATAGACAGATATGGATAGGGAAAATACAGTTCTAAAAATGAAGAAAAAATGGTACAAGTCTAAAATGTGCATATCTGGGGTGATAATCTGTCTGTTATTATTAGCATTAATTACTGTATATCTATTAGATGTGTTCTATCCCATGGAAAAATTGATCTCAACACCAACAACACCTGCTACAATACCTGCATACACTTTGTCACCTGAAGAAATAGCCCACAGAGAAGATATGCACCACAATTCCTTTGTGACTTTGATGCATCATACCAATAAGATATTAACAAGGGGAGATTGCTGGATATGTTTGCAATTCCCAGCTTCTGTAGACCAAAGTTTGCCCCTGGTTCAAGTCCCACTACCGTTTGCAGCCTCCTGTTATGCCATTTACATAACAATAGTAAAAATAGAACTGATAGCTGTTTTGCAGAATTTAAAGAAAAGTACTGCTGGTGCAGGGACAACTATGGCTCCACCTGTAGGAACATTATATAACAAATATATGGCAGATATTCTGACACTAGGGAACTGCACGGAAGTGATAGAACCAAATGCAACATTTCCCCTTTCTGACATCTTTACCCCGCTCTTTCCAAATAAGAATACAAGCATTGGGATCAAAAGAAGCAAATAAGAATATACCATTTTTAAAGTTAAAATTAGGAAAACACAACGCAATAGGGAGTATATGTATTAAGAGTAATGGGACCTATCAGGTAGGAAATAGTACAAATTGTAACATGACATTTGAAATGACGGCCGGAAATATTAGCATTCCACTTTACGTAGGTGGCTCAATTTATTTCATTTGTGGAGAGAAGGCTTATACATGGCTTCCAACAAATTGGGGTGGTTGTTGTCACCTAGGTTTTGTATTACCTGCTATAGCAATAAAAGACACAAAAGAAGTTCGAAGGGACATGCAAAGGCATGCACCACGGCGAGGCAGGAGAAGTGTGGATGTGGATCAAAGAGATACAGCATCACAAATAGCGGGTGACATATTTAAAGGAGTGATACCATGGATTGGTCCAGCTATCAACTCCAGAGATATACGTAGATTATCCAGGCTACTAGAAGCAACAATAAATGAAACAACAAGTATACTTGAAAATATTACAGTAGAGCTTCAAGCTGTGAGATTAGTTTCGTTGCAAAATAGAATGATTCTCGACATGATGCTAGCAGAAAGGGGAGGAGTCTGTGCAATTATAGGGGCGTCCTGTTGCACCTATGTCCCGGACTCCTCTGTTACTGTCAGGGAAGCAATAAAAAGATTGCATCATATAGGTGTAGAAGCACATCAGGATTCTGGTACATGGGATATAGGAGGTTCACTTTGGAGTTGGTTGAGCGCATGGGGTTGGAAGATAGGAATGGTGTTCATAACAATTTTCCTACTAATAATAGGCTGTTGTCTATTAGTTAATTGCCTGCCAATGTGCTGTCAATTATTGGGACAGCTGACAAAATGCCAAGTGAGGAAATTAAAGGAAAAAGAAAGGATGCTGATGCAAACAGTCACTACTGAGTTAATGAACATAGACATTTCTGACGATGATAAGAATGAACAATATAATTATTAAAATTATGATATGCTGCGTGATGAAATTATTTTAAACTGAGGTTCAAAGGGTCGATTTGTCAAAGATGAAAAATTACGTTGGCCCCTTGCTGAATGACAATATTGAATTGAACTGCAGTTTATATTAATTTCTGTCTGTAACCTGCTTGCAAATGAACAGATCCCACTTGTCATAATGAAATGTTGCTCCATGGTGCACGGCTGGTGCACAGAGGGTTAAATTAAGTTGTCTGAAATTCAGCTGAAACCAGGAAAGAAAGACAGGTGAGCTTGTGCGTGTCCATTCTGCTGAAGCTCCAAATTGTTTAATGATTCACTAGCTTTTATCTAGATACCAGAGGCAGTTCAGTCAGTTCAGCGAACGTTTTCCAGGAATTGCTCGCTGACCTAGAGTGTGACAAGTTTGGCCTGTCCTTGCCTTGTCGTCGTAGAGGGGCAAAGTGTTTACCCAGCACAGATAGCAAGTGCGTCATTGTGTGGGAAAGCAGAAAACACGGGCCTCTGCCGATAGTAGATCAACATTGCATATGTACATTTGTAGATAACCGGTCACGGCAAGGCTGACACGGGCCTCTGCCGATAGTAGATCAACATTGCATATGTACATTTGTAGATAACTGGCCAAGGCAAGGCTGAAAAGTCAGGAGATGGTGGTTTAAAGATTAACCTGTAGCTGCATGGTCAGATGTGTCGCAAATAATGTAAAATGTGAACGTAGACATATTTTTGAAATGCACCTTGATACTGTAATGTACACGTGGATCTAATTCTAGCATGGTCACACCATGATGTAATAGTTAATGAATAACCTGTCAAGAGATTGTGAACATATATAAAGGCTGAATTCTCTCTGTGAAAATTAGATCTCTTTGCACTCCTGCAAATTGTCTCAAGCTGCAGCTTTATTGGCAATAAAGCCACTATTCTTTGAAACCTTGTATGTGCCCTTCTTCATTGTCCCTATTAATACATTTTTGACTTTTACAACGCGCAAGTTATAGTGAGTCCAACTAACTATAACGTGGGAATTGCAATGGTTTTATGCGAGTAAAATTTCCACCTAACTATAACTGGTGTGAAACCTATGGTTTTTTCAGTGAATATATATATATATATATATACACATTACCTACTGGCAGTCGCCAGTAGGTAGTTATAGTTAGGATCTACTTTGGGAATAACTTTGGTGCCGGTGGACGAATCTTCACGAATTTCTCAAAGTTCGTGGCCCGCTCCGCTCCGGTCCTTCCCTGAAAATGTGGGGGGGATTCGTCAAGCGGGGGTCGAGATAAAAGGGGGGTCCCAAAACGTGTTTTCTCCATGTTAATTTCCATAGGGCGGTCGAACTCACTTTTAGCCCGAACGGCTGAATGGATTTGCACCAAACTTGGCAAAATTGTAGGGACGGGTAGCCCGATGTGCCTTTGCTATGTCTCAAGATATGTGCTCCAGTGGTTTTTGAGTAATTTACGTTAAAAAAAATATATATATCTATAGGCGCGCCCCGGTACGCGCACCAGGGAGCACACCGGCCGCGCTACGCGACTTGCGTACAGAAAGCTGATTGGCTCTCGGGTGTCTGTAAACATTCAGAACAGTCCGGAGCGGCCGCCATCTTGTGTCTTGGTAAAATCGAGACACAAGAGGTGGCAAAAACAAAGGGGGAAATGACCATAAGGGGATAAGGGGGCAGTGTAGACCCCCCTGACCCTCTAGGTTTGATGTGGGGGGCCAAAAATGGCCCCGTGGGGCAAACACATTTTTTTGATTTTCGCGGGGGGAGCGCACCGTGGAGCGTACCGGGGAGCATACCATGGGGAAAAAAGAATGACAGTTTAAAAAAAATGTAGCTGTTTTTAAAAAAAAAATCTTTTTGTTGTTTTTTTTTTTTTTTTATTTAAGTACCTACATGTAGGTATCAATGTAGAGACTTAGGGGCAGATTTACAAGCCACTTGCGCCACTTTTGCGTCACTTTTCCTATGTTTAAAGTGACGCAAAGGTGGCGCAAGGGGCTTGTAAATCTGTCCCTTAAATGTAATGTACACCTTCTCCTCTGTAGATATCTTGCATGTTGTTACAGAAGTTATTGTGGTATATGGAATCCATACCATAGTCTGTCAAGAAAGCAGAAACAGATACTTTAAGCACTTCCTGAGAAGGCCTAGTGGATGATGAGTAGTGTATCCTGCTCCCTTATGATGAAAAAGAGATGTATATTACACATTGTAGATAATATAGTGGGAGAAAGGAAGTAACTATGAGCAAACTTACTATGTAACACAAAAAATTATTTTGGTAATACTTCATGAATTACATATAAAAATGAATATTGTCTCAAACAATTTAAAATTATTAAATATAAATTTATTCTTCTGATTCTTTTTCATAATTTAATAAAACTTGTAACATAATATTGTCCGGTATTTCCTCATAATTATAAGTACATGATTCCATTTGTTCCAAACATTCTATTAACTGTTGGTCCAAAGAGTCATCCATGAAATCAACTTTATCTTTTTGCTCTTCTGGATTTTCCACCTTTACTTCAATAGAAGGAACATTTGCTTGTTTTTCTCCTTCCATTTTCTTTCTGAAAATTGTATAAAAATAAACTATATTAGTAGAGTTAGGGTACTGTTGGGTTTAAGTTTAGACAGGTACTTCTGAGTTTTTAACAGTGAAGTAATTTTTGGGCAGTGTATGGTTTCAGGCAGGAAGTAGAACTATTAAAAAGTGCATGTGATGAAGCCTAAGTAAATTCATAATTATACCAGAGAAGCCTAACTCAATCCATAATTATAACAGAGAAGCCTATCTCAATCTATAACTATTACACAGGGATAGTATATAACTATCGGAAAACGTTTTCCCAAATTAACTTAAAGTGCACAACATAGTTCCCCTTCAAAAATATTAACTTACCTTTTTCAAAGCAGTTGAAGATTTCTATGAAAAGTCTTTTGAAATGTCCCTCAGGTACTATTAGTCAAAATGGCTGTGTTTCCCTCTCATTTTTCATATATATTGATGTACATAACCATTCAAATGTCAGTATATTTAAGTACAAAATGTAAGTAACATTTTAATTGGTTGAAAATTCTAACCCTTTCATATGTGTTTTTGTCATGTAATTTACCTCAGGATATTTAGACAGGGCTACAGCCCAAATGGCTCAATGGAATGCCATCACATTTGGGAAAATGGTAGGGACTGGTATGTAGTAGGGTCTATTCTATATTTGGTGAAAGTCTGTCCAGTGGTTTTTATGTAATTTCGTTTCCCACATTTTTTTTGGGAGCGCTCACCGGGTGCGCGCCCCGGTACGCGTACCGGGAGCGCTACGGGAGTCCGCCATTTTGTGTTTCGGTCGAATTGAGACACAGGATGGAGGACAAACAACGTTGGGAATGGGTAAAAAGGGGCACAGTAGACACCCCCTGACCCTCTAGGTTTTCTGAGGGGAGTTTAGGAGGGGCATATATGCCCAAAAAAAAAAGATTTAATTTCGCGGGGGGAGCACCCGGTACGCGCACCGGGGAGCCTACCGGGGAGCATACTCTGGTGAAAAATAGTGAAAAAAGTTAGAGAAAGATAATCATTTTGAGTGATCAGAGGTAGGGTAGCTCTGAAAAGATTTTTTGGGTCCTGTGGCTGATTTAGGTACCTACAAGTAGGTTCCAATGCACAGTCTTAAATTCAGGAGGATAATTCTATTCCCCTCATCTGAGACGTGCACACCATCTCCTCTGTAGATGTCTTGCATGTTGTAACGCAAGTTATTGTTGTATATTGAACCCATTCCATAGTCTCTCATGTAAGCAGAAACAGATTTATTCACATGTTTCCGTGCTTTCTCAAATTGTGGACAAAATTGGTTGGACCAGTTCCATTTCTGTCTTTGGCATATATTGGAATATACCAAGGCAGTTTGTGGAAAAAGTGTCATCAATTGATCAAAGGTGTCCTTTAAAAGCATTTCCAGACCAACCCCAGTCAAAGTGCCCAAGTCATTTCCACCACAGTGCTCTATTAAGAGGTCAGGGTTTGGCAGATGCAAAAAGGTTTTCACCAATGGTATCAATTGGTGACATCTCAATCCTCTCTGGCCAATCCACTTGATTTCCACATTTGGTAAATCAAGGTTGTGAAAATTTCTGCTAGCTGCATATCTTTGAGCCCAGTGGATGTAGCTATGTCCAATAATCCACACAGAATACATGATGAGAGAAGGTTCTGGTGCAGTCAGATGAAGTGTGAGAATGAAATGGCAGTTGGAACAATAGGAGTTTACAAAAAAATAATTGTGGAGTTTCACTGCTCTTGAATCACAAGCAATGATTGGTGGATTCAGATAGTTGAAAACTAGAAGTTAGGGTGCATGGTTGTGTTTTGTGAAAGAAGCAATTTGAATGGTTAAGAAAAAGTCAATTAAAGAAACATTGCACCGGATAATCTGATGTATTGAGAGGTCAAACATCCTTGCTTAGTTCATTTGCAGCATTGTAGAATAAACTTTTGAACCTGAGAGTTCAGTAAGGAGGGAGTTGCTATGGTAACAGATAGAAAGGGCTGAGGGGGAAGGGTGTTGGTTTGAAAATAGTGAGGGAAGAGTTTTGATTGGTTGAAATGAGGCATATCTGTGTAGAATTAAAGTTTTTCTGTGCCAGCCATGGTTACAATGTGTAGAGTGCATACCTTTTGCTCTGCAGAAGAAAAATTGGTGTGTGTGTCTGACATTGTTCTCTATCTCCCAAAGCATTTGTAAAGGTAAGTAATGATTCATTTAATTTAGATAGAGACTTATTTGCTCTATGGAGAAGATTAGGAAGCAGATAGTGAAGTTTCAGTAGTAAAATTGAATGCTTGTACATAGGACTTGTGCTGTGTGTTTGTAAAAAGTTATTTAAAAAACGATTTTGGGGTAAAAGAATGGCTTTTATTTTTTTTGAGAAGCAATTAATAGTGTCTGCCTCTGTAAAGAAATATATTTGAATGTTTTAGAATTATGTCACCTGTGTTACCTCAAATTAGGAAGCAGATTGAGATTCTTTCTTGTTGGTTTGTGGCATGTTTTTTGGAAATGCTTGATATTAAAATATGCAAGATAGAGGAATTGTCTTTTGTGAAACAGTGAGGTTTCAGTAGTGAAATTGAATGCTTGTACATAGGACCTGCGCTGTGTTTCTAAAATGTTATTCAAAAAACGATTTTTGGGGCAAATCAATGTTATTTACATTTGGGCCTTATTTAGGATTGCCTTGTGCTGCCGGTGCGTCACTTTTAACATGGGGGAAAAAAGTGACGCACCGGTGGCGCAAGGCCTTCATAAATATGTCCTGAGTTTCTTTGCTGTTGGTTTGTGTCTTGCTTTTTGATAATGCTTACTTTCAAGATTTGCAAGATAGAGGATTTGTATTTTGTGAAACAGTGAGGTTTCAGTAGTGAAATTGGATGCTTGTACATAGGACCTGCGCTGTGTTTGTAAAATGTTATTAAAAAAAGGATTTTAGGGGCAAATCAATGGCTTTTACATTTGGGCCTTATTTATGATTGCTTTGTGCCGCCGGTGCGTCACTTTTAACATGGGAAAAAAGTGACACACCGGTGGCGCAAGGCTTCATAAATAAGGCCCTGAGTTTTTTTGTTGTTGTTTTGTGTCTTGCTTTTTGATAATGCTTGCTATCAAGATTTGCAAGATAGAGGAATTGTTTTTTGTGAAATAGTGCAGTTTCAGTAGTGAAATTGAATGCTTGTACATAAGACCTGCGCTGTGTTTCTACAATGTTATTGAAAAAACGATTTTAGGGGCAAATCAATGGTATTTACATTTGGGCCTTATTTATGATTGCCTTGTGCCGCCGGTGCGTCACTTTTAACATGGGAGAAAAGTGACGCACCGGTGGCGCAAGGCCTTCATAAATAAGGCCCTGAGTTTCTTTGCTGCTGGTTTGTGTCTTGCTTTTTGATAATGCTTGCTATCAAGATTTGCAAGATGAAGGATTTGTATTTTGTGAAATAGTTAAGCATGGGCGAATTTTGCGAATCTCGCGTTCGCGAATTTTGCGGATTTGCGAACTCGCAATCCGCAAAATCCGCGAATTCTCGTGAATTTGCGGATTTTTTTTTGTGTGTTTGCGCGGGTTTCTGCCAGTTCGCGAGGGTTTTGTACAATTTCGCAAATTGCGAACTTACCTGTCGGGTCGCAAGTTTCGCGAACTTGTTGTTTCTACGTGTCCAGCCTGTTTGGGACACTCTTCTTCATCACTGCCACTCTCTGTCACCACTGCCACT
Source organism: Lissotriton vulgaris (assembly GCF_964263255.1). Lineage (NCBI taxonomy): Eukaryota > Metazoa > Chordata > Amphibia > Caudata > Salamandridae > Lissotriton > Lissotriton vulgaris. The sequence goes on from NC_141695.1 coordinate 1,098,872,569, forward strand.
CTCTGACTACTCATGCCACCCTCTGGCCCACCCATGCCACCCTCTGTTTCATCACAGCACCCTCTGGTTGTCCAGTCAGTGTACATTATTGTGGCAACGCAAGCACACCTTCCCTGCCTCAAGTGACCTGAATTAATTTGGGGCTGATTAATGTGTCACAGAATATTTTTTTAGCTGGCACCTGCTTCCTTAGTGCTTCCTGATTAGTGATCTTTTGCACTTGCTAAGTGCTTTCATTGTTGCAAAATTAGTTACAACACCTGCCCTGCCCCAACTGACAATAATGAATTAGGGGCTGATTAATGGATTTGAACTTCCAGCCTGGCTCCTGCTTGTCTCCCTTAGCTGTAATTCAGGACCTTTGTGGCATATGTGTAACTATTCTGAGGTTCAGAGCAGGGTCACATAATAGTTGCAACTGGCAACTGAACTCTGGAGGGGCCCCTCAGGAAGCACTACAGGAAATGGCTACTAATGATGAGCCTGAACTTTTGAACCTGGTAAGTAGTTTCAGTTTTGCTAAGATCGTATTTCTGCAATTTTGCACTTATTCGCGGGGCGCGAAGTTGTACTGGGAAGCCGCGAACTCACGCGAACAGTGCAAGCAAAATCCGCTGCTCGCGGATTTTGCGGGAGATTCGCGAATCTCGCGGATTGCGAATTTACCGAAAATCCGCAAAATCCGCGAGCGAAACGGATTTTCCGCCCATGCTTAGAAATAGTAAGGTTTCAGAAGTGAAATTGAATGCTTGTACATAGGACCTGCGCTGTGTTTCTAAAATGTTATTCAAAAAACGATTTTGGGGGCAAATCAATGGTATTTACATTTGGGCCATATTTATGATTGCTTTGGGCCGCCGGTGCAACACTTTTAACATGGGAAAAAAGTGACGCACCGGTGGCGCAAGGCCTTCATAAATAAGGCCCTGAGTTTCTTTGCTGTTGGTTTGTGTCTTGCTTTGTGATAATGCTTGCTATCAAGATTTGCAAGATAGAGGAGTTATATTTTGTGAAATAGTGAGGTTTCAGTAGTGAAATTGAATGCTTGTACATAGGACCTGCGCTGTGTTTCTAAAATGTTATTAAAAAAACGATTTTAGGGGCAAATCAATGGTATTTACATTTGGGCCTTATTTATGATTGCCTTGTGCCGCTGGTGCGTCACTTTTAACATGGGAAAAAAGTGACGCACCGGTGGCGCAAGGCCTTCATGAATAAGGCCCTGAGTTTCTTTGCTGTTGGTTTGTGTCTTGCTTTTTGATAATGCTTGCTATCAACATTTGCAAGATAGGGGATTTGTATTTTGTGAAATAGTGAGGTTTCAGAAGTGAAATTGAATGCTTGTACATAGGACCTGCGCTGTGTTTCTAAAATGTTATTCAAAAAACGATTTGGGGGGCAAATCAATGGTACTATCTAAACCTTGTCAATAATGTAAAACCAATTCATGTGCTCAAAATATTTTTTAAGAATAACATTTAAAAAACAGAGATAAGGTCATATGTATAAGCATTATAGTGTTTATATTGTTTACTTATTGTCATTGCTTTGCTGTTTGGTAATAGTGGTCTATAATGTGTTTTTTTTTTTTTTTTACCACAGATTTAAATCAACATTTCAATTGTAAGGAAATATGCCCTCAAGCCAGAGGAGAAGGAAAGATGCTATGCGAAAAAAAACAAAAAGAGCAACGGAATTAAAGCAGTGTCCTACAACAAATACTACAAAAAACGCCAAAAAAGCTCCTGGTAAGACAACAAAGTCCTTTCTTCGGAATATATCTAGATTAAAAAAAAATGATAATGTACATGTGAATTTACAGAAGGAGAGAGCAAATTTGAAGAGAAAGGAGAGGCCCCCCCAAAATCTTACTACTGCAGCAGGAGACAATAATATGTATAGGAATAGAAGGCAAAATGAATTTAGTGACATTCGTAAACGAATGTTTCGCAATAGGGTATTTTTAAATTTATTAAAAAACATTAAGAAAGGTACACAGAGAGCTGCTTTTTATAAGAAAAAGAAAAATGTAGAGAAGATTGTTGATCAAGCTATAAAATGTATTTTAGTAATCAATAGAATTAGGATACTTAACAAGACAATTGATGTTTTCAAATCAAACAGTAGATCCAAAAGAGTAATTAATCGAACTCATTTTTGTAAAGTTTTTTCTGGAGAATGGATGCATAGTTCAAGTTGTGAGCCATTTTTTAATGAGGAGAGTTACTTTCAGGAAATGAATTAGTGCATGCAGTTGACACCAGTGGTCGAGCATATAAGGTGAAAGATGGTTGTCCGATTGAAAAAGAGAAACTTGTGTCTAGAGATGTAGAAGAGGTATTAAGTCATGAAGTTTTAGGAAGACGTACTAAGGGTCCAGTGTACAATTGGAAGTGTAGTAGTATTTGTAGTGTGCGACAGGATTCTATCGATGTGCTTCGTAATTTCTTACGTACATATAGTAAGAAAAGTCTAAAACAAAAAATGAAGTTGTTGCAAGACTTAGATCCTTGCAGAGTGAGAGAAAACACAGGTTTGCATGGACATTCATTGGCTTATCTTTCTAGAAAAGTTTGTCGGAGTGTTTTTCATCATTTTAGGATGTTAGCAGTGCATCATAACAAAATGAGGAAATTAGTGAGAAGGTTGTATTTTGCAAAAAGTCCAGCACTTAAGCTTAAACAGTTAAACAGTGCACTTTTGCATGGAACTGGATTAGATGTGAAGAAGATTTGTGAAGAAATTGAGATTTGTTATTTTTGTGAAAAAGAGGACAGTGTAGAAATTGACACAGTAATACAAGGTAATGTGGAAGACAATGTACAGATTTTAAGTACAGAAAAGTTTGACCAGGAAATTAGCAAGTTTCAGTTGAAATCAAGTGAAAGGCCTAATTTTACTTGTGTGTGTTGTCGACGGACTCATTATAAGATTCAGACTAGGTTAGTTGATTTATATGCAAAAAGTGAAATGGAAAATAATAGTAAATGGAGGAATTTTGCAACTTATTTGTTGGTGGAGAATTCTTTTGATTTGAGTTTTGATCAGCGTATTTGTAAATATTGTTATAATAAATTAAATGAAAACAGAATGCCTGCTAGAGCTGTTTATAATAATCTGGAGTTGGTAGACATTCCTTCTGAATTGATGGATTTAAATACATATGAATCTATTTTGATTCAATGTGTCCATCCTTTTCAGGCAATTGTTCGCATGGAGCCTAAGACAGGGAAATTGCCTTCTTCAGATTTACAGAGAGGATTAAAGGGAAGAGTTGTTTATTTGCCTCTAGATTTTAAGAAAAATATTGATATAATTGGTGTAGAAAAAGTGGAAGAGGAACCTTTAGTTATTTTAGTTAATAGGGTTCTGACAAAGAGTAAGAAAATCTGGCAAGATTTAGTGGATGTTAGGAAAGTCAAAAAGGCAATGTTGTATTTGGTCAAAAATAATGAGTACCACAACCAACATGTATGTGTTGAAGCAGAGGAAATAGTTGCAGAAGAAGACAGTGATTGTTCAGTCGGCCAAATTGAAAAAGTTGATGTGTCTAGAGGTGAAGAAATATATGAACATTATACTGTTCATCCTTTGCATTCCAAAGAAGTAATGGGGAATGCAATTGACTTGTTTCAAATGAAAGCAGCAAAAGGAAGTCCCATTAGTGTATGGGATGAAAGTTTAGAAGCTCGATGTTTTCCACAGCTATTTCCAACAGGTTGAGGTGGACGATATGACGATCGACCAGTTCAAATTCCTGCTTCTGAATACCGGACTTTAAGATTATATGCTGAAGATTCAAGGTTTCGTCAATGCATTCCATATTTGTTTCATCTACTGTATGAAAGTGACTTGTCTGGGCTTTCATATGCAGTAAATCATATACTGAAAAGTGGAGCACATCTGCAAAATGTTTCGGCAAGGGACTTTATGGAGAAAGTCAATCTGCAAGATAATATTTTGGAATCTCATCTAATCAACCTCATAGCATGTCAGCGTGGTACAAACGAGTATTGGTACCGTCATCATGGGGAATTGAAATGTATGCTAAGAAACTTAGGAACTCCTACATGGTTCCTCACTCTTAGCTGTGCTGAGTATGCATGGGACGACTTACTTGAATTTCTACGCGAGGCAAATGCTAATATACAAAATATGGATTTGAAAACACCCGGAGAACTGTGTTCTTTGGATCCAGTGAATGTATGCAGATATTTCAATCATAGATTTGAAGCTATGATGTCTGTTATTACCAATAAAAAAAATCCTCCTCTTGGAGAGGTTTTGGATTTCTTTTGGAGAAAGGAGTATCAAGCGAGAGGTGCTCCTCATATACATATGTTGTTGTGGATTAAAGATGCACCCAAATTTGGATCAGATTCGGATGAAACAGTGATGAGTTTCATTGAAGAGTATTCAACATGTGCTGTTCCGAAAAGTACTGAAGAAAACAATTTAAGGCAACAAGTTTTACGCTTCCAATCCCATCGTTGTGGGAAGTACTGTCGTCGAAAATTCAAAAACAAGGAAAAGTTCTACACAAAATGTCGTTTTGCGTTTCCACGACCAGTGATTTCTAAGGGAAGAGTAAATAATTTGATGTCATCTCTACGACATACTGTGACGAGGAAATCACCCAAAAATACATACAATTTAAAAAGAAACGAAGAGTCCAAGTACATCAACGACTACAACCCAGTGAGTTTGTCCATGTGGAATGCTAACATGGATATTCAGTTCGTTGCTGACAACTCTATTGCTGTGGCTCGATATGTGACATCTTACATCACAAAAAAGAAAAGACAGAACTAAAGGAAATGTGGGAGGACATTTCACATAAAAAGAGTCTAAGCAAGAAATTATACAGTTTCAGTCTGAAGATGTTGTCGCATCGAGAAATTGGAGCATATGAATGTTCTGATCGGTTATCATCAGCAAGTCTCTATGCCAAATCAAGCACAATCATTTGGGTGAGTCTAGGTCTTGCTGCAACACGAAACCGAGTTTTGAAATCGGTACAAGAAATTGAATATTTGGCAGAGAAAGAACAAAACAGTACAGATATTTTGAAGACAAACATGTTGGATACATACTATCCAAATAGAAGTACTCACCTTGAGAACACTTGTTTGTATGAAGTTCTGCAAAACTACAGTTGTAAGAGGAACATCACAGAAGATATCAATAATGGAAAATATGCTGTCATTGGGTATGAAGGATGTCTAGTGAAGCAGAGAAAAGGCCATTTGATTAATCATCGAAAACTGAGTTGCGAATCTCCAGACAAAAGAGAATTTTACTATTTAGGTCTTTTGCAACTCTTTAAGCCATGGCGTACAGAAGAGGAACTACTTGGAGATTTTCTCTGTTACGAAGACTCTTTTAATGCAACCAAGGATACCATACAATGTCCTGTTTTTCCAAATTATCTGCAAATGTTGAACGAAGAAATAGAGCAAGAAACCACAATTGGTGAAGAGATTGCTAGAGACAGTTCTCAAGACAGTCAGAGTTCTACTTCATTGAGTCAGGATCCACTAGAAGGTCCAATTATCCAAAATGAAGCTGCAACTGCCATGGATGAGGTGGAAAGAGCTATGGAACAAGCTCAAGAGGATATAGTTAACTTAGAAGATTTGGTAAAGCAACTAAACGTTGAGCAGAAAATGATATATGACGAAGTCACAGAACAGATAGAACATGGATTCAGACATGAGAAAAAAGAGTGCTCATGTACATCATTTAAGCCTGTCCGACTGTACGTAAGTGGAGAAGCGGGAACAGGAAAAAGTTTTCTGATTAAAGCCATTGCAACTTATTTGCAGAAAAGGACTGAATCACCGCTGTCTTGTGTTGTAACCGCTCCAACTGGACTGGCAGCACATAACATTAAAGGGATTACTCTACATCGTTTACTGATGCTGCCAGTAGAGCATGATAATAAATTGCATTACAACAAGCTATCTGGAGATGCTTGTTCTGAAGTTTCCAGAGTTCTGAAGAAAATGAAACTTCTTATCATTGATGAAGTAAGCATGGTCTCAAATCTAATGCTTGCTTTTGTGCATTTGAGAATGCAAGAAATTCTTAGAACAGAGTATGATGTGTTATTTAGAGGAAAACACATTATTGTTTTTGGAGATCTACTGCAGTTGACTCCAGTAAAAGGACAACCAGTGTTTAAAATGCTCATGCATGAAGATACCAGGAAGTCGCTTGGAAGCATTGGAAAGGTTAATATATGATTAAATTTTAAATATGCAGAACTGCTTCAAAATATGCGACAAGCAAAGGATGAAGATTATAAAAATATTCTACAAGATGTAAGAATCGGAAAAGTAAGTGAGCTTGGGAAAGAAGCTTTACATGCTCAATTAATTTCAAATTTGTATCCAAATGAAAACATTCTTCCAGAGAATATTTTTTAAAAAATTACTGAGAAGAAATCTGGGATATGCTTGATGCCAACTCTGCAAGAATGTTCCATCTTCAACAACAAAATGTTAAAGTTAGAAAATGAAGAGATTGTGAAACTGGAAGCAATAGATAAAATAGAGCATATGGGTGCAACAATTGTTTTGTCAGGAAATTTGAAAACAAAATTGGATTAATTAGAGAAGAGTATATCTAAAACAGCTGGTTTTGAAAAGACTCTGAATGTGTGTTTAAATTGTATCATTTTGAGAAGGAATTTAAATGTTGAGAGAGGTCTGGTAAATGGAGCAATGGGTCATGTTGTTGATTTGATGTGAATTATAGAAAAAGAGATGGAATTGAATTTTTAAAAATAAAATTTGATGGCATTGAGCAAGTACAACAAATCAGTCGTTGTTCTGCTAGATTTTTGCTTGTAAAAGACTTATATGTTTGCCGAAAACAGTTTCCTGTTTGTTTGGCATATGCGGTGACAATTCATAAATCTCAAGGTTTAACCCCTCCCCTGCTGATGACGGAACCGCTCCGTCATCAGCTACGGTTGGGCTGTGCTGATGACGGAGCGGTTCCGTCATGGCCCAGCCGCCGCGCCTGCGCGGCGCTGATTTCGCGCCTGCGCGGCCGTTCTATTGAGCGGGGCGGGTCATGACGGAACCGCTCCGTCACCAGCACAGCTCAACCGCGGCTGGTGACTGAGCGGTTCTGTCACCAGCATGCGGCCGCCGCGCGGCTGCCCCACTCCATTAGCGCTGCGGCGGAATAGCCGCCGCAGCGAAAGGGTTAAGTGTAGATAGTGCTTTGGTGAACATTGGAAGTTCTGTGTTTAAAGAGGGTATGGCATATGTGGCATTATCACGAGTCAGTTTTTTATCAGGATTGTACTTGATTGAGTGTGATGAGACAAAGATTTGTGCAGATCTAGATTGTGTTAAAGAATGCAATAGGTTAAGAAGAGAGTATGCTCCACATTTGCCTCAATATCCTCTGTTTGAAAAACGTGTGGTAGGCAGAAAAAGAAGAAAGGAAAACAATTGCAGTGAGGTAGTAGCAAAAAGACAAAAAGTAGATGAAACTGTAATTGTAAGCAGAAAGAAAAAGCATTCTGTTCAAGATGTTGGATTTCAATTTGAAAACAGTTCTGGTGTCAACTGCTATGCTAATGTAGTGGTTAATGTTGTTTTATTTTCTTAAAACTTTACAAGAACAGATTGTTGAAAATCGGGATCAAAGATTCTGCGGTTTATTGAATACTGTGTTTCAGAAATGTAGTAGTGATAGAGCAAAAATAGAAAGTGTAACAGAAATTCGAAATATTTTAGACATGTGTTCTGGTCAAGAAAAATTTTCACAGAACATTCAGCAGGATTGTCAGGAATTTTTAATGTATATGTTTGGTGTTTTGGAAGATGAAGGAGTAGATGTAGAAAATCTTTTTAGCCTTTCTTATCAATGGCAGCATGATTGCCACAATTGTAGTTTATCAAGTACTACTAGAATAGACACTGAAAGATTTATATATTTGACTTTACCAGACTGCAAATCAGTGTCATTTAATAATCTAGTTAAAGCAGCTGATCATAATATGGTGTGTACCCAATGTAAGTGTCCAATGCTGACCACATTATTTATACAAACTAATGGTCAGTATGTCATTTTAGTTTTCCAACGATGTAGACCTGATGGAACTAAATTGACAACTTGTATCAAAAATTTTGTGGCTTCTCCGTTATCAATTTCAGGAAGAACATTTAGAACTGTTGCTATTATTTATCATGACGGTCCTTCGACAACATCAGGACATTATACATGCTACTTAAAATGTCAAAAAGGTTGGAATTACTGCAATGATTCTCATTTGACTTATAAACAACATTTGCTTTTTGACTTAAAAAATTCGTACCTAGTGTTTTTAGAACCAAAGTTTTAGTAAAGGTAATTGGCCTTTGAAGACGGGAGCAGTTAATAAAAGGTAGTTAGTTAGTTAGTCTAATGTTTAAAATTATTTATCTCATATAGGTACTGTAAGTGGATCTCATAGTAAGTGATATCAGTTTTATAGGAAATGTTGAACATGAGTGATCAAAAAAGAGAATATGAATTTTTAAACATTGTGAAAATGTCATATGAGCTTTTCTTTGAAAACTTCGGGTAAATGGTAATTTCAGAGTTTAATTAGAGTAAATTCAAAATATACTCATATATCTGACACTATTTGGCCGTAAGGAAAGTTCAAGGTATGAGTAATAAGTCATAACTTAACACAAGGAGGAAAATGAAAACGTTGAGAATTATTTCAGATGTTCTTAAATCTTTTTTCATAGAAAGTCGATGAAATGGAAGTTTTAGAGAACAGCAGAGTATTTTCCTACGAAAAGGACCTTCACTATCTACTATTTGGCCTCAAGGAAAAGTAAGTGAATCAAAGATCAGTGTACATATGATTTGTAAGTTTATATGTTTTTTTTTAACACAATCTTTTAGATTGTGTTTTTTTTTCCGCGGTTATATGATGAAGAGTTTGAACTCACGGTTTTAAGTGAAATTCAATATATTCTGAGAACAGCAAAAATAAACAATGTAACATATTGTATAAGTCATTCTATAGTTTGCATTGTATAATTTATATTATATTCCCATTGTCTCACACTCATTTTCCTTTTTCGACCCTTATTCAGCTCTCTTTACTCACTTACACTGCCTTTCTTTCACTTTAATTCATCGCTGTTCCTTTACTCCACTTCTTTCACAACTCCTCAATCCAATTTCAACTGTCTGCATTTCCTCTCTCCCTTGCACCACTTTTCAGCTTTCTCACATTCTCTCAGTACCACTGCTTTACTTCTCTTCCCCTCTCTTTCCTTTTGCTCCTTTACTCTTTTTCCTTCCTTCACTCATTGTACTGCACTTTACTCAGTCCTTCTCTTTGTCTTTCTGTGTACTTACTTCCTCACTCATTTTTCCTCTATCGTTCTATATTAACCTCATTCCTTTCATCTCTTCACTCTGTGACTCCCCTTCACTCACTCTCAGTCATCTTCAATTCCTCTTTCTTGTAAATAGATCCTCATTTAGACTCCTTTCCCTTTCACTCATTTTCCTTTTACTTACTTCTCTTTCCTGATTTCGTTTTGGTATGTCACATTCTTTTAGTATCTTACTTACCTTCAGTAATTTGTTCTCCTTCTATTTCTTTTTCCCTCTTTTTTGTCTTTCTACATTACTTTTACGTTTCTGTATCCTTCACTCTTGCTTTATTTCTTAGTACACTTTTTTTTTTTACCTCTTGACCTGTTTCTTCTATTTTAAAATATATATTTTACTAATTATAACTTTTTTTTCTCTTGTCTTTCACAGATTTAAAGTGTAGTTTAAACATGCAAGTAAGTTTTCATTAATTATATGGTAAGTGTGACTAAAAAATGTAGTTTGTCATCACCCTTTGCTTTAACCTCACTACTTTTCTCACACCCTACCTCACCTCTGTTTCCTTAATCTGCTTCCCAAACTTATTCTTATCCTCCATGTTTATTTCCCTTTTCCTTACTTTCCTAACACATTCAACTTCTTTCAGTCTTCCTGCTCACCCACACTCCCTCACTTTCCTTTCTTTTCTGGTTTACTCAGTCCCTTTCTATCCTTCCTTCCTTTACTCTCTCTGTTTTTTCTCTCTGTCACTCCCCATATCTAACCCTTATTAACTTTTATCCACTCTCTTTCACTTCTCTTTACTTACACTCACTGCTCTTTTCCTTCCCTCCGTTACCGCTGTTCCTTTTCTCTGGTTCCGTTACTACCCATCATTCCCCATCCTTTACTTTCCTTCCTTTTACTTTCATCACCCATTCACATTCTCCCAGAACCTCTGCTCTAGTCTTCTTCCTGTTTCTTCTCTTCTTTTGCTCCCTTATTCATTTTCCTTTTCTCAGTTACTTCGACTTATACCTTTTCTCTGTTTTACTATCTATTACACAGTCCCTCTGTGTTCTTCCTTCTAGCTCTCTTTCTCTTTACACCACTATCTCTGTCCCCTTTGCTCATGCTCACTCCTTCATTACTTTTTTTTTTTGGTACGCTCCGGGGACGTGCACCGGGCCGCGCACCCGGCCGCGCACCGGGAGCGCTCCAGGATGAAACATAAAAAAAAATGAATATACTTTAAAAAATAAAGGTATTATATTAATATACGTATATATGCACTGAAAAAAACCATAGGTTTCACACCAGTTATAGTTAGGAATTAGCATTTAAAAAACCTATTAAATTCACTGAAAAAACCATAGGTTTCACACCAGTTATAGTTAGCTGGAAATTTTACTGACATAAAACCATTGAAATTCCACGTTATAGTTAGTTGGACTCACTATAACTTGCGCGTGTAATGCACTGCTGATGACGTCACATATTACATCACTCATGACCTGGTCAGTGACATCACTCATGACATCACTGATGACACCATCCTTGTGACAGACCTCCTTTCAGTGTAATGTAACCCTTAAAACACATATTCGAAAATGGAAATTAACATTTTAAAAAAAAGGAGATATCCATACCAGTTACAACAACCAATTCAGTAATTCCACCATCTATATACACATCCACTCATTCACCAACAGTTCTATATAGTCACTCATACATATACTCACTCATCATATGTAGTGATACACCTATACATCCTATTACACACCGACAGTCATCCAAAAGTTACTCACACACATACTCACACATGCAAAAAACTATTGAACATCCATTTATTAGCATATACAACTATACACACACTACCACCTTACTTCTAAGGAAACTTACACATACTTACTCTCTTAAACAATCACTTATAGAAACACATACTTATTTAAACAGGAACTCTTACAATCTCACATATACTCACTTATATACATCAATACTCACATATACTAGATTAAAACATATGTCGTTACTGATAAAGACAACAGTGAGACAGTCATTCACTCACTAATACACACATATACACATTCATCCACCCATACAGTCCTGCACATATGCTGTCTTCAAAACACATACAAACAGTGAGTCAGTCATTGATGCATCTATGTGCTAAGTAATACCCCCACCAAACCATACAGACACTCATACTGATACTAAAAAAAATCTAATAACCCATATACACACACATGTAGCTACTCACCAACCCATGCAGCCACTTATACACAAAGTGAAACACTGATACATATATTTAAATATTTAAACATTACTCGCTAATATATGTATTCACTAAGATACACTTAATAAGCCAGTTAACCAATCAATTTTTTTAAAAAAAAACATTCATTAAAACACTTATTTAAACATTTATTCTTCCATCGACCTTTACATATACATATATAAAACAATTTTTTTTTCAGAAAGACACACATTCACTGGATGGTGTAATCAGTGATGTCATGAGTGATGTCACTGACCATGTCATGAGTGATGTAATATGTGACGTCATCAGCAGTGCATTACATGCGCAAGTTATAGTGAGTCCAACTAACTATAACGTGGAATTTCAATGGTTTTTTGTCAGTAACATTTCCAGCTAACTATAACTGGTGTGAAACCTATGGTTTTTTCAGTGAATTGAATAGTTTTTTTAAATGCTAATTCCTAACTATAACTGGTGTGAAACCTATGTTTTTTTCAGTGAATATATATATATGTGTGTATGTATGTATATGTGTGAGTGTATATATATATATATATATATATATATATATATATAAAATATTAATCCCTTCCTCTGTCTCTCTCTCTCTCCGTCTGTCTCCCTCTCTCTCTCTGTCTGTCAACCTCTCTCTCCCTCTCTCTCTCCCTCTCTCGGGCTGTTTCCCTCTCTCTCCATCTGTCTCCCTCCCTCTGTTTTTCTCCCTCTGTCTGTCTCCCTCTCCCTCCCTCTGTCTCCCCCTGACTGTCTCCCTCGGTCTCCCTCCCTCTGTCTCTCCCTCCCTCTGTCTCTCCCTCCCTCTGTCTCTCCCTCCCGCTGTCTCCCTCCCTCTGTCTCCCTCCCTCTGTCTCTGTATCCTTGTCTCGTCTCCCTGTCTGTCTGCCTCTGTCTCCCTTTCTCTGTCTGTCTCTGTCTCTCTGTCTCTCTGTCTCCCTGTCTCTGCCTCCCTGTCTGTCTGTCTGTCTGTCTCTGTCTCCCTTTCTCTGCCTGTGTGTCTCCCTGTCTCTCTGTCTCACTGTCTCTGTCCCCCTGTCTTTGTCTCCCTGTCTCCCTGTCTCTGTCGTCTTACTCCCTCTATCTGTCTCTGTCTCCCTGTCTCTCTGTCTCTGTCTCCCTGTCTCTATCTCTCTGGCTACTAGTCTCTGTCTGTCTCTGTCTGTCTCTGTCTTCCTGTCTCTGCCTCTGTCTCCCTGTCTCTGCCTCATCTGTCTGCCCCTGTCCCAGCTCTCAGTCCCTGCTGCCCTCTGTCACCTCACCCTGTGTGTGTGGCAGCCCAGGTGGAGACAGCTTCCTGGGCACAGACACAGCCGCACCCGAGTACTTCACAGGTCTTTAAAAGACCATTCACTTGTTAATGAGGCTTTGTTATATTTGACCTCTTCTTAGCGCCCCTGCAGCTCCACTCTGACTATGGCTGGAATTGCCCGTCCCCATAGAGCAGAGTCTGTATTTGCTGACAGTCTTTAAAAAATAAAAAAAGAACACAGTAAGATGTCTACTGGCCGCCATGGAAGACTTGCAGGGCCACTGGCCGCCCACGGGCCGTACTATGAGTACCCGTGTTCTACACTGAAATATATAATACAACCCTCTCAGAAACAGCTGTCCTTTGCAATATTGGGTCCAGTAAACCTGAGAACTTGGGACCAAATCCAGAACCAGTGCTACAAAGTGACTATCATTTAAAGTACCAGAGGGTGAAGTGGTAAGTAGAAGAGCTGAGAGAGCCTGGGAAAAGATAACAAAAATACACACCAGTTCATAATCCCTGCAGGTTGCTTCTAGAGATAAAAACATCAAGTGGGGACTTAGCCTGTGAGGTTTGATTTATTTAAAACTGTCAGCTACTTGTCTTTGTGCAAACGATACAAATTAAAATACCATAGAGGAACAAGATTACAATAATTATACAAATAAAGTGAAAGAAAAACAAAAATCCCTAAATATCTTTTGCATAGTCATTAAAAGCACACTTTTAATACTCACCAGCTAATACTCAAAATCAGGGAAAGCATAAAAACAAAATTGGATTTTGGTATGAACACTGTGGACTTCAAATAAGTCAGACAAATATCTTCAGTACAAAAGTCTTTGGGCTTTCACTAGTACGATCCAAAATTTCAGGTAGATTGCCCAACCCGCGTCCAGTGATGAGCGAGACCTTATAAGATCAGTCAGGAATATGGGCTCTATGTATACCCATCTTGATGCCAGACCACCCCATACCCAATATTGACCTTAAAGCAGCATAAAACATTTTCCCAAAGTACTTCTTGTGATTCTTTGCTTACCATTTTTAGAACATTAGATAGTACCATGTTACTTAGATCAGAACCATTTTACTTAGATCAGATCTCCAGTTTTGGGCCTGAATTTTTTGCCATGTTGATTCTTTATTCAAGTAAAGTGTCGTGGTCATTTCTTCGGTTGTGGTGGAAGGCCTGAGCCATCAAGTGTAGTGACTTTTCTGTGTATTGGTAGTTTCCTAAACATGCTTTGCTGCATGTACAAGTGGCTTGGTTCTTGGCATAGGTTTGGTTTCTTTTCAAGTTGTTAGCGCATACGATGTTATGGGAATTTGCCAGTATAATTGGTGTGAGTGACAACAGTGCTGACAGAATTGTTTTTCCTTCATAGTCATTGCTCGAATATCAACACCTTGCTTGTTTGTCTTCATATTCTTTGTTTGTGATTAGTTAGTATTGTTTGGATGGTGTGGTTATTTACTCCTTTTTTTGCTGTTTGAAGGTAGGGGTAATTAGTGTTTACTCACCTCTCTCTCTCTACCCCTAACTGTTCCTGAAGTCCTGCTGTTCTGATTATTATGTTTTCTCATTTCAAGGTGTCTCAGTTTTTAATTTACACAAGTTAATCATTTAAATGTGAATGTAAGTGATTACTATAGAAGGCTCATTTATTTTATGTAAATTGTTTTGCAACGTGATACTCAAGTTGGCTCGAATATATTCCCAATATTAAACCATTCTGTTCTAAGTAAATGTTATTGAACAGAGTTTTATGGAAAGCTGATAACTACATTTCTTGTTTATTATTATTGTTACTGTCCAAAGAACAAAGTCTTCCAGAATTAAAATAAAATAGGTAACAGGGCATCAAGCCACTTTGCTAATTTTTTATCCTGAAAGATTCAACAATGACTGATGTTTTATAAGCTAAACACAGGTTGTTAAGGGCTAGAGAGGAACTTTGCCCCATGCAAATCAGATGATACTGGCTATGCATCACCTACTTATACTAAAGGCTAACAGAAAGTATTTAGCCTTCACTTGCTGAGTTTGTCAGCCCAGCTGCCCGCAAGCATGAGTGTAGCAGACTCTGCTATTATATTGAACCAAAATCCTTATTGTTCAAAAAGGTAGGTGAGTTTGAACTCTAAAACTCAAATAAGGCCAAGATGGCGACCGAGTAGGACGTGTCTGCTCATCTCTCCATCTCGCCAGTCGGGCCCGCTGATAAAGCTTTGAGTCTCGGGCCCGCCAGGGCCGGAAATCAAGCGTACCGGCTGGCCTGAGGGTTGGGGCAATCTGTGAAAGGACTCGAGAGGGAGAAAGGGCGAGAAATCAGTGTCCACAGTGAGGAGAACACGGCCGGTGAGCAGGCCTAATCGAAATTCCGGGCCTACCATACAGAGGCGGCGCCGGCGCCGTAGTTCAGAAAGCTGCGGAGGTGTTGCTTGGATATGCGGGACCCAGGACCTGCGCAGACAGTAATCGGTGCTGCTGAAGTTCCTGGCTGGCGATGTGTCCTTGCGCCGGCCCGCCCTGTGTCTAAGGAGAGGTGTCTCGCCGGGCGGCTTGCATCCAGGCCGGCTGGGAGACCGAAACTAATTGGCAGAGGAGGGTGAGAACCCACGAGCACGGCACAGACGCGCACTAAGAGCTGTCATCGGAAGGGGTGATGAGCTGCCCTGAGCTTCCAACGAGGCACAGGAGGAAGAAACGATTGGCGGTCTCGCGTAGCCTGACGCCAGGCAGGCAGGGTGCAGCCCACGGGACTCGTCGTGCTGCAGTGGGCCTGCAGGGGGCCAAGAGGGCTGGAGCGGCTGCGGAGGGTGGATGAGAGAGTCTCCAAGTCCCCTGAGACTGTGGACTACAGCAGCTTGGGTCTCGGGTGGGGGCTGTGACTGTGCGCCGGTCTACCCTGCCTTAACAACTTAAATCTGGACCTGCTGTCGGCCGGATCGCACTTGGGCAGGCTGAGATAGCCAGGCAGCGCGGGTGAAGAGCCCACAAATAAACCAACACCCTCATGGTTCTGGTGCCGGAGGGGGTGTGGAGATTCCCAGAGTCACAGGACGATAAAGCAAAGGTCCTGAGGTGCCTGACACAGGCGGACCGGGCGCGGCCTGCGGGCCCATATTCACAGGAAAGCCTACAGAGCAGAATCAACCTGGGGCATGGAGTGCGCACCTCCTAGAATCGGCCCTGTTGTCAGAGGCTGACAAGAGCAGGGAAAAGGGAGGGCTGGGACAGAGAAACCTAGAGTGCGTCTGCCTGCCATATGTTGTAAATGTATTATGTTGGTTCTTGCTATAGTTCTGTATGATCCTTAGTCTCTATCTACTTTCTCTGTTCTAGAGTTAGTATGTTGACTTCCTACATTGTATGTTCTGCTGTTGGTCAGTAATGAAGATTGGTCAGCAGCCCTTGGGTATTACTATTGCTGTACTCCTGATAAAACTTATTATTATTACTGCTCAACTCACTGAAGTCTGGACACTTCATCTACAACAATTTTGGCGATGATTGGCCTGCTGTCCTACATCTGGGAGAGTCATTTAATAGGATTCATGCACATTTAAATGCATGTTTCATGTCAGCAGTTACCCGACAAGAAACGAACCCAGCGAATTCCTCTTCCTTTCAAATGGTAAGGAGTCAAGTATCGGAGGGTGTTCGGGTCGATTTCAGATCTAAGGATTTCAAATTATTTGGAAAATTGCATTGCAACGCCTAACCTGTGAGTAGAGCGCGCGATCTAGCAACGCTCTGGTGTTCCTCTTGCCTCAAAAAGCTTCCATTTCTCAACCCGGATGATGATTCTTTGCTAGCGGATGTAACGTCTCACGTTGATCTCAACGTGCGTTTCTAGCCTCGTTTTCGTCTGGCGGTCATTTTAACTGTTGTGTTCATGCGCATTCTGATCACTTTCAGCGATTTTTATCGGAGTTTGCACAATTCTCTACATTTTGGGACAAACTCATCACCCGAGTGTTGTTCATGAGGTAACTTTATTTTTAATATTTTGTTTATTTATTCTGATCGAAAATTTTAAGTGAAAAGCGATCTAATTCCCTGGTTTCCTGTGGCAACTAAAGAACTTTTGTTTTTGTCATTCTATAACAATATATTTTTAGAATTTAAACAAAAATATGGCACAACAGATTAATGTCACTCTTCCTCCTCCATTTTTAAATGAACCTGGAAATCCTTCAATTTCATGGGCGGACTGGTTCATCATATTTGATAATTATTTGGAGGCACTTGATGGCCAGGAGTTCTCTGCTAAGAGGAAAAAAGCTATTCTTTTAAGTACTTTGGGCAAGGAAGGACAAAGGATTTTTAGATTTTTACCGATTGCCTTGCAAGCAAATGGCCAAGCCATGCCTGATGAGTACAAGGACGCGAATTCAAGGCTTGAAGTCAGATTCGCTAAAGAGGAGAATCTTGTTATGAATCGTTATACATTTTATACACAGAAACAAAGGTTGGAGGAGTCTATTGATGATTCTGTTGCACGTTTACGAGAACTTTCCATCAGGTGCAAATTCGGAGCTATGAGTGACTAACTTATTCGCGATCAGTTGATTGTGCAGTGCAACAATCGCAAGATCCAACAGAGATTGTGGGCAGCAAAAAATAAACAAAAGGTTGCTGTAGTGCAGGATTACACGGACAATTATCCGTCTGTGAGGAACAAACTTTTAGTGATTAATGATGTTGATGTTGTCAATGTTGATGATAAAAGACAAAATAGGCCTAAAGCTGTTTTTAAGATAGACGGGTGTGTAGTTTCACTCATGGTGGACACTGGTTCATGCTATACTATCATTCCTCAGTCCACTTTTAAAGAGTTGTGGGATAACAAGTCTTTACTACAGAGTGACATTTCTCCGAAGGGGTTCCAAGGAGAGACCATAGATATTGTGGGATATTTTGAGTCTGACATGATCTTTAAAAATAGATCTACTCAAGGCAAGGTATATGTGTCATTTGATGGTCCTCCGATTTTGGGGTGGGTCCAGCACAAATTGAGAAGGATTACTTTAGCTATTAGGCATGATGTGAAAATTTTGATTGAGGAGATGTTACAGAGTGGAGTCATAGAACCGGTGGAAGGCTCTTCATGGGTTTCTCCGGTCGTGATTTCTAAAAAATCTGATGGAAAATTGAGATTTTGCGTTGACTTTAGGTCTTTGAATAAATGTGTCATCACTGACCAGTTTCCCTTACCTAATATAGGTGAATTGGTTTCCACTCTTGATGGTGCTAGATTTTTCTCTAAGCTGGACCTCAAGAGTGCGTACCATCAAATTAAATTACACGACACTTGCAAAAACTTCACTGCTTTTATCACCACTGAAGGGATTTTCCAATTTACACGTCTTCCCTTTGGCCTGATTTCAGCGGCCAGTGTATTCCAACGCATGGTTTCAGAAATTTTTAAAGGGTTAAAAAAAGTGGGGGGTTTTCAAGACGATTTTCTTGTCTTTGGTAACTCTGTTTCTGACCATAATCATGTGTTAAAGGAGGTTTTGCATAGAATCTGTGATGCTGGTCTTACATCACGTAAGGAAAAATGTGCTTTTCTTGTGGAACAAATTGAGTATTTGGGCCATGAGATCTCTGCTCTTGGTATCAAGCCCAAGAATGATCTTTTGTTAGCTATACGTGCAGCTCCTCGTCCTGTGGATAAGGACCAACTTAAGTCATTTATGGGGCTAATTGAGTATTACTCTAAATTTGTTAAACATTTCTCAGAGAAAACCATTTGTTAGAGGGCCCTTTTCAAGAAAGTTTGTTTGGTGTTCAGAGCAAGACTCTACTTTTAATCAAATCAAAAATGATATTTGTAAATGTAAAAATGTAAATTGATACTTGTATAGCGCACTACTCGCCCGCAAGGGTCTCAAGGCGCTTGTACGAATACCGCTGTGGAACCCATACTGGCTTTCCCTGTGAGGCGTCCACTCCTGGGCACCCCCATGGTGGAGGCCAGGCATCCTTAGCGTTGTGGGGGCCGTTGTGGAGATTAAGTAAGCTATTGCCCATAGTTGCAGAGTGGGACTCCATGATTGGAATAGGCACAGAGGCGAGAATTATCAGGTCCATGGAATTTTTGAGCCCAAGACCCGCCGAGGCGGGGAATTGAACCCTGGTCCCGAGCTAGACCTCTGCATCACGGTCTGCCGCTCTAACCATTGAGCCACACTTCTCCACTTCTTTGTGAGGTCAATGTGTTGGCACCTTTTGATACCAAGCGTGTCTCTATATTTATGATTGGTGCGAGTGCAATTGGATTGGGTGCAATGCTTTTACAAAAATATGGGTCAGAGGAACGTCCTATTGCTTTTGCTTCAAGGACTTTGTCAGTGTCAGAACAGAACTATAGTGTGATAGAGAAAGAGGCTTTGGCAGCTGTTTGGGGTGCACACTATTTTCGCACATACTTATGGGGGATCAGTTTATTCTCAAAATAGACCACAAGCCATTGATTTGCGTTCTATCCCCTGGTGGTGCGATTAGGGGTTCACCTAGATTAGCTAGATTGGCGGTAAAGTTGCAGGATTTTCATTTTAAGACATTGCATGTTCAAGGTTGGAGGAATGTCCAGGCCGATTGTTTTTCAAGACTTGCTATTAATAATGAGGAGGAAGTTTCACAGTTTGAATGCATGGATGAGAGTTTAGCTTGGCTTCAGGACATTGTTTCAATTGGTGAGGGTTCTTTTTCGCAAGATGAATGGATCAAAGCCATGCAAGGTGATCAGGTCTTGAAGGAGGTTATAGGTATGGTTAAACAAGGCTCTAGGATGGAGAGTTGTCTTCTCGTGCCTGTTCGGCCTTATGTTAAGGTTTAAAAAAAAAAAAAAAAATTTTTTTTTATTTGTGGCATATCAATTACAGCAATACAAACCGGCAAAACATATTGTATTACAGTAGATTCGGCAGTAACATAGGCAGACACATCAGATTAATGCAATAATACATCATAATCCTGTTTGTTGTACTCAGCGATAACCTCTCCCTTTCAATATGCACATCAGTCCTCAACCAATCGTATCTATATGCAATGTTAAAGAAAATATACAGTGACCACTACAGAAACCTCACATCCCGCCGCCCCTAGACAGCTACACAGTATTCTACCCATAACGCAAGAGTAACCCACCATAGTTAGTATGGGACCATTACCTACTGCTGGGGTAACAAAAGGTAGTGTTGGCCTATCCAGTCCTGTAATGTATGCATCAGTGTGTTCTGTGTACATCATGAGTTGCCTTCTTGTGATCCCCCTCCTATGGCAGACCGTGTTTTGTCAGCGTCATCAGTGTCCGTCGCCAGACTCCTCTCCAGATACAGCGCCCAGTAATTTTTGGGTTAGTTTCGTGGGGGTAATAATTAGCTGTAAAAGGCCTGATTGTGTACAACAATATATCATATCATTAGTACATTTATTTAATGTTGGAACGGCACCTTTCATCCAAGTAAGCGCCACACACCGCCTGGCCACTAGGAATGCTATATCAATTAGACAGCGGAATTCCAGTGGTATATCTTTGGAATAGCCCAGCAGAGCAAGCAGAGGGCTTAAGGATAGTTCAGTGACTCTATTCACTTCTTTATAAACCTCTTGCCAAAAGGTAGCCTCTTTCGGGCACATCCATGCCAAATGAAAGAAATTGGCAGAAGGTGCCCTGCATCGTACACAGCTGGGATTATCTCGTAATCCGTATATATGCAGACGTTCCGGTGTATAGTATACCCTATTTAGAACTTAAAAATGTAATAATCGGTTTCTACCATTTAACAAGACTTTCCTGACATTTGCGCAGCAATATCTCCATTTATCCTCCGGGAGATCGATCCCCAGGTCGGATTGCCATGCTAACCTAGGTTTTGCATACGGCGATACCCTCTCCTTCAGCGTATCACTGTAAGGCGCGATATGAGGCGCGATGGGGATTTGGCCGTTACCATATAGTCATATGCGTTCACCCTAGGTGGTTACTCCATGTCGTCTCCAAGCAGCATTCGTAGGGAGCTTCGCACTCTATGAAATTGAAACCTCGCCAGAGGTTGTGCTCTCGGAACTTCCTCCGCGATTACCTCCTCCCACTCACGGACCTTGCAGTTAAGGAAAATATCCCCCATAGTGGTTAGATTTAATTTGGCCAGCGCCGACAAAACTCCTTTACCCTTGCATGGGCCAAGCCATGAGCACCATTCTAGTTTCGCCCCTGGTGCATACAGTAGCGAGCAGGCCTGTGCGTCCATCAAGTGGTACCAGGCGTGAGTTACCGCATTGAGAGAGTCTAATATGCCCGTTTGTCTATCTCTTGTACGAGCCATAAGCGCCGGTAACGGAGTTGGAGCAGCCACTATACCCTCAATGAGTACATGAGGGACGTTGGCAGGACCGTGCATCCAGTGGTACGCATGTGCTCCTTGAGCAGCTCGATAATATAGCTCCAGATCAGGAGCCTGTAAGCCTCCTTCCTCGTAAGGTCGAATGAGAATATCCCAAGCTACTGTAGGTTGTTTGCCGGCCCAAACTAACCGCAATATTAATGTATGTAACTGTTTAAAAAATGTGCGCGACAACACCATGGGGATATAACTGAACAGGAACAGGAAGCGGGGAAGCACAATCATTTTAAGCAATGAAATCCTGCCCACCAAGGAGAGGGGGAGGCCAATTTACTTCTCTACATCATCCCCAAGCTTGGAGATGGCAACGCCATAGTTCTCCCTTAGGACGACTTCCGAGTCTGTATGAAGCTTTATACCTAAATATCTGACCGAGTCCGTTGTCCATTGTATGAGGTAGTCCGATTCTATTCTAACGGCGACCGGTGTTAGGGGGAACATCACCGTTTTGTTCCAATTCACCATAATCCCGGATAATGATCCGAACAAAACTACCTCTCTCAAAACCCTAGATAGATTTGTGTCTGGGTCACGTACATAGAGGAGAGTGTTGTCTGCATATGTAGATACTATCAGGTTATAGCCGGGAAAACGAATACCTCGGCAGCCGTGGTATTCCCTTAGGGCGCACGCAAGGTGCTCCGCTACCAGGGCGTACAGGAGCCCTGTCTGGTGCCGCGCTCAATGCAAAAGGGGTCCGACGTGGACGATCCTATCCGAACACTTGCCTTTGGAGATGTATATAGCGTGTTAACGAGTTGTATGAACAGCTCTCCGACCCCCATGTGTTGCAACACTGCGCGTAGAAAAGGCCATTCAACGGAGTCGAATGCCTTCTCCATATCCAGGAACACTGCAACTGAAGGTATATCTTGTCTCGTATGTTGGAAGGCCGCAAATACCGTACGCAAATTGTAGGTAAAAGTACGGCTAGGGACAAATCCCGCTTGTTCAGGAGCCACCAGTGTCGGAATCAGCAGACTTATACGATTCGCTGTTACTTTTGCAAATATCTTAGCGTCTGTTGGACAGGCCTCGTGAAGGGGCCGCTCCCTCCCCGCATGATAAGGCCTGAACGCCGGCTCTCCCGGTGTCTCCAGAAGAACCACCCCGGCAACCCCCCGAAACAACCCGCAATTCGTCCCCAACGGGACGCCTGCTCCCCGAACATCCCAGCAGCGGCTGTCCCGGGCCCCCGTCAGCACCATTGCCCCGGCCCAGCCGCCATCTTGGACACTGCACCACGAGGCCGCGTGGCCTCAGCTCGACCCCAACCCTGGGCCTGGCCAGGCCCCGACATCGAGGCACCACCATCCACCCAGGAGGTGAAGAGACAACTTGGGTCAATGGGAGAGAGGAGTGTCGATGGCTCTCCCCCGCCAGGTGCCGATCGCCCCCGGTCTCCCCGGGCGCTGGCTCCACCCCCCTGCTGGGTGTCTGGACTCCCTCATCACGGACCTCCCGACCTCCAAGCGCGAGGGTCCGGACATCAAAGGAGGCCAGACCTATAACTGGGGCAGCTCCAGAGCAGGAAGGCAGTTGTATCCTGGAGTCGAGAGACACCTTGAAGAACTCATCCCTGACTGACTGCTGGCGCTGCCGCAGCCTTGCCTTGTGAACCACCTCCGAAGCCTGCTGGCGCTGCCGCGGCCCTCTGCAACGTGCATCTTCGTCTGGACCTGCTGGCGCTGCCGCGGCCCATCCTTGTGAACCATCGCTCTTGCCTGCTGGCGCTGCCGCGGCCCCTCTGCAAAGAAGTCATCATCGTAGCCTGCTGGCGCTGCCGCGGCCCTCCGTACTGAGAACCATCGTCCTAGCCTGCTGGCGCTGCCGCGGCCCTACTTGCCAAGACTTTTTCATCCTAGCCTGCTGGCGTTGCCGCGGCCCGACCTTTCAGACCTCCGAGCTCGAGGATTGTGAGCTCCTTCTGGCCGCCCTTGTACCGGACCGGTACCAAGACTGTTCCGCTACCCCTTACCCTACAGAGACTAGAATTGGGAGGATCCTCGTGTCCTGCCCCCACTGTATCGTTGATAACCTTGCCTCAAGAATCCTATATAAAGTGTGCAGATCGCATCCTTGTGTGGTGTCCATTTTGTGGGGGGGAAGTTACTTGTCTGTACGATCGCTGGAGACGGTCCTCACCGGAGGCCTCTCCCCCTGTACTCGGCCGACCCTCCGGGTCCCCGTCTAACATTGGTGGCCA
Organism: Lissotriton vulgaris; assembly: GCF_964263255.1. Classification (NCBI taxonomy): domain Eukaryota; kingdom Metazoa; phylum Chordata; class Amphibia; order Caudata; family Salamandridae; genus Lissotriton; species Lissotriton vulgaris. The sequence continues at coordinate 1,098,896,062 of NC_141695.1, forward strand.
GCGGCGCGATCCGAACCAACGCGTAATCGTACAGAGAGTAACTCACCCCACGACACAACCACAATGACCACAAAAGAGAGCGGAACCACAGAGAAATTCCAGATGGAGAAATTAGAAGAGTATAACCACAGAGAACTAAAGCAGTTCTGCATAGAACTAGGCATTGCTACCACAGGACTGAGCACGAAAGAAGACTTCAAAAAGGCCCTGGAATCTTGGGCAGAGACGGGTACGGCCATACCCCAAAACCAAAGCCTCGAGGCACCGGAAACGAACCCCACTCCGACGGAAGAAAGAAGATCAGGTCTCTCCCCAGAGGAGATCCGGGAACGGGAAAAAAGCAGGCTCCATGAATTGGAGCTGGCTCGACTTCGGTTGGATGGAGAACTGAAGTTGGCGGAACAAAAAATAACATTGGAACACTTGCGGCTCCGAGAGGAGCGGGAAGAAAAACAAAGACAGAGAGAGTTAGAAGAGAAAAAGCTAGCCTACAAACATGAGCGCAACCTAAAAGAAATAGAGCTTCGGAAACAGAATAAAGACCTCGGGGTGCCCGAGCGCCCGAACACTCCTGCCACTAAAGACCCTAAAGTCCACATCCCCAAGGATGTCGTCAGAGAATATTACCGGAACGACGATATCCAGCAATGGTTCAAAGCCTACGAGGTAGCCATGACCTCCCACCGGATTCCCCGAAGCGACTGGGGAGCCGGGTTATGGGGGAGGTTCGTCAACGAAGGACGAGACGCCCTGCTGCAACTCCTGGACCATCAGATGACCTCCTACGACCACATGAAAGCCGCCCTCCTCACTCGATACGGACTCACGCCCGAGATGTACCGCCAGTGGTTCCGCGACTGCAAACGGATCCCGGGTACAACTTGGGTGGAGTACGTGAACTTTTTCAGCAGAGCGTTCGAGGGGTGGATCAAGGGCAGCAAGGTGACCACTTACGAGCAATTCTTTGACCTTATTGTGTGGGAGCACCTCTCTAACAACTGCTTTGTCGAGCTCAGGCAGCACCTCCTCGACAGTAAACTAACTGAACCTCGGCAACTCGCCGCCGAAGCTGACCGATGGGAAAGCACCCGAGTTGCCCGAAACGGGCCCAGCGAACCAAACAGAACCAACCAAGGACCCCATCGCCCCCGAGGGGGAGGAGGAGGCCAGGGTCGGGGCAGAGACGCCGTCCCGGTGGCTCCCGCCAGCAGCGCCCCGCCCCCGGCCGGCAGGGGAAACCCCCGATGAGTCCAGGGTTCCGAGCCAACGTTACTTGCCACCGATGCCAGCGACCCGGCCACTACGCCAACGACCCTAATTGCCCGAAGAACCAGAAACCTATGCCCCGCCAGGTCGCTGCCGCCGCCCTGGGAGAAGAGCAAACCCCAGAAGATTCTGAAGAGTACGAGGCCGACCAGCCCGAGTGGGAACCAGCCGCCATGTCCCTGGTCTGCCTAGGGGAAAGAGACATGATTCCGCGGGCTCCCCTACCCGCCAATACGCGGAAATACAGCCAGTGGGTCAACATTAATGGGCGCCAGGCTGAAGCCCTACGCGACACCGGGGTCAGTGTGACGGCAGTCCGCTGTCATCTGGTGACCCCGGAGCAGATCTTGCCGAACGTCCTTTGCCCCGTCCGGTCAGCCGACAACTCAGAAAGCCTGTGTCGGATGGCCTTCGTCCCCTTCGAGTGGGGAGGAGTGTCCGGAATGCTGAAGGTGACTGTCCGCGATGATGCCCCAGTGGACTGCCTCCTGGGGAACGACCTCGAAAGTTCCCCCTGGGCAGCCGTCGAAAGAAGAGAGCACCTGGGGATGTTGGGCCTCCCTGAATGGGCCTGCATAACGACCCGGTCCATGGCCGCCCGCACCATCTCCAGTCCCGAAGAACCAGAATGGCCAGAACCTCCTCCCCCGATCGTCCCGGAGGGAGCCGCCCTAAGCGCCAATCCCCCAGAGCAAACCGAAGAAGGGCCCGTTCAACTCCAGGACCTTCCCGAACTGGCCCAGTGGCGGCAAGAGGGTGGTCCCACCCAGGAGCAGTTCCGACAAGAGCAGAGGACCTGTCCCTCCCTCGAGGGACTCCGGCAGCAAGCCCTCGCCCAGAGCGCAGGTGACACCGCAGGGGCCCACTGGATTTATAGGGACAATGACCTGCTCTACAGTGAGCAAAGAATTGCTGAGCTGGGGGCCAGCCGGGTGCTGGTGGTGCCCCTCCACTTCAGAGACTTCCTTTTGAACTTGGCACACGATGTCCCTCTTGCTGGGCACCTGGGGCAAGACAAAACCTACAACCGCCTGGTGACCCACTTCTACTGGCCCAAAATGCGTAATGATGTCTCCAACCACTGCCGGGCCTGCCCCACATGCCAAGCCAGCGGGAAGAGTGGCCGAAAGATTAAAGCACCCTTGCAACCCTTTCCCGTCGTCACCACCCCGTTCGAACGGGTCGGAATAGACATTGTGGGGCCCCTAGACCCCCGAACGGCCCAGGGGCACCGTTTCATCCTAGTCCTGGTGGACCACGCCACCCGCTATCCCGAGGCCATTCCTCTTCGGACCGTGACAGCACCCGTAGTAGGCCAGGCCCTGATGGGGATCTTCTCTCGAGTGGGCTTCCCCCGGGAAGTCGTCAGCGACAGGGGCACGAACTTTATCTCAAAGTACATGAGGTCTCTCTGGCAACAGTGCGGGGTCACCTACCGGTTCACGACCCTTATCACCCGCAAGGAAATGGTCTGGTCCAGCGGTTTAACCGCACTCTCAAGGGAATGATCATGGGCCTGGAAGAACCCCTACGTCGCCAATGGGACGTGCTGCTCCCGTGCCTCCTCTTCGCCTATCGAGAAGTTCCCCAGAAATCCCTCGGCTTCAGTCCCTTTGAGCTCCTGTACGGACACCCCGTCCGGGGCCCCCTCAGCCTGGTCAAGGAAGGATGGGAGATGGCCCCCCAGAAGACCCCTCCAGACGTCTATAAGTATCTCCTGACCCTCCGCAACCAGACCCGGCGATTCAGGGAACTCGCCAAAGCCAACCTTGAGGCCAGTCAGGAGGACATGAAGAAATGGTACGATCAGCATGCCTCCTCCATCGAGTTCGAACCAGGCCAGCAAGTCTGGGTGAGGTCTCCAGTCGAACCCTGTGCCCTGCAGGACAAATGGACAGGACCCTTCAATGTGATAGAGCGCAAGGGCCCTGTCACCTACCTAATAGACATGGAGTCCTCCCGGAACCCCCTGCGAGTCCTCCACGCCAACAGACTCAAACCCCACTTCGTACGTTCGGAGCTCAGCCTACTGATGGCAACAGATAGTGGGACGGAAGAAGACTCCGAGCCCCTCCCTGACCTACTGAGGACCCGTGAAAAAGATGGCTCAGTGGAAGGGGTCAGACTCTCCGATGCCTTGTCCCCAGAACAACGCCAAGACTGTCGGGCTCTCCTGCTACAATTTGTGAACCTGTTCTCCCTCACCCCCGGGGTCACCCCCTGGTGCCTTCACGATGTGGACACTGGGGATAGTCCACCTATTCGACACAGGGCGCACCGAGTGCCAGATCGGGTGCGCACCTGCATCCAGAACGAAGTCACCAAGATGCTGGCCCTAGGAGTGATTGAGCCATCCGACAGCCCCTGAGCCAACCCAGTTGTACTGGTCCCCAAGGCTGCAGCCCCGGGCGTTGCCCCCGAGCTCCGGTTCTGCGTAGACTATCGGGGCCTGAACGCTGTTACCAGAACCGACGCTCACCCCATCCCCCGGGCGGATGAGCTGGTTGACCGCATGGGGGCTGCCCGCTACCTGAGCATCTTCGATCTAACAGCGGGCTACTGGCAAATCGGCCTCACCACCAGGGCCCAAGAACGATCCGCCTTCTCTACCCCGGATGGCCACTACCACTTCAAAGTGATGCCATTCGGCATGAAAAACGCTCCAGCTACCTTCCAACGACTCGTGAACCAGGTACTGGCGGGCCTCGAAGAATTCCGCGCCGCCTACCTGGACGATATCGCTGTGTACAGTCGCCACTGGGCAGACCACCTTCACCACCTCCGAGAAGTCCTGCACGCCCTCCAGCAGGCTGGCCTCACCATCAAAGCCAGCAAATGTCAGATCGGCCAGGGGTCCGTGACCTACCTCGGACACCAAGTGGGGAGCGGTCTGGTGGCCCCCCTTCAGCTCAAGATCGCTGCCATCCAGTCCTGGCAACCACCTGTCACCCAAACCGAGGTCTGGGCCTTCCTAGGGCTCACCGGATACTACCGGCGGTTTGTAAAGGACTATGGCAGCATTGTGGGGCCCCTCACAGAACTAACATCCAAGAAAAACCCCAAAACCGTCAACTGGACTTCGGACTGTCAAACGGCCTTCGAGAAGTTGAAGGCCGCCATGTGCACCGCCCCCGTGCTCCAGGCCCCCGACTACAGCAGGGAATTCATAGTCCAGACGGACGCCTCAGATCATGGCGTTGGGGCAGTCCTCTCTCAACTCAACGCCGAGGGAGTCGATCAGCCAGTGGCCTTCATCAGCCGACGCCTACTGGCTCGAGAACAGCGCTGGAGCACCATCGAGCGGGAGGCCTTCGCAGTAGTATGGGCCCTCAAGAAACTCCGGCCCTACCTCTTCGGTACCCATTTCAGGGTACAGACAGACCACCGACCCCTGCAATTGCTGATGCAGATGAGGGGGGAGAACCCAAAACTGTTGCGATGGTCCATCTCCCTGCAGGGGATGGACTTCACTGTGGAGCATCGTCCTGGCCAGGACCACGCCAACGCGGACGGCCTGTCACGCTTTTTCCGCCTCGGCGAGGAGAGTACCCAAGAGGATGGGTGACTCTCCCTGCCTTCAGCTGGGGGGGACGCATGTTGGACAGGCCTCGTGAAGGGGCGGCTCCCTCCCCGCATGATAAGGCCCGAACGCCGGCTCTCCCGGTGTCTCCAGAAGAACCACCCCGGCAACCCCCGAAACAACCCGCAACCCGTCCCCAACGGGACACCTGCTCCCCGAACATCCCAGCAGCGGCTGTCCCGGGCCCCCGTCAGCACCATTGCCCCGGCCCAGCCGCCATCTTGGACGCTGCATCACGAGGCCGCGTGGCCTCAGCTCGACCCCAACCCTGGGCCTGGCCAGGCCCCGACATCGAGGCACCACCATCCACCCAGGAGGTGAAGAGACCACTTGGCAGGTCAATGGGAGAGAGGAGTGTCGATGGCTCTCCCCCGCCAGGTGCCGATCGCCCCCGGTCTCCCCGGGCGCTGGCTCCACCCCCCTGCTGGGTGTCTGGACTCCCTCATCCCGGACCTCCCGACCTCCAAGCGCGAGGGTCCAGACATCAAAGGAGGCCAGACCTATAACTGGGGCAGCTCCAGAGCAGGAAGGCAGTTGTATCCTGGAGTCGAGAGACACCTTGAAGAACTCATCCCTGACGGACTGCTGGCGCTGCCGCAGCCTTGCCTTGTGAACCACCTCCGAAGCCTGCTGGCGCTGCCGCGGCCCTCTGCAACGTGCATCTTCGTCTGGACCTGCTGGCGCTGCAGCGGCCCATCCTTGTGAACCATCGCTCTTGCCTGCTGGCGCTGGCGCGGCCCCTCTGCAAAGAAGTCTTCATCGTAGCCGGCTGGCGCTGCCGCGGCCCTCCGTACCGAGAACCATCGTCCTAGCCTGCTGGCGCTGCCGCGGCCCTCCTTGCCGAGACTTTTTCATCCTAGCCTGCTGGCGTTGCCGCGGCCCGACCTTTCAGACCTCCGAGCTCGAGGATTGTGAGCTCCTTCTGGCCGCCCTTGTACCGGACCGGTACCAAGACTGTCCCGCTACCCCTTACCCTACAGAGACTAGAATTGGGAGGATCCTCGTGTCCTGCCCCCACTGTATCGTTGATAACCTTGCCTCAAGAATCCTATATAAAGTGTGCAGATCGCATCCTTGTGTGGTGTCCATTTTGTGGGGGGGAAGTTACTTGTCTGTACGATCGCTGGAGACGGTCCTCACCGGAGGCCTCTCCCCCTGTACTTGGCCGACCCTCCGGGTCCCCGTCTAACAGCGTCTACATTCATAAGAGATAGCAGCCGATAGGAAGCGCAGTCCTCCGGAGGCTTACCCGGTTTAAGAAGAGTTATGATGACCGCCTCGCACATTGTTGGGGGCATCTGCCCGTCTTCTGCTATCTGCTCCACTAGTTTCAGCAGCTTAGGAATCAACAGCTCTGAGTAAGTCTTATAAAATGAGGCAGGGAAGCCATCACTCCCCGGCGCACTACACGCTCTCATTGACGACAATGCCAAAACAATCTCTTCCCGTTCAATTGGTCGCGCTAGGAATTCGCGGTGCGTGTTTGTGAGCCAAGGTAATTGAATATATGACAGATACTCCATGATGCGCTCCTCCGATATCGGGCCCCTCGAAGTGTACAACGCAGCATAATATTCCGGAAACCGACCACTGCACCTGCATCATCCATCACCTCACCAGTGAGAGGAGAGCTAACGGTTACCTTCCTGCCATTTTGTCTGCATTGCTTGGCCATTTGAGCCAATACCGCTCCCGGGCATTCTCCCTCTCCATAAGATTTAGCAATAGCATATTTACCAAGATACTTTACCTCCGCATCTGCTTCATCATTATATTCTCTAATCGTTTGCGCTAATTCATGCGTCAGGTCTTTACTACGGTCAATAAGCCGACGTGATTCTATGTCTTGAAGCCTTGTACGCCTTAAAGGTCTCCCATATTGTGGTGAATGAGTCAACCAACCCCTCGTTTCTGTCAAAGACGTCTTCTATCGCGGAGAATACTTCCTCTCAGAAAGCATCGTCAAGCAGTGCATATGGGGGCAATCGCCAGGTGAAGGGAGGCGGTCGGCCCGTCGGGGCACAAACAGTGACCAGCACCGGGGAGTGATCTGAATAAGTATGTGCCAGTATCTTACACTCTCGTACACTAGAGAGGAGGCCAGTAGAGAACAGCCAGTAATCAATGCGGGTATGTATGTCGTGTTGTGACGAATAGTGAGTGTAACCCCCTTGTGTCGGGTATTTTGTCCTCCACACGTCCTGGAGACGTCTTGTCATCTCCGCGTCTAACACACGTGCGGAGGCCGAAGGGAGTCTGCTAGGCCCGTCTGATCGGTCCATGGCGGGGTCTCGGGTCAAGTTTAAGTCTCCACCCCACACCAGTAGTCCCTCCCCTAATATTTGGATAGTATTCGCTATGGTAGTATAAAAGAGGGACAGTCAAAGTTGGGGGCGTATGTGTTAATCACATGAAACTGCATTCCCTTACCGATACATTCCGTGATCACATATCTTCCCTCAGGGTCAGTGACAGTCGGTTGGAACGTAATAGAGGACTTTGGGTTCACCCAGGTCAGTACACCCCTGGTGCTAGATGTGAAGCCCGCAGAGTGGATATGGTTGTGCAGACCTCTGTAGCGCAAGGTCGGACTATCAGGGCGTAGGTGGGTTTCTTGCAATAGCACAATGTCTCTAACAAAAGAGAGGTACCCAATAGCGCAATGTCCACAGCGTGATTCGCAAGATACTGTAGTACCTTCCGCACCTTCCTATGATGGTTTAGTCCCCTAATGTTCCATGTCAGAAAAGTGATATTATCACCGTTATTGGATCTGTGTATTTTCCCAGTAGGCCACGGGTCAACAGAGGTCATGTCCTCACCTTGCGCAAGACTGGTCATTGTATGAACGGTGTGACAAGCGTCTCACAGTGTCCAGTAAAGCATCGCTCGTGTCGACCAACTTCTCCGCCGAAAAGAATTGCTATTGTGCCTTTGACTGATATGCATGCAAACAATTGCATCAACAATAACAAGAACTGTTCCTGTAATCGCTCCCTTCCCCCCACCCACACATGCCCATCCCAAACCTGGCCGCGTCCCGTGCACCTACCCCCCCATCCCTTAGTCCCCTACCCAACCTACCCAACCAACTCCCCGCCACCCATCTCCCCTTCACCCACAACACAATTCAAATACAAAAACAAAAAGAAAGACAATTTACCATTCTGCCGGTTGCCCCCAAATTTTAAGTCCTCGAACAATTGTGGCATACACACAGGGACGTAGGTAGTTCGCTTACAAGAAGTATTGAACTGTGTCTATCCACGTAATGTTTTGTAGCACATCCGCCCCCCACCCCCAAGTCAAAAACAAGGTTCACAGCGCATGTCCCCAATTAACGAGATTGTGTTTCATTAATGTTATAGAAGCGTATATCACCCCGTGCTGTCCAGCCCGGTCTACGACAAAAACCCAAGTCCACCGAAATCAATCACTCCAGTCGACCATCCAGATCTAGCCAGTAGCTCAAGGGTAACATGTCCCCCCAAAACATTGCATACTTAACAGTTCAGCAGGGCGTAAACGCTGCCTTGTCAATGTAAAGGAGTGGCAATCCCAAAAACATCTCTCCCTCCCCCCTTTCTCACCCCACTTACAGTTGCTTATCCGCCATGTCAGTCACGTCCCTAGTGCCAGGAACATCAGGGTCCCCAACACCCGGCAACAATATCTGCAGTAGGAGCTCCAATGTGAGGCCCCAGAGGAGCACGTCACACATGTCGGTAAATGTCCCCCCTAGCAACAAACCAGTAGTTCAGTCCTGTTCATCCAGTGAGCGGGCCGCAGGATCGTCAACATGGTCATCCTCCGCCGGGTGTCTCGTTCTCCTGTTCCAATCCTTCATGGCTTTCTGAAGTGCAAGCGGATCCCTGAAGATTGTAGATTTCCCTTACCTGTTGACTCTGAGCTTGGCGGGGTACAGCAAGGCGTAGTCTATCCCTAGTTCCCTAAGTTTACGCTTCATTGGTATGAACTGACGCCTTGCTTCTTGCACCCATGCAATGAGGTCTGGGAACAAGGAGAGTGTGGACCCTTCATATTGCAGAGGATGTTTCTCCAGCGCGAGTTTCAACGCTGTGTCCCGGTCTCAGTAATTAAGTAGCTTGGCAACAATGGGGCGAGGAGGAGCTCCGGGTTTGGGTCTCGGTCCGATAGTACGATCAGCCCTCTCCACTATGAACATATCCGAAAAAGCGTCTTCTCCCAGCATTCTCTTCAGCAGGGCCTCAACAAAGTGTTCCATGTTGCCTGTGGAAGTGCTCTCCAGCAGGCCCGTGATTCGTATGTTACATCTACGGGACCGCGCCTCCAAGTCCTCTGTCTTATCTTAGGCACTCTGCCTAACTGCTTGTGGCTAGCGTCCAGCGTTGTCTGCGCCTCCTCTACTTCCCCAATGCGGCGCTCCAACATGTCGAGGCGTTCAGCGTGCTTGTCAAGCCGCTCCGCCATCCAGTCCATGCGGTAGGTGAGGGCGTCCATCTTAGTTCCTAGAGATGCGATGCCGCCTTGCAGGTTCTTCTCCATAGCCAGCAATATGGTGCGGAGATCCGGCTCCACCGCCGGGTCCCCACCCGCAGATCCCGCTCCGTCTCTGTCTGAGTTCGGCGGTGGTTCACTAGTTTTGGAGTTTCTGTTGGTAAAAGTCAACTTAGGTTGTAGCCTGTCTGGACGACCCATTGGGACGTAGGTGTCAGCAACCTAACTCGTATCGGCAAGAAGGGCCCCCCGAGTGCAGGTCTGCCTCCCACTCCAAGCGATCCGGCTCCAGGCGCTGCCGTCTAAACACTCTCCGAATTTCACCAGCAACTCAGGCGGTACTTGCAATGTCTTTCTCCACATGCGTGCAACGGTATCACTGTAGGCGCCAGATGACTCCTAACTTCTCCCTGTGTCAATATCAATCTGGCCAGCAAATACATGTCTTCAGCAGCAGTAGGGCTGGCGCTTCTCCCAGTATGACCACCTCGTTAGACAGCTAAGCGGATGAGTGTCCCCGCTGCACAACACAGGTTGTCCCACGCCACTGCCACACTCAGAGCTCCACTACAGCGTCACGTGCCTTGCCCCAATAGCCACAGCAGCAGCGCAGCTCAGAGATAAAGGTGCTTCACAAAGCAGTTCCAGTCAATATAAAGGCAGTGGGGGTGTCCGTGCCATCCACCACCACCGGCAACGTGCACCAAGGTCCTACTCCCGCATCGCACCTCATCTGTATCTCATAGTGGAGAAGTGTGGCTCAATGGTTAGAGCGGCAGACCTTGATGCAGAACGCTGGCCAGGGACCAGGGTTCGATTCCCGCTTCGGCGGGATTGGGCTTAAATTCCTCTGACCGGATATTCTCGCCTCAGTGCCGAATCTAAGCATGGGCCCCACGCTGCAACTCTGGGCAATAGCTTGCTTAGTCTCCACAACGGCCCCCGATGCACAAGGGATGCCTGGTTTCACCATGGGATGCCCAGGAGTGGACACCTCACAAGGAAAAGCCAGGAGGGGTTCCCTTGTGGTAGGAGTACAAGCGCCGGGATGCCTCCGGGTTACTGTTCGCGCTATACAAATACAACACATTTACATTTACATTTACATCTATGTGGGGGGAGGGGGTCCAGATTCCAGTCGTCCAATCTAATGCCTCCAGTCACGCTCCGCCGTTGCCTTTATAAATAGTATAGTACCTTGTTCCTCAGTAACCAGCTAGTTGCCAACCATGTGTACCAGACCGCTTGCAGTCTCAATTATCGGGGTTGCAGTCGTTCCGAAGCGCCATCGGGCCCACCACCGTGAGGGGAGCCGGGCGGTCAATTATCTCGCCGCCGTAGCAGCTGCAGCATCCGTTTCTGCGAGGCACCGCTCGCGCCCCACACCAGTCCTCTCTCCACTCTACAGCGCCCGATGACCGCGGGCCCCTCAGCTCCTCTCTGTTAGTTGGGGGGACCGAGGATAACTCTATCCCGGGCAGCCAACAGGCTCCATCTCCGCTCTCCAGGCGACAGGGCCAGATCCGCAGAAGAGGCAACTCCTTGCCGCGTAGAGGTGCGAGAGCAGCCCAATATCGGCTCTAGGTGTTCTGAATATCGCCGTTTACAGGTTTGGGGGGAAAGTCTGTGACCAGGATAGATACCAGGATAGTTTGGAAGGCGAGGGAGCTCTCAGTTTAAGCCGCCATCACCGTCGCGAGCTAGCTCCGCCCCCATGTTAAGGTTTTGGACAAACTTTCTACTTGTAGTGATAATATGCTGTTGCGTAATGACAAAATTATTCCTCCTTCAGGTCTTAGAAATAAGCTTTTCTCCATTGCCCATGAGGGACATCTTGGTCAGACGTTAACTCAACAAAGATTGAAAGCAAATTATTGGTGGCCGGGGATGGATTCCCAAGTTTCTCTTTGGGTTGAGCGTTGTGAGACATGTAAGGAGGGTGAAAAGAGGTTGAAAGTTGCTGTTGTTTCAACCATGGGAAAGATTTCTTCTCCTGATATTCCGTGGCATACTATTTGAATAGATTTTATTGGACCTATGGAGGAACTTAAATCACACCAACGGTTTGCTATAGTGTGTGCTGATGTTTTCAGCAAATGGTTGGTTGTTGAGTTTGTAAAGGATATTACCACAGACACTACTATCAAATTTCTGAAGTCACTTTTTCAAGGGGAAGGTTATCCTAGTGTCATTGTCATGGATAATGGTACACAGCTTGTTTCACACAGTATGTGTTCTTTTCTGTCTTTTTGCGGTGTCTCATCATCGTACTTCTCATCATCGTACTTCTCTATACAACCCACAAGGCAATGGCCTTTGTGAGAGGATCAATAGACTTGTTAAAGGCACTATTCATTTGGCCTAATCCAAAGAGGGTAATGTGTTAGATCTTGTTCATGAAATGATGATTTCTGCTTATCGCACTACTGTTCATTGTGGAAGGAGTAAGTCTCCTTTTGAGGTAATGCGTGGAAGAATTCCTGGGACTAAGTTGGGTGAAGGAACTTCTCACCAAAAATTTCTCTCTGGATACTGATTTTTTTGGTGCAAAAGTTTCTTCAAAAATTTCAAAAGGTGATTTTGTAAAGGTAAAACCACGAAGGATTTCTAAAGGTTTGACTAAGTTTAGAGGTCCTTTCTGTGTTAAAGAGGTGTTTCCTCATTATGTTGTTCTTTCAAATGGGGAAAAATGGAACTTCTGAAATTTCGTTGAAAGATTCTGTTCCCAATTCCCACAATAATAACAGTAGTGGTTATATGCTTTCATCCTCAGAAGATGGTGTTCCATTCTCTTCTTCTGACAGGTGTAGTGAAGGGGGTGGTGATGTCTCTGATTCTGGTTTTGCAAGTTCTCAAAGTTCCATCATCGAGAATGTCAGTGCCAAAGTCCAAAGGTATCGTAAACCACCTGCTTACTTAAATGATTATGTTTGTAATTAGTGTATTGTTTTTTTGGTTTTGCAAAGGAGGGAGATGTGTTGTAAATGTATTATGTTGGTTCTTGCTATAGTTCTCAATGATCCTTAGTCTCTATCTATTTTCTCTGTTCTAGAGTTAGTATGTTGACTTCCTACATTCTATGTTCTGCTGTTGGTCAGGTATGAAGATTATTCAGCAGGCGTTGGGTATTACTATTGCTGTACTCCTGATTAAACTTATTATTATTACTGCTTAGCTCACCGAAGTCTGGACTCTTCATCTACAACACCATACAACAGCACCGGCCCCCATAAAGGCCAGCACACCTGGAGACTTGCCTGAAGGTGAGGGGGCTGAGAAAAGTTCCTTACAGGGTGGACACGGAGAAGGGCAGGAAAGAGGTACATGAAAGGCCTCAATGATAAGTGAACTTTGGGGGCTTAATCTTCAGCCCCTTAATATCAGTGGGGTAACCCAGTAATGTCCAGAACCTAGTTGCAATTGCAATAACGAGCAATGGTTCTGCTACATCATATTTTCGAAAGAAAAGGGTTAATGACTTATATTTAACCACACACCCAATGGAAGTATGATTCAATTAATGCAATAGAAAAGCAATTCTCCCAATATTCAAAGAATTAAGAAAGAAACTAACAAAATTGTGAAATGTAAATAATTCATATATGGGAAGCATCCTTAACAACGCGTTTAGTACACCGCAATGCTGTTACATCGCAGTCCTTACAACGACCGCATATAACAACGCTATGCTTTTACAACACAACGCAAGTCTTTACAGCGACTTGCGCTAGATGGCGTGCTAACATTAAAAATGGTGTAATTTACTATCCCAACACCTTCCCTACTGATAAGTGGACTGGAGTTGGAATAGTAAATTACACTTTTTTAATGTTAGCACGCCACCTAGCGCAAGTCGATGTAAAGACTTGCGTTGTAAAGGCATAGCGTGGTAACATGCAGTCGTTGTAACAACTGCGCTGTAGCAGCACGCGTTGTAATAACATGCGTTGTTACATCATACATCCTTCATATATATAGATTTACAGCGGCATGACATATATACACACACAGAATAATTCAAAGAACAATTACAAAACAACAAATAGTGAAAATGTAGTGCACAATACAAATAATTATATACACATAGCACAAAGACAAAACAATCAACAAAGCTCGATATTAACACATTTAATAGTATCAACGTCAAATTCATATGAGAATAGTCCTATGTTAAACCTATACGGTTCGAGGACAGAGGATGGAACAGAGGCAGGGGCAAAGGTTGTAGAGGGGTGAGATTGTATCCACAGACACATGCGTAAATACAAACTAGGCGCCAAACCTACAGGTGGTAACTGAGCAGGTTATAACAATCTGAAGCCAACCCCATACGCTGCAGACAACTAAGGAAATGGATGTTGTTAGGACTGAACGTAAACACCCAGTTATCAATCTTTTGCATGACTGAACTGTCGGTACTTTTAGAGGGATTGAGTTATGCAACTACTGCCCCCATGAGTAGTTTTGATACTAAAATCGAACTGCATCGTTTCTTTAGAAATATTCTCGTGAGGAATTTTTTCTATAAAAATACCACACCCACATATGTGAGGAAGTGCCCTGCAACACCACTTCGTTACTCCATCCACCTTCATCCCACCAACAAATCAGATTTCCCACAAAATGTTTGCGTTCGAACAAGTTGTCCTTAGAGATGTGCTACAACTGTTTGAAAGTCCCAAATACATTAAGCATAACATTACAAAAGAGGAAAGGATGAGCTTATTAGCTTTGGGACTAAATGATGAGGTTGTAATCAAGCCAGCCGATAAAGGCGGGGCGCTTGAGGTACAGAATAAAGATGACTATGTGGCTGAAATTATGACGCAGCTTCAGGTTGCTGAGAATTATAAACTGACTCCTAGTGACCCTACTAAACACATTTCGAAATTTATACACCAACTCACCAAACAGGGATTGGAAGAAGGTTTTTTAAGTGATTTGGAATTTGATTATCTCAACCAAAAGGAACCACGAATCCTGACAATATATACATTGCCAAAGATGCACAAATACAGAGAGAGCCCGCCTGGCAGGCCGATTGTGTCAGGGTGTGGCTACCTTCTGGAACCCCTATGTCGCTATATAGACATCAGACTAGTGTGTTACTCTACCCCTGAGGCGGAAGCCGGGGGCTGCAAAAGCTTATTATTCCAACTTGTGACAAATGTGCTATTTTAAAAATACGGCGCTTCACGCTTATTTTAACATAAATCTTTTTTTTAACATATTGTGTGTAATAATTGTTTGGTGCGATTTTAGACTACGTAAAATTGCACTTTGATTGTCCCTACCTCATTAACGCCATTCCCGACCTCCACTCCCTGCACAGCCGATTCGGGGCTGGTGAGAGAGAGGGGCGGACGCCATCTTGGGGGTACGGAGGGGTAGCGCTCTAGCTGGTGCCTGCCTCCCGCCCTTGCTAGCTACATAAGACGCGCTGAAACACGAGTGCACAGACTAGTGTGTTACTCTACCCCTGAGGCGGAAGCCGGGGGCTGCAAAAGCTTATTATTCCAACTTGTGACAAATGTGCTATTTAAAAAATACGGCGCTTCACGCTTATTTTAACATAAATCTTTTTTTAACATATTGTGTGTAATAATTGTTTGGTGCAATTTTAGACTACGTAAAATTGCACTTTGACTGGCCCTACCTCATTAACGCCATTCCCGACCTCCACTCCCTGCACAGCCGATTCTTGGCTGGTGAGAGAGAGGGGCGGACGCCATCTTGGGGTACGGAGGGGTAGCGCTCTAGCTGCTGCCTAATCCCACCCATCCCTCTCCTTTTTTTCTATAACATGGCTACTACTTTCCATCGGTGAAGCAGGTGCGCCGAAGGCGCGCCAAAGGCAAGCCCGTTTGCGCCCGTTCGCGACCGGACGGGGCTAGGGGCCACAACCCCTGCTCCCCTTACAGGGCATCACAATACCTATAGCTCAAGCGATCTGCATAGAATGAGAACACACGCTAGGACGCCGTTTTTCATCCTTCACCATCCCTTAGATATGCCTACTCTGTGCCAGCAATGTAACGCCCAACTCCAACCCTCATCCCCCTCCAAGAGCCAACAGACATATAAAATGTATCTTCTCAACTGTAGGTCCCTCCCAAGCATCACATAGAAATATCTTTATTGCTCGATGACCTTAAACCGGATGCAATATTTCTAACCGAAACGGGGCTTACCCCGTATTCGGAACCTGATGTAGTGCAAGCCTTGACGCAGGACTACCAAATAGCTAGATTAGATCGCCCTCATGGGAAAGGCGGCAGCCTGGCAATCATATTCAGAGCTCACTATGCCTGTCGATGCTCCCCGAATCCCTTCCTAGACTGCGAAAGCATGTCCTTTTGTTTAGAGTTCTCTCCGAACATTAGTTTTTCAGGGGCACTTATTTACCGCCCTCCAGGGCCTGTAAAACAGTTTAATGCATCTCTGCCTTCGGGGGTTGCGGATCTGGCCTCCTCCCCTTCCAACTTCACGCTGCTAGGCGACCTAAACATTCACCTCGATGATACAACAGATTCTATGGCTCAAAAGCTAATTGCAGATCTCTCCGCATTGCAGATGGACCAACTTGTTCTATCACCCACGCATATTAAAGGTCATCTGTTAGACCCGGTGTTTAGCAACTGCCCTAATCTGAAGGCAGAAACTCCGATTGCCCTCCCATGGACGGACCATTGGCTAGTCCCCTTTATGTGGAAAACCCACAATACTCCTGCACTTACACCAGGACTACGGGAAGCACGGAACTGGTCTAGACTTTCACTAGACCAGTGGGTCCATGAGTTAGAGACCACAAAGCCATCAACTACTCAAGATCCCCTAATAGCAAACGCCAAGTTTAACAACTGAATAACACAATCGCTCAATACCATACTGCCCACCAATAAAACCACCTTAAAAAGATCCAGAGTCACTGCTCCCTGGTACTCAGTGGAGCTCCGGGAGAAAAAATGCCAGTGCAAGAGACTAGAAAGAAAATGGCGCCTGGGGTACGCCGAGAATTCTTAGGGAAATTCTTCCCCTACTACCTTTCGAATCCAGACAAACTGTGATACAGGGCTTGATCCAATCACGTTTGGATTTTGGTAATGCCCTTTATCTAGGAGCTCCTGACTTTACTTTGCGGAAACTGCAAATAATCCAAAATTGCGCCGCTCGCACGCTACTGCAAATCCCTCACAGGACGTCTGCTAAGCCTGGCCTGAAAAAACTGCACTGGCATCCCGTTAAGGACAGAATTAGTTTCAAGTCCTTATGCATTGCCCATCAGGCTTTATGGGAAACCGGTCCAGCAATCAACATCCCTCTAATCACCCAGTATCATCCCAGAAGACAACTACGATCAGCCAATGCCTTTTTGGCTGCAGTGCCCAAGGTCAGAAGAACCAGAGCAGGAGGTTGTTCCTTTTCCTTCAATGTTGCTAAGTTATAGAATGCACTCCCCTTTCATCTAAGGTCCAATCCGGAATCGACATCTTTTCGGAAACAGCTAAAAACATTCCTATTTAATAAGTAAAGCCCTCCCCAGCTCTACGCCTCGTCAGATAACACCCTCAGTCTTAGTGCTTGGACGCCTCAGGGCAACTATGTGCGCTCTATAAATATAATTTTCATTTCATTTCTTTTTACAACCCCGGGTTCCTCTGACAAAATCATATATATGTGATACAATGGAGGTTATCAATTGGGTTGAGGATTTTCCCTTTGATAAAAACAAACAACTGTTATTGACTCTTGATGTTTTACAATAAACAAGGGGGACCCACTTAATGGCTTTGGACCATGGGTATCGACTATTTCAAAAGAACAGCGGTCCTAAGCTTAAAGCAATTTCTGAAAAAAATACAATGACATATAGACCACAATCGGACAATATGTACAGTTTTCTTATACCCAGCCGGGCAAAGAATTTATTTTTGGGAATTGAGGAAATATACATTTTTGGTCAAGTTATGTTCCCTATCGTGTACCCCACCGTCTCCATGTACGAGCTTAAAGTGCATGTAACTTCCCTCCTGTGCCAGCTATGAAGACGCAAATACATTTGCGTCCAACGTTAACATGTCCTCTTTCAGACCCACCCAAAATGGGTTGAATAGTCCGTTCCTAAGTGTGCCATGCCAACGTCTTTTTGTGGTGTACTTTACACGTTTTTCAGCTCTGGCAAAGCAGGCCCTGAATTCTGCCATCGAGCCTTTTTCTGCTTTCTGACTCTGAGAGCCTCAGCCCAGGCTGTCTCTGTACCCGTGACCTCTGCCTTACTCCTTGCGCGGCTCACCGCGTTTAGCTCAGCCTGCTGCCTGCCAAGAATGAATTCAACCTTCGAGTTATCTGTTTCCCTCTCCGAAAATGCATTCCTGCCTACTAGTTTAAGTAAACATTCCCCCAGCTGCAGAGCGAAGGGCCTGGCCTTACTGTCTCCGTGCAAGTGATTCATAGCCTCTGTTACCATGGAAGGCCCATGCCCCCCTCGCATCTCATGCAGACACTTAGACGCTTATACACGCACTCACAGTCAGTATAGAATAGCTTCTGCCCCAGAGACCTTTTCCGCCCAGATAGTATGGTTCCCAAACATCAGATATCAGATATGATAGAGGTACGAGTTGATCTGACATGCCAGACTTCTGTCTCTTTCCGCCATTGTAAATGTCAAGTCCCCGGCACCCTCCAGTTTCACGTCAATCACACGTCATGCAGCTGCGCGCGCATCCAGGCCTCAGATTTCTGCTGACATTGCAAGATTCTGCTTTTGTTGCCACCCACTTATGACACCTACTTATGACGTCTCTAGCACACACCTCTATGTTCACGCCTAGTTCACGCCTTCTAAATTACGTATTATTACCACGTGTGTGTTTTATCTTGTTTCTCTCAGCTGTTACGCCTACTATATTGGTTTCTATAATGTAACTCAAGTATATAAGCTATGTATTGTCAATAAAATATTGCTCTATCCCTTCCTGCACCCCAGCAGTGGCAGGAACAAGACATCCGGTCATGACCATTCCTTTTTAAGGAATAAAACCCCTAAGAACTCTAACACCACGGACTCTGCGTCTTTCTTCCCGATTGAGTTATTATTGATTAAGTACTTACCTGCATAGAAATTAGGACGGTAAATCAAATATTTACCACATTATTTTGGCGCCCGAACAGGGACCCCTCCCCCACCTCACGCGCCGGTTGGTGCGTTGCAAGCTCTGTCCCCTGCCATCAGTTAGACGGAAACTACGCGTACTGGCAGGATTTCCTGTATCTCCCTCTGGCCCACGGAGGCGACGAAGACTGCAATCAGCACCCAGACGAGGCGGTGAGGAGCGCGGAGGATCCCGACCAGAGCCTAGCCGAAAGAAGCAAGGTCCGAGGTGTCAAGAGGCCCACCAGTTTTCCGAAGTATCCACGTGTCGAGTCGAGTCCAGTCCAGTCCAGTCCAGTCGAGTTTTCCGAGGCCTTCTGTTTTCCGTGCTTCCCGGTGAGTACCATTGCTGGGACGTATCTAGACGGGTTTGGGTACACAAGTCCGGTCTGCACTGTTTTAGACAGTGCATCTGTACTGTTTAGCAGTATATCCGATGATTCAAGTTCTTGCACTGTTCTCAGCAGTGTATCTGTGCTGTTTAGCAGTACATCTGTTATAGGGGGTAGTAATAGGTGTTTTTAAATGTTTTTTTCATGTGATTAATGTCGTTGTATGAGTGACTGTTTTTTTATGTGCATTATTGTGTTCGTGTGTAACTAGCTGTATTCAGTATTAAGTAGCAAGGATTGAGCATTCAGTATTAAGTAAACAAGATGCCGTTTTTCAACAAATTAAAGCAGATAGGAACTAGGAAAGGGATACTAGAGGAAGAAATTCCTATCCCCCCTAGGGACACTCCTGGAAATTTCATGTACCATAAACATGGCATAGACGCCATACTGTATCTAGATTTATGGGCCGATTATACTAAGCATCTAGACGAAAGACACAGATGGCCCGTTACCGGAACATGGGATGCCGAGTGCATCATGAAGGTAGAAGAAGCACTATGGAAAAAGAAAGCCAGACAATCTCAGAAAGACGCCATAGAATTTTGGCGTAAGGAATCACATAAGCGTGCTGAAAAAGCACTCCGTAGAGAAGACAGACTTAAAGAATCAGATAAAGCCCAAGAAAACGAATTAGTTACTGAGGGGATTTGAGTAAAATCAGAGCAAATAGACCGTGCACGAAACAATCTCGTAAATGGCATGTATCTAGTGGCCGAGGGTTCGCCTGAGGCCACTTCAGAAATACCGAAAAATCTGCCAACACCATTGGTCCCAACTAAAGTAACTCACAGAACCACTAAAGACATATTCCTGAATTCCTATCTAGAGGATGTAGCACCCGCTTACACCAATCTGCCTGTCCGCGTCCCGCCTACTGACGGTGACGGGGGTGGCAACCCGCCTCCAGACCATATCCCTCCATTACCGCAACCAGGTTTCCCCGTTCGACAGCCCATCATTCCTCCACCTCCACCACTTCCCGCATCTAAAACTGATATACCAAAACCGCTTCTACCTGATCCTACTAAAAGACAAGTTCAAGTACCGATACAGACACCACAGAGGGATAATGCCCAAGCCTCCGCCTCAGGAGGGGCGACAGGGGGTTACCAGACCCCGCCACCAACACACAGATTACACCTTAGGGATATGCAGAACCCCTTTATGCTCAAATCACCCCGCCTCAACATACTCAAAGAACCGCTTTCAGTTTGCAGGTATGATCCAGTACCCGGCAAAGACGATAGAATGATGATAGCATCGCTACGCTTACGACAAGCTACAGATTACCTAATATTATTCGCAGGAATGAAAGAGTACCTAGATAGAATATATAATTTTGTCCGAACTGGGGAAGACCCTGACAGTATTAAGGAGGCCATGGCACATCAGAAAGTTGACACTCAAGCATATATACTACGCTTTTTCATAAATTGCCTAATAAGAGAACGAGACAGGCCTGAGACAGAACAGGATGAATTAGATGGACTCAACAAGTGGGGTCAAAATATATCTGAAGGAAAACATGATAAAGGGGGTTGCATAGCCAGTATGTACAGAAAAATAAGAAAAGCAGTGATAGAAATACACGAAAAAGAGAAAGAAAAAGCTTCCTCCGAGGAGGAGGAAGAACCTGAAGAACCAGAAAAGACTACAGATACGATAGCATATGTAGGTAAGGGAACTTACCTTAGGAAAGGCATTCGTCCAGAAAGCAAGAGAGTTTTTCTCTCTGGCATAACAAAACCGAATTCTCCTGAACATCAGTTCCAGGAGACTGATAAAAGGCTTCGAGAACGAATGGGGTACCATGTACTCAATTCTATGGATGAACAAGAACTAGCCCGGTCAGCTGTACTATGGGCTGACAATCCGAACATATACCATGATGACACAGTAGCGCAGACATTCCTGAACCTATCCCCAGACGAGCAGAAATTAGCAGGTGTATACATGATCCAGCACCTTTTCACGTTATTCAGATACCAACATTCTGACCCAGGTCCCTTACACGATACATTAGAAGCACTACTCACGGATAGATGGAGAGGCCTAAGTACCAAGTTGATACAAATAATTCTGGAACAACGGCACAGATATAACACGTTCTTAAGCTCCGAATACGTTCCCGCTCCGCCCCCAGAAAGAAAAATGTACCATATGGAGCGTCTGCATGGCATTGAAAGTCAGAACCCCTTACGAGAAGTACATCCAGTCATGGGTACCGATAATAATCTGAAACGTGTGTATGTACACACACCTCTGACCAAGTTAGAACTATTGGAAATGAAGAAACTAGTACCCTGTCATGATAAAGACCCTGCAGGTTTTCACAGAGAACTTAAAGACATGTTATTGATGGGGGATTACACATATGAAGATATCATGAAAATGTTAAAGGTACTGCTGCCCACGGGCATCTACGGGAAACTCAAGGAAAAAGAATGGGAAGTGGGAGACAAAAAGATTGTATGGGCAGAAATAGAAGAAGAGGAGGAAAAACGTACCCCAGGGCTAGGCCTTGGGGAGAAAACTAAAGCATTACCAGGTTTGATAGTACAGGTTCTCCCAAGATTACTGACAACTAGAAAGGAAGATTGGGACGCAATCTCAGCATGTAAATTGAAACCCGATGAAGATACTAGTGACTTCTATTCAAGATTCGAGAGATGTTTCATTATTAATAGTGGTCTTAAACCAAGTAGCGAGTCGTACCCGCATCTTTTTGTATCAAAGTTAGTGGAGAATTCCCTGTTAGCGGTTAAAAACCGTGTATACAAGGTTGAGAGTACATGGCAGGCAAATACGCCATCCCAGATGTTACAGATGTTACAATATCATCAGAACAGAATTAGAGAAGAACAGGATCAGGAACAGAAACGCATGAAAGACACGAAAATGAAAATGTTAGTAGCCCAGTCGGTTCCAGCCGACGGCCAGAGAAAGGGTACGACCCAGACAGGTCACGCCACAGCTCCCGTTAGAGGGACATGCAACTATTGCAAGCAGCCAGGTCACTACGTACATGAATGCCCAGTCCTGAAACATAATATATCGACAGGTAAAACTAAAGAAAGACCGCATCCGCCTAGACAAGATCATAGTCAGCATCAGTCTTCACAGAATATACAGCCCATGCAGAATACACAGCCTATGCATGTGTCACCACATGCAGCACAGACAGTAGCGGTACCACAGAGACAGTCACAGTCACAGCCACAGCCCATTGCCGCGACTCAGCAAGTTTCGCAGCAGATGTACCAGTATGCCCAATCTGATTACCCCGATTATCCACGATACACATGAAACAGCCTAGAGAGGGAGGGTGGCTTGCCTCTTATTGAAATTCCTGTAGATCAAGAGGGTCCTTATGTACACAGTCAAGTATTGGGAAAAGACAGAAAGTTTTTAATTGATACAGGGGCAAGTCGCACCACAATTAGCCATGATGAAGTTCCAGGGGCACCCCTCTCAGGCTCACAGAATGTTTCCCTTGGTTTTTCAGGACAGCCTATTGTAAATGAAGTATCGAAACCAGTCCCCCTGGCTGTGGGTCCATTATCACGTGTTACAGACTTGTTACTTACGAAATCTTGTCCAGAAAATCTGTTAGGAATAAAAACATTGAAGGCTCTAGGAGCCGTGATCTGCTGTTCTCCGGAAGGAGTTAGACTTTTCTTGAGAGACTTTAAGGGTCATTATGTATTACGAGAGTTTGATGTCAGATTAAAAAATGTACCAGATCACTTGTGGGCAAAAGGCCCAACTGATGTAGGTTGTATGCACATTACACCATACCGTGTTACACTCAAACAAGGTGTTGTTTTACCCAGAATCAGACAATACAAGTTACCACCCGATGCTGTAGTGGCTTTACTGGAAATCATTGAAGAGCTCATTGCCCAAGGAGTGGTCGTAGAGACCGACTCCAATATCTGTAATTCACCCATCATTCCGATTCTTAAACGTACTGATCCCAATGCACCGCCAGTATATCGGCTGGTGATTGATTTAAGAGAACTGAATAAATGTATTGTTCCACAGTACCCTGTGGTTCCCGATATCTCTTCCCTATTGACTGCTATTGATTCAGAAGCAACGTTCTTTACTGTAATTGACCTCAAGAACGCCTTCTTCAGTGTACCTATTGACCCGGAGAGCCAATATCTCTTCGGATTCAGTTTAAATGGACGAAGTTTCAAATTTTCGCGCGCACCTCAAGGATTCACAGAAAGCCCCAGCATCTATAGTCAAGCACTGAAAAGACAACTTGATTGTATCATAATGCCAGTTAACACTGCCTTACTGCAATACGTCGATGATCTGCTGATCACCGCACGAAGTGAGCCCGAATGTGAACAAGCATCACTGACAGTTTTACATTTTCTGGCCGACAAGGGACACAAGGTGTCTCCTTCGAAGCTACAATTCTGTGTTCAGCAAGTTGTGTACTTGGGTCACTTGCTGTCCAAAGTGGGGAGACAGCTCACTCCCGATCGCATTCAGTTAATTGTAAATATGCCACAACCCCAGACACAAAAGGAAGTGCGGGCCTTTATAGGCCTCACCTCGTACTGCAGACAATGGATTCCTCAGTATGCATTTCTAGCTAAACCACTGATTCAGTTAACAACACAGGAGGCAGCGACTTCGACTGCCCTCCCTTGGACTCAGGAACATACACAGGCTTTTGAGGAATTAAAGAAAGCTTTATGTCAAGCACCAGTTCTAGCGACACCATGTTACAGCAAGCCTTTTACACTTTTTGTTACAGAACGTGATGGTACAGCATTGTCTGTCCTCACTCAAGACCAAGCAGGTTCACATAAGCCTTGCGCTTATTTTTCAAGTACATTGGATTCAGTAGCCCAGGCACTCCCTGCGTGCTTGAAGTCAGTAGCAGCAACAGCACTAGCAATCAGACAGAGCGACTCAATTGTTTTAGGACATCAATTAACAGTACAAGTTCCACATTCTGTAGAGGTTCTTTTAAACAGAACTCAGACTCAGCACTTGACTATAGCGCGACTGACAGGTTATGAATTGACACTATTCCAGCCACACATAGAAATCAGACGCTGTAGCATTCTGAATCCCGCAACATTGTTACCTACAATTATGACAGATCCAGCCCCGCATGATTGCATAGAGATCATTAATACAGTGACAAAGCCCCGACGAGACTTAACAGATGTCCCACTGACAAATCCAGACCTGACACTTTACGTGGATGGTTCATGCATGAGAACAAGTACAGGAGAATTAGTGGCCGCGTATGCAGTGACCACTGAAACTGAAGTTAAAGAAACACATCGTATTGACACACTGTCTGCTCAAGCGGCGGAGCTCATTGCTCTGACCCGAGCCTGTATACTAGCCAAGAACAGAAATGTTAACATATACACTGATTCCCGTTATGCGTTCGGAGTCGTACACGACTTCGGAATGTTATGGCAAGAAAGAGGTTTCTTGACCTCTCATGGTGCCAAGATCCAACACGGTCCCCTCATTCAAGCACTGTTAGAAGCAATACATTTGCCCTCGGGCATATCAGTCATGAAGTGTAAAGCACATACTAAAGTTACGGATTCTGTTTCCCAGGGTAATGACCTGGCAGACCAGACAGCAAAACATACAGCATTGACTCACACCCAGACTACTGATGTGACAAAGACAATAGTACCAACACAGTGTATGACAGTCAGGGATCCCACCCTAGATGTAATCGATATTCAGACACATGCCACTCCAGATGAAATAAAGAAATGGACTGAACTAGGAGGGATCCAGACAGATCAAGGATGGGTCACGAAGGGAAAATCTACATGGTTTCTCCCCGACTCAATGGTTCAAATCATGATAAATACAGCACATAGTCCAGCACATCTAGGAGAGAAAGCTATGTTAGACAGTTTACAGAATCTCTGGTACAACAAACACTTACGAGCCGCAGCAAAACAGAAAGTGCGTACTTGCATGATCTGTTGTCAGTTCAATCCAGGTAAAAGCGTTCCTGTAGAGCAAGGTGGATTTCATCCTCCTGATCACCCTTTTGAAGTCCTCCAGATGGATTATATCCAGATGGACCGTTGTCGGGGATTCAAATATGTCCTCGTAGTTGTTTGTGCACTTTCCCGTTGGACCGAAGCATACCCAGTCTCAGATTACACTGCCCCGACCACTGCCAGGCAGCTGGTTCGAGAATTCTTCCCACGATACGGCTTGCCTCGTGTCGTGTACTCAGATAACGGACAGCCGTTCTCATCCGAACTCATGAAGCATGTTTCCCTTCTGCTAGGATATCAGTGGAGATTCCATTGTGTCCGACATCCCGAAGCCGCAGGCCTTGTAGAAAGGCATAACCAGACATTAAAGACCCGTCTTGCTAAAGTTTGTAAAGAGAAAGGGGTCGACTGGATAGTCGCCCTGCCAGTTGCATTATTCTATATGAGAATGGTTGCCCATTCGAGATCAGGACTATCCCCGTACGAAGTGGTCTTTGGCAGACCACCGAATATGTGGGGGACGCCCATGCCTAAGAAAATTACTGATGTCGATTGTAATATGCTGACAGATTACCTTGCCTCCTTGATGTCTGCACTCCAATCATGTAGTTCACAGGTTGCCGCAGCCTTCCCTGACAACACTGATGTAAAGCCGCACGATGTCCGATCAGGTGACACCGTCCTAATAAGGAACTTTGACAGGAAAAGTCCGCTGGAGCCCCGCTGGAAAGAGCCGAAGACCGTCCTTCTCACTACGAGGACAGCAATCAAGGTGGAAGGCAGAAAGGGGTGGATACATACGAGTCATATTAAAAAATGCAACGAACTGAAACCAGACCCAGACTCGTCCACCCCCTCCAAAGACTGTATTGAACCTAGTGACTTTAAAGTTCCTGAACGAGAGAAAACTCCCCAAGAGGAGTATAAACTGAAGCTTCGATCTAGCAAGTCAGACAGTTTAATTGTTTAAGTCCTCCCCTAGGTGAATCGGTTAAATAGTTTCTGACATGTATCCCCTAGATCGAGATAGAGAGAGAGAGAGACAATTCAAGAAACGTGCATATTGCAAATCACTCCGCAGCCACTGTATAGTGACATTATTAATTATGTTTTTTCTAAGTCTTCTGATTATTGTGACGAGTATATTGCTTCCCATATACTACCCTATCTTCAAGCGTGAACAATCTGCTTACAATGTTTCTGCTGAACATTCTTTTAGTACATTACCCCCTCACGAATTGTCTTACAGACTTGCGCTGCGCAACAACACATTCATTAGCATGTTACATCACTCCCATCAGACGAGCAATGCTACAAACTGTTGGATATGTGGCCGACTCCCTCCCCATCAGAAATACAAGGGAGTTCTGCCCCTCTTTCCGTATCCGTTCACTCACAATGGCTCCTGTGGTGCATGGAGTAGATTGATTAATTCTTTAGATTCTGATATTGCTGTTACCAGCGAGGGGGGCTGGGTTTGGGGAAACCTGAATTCAGTTCTGTTCGACGTCTGTTACCCTGATGGAAGTGGACGA
Organism: Lissotriton vulgaris; assembly: GCF_964263255.1. Lineage (NCBI taxonomy): Eukaryota > Metazoa > Chordata > Amphibia > Caudata > Salamandridae > Lissotriton > Lissotriton vulgaris. The sequence goes on from NC_141695.1 coordinate 1,098,922,476, forward strand.
TCCGTTAGAATAGGAACTGATCTAGAAAACGAAGTATATGGATTAGGTAATTACACAGTTAACCTCATGATCCTTACTATCGAGTCCGAAGCTGCACCCATTCTCCCCGCTATGTCAGTATTACCAGTCACTGGTCATCTTTGTGTTAGAAAGAAAGGTTCAGTACACTTAGGTCATAGTAAATGTACTACTGTGATCGAATTCACTGATGAGGGTAGGTCCTCATTTCGAGCTACACGTCATTCCTACTTTGTTTGTGGCCATACCGCATACATGCGTTTACCTCCAGATTGGGATGGTACCTGTTACATTGCTTTCCTTCTGCCCCCTGTTTTCCTAGCTCCTCCTGATTATCATAGAAATACAAATCTAGTAAAAGATAGATTCCGAAGAGATCTCCCGATTGTCGACTATACTGAAACGGCATGGGAGCAATACACAGATTTCAATAAAGGATTCTTTTTCTTCACAGGCCCCGTCCAAAACAGTAAATTAATACGTAGATTAACCAGAACACTCGAAGCAGTAGTACATGAAACTGCCTCCGCCCTAGGTAACTTAACGGAGGAGCAGTCTGCTATACGGATTGTTGTCCTTCAAAATCGTCTTGTTATTGACGTCATCTTGGCAGATAGAGGTGGAGCTTGTAAGGTCATCGGGTCAAGTTGCTGTGTTTTCATTCCAGAAAACGCGCCATCTGTATACAAAGCTATTACACGTCTCCATAAGATTGCAAGTTTGATACATCAGAATCCAGGCACCTGGACTTGGTCCGGTTGGTTCTGGACAACGTTGACCGCTTGGGGATGGAAGATCCTATCCTTCCTAGGTATTGGCCTCGTCATAGTATTCAGTTGCTGCCTGTGCCTACAGTGTGGGCCAGCGATTTGTGGACTGTGTGCCACATCGTGCATTGAACATTCCAGTTTTCTCTCAAACCGACAACGGAAGAGAGACGAGCAAATGATGTTACAAGAACAGACTGATCGATTCATGAGGATCGAGATATCATGAAGGGTCCGTAGGGAACAAGGAGGGAATGAGGAAATATAAATTTTTGGTCAAGTTATGTTCCCTATCGTGTACCCCACCGTCTCCATGTACGAGCTTAAAGTGCATGTAACTTCCCTCCTGTGCCAGCTATGAAGACGCAAATACATTTGCGTCCAACGTTAACATGTCCTCTTTCAGACCCACCCAAAATGGGTTGAATAGTCCGTTCCTAAGTGTGCCATGCCAACGTCTTTTTGTGGTGTACTTTACACGTTTTTCAGCTCTGGCAAAGCAGGCCCTGAATTCTGCCATCGAGCCTTTTTCTGCTTTCTGACTCTGAGAGCCTCAGCCCAGGCTGTCTCTGTACCCGTGACCTCTGCCGTACTCCTTGCGCGGCTCACCGCGTTTAGCTCAGCCTGCTGCCTGCCAAGAATGAATTCAACCTTCGAGTTATCTGTTTCCCTCTCCGAAAATGCATTCCTGCCTACTAGTTTAAGTAAACATTCCCCCAGCTGCAGAGCGAAGGGCCTGGCCTTACTGTCTCCGTGCAAGTGATTCATAGCCTCTGTTACCATGGAAGGCCCATGCCCCCCTCGCATCTCATGCAGACACTTAGACGCTTATACACGCACTCACAGTCAGTATAGAATAGCTTCTGCCCCAGAGACCTTTTCCGCCCAGATAGTATGGTTCCCAAACATCAGATATCAGATATGATAGAGGTACGAGTTGATCTGACATGCCAGACTTCTGTCTCTTTCCGCCATTGTAAATGTCAAGTCCCCGGCACCCTCCAGTTTCACGTCAATCACACGTCATGCAGCTGCGCGCGCATCCAGGCCTCAGATTTCTGCTGACATTGCAAGATTCTGCTTTTGTTGCCACCCACTTATGACACCTACTTATGACGTCTCTAGCACACACCTCTATGTTCACGCCTTCTAAATTACGTATTATTACCACGTGTGTGTTTTATCTTGTTTCTCTCAGCTGTTACGCCTACTATATTGGTTTCTATAATGTAACTCAAGTATATAAGCTATCTATTGTCAATAAAATATTGCTCTATCCCTTCCTGCACCCCAGCAGTGGCAGGAACAAGATATCCGGTCATGACCATTCCTTTTTAAGGAATAAAACCCCTAAGAACTCTAACACCACGGACTCTGCGTCTTTCTTCCCGATTGAGTTATTATTGATTAAGTACTTACCTGCATAGAAATTAGGACGGTAAATCAAATATTTACCACAGAATGTATGACAAGAAGTCAATTTATACATTACATTATCATATCAAACATAGTAGTGTTTGAAGTAAGGCACAAGCCTGTGCCGTACTGAGCAAGATAGAAAGAGTTGTGAGAAAAGGGTGCAGAAGAAAGAACAGTTTACATCAGGCAGAAGAAGGGTTGAGCAAGACCTGGTACTGCTTTCAGATTCAAATTGGCAGTATTCCCTTTAGTAGAGCATACAAAAACGAATAACAATGACAAAAATGTATGTCTACATAGCAGTGTCGACGGCGTTTCGATCCTGTGCTCTAAATAAAAGGATCATCATCAGGACTTAAATATATGCCTGGAAAATCATAGAGCAATTAAGCCAAGGAACGGGTATGAAGGGGCGCTTTCAATTTTCCATGGCCACAATTCCGTGGTCCACTTAATGCGTCATGTGATGACCTTCAGGAAACAAGATTATTCGGTGTCCTGGGATGGCTGCCCAGTGTGGAACACCAAATTAGAGGAGATTCCGTTGGGGGAACAATCTTGGCGGGGGAATTGAAACCCCTTGACAGTGTTAGGCAGTTGCGCTAATCAGCTGAATTGGGTTGAATGAGCGCCTGGTTTTGGCGTTCTCACCCGATTTCCAGTAAGTCCGGAGCGGCGGTCGGGAACAATGCACGATCCGCTCGCAGAATGGACAGGATGTCGGTGCATCGGTTCCTTGCAGGAGATGTTGCTTCATCAAGGGGTTTCAATTCCCCCGCCAAGATTGTTCCCCCAACGGAATCTCCTCTAATTTGGTGTTCCACACTGGGCAGCCATCCCAGGACACCGAATAATCTTGTTTCCTGAAGGTCATCACATGACGCATTAAGTGGACCACGGAATTGTGGCCATTGAAAATTGAAAGCGCCCCTTCATACCCGTTCCTTGGCTTAATTGCTCTATGATTTTCCAGGCATATATTTAAGTCCTGATGATGATCCTTTTATTTAGAGCACAGGATCGAAACGCCGTCGACACTGCTATGTAGACATACATTTTTGTCATTGTTATTCGTTTTTGTATGCTCTACTAAAGGGAATACTGCCAATTTGAATCTGAAAGCAGTACCAGGTCTTGCTCAACCCTTCTTCTGACTGATGTAAACTGTTCTTTCTTCTGCACCCTTTTCTCACAACTCTTTCTATCATGCTCAGTACGGCACAGGCTTGTGCCTTACTTCAAACACTACTATGTTTGATATGATAATGTAATGTATAAATTGACTTCTTGTCATACATTCCCAAAAATAAATTCTTTGCCCGGCTGGGTATAAGAAAACTGTACATATTGTCCGATTGTGGTCTATATGTCATTGTATTTTTTTCAGAAATTGCTTTAAGCTTAGGACCGCTGTTCTTTTGAAATTGACTCTTGATGTGGCCTCGTTGTATACGAGCATCCCATAGAGAGAGGCACTCTAGATTGCGAGATCTGTTCTTGAACGGAGGGATAAACCATGCTGTCCCCACTGATTTTATCATTGACCTGTTAGACGTGGCAATGACTAAGAACTTTTTTGTATTTCAATTTTTGTTTTTACTATCAAACGAAAGGAGTGGCTATGGGAGCTGGATTTGCCCTGGACATAGCGAATTTGTTTATGGATGATTATGAGATCAAACATATCTATGACATCGGGAACCCTTTCACAATGAATATTTCACTGTGGAAGAGGTATATCAATGATGTGTTTATGGTCTGTACAAGAAACTCAAACCATTGAGGCCTTTTGTGAGTGGCTAAATGGTAGATCCAATGATATCAAATTTACAATGAAATACAGCTGTGAAGAAATTGATTTTCTTGATCTGACTATCCAAAATAACAGGCTGTATACTACACTACATAGGAAACCCCGTGAGCGTAATACATTACTTAGGTATGCTAGTCATCATCCACGAAATTTGCGAGACAATCTTCCCTTCCGTCAGTTCCGGAGGATTCGTAGGAACTGTTTCCGTAGGGAGGATTTCTTTCTGGAATCTGATTCACTGATCTTGAGACTCATGGAATGGGGTTATCCCCGCAGGCTGTTGAGGAAATCAGAAAAAGGCTTGGTATTGCCATAGAGAAACACTACTGGAGGTGAATCGAAACAAAAAGGATACCTGTGACAGGATTTTTTGTCTCTATATTTGGTAACAGAAGCAATGACATAAATAACATTTTTAACAGGAAGTGTTCCCTGATAACTGATGAAATTGGGACCTCAGATCCGCCTCTTTTTGCTTTTAAAAGGGGACGTAACATCAAGGACAATATGGTCAGTTCTTTTCTTAGAAGCCCTGCACCCTCGCATCTTCGTCGCACCTCAGGTTACCACCCATGTTAGGACAATACAGGTGTAGCACTTGTAAAGCCTGTGAGTTGTCCCTAGAACAGAAGGAGTTTGAGTATGAACAGAGGCTTTTCCAACTGAGACATCATAAAAATTGTAATTCGAAGGATGTTATTTATATCATCTGATGTCCCTGCAATTTGGTTTATGTGGGTCAGACCAGGCAAAAAGTAAAGGCCCGGATACTCCAACACTGTTCACGTATCCATTGTAAAGTGCAAAGTGCTCCCTTAGTCGAACATTTTGGAGCTAAAAATCATGCTTATGACAGTCTGAGATGGTGGGTGCTTGAACAAATTGTGCCCAACCCAAGAGGAGGATCCATCTTACCGATATTAAATCTTCGCGAGTGTAAATGGATACACCTCTTGGATTGGGCATATCAGGGCCTTAATGAACTGGAGGAGATATCTAGACAGATTTCTCTTCTTAATACTGGCTGAGCTGGAGTTCATGAGTTTATGATCCATATTACAGAAATCTAAGTTCAATGTCACAATACAACATATTTAGGATCACAGTTGTCAGTTGTTTTTTGTAAATATGCATATGTTAAATGTTTTATGTACTAATACTATAATGCATGGTATTTATTCACACTCATGCAAATAGAGGTGATACCAATTGTCCACATACCGTACTGCAATTGCAGTTGACTAATGTTTTTTTTTACATTTATTTTTATTGCAAAGTTATATAGCATTATCATCAAGGTACACATATGCGCCTACAACCCTGAGGCCGTCTTGCAGCATGGGGTAAAGATGATCAGAGCAAAGATCTTGTAGCCTTGTCCAGTTGTAGAGATAGTATCAATTATCCAGATAAGCGATCATGTGGAACAAATGAAATTTACAATGAAAATACAATTTGCGTTTTGTGTTTTTTTGTTTACATTTTAAACTTAAACTAAAAACTGCACACATGAATCAGTACGACAATAAGTTACTCTTGGCGTGTTATCTAGCATCGAAGTTGCCCTGTGAGGGACCAGTTGTGCAATTCTCCCAAGACCACATCCCGCCCGCGCAACCCCCCTACGTCAAATCCCACTGCTATGTGACCAACCCCGTCCCCTGCATATAGATAGTCCACCGTTGGCCTCGACCCCTATTCAGTCATTTGACTAATGTTGACTTTTTACTATGTACTGTGAATTGTAATGTATATACTGGAGTGTAGATGAATTATTACAGATGAGGTAATTTATCAATAATGTATTGAGAACATTAGAAGTGAATGACCATTTAGAACAAACACTTTTTCCTTTTCCCCCCTTCCTGGTTTTTAAATGTGCTTAATCTGCACGTCTGCAATTCAGCCGACTACCTCCAGAGAACACACAGTATTGTTTCTGTGTGTGCCTCTAACCTACTTGATGTCTTTCTCATTAAAAGCGCTGGTGCGCATGCCTTGGTTACCTAGCGGAAGCTAAACAAAGGCCTGTTGACGTATGTGACGTGCATGTTCACGTTAGAAAGGAAGGAAACGTTTATTTTGGGGCTCAATTCGATTGCTGGCAATGTGAGAGAAGACTGCTTTTCCGCTCAACACCGTGGGTAAGAGCCTTTAGTCAGTTGGTTATTGTTAGCCGACTACCTCCTGAGAACACAGTTTTATTCCCGCGTGTGTCTCTAATCCCTTTGATATCTTTTCATTAAACGCGCTCACACATAGGATCTGGTTGCCTAGGGGACGGCAAACACTGCCTTTTGGTATCACAAAACTTAAGTGTTGACGGATGTGACGTGCACGTTCACGTCAATAAGGAAGTATACCCTTATCTTGTGGGCTCATTTTGAATGCCAGTTCTGTGAGAGAGGACAGCTTTTTCGTGACTCAGAGCTTTATGCTGGAGGTAAGAGCTTTTAGTCGGTGTGTCAGCGTCACACTGACCATTGAGTATATACAAATTGCGTGTGGTTCTCAGTTTTTAAACTAATTACATTTCTTAAAGGATTTAATTTTTCTTTCATAGCGGTCTAGCAGCTTCCAGGCGCCTGACTTGACATGTGCATGAATTATTGGTCGATGCACTTCGGGACACGATATTGAATGCCCGTATAACACTGAAGAGTCTGTGGATCTCCGAGCTTCACGGGCGGAGGTTAGTTCATGCAGAGATTTTTTGGAGTCTTTTTGTATTTAGTAATTGAAACTTTATTTAGATTTCCATATTATGATAACCCATCCCTCCCCTTTTTGACATCTAATAGGGAGTTCTTCCTTGAGAGTAAGTTTGGAAGACAGAAGATATGGTTCTTTGCTGTGCACCATTCATGTGGACATTTTGATTTTCCTACTTAGTTGAGTTAATACTCCACAAGCTCCAAGTCTGTTTTTTAAAATTCATACAGGACTATTTGAGCTTATACGGGTTCCTTTTTCATGATCCAGGAATTGAAGCCCAACATATTCTTTACGATGATCCTTTATAACGAGGCTACCGTGATTGACGATGCGGTTAGCACATTTTCAGACATTGGTGTTGTTTTTTCTCTTCTCCCACACAATACGACTCAAATTAGAATTGTTATTATTTTTATTTCTTTGCAGGCATCACACACTTGTTTTTAAGTCCTGATGAAGACCCAATAGCGATGGTTAAACAATTTCGCACTGAAAATAGGGGGTCGAAACGGCGACGTATTTCAAAAATCAAACGATGTAGTAGTCCCTGTTGAACGTTGAATTTCTCATTAACCGTAAAGGTTTAGCAGAGGACTATTCTCATATGAATTTGACGTTGATACTATTGAATGTGTTAATATCGAGCTTTTGTTGATTGAATTGTCTTTGTGCTACGTGTATGTAATTATTTGCATTGTGCACTACATTTTCGCTATTTGTTGTTTTGTAATTGTTCTCATAATTATACTGTGTGTGTATATATGTAATGCCTCTGTACATTTATATATTGAATTATTTACATTTCACAGTTTTGTTAGTTTTTTTCTTAATTTTTGGAATATTGGTAGAATTGCTTTTCTATTGCATTAATTGAATAATCCTTCCCTTGGGCGGGTGGTTAAATAGAAGTCATTAACCCTTTTCTTTTGAAAATATGATGTAGCAGAACCATTGTTCGTTAATTGTAATCTTCAGACCTGGCTCACAGGGATAACAAAGGGGGACTGGTACCTCCTACCGGTGCTAAAGCACACAGGCCTGAACAGCATTACTAATAAGCCACTCAGGAACCGAGCCAGGAGTAATCGGCCTGATCAAGAAGGGGGTAATTAAGCTGGCGGTAGCCTGAGCTTGAGGGCCTTGGCCACGACAGAAGAACTAATAGGGGGGTCATGACCAAACTGTCTCTGTGGCGGTTGCCTCCCCCCTTCCCCCCCCAACCCCGGAGTCTGCTGTGGTCCACGTGCCGGGATCGGAAGATAATGGTTTGGCCAAGCAAAGTGTTTGCACTGCTGGGAGCGGACCCGTTCCTGAGCTGAATCAGAGTCCGAGCACTACCCACAAGATGGCCATTGTGAAGGGGAAAAAGTACAGCTCTGTAAAAGATCTCCTGCTCAAGATGGCTTGTGGGGTCTCAACAGAGACACAAAGCGTAGCAGAATAAGAGGACCCCCTCACACACGCCTTCATAGAAACCTATTCGCTACACTAAGGGAGGAAATTAAGTCATTGAAAACGGACCTGGTTCACGAACTAGGAGAGGTCAGGAAGGACGTAGATGTGCTAGGAGACAGAGTTGACACGTTGGAATCACAAGGTACAGGTAGAGATGAAGAGCTGGAGCAATTATAACAAAAAGCATTCGTCTCCGAGAACAACACCTTGATCTTCAGGCACATACCAAGGATCTTGAGAATTGTTCAAGATGAAATATTATTCGCGTGAGGGGTGTTTCGCACGGAGCGGAGGGTCAGTGCAAACGTGCAGAATCTCTTTAGATCGGTACTGGAGGTTCCTGAAGAAATGGAAATCAAGCTGGACCGGGTGCATCGGATGGGGCCCAGGAGACCATCCCCAGCTCCACCGGCAGACATCTTAGCATGTGTTCATGACTTTACACTGAAGGAGCGTATACTACAGAAAGCTAGAGACTCTCATCCGATTCAGTTTCAAGGGCTACAGATCACCCTTTTTCAGGATTTGTCGGCCTCCACGTTGTTAAAGAGGAAAACTTAACGGCCTGTCACGCCGCACCTCCGTGCTAACATGATCCTGTACTCATGGGGCCAACCTTTTCGCCTCATTTTCCAGTGGGAGGGGAAGGCTCACCAGATTGGTTCACTTAAAGAAGCGTACCATGTCCTTGACATACCAGAAGAACCAGCACCAAATCCACCGAGGTCGACTAACCACAACGAAGGGCGTGACAGGAACAAATAGAGGAGAGTGTTGGTGCCCGCTGCGGCCGGACCCGGAGACTATCACAAAAGAAAGAGAGATGTATTGGCGCCACTGGGGGAGGGCTCAACTGATCCAGCCTGAGTGGATACACACACTGGAACACAATACACCCATGAAGAGGCATGGGTTTGAACTCCCAGGACTAGAATACATTCTTAAGTATTTTGTTATTTGTTTGGGGTTTTTTATGGGGAGGTTTAGGTGTTTCTTTCTTCCAAGCCCCAGCCATTTGCACCGATGCATGGGGTTTCTTCTATCATGACACTTTGGATTGATCCCATTAGCACAGCCACTCAGCTCAGCCCACTTAGCGCACTCCCTAAACAAAACATTAAAAGGCTGTAGATGTCATACACTCATAAAATTCTCACCCTAAATGTTAAAGGGCTCAACAACCCAGTGAAAAGACGGGCCATACTTTCCTATTTAGAAAATTATGGGGCTCACATTTGCCTCTTGCATGAGACTTATCTCCTCTCTTGGGCTACACATAGACTCCGCTCTCGAGCATTCTCCCAGCACATATTCTCCTCTCTCTCCACCAAATCTGTGGGAGTGGCCATCCTCATCTCAGCCTCATTTAAAGGAAATCTGGGTTCCAAGATAGCCAAAATCAAGTGTTGTCTACTGGCATACGCTTTCAGAGAGGGACCTCGTTCCATAACCATTGGTTTTTTATAAGCCCCCAATGAAAAACAGGAACACTTCATTCAGTCAGCAGTAGCAGAGGTGTGCACATCTACTGATAAAATTCTTTGTTGTAGGAGGGGGGATTTAAACTTGTTTTTTTTTTAACATAAGATTTTATTAGAAAGAAAAATAGAGCCAGGAAGTCAGTCACAATCAAAACGACACATTTGAATCAAGGTACAAATCAAGTAGAAGAATAAATTAGCATACAGTTTGTCCCGTGGGTCCAGCTCGGACCATGGCTAACTCAATTGTCGGAGATTCGCAGAGTTCACCTCGATATTTGTTCCAGTGTTCCCATTTCTTGTCCCACTTCTTGGGGCAGCCTCTTATTTTGTACACCGTTTTCTCTGCAATCATGCAGCGGTCCATCTCAGCCATCCAGCCCACCACCAGCGGCCTCGCAGGGGAGCCCCATCTCATCGCAATGGATCGCTTAGCTAGTAGGAAACCTAACGCCGCCCACTGTAATTCCAGTTCATTCAGGTCTGTGGCCCCCCATATATTAAGGACACATTCTTTTGGCGACTGTAGGAGTGGCTTACCCAGGGAGTTGCTCATTTTACGGATCGTCCCACCCCAGAAGTGTTGCACCACTGGGCAGTCCCATAGGATGTGATAGAAGGTGCCAGGTAAGTCGCAGCCCCGCAGACATAGTGCGTCCGGGCCTCTACCAATTTTGGCCAGTGTAGGAGCAGACATGTAGGCTCTATGCAAAACCTTCAGTTGGATCAGTCTGAACTGATGGCAGATAGCCGATTCTCTAGGGGACATTCCTCGTCGTCTAAAGGACCCAAGTCTCCCTCCCATTTGTCCCTCAAGGGCTGGAAGGAATTAGGGAGATTGTTACAAAGCTTGCAATAAGTGTAGGAGATGGCTTTTGCAGGGAGAGGTTCCGACAGTAGTCTATCCTTCGGGGGGAATTCTCAGGTATGGATGTGAGATCTGGGATGGCGGCGAGGATGGCGTGTTTGATTTGCAGGTAACGGAAAGACTCTGTCAATGCAAGGGAATATTTGGCCTGAAGATCCGCAAATGTCAGTAGTTTACCCCTATGAACAAGGTCTCCCACCGTCGAAATCCCTATCGTGTCCCATTTGTGGAAACCCTGAAGGAAGCAAAGGGAACCCAGGCGTTGCGACAACCATAAGGGTGTTGCCTTGGTGAGTTTATCCGACCACCCCATACTCTTGTTGGCCCTATGCCATAATGCGACCATGTGTGCCATGGGTCCGACATATCTATTCCTGACCGGTTTGCTGTAGAGGGCCCCCAGGTAGCCCTCCCATCCAGTCTGACATCTGTCACGGAGGAAGGCCGGATTCAAGGGTGAACCATGTATCCAATGATTGACGGCCACCAATTGTGACGCCCAATAGTAGAGGCGTAGGTTAGGTAGGGCAATACCTCCGTCTTACCATCTTTGGAAGAGTTTGTGGAGGGCGATGCGGGCTTGCCCGCCATCCCATAACAGAAGACGGATGTCGCTTTCCACAGTGCTAAAATAGGAGTCCGGGATCATAAAGGGGCAGTTTTGCAGGGCGTACAGCAAACGCGGGAGCGGCAGCATTTTTAACAAGGCCGCCCTACCGGGGAGGGAGAGTGGGAGGGATCGCCAGTGGGCCACGTCACTGTGTAATCTTCGCAAGGGACCCAGTAGGTTGCGATCATGGAACACCTTGGGGTCTGATGTAACATAGATACCTAGATATTTGAATCCGTCTGGGGCCACTGCGATGGAAAACCCCGATGTAGAAGGGGCGGGGGGCCATGTAGCATGTACATTGTTAATTTAGCCCAATTAATCGAGTAGCCCGAGTATTTCCCAAAGTTAGTAAGGACATGGAATAAACTATTAATAGAGGACCTGGAGGAAGCTACATATACCAGGATATCATCGGCATATAGGGATATTTTGTCTGTTATCTCGTCATTCCATTGGAGGCCTCTAATGGAGATGTCCGTGCGAACCCAGTGGGCTAGGGGTTCGAGGGTGAGGGCTAACAACAGTGGTGACAAGGGCCATCCCTGTCGGGTTCCACTGTGGAGTCGAAACTGTCGAGATGTATCGTTGTTGACCAGGACTTGGCCCAGTAGGTCTGTATAAAGGAGTCGTACCGAGCTAATGAAGTTGGGTCTGAAGCCAAATCTAAGCAGCACCTCGAAGAGAGATGACCACTCGACCCAGTCGAATGCCATTGTGGCGTCAAGGGACAAAATGGCGGCGTCCTGTTGTATGATAGATTGCCGACTCAAGACATTATTAACCCTCCGTATATTTAGGGCCGTGTTACGTCCCGGAAGGAAACCCGACTGGTCGTCGTGTATTAGGGAGGGAAGCACGTTAAGGAGGCGATTTGCCAGGAGCTTAGCCAGGACCTTTGCCTCCGCACTAATCAGAGAAATCGGTCTATAAGAGCCGCAGTCGGTGGGCGGTTTATTCGGCTTGAGGATGACCGCGATGGAGGTTAGTCGTTGATCGAGCGGTAGGGTACCACTTTCTCGGCTTTCTACAAACATGTTTTTTAGATGGGGTACAATTCCTGGAACCATGCCTTTCAGAAATTCAATGGGGACCCCGTTGGGGCCCATAGCCTTGCCGGAGTTAACGGCAAAGAGCGCAGTAGTGAGCTCCTATGCCATATTGTCGGCATCTAATGTCTCTTTGTCAGTGTCTGAGATGGTAGGTAGGCGCATCTCATCCAAAAGTTGTCTGGACTCCTCCGGAGTGTAACACGCACCCGCGGTATAAATAAGTTCTAAATGGTCAGCAAAGGCCTCCGCTATTTCTTGTGGGTCCACAATTGTGGACCCATCCGGTTTTATTATGGATGACACCCATCTAGACCCCTGGTCACCCCGCTCCAGCCATGCAAGCATCTCACCCGCGCTGTCACTGAACACGTATATGCGGTGGCGAGTGTGGAGTAATCGAGCTTGTGCCTTTTACTGTGCTAGTGCTTTATAGGCCATTTGCTGGGCTCGGAGACGGCGGCCCGTTTCTTCCGAGGGGGCAGCATTATGGGATGTTTCAAGGCTAAGAAGGTCAGATTCGGCCTGAAGAATCTGTTTGTTGTGTTTCCGTAGATACCCCATCTTGAGTGCTAGTGTCTCACCCTTAACAACCGCTAGGTAGACCTCCCAGGGCATGACAGCTGAGCTCACCGAACCAACGTTTTCGCTCTATCAGGCTGTCTTTGATGTCCGGAATCTGCATGAGCCAGGGGTTAATAATAATAGGACCGTGAATGAATTGGCGGTGATAGGTTAGGTCAACGCTAAGAGGTGAGTGATCAGAGATGCCTCGGGGAAGGCCTTTCGGGCGAATGAAGAAGCCAATGTCTGTTGTGGGGCAGAATAGATAATCAATTCGGGACATGCTGTTGTGTGCGTTAGAGTAGTGTGTGAACTAAGGTGTGTCGGGATAGTAAGTACGCCAAACGTCCTCAAGCCCTATAGCATGCAGAAAGTCGGACAGATCTGAGCCCTGCCTGTGTGAGGTGCGCTTAGGTCAGCGGTCTAGTTCGTCACACATTGTCATGTTGAAGTCCCCCCCGATTAGGAGTGTGCCAGTGGGGAGGCCTAGTAGTCGGGCACCCAGCTCTCTGAGGGAGTCTCGAACTAGGGTCGGTGGGAGATATGCAGAGATAATGTTTAGTGGACGTCCCTCCCAGGCGGCCTCAACTAGTGCAAAACGGTCCAAGTGGTCAGCCCATGTTTTCGTGTGAGTGCAAGATTCTTTTTAACAAGAATCCCCGTGCCACGGGATCCAGAGTTAAATCCCGCATGTACCAGTAGTTTGTAGCCACCTCTCTGAAGAGCTTGACAAGTGTTGCCCACCAAGTGTGTCTCCTGCAACAATACTATGTCAGGGGAGTGGCGCCTTAAATATTGAAGGACTATGCCGCGTTTTATTTTGTGCCCCAACCCGTTAACATTCCATGACATTATCGTGAGGGTTCTAGAGATGGGCTGCGACATGGTGGTGGATAGTGTGGGATTTGTGGAAGGAGAACTGTAGGAAAGGCGGCTTGTGCCGCCGGTCTATCGTGACAAGATGGGATAGAGGATCAGGAGGCTTCCGATCTTCTCGGTGGACCAGGTGATACCCAAGTGGGCCGGCCCATCATGTTTGGACCCTGAAGGTGAAGTGAAGTGTGACAAGTCATGACTCTGCTGTAAACGCCAAGGAAAATAAAAAAAAACAGAACATCTTAGAACCCCCCTCCCTCCCATTCCAATCCCCCACCCTGCCCCCCTGCCCGCGTCCTTGAAACTATCCACTCCCCAACTAGGCAGAGTGCCTGTCGCCCTCCCAGATATATAAGGGATGTGTGGAGATCCATGAGTGCCCTCGCCCAAAGCTAACCAGATAATTAAGTTTAGTACAGCTGCAATCAACTTATATCAGCAGTAGTATTCACATAGTACATTAAACAATGAATCAACCTGGACGTTCCATGATGTCCGGACCGCAGAGAGGAATGAATTGAAAATCAGGGGTGAACATAGAACCAGTGTGCCCCCGGCCAGTCTAGATCAGGAGACCTCAGTCGTACCATGCGGGTTCTGGGACAATATCTTACTCGATCAGCGGAAAGGAGCGTGCAGCTGATACCTTCACAGGTCTTCTCGATTTCCGTCAGAGAACAGATCCTGGCTTTCTGGGAGCAGGCCAGGGCCAGCACGCTTGGTCGATCCACGGCGATGGTTCCGAGTGGTGCCTGATTGACGCCATCCCTTGAGCCAGTCCCAGGCTTCTTCAGGTGACAAAAAGAACCAAGTCTTTCCCTCCGGCTCCACTCGTAGTTTAGCGGGGAACAGCATAGCGTACTTTATGTCCTTGGCTCGAAGCGTCTTTTTGACTTCAAGAAAACTGCGTCTACGAGCCTGAACCTTCACCATAAAGTCGGGAAAGAGTGTAATCTGGGCGTTTTCCAGTCGTAAGGGTGGTCCTGCTCTTGCCGTTTGGAGGATGACATCCCGGTCTCGGAAGTTAAACACCCGGGCAATTATGGCTCGGGCGCCCGGTTTCGGTCTTCCCCCAGGGACCCTGTGCGCTCGCTCAATGGAGAAATAGTTGGACAGCTGTTTTGGCTGAAGGTGGTTCAGGATTAGATTTTCAACAAAGAGGTCAGTCCCTCCATCCGTTCCGGAACACCTAGGATGCGGAGGTTGTTGCGCCTTGCGCGTCCTTCATAATCGTCCAGGAGCTCCCCCATTTGCACCTGTTGTTTTTGTAGTTGGGTCACCTGTTGCTGGAGGGTGGAGGTGTCATCTATTAGCACCGCGGTTTTGACTTCTATATCTCGCAATTTGTAATCCATTTTGAGGAGGTCCGCTCGCAGTAAGGTGGCTTCTATATTCACCGAGTCTATGCGGGTCTCCAGCGATGAGCGGACTACAGCAATCGCCTCGATCACGTCTTCCAGTGTGGGGTTTCGTGCTGCCGGAGGTGGGGGTCGCAGTTTTAGGCGCAGTCTCAGGGTTCACCTCCTTGGGCTCTCCTTTAGAGCCCCATGAGAGTTTATTAATCTGTCTCTGGTTAGATGGTCTGTTGCTTTTGTTGGAGGACATTTTGGGCGCTGATACGTCCAGTATAATCCAATGGCGTGGGTCTGGAAACAGTCAAACGGGAGTAGATCTTCACCCCCCTGGTCTAGGCAGTCTGTCACCACCCCTGCTTGGTTGACAGCACCAGAGTGAATATCGCTTAGGCGGGGACAGAGGAGGAGGAGCAGAGTGACAGGAATACACAGGGGATCGCAAAAGCGCCACTCATCAATCAGTAAGCCACAGGGCGCATAGGGGAGAGCCCTATGCACACAAGAGTCCAAGTAGGCAGTTCATATGGGGAGGGGTGGGGCGCCCCTAGAATCCAGCCACGTGGTGGGTCTATGTAGTTATGGGGAGGCCCTCATCCGATCAAGCACCTCGTAGCAGAGTGGTTAAGTGGCCCATCAGTATGCCCCAGGGCCAAGTGTGAGGCAGCAAGCGTTCTTTTCCAACCTGTGGCTTCAGGCAGGTATTCTCGTGGCAAAGGAAGCTAGGCCCTCCACGGAGAGTTCCACCCCAACCACCACGTTGTCAGGGGTGCCAGGCGCTCGAGGGCAGTTCATGTAGGCCCGGTGAGCTCGGTCGTAGGAGCCCCCTCTGGTGAAGCAAGGTTAGGCCGTAGCACTCACCAGCTCCTCACAGCCGGGGCGGCCTCACGGAGCAACTTGTTGCGGTGTAATGGTCCCTCCTCACCCCACGAGGGTTAGTGGTGAGCCAGAGCATGCGGTGCTGCAGGCGATAGACCGCAGGGGCAGCCGGCGAAGGTGCGGTTGAGGTGGAGCGGCCCCCGGCGGTAGGCCTGAAACCGGGGACTCGCGTAAATGTCACCCCGGGCACCAGGGGGGTGCGTTATCAGCAGCGATGGTTCGCACCCAGGTGCGCCAGCGGAGTGGAGGCTTCACGCGGCGGCAGGCAGTCGGTTCCGCTAGTTCCGACACAATTGGGTCCACGTCGCGGGGGCTCACCGACCCCAGAATCTGTCCCGGAGTTAGAGCCTGCAGCAGTCGGCAGTCCCGGCCGCCATTTTAGGCCGAAGGAGCAGCCGAGCCCTGGAGATCAATAGTGTACACAGGAGTGTAGAGGCAGCCAGGAAGCAGGTGGCAGCGCCCAGGTGAGCCCGCGATGCGTGCCCCTCAATGGAGGGGGTATCAGTGTCACTGGCTGATAGTTAAAGCCGAAGTTATGGGCGAGGGCCGAGGAGGCGCTTTAGAACGCGGCCATTCCTCTCGGCTGCAAATCACGCCCCCTCTAAACTTGACATTTGATAACACCCTAGACAGATTGGCTCAAAGACAGGGAAAATCCGGAATGCTCTCTAAGGAAGGACAGCAAAGGTTACAAAACGCAGGCTTGCTGAATATTCGGAGGGATGCACATCCCACAGACCGAGAGTATACATTTTACTCACACTCATATAAAGCATATGCCAGAATAGATTACATGCTGGGTACTCATGCTATCGGAGCACAAGTCACGCAGGTGGAGATTCAATCTCGTACTCTGTCTGATCCTTTGGCAGTATCGGTGGATATCTCCTTGCCAACCTCTAATCCCCCCCCTCCCCATAACGCAAGCTTGGCGCCTGAGAGACGCACTCTTACAGTGCCTGAGGTGATCGAACGAATAACTGAAACTATAAGGGATTACCTAACGTGAATGATACCCCCAAAACCTCAATGGCAACCCAATGGGATGCCCTAAAGGCAGTGGTCAGAGGAGAAATTATATCAAAAGCATCCCAGGACAACAAAAGGCTGAGGGAGAAGAGAGACCTCCTGACAGCGCAGGTACAAGAATTAGTGCACATCCACCAACGGACGGGGCCCGAGGGTTTGGTGCTAACTAGAGACCGCATGCGTCCAGTTGGCAGCATTAGATTTAGATAGAGCAGAGTACGCTGCACTGAGGCTACGCCACACTTTCTACACTGGGGGGGACCGGAGTGGGAGACGACTAGCTAATAGACTGCGGATGCAGAGACAGGCTGCAGGAGTATCTGCAATATATGCACCGACCGGGAAGGTACACGAGTCTGATCACCAGATTGCAGAGACATTTTGCCAATATTACAGAGAGCTTTAGAAGGCACAGGCTCTCCCTATAGATGCAGCAGCTCAGTATTTGCAAGGGGTAGCAATGGCAAAACTGACACCAGATCAAGCGGCGAATATTGATTCCCCCATACAATTAGCAGAGGTAATCACTGCTATCTCCAAGCAGAAAACGTTAAAATCCTCTGGGCCAGATGGGTTTACAGCTCTTTCTTATAAATCATTCTGTCATATACTGGCCCCAATCATCACCAGGGTGTTCAGTGCTGTCTGGTCTACATCGCAGATTCCCCAAACTATGCTAGCAGCATCAGTGGTAGTGATTCCCAAGCAAGGTAAGGACAAGAGATATTGTGCCTCTTATAGGCTGATCTCTCTGCTTAATGTAGATCTTAAATTATTTACAAGCGTACTAGCCGCCCGATTATCCCACCTCCTCCCTGGCTTAATAGATCTTAACCACGTGGGATTCATACCCACCCGCCAATGCATTGATAATACTAAAAGATTACTCCATATCACTGATAAAGCGCAGAGGTTCGGGACATGGAGCGTATGCTCCTATCAATTGACGCTTAGAAAGCGTCTGATAGGGTCCATTGGCCCTATATAAAAGCAACCCTGGGACATTTTGGGATCCCTGACAGATTCATCTGATGGGTCTTTAGTGGCTACACCAATCCAACAGCTTCAGTCAGAGTGAATGGATGTGCCTCCTCTCATTTCCCAATACAAAGCGGGACTATGAAGGGTTGTCTCCTGTCCCTTCTCCTTTTGGCCCTATATATGGAGCCTATGGCTCAAAGAGTGCGTGATAATGCAAAAATTACTGGGGTAAGTTTCGGGGGTAACAGGCTTACCCTAAGTTTCTATGCAGAGGACGTTATAGCGTCTCTGGAGGTTCCCAGTGTTTCAGTTCCGGCCTTTTTGACTGAGTTAGAGGAGTTCTCTCAGGATGCAGGGTTTAAAATGAATATTCAGAAAGCCCAGGCTCTCAACCTATCCTTTAAAGAAGCCACTCTAGCAGACCTGCAAGCAACATACCCTATTCAAGAGCGCTCTGTTTGTGCTCTCCCGGCTTTGACATATTCGTGCCGATTCATGTCGGATTTTGATGTGGTTTATTAGGTAATAAACCTAAACTGCGGACCCCCGTCACCCTGGTATCTTAATTGTGCAGTAACTAAACAAAACTAAACGAAAAGAAGCCACGAGTGAAAGTCGGCGAAAGTCGGTGGAAGTCAGCGTTTTTCTCATTACCTGCCCGATGGGATTCGAGAGGGCGTGTTCTTCTGGAATGCGAGTGCCGTGGTGGAGGAGGCTCGGCCGGCTCACCTGGTCTGCAGTAAGAAACTGGTCTCCGCATGCTGTGGGCGTGCTCCTCCACTGAGAAGCGATCTCTTGTGGAGCTTGGCCGCCCTGGAGCTTAGACGAGGGTGCCGAGTTTGTGGTTTGCTTCCCGGTCGCCGGGGGATCATTGCAGCTACAGAGGTGGAGGCGCCTGAATTATTTGATGAGAAGACGTTAAAGGTAGGGGAGGCATCGTTGCTCCAGGAGCAAAGGGAAGCTGAAGGCAGTAATAACAGTGGTGATGCCGGTAAGAAAACAGCTTATGACTCGAAAAGTGACCAGAGCAAAAACAAGGTCAGCAAGGTCAGTAAGGAAGGGCTAATTAAAAGTAAAAGTAAAAGCAAAAATAAAATAACTTGGCCACAGGATGATATTGCTCCCTTGGGTGTGATCTCGAGTTTGCCTACAGTGAGCTATGTCGCTGGGTTAGGTTGTGATGGTGACCGGCAACAAAAATAGTGGAACCTGAGAGAAACAACAGTTTTACTATAGATCATTTTTCTAGTGACAAAAAAAAGCCCTCCTCTTATCTAACCGGGCAGGTCAAAGCAAAACGTGCGTACACGCGCAAATCTGCCAAAGGCTTAAAAGCGTCCAAGAGTCAAAACACTACCTCAGTATCTAGAATAACTCCTTCATTAAGGTCTTACTTTAAAGTAGTACCACAAGTAGTACTACTGGCGGACAGGTCAGAAAAGATACCAGAAGGGAAGATTGAATTTAAGGGTCTGATAAGTTCTGAGGATTTGCTTGATAAAACTGACTCTCCAGTAGAGATGGCGACGGGGGGCTCTGATATGTCCACGAACCCTGGAGCAGGGGTAGAAGATGGCAGTGATATAGAGAGAGGGATAGGTGATCCAATTGCTGGTTCATCAAGACAATTGCCACCTCTGGCTATGGTTTTGGCGCCCCCATTGGCTCCTCCTTTTGCGCTAGCTTCTTTAGCCGGTTTAAGTCTACAGTTGCAGCTACTAATGCAGAACTAATCACCACTTTGCAGGCTTCTTTTCAGGAGATGTTTACCTCTCTATCTATGGATATTAAGAAGGGATTTGAAACCTCAGCAGCTAATCAAGCAGACATTAGGTGTTTTTGCGAAAGTCTAGATAAAAAATTAAGCGACCTAACAATTAGAACAGAGACACTGGAGGACAGAGTGAAAGGCCTATCTCTACATTTAGACGAAGCTAAGTCCAATATCGTCACTCTTAGAAAAGAAGATCAAATTCTTGGAGACGTTTGAGAATAATGCTCGCAGGAATAACCTTCGTCTATTGAATATTCCAGAGGATAAAGAAGGCTCAGACATCAAACAGTATGTTATCTCGCTATTGAAGGAGGCGCTAAGACTTGATCAATCCGAAGAAGAGTTAGCATTAGATATCCAGCGCATACATAGAGAGCCTTTTAGGAAAAATCCTCAAAGAACCAAACCCAGAAAAATTCGGGTAAATTTTCTTACGTACTCCCTTAAAGAAACTATCCTTAACCTGGCCTTAAAACAAAAAACTGTCTCGGCAAAAGGGTTCAACTTTCAAGTAAGATCTGACCTATCTAGAACCACACTAGACAAACAATGGGAGTTTGGAAAAAGGCTGGAGGCTTTTAGAAGCTATGGTGCAACTGCCCAATTGATTTTCCCTGCTGCACTGAGAGTAATGAATAATCATACTATGCACAATATAAGATCAGTGCAAGCAGCGGATGAGCTTCTGCTCACTATAGGTAGAGAAAAAGGAGAAAGGGCAGCAGGTAATTAGAGAAATCTCAATTAGATAAGGAAGAAAGAAGAAAAAAAAATGTTTATACACATATAAATAAACATATAATATAAAGCTAACATAAGGAGAATCTGGAGAAAAAAAAATGGTCGAGGTTAGTTATCAAAACCTATAACAAAAGTGGTGCGTTACACATATAAATATTACGAATGGGCTTAGGTAAAGAGCACATAGGTTAGTTTTAATTTATTTATGTTCACGCTCACATTCTTTAGGGGTGACTACTTTATCTATCCTATTTCTATTGTTTTTTCCGACCATAACTAGATAGGGAGTTCACAACAGAGTGCTATCTTCTGGTTTATCCAGATAGATAAAACAAGGGTTTCCCAGGGGGTAAGGGAGGCTAGACAGGTGCACTGGTTAGGGGGGGGGGTTGCAGGGGGGAAAAATGAAAAAAAGTCCTCTTTTTCCCGGTAGTTTGGCTTTTTGTGTAATATGGTCACTGTTAAGATTTGTCTCAGTTATAACTTTCTTACAAATGGGCATTTGGACTACAGAGCCTTTTTTTGGGGGGGGGGGGGCAGTAAGAGTGAAGAACTGGAATCATTATATTAATGAGCAATTATGAGTAAACTATCTATTCTCTCCTGGAATACCAATGGTTTACGAACATGTCCCAGGAAAAATAACATCATGCAATATCTTCGAGATTCAACCGCACAGATCATGGTACTTCAGGAGAAACATTTGACCGATCCAGGAATACAGACATTGGTTAAGAGGAATAGATGGATTGATGCCTGCATAACGACGACACAAACAACACACACTAGAGGTGTAGCAATCCTATTTAGGAAATCCATAAAAGCAAGACTGCTCTCGAACGTCGTAGATCCAGGAGGACGATGGGCAATAGTGTCAGCCATAATATATGGTGCTCCAATACCTGTAGCAGGATACTATGGTCCTAATCAGGATGACCCATCAGCATTGAAAGTTCTTTTTTCACATCTATATTTGTACCTTGATCCAGTTATCCAAGCAGGTGACTTCAATATAGTTCTAGATCCTGTAATAGATAAATCTCCATCCAACAGAGCCAAAGTGTTGTCCAAAACTAGGGCATACTTGCAAGATAATATGAAGCAGCTAGGATATAACGATATTTGGAGAACAATGCATGGTTTACAAAGAGGAGTCACTTTTCGGAAGTATAGGTTTCATCACCAATCTCGTATTGATTTTATCCTGATCAGTCAGTCTTTAGTGCACCAGGTTAAATCAGTATCGCATTTACCATTTCATCTTTCAGATCATGCGGCAATTTTTTTAGACCTGGAAGGATTCCCAAAAAGGCGATCAAGTAATTGGTTTGACCGTTCACTATTGTCATCATCTAATAACATTGAAGCTCTTAAGATCGAGGTCCAGTTTTTTCTGGATGATAATATGGGATCAGCCTCTCCAGGCGTCATATGGGATGCACTTAAGGCGTTCTTAAGGGGTCAGATAAAGAACAAGATATCATATAAGACTAAAATCTATTGAGAAGCAGTGACCTCATTGGAATCAGAGTTAGCTAATCTTCAAGCAGACATAACTAGATACTCCGATGCCAGCTCTCCTATGGTACAGGAAAAGCAGAATAAGATGACTATCTTGAAAGGAGAATTAAGCTCGATATTAAACACTAGGGTCCAAGAGAGATGGGAAGCTAGCAAACTGGCACACTTTAAGTATGGCGAAGGTGCCAGTAAATTGCTCGTATGTAAAACAAAGACCGAGTTAGTCCGTAATAACATTAACTCTATTATGACTGACAGCATTACAGTTTCTACTGATGTGGGTATTAGGAGAACGCTCCATGACTTTTTAGTAACATCTATTGTGAAGATATTCAGGTAGAGTCAAAGCAGGTGGAAGACTGGCTGGCGGAAGTTTTTCTCCCCGCTCTGACAGTAGAACAAAGTAATAAACTTGACGCTCAGATTTCACAAGAGGAAGTCAAGAAAGTTGTAGCCAATAGTAAAAAGGGTAGAGCATCAGGCCCCAATGGATTGCCATCTGAAATCTATAAATCTTTATCTCCAATTATTATTCCTTTTTTGACTGAGCTCTTCAATAAAATCCTTCTTGAAGGGATGCCCCCACCTAAATCGTGGGATAATGCATCAATTACATTGATCTTAAAACCAGGCAAATCAGTGCTAAACTGTGGGTCTTATAGACCAATTTCCATCCTAGATACAGACTATAAAATCTTTACGTCTGTACTTGCGAATAGGTTGGGGGCAGTTGCAACAAACATCTTACATACAGATCAAAAGTGATTTGTAAAGGGGCATCAGTTACATGAACTGACATATGACCTTATAGGTGCTATTGATATGGCGATGGTGACACCACTTCCTCTAGCTGTATTGACCCTGGATGCCACCAAGGCATTTGATAGAGTTAATTGGGTCTACTTATCAGAGGTACTGGAAAAATGTAATTTAGGTAACAAATTTAGACGTACTATCAAACTCTTGTATAAGAATCCATCAGCATCTTTACTTGTTAATGGTGAACTATCGGACCGTTTTAATATTACTCGGGGAACCCGACAAGGATGCCCCCTGTCCCCCTCCTATTCGATCTTTATGTAGAGCCTTTTGCTCAAAAAATTCGAGACAATTGTAATATCAAGTCTTTTGTGTTTGAGGGTTGGGAGAGACCTTCTTATTTTCACATCAGAGTTAAGATCAGCATTTCCAACACTAATTACGTTGGCTAAAGAGTTTGGAGCAGTATGGGGCTATGAGGTTAATGCAGCCAAGACAGACATGATGGTCTGGAATGACCCTGAGCCCGTTGTGGGAGTCCAGATAAGTTCAGTTCTTCGATACCTGGGTTTGAACATATATAAAAACATAGATGAGATAGCTCCAGCAAACTTTTTGCTTATCTCTAAAGAATGTCGTAGGCAAATGAGATCATGGTCCACACTGCCGCTATCTCTGTTGGGTAGATCTAACCTAGTAAAAATGATGATCTTACCGAAGATCACATTTTTATTTAATACTATTCCTCTTTTTTTTATTCTAAAATGATAGCCAAACTCCAAAGTGATATACGTTCTTTTATTTGGAATAACCATAACCCAAGAATCTCCTGGAAGAAGATCAGGCGTCGTAGAGAGAAGGGAGGTTTGGCTGCTCCGGATTTACAACTATACGGGTGGGCTTTTCAAATGTCCCATATCAGGATGCTGTTAAAATCCCCTATAAACCTAGCGGGTGGACACATGTTTGCTGCACTACTTAGAGGAGAAAAAGTGGCAGATCATGAATTTTTGTTTACATTTGGGGACCCCAATTTTTTTAAGAAAATAAAACTAAAGGTGCTTAGAGATGCAGGTAGAACATGGACTAAACTTAGGTGTACCATTAAAATAGACTACTATTCTGCTAAAGCCCTATTATGGAATTCCCCTGGCTCTCCGAGCTGGCTTTTGGATAGCCTTGCAACACCACTACGCGAGGCAGGCATGGCAATTTGGGGGGACATCTTTGTTGAAGGAAGTCTACTACCATATTTTTTTTTTAATTCAATTTTTATTGCAGAATCAGACATGTACATCATGTGTGCAATCTTGCCCGTCTCCACTTATCACCCACCCCCTATAGTTACTTCAACATCACACGGCCATTCAGCCCACATCCCGGAGGCAGGGCGGCGAGAATTAAGGATCCGGGAGTAAGCCAGGTGATAAGACAATAACGTTAACAGTAATTCGACATCAGTTTATGCGGGCTTGTTGAATGGATCTGCTTTTTTGAACCTACCCCAACCAACAACTGCCCCCCCCCCCCCGGTTAGCATTGAGGAATAATGAACAAGGCCAGCGCCCTCACTCTACCCAAGGCAACTGGACCAAATAGACCCATCCACCTGCCGCAATCTAATGTCCACTCACACAATAAGCATCCTCATGCCTCCCTCGGGGCCCCCCCAACCTCCCACCCACCACCCACTCCCTGAATTATCACTGGTGTGAGCCAACTGCAGGACTGTAATCTGCCATTCAGGAGCTGAGGGAACAACACTCACGCAACCGTGCGCCACCCGGGAACCCACTATCGGCCTCATTCTGCTTGGTCCTCGTCCTGTGACAGGTACTCAATCAGCGCTTGCACTAAACTCTCCTACGCCCGTGCCACTTCCAATCCTCTCTCATCAGCAGTGCGCGTTGCCTGTCTAAGCCGGATCATACTTTCACTCCTGGCCCACTTACTCAATTCCATCGCCCAGCGCCTACTAAGGAAGTCTACTACCATGGGAGGTTTTAAGTTTAAAAGTGGGGCCCAGGTTGTCTAGGTTTAAATATCTTCAAATGCAAGGTTGGGCAAATGCAAGGTCCTTTGTTAAAGGTAGATTTCAGTTAGGAGGTGATAGCACATTGGTGTCACTACTAACGGATAGACTCCCATTTCAGAAAGAAGTCTCATTATGGTATAACTTATTATTAGATGATGCAGAGGGTGAGTTCTTATTACCAGATCAGCTATGGTCTACACATATGACGGATATTAGTACTGAGAATATGTGGCAAGAATCTTTTAAAATCATGTGGAACATAATAAAACCATCTTGGCTACGCCGAAACCATTTGTTCACATTACATAGGGCCTACTATTCTCCTCAACGCCTGTCAAAGTTTACAGACAATATGCAGGTTCTATGCCCCAAATGTGGTTTGGCAGAGGCCTCGGACTTGCATATGTTCTTGGAGTGCCCACTGCTAATACCATTCTGGAACTCTGTTTTGACTTCAATATCCACCTCTTTGGGATCCCCATTAACTTTATCTCCTGCTCTTGTTATTTTTGGTATTTCTCCAGAGTTCCATGGTCCAGCAAAAAATCTAATTTTCTTCTGTATTTTGTTGGCAAGGATGGAAATATGTAAGAAATGGAAAGATCCAACACCTCCAATCTTGCTGGATTGGCAAAGGTCAGTTCTACAAACATCAAAGATGGACCTTTCAAGATTAGGAAACCAAAACAAGAGAAACTTCTGGAGCTTGCTAAAATGGTAAAGAGCTTTGGTTGATCTTGTTTTTTTTAATTTTTTTTTTTTTCCCCAAGGTCCGATGATTATGCTGCTTGGCATCCTCTTCTTTTTCCGTTTGACTATACCCAATATATTCCAACACGATGGGTATATGAACGCAGCATGTGTCCCATATGGTTATTTCAAGGTGGCTTTGTTGGACTACGATATTACTTACTGTGGGGCTAGCAGAGTTGCTCTCTCCTCTGAGCTCCTTCCAGTTTATCTGAGACAGTAAGCTCGTTTCCACATGCTACTAGTTGATCACCAAGGGCGAAAATGAGGACATAAAAAATAAAAAAAATAAAAAAAACATACCCTATTCAATGGGCACCAGACGTAATCCCCTATCTAGGGCTATAATTGGCCACATCCCCGCTACAATCTGTTTCACTAAACTACAAAGCTTATAAAAATATGGGATCACTGACTAAATATCGAGGGACAAAATATAGACTACCCAAAATATAGATTCCAAAATATCGACAGACAAAATATCGAATTCCTATCTACAAACAGGTAAGTACCAAAATATCGACCCCAAAATATTGCTTATATATATATACATTATGAAAATATTGAATTTCTTAAAATTAATGTAAAATTAAAAAAATATTAAAAATAAATAGCTAAAATATATTTAAAAATACTTAAATTACCTTAATATAATTAAATAACTAATTTAACTTATAAAAAAAATACAATCATATCTGTTAAAACATTACCTACTGGCGGTAGCCAGTAGGTATATATAGTTAGGACCTAGTTTCCATAGGAAATCATCAACATTCTATTGGGAATAACTTTGGCGCTGGTTGATGAATCTTCGCAAATTTCTCAAAGAAGATGGCTCGCTCCACTCCTCTCCTTCCCTGAAAGTTTGGGGGGGATTAGTCAAGTGGGGGCTGAGAAAAAAGGGGGGTCCCAAAACGTGTTTTCCCCATGTTAATTTCCATAGGACCTTTAGACTCGGCTACAGCTTGAACCACTGAAGGGAATTACACCAAACTTGTCAAAATGGTAGTGTCTGGTACGCAGATCACGCTTTTGGTTAAATAGTGTAAATCCCTCCAGTAGTTCCTGAGAAAATTAGAAGAGAATCAAATTATATATCTGGGCGGCGCCTAACCACATATCTCTGATCGTGAGATCTGATTGGCTGTCAGCATCTCATCGTGAGATCTGATTGGCTGTCAGCAGTTCATCGAAGAAGTGTTGGCACCCCGCGATTTTTCGGTAACATTTTTTTTGGGGGGGGGGGGCTTCTGTCTTTTATTTTATAATGTTTTTATTTTAATTTCGAGGGTGCCCACCCCTCGTTTTACCCCCGAGATCACCGCCGCGGCCCGAGCCACCTCAAGATGGCCGCCGCCTGGTTGTGGGCAGGGCTGGGAGGACGTGGTTTCCGCTTCCCCCTGCCTGGGGGAAGCCTTCAATGTGCCCGTCCGGTCTCCCGTGCCGAGGGGGAGACCGGGTGATGTTGCCGGCTGGTGTGGGGCCTTTGTATGTTTTACATGCAAGTAATATAAAGAGATGCTTCGCCAAGGTACGCACACGTCTGAGGGGGAGTGTGGGAATAACGTTTTGTTCCCAGTTAGGCCTCCTTAACAACGTGGTGACAGCCTAGATAATGCGGTGCCAGCTTCACTGAAGTGAGCCGTGTCACAGAGACCCGCGCATTTCCGCGGGCACCGCTTGTGATGTAGTACCAGAAATATGCCTGGCCTCCCTTTGAATGTGTTTGAGGTGTAGTGTAGTTCCTATTTTCCCAATAGGCCCTGCGCATTGGAATAACATAAACAGTAGTATCGACGTAGAAGTGCGGATCTTCTAGGCCTCTACTGACTATGCTAAACTTAATTGGGTTTGTTACCAACTAGCTCAGAGGTCACTGGAAACTTTCTTGACTGAAATAGGAAGTGATCAGCTTCCCTGGTACAGACAAGAAGGGATTCAGTTTTCCAACAACCGTGCAACATGACAACTTGGCTCCTCAGATCAAGAGTCAATCTCTAGGGTCGTGTGAAACAATAGACCGTTATTTTACTCAGTCAGGTTGGTGCAGATTACTTTCACAATATGTAGAGAATAGAGAGACGGGCGTTTGTCAATAAAGGGTAACATTTATTGAACAGTCTTTCTTCTCGTACAAGAGAAACGAATTGCCACAATTGCAAGACATTTGTATTATAAAAAGTACGTACAGTAAGATGAGTATTGCGAAATAATACTGTAAAAGCATTGATATGGTTTCTTAGCCATACAATGATTTAAAAGGAATAAAACATATATACCTTCATATATACATTCGGCTAAAATACTCAACTGATGCTTCTAACTACGCCTACCCCAGTGTACCTGACCTAAGCCTAATACTTGGGAGGGGAGTAAGTAAGTAGCTTTAGTTTAAGTTGGTTTTGCCAAGGTTTGCTTCAAGAATTCTCTCTAAGGGTTTAGTCAACACCATACCTCTGGAATAGAATGATGGAGGTCTGGTATCTCCCTCAGAACTCGATATCCCAGGCACCGCAAGGGTAGACTAGAAACGCCGGAGCTGGATTTCTCTGCAGGAGAAAGACAGCGTCTCTTCTCAGCGCGTCGAGGAGGAGGAGGAGGAGGGGCAGCGTCCGCGGGCAGCTTGCATCTGCTGGGCTCTTGCAGGGGGACGGCTGTTCAGCTCCTAAGTTCACCACACCATCGTTCGCTAGTTAGCAGCGATAGCAGTAGCGATAGCAGCTATGATATCATCAGCATAACAGCAGCTTCAGGCGACGGGCAACAGAACATTGCTTAAGGCAACGTTGGTAGTATTTATACCTGAAAGGTGCCTTGGTTGACGTAAGTTTGCTGGACATAAGACGTCAATAAAGATGTCACTAGGAAGTGATCGTCTATCAGTGCTCATTAGAGTTCTATTACTAATCAAAACACAGCAAGCGGGGATTTCCAGGTTTGCTGAGTTTTTATCTTGTTGAAGAACTCGGAGTATTAATCTAGGAATCTCAGATAGTGACTTCTGCTTTGTCATTGCACTAATTGGTTGCAAAGGAAGTGGCAGAGAAAGCTATTCTGAAATGTGGCTCTGTTCGTGTGAGGCCAGAGATGAGTTTCTGAATATTGCATTTGATCGGTTATGCCAATATAGGGAATAAATGGATTTATAGCCGAATAGGGGCATAAGGTCACAGTATCGATCAGGGTCCTAGATTAGAACGCAACACCCACTCCACGAATTCATGTCCATCAAATTACTAAAACTAGAGCAATAAGATGCATGTGTAACATTGCCCACCCCAAAATACATATATGCATTTGAAATAGGCGTATTTGTAATACGTGAAAATTTTGGTACTGTACGTTTTTGAAGCATAGAAATCATTCAAAAATTATAGCATATGAAATCATTGAATGATTATGCAAAAGAATTACACATGAAATATCTCTGAAACAGAAAAAGGGCAAGATAATTCATCACATATAAATGCATTGCAATAAAATGTGCTAGAGGCTGGTGCAAAGTTGCTATGTCTCTAGATGTGTTTAGAAATAGAAGTTGAAGCTTCTGTTCTCTAAGAATAGTTTTTACTTTAAGCAAAGAATTTTTCGTGCCAGAAAAAGGGTGAATATTAAAAAAGTGTTCAATTCAAAAGAATTAATGCTTGAACGGGGAAATTAGAGTTCCAACGCTTTTAGCAGTTTTTGTTGTTCAAAACTGAAGGCCGAATTCAGAGTTCATGGGAACGCCGTGTGTCGGAATGCTTCTCTAAAGTTATTGTTTCTGTTCGGGTAAGAACATCATATCAGACAGGCTCTCAAAGAATTGGTCTACAAAATTAGGTGACAGTGCGACCAAATTCGATATTGCTGTAACTTGGCAGGTGTGAGAATGATTGCTGTCATCAAAGTCGGGATCAGCAATGCTCACAGAAGGTCGTACCTGGGTGATGTTGCTTTTGTCACTCGCTCCACTGTTACCACCTAGTCGTAGCACAGGAGTCTCAACGAATGCCGTCATCAGGATTGGTAGCCGCTGGGGACAACACAATGCGTGAGCCGTTATCGGACTGAGCAAAGTATCGACGTCCATTGGTACTGCTGATGGAAGTGAAAGACAGATGTCCAACATGCACTCATCTCCGCATAGCATACATCGAAGTACCGGTAAGATACAGTTCTGCCATATAGGTCTGAATGAAAGGAACCAGGTCATGTTTAGATCGCTCAGCCTGGCCAATCCAAGGACTCTAGTTATTCTGTCCCGGTAGCGCATTGCTAGGACTGTCTCTTCCATTCCCATGGGAGCTATGTCTGAGCTGTGGCTTGCCATAACGAAGCAGGAGGGTCAAAAATAAAATCCCTGCTACAAGTCCCAAAAATAAGGGTATGCCGCCAAAAACAGAGTGGACAAAATTAAGGACGATTCCCAAAATTGCTTGAAACGGTGTTAGCAGTCCCGTAAAAATCGTCTTAAATATGCCTGGGATGCCTGTGGCACTAGACATGTTGAGGAGTTGGCTAAGCATTTCTACGAAATGCACGGGGCAATTTGTTGATAAAAGGTCATGAACCTCCGTAGCTGTCCTTGCAACTAGAAGATCATACGTCTCTTTTGATGACGTTATGGGCACTGTTGTCTGCAAAAGCACAGACTTCATTTTGCTTAAAGTATCCATTCGTATAGAATAGAGATTCAGACGAGGCCAGATGGGAGTCTCTGTGCCTGCAAGCCCGCTCGGAAACAATGCCTGCATACAGCATTTGACCATGGATGTTACACTTACTAGATAACTTTTCCCTGGCACTAGGCCACAACATCTGTGATCCGTTCTAAGAATGTAACTCCCGTTAGCAAGTTGCATAAAGAAGGGCTCTATCTGAGTTGCAGGTGTGACTAGCTGGTGGCATGAAAGGTTGTTAGAATTACCTTCACAGGCTCCGTGTAAATTAATACCCTGGCACAAAAGTATACCGCTTAGTGAATGTTTACAATTTTCACCACTAAGGAATACATTTTTGTCGCTGTCACTGTAGCATGAATGTGTGTATGGTAATTTCCATGCTGATTTAACATATCCTTTACCCAATCGTTCATACTGGCCAGTATGTATGTATTCAAGGCACTTTTTAAATCGGAAAGTTGTTATCGGAATAGTGATAATTCCGTGTATTATCCATTCGATGACAGGACTTTCTGACATTGTCAATGGTAATCTCTCAAGTTTTTCGATGCTCAGGATTGTATAGTCTGCTCCTTTTTGTGCCAAGCTGATTTGTTTATCAGTAAGGTTAAAAATGGAAAACAATGACGTTGTGTTGATTAAACGCCAAGGCACATAGCCTGAACGAAGATTTTGCAGCGTCCAGCCTAATTGTACAATAGAACGTAATTGTGACTGGCCATGCTGTAACATTAGCAAGTCTCTGTCTATTATATCAAAGGCAGAAGATACAATATTGTCCAACGAATATATTCTGGAGGACAGAGTCATTAACCCATTGTCCACTACAGAAAGTGATTTTTCCAAATTAATACGATCAATTTCTCGTATTTTCTCTGCTGTTTCAATTTGTGTGACTTTCCAAGCCTCGCTGTACGCAGCATAGATACTGGTCGCTATGAAACACTTTTGACGCTGTTTGCGTGGTCCAAGAATGAAATCGTGCAAATCAGCACCATCTTTTAGTAAAGACAAGTGTTGCTTAATTTCAGCCAGTGTGGATGTTCCTAGCCATTCGAGGCAGAGTTTCCCTACACTGCATGTTGTTACTATCCCTGGATGTAGTCTCTGGGAGTATCTAGGGTCTTGTCTGATCATTTTTAACCCCTGTGTTTTATTCAGGAATCTATCTTGACAGTTGTTTGTGTCAGTAGGCCAGATTAACCACTTTTTCCAATCAGGATGTGTTCTGTTAAAATGTAAAATTTTTGTTACGTCTATCTCAATATCTGTTGTTGCATTCTCAGGTATTGGCTTTGGAATAGACGGTTTGTTTAGGTCTTTGATCTTAGCTAGGCCAAGACAGGATGTTTGGTGTATTGTGTCATTTAAAAACATCATTTGTTCAGGTATCATGCAGGTTCTGAATAGTGCTTCAAGGCCTTGTACCTGCCAATCTTTTGTACCCCAAATGGTTTTTGTTTCAATGTTATTTTTCCAATAATCAAAACCAAATGTCATCATTTTGTCATAAAATGCTTCTGAATATATCAATTTAGAATTTGTTAGCATTGTTTTCCTTCCTGTTTTATCTAACAGTTTGTAATAAAACGTTTCTGCATCACTGGTGTTAAACCCCGAGAAGTACTTGAATTTCTCAAAGAATGTTTTAGAACTGCTTTTAGGTGGTGTAGCACAATGTTCCCATTGATTATACTTAAAAACATTTCTAGGCTGTGCAGATTTATGCAAATAGTGATCGCCATAATGTGTATAACAGAATAACTGTTCATAACTAGACAAACCTTGTAAATAATCATGTTCTGTGAATCTAGCTGACATTACTAAATCAGACATCATGTCATTAATACTGTTAAAGTCCCAATCATCAGAGAATGTACTAGGTTTTACAAAGTCACTTAAGGAAACCTTCAGTTGATGAGGATACTTCAGCATTTCGACCGGACCATAGATCTCATAGTCAGTTTTCTCCCATACTACCCCACCGGGTATTGGAATGGCTGTGACATTTACTGTTGACAGTTCTCTTTTCTTCACGTGGGATGATCTGTGTGGTTTGAGGACTAAGTTGATGTTCTGACTTGCTGTGTCCATTGTACTATATTTTCCCTCAATGAATTTTCCCAAACAAAGTACCATGATGAGCCAAAGCAGGAGGAAAAATACACCTAGACCGAACCAGAACTCTAACCAAGGGGAAATAGGTAGATTTCCTTCAGTTGATGAAAGAGTTCCGTTGCTTTTTCTTTAAAATACTTTTTTGTTTCTGGCATCACTTCTGGGTCGTTTTGATCTTCAGAGAAGTTGTCGAAGTTGATGAAATAACCAGAGGCAGTTCTGTCAATTGTTGGGATTGGATTTTCAATCTGTCTCTCGGTAGCATTTTCTGATGCCACATTATTGTAGACTGGTGTTTCTTGACAAACTGTTTCAATCTGTGTCTCAAGAGGCACAAGTTCCATGGCATTATTGCATAGTCCTTCTCTGTGCACTGCAGGCTGATCGAATGTGATTAGTCTTTCAGTTTGAACCTCTTGGATTGTTGCAAGTTTGGGTATTCTGTTGTTTCTTGGGAGTCCACTGGGCCTACTGTTGATTATAGGCCACATGGTTGTGGTTTTACCAGGTCGATGGACACGACTCTGTTCTCCTTTTTACCAGCAAGGGGCGGTAGTACTACTGATCTTGTTCCGGTGACTGCCAAGACAGGTACTGCTTTTCTGTAAGAAGGCCCAAATTCCTTCTTCACCGCGATTTTTTCTCTGACTAGATCCCCAATCTTTGGAATCCAGACAGGCCTTGCTGGGGCTGTTGCTTGTGGTGCCTCGTCAGTGGTATCTGGCTGTTGCTTTAACTTTATGTTGCTTAAGGATTTTCTTGTTTCATTCAGTTCCTGTAAAACAGCCAAACGATCTTTGATGTCAAAGTCTGTTTTCTTTTCTTGTACCACTGACACCTGACTATCTAAGTCCTGAATTCTCATTCTAATTCCGAACAATAGTTCGTATGGGCTGAAACCTTTTAGAGATTTTCTTGGCAAATTGTTAAGACTGGTCTGGACACTTATTAAATGTTTGACCCACCCAGCGCCTGAACCTAATACCTTCGCTGTTATAGATCACTTTATGTCCCGGTTTTTTCTTTCTACCACACTATTCCCTTCGGGGTGCGACGGACAAGAATACCGCAACCCAATTCCCATGCTGGCCATGGCCTCCTTATAAGCTCGAGAGCTGAAAGCAGGACCCTGGTCAGAATGGAACGTGGTAATTGCGTATGTGCCGATAAAGACTCGCAGATCTTTTATAACCGCTCTAGCATCAGCCGAGCGCTGGAGGCCTCATTTTTTAAATGTGTTTAGCCTTAACTGATTAATAGGACGCAGGATGGGGTGTAGGCAGCGTTACGCTGTTTCTGATTGGTAGCCGGTAGCATGGTTCACCACTGCAATCCCTTTTGCAGTTTTCACAGTTGTTTGCAAACTCATGAATGCCTTCACTCATTTCCGGCCACCAGTATACTAATCGTAATTCAGTCAGAGAGTCCCTGATTGTTTGGTGTCCCAGACCCAATCCCATGTGTGCGTCTGCTATTAATAATATTCTCCTGTTCATGTTTGGAATTACCCTATCCCCCACTCCAGGGATCCGAGCAAAAGGAACGGAGTTTGCATCGATTACGTATGCATAATTGAGTGGATAGTTCACGGGCAGTGCTGCACAGTCGCCTTTTACGGTCGTTTTTACTGCCAGCATAGTTTCCCCGTCTATGTATTTTTCTGTACGTTTTTTGTGGCTACGGAAGCCGGGTTAGTTGCTTCCGCTGTGGCTGTATTAGCCAATGAATTCCCTGCAACGTGAACGCCATCACGTTGAAGACTTTGTGCGTGAATCACGGGAGTCTTTTGTAGTTCTTTGTGTAAAAGAGCTACCTGTTTCAAGAGCAATTTATGCTTTATTGTGGCACCTGTGTCATCTTTGTAGTCGTTTTCAATCCATCTCTGCATTTTATTATTGTAGGAGTTGACGCAAAAATGAGAATCGCACACGATAAGTGTCGGGAATTCACGTTCTGCATTTTCGAGCGCCATCTTCAAACATCTGATTTCAGCTCTTCGAGCCGAACAGTTTCTCAATGATTCAGTTTTTGTTACTTTCGGTCTTAATTTACCGCACAGCCAACGACCTTTAACAATCGCACAGGCTGCATCATAGGATTTGCTCTCTACGTTGAAATGCTGTACAAATCTATCTGTATAGATTATACAGGCGTATTGTGGGAGAGGCAGAAGTTCGATTGGCAGAGGATATTCTTCTTCATATTCTAAATCATTCAGTTCTTCGAATTGCGGGCCGAAATAGTATTTCACATCTTCCGCTCCTAGAGAATCTATACACTGTATCCATTTCAGATCCAGTGACACTGTAGGCAGGTTTACTGGGCTGAATAGCGCCTCGAAGGCGGATTCCGCTGTGAGGATATTAATCCGTTTGCCGTGTGCTAGTTCTCTTTCATTTGCTAATGTGATTTGCACTGCTTTCACAGTTCTTTCTGTGTCACTGAATGTTTTTTCTATTTGTGTGTACAAGTGAGATTTAATTGAAATTGATTCCTTTTCTCCCTCATTAGAGGTCAGGTACGTGAATCCGCATCCTCCTGGGATGACTCGGATTACAAGATCGCTTGTGTTGTCACATGTATCTAATTTTGTTTTTGCTAACATGTCTGTTTGCAGTGATCTCAAAATTTCTGTGTGTTTTTGAGTCCAATTGATTTGTTTAAAATCAGGTTTAATTAATTCGTAGAGAGGTTTAACCCTCTCTGCGTAATTTAGAATGTATGTTCTTCCGAAATTCAGAAAACCTAGTATGGATTGTAAATTCTTCAGCGTTTCTGGAGCTTGGAGTACAGCGCACTTCTCTAAGAAGTTGTCCGCTATGCTTTTTCCTTCACTTGATAATTCGTATCCTAAGAATAGTACTGTCAGATGGGCAATTCGAGACTTTTTAAAGTTGAATTTGTATGCCTCTGCTGCGAACCCAAGTATAATGGTGTTTACTGTTTTCAAGTGAGTATCCAAGTCGTCGTCTGTGAGATAAATATCATCTACGTAGGATAATGCCTCATCATCATATATTTGTAGTAACTCTGTTACCCTAGCTGAGAATAGTCCTGGGCTGTTCTTGAACCCCTGTGGGAGTCGAAAGAATTTTTTCTGCGACCCAAATGCTGAGAAAGCGGTCAAATATCTGCTTTCTGGTGCAATGTTTTGACAAAAGAAACCATTAGATATGTCTAATGTCGTTTTATATTTTTTCCTAACTATGTTATTCATTAGGGCTGCACTATGCGAGTTTTGTACTGCAAATGTTTTACAACATGCATTAAGGTGTCTGTATTCCAAAACTAGACGATATGAATTGTCTGGCTTGGAGACAGGAAACAAAGGATTGTTCATTTGAGAGGTGCATGTTTCAATCACCCCCTGGTATTCAAGTTGATCTAAGATCTCCCTGACTTGTTTTTTAGCTTCTTGCTTAATGGGATACTGCTGTTGGGCAGTTGGTTCTCTTTTTAACTGGATTTTGTGAGGAGGAGAGTCCTCATCCCATCCTACATGATTTTTATATAATGCCGGTGCCTGGGCTACTGCCCATTTCCTTGCATATGTATATTTTTTATGAATCGGAATGTGATTCGAGAAGGCAGGCATAATTACTTCTTCGCCACGAGGGCACTCCCTGACAAACTCTGGGGGCCAATCTTTTTCAGTTAACAGAATATCGTAGCCTTTTGAGAGTTTATCCCAAAATAGACCTCTTATTTTCCTAGTCTTATCACCCTCTATACGCAATGTTATTTCGTATATTTTATGGGGCTCGCTAAGTCTGGTGTCGGCAGTTTCAACCTGAATGTATTCATTCGTGTCCACTGTCTCCAGATGACTCATCAGGATCTTGCGGGCTATACTGATTTCTGCTGCACTGTCCAACATTGTCAATGCCCACTCCCCGTTTTTCAACTGTGTCCTCAGTATTCTCGACATGGTTGATTACTCTAATACTGGCTACCTTCTTTTTTGGAAATTGAGATTTTTTACTCTGAGCAAGTTCCTTGTCTTTGGACTTGGTGTGCTCTCCTGGGTCTGACCGTCCTCTTCTTTCCGATTTCTGTGGAAAAGATCGAGAGGGGCGTGTATCAATACTTTGATATCTATCAAGTTTTTTCAAATTATCCCTATTTCTAAGGTTATATCTTTTCTCAGAGGGCTCCCTCTGGGGATACTGGTGTTCTCGAGTCGGAGTTCTTTCCCTCCGTCGACGAGACCTTCCTCTGGACTGGAAAACTTTTTCCTTGGGAGTGGATTGTTTATTTCCATCCCCGCTCTTTTTAGGAGTATTTGAATTATTTTTAATAAATAATTTTTCAGGATTTTCGAGCAGTTGGGGCTTTACTGGTTTCCCACCCAAGCTGTCTCTACCTAATTCTTCATAGCATTTCTCTATGATTCTGGCAAGCTCAACTGGCTGCTCTGTTATATCTGTTTCCTTCAACTTCTGGCGGATCGCCACAGATGCTGCTTCTCCCTTTACGTTGGCTAATAATATAGCCGAGACCTGCTTGAAGTCTTTCAGTAATTTCATACCAAGATTTAAAGCGGGCTCTGGACCGTATTCATTTTGAATCTGTTTTAGCACTTCTGGTATTACCGCCATAGACGGAACACCGTGTGTTTTTGTGTAAATGGAAGCAAAGACTGTACCCCAAGTGTCACAGTCCTCCACGTGTGGTGCGATTCCCATAGGAAGGCAGATGGTCAAGATTCTGTGTTTCTCTATAGGGGTAGTATCAGGAAATACTGCCTTTATTTGAGTGATTTTCTGTGCTAACCAGAAAGGAATTTGTTCCCGTTTTACGGGTGTTTTACCAAGACATGACTGTATGTTCTGTGGTGTGATTTTATTAGTATTCCCATGATGAGGGGTCAGCTGTGGTACATTAACAGCTGGCTGGACTGTTGCAGTCCGCATTACATATTGCACTAATTGCCTATGTATTTTAATTAATGTTTTTAGCTGTACTAACAGCTCTTCTCTAGACATTTTTGCAATGTCCGGATGTGGTGTGTAGCTGGCTAGAACCGGCCACGTTGCTCCTGGTCTACCTAGTGGACCGAGCCTGGTAATATGATCATTATGTTTTAGGGCGCCATTAAACTAGAGCAGGTGCTCTTAGAATTTTAGTGGGATTTCAGTCTCCTCGAAAGGAGCGTACTCTTCCGGAGGTATCTCTATTTTGTAATAGTGAAACTCTTTTGTTCTAGCGTTTGCCGCTGGAAAGTTTATCCATGAATAGAATACCTCTGTCTGCCGATATTCGTGTGCCTCTATCACGAAAATTACTGTACCACCATGTGGTGTCAGTTCGTATTCTATAAGTTTTAAAGTTATAGATTTTCTTAAGTGGACCGGGATGTCAATAGCATCCGGGTCTGTCTGTAGGAGACTCGAGTCTTCCTCTATTAACCCCTTCGATGCTCATGATGAGCTCAGCTCGTCATGAGGCACAGTTGAGCTGTGCTGATGACGAGCTGAGCTCGTCATGAACAATGATAAATCTGAGATTTCAGCACCGGAGAAAAATATCCCTAGCAATGTTATTTCGTATATTTTATGGGGCTCGCTAAGTCTGGTGTCGGCAGTTTCAACCTGAATGTATTCATTCGTGTCCACTGTCTCCAGATGACTCATCAGGATCTTGCGGGCTATACTGATTTCTGCTGCACTGTCCAACATTGTCAATGCCCACTCCCCGTTTTTCAACTGTGTCCTCAGTATTCTCGACATGGTTGATTACTCTAATACTGGCTACCTTCTTTTTTGGAAATTGAGATTTTTTACTCTGAGCAAGTTCCTTGTCTTTGGACTTGGTGTGCTCTCCTGGGTCTGACCGTCCTCTTCTTTCCGATTTCTGTGGAAAAGATCGAGAGGGGCGTGTATCAATACTTTGATATCTATCAGGTTTTTTCAAATTATCCCTATTTCTAAGGTTATATCTTTTCTCAGAGGGCTCCCTCTGGGGATACTGGTGTTCTCGAGTCGGAGTTCTTTCCCTCCGTCGAGGAGACCTTCCTCTGGACTGGAAAACTTTTTCCTTGGGAGTGGATTGTTTATTTCCATCCCCGCTCTTTTTAGGAGTATTTGAATTATTTTTAATAAATAATTTTTCAGGATTTTCGAGCAGTTGGGGCTTTACTGGTTTCCCACCCAAGCTGTCTCTACCTAATTCTTCATAGCATTTCTCTATGATTCTGGCAAGCTCAACTGGCTGCTCTGTTATATCTGTTTCCTTCAACTTCTGGCGGATCGCCACAGATGCTGCTTCTCCCTTTACGTTGGCTAATAATATAGCCGAGACCTGCTTGAAGTCTTTCAGTAATTTCATACCAAGATTTAAAGCGGGCTCTGGACCGTATTCATTTTGAATCTGTTTTAGCACTTCTGGTATTACCGCCATAGACGGAACACCGTGTGTTTTTGTGTAAATGGAAGCAAAGACTGTACCCCAAGTGTCACAGTCCTCCACGTGTGGTGCGATTCCCATAGGAAGGCAGATGGTCAAGATTCTGTGTTTCTCTATAGGGGTAGTATCAGGAAATACTGCCTTTATTTGAGTGATTTTCTGTGCTAACCAGAAAGGAATTTGTTCCCGTTTTACGGGTGTTTTACCAAGACATGACTGTATGTTCTGTGGTGTGATTTTATTAGTATTCCCATGATGAGGGGTCAGCTGTGGTACATTAACAGCTGGCTGGACTGTTGCAGTCCGCATTACATATTGCACTAATTGCCTATGTATTTTAATTAATGTTTTTAGCTGTACTAACAGCTCTTCTCTAGACATTTTTGCAATGTCCGGATGTGGTGTGTAGCTGGCTAGAACCGGCCACGTTGCTCCTGGTCTACCTAGTGGACCGAGCCTGGTAATATGATCATTATGTTTTAGGGCGCCATTAAACTAGAGCAGGTGCTCTTAGAATTTTAGTGGGATTTCAGTCTCCTCGAAAGGAGCGTACTCTTCCGGAGGTATCTCTATTTTGTAATAGTGAAACTCTTTTGTTCTAGCGTTTGCCGCTGGAAAGTTTATCCATGAATAGAATACCTCTGTCTGCCGATATTCGTGTGCCTCTATCACGAAAATTACTGTACCACCATGTGGTGTCAGTTCGTATTCTATAAGTTTTAAAGTTATAGATTTTCTTAAGTGGACCGGGATGTCGATAGCATCCGGGTCTGTCTGTAGGAGACTCGAGTCTTCCTCTATTAACCCCTTCGATGCTCATGATGAGCTCAGCTCGTCATGAGGCACAGTTGAGCTGTGCTGATGACGAGCTGAGCTCGTCATGAACAATGATAAATCTGAGATTTCAGCACCGGAGAAAAATATCCCTAGCAGCCAAGGTGTTAATAGGGTTGCCAGCCTAGCTGCTTCCCTTTCTTCTTCACTGTCTGACATTTTATAAATGCAGGCTTTGCAGAGTAGGTCTCCAAGGAGACAAAGATTAGGTGCACAATATTTTGGAACACTGTATCCTTCAACGTTGAATAAACCAGAGCTTTACATAGGAATCTCTTCCTACTGAGTTCGGGCAGATTTTAACCTTTCACCCACTCCAGACGTCTATTGGAGTATTTACGGGAGAAAGGGGTCTGTGTGAAATATGCACGACTGAGTTACTCTAACGTCTTGCGTTAGTTTATCGCCTTACCAAACGTTTGGGCGCCATGTAGCGTAGTTCCTATTTTCCCAAAAGGCCCTGCGCATAGGAATAACATAAACAGTAGTATCGACGTAGAAGTGCGGATCTTCCAGACCTCTACTGACTATGCTAAACTTAATTGGGTTTGTTACCAACTAGCTCAGAGGTCACTGGAAACTTTCTTGACTGAAATAGGAAGTGATCAGCTTCCCTGGTACAGACCAGAAGGGATTCAGTTTTCCAACAACCGTGCAACATGACAACTTTGCTCCTCAGATCAAGAGTCAATCTCTAGGGTCGTGTGAAACAATAGACAGTTATTTTACTCAGTCAGGTTGGTGCAGATTACTTTCACAATATGTAGAGAATAGAGAGACGGGCGTTTGTTAATAAAGGGTAACATTTATTGAACAGTCTTTCTTCTCGTACAAGAGAAATGAATTGCCACAATTGCAAGACTTGTTATTATAAAAAGTACGTACAGTAAGATAAGTATTGCGAAATAATACTGTAAAAGCATTGATATGGTTTCTTAGCCATACAATGATTTAAAAGGAATAAAACATATATACCTTCATATATACATTCGGCTAAAATACTCAACTGGTGCTTCTAACTACGCCTACCCCAGTGTACCTGACCTAAGCCTAATACTTGGGAGGGGAGTAAGTAAGTAGCTTTAGTTTAAGTTGGTTTTGCCAAGGTTTGCTTCAAGAATTCTCTCTAAGGGTTTAGTCAACACCATACCTCTGGAATAGAATGATGGAGGTCTGGTATCTCCCTCAGAACTCGATATCCCAGTCACCCGCAAGGGTAGACTAGAAACGCCGGAGCTGGATTTCTCTGCAGGAGAAAGACAGCGTCTCTTCTCAGCGCGTCGAGGAGGAGGAGGAGGAGGGGCAGCGTCCGCGGGCAGCTTGCATCTGCTGGGCTCTTGCAGGGGGACGGCTGTTCAGCTCCTAAGTTCACCACACCATCGTTCGCTAGTTAGCAGCGATAGCAGTAGCGATAGCAGCTATGATATCATCAGCATAACAGCAGCTTCAGGCGACGGGCAACAGAACATTGCTTAAGGCAACGTTGGTAGTATTTATACCTGAAAGGTGCCTTGGTTGACGTAAGTTTGCTGGACATAAGACGTCAATAAAGATGTCACTAGGAAGTGATGATCGTCTATCAGTGCTCATTAGAGTTCTATTACTAATCAAAACACAGCAAGCGGGGATTTCCAGGTTTGCTGAGTTTTTATCTTGTTGAAGAACTCGGAGTGTTAATCTAGGAATCTCAGATAGTGACTTCTGCTTTGTCATTGCACTAATTGGTTGCAAAGGAAGTGGCAGAGAAAGCTATTCTGAAATGTGGCTCTGTTCGTGTGAGGCCAGAGATGAGTTTTTGAATATTGCATTTGATCGGTTATGCCAATATAGGGAATAAATGGATTTATAGCCGAATAGGGGCATAAGGTCACAGTATCGATCAGGGTCCTAGATTAGAACGCAACAGAGGGAGGGGCGAAGGGAGGAGAACACATGCTGTCATGTACAATGAATGCCCAGCGGGTGTGCCAAGGTAGCTCTGAACGCGGCACGGTCTGGCAGTTGGACAGGGCATTGTATTTCGCTAGAGACGGATCGCCATTTTCAAACAGAAAAGTCCATTCTGTACGATAAGGGAGGATCAAAAGGCGCGGAGGGCTGACGAATGAACCCGTAAAACAATAAAGTGAGCCAGAAATACGTTACACTAGTTGCAGTTCAAAGGCGAGAGCGCAATTTATGATTCAGTTAATATTGTGGCACTCACCCAAATTAGCATTTCTAGACCCCTGCCCTTCTTGACATAATGCAGTCCTGCTAAAGTAAAACATTATATATCTTTATCTGTGGACTAATATTGAAACCATTTTGCTTTAATGATGAACGGATAAAGAACGCTACGCCTAAGAAGTTTTCATTTTGCAGTTGTCTGCAGATCTTTTCATTTAATTATTCCGAACTGCAGTGTGTGGCGCGTGTGTGTGTGTGTAAGATGGCGGAGGGCGAATCATTGCGGTCTGTGTGTTTTCTGGAATACACTTTTGCGAGATACAATAGAGACCTAAAATCAGACACCTACCTAGCAACAGCTGTTAGTGTTTTAATGAATTCTATGTCAGGACAGGAGGCTCCGATTATGCTTAGTCTCATTTCTTTACTGACACATAGCAGCCAATCACATTACAGTAAAGAAAAAACGGAAATAGGGCAACCAT
Source organism: Lissotriton vulgaris (assembly GCF_964263255.1). Classification (NCBI taxonomy): domain Eukaryota; kingdom Metazoa; phylum Chordata; class Amphibia; order Caudata; family Salamandridae; genus Lissotriton; species Lissotriton vulgaris. The sequence goes on from NC_141695.1 coordinate 1,098,964,607, forward strand.
AGAGTACACCCATAGTATATAAACAGTCTCAGAGGTAACCACTTCCTCTTTCTTTGCTGCTCCGCAGCCAGTTAAGTCTATTTACCTTTCTACTGCTTATATTGCTGTTGTAAATTTTATTGTTATAATTGATTGTGCACTTGCCTTATCTTGCGCTGTTTTCTGATACCTGCGCACGGCTTGTGTATGCTTTGTGTCCACCTTTTGGTGTGCTGGTACTGTTTTTCACGTCCGTTTTCGGCGCGTTTGGGAGCGCGTTGCTCGCCTCCCAGTGCCTGGCCGTTTGTGCCGGTCGCTTTCGGTGGAGCGGGAGCAGGGGTCCACGGTTCGCATTGGGAGCGCGAGCGCTCTCGAGCCGGTGTTGTTCAGGGGCATTTCAGCGTCGCGCATGCGCGCTGCTTTATTTCCGGCTCAAGGCGTTTTTTCTTCACACGCCCTCCTGCCGGTTGAGTGAAGGACCGCTGTTCATCTGCGCTCAGCCCACAGCCCTGAACTTTTGACCCCGCTTGACGCCGGAGCTCAGGAAAGAGCTTCGGTTGTATTTTCCTTGTGCATAGGCTCTGCCTAGAGTGTTTTTTGACGGCAGGCTTTCTCCCTCCACATTCAAATTATTTTTGCATCGAGTTTTACCTCAGTTTAAGCCTGCTTTGGGGTTCACACTCCCCCATTACTGGTATCTAAGATACTCCATATATTACTACAGTCTTGTGGGCATTGACTTTTGCATATTATTGCAATGGCTGAGTATTATGAAGAAGATGAAGACTGTTATTATGATGAAGGGGAAGATACTTCTCTTGAATATGACTTAGTGGAGGAGTTGGATAAGGGTGTTCAGCTTTCAGTTAACAAGGCACTGGTAAGGGCCATTAATCCCCTTAAACGCCATCTTAATGAATATGCCATTCAACAGGGCTGGTTGCCTCCTTCGCAAAAATCCGCAAAGTCTCCAGGTAATCCTCACACATTAGATTTTCAGAGACTGGCGAAGGTTTTATCTTCAGACAAACCCAAGTCTTCTGTGTCTCTTTATGCGGAGGAGTCAGACCATGGTCAAGCCTCTTCAGGTCATGACTCTCCTCCTAAAAAGCGTCTCCGCAAGGAGCATTTTGTTGACGCCCCTGAGCGTCCTCCCCTTCTCAATTTCGAACCTGAGGACATTGTCCATCCAAATTCCACGTCATGGCTGCCCGCTCCAGCGGTGGCAGCTTACCTGGAGGCGCATGTTCGCCAACCTTTTGAGGCGCCTGTCCGGGCTCGGCTTCGCTCTGAGTGCCCGAGGCCTGACCTGGCAGACCATATTGCTGAGACCCCGGAGGTGGACCCTATGATGGTCACCTACCTTAAAAAATATTCTAAAGACCCCAAGAAAGGCCTGGACCGCTCCTGGCGGTCTTGTCAAGACAAGCTAATGGACATGTTGGGTCCCCTATCCAAGATCCTGGACCTAGGTTTCAAGGCCAAAGAAGCCTCGGCGACAGTTAACCCTGACGAGCTAATCGAATGGGCACAGAGGGCTGTATGCATGTTTGGGAACGTTAATTGTGCCATTTCAGCAGAACGTCGTCGATCCATTCTCCTGAAGCTGGATCCAAAGTTGGCGGAGCTGGCCACCTCTGAGGCAGGTCCAGAGGCGCAGGGTCTTCTTTTTGGCCAGCCTTTTCTAAAAGAGTTGACTAAGTTTGTCTCTGCCTTTAGCGGCATTGATAAGGCACAAGCTTCCTTGCGCCGGGCCATGCGTCCGGTTTTCACCAAGGCCGGACGACAAAGGGGACGGTCGTTCGGCCGCGGATCTCAGCAACAGTCCCAGAAGGGTGGATCGCAGCATCGTGGTGGCCAATACGACTCTGGCTACTCCACCCGCGCAAACTTTTATCCTTCCAGAAAAGGAAAAGGCCAGTACGGCAAAGGACGTTCCGGTGGTCATCAGGGACAATACCAAGATTCCCACCCTACAGGTGAGCCTGATTCCTGCATGCGATGTGATGTTGGGGGGTCGCATTCAGTTTTTCCTGCAGAATTGGCGCATGCTCTCCGGCGATGCTTGGGTGCTACAAACTGTTCAGGGGTTCAGAATAGAATTCTATCACCCGATGCATCAGACTTGTCCCCCTCCTTGTCTGCGTTTTTCTCTTCAGGACCAGGTTTGTCTCTCAGAGGAGATAGACTCTCTTCTAAAAAAAGGGGCGGTGATTCCAACCACCCGTCATCCGAAGGGGTTTGCCAGTTCTGTCTTTCTGGTCGAGAAAAAAGGGGGCGGTGCTCGTCTTGTTCTCAACCTGAAAGACTTCAACGGCGGAGTCGTCTATCGTCATTTCAAGATGGAGGGCATCCATCTGTTGAGGGATCTCCTTCGAGAAGGGGATTGGATGGTCAGACTGGACCTCAAGGATGCTTATCTTTCGGTTCCGATTTACAAGCCTCATCGCCGTTTTCTCCAGTTTCTCTGGCAGGGAGTCTGGTACGAGTATCAGGTTCTCCCGTTCGGTCTTTCGTCAGCACCATGGTGCTTCACGAAGCTGTTGAGACCAGTTGTGGAACATCTTCGGTCACTGGGTGTCAGGTTGATTATTTATCTGGACGATATTCTCCTTATGGCGGATTGTCCTCTCAAACTTCTTCAACATCTGGAATTATCCATCACTCTTTTACAGTCTCTGGGGTTTCTAATCAATGTCCAGAAATCGGTTTTGGTTCCAGCCCAGCGTATCGATTTCCTGGGTTTTCAGATCAACTCGGTTACTTGTCAACTTCTCTTGCCCAACCAAAAGATGCGTTATATCAAGAGAGAGTTGACGTCTGTTATTTCCAGACCGACTGTGTCGTTGAGGTCGTTGGCGCGTGTAGTCGGTCTGCTGGCGTCATCCATTCAGGCGATTTTTCCGGGTCCCCTACATTACAGGGCAATGCAGCGCTTGAAAATTCTTCATCTCCGGAAAGGACTCGGATATTCCGATCAGATTCCTCTTACGGAGGAGGTCCGGTGGGAGATGCAGTGGTGGTTGGACCACATGGAGGCCTGGAACGGCCGAGCCCTCTTCGGTGTGTCTCCGGATCTGGTGATCGAATCCGATGCCAGTCGGTGGGGCTGGGGAGCCCGTTGCGGCTCGGTCTCGACCGGGGGTCGTTGGTCCCCTCAAGAATTGAAACTTCATATCAACTGTCTGGAGCTCCTAGCGGGTTCCTTTGCGATCAAATGTTTTTCTCCCCTACAGACCAGTTGTTGTGTCCTTCTCCGGATGGACAATATCTCAGCAGTCCGCTATGTGAACAAACTGGGCGGGACCAAGTCCAGACTCCTGGCGGAGATCGCCAAAGATTTTTGGCACTTCTGTCTGCAGAAAAAGATCACTGTTATTGCGGAGTACCTTCCGGGATGCCACAATCAGATAGCGGACTGGCACTCCAGGCACCTTCGGGATTACAGCGATTGGAGGCTGCATCCCCGGGTCTTCCGTGCTCTCCATCGGCGTTGGGGTCCTTGCCAACTAGATCTCTTTGCCTCTCGCCTCAATGCGCAACTTCCGCATTTTTACAGTTGGAGGCCGGACCCTCAGGCTCTGGCCACGGATGCCTTTCTCCAGCAGTGGCCATCGACCCTCTGTTATGCCTTCCCTCCATTTCTAATGATTCCCAGGGTATTGGCCTACTCCAAACGATTTCAGACGGATCTGATTCTGATTGCCCCTCTCTGGAGGGCTCAAGCGTGGTTTCCGGTCCTTCTAGAAATGTGTTCGGCCCCACCGTTTCTCCTTCCCCCATTGTGGAATCTCCTGTTGGACCCTCTCGGAGGTCCTCATCCCCTGATCCTCTCAGGCTCCCTCCCTCTTCTCGCGTGGAGGATCTCGGGGATCGCTGGTCGCTCCCAGGCCTTTCAAGCGACGCTTCCAAGCTCCTTGGTGAAGCTTGGGCTCCCAATACTCACAAACGGTATAAAGGGTCTTGGAAGCGTTGGTGTGATTGGTGTTCACAACAACAAGTTGATCCCGTTTCAGCGGATATCAGCATGATTGTTAATTTCTTGGCCTCCTTAGCCACCTCTGGTCTGGCTTATTCGACTATCAACGGTTTCCGGTCTGCTATCTCGGCGGGTCATGCCCACATAGATGGGAAACCCGCGGGGGAACATCCTTTTGTTTCCAGGTTGCTTAAAGGAGTTCGTTTTGCAAAACCTCCCACCCCTAAATATGTTACCTTGTGGGATGTTTCTGTTGTCCTCAGATTTTTGGAGGCCTGGCCTTCCAATGCTTCCTTATCTCGCAAGCAGCTTTCTGCAAAACTGACTATGTTGCTATGTTTGGTCTCTTGTAAGCGCGTGTCGGATGTGCACGCTTTGGATCTGGCGGGTCGCTGCTTCACTCCTGAAGGAGTTTCCTTTCGTCTCTCCAGACGTACCAAATCTAATACGCCTTCGATTTCTTATCCTTCTTTCCCTTCTCACCCCAACCTTTGTGTGGTTCAATGCCTGAAGGATTATGAGGTGAGTACTGCTTCTTTGCGCTCAGACATGCAGGGTCAACTGCTGATTGCATTACAAAAGCCTTTTCGACCTGTTTCTCCAGCTACCTTGGCGCGCTGGGTGCGGGGGCTTATGTCTGAAGCTGGAATTGATGTTTCTGTGTTTGGCGCACACTCTGCACGTGGAGCGATGGCGTCCAAAGCTTATTCCATGGGTGTTACTCTGTTTGATATCATGAAGGCTGCAGATTGGTCGTCTGCTTCTGTGTTTAAAACTTTTTACTTTAAGCCTATCGATAGTGTTGCTTCTGTGGTGATAGATCAGCTTTAAAAAAGCATAATCGGAGCCTCCTGTCCTGACATAGAATTAAAAATTTGCAAACATTCGTGACAAGAATTTTCAATTCTATTAAGGACTAGGAGGCGAGGATTATCCCACCCGTTGTATATGCATGTATCTATTATGATGTTACTATGCAATGCTTCATGGATCTTTCCTAATGAAATGTGATAAATGCTTTGGTTTTTTCTTTACCCACCCTTTTATTTGCTCATGATTACACAGGATGTGTATTACGGCTTTGTGTCTCTTTTCAGGCTCTGATCCCAAGTGAGGTTCCTCCGGCTCCGCCCTTGTTGAAGTTCTGCTGCGAGTTTCTTCTCCTCGTTGGCCTGCTTCTGTTCCTGTGGCTTTTGGAAGTTCCTCCGCCTCCACGTTCGGATTTTGGTCCTTTCGAATGATGTCTTCCTTGGTTCTGATGTTTAATTAGTTCTTCTTACTGGATTTTGGACAAAGAAAGAGGAAGTGGTTACCTCTGAGACTGTTTATATACTATGGGTGTACTCTATGGTTGCCCTATTTCCGTTTTTTCTTTACTGTAATGTGATTGGCTGCTATGTGTCAGTAAAGAAATGAGACTAAGCACAATCCTCGCCTCCTAGTCCTTAATAGAATTGAAAATTCTTGTCACGAATGTTTGCAAATTTTTAATTAGCGGTGATTTAGTTACTTTGACTCCATTCTTCTTCCTTTCAGTCATTACTGACATGAGTAGGTGCCCCCTCCTCATGAGTGTAATAACTGCAGTGAGGGTAATGCTGATTAAACGATATGTGATATGTCATGCTGTCCGTAACTATAAACGTGTGCACAAATACTGTTAGTGTTTTTCGAGCATGGAAGAATTATTTATTTGTTTTCATCGTATTTAACAGATTCCAGGCCGGTTAGTTTAAGTAACGTTTGCTTTGCACTCTGGGAGTTGGTGTAATTTCAGGCTCACGGAGGAGTTTTTAACACGCTACAGGTGGTGATTACAACGCAGCAAGTGGGAAGGTAATGGGAGGAGGGGTGAAAGCCTAGTTTATAATTGGGTGGTCGGAAAGGAAAGGTCATTTCGCTTTCTGATGGAGGGAGAACGAAGTTAGCTTGTTAGCAGGTAAACAGATCACTGCTTTAGAAAGTTATAGAACGGGAGTTAGGGGGAGAATAATGTCATGGTGGGATGGTCGTGGAGAGATGCTGTGAAAGTGAGTGAAAAAAAGCCTATGGTGAGTTGTTTATGTTTTTAAAGTCTATGGATTACGGACTTTGCGCAGGAAGTTTTGTTAGACTCATTTGGCCCATAGCTTATGTGTGAGTCGGACCGGGCAGTTTTAGAAAACCCAGCAAACAAACAAGGCGAAGGTGAGCTGACAGCCACTCCATTTGCTTTCATCCATCGAGGGCGCAGGCTGGCCGACGCGTCTGAATAATGATTTCTCTCCTATAGAACTGGCGCTCGTTTCCGAGTCGATTGCAGCAGCCTCGGATGGAAAGGCCGGGTCTGCAGTAATAACCTGCTTATCCGGTGTCGCTGTGTGTTTGCGGAGGCAGACAGTGTTTGCCAATGTCACTCCCTACCTTGAAAGATGAGTTTTTAATCAGTTCTTTTCATCAACTGCTGTGTTTAACTGTCAGCTCACTTCAACCACTGGCTCTGTTGCACTGTGAGTAACTGATTTGACTTAAGCACATGTGCACATTCACCTAAAAAGAAGTGCACTTCAGTGTCAGTGGTAGCTGCAATTCTGTAATGTGGCTTTTTTCCCCCTAGCCTTTATCCCTTCTTATTGTTTTTAATCATTCTTTTGTTTTTAAACTATGTCTTTAGGTTACAGTTAGTGAAAGTCCGTAGCACCCTTGCTTTACACCATTTAAAATGAATTGTTCTGTGATGTGTTTTAAAACTAAGAAGGGTTTCCAGAGCTGTTTTAAATGCAGCAGTGCTCTAAGAAGCAACAGTACTCTGATATTAAAATGATATGATATATATATATATATATATATATATATATATATATATATATATATATATATATATATGTATATATATATGTATATAAAAAAGCAGACCCCTCCGGTAGGAAAAGGAAAGAGGCCACACAGGGAAACGTTCAGGAGCCGTTTAATGGACACAGTATAGCATGATGCATTTCGGTAAAATAACCTTCCTCAGATGCTGCTGCTTCCGTGATGATGCTCCACCCCCGCCTTTAAAGTGTCCTGGCTTGCCCTCATTGGAAGGTAAGTTACACCCCTAGTCACATGATGTTGAAAGAGAAAATGTAGTCCATAATGGGACTTCATGTCCCAGCCAGCATTGCGCCCAAGTGGATGCTGCGTGAATAGGGGGTCAGAGTTCAGGGTGAAGGTGCGGCAAATATGTATGGAGCCTCGCGGAAAAATGTCAGTCTGGGGCTCCCTTGGTTTCCCTTCAGCTCCCACCTCGTGTGATGACGTCTGTTCGGCCAAGAGAACAATCCGGTGAATGAAGACTCCTCGTGGGTGTACGGGCTGCCGCTGGCAGTGGACCATAGCTTCATGCACATTGGAGGTGGACAGAGGTTTTTTCGATACCTCGAACAGTTGAAGAAATGCCGATGAACAGCAGGCGCCAGCATTCCTCTGTCACTTGATGGAGCGGAGCCTCTTGCGTGCCTCTGGCTTGCACGCAAATTAAATAAAAAAGCAGACCCCTCCGGTAGGAAAAGGAAAGAGGCCACACAGGGAAACGTTCAGGAGCCGTTTAATGGACACAGCATAGCATGATGCATTTCGGTAAAATAACCTTCCTCAGATGCTGCTGCTTCCGTGATGATGCTCCACCCCCGCCTTTAAAGTGTCCTGGCTTGCCCTCATTGGAAGGTAAGTTACACCCCTAGTCACATGATGTTGAAAGAGAAAATGTAGTCCATAATGGGACTTCATGTCCCAGCCATATATATATATATATATATATATATATATATATATATATATATATATATAGCTATATTAGCTTTTAAAAAACCAATGAAATTCACTGAAAAAACCATAGGTTATAGACTATATATAGTTAGGAATTAGCCTTTAAAAAACCTTGGAAATTCACTGAAAAAACCATAGGTTTTAGCCCTTATATAGTTAGGAATTAACATATAAAAAACCATAGAAATTCCTCCTATATAGTTAGCTGGACATTTTATTGATATAAAACCAATGAAATTCCACATATAGTTAGTTGCACTAACTATATATTTCGCGCATCCGCAATCCAATGCTGATGATGTCACATATTACATCATTCATGACATGGTCTATAACCTATGGTTTTTTCAGTGAATGTATATATATATTAACATAATATTAATAAAAAATACACAATATTATTACCGTAGGATAGCGGAGGTGTAGAAATTACTATTCCCACTCCTGGAAGTGCAACAGTAGAGAAAGCGTTGGATAGTGTAGGGGTAAAAATTACTATTTCCACTCCAAAGAGTGCGACAGTAGGAAAAGCGTTGGATAGCGTAGGGGTAAAAATTACTATTCCCAATCCAGAGAGTGCAACAATAGGGAAAGCGTTGGATAGCGAAGGAGTAAAAATTACTATTCCCACTCCAGAGAGTGCAACAGTAGGGAAAGCGTTGGATAGCGCAGGGGTAAAAGTTACTGATCCCACTCCAGAGAGTGCAACAGTAGGGAAAACGTTGGATAGCGTAGGGGTAAAAATTACTATTCCCACTCCAGAGAGTGCAACAGTAGGGAAAGCGTTGGATAGCGTAGGGGTAAAAATTACTATTCCCACTCCAGAGAGTGCAACAGTAGGGAAAGCGTTGGATAGCGCATTGGTAAAAATTACTATTCCCACTCATAAAAACACTTTAAAAAATTTGATATTATTAAAAATTAAATATTTTTATTAAACTATATTATGTACTTCAATATTTTGACTGTCTATATTTTTAAAATCGATATTACATTACTTACCTTCAAAACGATATTTTTGATGTCTGATATTTTTGATGTCTATATTCTGTCCATTCGATATTTTGTCCATTCTATATTTTGGACTCGATATTTTGGTTTGTCTATATTTTGGAATCAATATTTTGCCCATTTACCAAAAATATGCTCCTCCTTTAGCTGTTGAAAATTACATACCCTATCTTGGCTGAGCCGAATAACAGTGATCACGATGACAACCTTACCCCAAATTCTATTTCTTTTCCAGACCTTGCCGTTAGTTCGCCCTCCCGGTACCATACCAACCTTACAACGAGAATTAAAGTACTTTATCTGGGCTGACCAGAAACCCCACCTACACCGCAATCTCAGTTATAGACCCCCAGGGGAGGGAGGTCTGAGGATACCAAATCTTCAAAATTACTACTGGGCAGTGCAGATCAGGGCCATGGTGGAATGGTCTCGGCCTGAATCTGAAACAAAACATCCCAGTGGAAGATCCCCTTCCGTCTGACACAGAACCGTCCCAGGAATCTCTATCTTTCGCAGGTCATGCAGACAGATGTTAACGACGTTCCCATCTCCTCTGACACCCTGTTGTAGATGATTCTAGGACTCTAGTAAATATTCCCGATTTCATGCCCTTATGTGGTTATATCAAATCATACCCTTATACAGGCATAAGAATCATACCCATATTAAGACATAGCCAATGCAGTCCAAATACGGCAAGGCTACTCCCATAGACTCCTAGAAAGCACAACGTGTTCTTAAACAAACCAAGCCTCGAGCAGCCCGGGAATTCCCCCTGCTTCTGTATTGATTTGTCCTAGAACTCCTGGAGTCCTGAAAGAACTGCGAGTTCTAAGTGACGTCTTATGTCCAACCTTACGTCAAACTCGGCACCTTCCAGGTATAAATATGAAGCATCTGCCTTAAGCAACACACAGTGGTTTGGAGCAGATCGGCTATCTACTTGCCCGACGCCCTGCTGATGCGAGTGCCAAAGAAAGCCGACCCTCCCTGCTGACGCACTGAGAGACGCTGTCTTTTCTCCTGCCGAGAAATCCAGCTCCAGTGTTTTCCTGTCACCCTTGCGGGTTGCTGGGAGATCGAGTCCTGAGAAAGAGATACAAGACCTCCTTCATTCTAAAACCAAGTTATGGAGCTGATTAGACCCACAGAGAATTCTTGATTCAGACTCTTGGCAAAAACTGTAACTCATCTACTCCTTCCCTGTACTAGGCTTAGGTTAGGTACACTGGGGTAGGCGTATCTTAGAAACATCAGTTGAGTACGTTTAGTCATTATTTTATCGTTGTATGTATTTTATCCATTTTAAGTATCTTATGACTTTGAATTCATATAAATGCTTTTACACTATTATTTCATAATACTCTATTTTACTGTACACACTTTACATTATGACAAGTATTGCAATTGTGGCAATTCACTTCTCTTGCATGAGAAAGTAGACTGCTCAATAAATACCCTTTTTATTGAAAACGCCCGTCTCTCTATTTCTCTGCACTCCTGGTGAAACTAAGCATACACGATTAACTGAGTGAAATAGCTATCTATTGTTTCCACGACTCCGCAGATATACTCCTTATTCTGGGGGAGCAAAGTTGTCATGTTTATATGTTTGTCAGAAACGAATCCCTTCTTGTCTATTCAAGAAAGTTAACACCTTCTTGTTTACTCGAGAAAGTTTCTAGTGACCTCTGAGCTAGCTGGCATTTCATGATTAAGTCTAACATATTCAATAGAGACCTAGTCGACCTCAGTCCTATGTCTACACTGTTATTTATGTTATTCCAATGCGCAAAGACTATTGGGAATATAGGAACTACACTACATGGCGCCCAATATTTGTTAAGGCGATAATTTTAAGCTAGATAATAAAGTAACTCAGTCGTGCTTTTCACACAGACCCCTTTTTTCCGTAAAAATTCCAATAGACATCTGGAGTGGGTAAAAGGTTAATATCTGCCAGAACTAAGCAGGAAGAGATTCCTATGTATTAGTTTTTGGTTTAGTCAACGTTGAAGGATACAGTGTTCCAAAATATTGTGCACCTAATCTTTTTTTCCTTGAAACTTGAATCTGCAAACTTTCTATCAGCAAAATGACGGAAAGTGACGACGAAAGGGAGAGAGCTAGACTAGCAAGGCGGAAGACACAAGTCTACAACAAAATGAACCGGATGCAATACTCCTCCCGGTAAATGTAAGGAAAAGTGTAACTATAAAACTTATAGAAAATAGTGTATCATCGAGAGGTGGTACAGTCATATTTGTTGTTGAGGCACATGAATGTCGGCAGACAGAGGTATTCTATTCTTGGATAAATTTTCCAGCAGCAAATGCTGTAACACACGAGTTCCACTACTACAAAGCAGGGGAACCTCCAGAAGAATACGCCCCTTTCGAGGACGTTGAAATTCCACTAATTTACCAAGATTATGAGCTCTGGTTCAATGGCGCCCTAAAACATCAAATTCACATAACCAGGCTCCGTCCACTAGGTAGACCAGGAGCCACATGGCGGGTTCTAGCCAGCTATACACCACATCCTGATATTGAAACAATGTCAAGCGGAGAACTTTTAGTTCAGCTAAAACAACTAATTAAAATACATAGACAATTGGTACAATATGTCATGCGGACTTTAACAGTCCAACCAGCAATAAAAATTCCACAGCACACCCCTCACCAGGGGAACACTAATAAAATTACACCACAGACTATACAGTCAGTCAATTACCCGCAAAACGGGAACAAATTCCGCTCTGGTTAGCTCAAACAATTACTCAAATAGAGGCAGTATTTCCTGATACTACACCTCACGAAAAACACAGAATTCTGACAATCTGCCTACCAATGTGTATTGCTCCACATGTGGAGGACTGTGACACTTGGGGAACAGTCTTTGCTTCAATCTACACAAAAACACATGGTGTTCCGTTTATGGCGGTCATACCAGATGTACTAAGACAGATTCAAAATAAATACGGTCCAGAGCCTGCTTTAAATCTAGGTATGAAATTACGGAAAGACTTTAAGCAAGTCTCGGCTATACTACTTGCCAACATAAAAGGAGAAGCAGCATAAGTGGCGATCCGCCAGAAATTAAAAGAAACAGATCTAGCAGAACAACCTTTTGAACTTGCCAGAATAATTGAAAAATCCTATGAAGAATTAGGTAGAGACAGTTTGGGTGGAAAACCACTAAAACCCCAACTAACAGAAAATCCTGAAAAAACTTTCATTAAAAAGAATTTAATAACTCAAAAGAAGAAGTGGGAGGGTAATAACAAACCACTCCCAGAGAAAAACTGTTTCAAACCAGGGGTAGGTCTCCCCAACGGGAGCCCTCTGAAAAAAGATATAACCTTAGAAATAGGGAAAATTTGAGAAAAGCTGACAGATATCAAGATATTGATACACGTCCCTCTCGATCTTTTCAGACTTCCTCACAGAAATCGGAAAGAAGAGGACGGTCAGAACATAAAGAAGAGCGTGTCAAGTCCAAAGACAAATAACCTGCTCATCAAAGTAAAAATTACAGTTTCCCAAAAAGAAAGTAGCCAGTATTAAAGTAAAACATGCCGAGGATTCTGAGGACACAACTCCAGAACGGAGAATGGGCCCAAACAATGCTAGACAGAGCAGCAGAAGTGACCATAGCTCGCAAGATCCTGATGAATCTTCTAGAGACAATGGACACGAATGAATACATTCAAGTGGAAACTGCAGACACCAGAGTCCGTGTGCCCCATAAATTATATATAATAACATTACTTATAGAGGGGGACAAAACTAGGAAAAAAAGAGATCTCTTATTGGGAGAACCTATCTAAAGGTTATGATATCCTTCTAGCAGAAAAGGACTGGCCACCAGAGTTTGTCAGGGAGTGCCCACATGGCGAAGAAATGATTATGTCTGCCTTCTCAAATCAACTTCCAATTCATAAAAAATACACATATGCTAGAAAAAGGGCAGTGGCCCAAGCTCCTGCATTATATAAAAATCATGTAGGATGGGATGAGGATTCTCCTCACCATAAAATCCAGTTAAAAAATCAACCTACTGCACAAAGGCAGTATCCTGCTAAGCAAGAAGCTAAAAAACAAGTCAGGGAGATCTTAGATCAACTTGAGTACCAAGGGATGATTGAAACATGCACCTCACAAACTAACAATCCTTTGTTTCCTGTATCCAAACCAGACAATTCATATTGTCTAGTATTGGACTACAGACACTTAAACTCCTGTTGCAAAACATTTGCAGTACAAAATTCACACAGTGGAGCACTGATGAATAACATCGTGCGCAAAAAATATAAAACAACATTAGATATTTCAAATGGTTTCTTCTGTCAAAACATTGTACCAGAAAGCAGGTATTTGACCGCTTTCTCCAGTATGGGGGCTCAATAGCATTTTTGTCGTCTCCCACAGGGATTCAAGAATAGCCCAAGATTATTTTCAGCCAGAGTAACAGAATTATTACACATGTATGATGATGAGGCATTATCCTATGTCGACGATATCTATCTAACAGACGATGACCTGAACACACACTTGAAAAGAGTGAACACCATAATACTTGGGTTCGCATCTGAAGGGTACAAATTCAACTTTAAAAAGTCACGAATTGCCCACCTCACTGTCCTATTTTTAGGATATGAGTTATCAAGTGAAGGCAAAAGCCTAGCAGACAACTTCTTAAAGAAGTGTGCAGTACTCCAAGCTCCAAAAACGCTGAAAAACTTACAATCAGTTCTAGGTTTCCTGAACTTCAGAAGAACTTACATTCTAAATTATGCAGAAAGGGTTAAACCGCTCTACGAACTTATAAAACCTGATTTCAAAGCAATTAATTGGACTCAGAAACACACAGAAATTTTACGATCATTACAAACAGACATGTTAACTAAAACAAAACTGCAAACACGCGCGAACGAACGCAACCTTGTAATCCGAGTCATCCCAGGAAGATGCGGATTTACATACCTAAACTCTAATGAGGGAGAAACGGTACCAATAGCTTACAAATCACACTTGTACACACAAGCTGAAATGAAATTCAGTTCCACTGAAAAGATTCTAACTGCGGTACAAACTGCTGTAGCAAAAGAAAGAGCCCTGGCACAAGGTAAACGCATAATAATCGTTACACCGATACCTGCCCTAGAAGCAGTAACAAGAGCAAGCCTTCCGAATGCTAAAGCCTTACATCCGAGATGGATACAATGGGTTAATTCTCTTGCTGCATCAGACGTAGTATACAAATTCGATCCTATCTTAAAAACGCAAGAATTTCTCCAATACGAATACGAATGTCCTCTGCCAACTGAAATTCTACCGCTGGAACATTACGGCTGTATAATATATACAGACGGTTCAGCACAACCCGCAGTAGGGGTAAACAAGCATATAGTGCTGCGTGCGCGATTGTTAAAGGTCGATGGCACGAAGGAAAATTTAGACCATTGGTCACTAAAACATAATCACTTGGAGATTGTACAGCTCAGCGAACTGAACTACAGGCTTTTAAGATGGCGCTTGAAAATACAGATCGCAAATTCCCCACACTAATAGTGTGCGATTCATATTACTGTGTCCAGTCTTACAATGAATACTTACAGGACTGGGTTCAAAATGGTTACAAAGATGCAAAAGGTGGCACAATAAAGCATAAAATGCTCTGGAACAAGTAGTTCTTTTACAGAAAGAACTACAAAAGACTCACGTGATACATACACTGAGTCATCCGCGTGATGGCGTTCACGTTGTAGGGAATTCATTGGCTGATGAGTCCGTGAAGGCGGCTGTGCAAACGGCTTCCGTAGCTGCAATCACCCGGTCAAAAAAAAAAATAGACAGCGAAATAATACAAGCTATCAGTGCTTCAATAAAAAACAGTAATAAGACACTCCCGAAAGGCTTTCCAGTAAAGTACTCATACAAAACTGATGCGAATAATGTTCCTTTTGCTGTAATCCCTGGAGTGGGGGATAGGGCAATTCCAAACATGGAACACAGATTAGGACTCATTTTAGCGGCACATGAAGGGCTCGCTTCTGCACATGCTGGTATTTCCGCCACAATATCATTATTAAAACAGAGATATTGGTGTCCACGTATGAGAAAACAGACTAGAAATTATGTTCTAGAATGCGAAATATGCCAAAGAATGAAAGTATCAACAGTAAAATGACCAGCACAGACGCCCCTTCTCTTCTCTGATAAACCATTAGCATGTGTTTACCTGGACCACTGTGGTCCCTTGCAAAGGGATGGCAACTATAAATATATCATGGTCGCAGTGGATACCTGTACGAGATTCATTTGGATGTGGCCCCAGCGCTCGGCTGAGGTCAGAACTGTTATAGAACATGCTACATTCTGACCAGGGTCCTGCGTTTAGCTCTCGAGCTTAAAAGGAGGCAATGGCCAGCATGGGCATTGCATTGCGGTACTCTGGACCATTCCATCCTGAGGGAAATGCGGTAGTGGAAAGAAAAAACCGTGACATAAAGCAATCTATAACAGCGAGGGTATTAGGTTTGGGTGATGGGTGGGTCAAACATCTAATAAGTGTCCAACGTAGTCTTAATAATCTGCCAAGAAATTCTCTGGGTGGAATCACTCCGTATGAACTTTTGTTTGGTACAAGAATGATAATCGAAGATCTCGATTGTCAAACTTCAGTGGTGGAACAAAAAGCGTTTGATATCAAAGATCGTTTGACTGTTTTACAGGACTTGAATGAAATGAGAAGAAGTCTAAGTAACACAAAGCTAAAGCCAACGGCCACTGAAGAGAAACCACCTGTCCCAGCAAGACCTGTGTGGATTCCAAAGATTGGGGATCTGGTCAGAGAAAAAATTGCGGTAAAGAAGGAATTTGGGCCTTCTTACAGAAAAGCAGTACCTGTCTTAGCTATCCGCGAACAAGATCAGTCGTACTACCGCCCCTTACTGGTAAAAAGGAGAACAGAGTAGTATCAATCGACCTGGTAAAACCACAACCATGTGGCCAATAATAAGTAGTAGGCCCAGTGGACTCCCAAGAAGTAGCAGAAGAACACACCTTGCTACAACCCAAGAGGTTCAAACTGAGAGACTAATCACATTTGATAAACCTGCAGTGAATAAAAAAGGACTATGCAACAAAGCCATGGAACTTGTGCCTCTTGAAACCCAAATTGCAACAGTTCGTCAAGAAACACCTGTCTACAATGATGTAGCCTCGGACTATACCAATATGAAAAAGGAAGAAGCAACTACAAAAATTAATAACAATCCTTATGCCATTCAAACAATTGACAGAACTGCATCTGGCTACTTCATCAATTTCGATGACTTTTCTGATGATTCAAGTGAACATGAAGACAAGCCAGCAAACAAAACTTTCAAAGACAAAATTACAGAACTCTTTCATCAACTTGGGGAAACATATCTGATTTCACCGTGGATTGAATTGTGGATTGTGTTAGGTGTGCTTTTCCTCCTACTCTGGCTCATTTTAATTCTAAGCTTGAGAAGAATTATTAATTGAAAATACAGTCCAATGGACACAGCAAGTCAGAACATCAACTTGGTTCTAAAACCTCACAGATCCTCTCACATTGAAAAAAGAGAACTGTCTTCAGTGAACATCACAGCCATTCCTATACCTGGTGGTGTAGCGTGGGACACTACTGATTACGACATCTATGGTCCGGTTGAGCTCTTGAAATATCCACATCAGTTCAAGATTTCTTTAAGTGACTTTGTATCACCTAGTACTTTCTCTGATGATTGGGACTTTGAAAATATTAACAATATGATGTCAGATTTAGGAATGTCAGCTAAATATACAGAACATGATTATTTACAAGGTTCATCAAATTATGAAGAAATGTATTGCTATAATCATTATGGGCATCACTATTTGCATAAATCAGCAAATCCTAGAAATGTTTTTATGTATAATCAATGGGAACATTGTCCAACTCCGCCAAAAGGCAGCTAAAAAACATTTTATGAAAAATTCCCATACTTTTCAGGGTTTAATATCACTGATCCAGAAACGTTTTATTTTAAAATTATGAATAAGACCGGAATGAAAAACATGTTGACTAATACTAAACTGATTTATTTTGAATTTTGGAAAAACAACATTGAGACAAAAACTGTCTGGGGTACAAAAGACTGGCAGGTACAAGGTTTAGAATCATTATTCAGAGCCTGCATGATCCCAGAACAAATATTGTTCCTGAATGACACCATTCAACAAACGACCTGTCTTGGCCTAGCCAGGATAAAATACCTAAACAAACCGCCTATACTAAAACCCATACCTGATAGTAATAGCACTACAGAAGTGGAGATAGACGTATCCCATATTTTAAAACATAACAGAACACTTCCTAATTGGAAAAAATGGTTGATCTGGCCCACAGACACAGATAACTGTCAAGATAGATTCCTGAACATAATACAGGGGTTCAAACATAATAGGCCAGACCCAAGATATTCCCAGAGACAACATCCAGGGATAATAACAACCTATAGTGTAGGAAAACTATGCCTCGAATGGCTACAGAAATCCACACTGCCGGAAATTAAGCAACACTTGACTTTACTTAAAGACGGTGCTGACTTGCGAGATTTCTTACTGGGACCTCGCAAAGAGCGTCAAAAACGTTTCATATACGCCGGTATATACGCAGCTTACAATGAAGCTTGGAAAATAACACAAATAGAAACTGCAGAAAAAATACGAGAAATTGATCGTATTAATTTGGAAAAATCACTGTCTGTAGTGGACAATGGGTTAACAACTCTGTCCTCCAGAATCTATTCACTAGACAGCATTGTATCATCTGCTATTGATATAATAGAACAGGATATGCTAATGTTACAACATAATGATTTAGAAAGGGGGGGTGGTGATGAACACAGTGTCTGAGTTAAGCAGACCACTCTTACCCAGTCCAAAGATCAGGGCTTGATCCATCACCGTTATTTATCTCACTGCCCCATCCCAGCTCAGAACCTGGCTATATGCAAATCAGTCTGTCCCTGGCCCAGTGCATCATGGGAACAGGGCAGACTAAACTACCAAGCCAATTCTTCACCAGAAAGGAGACAAGCTACCGGGGACCGGTTTCTGGCATTTCAGCCTTCTTCGGCCCGGCTTGCTTGAATCCTGATGGAGCAGTGAGAAAGGGACTCATGTCTGAGTATACCCTGCCACACCTATAGTGGCCAAAAACGATTTAGAAAAGGGGGTGGTGATTAACAGAGTGTCTGAGTTAAGCAGACCACTCTTACCCAGTCCAAAGATCAGGGCTTGATCCATCACCGTTATTTATCTCACTGCCCCATCCCAGCTCAGAACCTGGCTATATGCAAATCAGTCTGTCCCTGGCCCAGTGCATCATGGGAACAGGGCAGACTAAACTACCAAGCCAATTCTTCACCAGAAAGGAGACAAGCTACCGGGGAACGGTTTCTGGCATTTCAGCCTTCTTCGGCCCGGCTTGCTTGAATCCTGATGGAGCCCCGGGAGCTTGTTTCCTTCCCAGTGTAAGAATTGGCTTTTGTAGTTTGGTTTGCCCTGTTCCCATCATGCACTGGGACAGGAACTGACTAATTTGCATACAGCCAGGTTCTGAAACTGGGATGGTGCAGTGAGCTAAAAAACGGTGTTGGATCTAACCCTGATCTCTTGACTGGGTGAGAGCTTTCTGCTTTATTCAGAGACTCTGTCCCTCACCACCCCTTGTTGTAAATATTTTTGTCCACCCTAAGCGTGGAAGGGTATTCTCAGATGTGTGACCCTTGCTCATTGCACCATCAGGATTCAAGCAAACCGGGCCGAAGACGGCTGTAATGCCAGAAACCGGTCCCCGGGAGCTTGTTTCCTTCCCAGTGTAAGAATTGGCTTTTGTAGTTTGGTTTGCCCTGTTCCCATCATGCACTGGGACAGGAACGGACTAATTTGCATACAGCCAGGTTCTGAAACTGGGATGGTGCAGTGAGCTAAAAAACGGTGTTGGATCTAACCCTGATCTCTTGACTGGGTGAGAGCTTTCTGCTTTATTCAGAGACTCTGTCCCTCACCACCCCTTGTTGTAAATAATGTTACAACATAGCCAGTCCCAATTACCTTCTATTGTACAGTTAGGCTGGACGTTACAAAATCTGCGTTCAGGCTACGTGCCATGGCGTCTGATAAACACAACATCATTATTTTCTATTTTTAACCTTACTGATAAACAAATCTCTTTGGCACAAAGAGGGGCAGACTATACGGCGCTGGGCATTGTAAAACTAGAAAGATTACCACTTTTCAGTTTCAATATTGCCAAAATTATATACCAGCAGGCCTGTATGAAAGGTTGGGTAAAGGGTACATCAAGTCAACCTGGAATTTACCTTACACACATAGATGTTGGAGTGGGGGCAAGAAAAAGGTATTCCTTAGTGGTAACAACTGTAAAAATTCACTAAGGGGTACACTTCTGTGTCAAGGAATTAACTTACATGGAGCCTGCGAAGGTTCATCAAATAACCTTTCATGCCAACTGTACGGCACCCCTGCTACACAGATAGAGCCTTTTTTCAGACAGCTTTCCAATGGCAGCTACGTTCTAATAAGTGCCCACAGCTGTTGTGGCATGGTGGCAGGAACGGCCTATCTCGTGAGCGTTACTTCCAGGGTCACTTGTTGTATGCAAGTATTGTATCCAAACAACAAGCTAGACATGGAGGCGGCAATATGGCCTTCTTTGAATATTTCTTCTATTCGAATTGATACTTTAAGCAGAATGAAGTCTAGTCTTTTACAAACAACTGTGCCTTTAACCTCGTCTAGAGAAACGTATGATCTGCAAGTTGCAAGGACAGCAGCAGAGATACATACATTATTATCGACAAATTGCCCGTACATTTCGTAGAAATGTTAAGCCAAATCTTAAACATGTCTGATACCAGTGGCATCGCACATGTATTTAAGACAATTTTTGGGGGACTGTTAGCACCCTTTGAAACAGTCCTGAGCATCTTCCCGAATTTCGTGCACTCTTTGTTCGGCGGCCAGCCACTCATCTTGGGACTCGTAGCAGGAATCTTATTTTTGTTCCTTCTGCTCCGATATGGCAAGTCAAGTCACAGACAAAACTCAGGCTACAATGGAAGACACGATCCTAGCAATGCAGTACCGAGAGCGGATTACTAAAGTCCTCGGCTTGGCTCGGCTAAGAGATCTGAATACTACCTGGTTTCTTTCATTCAGACCAATCTGGCAAGATTACATCTTATCTGTTCTACGATGCCTGCTATGTGGAGAAGAATGCGTGTTAGACGTCTGTCTCACACTTCCATCAGCAGTACCTATGGATATCGATACTTTGCTTGGTTCGGTAACGGCTCATGCAACGTGTTGTCCCCAGCGGCTATCCATTCTGATGACGGCATTCGTTGAGACCTCACCATTACGATTAGGTGGCGGTGAGGTACGAGATGAAAGCGGCACACAGGTACAACCTTCTGTGAACATTGTTGATCCAGATAACGCTGACGGTAATGCATCTCACATATGCACTATTTCCACTTTTTCGGAAATGGCCCAGCTTTCATCTACTGTTGCAGACGAATTTTTTGCCAGCCTATCTGAGTTGATGTTCTCCCCTAACAACGAGAATAACTGTTGAAAAAGCAAGCACATGGCGTTCCCTGAAATCTGAATTAGGCCTTCAGTTTTGGTAAACAGAACCTAAAAAACGTTGGAACAATTTTTTTCCCCAGAGAGCGAAATTGATTTTTTCCAGTTCCCAAAATATTAACCTTTTGGCACATGATACTCTGCTTAAAGTAGAACTATTTTTAGAGAACAAGATTTCTATTTTTAGAAACTCTAGAGACAATATTTTCTTAGTCTCTAGCACATGTACAGTCTTGTATAAATATGTGATGAAATGGTCTCGACCTTCTCTTCTGTATTAAGATCCATTTCATAAATGTAAATGTCATGATTCCTTCAGTCAACATTCTAAATGTACAATATATGCATTATCTAAATGACACCACTGCTTACAAAAAACGTACAGTATAATACTCATTTTCGTGTATATACCATTTCAAATGCATCTTATGTATTTTGGGGTGGGATGGAAAACACATGATTAGATATGCTTAAACATTGCTTAGTATTTAGTAATGATGGACATTATACATGGAGTGGGTGTTGTATATGATTCTAGGACTCTAGTAAATATTCCCGATTTCAGCCCTTATGTGGTTATGTCAAATCATACCCTTATACAGGCATAAGAATCATACCCATATTAAGACATATCCTATGCAGTCCAAATACGGCAAGGCTACTCCCATAGACTCCTAGAAAGCACAACACGTTCTTAAACAAACCAAGCCTCCAGCAGCCCGGGAATTCCCCCTGCTTCTATATTGATTTGTCCTAGAACTCCTGGAGTCCTGAAAGAACTGCGAGTTCTTAGTGACGTCTTATGTCCAACCTTACGTCAAACTCGGCACCTTCCAGGTCTAAATATACCAGCATCTGCCTTAAGCAACACACTGTGGTTTGGAGCAGATCGGCTATCTACTTGCCCGACGCCCTTCTGATGCGAGTGCTGAAGGAAGCCGACCCTCCCTGCTGACGCACTGAGAGAGACGCTGTCTTTTCTCTTGCCGAGAAATCCAGCGTTTCCCTGTCGCCCTTACAGGTTGCTGGGAGATCGAGTCCTGAGAAAGAAATACAAGACCTCCTTCATTCTATAACCAAGGTACGGAGCTAATTAGACCCACAGAGAATTCTTGATTCAGATTCTTGGCAAAAACTGTAACTCATCTACTCCTTCCCTGTACTAGGCTTAGGTTAGGCACACTGGGGTAGGCATATCTTAGAAACACCAGTTGAGTACGTTTAGTCATTATTTTATTGTTGTATGTATTTTATCCATTTTAAGTATCTTATGGCTTAGAAACCATATAAATGCTTTTACAGTATTATTTTATAATACTCATTTTACTGTACGCACTTTACTTTATGACAAGTATTGCAATTGTGGTAATTCACTTCTCTTGCATGAGAAAGTAGTCTGCTCAATAAATACCCTTTTTATTGAAAACGCCTGTCTCTCTATTTCTCTGCACTCCTGGTGAAACTAAGCATGCACGATTAACTGAGTAAAATAGCTATCTATTGTTTCCGCGACTCTGGAGATATACTCCTTATTCTGGGGGAGCAAAGTTGTCATGTTTATGGGGTTGTCAGAAACGAATCCCTTGTCTATTCAAGAAAGTTAACACCTTCTTGTGTAGTTGAGAAAGTTTCTAGTGACCTCTGAGCTAGCTGGCATTTCATAATTAAGTCGAACATATTCAATAGAGACCTAGTCGACCTCAGTCCTACGTCTACACTGTCGCTTATGTTATTCCAATGCGCAGAGCCTATTGGGAATATAGGAACTACACTACAACCCATTGCGGCAAATTTAGATTTTACTCCTGTGTTAGGTTTTTAAACTTTCCACTGGTGATTACGAATGGGAAGCTGATCTATTGGACACTTTTTTGACAAATCAGGTGCCCTGTCATTTGAGGACTTTCGTCAGTGCATAGATCTGCCTGAAACCAAGAGATTTAGGTATCAACAAATTAGACAATGGGTGATGCAACCAATGATTCGTCCTCAAGCACAACGCCATCTGACGTCATTTGAGAAGTGGCTTCTGTCCAAGTCTTTTTATTCTTGTATTATCACAGAACTGTACTATCACTTAAGGCCCCCTCCCCCAACTATCATATCCCTCGGTCCGAGTCAATGAGAAACCGAACTGGGTAGAGAACTCACACTGCGCGAATGGGAAAATATATATTACAGAGTGTGGGGAACGGGGACGGGAGAATGAGAATCGTTACGAGTTGAAGCAGGTCTGTAACTCTTTTTATTCGGTTTAACAACACCGAGACAAGTTCAAGGTTGGAAAGTCCAGTCTCCTGGGAAACAAACAATACACGAGTGTCCTCTCCTTTGGGGAAGGGTCCGGGTCTTCGGTTCCAGTCTTGAGGAAGCGGGAGCTGACCACAGGGCTGGAGATCACTCGGAGAAAAGGAAAGAAAAACAGCCACGTTAGGGGCTGGGCTCGACATATACAAATGTGGGAGGAGGGTAGGGTAGTGAGGGTTCACCAGGGTACTAACACCAAACCTATCAGTCAGGGAGTGTAGGCGGCCGGCAAGATACGACGGTAGTGACCACCCTCAGACTACCCCGTCCCACCCCGTGATTTGAACAACCCTTGAAAACGCCCTCGTACCTTGTGGAGCCACACTTCTCCCCTGGAAGTGTGGCGGGGCGGCTCGTGGTATCGTTGGCCTCCTGGCTTGTCGTCACTCAGCTTCAGGGGTCCTAGCAGCGGTTCCACAACAGCGGCTCCGTCTTCCTTCGTGGCGTCCTCCTCGTGTTCCAACTGGCGTTCCGAAGGTTTCGCGCCGGCAATCCAGAACGGAGCTTCCTTAAACACCCCCGCCTCCTCCGGTTGGTCAGTATCAGGTGACGTCGTCTGACCTGATTGGGCGAGTGTTGGCGGACCTGCCCCTAGCGTCACAGGGGCTGGATACAGAGGTACACGTCCTTGAGGCAGAGCCGTGGAGATCCAGGAAACGTCCAAAGGATCCTGCGGACGGGGTGGAAAGGAAGAAGCATTAGCAAAGACACCCCGTCCGTCCGAATCAGGGAGGTCATCTAAGTCAGGGAGCTCCGCTTCGTGACACATCCCACCCCCAGGATTGACCCGATCGGGGGAAATCGGATAGCGGGACAGAAAGTCAACATTCCCCTGCAAGGAACCCTTTCGATGACGGACCTCGATCTGGAAGGGCTGCAGGGCCAAGAACCAACGCAAAATGCGATCATTGTTCCCCCTATTACGCTGAAGCCAAGTTAAAGGAGCATGGTCCGTGTACAACACAAATGGCCTCCCCTCAAGATAGTACCTCAGTTTTTCGACACCCCAACGAACAGCCAAACACTCCTTCTCAATCGTTGAATATGCCTGCTCTCTAGGAAACAGCTTGCGGCTGATAAAGAGCACAGGTCGTTCAGCCCCAGTCTCATCCTCCTGGGAAAGGACCGCACCAATGCCAACCCCCGAAGCGTCAGTCTGGAGGAGGAAGGGTTTAAGGAAGTCAGGGGAAATGAGGACAGACGAGGAAGTTAAAGCGTCCTTCAAGGCTTGGAAAGCCGAAGACTGTGCTAGAGAGGGTGTAGGAAGTGCAGCAGATTTGGTATTCTTCCCAAGGAGGTCGGTGAGAGGAGCGGCCATGCTAGCAAACTGAGCAATGAACCGGCGGTAATAGCCCACCAGTCCCAAAAAGGCCCTGAGTTCTTTCTTTGAAGTCGGGTAAGGCAGAACTTTAATTGCTTCCAATTTCTCCATCTGGGGCTTAATTTGTCCATCGCCCAAAAGATACCCAAGGTATTTCACCTGCTGGAAAGCAAACCGGGACTTCTTCGCATTGATGTGGAGACTGGCCTCCCTTAGACTGGACAGTATTTTTTTGAGGTGAGACAAATGGTCATCCCAGGTTTTGCTAAACACCACAATATCGTCCAAGTAAGCAGACGCATATTGTAGGTGAGGTGCCAGCAGCGTGTCCATAAATCTTTGAAATGTAGCTGCCGCCCCATGTAAACCAAAGGGGAGTACCGTAAAGTGGTAATGACCAGATGGTGTTGAAAATGCTGTTTTTTCCATATCTTTGGGAGCAAGGGGAATCTGCCAGTATCCCTTGGTGAGATCTATGGTGGTGATGTACCGAGCCTCCCCAAGGCGTTCCAATAACTCATCGACTCTGGGTAGAGGGTACGCATCCTGTTTGGATACCCGGTTAACGGCCCTAAAGTCGATGCAAAAACGGATGCTACCGTCAGGTTTCGGTACTAACACCACCGGCGAGCACCAGTTGCTATGGGAAGGAACTATGATCCCAGCCTTCAGCATGTTGTCTACCTCGGCTTGGAAAGCCAAGCGTCTGGCCTCAGGAATACGATAGGGCTTCTGTTTCACCACTGTATTTGGGAGAGTAGGTATGCTGTGTTCCGCTAAATGAGTACGACCCGGTTGATCAGAGAAAACTGCTGAATGTGACAAAAGTAGTTTTCTGACTTCTTCCTGTTGGGTCGACGATAAGTCAGGATTCACAGGGGCAGCATCAACAGTATGCCCAGTATTAAATACAGGGGAGACTACATTGACTGACTGTGGAGGTGGACCTAACCATTTCTTTAGAATGTTAATATGATACATTTGGGTTTTGCCTCTTCCTAACTGGACCAGATACGTGGTACGTCCTATTTTCTTCAGGATTTTATAAGGCCCCTGCCACTCCTTCCTCATTTTATGCGTAGAAGAGGGTAACAGAATTAGAACCCAGTCGTCTACATCCAACACTCTCCACTTAGTACCACGGTCATACAGGGTTTTCTGCTTATTCTGTGCTACCGCTAAGTGTTCGTGAGCTAGGGTTCTAAGTTTATGTAGCCTGCTCTGGAGTTGTCTAGTATAATCCAACAGGGCTTCAGCTTCTTGTGCCCCTTCAGTTTCCCAACTATCCTTTGTGATCTCGAGGAGCGTTCTAGGGGGTCTTCCAAACAACAACTCGAATGGGGATGTCCCTAAGCTGGATTGTTTCTGACTACGAAGTACAAAGAGGGCCAAGGGTAGTAACTGATCCCAGTTCTTTCCATCACCCGACAACAGTTTTTTTAGTGTCAACTTAAGGGAGCCGTTGTAACGCTCAACCAAACCGTCTGTTTGGGGGTGATATACAGAGGTTTTGATGTGTTTGATATTGAGCTGTTTGCACACTTGCTGCATCAAACGGGACACAAAAGGGGTGCCCTTATTTATTTATTTTGCCATTTGTAAAGCGCTCTGCAACCCTACGGGCATCCTGGCGCTGGGTACCTAGGCTGAAAAAAAAAATACTGTGCAGCAGATAGGGGACAAGGACTCAAGATCTAAAGATTTGAGTTTTTCGGGAAAAGCCATGTTTTTACCTTTTTTCGAAAGGGCAGTAGATCACTTGTTTTTCTAATGTCAATAGGTAGGCTATTCCATAATTGAGCTGCCGCTTTACTAAAAGCTCTACCGCCAAGGGTTGTTTTTTTAATCCTTGGTACATTAACAAGATTTAAGGAAGAGGATCGAAGAGATCGGGTGGGTTTGTACCAGTTAAGTTTGTTTTGGAGTGGTTGGGGGCCTAGTCCATGCACTGCTCTAAA
The DNA here is from genome assembly GCF_964263255.1 of Lissotriton vulgaris. Taxonomy (NCBI): domain Eukaryota; kingdom Metazoa; phylum Chordata; class Amphibia; order Caudata; family Salamandridae; genus Lissotriton; species Lissotriton vulgaris. Next base: position 1,098,990,641 of record NC_141695.1, read on the forward strand.
GACAATGCAAAGGGATTTAAAAAGGATCCTCTGATGAATAGGCAGCCAATGTAGGTCAGCCAGGGCAAGGGTAGTAGATGATCTTCGTTCTCGAGACAATGCCAGCTTTGCTGCAGCCGCCTGGACACTTTGAAGCCTGGAAATGAGATATATAGGAGATTCCAATAAGAGTGCGTTACAGTAATCCAGGCGGCTGAGGATGGTACTCCTGACTATGGTGGCTCTAACCTGTAAAGGCAGGAGGGGCAGCAGCTTGCGGAGTCCTCGCATAAGGGCAAGGCAGCTACTGACCTGTTTGTTGACATTGGTTTCAAGGCTCAGCCTATTATTAAATGTGACTCCAAGATTCCTAACTGAGTTCACTGGTACTGGGGAGTTCCCCAGCTCAGGAGGCCATAAGTCTATGGGTAAGACCTTGGGTATTCCTCCTATCGAACAGTGTAATATTTCCGTTTTGTCACTGTTGAACTGCAGTGAATTCTGATTGAGCCAAAGCGTCATTTCCAACATACAGGCATGAAAGGTCTCAAGGGAGTCAGCCTGAGCACCATCAAGGGATATCATCAACTGCGTGTCGTCTGCGTAATTGATTACGCTGACGCCATGGGTTTTGATGATGCTTATCAGGGGTTGCATATATATATTAAAAAGTATAGGGCTAACGGCTGACCCCTGTGGGACCCCATGTGGGACTTTGACAAATTTTGACTGAAATGGAGGGATGGCTACCGCTTGCCACCTGTCTCTCAGGTAGGAGCGGAGCCAATCCAGCGCGATTCCCCCGACTCCAATATTCCTCAATCTTGTCAGCAGGATGTCATGACTTACCGTATCGAATGCGGCGGACAGGTCCAGCAAAATTAAGGTTGCTGAGTTTCCCCTGTCCGTCCGCATTCGTAGGTCGTCCAGAACTGTCACCAGAGCTGTCTCTGTTCCGTGAGCAGGTCTGAATTCAAATTGCTCCTCTTCCAGGATGTTGTTGGTTTCCAGGAAGAGGGCTAGTGCCCTGCTGACCCATCGCTCTAGGATTTTGATAGGGTAAGGTAAGAGCGATATAGGTCGGTAGTTTTTATAGCAGTTTGGGTCAAGGTTTGATTTTTTCAATAATGGGGTAACAATCGCCAGTTTCCAGTCTTTTGGTACGGTGCCCGTATCGAGGGATTGGTTGCACAGCTGATGCAATACTGGGAAGATTTCTTCCCTGAACTCCTTTGCTATTTTGTGGGGTAAAGGGTCCAGAGGGGATCCCGATGTCGTGTTAAGGGCTTGTTTTATGAAATCTTCCTCTGTAGGGGTCTCGAAGGTATTTAAGAAGGCCTTTGGTTGTGAGCATCTTGTGTTTGTCTCCCGATATTCCGAGAAGCTGTTGTTATTATCTATCAGTGGCGGACTTGGCGCATCTTTCAGTCCCTCAATGATTTTTAAAATTTTCTCCTGGAAGAAAAGAGCTATGCCATCACATAGTTCTTGCGAAGGCTTAATTTGGCTGTCTGCACAGGCAGGAAGGGATAGCTCTTTGATGATCTTGAAAGTGTCACGGGATTGATTGGGACTATTTAAAATCAAATCTGCAAAGTGATTTGCTTTGGCTAAGGAGATTTCTTTCTTATAGTGTACTATTGTAATTCTCCATAGGGTTTTCTCCTGTTCCGAATAGTTTTTTCTCCAGAGCTTCTCCGCCCTTTTACAGGTGGATTTCAATTCTCTCAGTTTATCCGTATACCAGGGTGCGGTAGGTTTTCCTCTTTTTCTAATAATTTTCAGGGGTATAACATCATCTAGTTTCTTGGTTAGTTTCTGGTCTGTAACAATCTCTTTTGGGAAGCCCATGCGTGAGAAGACTTCAACAAGCCTCTGGGCTATTGCTACTGAAGTGGCTGACTTGAGAGGAAAGGCCTCGGGATACCGCGTAGCATAATCAACCAAAACCAAGGCATACTGATGCCCGCGGGATGATTTGGGTAAAGGCCCGATTAGGTCCATTCCGATACGGTCAAACGGAACCCCTATGATAGGCATGGGCACCAATGGGGCAGGAGGTGGAGTGTATGGATTCCGTTTCTGACATATTCTACACTCCTGACAGTATTTCTGAACCTGGGCATAAATACCAGGCCAAAAAAAATGTCGCAGTATAGATTGGCTCGTTTTTTCTACCCCGGAATGGCCAGCTAGCAAATGGGCATGACCAAAGAACAATATCTGCTCTCGAAAGTCAATTGGAACCAGCAACTGGGGTTCAGCGTCAGCCTTGGCAAGCCTATACAATAAACCGTTTTTTTCTAGAAAAGTGGGATAAGTTCTAGTGGTTGGATCCTGCCCACTTCGTGCCACCTGCCATGCGTTGGCGAGACTTGCGTCATTCAATTGGGCAGTCCTGAAGTGAGTATCCCGGGCCCAAGGTTCTGCGGCCAACAAGGTGTCCTGGGGAAGAGATAGATGTTGTCCAACAGCAAAGTACTAAAGGAAGGATTATCAGTCCCTATGATTATGGGCTCAGGTAAACCCACCATAACTCCCACTACGACTTCCATGTTCTTTCCTGAAGGTGTATGAAGCGTGATTTTAGCTACGGGATATTCCTTGACGTCCCCATGGACACAACGGATACTAACCCGTTTCCCTGGAATGTGAGAGTTGCGGTCTACTAGCTCTTCCCTTACTACTGAATGTTTGCACCCGGAATCTAGCAATGCTCGTATACTAGTACCGTTTAAAGAGACACGTACATAGAAGGTGGTTCCGGTTTCTTGTGCATACAGGATAGACCTTGGAGCATAGCTCACATCCATAGGTTCGTCTTCTCTGTCTTTTTTCTTTCGACAAAATCGAGCAATATGTCCCCATTCTCCACAGTCATAACATTGAGGCCCTGAATTGGGAAGTTCAGGTCGTTGGAACCGGACTTTCGGGGGTTCAGGGGTGGGTTTTTGAAACCGTTTCTCAAGTTTGACAGGTGAAATGATTTTAGTATTTTTTTCGGGCTCCTTCATGTACGGCTTACCCTGAGCCCGGGCATAACATGTAGCCATTTCGATAGCATGCTCCAAGGTTAACCCCGCATGTTGTTTGAGCCACCTTTGGGTACTATAGGGAAGGGACTCGATGAACTGTTCGAGATATATTTTATTCATAATGGCGTCGATGTTCCCTTCCTTTGGCTTTAACCACAAGTCGGCAGACTCCTTTAGTTTGAAGAACAGGGTTTTGGGCAGATCCCCTGGTGACCCCTTCTCTTGCCGAAACCTTAATCGATGGGTTTCTTCGTCTACCCCCAACCTATCGAGGATGTATTGTTTCACAACCGCATATGCAGTTGTTCCATCCCGGTTTACTGTCTGATATGCTGCCTGGGCCTCACCAGTCAGCAACGGCGCCAAATAGAAGGGCCACCTATCACCTGGCCAGGAACTAGCTCTCGCCGCTCTTTCAAAGTTCAAAAAGAAAGCAAGGGGGTCTTCACCTGTGCTAAATTTCTGTAATGGAACGACAGTACCTGGAGGTGGGGCTGTAGCCCTTCCCTGTCCTATTACAGTCATCAATTGTGTTTGTCCTTCCGCCAATTTTAGAATATTATCGGACTGTGTTTGGATGGCTTGGGAAAACGCAGTCCGGTCAGCTTCCATTTGGGACAAAGATTCTCCATTCTGTATCGGATGGCGTGGTTCACTGGTTGATCCGAGTCACGGCACCACTTGTGGGGAACGGGGACGGGAGAATGAGAATCGTTACGAGTTGAAGCAGGTCTGTAACTCTTTTTATTCGGTTTAACAACACCGAGACAAGTTCAAGGTTGGAAAGTCCAGTCTCCTGGGAAACAAACAATACATGAGTGTCCTCTCCTTTGGGGAAGGGTCCGGGTCTTCGGTTCCAGTCTTGAGGAAGCGGGAGCTGACCACAGGGCTGGAGATCACTCGGAGAAAAGGAAAGAAAAACAGCCACGTTAGGGGCTGGGCTCGACATATACAAATGTGGGAGGAGGGTAGGGTAGTGAGGGTTCACCAGGGTACTAACACCAAACCTATCAGTCAGGGAGTGTAGGCGGCCGGCAAGATACGACGGTAGTGACCACCCTCAGACTACCCCGTCCCACCCCGTGATTTGAACAACCCTTGAAAACGCCCTCGTACCTTGTGGAGCCACACTTCTCCCCTGGAAGTGTGGCGGGGCGGCTCGTGGTATCGTTGGCCTCCTGGCTTGTCGTCACTCAGCTTCAGGGGTCCTAGCAGCGGTTCCACAACAGCGGCTCCGTCTTCCTTCGTGGCGTCCTCCTCGTGTTCCAACTGGCGTTCCGAAGGTTTCGCGCCGGCAATCCAGAACGGAGCTTCCTTAAACACCCCCGCCTCCTCCGGTTGGTCAGTATCAGGTGACGTCGTCTGACCTGATTGGGCGAGTGTTGGCGGACCTGCCCCTAGCGTCACAGGGGCTGGATACAGAGGTACACGTCCTTGAGGCAGAGCCGTGGAGATCCAGGAAACGTCCAAAGGATCCTGCGGACGGGGTGGAAAGGAAGAAGCATTAGCAAAGACACCCCGTCCGTCCGAATCAGGGAGTTCATCTAAGTCAGGGAGCTCCGCTTCGTGACACAGAGCTAGGCACACAGCTAGAAACGTATCGGGTATAGAAACCACCCCAAAAATCACTACCTATTGGTATCTCACACCAGTCAGATTACATAGCGGAAACCCTGCATTAGACCCTTTATGTTGCAGGGGATGTAGGGCTCAGGGAAACTTGACACATATCCTGTGGGGACTGCCCGTAGTTATCTGAATATTGGACGCAGGTCCTAGATGATATAGACAAGTGTTTTGACATACAACTTCCCCTCTTTCCGAGTTATGTTGTGCTGGGCCTACCTAATGATCTTATGTTTCCACTTAAATCTCGGACAGGTATTTGCCCTACAAATATAGGATAGGCCTTGCCCTAGGTGCGTCTCTACAAAATATTTTGGCATTGTGGGGTACTGATAGACTTCCGACTCATACGGGCTGGCTGCACCGCATATGGCATTTCTTGGGTATGGAGCAGATATCTTATTCTTTGGCCAACAAGGGGACCTCGTCTTCCGAACTTTGGAAGCCATTTATAGAGATGCTCTCAACTGAATTCAAGGAACTCACATGCCCCAAGTACTTACGAATACTACAACCTACAAAACCAACGCAGGCGGAACATTAACAGATTGCAATGGTGAACTATATGAAAATGGGTCGAGAGGGAGAGGGCTGGTGGAGGGAGGAGGAAGGGGGGAGGGGGTTGTTGGGGGGGGAATACTCTTCAAAGGGGGAGGGTTACAGTTCATTAACAGTGCTTCTATGTAATTTTCATGGTTCATTTATGTGCCTAATATAAAATTCAATAAAAACATTATAAACCTGAAACTAAATTTAGGCTTTCTTTTTTGTGCTGAGATCAGCATAGTGGATAGAAGAATGAGGGTGGGATTTCTATAAAGTTATGCTGCCAACTGTCTGTTGTTCACACTTTTGGTAAATGTTGCAGTTACCATTCTGTTTGTGTTTATTGTGGTTACAAGTCATATATTGTTTCTTTACCCAATTGTATTCGTGAGATCCCTATGAGGTCCCATTTATCAAAACCCTTGGATTTCCAAAGGCTCCCTAGTTTCTCAGAGCTCCACACTGGAGTGGCCAGAGTGAGTTTATTGACCCACTTCAGGTGTTTGTTGACCTATGCCAGACTTAGATGGCGTGTGCTGAAGGTCCAATCAGTGGATACCTACGAGGCCTGGCGTATAATGCTATGTTATAGTCTCCCCTGGGAGCAGCCATCTATCCATGGCAAATCTGGGATCATCTGGGCGGCCATATATCCTGTGATTGATAGCTGTGAGTTGGGATGCCTAATAATATTTCTTCAGGTCGGGAAGACTAAATTCCCCCATCGTACCAGTTAAGAGTTAACTTGGAAAACGCTATGCGGGGCCTGCCGTCCCAGAGAAGTTTCCTTTGGAGACCCTCTATTTCTTTAAAGTAGGATGCTGGGACATGGTATATCGTGTTTTGAAGAGCATATAAAAAACGAGGCAGGGCCATCATTTTAAAAAGGACTGCCCTGCCTAACATGGAAAGTTGAAGGGATCTCCAATGTGCGACACCGCTCTTAAGCCGCTACATGGGCAGATCCAGATTACGGGCAAAGCGAATCTTCGAGTCCAGCATCCCATAGATGCCGAGGTAGCGGAAGCCCTCAGGCGCAATATGGATCGGGCAATTTCATGGTATTATAGGCGGGTCACTCTGAAGGACGTAAACTACTGACTTAGACCAGTTTACAGAGAATCCAGAGTATCTCCCGAATATCGCCAGTACATCTAGGAGGCAACTCAATGACCCTCTTGGAGAAGTTAAGTAGAGTAGTATGTCGTCCGCATATAATGAGATCTTGTCCTCCCAGTCCAAAGACCATCACATGCCACGGATGTCTCGGTCTTGCCTGAACCAGGCCGCAATTGGTTCCAGTGCCAGCGCATAGAGAAGCGGCGATAAGGGGCAACCCTGGCGAGTTCCCCTGCTCAGCTGGAAATCTGGGGATTTGCGGTTATTTACCACCACCCGGGCCATCAGGCCGGAGTACAATAGACGAATCCAGCCCTTGAACTCCGGGCCAAACCCAAGCTTGTCCAAAACCGCAAATAAATAGGGCCACTCAACCATGTCGAATGCCACTGTGGCATCTCACGATACTAGAGCCACAGGTTCCAGTATAGTGGGTGCTCTGCTTAGCACTCCATGTAGCCGGTGCAGGTTAAGGGCGGTATTACGATGAGGCATAAAGCCCGATTGGTCAGGGTGAACTAGAGTGTTAATGACTTTATTCAGACGCTTTGCCAGCAATTTCGCCAGGACTTTGGGCTCCGCGTTTAGCAGAGATATTGGCCTATAGGATGATCAGCTAGTCCTGGGTTTGCCTTCTTTATATATGACGACTATGTTGGCTACAGGTTTGTCATATAGGAGTGTTCCCTTATATGTATTTTCTGTCAACATAAAGCGGATGTATGGGGCAAGCTTGTTTGGCCTCAACATATATAGTTCAATGGGGATACCATTGGGTCCTGTTGCCTTTCCTGAGTACACACCTCTGATTGCCTGTGCCACCTCATTGTCAGTTAGTGGGGATTCCAGATAGTCTCTATTTTCGTCAGAGAGTGTGGGCAGCCCAATGTCTTTAAGCAGCTCTTTGTTTTCATCTTCTTAGAACCTGCCGGTCGTTTTATACACTGTTCGGTAATAGTCTGCAAACGTATCTGTGATGGCCTGCGGGTCTGTTATGGGACTGGAGTCACCTCCCTGTATCTCGGGCACTAGTTGTGACGTCCATTCTCCTCTGTAAAGCCATGCAATAAGCTTTCCTGCCTTATCCCCATGTTCATATACCCTGCTCTGGTCCTCTCTACTCTGCGCCCTGGCTCTGTCCCTGGCAATGCTGTTAAACTCATCCTGCCTCAGCTTCAGGAGGTGAAGGTTTTCGGAGGCTACTGCCAGCGTAACCCCTCTTCCGATTTCAGTACTTCTTCCTCCGCCCTCTCAAGATCCGCATGCCTTTCTCTCTCTTTCCCCGCAATCAGGGAAAGCGTTTCTCCCCGTATGACTGTTTTGTATGCCTCCCACAGGGTCTGGGCGGAATCAACTGAGCCCTCGTTTTCCTGGAAATAATTATCTGTGGCTTTTGCAATGTTCTTCCAGGTTGTCGGGTCTTTCAAATAACACGGGTTGATGGGGGCTATTCTACCAACACTCGTATGATCTAGCTCCACTCTCATCCACACAGGAGAGTGATCTGAGATGCCCCGCCCCAGATGTCGAACCTCACAGATAGCGTACACCTGTGCCGCTGGGACAAGGACGTAGTCTATGCATGAAAGACTATGATGTGCGGCCGATATGTGGGTGTATTGTGCCCTTCCTGGGTTATGTGTCTGCCACCCTTCCACCAGCCCCACTGTTTCTAGAAAGTCTGTCAGCCATCTCTGAGCGGTTCTAATGTCACGTGTTGGATACCGGTCTAGTTCACCGGACAGCACTGCATTGAAGTCTCCTCCCGTTATCAGGAGGCCCTTTGGAAATGATAAAAAAATCATGCCCAGGTCTTTGAATGTGTCTGTCTGTAAGCCAGGTGGAACATAGATTGAGACAAATGTAGCCGTCCTCCCCTCCAACTGGCCCGAGACCCCAATATATCTACCTCGTATGTCTTACCAAGTGGACTGTATTGTGAAAGGGAATGAATTATTGATTTGCATACCAACCCCTCGTGACCCAGAGGTGAATCCCGCGTGTGCTACCAACTTATACCCTCCCCTAGGCAGAGCCATACATTTATTTCTGACTAGGTGTGTTTCCTGTAGAAGGATTACATTTGGGGTGTGTCTTCTGATAAACTGGGTGACCATGCCGCGTTTGATCATATCACCCAGTCCATTTACGTTCTAACTGACCCTTGTTTACCGCTCATTATTATTCCTCTTCGGAGGTCGCTCTAGCACTGCTTTTCCCTTAGATGGTGTCGAAGAAATCAATTCTTTGAAAAATTCAAATCTAAGAAACATTACAAACCCCCCCCAACTCCCCCTCCTCCCTGCACCCCTGCTCGCTGAGAACACCCATAACAAATTGGCAGAGTGCCTGTCGCCCGACACACTAATACTAGAAAAGAACTAAAAGCAGTACAGAGGAGGAATGCCAACACTCCATCCCTCAAATCCACATTTTCACAGGCAAATTGTCCCCATATGGTCATAGTATGCTTTTGTTGTAAACGTATCCAGGGCTCCCTCTAGTGTAATTTTCCCGATTCATGCCCTTATATAGGTATAACTTAACATATCCTTATATAGGCATAAGAATTATAACCATATTTAGGCACAGCCAATGCAGTCCAAATACCGATTTGCTACTTCCACTAAGCTCCTAGAGTACAACGAGTTCTTGAAGACAACCAGCCTTCAGCAGTACGGGACTTCCCCCTGCTTCAGTATTGATTTGTCCCAGAACTCCTGGAGCGTGTAAAGAACTTCAAGTTCTTAGTGACGTTATTATGTCCACCCTTACGTCAAACTCGTCACCTTCCAGGTATAAATATATCCACCTCTGCCCTAGCAAACACACAGTGGTTTGGAGCAGATCGACTACTTGCCCGACGCCCTGCTGTAGCGAGTGCCGAAGGAAGCCGACCCTCCTGCTGGCGCACTGAGAGAGACACTGTCTTTTCTCCTGCCGAGAAATCCAGCTCCACTGTTTCCCTTCTACCCTTGTAGGTTACTGGGAGATCGAGTCCTGAGATAGAGATACAAGACCTCCTTCCTTCTATAACCAAGGTACGGAGCTGATTAGACCCTTAGAGAATTCTTGGATAGATTCTTTGCAGAAACTATTTAACTCAAGCTACACCTCACTTACTTCTTCCCTTGTACTAGACTTAGGTTAGGTACACCGGGGTAGGCGTATTTTAGATGCACCAGTTGAGTACTTTTAGTCATTATTTATCATTAGATGTATTTTATCTATTTTATGTATCTTATGGCTTAGAAACCATATCATGCTTTTACAGTCTTATTTCATAATACTCTTTTTACTGTACGTACATTACTTCATAGCAAGTATTACGATTGTTGCAATTAACTTCTCTTGCATGAGAAAGAAGACTGCTCAACAAATAACCTTTTTATTGAAAACGCCCTTCTCTCTATTTCTTTGCAGAAACCCTGGTGAAACGAAGCATGCACGATTGACTGAGTGAAATAGCCATTGATTGTTTCCGCGACTTTGGAGATACAGTCTTTATTGTTGGGGAACAAAGTTGTCATGTTATACGGTTGTCAAAAACGAATCCCTTCTTGTATATTCGAGAAAGATTCTAGTGACATCCGAGCTAGCTGGCATTCACAATTAAGTCTAACATACTCAATAGAGACCTAGTCGACTTCAGTCCTACGTCTAAACTGTGGTTTATGTTATTCCAATGCGCAGAGCCTATTGGGAATATAGAAACAACACTACATGGCGCCCAACGTTTGATAAGGCGATAATTTAACGCTAGATACTAGAGTAACTCAGCCGTGCTTTTCACACAGACCCCTTTTTCCGTAAAAACTCCAATAGACGTCTGGATTGGGTAAAAGGTTAGTATCCGCCAGAAATAAATAGGGCGAGAATCCTATGTATTAGTTTTTGGTTTATTCAACGTTGAAGGATACAGTGTTCAAAAATATTGTGCACCTAATCTTTGTTTCCTTGAAACTTGCTCTGCAAACTTTCTGTCAGCAAAATGACGGAGAGTGACGACGAAAGGAAGAGAGCTAGAATAGCAACTCAACTATTAGCAGAAGACACAAGTCTTCAGCAAAACAACCCGGATGCAGTAATAATCCCGGTAAATGTAAGAAAGAGTGTAACTTACAAACTAATAAATAATGGAGTATCATCGAGAGGTGGTGCAGTCATATTTGTGGTAGAGGCACATGAATATCGGCAGACATATGTATTCTATTCATGGATAACTTTTCCAGCAGCAAATGCTGTGACACGCGAGTTCCACTACTACAAAGCAGAGGAACCTCCAGCGGAATACGTTCCTTTCGAGGACGTTGAAATTCCACTAACTTACCAGGAGCATCAGCTCTGGTTTAATGGCGCCCTAAAACATCGAAATCACATTACCAGGCTCGGTCCACTAGGTAGACCAGGAGCCACATGGCCGGGTCTAGGCAGCTATACACCACATCCTCACATTGAAGAAATGTCAGACAGAGAACTGTTAGCTCAACTAAAACAATTAACAAAAGCATATAGACAATTAGTTCAATTGACGGTACAACCTGCCGCCAAAAATTAAAAGAAACAGATATAGCAGAACAACCTTTTGAACTTGCCAGAATAATTGAAAAATCCTATGAAGAATTAGGTAGAGATAGTTTGGGTGGGAAACCACTAAAACCACAACTAACAGAAAATCCTGAAAAAACTTTCATTAAAAATAGTTTAATTACTCCTAAAAAGAAATGGGAAACTATCAGACAGACTCTTCCTAAAGAGAAACAGTTGCAGTCCAGAGGAAGGTCTACCCAACGGAGCGATAGATCTCCAGATCTTCAGAACGGGGGGGGGGGGGTAGGGCTCCACAACGGGAGCCCTCTGAGAAAAGATATAACCTCAGAAATAGGGATAATTTGAAAAAACCTGACAGATATCAAGATAATGATACATGTCCCTCTCGATCTTTTCAGACTTCCTCACAGAAATCGGAAAGTAGAGGACGGTCAGAACATAAAGAAGAGCGTGTCAAGTCTAAAGACAAGGAACCCGCTCACCAAAGTAAAAAATCTCCATTTTCCAAAAAGAACGTAGCATGTATAAAGATAAAACATGCCGAGGATCCTGAGGACACAACTCAAGAATGGAGAGTGGGCCCAAACAATGCTAGGCAGCGCAGCAGAAGTGACCATAGCTCGCAAGATCCAGATGAATCTTCTGGAGACAGTGGACACGAATGAGTACATTCAGGTGGAAACTGCAGACACCAGAGTTAGTGTACCCCATAAATTATATGAAATAACATTGCGTATAGAAGGGGTCATAATTAGGAAAATAAGAACTCTCATTTGGGAGAAGCTATCTAAAGGCTATGATATTCTTCTAGCTGAGAAAGACTGGCCACCAAAATGTATTAGGGAGTGCCCACATGGCGAACAAATGATTATGTCTGCCTTCTCAAATCATATTCCAATTCATAAAAAATACACATATGCAAGAAAATGGGCATTGGCCCAAGCCCCTGCATTATATAAAAATCATGTAGGATGGGATGAGGAATCCCCTCACCATAAAATCCAGTAAAAAAATCAACCTACTGCACAAAGGCAGTATCCTGTTAAGCAAGAAGCTAAAAAACAAGCCAGGGAGATCTTAGATCAACTTGAGTACCAGGGGGTGATTGAAACATGCACCTCACAAATGAACAATCCTTTGTTTACTGTCTCCAAACCAGACAATTCATATTGTCTAGTATTGGACTACAGACACTTAAACGCTTGATGCAAAACATTTGCAGTACAAAATTCACACAGTGCAGCACTAATGAATAACATTGTGCACAAAAAATATAAAACAACATCAGATATTTCAAATGGTTTCTTCTGTCAAAACATTGCACCAGAAAGCAGGTATTGGACCGCTTTCTCAAGTATGGGGGCCCAGAGGCAATTTTGCCTGCTCTGCGGAGAAGAATGCGTGTTAGACATCTGTCTCTCACTTCCATCAGAAGTACCTATGGATGTCGATACTTTGCTTGGTTCGGTAACGGCTCATACAACGTGTTGTCCCCAGCGGCTACCAATTCTGATGACGGCATTCGTTGAGACCTCACCATTACGACTAGGTGGCGGTGAGGTACGAGATGAAAGATGCACACAGGTACATCTTTCTGTGAACATTACTGATCCAGATCACTCTGACGGTAATGCATCTCACATATGCACTATTTCTACTTTTTCGGAAATGGCCCAACTTTCACCTACTGTGGTAGACAAATTCTTTACCAGCCTATCTGAGTTACTGTTTTCTCCTAACAACGAGAATAACTCTTGAGAAACGAGCACACAGCGTTCCCTGAACTTTGATTTCGGCCTTCAGTTTTGATAAACAGAACTTCTAAAATTTTGAACTATTTTTTACTACAACAAAATTATTTTTTCTCAATACCAAAATATTTACCTTTTTTTGGCACAGAGTAATCTGCTTAATGTAGAACTATTCTTAGAGAACAAGATTTCTATTTTTTGATACCTAGAGACAATATTTAAACTTAGCCTCTGGCATATGTACAGTATTATATAAATCTGTGATGAAATGGTCTCGACCTTCTCTTCTGTATTAAGAGCCATTTCATCAATGTAATTTCGTGAATCATTCAGCTAGCATTTCAAAATGTAAAACTATATGCATTATTCGAATTTTACCACTGCTTAGAAAACTTACAGTACAATACTCATTTTTCGTGTACAAACCATTTCAAATGCATTTTATGAATGTTTGGGGTGGGATTGTAAACACATGCTTAGAAATGTTATAACTGCTTAGAATGTAGTAAAGACGGACGTTCTACGTGGAGTGGGTGTTGTAAACGTATCTAGGGCTCTAGTGTAATTTTCCCGATTCATGCCCTTATATAGGTATAACTTAACATATCCTTATATAGGCATAAGAATCATAACCATATTTAGGCACAGCCAATGCAGTCCAAATACGGCATGGCTACTTCCACTAAGCTCCTAGATTACAACGAGTTCTTGACGAGAACCAGCCTTCAGCAGTCCAGGACATCCCCCTGCTTCAGTATTGATTTGTCCCAGAACTCCTGGAGCGTGTAAAGAACTTTGAGTTCTTAGTGACGTTATTATGTCCACCCTTACGTCAAACTCGGCACCTTCCAGGTATAAATATACCCACATCTGCCCTAGCAAACACACAGGGGTTTGGAGCAGATCGACTAACTACTTGCCCAACGCCCTGCTGTAGCGAGTGCCGAAGGAAGCCGACCCTCCAGCTGATGCACTGAGAGAGACGCTTTCTTTTCTCCTGCCGAGAAATCCAGCTCCAGTGTTTCCCTGCTACCCTTGCGGGTTACTGTGAGATCTTGAGAGAGAGATACAAGACCTCCTTCATTCTATAACCAAGGTACGGAGCTGATTAGACCCTTAGAGAATTTTTGGATAGATTCTTGGCAGAAACTATTTAACTCAAGCTACACCTCACTTACTTCTTCCCTTGTACTAGACTTAGGTTAGGTACACGGGGGTAGCCTATTTTAGATGCACCAGTTGAGTACTTTTAGTCATTATTTATCATTATATGTATTTTATCTATTTTATGTATCTTATGGCTTAGAAACCATATCTTGCTTTTACAGTATTATTTCATAATACTCTTTTTACTGTACGCACTTCCCTTCATAGCAAGTATTACAATTGTTGCAATTCTTCGCTTGCATGAGAAAGAAGACTGCTCAATAAATAACCTTTTTATTGAAAACGCCTGTCTCTCTATTTCTATGCAAAAACCCTGGTGAAACTAAGCATGCACGATTGACTGAGTGAAATAGCCATCTATTGTTTCCGCGACTCTGGAGATCCATTCTTTATTCTTGGGGAACAAAGTTGTCATGTTATATGGTTGTCAAAAACTAATCCCTTCTTGTATATTCAAGCAAGTTTCTAGTGACCTCTGAGCTAGCTTGCATTCACAATTAAGTCTAACATACTCAATAGAGACCTAGTCGACTTCAGTCCTACGTCTAAACTATCGTTTATGTTATTCCAATGCGCAGAGCCTATTGGGAATATAGGAACTACACTACACTTTGCTAAATTGCATTAGTTTGACGAGAGCTCATGTTCAACCATGGGGTCTTATGACCCTTGTACCTGAACATGTTCATGCAGGCCGCATGTATATTCTCCAATTTTCAGTCGTGTTCCTACGTCGCTGAATCTTCGCCTTGGTCACGCCCCCCGGAGCCACTGGCATGACGACTGTCCAGCTAGTCAGAGTTAATCTCAGGTTTGTCGAAGAACCATGCCCTCCCCTCAACCTCAACACGCGGACGCGCCTGGAACATCATGGCATATTTAAGTTCCTTGTCCCTGAGTTTCTTTTTGACGGCGAGGAAGGTCCTTCGCGGCCTCTGCACCAACTGCGTCAAATCAGGAAAGAAAGAGAGGGCAGCATTTTCATAGCATGGGGGGGGGTGCCGCTCTGGCATATTGCAGGATAGCAGCCCTGTCTCTGAAGTTTAGGACCCATGCAATCAGCGGGCGCGGTGGGGCCCCGGGTTTGGATCGCCCACCCAGTACCCTGTACGCACGTTCAATGGAGAAGAATTTCCCCAGACCTTTGGACTTGAGGTGGTTCAGGATAAGGTCTTTCACAAACAGGTCTGGAGCCGGTCCTTCCGATTTTTCAAGCACTCCCAGGATGCGGACGTTATTGCGTCTGGACCTCCCTTCATAGTCATCCAACTTACTTTCGGCTGTATCACAGAAAGATTTGAGATCATGTACTTCCTGCTGGAGCTGTGACACGTCGTCCGTCAGACTGGTCGTCCTGATATCCAGGGATTTGACTTTTTCATTTACTTTAGTAAGATCTGCCCGCACGAGGTTCACTTCTATGGATATTGTGTCCATTTTGTGTTCCAGAGATTCCATTTTGTGCTCTAAAGATGACTTACCCCCTTCTATGGCGGCCATAACATCTTGCATGGTCCGCTCCGGAGCGGAGCCTGCGGAATCCCCCACCATTTTAAGGGCTTGACGCGGATCCGTCGGCGAGCCTTTGGGCAGGGTATAGCGGTCCAATTTGTTCCTTTGGACCAGCCTCATTCCCTTGGTCATCCTGGGCTGGCTCCTATCCGTGTCCGCCTTGCTCGCCATATGTCCACTGGGTCTCAGGGCACTCATGTGGCGCTTGGTCGGGGGCCTTTGCTGCCAGCAATTGAAGGGCCAGCGTATACAGGGGGGCCCTCCGTGCATAGGTCTGTCCAGCGGGGGCAGCCCGTCTGACTGGGCGCGGAGAACCCAGGCGGCACGCCAATGTCCAGTACTTATGTATTGTAAGGTTGTTTCCAACTATTCCGGGCTGTCTGAAGCACACTGGGTCGTCACAGCTGCTAATATTGCTCTGGCAGGCAGAGCGTGTCTCGAACAATCAAAGGATGCCAGGGGGAGCCCCCGCACAGGGTAGGTGTCCACCGGCGGATAGACAAAGGTTCCACTCACCCACACCGGGCTCAAAGCAGCCACCTCTCCTCACATACGTCTCAGCTTCTCCTCATAACTGGAGACCTGCTCTGATGAGCCCCGGTCTCACTTAAGCACCATTGCGGGCCCACAATTTGGGCCGAAGCGTCGCACACGGCCGCAGGAAGGCAGGCGGGCGGTGCGGGAAAAATAGGTTGTCCGGTCCCGTTCACGGCCTCTCCCAGCAAACACCGCAATCAACAGAAGGGGGAAGTGGGAGACACTCGCTCTCACCCCGCAGGTGGGTCGTCAGGGCGCTGGCTGCACCAGGGCTCCGCGGCAATTCCAGGCTATACACAGTTATTGAAGGCACTTCCATGCTCCGACCTGGAGGAGGGGGGGCAAGGGGGGGAGGGGAACACTATTCTCCACCCGGTTGCAATCTGTTTGTCGCCACAGGAGGCAAAATTCAGCAGCGACTGGGAGCTCTGCCCCAACCTGCGACTTCCGGTCTGGGCCGCCAACTTTGCCCAACGCTCCCGCCGCAGTACACTAACTCCAGGCCCTGTCCAAAGATTCATGGACAGGCCCAAGTAAGCGGAGCCCGTCTCTCCGGCTCCATGTGGCGTCGTGAAGCCTGGGTCACGGCAGTCAGCACCGTTTGCTCTCTACTTGGTGTCGCAGACCTTTAGGGGCAGGATGGACAGTAGGATGTTAGGCTTAGGGGGACGGCAGTTGCGGAGCCGAGGTCTCAAGCGGCCATCTTGGTCCGACGCTTGGCTCCTCCCCCTCTTGATCCTTTTGTAAACCCAGAATGGAACACCTGAGTAAACTCTTAGTGGGCCAAGAAGGGGATTTTGTTTTCCTATCAGATGGGTCTCTTGGAGGAACAGAATGTCTGCCAGTAATCTCTTGGCAATTCGAAGGACTACTGTTCTCTTAACCTTCTTAAGAAAACCATTCACATTCCAGGATGAGATATGAAGGAGTTTGCCCTGCTCTGTGCCAGTATGATCAACCATAGGGGAGAGAGGTAACATCAGTGTTGATGGGCGTGGGCACGATGGTGGGAGTATGCAGCAGCGCCATCAACTGGAACAGGTAACAATAACAATATCCCAATCCTTGCCACCCAATACTGAGAGAACATGAAGCATCTGTTGCAAGACAGACTACAAACTGGTGCCAGCAGGGCACTGTGGGGTCATCTTCCAACAATATCCCAAATTGTTAGCATCATCGCTTCTTAGTCGCAAGGTCCCAGTGGAGATCAGTTTTCGGGCCTGTGGCAGCCGGATAATGAAAAATTAGCAGGCGGTGGCACAGAACTATTCTAAGCTGAGGCCACCATCATCGGGAAGAAGCCATGAACCCCTAGAAATCTGCCTTAAGGAGAGACTCAGCATGGAAATCTCTCTTTAGGAAGAGAGCGAAACCACTGTATCAGAAGACTGGATGCCATACTGATCTCTGCAGTTTGAAGAGATTTGGAAGCAGTGTTTGATAAGGAAGAAAATTAAGAAGGAATCATCCAGTAAAATTCTAGACACTTGGGTGAAGAGTCGGAAATTAGAGGTTTTAGCATTAAACCTTGCCTTTTACATTGGCAGAGGATTAAAGGGGGAGACTGATAGTTATAAGCATATTGGTCTCAATGGAATGATTTCAAATAGGAGATTTGAAGCTGGACGTTTGCAGGGTAAACAAAAAGAATAATTTGTTTATAAAGTCACATGATTTAGTTTGTGAGTAAGTAGAGCCCTTGACCAATCATAGTCTGCAAGTAGAGGTCTGGAATTTGCAATCCCTGAGTAGGCAGATACCTGGACCAATTTGAGCACCGCAGGTGTTGGGTATCAGCCATTCATCAACCCTTCAGGTCGTTAGAAACTTCCATGATATGGAACTTTGAAATAAAGACACTACTTTCCTGTTTCCTAACTAGCTGTATACCTGAAAGTGTTTGCCTTACAGGCAAAGATGCACAGCAGGCCTAGATTTTGATTTTGAGAGCAGCACAAAATGCAGTAGAAACATAAAAGACTTTGCCCATGGAACAGCACTGTTCAGTTTCATGTTTTTTAAAAGAAATCTCCCGAATTTTCACTGTATTTTTATACATCCCCCCAAAAAATCTGTTTTTCTAATGCTTTTCATAGGATGAATGACCACCCGCAAATATTCTTATTTTATAAACTTATTTTCATTATGTATGTTAGGCTTCTCCTCTGATAACGTTCCATTTTCTAGAGCTATCACCTAAGTTTCCATCCATTTTTTCACTAACTAACCCCTTGCGCGCTGCGCAAATTCTTCCGCTGTGCGCCTGAATCAGCGAGTGGGCCGTATTCGGACGGCTCCCGGACGTCTTCCGCACATGCCTACCATCACGTGGGATGACCGGGGGCCGTCCGCAGCGCCAAAGGGGTTAAAATCTTTATACTAAAGGGACTCGTGTACTTTCAGATGACAATGTTGTTGATCTATTTTCAACTGCTCACGCCTCTTCTTTATGGACTATATCAAAGCTTAGACACTCAGCAAAAATGTAAAAAGTTACTTTGATTATTGTGACAAAGTTTAACCATTTGAGGGAATCCCAGAGGTGTAAGAGGTCAGATGAGTTGCTGCTCTAATGGCCCTTTTTATTCTGCAGGATAAGGGTTATTAATGCCATCTGGTGTGGAACATCTTACACAAACACGAACTCTAACTAATATTCACACCCATTCACACTATCATAGTAATCCACCAGGAACTAAAGGAAATGGTAAGTAAATGTAAACCCTAACAATGAAAAGGTGGGCCCTTTTATATATAATTGAAAGTGCATCCTACAATACAAAAGCACTGTATTACTGGTGCCAAGAGATCATACACTGCTATACTTGAAGAACAAATGTGAAACTTGAACCATCATGGTATTTCAAAGTGATGCTAAAGGGAACTGTGAAAAACATTGAGGAATATCATAAAAAGAAGTAGACCTTTAATTTTAAGTAATAGTGAATGGGTTCATAGAAAGACTGAAAGTATTACACATACTTTGAATTTAGAAAGGCTTAACCAATGTCTGATATATGCTTTGTGTCAGGACACTGAAAAAATAACATTCAAACCAAAGGATATTAGGAGAAAAGAGAAGGTCTGATTCATCTTGAACTTTATTGTTTGAAACACAAGACCTGAAAAAATACAGTGCATTCCATTGTCTCATTTCTATTAACATTATGCTGGAATGGATAACCATAAAACAAATACGTACTTGTGGGGTGATGTCATTGATGACCATAGGAAAGAATGAAGTAAAACAAATAACAAATACATACATGTCATTTTCATCACATTATCTTGTAGCTCACAAGTATTGTTCATTGAAAATAACAACATAAATATTTGAAATGTTTGAAATGTTTATTTGGTTAGTCATTTCTTCTCACTCGTCCAGTATTCACAACAAACATATATCGTCATGAGTAACTAACTAACCACCCACCGAAATGTGGGTATTATTAGAAATTTTCTAGTTAGTGCATAACACCCTTTTGACTTCAACAGGCACGCATAATATAGGGAATTTTTTTAAAAATAAAGTTTTTCTGCATATAAGCCAAAAACAGCCCTGCCATGTGCAACCTTAAAACTATAGTGGTTGTTCTGTTTCCTTACAAAAGGATGCAGAAACGCCATACTATCTTTTAGATACATGCCTATTTTTAACAAACAATTTAAAAAAAATTACTACATTGTTTTTACATATATATAAAGTGAGATATGATTAAAGTGTTAAGCCTTTTGCCTCATTAAATAATGAATACCCTTCAGGGTATTTCATATTATTATTGCAGGTCTGAAATCAATGTTGGCTTTTGGTATAAAGTGAAGGGCTTAATGTGAAATATTTCCATGCAAAAATAGTAGTACATTTGTTTCCAGTTTACATTCATTTTGCATTGCAGTATATTAATCTATACAAATTAGTCACATTTGTGCTTTTTCACAAAATGGAAATTAAAAAACTTTTGGTTTATGTTACTATTTTAACAACCCTACATTTTATTTACTGGTATATACAGCACTGTTATATTCAGTGAGCATCGGACCATACATCCTAATATTTTGGGAACACCGCCGTTTGAAGTGGCTGACACACAATTGTGAATACTGCTTTGTAGCTATTTTTAACATGGTCCTTTAATGTGCAAAAAAACAACACTGTCCGGAGCATTTCTATTCATCATAAAACGTGATTCGAGTCCATATTGCTATTATTTACATATCATTTAACAGAATGTTTTGAAAACTTTTTTCACAAACTAAACAGTGCCAGAAATATACAGAATGCTGAGTTAATGCTCTTTTGTGATATTACGCTTCAGAATGACAAGAAACTATTTCATGAGTGGAACAACTGAATACATTTTATTCTAGATGTGTTTAACAGATTTACGTGTCTCCGACACCATCTATAATAGAATCACAGACCCATTCAACGTGGCTAACAATCAGCAAGGAGAAGTCAAAAGTGATTGAAATGCTGTGATTGTGCAAGAAACAATGGCTTTAAAAATCACCAGAGAGCCATCTAAAAGGCAACTAACATGTGAGTCCTATATCTTGGAGTTCTTTTAGCATTTGCAGGAAGTGAGAAAGGTCACATAGACTGACATTGTCACTATCTGAAAAGTTCTGGTTTTTGGGATGTTTGTACTACTTGACCAGTACTGAAGAAAGTATCATTTGTATCTGATTCAAAAGACAAATAGAATACTGCATATTGGAAAACAATGGAAGCAAATTAAATTGAACTTACACTGTCATCCAACTTGATACAGTTGTAAACAATAGTCAAGCAATCATCAGGGAGCATGGGTGCAATGTGTAAAGTGTACTCTGTTGGTCGTAGGTATTTCTAACATAGAAAACTGTATTTTGCAGGTCAAGTATTTTTTTTTAACTTATTTCACTGAGGTGCTTACTGGGAATGCTATTGGTGGGCAAGAAAGAACAGCAGTATGAAGAGAAGAAGTACAGGCATTGTAATTTGTTTACTAATAAACTTGGAAGTACACCAGTAAGATATTTACAACATTTTCAGTGCCTTAATCACAAACGTGTCAATATATTACATTCAATGAAAATTAAACTATATCCCATATACAATAGTTAACTTTCTACCAATAGAGTTGTGTAAAAAGTAATTTATATTCTGCACAGTATAAAATGGATAGTTTTTGCTTTTACATAAATCACTCAAAAGTCCAGCTTCAGCTGCTGTGTCAAACGTTACACATGGTTATGGGTGATTTCGGCAACAGTTACAGGAATGTTATTTTCAAATAGATTCTGTATTACATCTTTAATCAGATATCTTCATACTCACCGTATTTCCATTTTTATCTACAGTAACGTTATGTTTAGTACCATTTGGTCTATTGTATAGATATTTAGTATAATGTGTTTTAAAAGACTTGTTGCTATTCACTGCATTTCAATGTAATCTGTAAATATCATTTTCAGTCACATGGCATTGCAATACACACTTGCACAGAACGTGATGTGAGACTGTGAAAAATAGGGATAAGGTTAATTTAACCATGGAAAGTCATTGCTTGACATTATCTGTCCTGTGGTCATCTTGTTGTCACAGGTCTAAGATAAAACCAGGATGCTCATCTGCTGTAGGAATTTCTTGCATGGTATAAAATAATAATCTTGGATTCTTAGAAAGTCAATTGTTAAGAAATTGCTGGTGAAACTTTAAATTGATGTGGTAGAATAAAGCTCTTCTATCTGTTTTTTAAAGTAATCCCTTAGCTCAGGTCTTTTGGCCTTCAGCGTTGGTGTCAACAAACCATTTTGCACTGAGAACATATCAGAATGGATATGAATTGCTTTAACCTAAAACACAAAAAAGATAATTGTATTAAGCTTGAAAGGCACACAAATGATCATGTCATATAAACAGAAACACATACAAAATATTGAATATGTTGTTCCTTCAACAAATGAAGTGTGCTTATTTATCATGACTTTATTTCAGTTTGGACAATATTAGTTTTATGTATTGTGCAACTTAGCAGCTCTCCCTTGTGTTGTCATTTTTAAATCCATTTGCTTCTTGAGTACTTTTAGACAAGTTATCTCCGTTTTTCTTTCGTTCTTTTTTTAAAAGTAGGGAATCCCCATTCTCATACCATTCACCCTTTGACCTCCCTTTCTTGCCTCTTTTTTTTGTTACTTCTTTTTTATTCTGGTGATATTGCATCACTTGTTGACCTTTAGTAGTCTAGAAAATGTCTTCACTACTTCCATTAAGGTTGTGTGCACCATATGAAAAGACTCGCTTAAATGCTGAACTTCCGTTTGCAAATTGAAATACTAGGTTAGTCAGCGCAGCTAATAGTTTGGATACTTCCATTTTCAAATAAATAAATTTGAGGTATAAAGACAGCAATTCTATTCTCAAATTCAGTAGCATTCTTTTCTACTCCATTAGCAACAACATATTTAATTGTGCTTCCTCAAGATAAGACACAAGCCAAAAGAAGATATTAAGTCGCAGAAGTAACCTTATGTCTACCACTGCACCTACTAAATAGTAAAAAGCAGTTTTAGAGTGATCAGAAACACCAATAATCTGCAGTAAAAATGATTATATGTACATTTTCCTGATACTCATTTATTGAGGATATATTCTAAAGCATACCTTGTTTTTACTATTCAGTGGGTTGATATAACAAGTTGCACTTTGGGCTTGCAATTGATAAGCTTATGATGTGATCACATGGAGCAATATGACCTTAAGTAGTTGGGTGTCATGGATGGATAGTTTTTTTATTTTATAATTCTTGTATAAACACCTAGATTAGTTCAAATACAACATAAATAAAAACTGACAGAAATAGTAAACGTTGATGCATTAAAAGGTGCATTGTGTTTAAATGGGGGGGACGAAAATATCACTTCAAAATAATTGGAGAAGCACAATTCACTACTAATTACAAACACTTTGCCATTTCCTAAATAATCATGAATTCTTGTCAAAAACAATAAAGGAGTCACAGCTTGTTTCAATGGATTTAACATTGAAAAAGACATTCAACTCACCCAATGTTGCACATCCCTCTCTAATATGGCAGCAGGAATAACTAGCGGACATCTACGTTTTTGTACCACAACCAGTGTTGTCACATAGTAATGTTGGCAAAAACAATGTTTGTGTTAGGTAAACGATCTATCCTATTTCCTAAATACCTTTTCATGTCCAGTGTGAGAATAATACTGTAATTAGAGGATACCCTTTTGGTAAGCAGGAGTCAAGTAGCCAGTTCATGTAGATTGACAGGTTGTAGGTTTTTTTGAAGAAGCTATAGGTTCGGTTACAGGTTACTAGTTACACAGTAAAGCACACCACCAGGAGCAGCCTCCTCTCTGTTCAGCCCACTCTCTTTAACTACCTCACTTATTGAGGCACTCACCAACATTCCATGACATCACACACTGGCTGAGAAGCAGGCAACAAAGATTCTAAGGAAAGAATGCATTCCAACCAACAGCAGGTTATAACACATCTCTTTCCCTAAGAAAATAATAAAAATGCAACACAACTAATGAAAATACAAACAGACCCTTAACAGACCATGGCTTAGATAAGCCCTAAAAAAATTCACAGTTTAGTTGCATATGACCTCATCCATCAAAACCAAAATATACCCACATACAGGTCACACAGAACCCATCAACACAAAGGATGCGCCATACCAGGAACAATATTTCCACTCCAGTGATACACATGTAATCCACAGACTGATTATAGCACTCACTTACAGGACCAGGCACTGTTCTACACCTACTCTACTGCCAGCCGATCAGTCACAAGACTAAGGATGTAAGGTAAACAGGTATACTCCACACACCCCTTACACTCATCCCTCTACTGACTACTCTAACAGGAACAGGGACCAGCATTAGACATTCACTCAACAAAACTCCTGCACACTCTTACAGGAGCAGAAATGCAAAAC
This sequence comes from Lissotriton vulgaris, assembly GCF_964263255.1. NCBI lineage: Eukaryota > Metazoa > Chordata > Amphibia > Caudata > Salamandridae > Lissotriton > Lissotriton vulgaris. The sequence continues at coordinate 1,099,014,431 of NC_141695.1, forward strand.
ACAATACAACTAGATATTGTATATAACCATTCAGCATTAAATTGCATGCAACCCCTATTAAAAAAATTCTACTGACAACTTCATTCAAACTGGAGGAAAAGAAAACATATACTGTGGTAGCAAATTCAGTGTGGCATTTCAAAATAAGCTCTAGTAACAAATACAAAGTCATCCACTTTGGTGAGCGACATCCACCCGAACATACAACTTAGAATCCTGAGCGTAGATCCAATACTGCTGTGATCACAGGCTTCCGGCAACGCAATCTCCAAAATGGCCACTGGAAATTCCATACGGAATGAGGAAGGCAACATACCAGTGCTCAGCGTGCTCGTGATGATGACATCATCAAAGACTCCTTTGAAGAGGGAAGGTGCTGAAGGTGTTGTTGAGAACCAAAACAGAGCGGAGGAGGAGAGAACCAGACCAGAGCGAGGGCTCAACACCCTAATATGCTAACGTTCACTGAAAATAATGTTCACACTATATTATGGAAATGTGTGTAATGTGTCACTGGACCTCATGCCAATTGCTTTAAACCATCTGTAATCTGTGATGCTGTTTTGGTTAACAATAAAAAGATATATATATTTTTTTTAAATCAAACCAGTTCATTCATCCCCAGGACAGAGAGGATACTGTGATGACCCCTGCCACGACCCTGGAGGGCCATGGCCTCAGGCAAGTCCCCTTATTTCATTCTTTTCACTGATGGTGGTGGTCTGGGAGTAAAGGGACCACACAGGGGCACAAATAAAACATCCAAACTGAGACCCCAAAGTGCGGCCCCCGTCAAGGGAAGCACAGTTTCCGGAGGACTATGGCTCCGTGACCGAGTTACACTTGAACTTGTTCAAGCAAGCTACATCTAATAAATCGACCTGCCCCCTTGCGAACAGATTGAATAAACAGGGCAGCCTTCAGTTGACCTGTGCCAAAATCCCTACAATTAATGTAAATTATTGATGAAGAACAGTACATAATCTGACCACGAGTCAGAAGAATTCTGATTTCAGGAAGCTCCTTTTCCGTCCTGATGATGATCTAGATTCATATAGATCGAAACGTCGTCGACCAGTACAAGAAAATTCCTTTGTTTTAGTGTATATATTTATGTGGATTTACCTTGTTATCGTGTGATGTCTTGTTTCACTTTGGTCACTTATGTCACGTCCTGCACACTGTCACTTTTGTGAGCACCTGGAACCTTTTTACGAGTACTTAAATTACAAATAAATGAATACTGTTTAAATTCCCTATGTATTTTGCTCCTTAGCGTGAATTTACTAAACGCTTTCACTATTCTTTTGTGATCCTGTTGGACAGCTGTTGAACCATTGCCTATTTATATACAAATAAAACATAAGCACAAAGGAGAGAGCACCTAACTGGGATGTGGTGACAGCACGGTGACTGGGTGATTTACTTATAGTTGCCAAATTTCGAGCAAGTCTTTACTGTTTTGTTTTGAGGGGCTCTCTATACATCCTGAAGGGACTTGGACCAGAGAAATACAGGAAAGACCCCCAGAGTAGACCTCAAAGGAGGAAGATTTATTTGTGAGCAAAAAGGAGAACACTTTTGTTTGTCTGAAATACCACCACAGAAACTTTCATGAGAATTGTTTTAAAATCTTCATTACAATATAATATACGTTTAACCTGCTCCTTGGTGTAGATATTAGTTCTATAGAGGTCGGAAGAGTGACCACAGTGGTGTCGGAAGTGGCATCAATCATCAAAGACCAATATGACACAACCGATTACCATGGAGGCCATGGCCACTCAGGTGGCCAAGGGCCAGAGACATTTGCAATTATTAATCGAACAACAAAATCAAAATGCCCAGAGAGAGAGAGAGGCGTTTCAGACAGCTCTAAACAGCTGGCTGCCGTTTTGACTGCAAACCAACAAGTTAAAGACACTGCCATATTGCGTCTTACTGACTATCTTGAGTGTCAGAGTTCACCCGAACGTCGCGGGCTATGTCCTACGAAATTTCCACGAGGATGACCCCGATTCTTTTTTTGTTAATTTTGAATGGGTAGTGACAACTGCAACTTGGCCCTCAGAGAGGCGGGCCAGTACATTGTCTGTCTTTTGTCAGGAGAACTTCAGGCAGCATATCAGGCCACCAATCATGCTGGTGTCACCGCCTATACAGACATAAAAAGGTTGGGGTGTGACCAAGAAAATTATAGAAGTTGTTTCTGCAAGGAGAAGTGGATGGCGGGAGACAACCCCAGGGCTCTGAACTATAGGATTAAGGATCTAAGAAACCAGTGGCTACAAACTACCTCTACCTCAATTGAGGAGGTTACTGAAAAAATCGACTTAGAACAATATTTGGAGGCACTATTCGCTAACGCAAGATCTTGGGTAAAACAACACCCACACCTAACTGTACAATCTGCTGTGGAGTTGGCCTGTGCGTACCACAGGGCTCCAGAATTCTGAGTATATCCTATAAAAGCCCCAACTGTTGTCCCTAAAGGCCTACCTAGGCTGGATGGAACCTGATGAGAAAACAGAATGCCGGTACTGGACAAAACCTTGAGCAAACCTAACATAAGTGCACCCAATACACAAACGGCTCCCCAGTGTTCTCGTTGTATTGAAAGGGGCCATATAACCCGTAATTGTCCCCTTAGAACCGACAAATATTGAACCCATGGAAGTAAGCCTTTTTAGAGGTAGAATACTGGTTGCAGGGGAGGGATGGGAACGATATAAGGAACTTTTTTGCCTAAATGGCTGACCAATCGACGTCCTGTAATCACAGGCTGCCACCACACCATTGTCTCTAGAGAATTAGTACCCCTAACTCAAATTAAATATGGAGAAATGGTACAAGTCTCCTGTGATCATGGAGATGTACGCTCTTATCCTCTAGCCGAGGTTCTAATAGAAATAGATGGAGATCCATATTTACAGAAGGTGGGAGTAGGCCCAGTTTTATCAAAGAAGGTTCTCCTAGGCACTGAACTTCCCCACTTAGATAATTATTTGGCAAGTGTAGCAAAACAAAACCCTGATACTGACTGGTTAAGTCAAGCTCCCTTTTGTTGGGTCGATAGACAAAATCCCAGGGTGAAGGAACCTAAAACCAAAACAGAGAATAAAAAAGTGCAAAAGAACGCCTTCCCAATCCCCAGAAGACAAATATGCTCCTTAATGAAGTTTTCAGACAGCTAAGAAAGAGGAAAGTACCTTGATGAATGCCTGGAACCAAGTACAAAAAGCAGACCCTGATAAGGTAGGCCTTTATTTCTGTATCAAACGTGGGCTCCTATATAGAAACAGCAGGGATCCAGGTAACTGTATAGAACAGTTGTTGGTACCTAGAGCCTTCCGTGAGAAAGCCATGCACCTTAAATACTTTTTACAATGTTTTTTCTGGCCTGGGGTTTATAGAGAATTGTGTTCTGTGTTATCTGTCCTAGATTTGAACTAGTGAATCCTCCGGGGGGGGGGAAAGAAAAACCCCTTACACCCTTTGCCTATAATAGACCTACCCTTTCAACAAGTAGGGATGGACTTGAACGGACAATTCACACCCTCTGCCCGAGGACACCAATATATCCTAGTACTTGTAGACTATGCCACACGTTATCCAGAGGCTATTCCCCTCACAAGTATGACCACCCTTTCCGTAGCTCAAGCTATATCCTTCTTCTCATGCATTGAGTTTCCTCAAGAGATTTTGACAGACCAGGGAACCCCATTTATGTCTCGCTTAATGAGAGCCATATGCAAAATTCTTGGGGTCCACCAGATCCGTACAGCTGCATATCATCCCCAAACAGACAGAATGGTGAAAATGTAAAACATGAATATTAAAACTATACTAAAGAAGCTTATAAATGAGGGACTGGGACCGTAAACTACCCCTTGTGATGTTCGCCATAAGAACTCACAAATAGAAATCTACAGATTTCAGCCCATTTGAATTCCGCCTTGGCGACCAGGGGCGTGATGTTCAGGGCCCATTCAAGCTCTGGAGGGAGGGCGACCCACACCCCCAAGTACTTGAATGACTGCCTGCGCAGGGGAGTCGTCGTTTGCCATTCGAAGCAAGCCTGGGACTGGAGTAGGGGAACCAGTGTGGATTTCGCCGGGTTGAGCTGAGGACCGGAGACCCGTTCAAAGGCAGAGAGGGCGTCCAAGCATCTTGGGCCTGAGCTCTCGGGGTCCGCCAGGAAAAGGAGGACCTCGTCGCCGTATAGGGCGATCTTATCGATCTGATAAGGGTTCCAAGCCCAACCTCGGATGAGGGGGTCTTAACGGACGAGGGAGGCCAGGGGCTCCATTGCTAACACAAATAAGAGCGCCAAGAGCGGGCAGCCCTGGCGAGTACCCCTTTGAATGGGAAACGTCTCCGAAAGCACGCCATTAATGAGAACCCCTGCCTTAGGACTGGAGTAGAGGACCCGGATAAAACGTTGAAACGGGGGTCCGAAACCCATCACCTCCAACATGTCCCCCAGGTAGCTCCAGTCTACCGTATCAAATGCTTTTTCAAAATCAATGAAAAGCAGGGCTAGATACGGGGTGAGGTTGTGACGGTGTGTAAGAGCAAGGTGAAGGTGGCGTATGCCGTGCCGGGTACCCAGAGTAGCCATAAAGCCGCATTGATCTGGGTGAACCAAATCTTGCAAGTGGGGGCGTAGTCGTTGGACCACGGCAGTGGCGAATATTTTTACCTCTGTATTTATGAGGGAGATGGGGCGGTAGTCCACACGTGCAAGGGAGGGTGGCTGCTCTTTGGGAGGACCACAATGGTGGCCACACTTGTCTTTGGTGGGAAGGACCCCGTATCCACTACCTGTTTAAACAACTCCACTGAATGTGGGAACAATGTGTCACAGGAGGTCGCATAGTATTCTTGGGGGTAACCATCAGGCCCTGGTATTTTGCCGGAGTGCAACAGTGAAATGGCCGGGGTGAAGGGAAGATCCAGAGTCTCTGAGACCGTCTGGGAGAGGCAGGGCAGCTGAGTCCCGGTCTCGGATAGCAAATCAGCCAGAGAGGTTCTGGGAGGTCGAGCCGCGTAAAGGGCAGCATAATAGCCAGCGAAGGTTTGGGCAACAGCTTGGGAGGTGACTTGGTGAACCCCGGTCTCATCACGGATCTCAGGAATAATGCGGTTGGCTTTGGGGTAGGACACTAAATTGTGAAGTAATTTGCCATTTTTGTCGCCCCAACCATTCACTCGTGCCACGGAGGAGCACCAAAGCATTTTAGCGGACTCCAGTGAGATCTGGCAGATCTCTTTGCGGGTCAGTGTAAGCTGTCGGTCGGAGTCGTCCCTGCCAGTGGAGGCTTGGGCTCCCTCCAGCTGTGCTGCGTGGGCCTCCAACTGCACAAGTCAGGCGGTCTGTTCCGTGCGCTTCACGGGGACCAAACCCCTAGCCACCCCTTGTATAGTGGCCTTACCGGCCTCCCATAATGTTCCCGGTGAAGAGACCGATCCTGTATTAGTTGAAAATTAGTGCCTCAGTTCCTGCCTGAGGGATTCAACGATTTCTGCATCCTGCAGGAACCAGGCATTCATCCACAATTAGGGGAGTTCCCGAGTTGGAGGGAGACAGGGGAGTGAACTGAGATGCCTCAGGGCAAAGCAGTGGCCCCGGACATCAGTTGGCAGTCTGGGGCAGGTAGCAGGAACAAGTCGATACGAGAGTGGGTATGGTGGGCCGGCGAAGTGTGGGTATATTGTTCTCGGCGGGGGTTCCACACCCTCCAAGCATCACAGAGACCCAAGGCAGAGGACCAGTCAGAGAGGCGTTTAGCAGAGGCAAGGCGGGATGCCGATGGAGTACCTGTTGTGTCGCGGGAGGGTTGCAGAACGGCGTTGAAATCGCCTCCAATGACCGTCAGACCCTGTGGAAAGGAGGAGAATACAAGTGTAAGACGGTGAAGGGCTCAGGCCATGGTGGCGGGAGGGACGTATGCACATAAGCGATTAAATGGGTGTCCTTCGATCGTACCCGTCAGTGCCACATAGCGGCTTTGTTTGTCCGTCTCGGCCTGCGCCAGGGTAAAGCGGAGCCCCTTCCGAAGCAGTATGGCAACCCCCCAGGAACCTCGGTGAAACCGGAATGCCAGACCCTATCAAACCCATACCAGGCGAGGAAGTTGTTTTGTGTACCTAGAAGGTGTGTTTCTTGTATGAACAAGATATCAGGCGAGTGTGGTTGGGCGCTACGAAGAACAGCAGTATGTTTTATGCGGTCTAATAGGCCTTTGACGTTCCACAACAGGATGTGGAGGGGTCTATTGAAGGTGGATGTCATTGAGGTGGAAAGTGTGTGGAAGAAGTGACGCTAGCACAAGCAGACCCGGGTCCCAAGGGAAGCAGCGTTCCGTGGCTGGGGTCTTTAGGTAGAAGCTGTGCGTTATGGTACGTCTTGTGTCGTCGTCAATGGCATACATACATACATGGATAGCTACCAAGAAAAACAAGGAACGGCGGCCCGTAGGCGGTTAAAAACAACAAACAATTGGGAGACGAAGGTCTGCCCACCCTCCCACGCCCCCAACTCCCCCCACCCTATACTTTACCAAAGGCGAAGCATCTGTCACCCTGAAAAAGTAAACAACTCAAAACAAGAACCCACCAATGAGTCTAAGTGCTATGCTAAAACAGTTAGCTAAACATGGACAAGGCAGACTTGGACCCCCCCCCCCTTTCCCCCTCCCCCTCCTCCATGGAGCTGCTTAAGAGATTCGTCAACAGCTGCAATTACTTTTAGGACAAAAATGCAACAAGGAAATACAAGTAAGTCCAGGAACTGAATTAGAAATCATTTTTAAAAAACGTGGTTGCAATGAAGATGGATCGCTCCCAATGTATAGGTTAGATAACAATCGTAAGTGTAGGAGCAATCTGGGAGGCGTAATGGGAAAAATCTGCTTTAGGCCAAAGTTCAAGTTCCCTCGTCTTCTCCGGTTCCATGAAGCGCAGGGCTCTTAGACAGGTCGGAGTCGGATATAGCAGGGCGCAAGGTCTTGGAGGGGTCAGGGATACGGCTCAAGTCAATCAGAGAGTTAGTCGGGCTGGGAGTGGCGGACCTCTGAGTTGAAGCATGGAAGGGAGTGCACTGGAGTGGTGCACCTGGTGATCGGGATGCCTCCCCTCGACTGTCGTTTTTCTTGCGGGCCTAGTCTGGTGTCTCTGGGGTTTAGGCAGGGTTGGGTGGGGCTGCGGGGTCTCACTGGGTAGGGGATGGAACCGGACAATTCAGGAGGGGACGCTCTTCCGTGAGCTAGGTCCATGACGCCTGGGCGCTGTCGAAGAAGAATGATTTGTCTTGAAAGACAACTGAGCCAGGCCGGGAAAAGGAGACCGTTGCTAAGACCCAGGTTGCGGAGCGTCTGTTTAACCTCATCGTAAGTTCGACTCTGGGCCTGTACCTCCCTGGTGTAATCCGGGAAGACCATGATCCTGTTGTTTTATTTATTTATTTATTTTGAAGCTTGTAGAGCGCGCGGCTACCCCCGACGGGGGTGTCGGGCGCTACGGACTAGGCAGCAAAAAAAGTCAGGCGAAGCATGGCTATAGGTTGGAAAACAGCCATGTTTTCAATTTGCGTCGGAACACTGGTTCAGATGTGGGACTAGGCAGCAAAAAAAGTCAGGCGAAGCATGGCTATAGGTTGGAAAACAGCCATGTTTTCAATTTGCGTCGGAACACTGGTTCAGATGTGATCAGCCGAAGACACAGTAGGAGGCTGTTCCACAGTTTGGCTGTCACAACAGCGAAGGCTCTTCCCCCTGTCCTGGAACGGCAAAAGAGGGGAGAGTAGAGAAGGCGAAGATGATTAGACCTCAAGGCACGAGCGGACTGAACCGGCTTTAGCCTGCGTCTGAGATAAGCCAGGCCAAGGCCATTAAGTGCCCTGAAAACCAGAGCTAAGGAGTTAAACTGGATGCGCTGAATAACTGGCAACCAATGAAGTTTCATCAGATGCCGGGTGATTGAATGGCGATAAGGAATGTTACATATCAGCCTAGCAGCGGCATTCTGAACCAATTGTAGTCGTCTAATCAGGTATGCCGGAGCTCCAGCATACAGGCTGTTGGAATAGTCCAGGTGTGAGGTAATTAGAGCATGATTGACAGTCCTGCGCGAGTCAAGGGGGAGAAAGGGAAGCATTTTCCTTATCATGCGGAGCTTACCGAAGGAAGCCGAGGTGACCTTATTAATTTGCATCTCACATGACAGTTTATTGTCAAAATGAAAGCCCAGGTTAAGTGCTGATTTAACTGGTATCGGTGGAGGGTTAAGTTCTGAAGGCCAACACAAGATAGAACGTGTTCAGCTTAAGGGTGTTGAGAGTCATCCAGGAGGAGATGTTAATGAGGCAGCGTCTAAAGTTGGTAAAGCTGCCGTCAGAGTGATCTCTAAAAGAGAACACATGCTGAGTGTCGTCAGCGTAAGAGATCACTCTGACCCCCCAGGATTCAACAACCTCAGCCAGAGGAGAGAGGTAGACATTGAAAAAGAGAGGACTTAGTGCAGAGCCCTGTGGTACGCCACATGTAAGCGGATTATCCTCAGAAACAAAAGGTCGAAGGTGGACCCGCTGCGTTCTGCCCGTCAGAAAGGATCTAATCCAGGCTAAAGGGGTATCCTGTATCCCAAAGCTGGATAGTCTATCTAGCAGAATGGCATGCGAGACGGTGTCAAATGCCGCGGATAAATCTAGGAGCACCAACATGGCCTCCTCGCCTACATCCACGCATTCACAAATAGTCTCGGATAACTCTAGTAGGGCAGTCTCTGTGCTGAAACCGGATCTGAAGCCAGACTGTGAGTCATGGAACAGTAGTCTGGACTCCAGATAATCGGCTAGTTGCTCTTGCACAACTTTCTCGAGAATTTTAGCTGGCTTAGGGAGAAGCGAGATAGGCCGATAATTGCTGAACACTGAGGGGTCAGCGTCAGCTTTCTTTAAGATGGGGATCAGTACATCCTGCTTCCATGACTCATGAGTAGCGACGTATTCCAGATGGAAAGTAGTGGTCCCGCCAAGAGGAGGGCCAAAGTGCTAAGCACCTGGGCGGGGGCAGGGTCAAATGGTGACCCGTATTTACATAGCCGAAGCTTAGTCAGTGCAGAGTCCATAGACAGGGTTTTAACAGATACAAATGCCTCCTCAACAGAGACCTTGGGGGCTAACAAGGGTGATGACGAGGCTAGAGTACAAGAGGTAGAGATATCAGCAATTTTGTCGTAAAAGAAATTCGAGAGACCGTCACAGAGGATTCGACTAGGCGGGATCGGACACTTCAAGGCTGAAGGTTTGGCACAATTTTAGGTTTAAAGTATTTTATTCAACATAACACATTGGGACAAGACATATCTTCAAAGAGCAATACGGTAGGGCGGAAGGACCCACAAAGTGCAAATGCATCTGCAGTCAAGATCATCCTAACGGGTCATGCCACCATTGAATTATACATCATGTTTCGCCACAATATGAAATGACTTTCCCCACACAACCCCACCCCGAACCCAAACTACCCAACTCCCTCCCCCAAACTCCCTTCCCCCCTCCCCTCCCACCCTTCGTCCAGTGCACTGTTCCAAAGCAAAAGGAAAATACAGCAAGCTATGCCTCACGTGGAAAAAGGGGGGACCAATAGCAAAGCATTAAGTAGGCTCCATTGGGCCCGGCAGCCGCAGAAGACGGAGGTACCTAGGGCAGGTGAGTTCTCTAAATTCCGTGAGCAATAGGGAATGAAATGGCTGCCAGAGCTGTCTGAATTGGTTCACATCCCCGCTACCGTGAGGGACATCCTCTCCATCCCTAACACATGCCACAGCCTATGGAGCCAACCTGTGGTGGACGGAATCGTAGCCGTGTGCCAGTGTACTAAAATGTTCTGGACTGCAGAGCCCAGGGCTATCGCAATCTGTCTGCCCTTACTGGATCTGAGGGGGTACATCAAGCCGTTCGGAAGCCCCAACAAGATGTAAGCAGGGAAGCGTGGCAATTTGATGTCGAAGTGTGCGTCAATATTATCCAGCACTTCTTTCCAGTAAGGCTCCAGCAGCGGGCATTCCCATAAAATGTGCGTGAGTGTCCCCCGGTGCCCGCACCCCCTCCAACATGTGTCTTCCTTGTTATGATCAAATTTGTGGACTCGTTCAGGTGTGTAATACCAGTAGGTGGAGACCTTGGTCAGAGTGTCAGTGAGCCCCATGTGGTATGCCGAGTATTGTGCCCTGTAAGATATGTGTTCCCATTCCTTAGGGCTTAGCGTCCTCCCAATTCCCTTTCCCAGCGCTCCCTCCCAGGATGATAACTGTGTGTTGCAGGTGGTTGCAGAAGCTTGTAGAGATCTGTGATCAATTTGGCATCCGATGTGCGGGACAACAGCCATTTTTCGTAAGGAAGGAAAAGCCTATCAGCCGACTCTCTTACTTGCGGCTGGAGGGCCCAGTGGCGGGCTTGCATATAGTGGTATCTGTCGCTCTCCCGTAATGAAAACTCCCGACGAAATTGGGAGAAGGGGACCACCCCCTCCGGACCGTACAAATGACATAGGGCTCGACACCCCGCCTGTCTCCAATGTGTGAACGCCCCTCTTTCTAGCCCTGGCGTGAAATCCGGATTGTCTACTAGCGGCGTGAGCGGGGACGGGAACGTGGTGAGACCGTATAGGAGGTTAGTAGCGTCCCATACCCGTAGAGGAACTCTCGTAATAAAAGAAGCGTAGAGGTTTTTAGGCCTATGAGGACGGCGCAAGAAAGGAATCTCTTGTAGGGGTCTCCCCGCCACCGCCTGGTCCTGGAAGAGCCAATGTTTATCGGACTCCCACCTACTCCATTCCACTAGATAACGGAGCTGCGCAGCCTGAAAGTATTTGCGGAAATCCGGTATCCCCAACCCGCCTGCCTCGGGGGCCAGCAGCGAGAGGGCTCTGCGCATTCTGGGCTTCTTGCCCTGCCAAACAAAGCGTGAAACATCCGCTTGTAGTTGCGGTATCCACCCAACCGGCGGTTGGAGCGGCAGGGCCCTGAAAAGATAAAGTATTTGTGGCAAAATCGTCATTTTGACAGCAGCTATTCTGCCAAGCCAGGAGAGCGTCCCGCGATTCCACCGCCCTAGTTCGTCCCTAATTTTGGTTCCTAGTGCTTGGTAGTTGGCCGAAACCATGGCCGGCAGAGTGGGCGCAATCTGAATCCCCAGATAAGGTACCACACCCGAGGACCAAAGCATAGGTAACCTATGTTGTAAGTAGGCTCTGGTAGCCGGCCTGAGGGAGACATCTAAGGCCACCGTCTTGCCCATATTCATTTTAAACCCTGCTACCGCTCCGAAGGAGTCCAATTCCGCTATACATGCCGGAAGGGCCGCCGGGGTTTATCAATGGACAAGATGACATCATCCGCGTAGAGGCTAATAGCGTGTGTGAAGCCCCCATCCGGATTCCGGCCACCGCAGGATTATCACGCACCCGTTGAGCGAATGGCTCCATATATAGAGCAAAGAGTAAAGGCGAGAGCGGGCAGCCCTGCCGGGTACCGCGTTCAATGTCAAAGGTCGCAGATGTAAACCCATTGACCCGAACTACCGCTGAAGGTTGCCTGTAACAGTTAAGAATCATGGATCTGAACTTGTCCCCTATCCCGGCCTTCATTAAAACTTGCTCCAGGAAGGGCCAGTGGACTCGATCAAAAGCCTTCTCGGCATCCACCGCCAGCATCATTCGTTCTGCCGGGATCCGGGAAGCTTTCTCCAAAAGGTGGACAATCCGTTTCGTATTGTCCACCGTCTGTCTCCCAGGGACAAACCCTGCCTGGTCGGGGTCGATGAGACCGGGCAAGTGAAGAGCACGGCGTGCGGCCAAAATCCCTGTGTATAGCTTCAAATCGATGTTCAAAAGAGAAATCGGTCGGTAGGACCAACAGTACTTCGGATCTTTCCCGGGCTTAGGGATAACCGTGACTGAGGCCCGGAGTAAATCAGGTGGAATAGCTCCGGGGTCAGCAAAGGAGTTGAAGAGATGTGTGAGTACCAGGGCCAGAGATGTGCAGAAGGTTTTATAATAAAGGGCCGTGAAGCCATCTGGGCCAGGCGCTTTGCCATGTTTAAGTCTGGCAATAGCAGAAATCACCTCCTCTATCCGGATGTCTCTATCCAAATACTCCGCCTGCGAAGAATCCAGGGATGGCAGCGTAACCGAGTCTAGATAAGCAGTCGTAGCTGCCTCATCCGGGGGGTCTCCAGTGTAAAGATCCCTATAAAACTCGCGGAAGACGGCTGCGATACGAGCGTCCTCCGTCTCCACGTTCCCTGCTAGATCCGAGATTTCCTTGACTATCTGACTCTGGCGTGTCACCCGAAGCTTGTGGGCCAGCAATTTGCCACAGCGGTCACCTCCAGTATAGAAGGTGTGACGCAACCGAAGTGCCGCATACTCCGCCCGATCAAGATCCAAGGCCGCCAAAAGCTTCCACGCTTCCTTGAGCTGCCTCCAAATCCGGGGAGCCCCAGTCCTACGGTGTATCTGTTCCAATTCTCTAACCCGACCTGTAAGTTCATCCCTCTTGGCCTGCCGTTCTTTGTTATCAGCCGCGGAAATTGCCAAGAATTCCCCTCGAATCACCGCCTTCAATGCCGCCCATTGCGTGGCCCGGCTAGTGTCGGCGCTGTCATTATGGGACTGATATTCTCGGATCGCCTCCTCAACACGGGTCACCACCTCCTTCCTGTGTAGCAGCGTGTCACGTAGACGCCACGTTCTGGGCCGAGAAGCAGCTGGCGGCAAACGCAGCGTAGCCTCAACTGGGGCGTGGTCCAAAAGGGAGATCACACCTATCTCCGACGCTAGCGCCTGTACTGGGGAGGTGACCAAAAGATGGTCCAACCTCGCGTATGTCTTGTGCGCATAGAAATAGTATGAGTAGTCCCTACTCGTAGGGTGCATGTGTCGCCACAAATCCAGGAGGTCGACTTCTTCCAGCTGGGCCTTACGGTCTGCAGAGAGTTCCCCTACCTGCGGGGAGCGTTGTGCCGATCTATCTGTTGCAGAGTTAAAGACCATGTTAAAATCCCCGCCCAGTATAATGTAACGGTCTTGGGAGGAGGCGATGTCCTCGATCACGGTCTGCAAAAAGCGGTCCTGCCTTTCATTAGGACTATATAGGGATCCAATCGTAAACAGGAGGCCCCCTATCCTGAACCGATACGCAAGGAGCCTGCCTTTCTGTTCAGTAAACTTGTGGAGGACCTCTCCCCGAAAGTGTCTGGCCACTAGTATCGCCACCCCTGCCGTTTTGGTGGCACAAGAGGAGAAAAACTGTGAAGGGAACTTATGAGAGCGGAGTCTGTGCGTGTCTTGCGAGAGGAGGTGCGTCTCCTGGAGGAGACAGATGTCCGCCTGGGTATTCTCCAGAAGGGAGAGCACAGCCCGACTCTTGACTGGGTTATTCAGCCCCCGAACATTCAGAGTCACTACCTTGCACGTGTCAGGAGGCATGTAAAGGGGAATAGTAAAGAGCAGTGGGGCCCCACAGTACCAGAACAGCAGGGGTGTAAGTGCTGACGTGTGAAAAGGGCGATATAATAGGGAACAGAGCACTATCACGTGTGGTGCAAAAATGACCGAGTAAAACCAGAGGCCCAGCCAATGTCCGGAGAGCCATAGGCAACAACAAGCACTGAAGAACCCGCTCCCTCCCCATCCCTCTCTTCAGCAATGCAAACAGTAAGTCAAAACTGTAAGTGAGGCATGCAAATCCGAGCAAACCAAGAAGCATACACATTATCTGAATGACAAGGAACCCCATTGTGCACTGGACGACCCCCCCCACTCCCGCCAACACCTGGATCCCTCCCCTTCGTCCATCCCCCCCATCCCAATCCCCCCAGGAACTGTTCCCCCCCCTCCTTCTCCCAAACGGACCCCAGTTCCCACCCGCAACTGGAACTGTCCCAACAACCCCAACTCCACCCCCAGAATCCCCCAACACCCCACCAGGAACCAGTGTCCAAGTCCGGTCCATGACGGACAGGCCTATGGAAAGTCAAAAAAGTGGACGTCCAGCCACTACGCACTCCCCCATCCCCCCGCCCACCCGAACCCCCAAACCTGCGTTACTGACACAGCGATGTCAATCTCCCCGCGGAGTTTATTCAGGCAGTCAACGCAACTTCAGTTGGCGCAGCGTCGGTAACTGTAGCTCGTGGTGCGTCATCTGGGTCCGCAGCTGCAGCGGGTGAGCCCGGCTGTGTCGAGGAGGCCGGCGACCGCCGGCCCGGGATCGACTGCCAGCCATCCCTGGTGATACGGCGCTGGCGAGGAGTGAATGTTCCGTCGTCCATAGCAGTGATACCCAGTACCCCACATGTATCTTGAAGGGACCGCAGCTGGTGTAGGGTCCCATTCCATCGAAAGATGAGACGGAAAGGGTGCCCCCAGGAGTACTGAGTGCCGTGCTCCCTAAGGAAATCCGTCGCTATTTTAAAGGCCTTGCGTTTTTGCAGGGTAGATGCTGCGAGGTCCTTGTAAAGCGCCACACGATGACCCCTAAAGTCCATAGATGACCGCTTCCGTGCTTCACGGAGTATCCTTTCCTTCAAGGGATAGTCCGGCAGGAAGGCCAAGATGTCCGGGGGGGCGCCGAGGCCCTGCGCTGTAGGCCGACTCTATGCGCTCTATCAATACGGATAGGGAAATCATCCGATTCCCCCAGCACCTCTCTAAATAGGTCCCGCAGGTATGCAGCTACATCTTCCCCTTCTTCACGGGATGGAACACCCCGGACTCGGATGTTATTCCGCCGGGAGCGGTTTTCAAGGTCCTCGGTATGTGACTGAAGATCAAGATTCTGGTCCCGGAGCCGTATAACCTCCTGCTGCAATTGCGTGATCTCCTCGTCCCTAGCATGGCCAGCGCCCTCCACCGTAGCCACTCTCTCTCCCAGGCCATCTACCTCCCGTCGAATTTCCCGGACCTCGCCCGCCACCTCCTGTTTAAGGGTCTGGAAGTCGTCCCGCAGGGTGCCAAAAAGGGACTCAAGGAAAGATCTCGTGACTGGGGGCTCCCCTCCACTCGCTCCTTGGGAGCCGCCCGGAAGACTCGGAGACGGTTGCCCCCTGTCCTGTCTCGCGGCATTCCGGCCCAACATGTCCGGCAGGGTGCGGTCTCCTTTCTTGGACCCTTTGTTGTTCGCCATCGAGGCTACTTCGGTGCAAGGCCGCCAATCGAGCCACCGGTAGGCCGCTACAGCCACGTGCACACTGTCAACCTCCGCGTGGGCCTCAGTCCGCACCTCCGGTAGGCCACATCCAACAATGGAGTGATTCACGATCCAGTCAACCCGGGGACCGGCGTCCCACCCGGGTCTCCCGGCTCGACCCGTCCGGGCCTGTGCCCCTGCTCACCACCGCCCACACCACCGGCGGACTCACCGATTCCTCTTCAGACGGCACCACAAATCGAGCCGAGAAAATCCTTTCAAACGTTACAGCGTGGGGCGTATTGCAAATGCGTCACCGCTTTACCTCCAAGGTTGTACTTGGAATGTCACACCCAACGCCTTCTACCCCAGTCTCTCAGAGGTGATGAAGCGGCGGCAGCCGAGGAGGCTGTCGGGGGGGGGGGGGCACAGCGATCCGATCTCCGCCAAATCTCTCCACCAGTGCACCTCCGGGGTTCCCGGAGAGGTAAGCCGCAGTTTCGGCGCCACGTGCGAGATCCTCCTGGGCCGCAGTATCGAGTCTCCAGCCGTTATCGCAGTGCTTGCAAGCCTGGTAATGCAGGTCCACATCCAGAGGGTGCCTTCGCTGGGTTGCCGGGCGAATGTAGCGCCTCTCGATTCCCGGCACCTCCGTTATCCGGGGGCCTAGGCAAAAGCCACGGCCTTGCGTAATGTCCAGCCCCCCTGGCGTCCACCTTCGACGCTCCGCCTCCGGGCACCAAGCTGCTCAGCTCCTCGGGGTTCGCCGCAGGGTAGGATGCCGCGATGAAGGCCGGGGTCCGACTAGAGGCAGCGGCGGCTCCTCCTCAGTCACCAAGGCGGGCGGTCTCCCAAACCAAGCCGCGGCTCCACTTCCGCCCCGAACCAAAGGCCCTCTCAGCACCCGGCCAGGGCTCCGGGACCGTTCTATGTCTGATGCCGGCGATTTCTGCCTTCACAGCCTCCACATTGACATCCAGCGCCTTTATCTCACCAAATGCACAGTTCCGGGGGGGAGACCAGTTCTAAATTAGGAGGTTAAGGGCTCGGGTCCGGCGGAGCTCACAGCGAGTGCGACCGCTCAGCCCGCCATCTTGGCCACGCCCCGGCACAATTTTAAATAACATTTTTGGAAGAGTTTTCAGCCGCATTAATTTTGCTGACAAAATATTCCCTCATAGTGGCAAGCTCAAGTTTATGAATTTTATTTTAGTGCGTTCTATAGGTGGCTTTGGCAACAGTATCATACGTTCGTCTCCAACTGCGTTCCAGTTTTTTACACTTACTTTTTTCTATGCGTAAGACCGCAGAAAACCAGGGCGCAGAGGGCTTTGTTCTAAATGAAGATAAGGGTCTTAGAGGGGCAATGGAGTCAATGGCAGAGGAAATGTTGGTGTTAAAATTAGAAACGTCAATATTAAGATCATTGGATGTCTGACGATTTGGCCAACATAGGTTTAGGGGCCTCACAGGTGACCTTGTGCCATTTTCTGCCCAGGATCCTGGCTTTAGTTGGCATATTGATAGCTGGGGAAGAGTCAACCTAAAAGGGATCAGGTAATGGTCAGACCAAGTGAGGCGTATCCGAGCTAATGTAGTGAGACCAGAGTGATTAGAGAATAGCAGATCAAGGGTATGGCCTGCTTGGTGTGTAGGGCTCTGTACCTGCTGCCACATGTTAAGGCTGTGCATGGAATCCAGGAGATGTCTAGCCTTCGTGCAAGCAGTGACATCCACATGAATGTTAAAATCTCCAAGAACAATGAAATGGGGATGTTTCAGGGAGACATCCGCAATAGAGGCGAGGAGTTCCGTGATGTGAGATGGCGAGGCGCCAGGGGGATTATACAACAAGACGCCAGCTAGAATAAGAGTGGAGGCATCCAAAATGGAAAAATACATAGCTTCGATAGAACCAAGGTTGGTGAGTTTCCTGGAAGTAATCCTCCAATGGGATCGAAGAATAATAGCGATCCCGCCACCCGCAATCCTTGACCCATGTCTCCGTTAAGAACATGAGATCCCAAGAGTAAGTCGAGAGGGAAAACCAAATATCTTCCGCATGACGTGGGAGAGATCTACAATTCAGCAGGCAGGCTTTGACAGATCCTGGGGGATTGGGATGCATGGCACTGCTAGCCTGTAAGGGGGGGTACTTTACCAGGTGGTTTCAAAGTGAACGAACAGTTATCACATCTGAAATCATCCTTGACAAGTCCCGGAAGGCTACAACTTACAGGGAGAGTACAGTCCCCTTGTCTCAAAGACAATAGCTGGGACCTCGTCCAGTGAGGGGGCAACCAGCACCATTACTGGCGCTGGTCACGGGACGGGCGCAGACGGGCTTGCCTTTGGCGCCGCTGCACTTAGGGAAAGGCATGTCCTTTAAGTAAGCTAGAATTCTAACCCCTGGCTCCACCATCTCGTCATCTATGCTCCCCCCCCTCTTCTGTTCTGTCTATCAGCGCCAGGAACCTTCGGTGACAGTGCGCTTTATAAATTGCATTTAACATAACATAACATAACCATCCCAGCCGGAAATGATGCTCGGCCGCCCTTGCTACCCTCCACAACAATCGGGCAAGCCCGTGGTGGACCGGGGTAGGGGCGGAAGACTGAAGGTATGGGGCACAAGAACAGTTGAGACCAGAATTGCAGGTAAAACAGCACACAGTCGAGTGAAAGTAGAATTTTTTTTAAAATAGCTAGTAGAGGCAGTCAACCTACTGCAGCTAGCGCGAGAACTCTTGGTGCAGCGCGCGTTTTGAAACAGCAGTGGACCCTGCGCCCTAGCCGCCCTGAGGATAGTGTCTCTGTCCCGGAAATTAAGGACCCTTAGGAGTATGGGTCGGCCGGGGGCCCCAGGTGGAGGTCTGGGGGCCAGGGAGCGATGTGCCCGCTCAATTGCGAAACAGGGCGAGAGGGACTCTTTGGGCATCCAGAAACGCACCCAATTTTCCACGAACGTGTCTGCATTACCTTGCTCAACCCCTTCAGGAAATCCTATAACTCGTAGATTGTTTCTCCTCGACCTGTTTTCCGCATTCTCAGCACGTTGGTGGAGCTCCGAGGTCTGGAGGCGGGCCACCTGGGTCTTAAGTTGGCCATTGATGTCTTCCGCCGTGGAGATAAGGTATTCCGCCTACGTAATTCATGTGTCTGCATTACCTTGCTCAACCCCTTCAGGAAATCCTATAACTCATAGATTGTTTCTCCTCGACCTGTTTTCCGCATTCTCAGCAGGTTGGTGGAGCTCCGAGGTCTGGAGGCGAGCCACCTGGGTCTTAAGTTGGCCATTGACGTCTTCCGCCGTGGAGATAAGGTATTCCGCCTACGTAATTCACGCAGTGGAATTGCGCAGGTCTTGGCGAATAAGAGCCGCATCTACCATCACCTCGCCAATCTTGTTTTCAACTAAGGCCTGCGATGCGCCTATCGCCTAAAGGATGGTGGAGAGATCGCCCCCGGTGGGGCATTAGATGTCCCTCCTCCAGGATATCGGTCTGACGTGGTAAAATGATTCGTTTGGGTTGGAGGGGCAGAGTTCTGCAGAGTGCGATTCCTGCCCGTCGCCACCAAGGACAAGGTCGGGCCCCCACACGGTCAGGGGTGGTGAACAGCAGTCCCGCAGAGGAGGGGGGCCCTCAGACACCCAGACAGTCAATAATGGTCCGGGCCCTCAGGTCCACCCATTCAGGCCCCCCATGAAGACCAAGATTGATTCAGTGCCCTGGGGTCGGTGTCGGGTTCGTGTGGAACACTCAGTGAAAGGCGAGTAAAAAGAAATTTGTGAGCATGTGGTCCTCCTTTCCAAATATTTATTTCAGCAATTTTAACTCATTTATCATTTTTTTATTTGAGAATATTGTTTAAGAAGAGCAAGAGAGAACAGCCGATATGTGTTTCGCCCTGTGTGGCGAGTAAAGCCAGGGCTTTCCCAAAGCTATTTGTATTTCTCCTAGTTGATAGTGTATCAGGATCAGTTTCATACATTTTCATCCCAGGCGCCTCCAAGGTCACTCGGCGGCAGCGGTGAGGCTGTTGCGCCCGCGCCGGTGCAAGACAGTGGGCGGGTTCGGGCTCAGGGCGGCCCACGCACCTGCATCGGGAGAGGCTGCACCGACAAGGGGTCCACAGCTTCCGGGCGCCCCCAGGAATGCCCAGAGGCAGCACCCCTCCTCTGATCCAATGGACGTCAGCTGCCGGCACGTGAAGAATAGTCCCTGGAATGCCCCCTCGCACCGGCTCACCCGATGATACAACGGGGCATCAGGCCGGGGGGGGGAGACACGTGGGAAGGCTTGACGAGGGCCGGCGCCACCGCCCAACAATGGCAGCCGAGGTCCGGAGGCTGGTCAAGGGAGGCACTCTGGAGGAGTCCCTTGGGGCAGCATGCCGAACCAGTAGGCCAACTAAGCCCCTTTCCGATTGAGGTGCGGCGGCCGCTTCACCCTTGGCTCCTTCGGTATGTCGCCCAACACAACGTCTGGTGCTGGCGGGCCGGGAAGGGTTCCAGCGCCGAGGCCCCGCCACCAAGCGATCTCCGGGGGCGAGCGGATGGGCCCCATACACCGCCACCACCTCAATACAGCCAGGCCATCCGGGGAAGTCGTCAGGCCCAGGGTCGGGCAACAGGAATTCCGCCATTTTGAGGATCCGAGACCGCAGGATGAAGGAGAGCACCCCGGGCCGCCTGCAGAAGTGATCGGAGCAGAGCCAAAGATGCAGGGAAGCTCCGCAAGCCAACGAGGGAGGTAAACAGCGACAGTTGGCGGCAGATGACGGAGGGGGTCCGAAGCACTCTTCGAGTGCGACCGCCATCTTGACGCCTCAGGCTACGCCCACCCCACCGATGGTCTTTTATTGTTCAGAAAACGTTTCATTGTTAGTCCGAAAACTCTTTGAGCACCCCCACGTAAACGCCAGACCATATAATGCTAAGCACGTGGGTGAAGAGTGTTTTGCCCAGAAAATACCGGAAGGCCGATCTTTCTGCTAGCCCTGAACCAGGTTTGTTAAGCATGTCATTGGGCCACTCCAGCCATTATGCCACTTGCCTTGCTGCTTAAACTGTAAGAATACCTAGTACATCTCTACTGTGCTGCATATTTTGAGGTGTGTGCAACCTGTGACTGCTTTGAGGAGGAGAACTGACTGCATTATTGCAGACCCTGACCTAACTGCCGGGCTCCTCTCCTTGTAAGAGGACCCCCAACGAACGATGCAGCCAATAGCCAAAGTAGGCTCTCCTGCACCCCAACATTACCCTCCCCCCACCCCTTGTAGCACTGCCCGGTGCCAGGCACCACACATACAATCTTCCTTGCTCCCTGTTGTGAATGGGGAGGGGGAAGCCTCCTTTCCACTAATCACGGCGCAATCCGCCTCCTGTAAACTTCTCGTTACCGCACTGCCAGACACTCACATCTATGCACACTCCGTCGGCCGCGTGTGCCCACGAGCGCACCACCCACTGTTCATTCCACACTGACAGACTGGTGCCTCTGTCCCTGGCGTGCCAACCTTGTGCGTTATTCAGTCCTGCTCACTAGTAGCCGGTATCCGAAGGCAGCGTACTTTAGTAGAGGGCACCCAGTTTTGGAACTACACGTACAAAGATCAGATTAACTGCCCGTTCTCCACGCCCACCAGTACATTTAACAATGGACAGATCGAACAAAGGACTACTGTAAATTATTTTTTCCAATAAGAATTTCGTTCAGGGAGTTTCACAAAGTAACAATAACAGAAAAAGTAATACAGAGGGCAGTGTTTTAAGTACAATGAAAAATGTGTGTGTTAGGGTTCTCTGAAGAGCCGTGGCCGAAAAGCGTGTCTTTTACAAGTACTGTAAAATATTAACTAAAAACACGTTTGATACAGCATATCACCTCACTGGTGTTTGGGTGCCTCAGTGTTTTCGTTAATCCCTCCAAGTATATGGCACACAAGGAAATCATGCCACTGTTGGCTTTACCAATGCATGTTAGCACTGAATTGTGTTCATTATCGTGGTTTTCTCCTTCATTTCCTTCTGCTAGTCTCTCTCTGTCACCTACGCCCTTTTTTGTCTACCCCAGTTGTGTTAAGCAGATGCGCCCCCAGACCCTGCAGAATGTGATGGGACCCCAGAGTTTTCCTCATCTCACCGATATCCATTGGCCTTGGGCTGAATGAGGGCCCTGAAAGGCTGGGAGCTTACTCCAAGGCATCCCACTGCATACGCAAGGGCTTGTGTTATGCTACTGTTCCACAAATCTTTTCCTGCATTTCTTCTATCTGCACGGCTCATTCTTCACCTCTTCCTCTATCACAGTATTTCCGCTCACTTCTCTGGATATACTTTCTTTTATCTCCTCCACTTTACCATCCTCGCTCATTTATTCTCACACATAGCCACAAAAGCTGCAGTCTTTTCCTTTGGTACTGTCAATATTTCGAGAGCTGTTTTCCTCCTTCATACACCTTTGGACAGAATCTTAATTACCACTACCCTGTGCTATCTGTAGAGAGGCCAAGCACTGGATGGACATGTTGGCTGAACATTATTATGACACATCAAGGGCAGTGTGAGAAACACACGCTGCCTTCTGCCTCAACTCCAGAACACTGAATCCTCTGAATCGTGCCCTCCCATGAACACACAGCCACACACTGAAATCCCATACATTACTTTTTTTCCACAAATGGTACGTAGAAGTTTGGTTGAAGAAACAAAAGGTGACAATTTTGTAGTTTGAAAGGCAGTTTTGGTTTCAATTGTACGTTGGTGTGATTGCATTGTGTGCATCCAACTTCACATTTTGAGAGAGTAGTATTTAGATGTTATACTAACTCCTTAGTGAATGATAAAGGACTCTTGAAATTTTGAGAACTTTTTAAAGACAACACCCCCGATAGTCCAAATGGTGTCTAAAACACTGATGATCCACATATGAGAAACACCGTACACCACTTTTTTCCGGAAATCCTCCTTGGAACTTTCATTGAAGAAAGAAAAGATAAGAGTTTAGTAGCTTGAAAGGAAGTTTTGGTTTGAATTTAAATTAATGTTGCTGGCATTGCATTCCGGCCATCCAGTTTCACCCTTTAAACAGACAGGGAGTGTCTTTGTGATATTTGTCAGGCTTTGAAGTTTATAATTTCAGTTTCCAATTTAGAACCATGTGCTCTGCATTTGTTGTAGCATATGTATAGCGTCTTTTCCAGTTGTTCCTAGAATGAACCTAGACATTACATCTGATCTGCCGTTAGGGCAGATCATATTTTGGTTAGCCGTTTTCATCAATCTGTCAAAAGACACAGTTTTGGAATCCGGTAATGTTAAATATAGTAAAAGGCTCAGAAAGTATTTGAGTGGTAGATGAAAAATTACAATCTTCACAGTCGCGTTCAATGTAGCTCAGTCCAAATAAATTATCAATATTGACTTCTGGTCCTAAAACTCCAAGGATCACCCTAATAAATTATTGTGAAACTTGTTGAGTGTTGGGAGTAAATACTACAGATCTAGTATATATGCTACTAGTTCTCGTTTGCCTGAAGCAGATTGTACTCCTGGTCACTGCACATGCTTAAGAGCGCGACGTAACCCTGCGGCTGGCATAGCCGCAGAGAAGTCTGCTGCTGCCTGCTGTTTCTGTGACACACCACTAGGGACCACGAGTCCCAGGATGCTCCTGTTCACTGGAAGCGTTTAAGAGCGCAACGTAGCCCAGCGGCGCAGCCAAGGGCGGGCCTGTCCACGGCTGGGCACCCCCTCTAACATCTAAGCAAAGGATAAAGGTCTGAAGTATGGATAAGAAGAAGACGACCCACGCACCTGCCGAGGAGGTAACTCTGACTTCTTTAGATACTTTCTTGCCAAAGCAACCACAGTTCTTGCCAATGAGATCACCCACACTGAAAGGAGAAGCTCGACTGGCCCAGTGGAGGGTGAAAGGGGGCTGCTATCAGCTGTGAGCCCCAAGGAACATACCTTGCCTGATGTAACCCTTAGTGTCACTCTTAGTGTTATTCCACCTGCCACAGCTGCACCCCCTATCCAGCCCTCAAGCCCCATAGTACCCCCCATCACTGTACAGGACCATGCATGCAAAAGGAAAAGAGGTGCTACCAAACCCTCTCATGCTAATAACGCCAAAAGATCTAAAAAGGCAAAATTATCCATTTTAACCTCAGACTCTCAAAATCAGCCAAGTGCTAACCCATCAATGCCTCCAACTTGGGACCAATTGTGAGATAAAATGTCATATTTATTTATTTATTTATTTAACGATTTGTAGAGCGCCTGGTGACCCGAAGGCATCCCCGCGCTGTATTGATTGTTTTATCCAGAGGAGAGGGGAGGGAAGAGGGAGGGGGCATGGTAGACAGGGACTTTATTTTGGGAATAAGAGCGTTTTCAGTTTGTTTCTGAAGATTAGATAACTAGGTTCCAGCCTAAGGGTGCGGGGGAGGGAGTTCCACCCGGCAGATGCCTTCACAGAGAAGCGTCGGCCACCGGTCCGTGTCTTCCTGTATCTGGGGATGTTAGCCAGGCGCTCATTCTCAGACCGAAGGGATCTGGGGGCCCTATAAGGAGTGACCAGGTCACTGAGGATCGTAGGGCCAACGCCATTCAGCAGTTTGTGTGCAGTACACATGGCCTTAAATTCCACCCTTTGACGTACTGGCAGCCAGTGAAGGGCCTTGATTGCTGGTTTGGCTGATACTCTGGAGGGAAGGTTGAAAAGAAATCGGGCTGCTGCATTCTGTGTGCGTTGAAGTTTAGTCATGGTGGCCTCTGGGGCTCCCAGATATACCATGTTGCTGTAGTCCAACCGTGCCAGTATTAAGCCTTGGACTAGGAGTTTTCTAGATGCGGGCGGGAGTAAGGGGAGAATCCTGCGGATGGTGCGCATGAGCCCGAAACAGGTACCTGCTGTTTTGGATGCTTGTGTTTTCATCGAAAGCTCGGGTTCCAGCCAGACGCCTAAGATCTTAATTTCTTGTTTCGGGGTGGAATTTCCCCGAACACGTCTGGCCAGACCGATGGGGGGATAGTAGCCCATTGCTTGCCCATGAGCATAACTTCGGTCTTTGACCCGTTTAATTTAAGAGATGATTCACACATCCAGTTGTGGATTTCCGTGAGGCAGTTTGCCAGATTGTCCGGGTGGTCGTCCAGTTGGGATAAAGAGACGACCAGCTGTGTATCGTCAGCATAACTCACTGTTTTAATCCCGAAGGGGGTAACCACATCTTCGAGAGGGGCCATATAAGCATTAAAAAGCGTGGGGCTTAGAGACGACCCCTGGGGGACCCCGCTCGTGAGGGGGAGGGTGGTCGAATGGTGATTGCCATCCCATACCTGGAACGAACGCCCAGCAAGGAAGGACTCTATCCACCTGAGCGCCGCCCCTGTGAGCCCGGCTGCCGCCAGCCGATGGAGAAGGACACGATGGTTAACTGTGTCGAAGGCTGCACTAAGATCCAGGAGGATCACTGCCACTGACCCTCCTGAATCCAAAATGCGCCTTGCCTCCTCGATGACGGCAAGCAGGGCGGTGTCTGTGCCATGGCCACGGCGAAACCCAGTTTGGGATTGCCGTAAGATGTTGTTTACCTCGAGGAATTGTGACAGTTGTCCGTTGACCAGTTTCTCGGCCAGTTTGCTAATGCAAGGCAGGAGTGAAATTGGCAGGTAGTTCGCCATATCAGTTGGGTCCAGCTGGGTTTTTTTTAGGAGTGCTTCCATCACTATTAGCACCATTTATCAAATGTCTTGAATCAAATGAAAACATGATTAAGGACTTAGCCTTTAAAAAGCCCACCACACCTTCAGTAGAACGGGTTGAGGCTCCCATTCCTCCAGGTGGAAATAAACGCCCGGATATACCAGTCTTAGATGTGCCAACTTTTAAACCGGACCATCATCTTCTAAGTCAACCTCCCCTAGTGGGGCAGGAGTTCTAGCTGCACCTGCACCTACATCATATCCCCAGTTTTCTGGTATGCAGCTGTATTCAACCACTGTCACCAGGCCCCTTACTGTCCCAGAGGGAGACACAGCTAGTTAGAGTTCTTCAGGGGAATCGAGGCATGTTGGGTGCACCTTTAAGATTGTTGGATCGAGACTGGACCTCCTGCCAGCTGCTTGTCCTTTTGTGAGAATTCTGGCTAACACCACTGAACTTCAAAATATGGAAACAACCGAACAGTTGATTCTGAAAGCATGCCACTGGATTACTAAACACACAGATGACTGTATTGGAGGCCAAATTAATATCCTTATGGCAAGAAGGGTGCCCTGGGTGGGAAACTCTGAAAAATCAATTAGGGGTACTGTTTTGTTTTAACTTTCAAACTACCCTCCATGGTCCAGAATGTACTTAAGTTGCACTAGCATCCCAAATATTAGTTTTGCCATTAGGTTTTTTCTATAAACCAGCAATCCAACTTCCAGGGTCTAGGGGGGTCGAAGGACTTTGTTGGCGTCCCTCACCAAAGGTATAATCAAACCCAGACGACACTAGGAATCCCCTCCATACCAACTAGTAATCACTTTACTGCATTGACAGATCTAGAAGCCTGTGATTCACTTACAGCAGCGGAGGAAACTACCAACACAGTAATCAGAGGAGCATTTGAGGGGAGAGGGTCTTTAACCCAATACCTAGAGTGTAATGACTGGTTCTCAACCATCACATGGAATGTTGCAGGTCTGGGCCAAAAACTGAGAGACCAAGAATGGATCAAGTATATTGCTTCCTTTGACTTCATCAGCCATCAAGAAACGTGGGAAATAGGCCCTATTCACATAAACGGTTATCGTTCATTCTACACTCCGGCTATTGCATCACACTCTGGCCGAGCAAGGGGCGGCATCCTGATGCTTATAAAAAATACTCTAAGACTTGAAGTTTTTTCCCCCATAATGATTCTCCATAGTACAACATATTAGATCTTAAAAGCCCAGGCAGTAGCACTGTATTTGGTATAAATTATTATAACAACAGCTTTGGTGGGGAGATGTATAAGATTGTAGATGTACTCGAAGGGAAAATAGCGTACTTAATAAGAATGTGCCTAGTGTTTTATGGGTGGGGGACTTTAACATGCACCGTTGTCACTTTTCTTCAAACATGACCTGTGGGATAACGGACGAGAATGGAGAAGGTACACCCCATTTTTTCACTCAATCGCTATGGTGATACATTTAATAGATTTATCTTCACTAGACATCTAGGGCCAGATGTATGTACCTTTGGCCGATTTGCAGAATCCGCTAGTTTACGAACCGAAAAAAGGGTTTTCAAATGTATCCAACCCAAATTGGGATTCAGTAACCTGTCACCGAATCACAATCTG
Organism: Lissotriton vulgaris; assembly: GCF_964263255.1. Taxonomy (NCBI): domain Eukaryota; kingdom Metazoa; phylum Chordata; class Amphibia; order Caudata; family Salamandridae; genus Lissotriton; species Lissotriton vulgaris. The sequence goes on from NC_141695.1 coordinate 1,099,040,978, forward strand.
GGTTTGCGATTCAGTTTTAGGAAGGAGTGTGTTTTTACCGTCCCTTTCCAATAGGCCCCAGTTTAGGTTATCCAAAATGTGCCGGGACTCCTAGAAACTACACAACACTCACGGACCCACTTAGACACTCATGCACCCACTTACAGAACCACTCATACTCTGACACCCACTCACAGACCTACTCAGTCTCACAAACCCATGCACAGACTCACTAATACACTCATGCACTCACTAACACACTCATGGAGGCACTTGCAAAGCAACTGAGACACTATAACACCCACTCACAGACCCACTGAGACACTCATGCACCCACTCAAAAACTCACACACCCACTCAAAGACTCACTCAGACACCCACGCACTCACTCACACAGCCAGTGAAATATCTATGCAGCTACTCTCACACCGATACTGACCCACTCACACTCATTAGGACATTAATGCACTCACTCACACCCCCACTGAGACACTCATGCACTCCCTCACACACTCACTCTCAAAGGTTACAGTTCAGAAATAACATTGAAAAAAACCTTAGAAATTCATTCAGAAAACCAAGGGTTTTAGGGATGTTATAGTTAGGAAATAACATTTAAAAAAGTTGAAATTCACACAAAAAATACCAAAGGTTACAGGGACGCTATAGTTAGCAAACAACATATATTTAGAAATTCACTGAAAAAAACAAAGGATACAGGGACATTATAGTTAGGAAATATAGTTAAAAAGCCTTAGAAATTCACTGAAAAAAACAAAGATTACAGCGACGTTATAGCTAGGATCAGATTTCACTCATACAAAACAAGTGAAATTCACTAGTTATAGTTACCTGAGCTAACAACTTACACTCCCGCAATGCACTGCTTATGACCTCACATATTACATCACTCATGACATGGTCAGTGACATCATTGATAACATCACTCATTACATCTTAAATGATATCATCAACAAAACCACTCACACCCCTAGACAACCTCTCAAACACCCACTCACATAACTACTCACATACCCATACAAGTACTCACACATCCATAGAGCCACTCACATACCCACTCACTCATACAGCCACTCATACAACCTCTCATTCACCCATACAGCCACACACTCCCCCATACAGCTACTCACACCCATGTATTCACTTATACAGCCACTCACATACCCACTCACTCACTCATACAGCTTCTCAACACAGCTACTTACTCACCCATACAAGCACTGACATAACCACTTATATACCCATTCTGAAATACATACAAGCATTCCCACATCCGCTCACACACTTATACAGCAATTCACATTCTCACTCTCCATCCCACTTAACCAAACACCCACTCAAAAAAGCCACTCACTCAGTCATACAGTCCCTTACACATCCAGTTACTCACTCATACAGAGGTTCAGACATCAACTCACTAACCCACACATCCACTAACTCACCCATACAGCCAGACACTCCCACTCACTCCCAAATACAGCCACTCACTCATCCAAACAGCTACTTACACACCCACTTATATACCCACTCACATACTCATACAGCCACTCAAACACCCACTCACACATGAATACACAGTCACACAACCACTCCCATAATATATGTTGGAAGTAGTATCACTCAGCAGTACACCTATTATACTAATTTCATTTTTGTAGCAGATTAGTATATATATGTTTAACAATCCTAAACTCTTAAAAAATACTTGCACTCACTGGATGATGTAATCAGTGATGTCACTATGTAAGGTCATAAGCAATGCATTGGGGGTAGGCGTCAAGTTCTAGTTAGCTCAGGTAACTATACCTGGTGAATTTCCCTGGTTTTGTATGAGTGAAATCTGAGCCTAACTATAATGTCCTTGTAACCTAATGAAATTATGTGTAGGATTGATTAAAAAACTTTTTGGGAAACTTTTGATATTTGTTTTTAAAACACACCAAATCAATTGCTGATAATGATGATTGTCATAACTGTTTTCCTTTGGGGCTTGACCCTTGTTGCCGTTTTGTGCGCTGCTACTATCCTGAGCGCTGCTCCTTCAGAAGCGCTATACCTTGCCGGACCAGCTTCGCGGGTCCCGCATCGTTGTGCTTCCTGACTGCGGGAGTTGGCGAGTGACGGCTGGGGACCCCTAAGACTGCTGTGGGTTGTGCAGAGCAATTTCAGGGCTGTGAGCGACTGGTACAGGGACTCCATTTCCCAGGAGCCCCTGTTAGCCAGACCCAAGACACCTGGGCCGCTCTCCCTGACGGACAGGCCCCCCACCAACGCTGATAAAGATCTTGGATTGCAAAACCTGCGTGGGACATCATAACTGTTTTCCTTTGGGGCTGGTCCCTTGTTGCCGTTTTGTGCGCTGCTACTATCCTGAGCGCTGCTCCTTCAGAAGCGCTATACCTCGCCGGACCCGCTTCGCGGGTCCCGCATCGTTGTGCTTCCTGACTGCGGGAGTTGGCGAGTGACGGCTCGGGACCCCTAAGACTGCTGTGGGTTGTGCAGAGCAATTTCAGGGCTGCGAGCGACTGGTACAGGGACTCCATTTCCCAGGAGCCCCTGTTAGCCAGACCCAAGACACCTGGGCCGCTCTCCCTGACGGACACGCCCCCCACCAACGCTGATAAAGATCTTGGATTGCAAAACCTGCGTGGGACATCATAACTGTTTTCCTTTGGGGCGGGACCCTTGTTGCCGTTTTGTGCGCTGCTACTATCCTGAGCGCTGCTCCTTCAGAAGCGCTATACCTCGCCGGACCCGCTTCGCGGGCCCCGCATCGTTGTGCTTCCTGACTGCGGGAGTGTTGTGCCCTGTTTCACCTGAAGCACCTCCGATCGTTTCCATGGGAGATGTATCCATACTCTCTGGAAATGTGCCGCCACTGGAGCGTTAGCATTAGTATTATCAGCGGGTACCCAAACCGGCGGAACTTCACGCATGGGATATTGGCCAGACTCAGCTTGCTGGCGTTCAAGATCCTCAACAAACAGTGCGTGAGGAATAGGAGCAAGGCGAAAAGACAGCAACTGCTCAATAGCACGTCGGACATTAGTATCGACTATCAGTCCAGTTGCGAACTGAAGCCGAAGATTAGACAGGGCGGTCAGCACCTCGTCAGGCGCAACAGGAGTTGGCGAGTGATGGCTCGGGACCCCTAAGACTGCTGTGGGTTGTGCAGAGAAATTTCAGGGCTGTGAGCGACTGGTACAGGGACTCCATTTCCCAGGCGCCCCTGTTAGCCAGACCCAAGACACCTGGGCCGCTCTCCCTGACAGACACGCCCCCATCAATCAAATCCCTATAATACCAAGTACTGGTTCCACTGCGCGGGAGCGCGCAGGAGCGTCCGGGGCTAAGCCCGGGCAAAGGGCGGGCCCTCTGAGGCCCTCAGAGACCGAGTGAGGCCGGGCAGGGTCTACTCCCTTTTATCACTTCCGTGGATATTACCTCCTGGTGCACCCCACCGTAATGGCGCTAAGTCCCGATAATTCATCCTTGGACAAAATGGGGGCAAACAACATTGTTGGGACACTTGATAACTATTTTACACGGGCTCCCACGGACCCAGGGAGGGAAAAGCTACTGGCAGAGCGCCGACCAGAACGTCCTCGCTCTGTAGAAAGCATGAAGAACAGGATTTCTTTAGATCCCCCGCTCCATGTTCCTCCACCCATTGTAGGCCTAACCGGCAGTAATGAAGATCTCCTATCTCTGGAGAGCTTCCCCTTACTGTTACGCGAATGTGCTCCAACACCCCTAGTCCCCATAGCTCAGCCTATAGCTGATATTTCTCCTTCCAGTCCGATTTTAATAGAGACTGACCAGACACCTCGGACCCTCGTCCGAACTAAACCAGCTTTAAATATATCGAAAAAGTCATTGCCCGCTAAGGTACATGGCCCTCCACCTCCCAAAAGAAGACGGAAAGGGGACGTCCCACAAAAGCCTAAGATCAGTCATACTGACTTCGGCAAACCTTTAGGGGCTATTACCACATCTACTTCGGCCCCAATGGCCGCATTATCCAACTCGCCAATCCTGACACCCCTTCCATCATTGGTATTAGCTCCTCAGGCAGTGAATACGACGGCCCAATCCGATATCCCTGTTGACCCCGCTTCAAAGGATACACCTCTTGCTGTCTCTCTGGATAATATGGAACACCTAATAAGGTCGTTCATTTTACCTATCATAGAGAGGCTGAAGAGGGTAGAGAATAGGCTTGAGGATATTGAATCTGCGCTCAGCAAGCACGTAAGATTACCCAAGGTACTGGTGAGTGGGGCTGTCCCGCCCCCAGCCTTGGTTACACCAGGTATTCCTATTCCCCCCAAACCTCCAGTCCAATCAACACACTCTAAGCAACTGAGGGCTCCATCCGATAAGGAGGGCACTAACTTAACCCCTATTCCAGTTAGTGCACCTATGAGGGGACCTGGAAAACCATCTGTAGGAAATACACAGGAGAACACATGGGAGATTACACGGGTCCTATTAGAAATACCAGGTCACCGTCTCGTAAATTACCTCCAGTAGAACTACCCCCTGAAGCCCTCCCCTATATGGTTGTACTGACAGGGGTCCCTAGATTACCAGATAATAAGAGGCAAGGGTTCTATCAGTTGAAAAATAAAATCATGCACTGGCTCAGCCAATTTAGACCACTTACACAGAGCATCAATGGAGAAATTGTACATGTAAGGCGCCTCCCCTGGCTGGGCAATAGGGCCAAGGACAACGAGGGGGATCTGGTTGTTATAAACTTTAGAGACCCGCGAGCGGTCAACTATATATTAAACTGGCCACTAGGTAGCGGCTCCAATTCCATCGTCCCTCGTCCGTTGACTTATTTCTATCCCAGATCCCTAGTGTTCCATTCCACCTATTATGGAGGTCTGCTTCACAATCATACTACCCCCATATTAACCTTCAACACCAGACATCCGTTACAAGTTCCTCACCCCCTACCCGTTGCTGACCCCTTCGGGTTGAATATGGTGCCTACCAGGCCTAAGAGAAACTTGAGTAGTAGAATGGATCACCTGAGACCTTTCACACCCCTGGAGTCAGCAAATAGGTTTGACGTGCTCACAGGAATGGATGACTGCGATTGAAGTTCACAGTCTCAACAGGGTATGGGTGCCCAACTAAACGCCACTGGCGAGGGAGTGATTGGTGTGGTATCCCAATCCACCAAACCCCCTGCCGAGCCGGCGCATTCTACTGAGGCTTTTGTATTTGATTCCCCTGCTACTCCTCCCGGAGAGCGTACATCCAGACTGTCCATTCTTTCATGGAATTTGGCGGGCCTTCAGGGCAAGTTAGACTCCCCCGAGTGGGGGTCTTTCATTGATGAACAGGACATATGCCTGTTTCAGGAGACATGGGCACGGAAGGACACATTGCGCTCAGGGTATGCAACCTTCACAATACCAGCTAAATGGGAGGGGAAAGGACGGCCCTCGGGGGGTCTTGGTATATGAGTGGCTTCCCATTTGGGATGTAAGGCTAGGGCCCTCCATACTAATTCTCTGGATATCCGGGGCGTGTTGTTGTAATGGCCGAACCATAGCCAACTCGCGCTGATAAACGTATACTCCAGACCGACGGGCATAACTAAGCCCTCACCCACTTGGGATGAGCTTTCTTTATTTCTTCCCAGAATTCCTCTGGGTGCTAGGATCGTACTGGGCGGAGACTTTAACTGCCAGTTTGAGCCGCTTACCCTGACTATGGAGGGAGCACTTCTCGAAGAGGACGACCAGTGGGGAATTCCACAACTGATTGGCCCCCCACCAAAGCCATGGTCTCCTTTAGCAACACAAATTACGGCACTCCCTCTCAGCAATTCGCTGAGGGCTTGTAATGGCCGATTCAAGTGATATCCCTTCAAAACCTACCTTTAACAAATCAGGGCAAGGGTCTCATCTGGACTATATCCTGGTTCAGACATCGGACTGGAACAGGGTCTCTGACTTTGTGGTAGTCGAAAGAACTGACAGCGACCACAATGCCCTGATTCTCTTCTTGGTCGCGCCCAGCGGTTACTTGGGTGACCCGCTGGTAGAGGCATCTTCAAACTCCAAACTAATTTTAAGAAATGATAGGCACAGAGTGAGGTGGGCCAAGCTTTTGGATAATCCTGCCCACATTTCCGAGCTGTACGCTCAGATACTCCCCATATTTGAACGTGCCGGGCCCTTATTAGTCATTCCCCGCTAGAAAATGTTTTCCTCAAGCTGGGCACCCTCCATACGGAATTGGTGGACACCCTTGTGGAACTCTTAAATCCAATCGCGTGGAAGGGGATCCGCAGGGGCCAAAGACCCTCTTGGTACAATTCAGCTTGCAGGAAGGCAAAGGCCAACCTCCTCGCTGTATTGAAATATCCAAGGGATACAGATTTAATTAAGATCAGAAGGGTGGAATTAAAGCAAGCAATCCATCATGCAAAGGTGGATTGGGATTATTCCAACTGGGATAATATGCTGGCTACTCTTCAGACTAGAGATGCCCGCAAATTCTGGCAGATAGTGAGAACAGGGTCTGCCGAGCTGACTCAGGCTGTGGAGTCTAACATAGCAGCTTCAGTCTGGGAGGACCACTTCCGCAGCCTCTACGAAGAGGTTAGCCTTGGTCCGCCTAAGCATCAAGATGACCTGACGCCCGAATACCATTTATCTTCTGGCGGGTCTACTGCGCAAATTGGAATTGTAGAGGGCGCTGAGACACTGCAATTTTCCTTGGGGGAGGTCCTTAATATAATATCTAAACTGCCCTCGGGTAAGGCCCCGGGGTTAGATAAAATCCCGGGAGATTTATTTAAGCATCAACCCAGGGTCTGGGTCCCGTATCTGTTGGAAGTTTTTAATGCTATTCTTGGGGTAATGGCGGTCCCTAGTACTTGGCTGGGAGCAGAGATTGTACCTATCTTCAAGAAGGGCTCTCCTCTGCTCCCAGCCAACTATAAGCCAATCAGCCTCATTGATGTTGCACAAAAAACTTTTGCGAGGCTGATACTTGACCGTCTGCAGGAATGGATGATGGATAAATCTGTTTTAAGCACATTCCAGGCCAGGGTTTAGGAGCAAGGTCTCGACGATGGACCAAATTTTTCGTCTGGCCCTTTTGTTTTGGAAGACGGTGCGGGTGGAGGGGGGTACGTTGTACACCGTCTTCGTTGATCTCCGTGCAGCCTTTGATTTGGTTCCGCGGAGTAAATTATGGGCAGTACTTGCTGATCTTGGTATCCCTCCTGCTCTTTTAGACATCATTGTTCACTTGCATACTCACAACTATGCACAGGTCAGGTGTGGGAGGTCGGGCACCCTCTCACATAGATTTCCCGTTGGCAGAGGGGTAAGGCAGGGATGTGTTCTTGCACCAACCCTGTTTTGCCTCTTTGTCAACGGGGTAATCGATCACCTAAATAATGTCCCCAATACAGATGCACCAAGACTCGGCGGCAGGAGGGTGCCCGCAATCATGTTTGCGGATGACACCCTCCTGCTGTCGAAATCTCCAATGGGGATTCAGCGCATTCTTGAGGACTTTGAGGCATTCTGTCAAGATCACAGTCTCGAAATAAACACCCTGAAGACCAAGTACATGATTTTCAATCCCCCCAAAAAAACACGCCCCAATCCCACCATAGGCCAGAATAGGCTTGAAAGAGTCCTTACGTTTGAGTATCTGGGTGTGACCTTGAATGACAAACTGGAATGGGGTGATCATCAAGTTAAGTCACAGCTCAGATTGGCCCAAATAGCAGGGGGAATAATTAGGCTAGTCAACGCCAACAAATCATCTATTAGACCGATAGCCCCCCCTTGGAGATTTCTAAGACTCCAGGCAAGAGGTGTGATTCTTTATGGCAGTGAACTTTGGGGACACACCTGTAAGAAAGAGCTGGTCACAGTTGAAAACAAGTTTCTTAGACAACTTCTAAAGTTACCGGCTAGCACCCCACTTCTGCCTCTCAGGTTGGATCTGGGTCTAAAACCCTTGGACGAAGTTGTGGGTCTAAAGCCTCTAACCTTTTGAAGAAGACTATGGTCTACCCCTGAGCTAGCCAACTATAGGCAGGAATTGAAGGAAACTCTAGTTCTTCCTACTATAGAGAATATCCCGTGATTTAAATATTTAAAAACTGAGTTTGCCCGGCTGGGTCTTCCTACCCTTTGGAGTGACCCTGAAATGGCCTGCCAGGGTTTGTCCCGTAAACACCTGGTGGCAACTTTTTATGCTTGTAATCTTGCATCCCACAAACAGGGTATTCGCCCAGACTCCCTGGTTAACACTTTTCTAGGGGTGAAAGACTCTTACAAGTTTGAATCAGTCTTTGATGATATTTTTCCGAACTTGGCCAGAAAATTATACTTCCATTGGCGGTATGGTACTCTTCCGCTTCGAGCATTTACAAGTAAATGGAAGTCTCATACCCTGGAAAATTGTCCTGGCTGCAATTGTGGGCTTGAAGACGAATTGCATTTAGTCTTCTTCTGTCCCGCCCACAGTGCGGCTAGAAGGTTCTGGATAATCCCACTATGCAAAATCTAGGGTTTGTTAAATGCTCTGAGGCCTTTAGAATTCTCAAGACTGATCTTTCAGTAGCAACTGCTTTTGCGATGGCCAAATTCCTTAAAGCAGTATGGCACAAGAGACGGCTTTTAATTTCTAGGACACCCCATCTCTGACCAGATCATGTACTACTGAGTGTGCAACTCTTTTGTATCGGCCACTTTTTTAACTAGAATCTAAATTTTATATAGAATTGTCTTGCTTTTTACCTAAATTGATTGTCCAAATAATTAATTAGTATTGATTTATTGATTGTCTTTACACTATAGGCTGCTATGTATTGGGGCATTTTCCTGTTTTATTTGTATGCTATTCCGATATTGTTGTAACATGGATGTCTGATCTTGGTCTGTATGCAATTTTATGTTCATCTTTTATGGCAATTGCCGAAATAAAGATTAATGAAATGAATTGCTGAAACACTCACTCTTGATGTTAGAGATTCAATTAGAGATCTCATAAATTATTCTAGAGGTCAGATTTATATCACATTACCTTTAATGCTATCAATGAGAAAACTATGTATGAAGTGGTATTTCTATCCAACTATGAATATAGTGTTATTTGTTTGTTTGGGTGTTATTACTTAATGATGTGCTTTTAAGTTGATGCGCTTTTAAGTATTGTTAGTAACTGACATAAGTATGTGGTTTGTAAATTTTCACTGGCATGACTGTTGTTATGTAAGTTACAGATTGAATCGAGAACCATAACTTCTAAGTTTAATTGTTTATTTGATATTAATTTGCAACCATAACAGTACACTGCGCTTTTCATACAGCATATGTGTGTGTGCGTGCGTATATATATATATATATATATATATATATCTACGCTCCAGATTCTCCCCAAATCCTTGGAAAAGAAAAGGCACACTCCCGGGAGATTCCAGTTCACGAAAACTTTATTAACAAGACAGACGCGTTTCGGGGAAGCTCCCTTCCTCAGTGTCTGAACACACACGCATCGCGCGGCGCCATTTTTAAGACAGACAGTTCATCAAAATAAACGAGGGGTATCGCGTCACACCATATGGTGGACGCCATATTGAAAGTATAATACTTTTATCCATATAACGCACGAAGCAGGTATTACACAATTTAATCTTCGTGCAATCAACAAAGTGCTAATGCATAAATTGCATATCCAGTGCAAATTATGTCGCATTTACAATTATCTTGCCGTGCATCGGCAATGGCAACCCACATAGGTTGCATGTCCCTCTAAGTTTCAAAATCTGATGAATTACCAAAAAGCTCAAAAAACATTCTATTTGAATGCAAAGTAGATGGTCTATATGTTGTCCTTACGCCCACACTACCTCATTTCTCTTCTTATCATTTGCATTCGGTCAAACAACTCCTATTCATTCTTTTAAAAGCAGCAAAATAATATACATACGTGTCTGAATAACGAATGGTAACAGTCAATTCGAAAAGACTCTTGAATCAGGGATCATGTAGGGACAACCAATGTTAAGGTCATGTATACGTTCGTAATCTTATTAATTCCTGCTGTACATACCAAGGTGCACCGCCAATTCTATCCCACTATTCAAGCTACCAGGGACCTTTGTTTGCAAATCTACTATATACCTGGACTCCAATCTGCGCAGTCTCTGCACTCTATCTCCGCCTCTCGGACTCTCAGGAACATAGTCCAGACAGAAATATTGAAGTACATTTCTGTCACTTTTGTGTTTGATTGCAAAGTGCCTAGCCACCGGATAAGAAAAATCTTACTTCACGATGGCCCGCATGTGTTCGAGGATTCTGAGTTTAACTGGATTAATAGTGCTCCCTACATACTTTAAGTTGCAAGGACAATTGAGGCAATATACAGCAAAGGTAGTGTGGCATGACATGAATTTGTTGATTTTCTTGGCTTTCTTGCATCCTTTCACCTCATAGGACAATATTCTCCTGCTGAAGGCGCAGGCCTTACATCTTCCACACGGGAAGAATCCTCTTGCCTCCTGTAATGACCCTGTTTACTTAACAACTGGTTCTAGATGGCTGTGTACTAGGTGGTCTTGCAGAGACCGGGCTTTATTAAAGGTAATTTGGGGAGCAGGAGGTACATCAGAGCTAATGATGCTGTCGGTTTTCAAGACATGCCAATGTCTCCTCATAATGGATCTCAACCAAGTAGAGTCACGGGAGAAAGTGGTAATAAGCCTGAATTTCCCGTTTTCTTGATTAGCTATGAGCTTCTTGTTGAACAGATCCTTCCTAGGTATAGATTCTACCCTTGTTAATGCATTCTGGAGGAGTTCCGCCTTATATCCTCTAGCCAGGAATTTGTCAATGCTATCCTTGCATGCTTCATCAAAATCACTGCTCATCGAACAGTTACGTCTTAATCTAAGGAACTCCCCGTTAGGGATGCTGTTGATTAGGCTACGGGGGAGGCTACTAGACGCATGTAGCGTACTGTTGCCGGCCTTTTGCTTTCTATAGAGAGCTGTCTTGATTGTACCATTAACTATTACTACATTGAGATCCAAGTAATTAGCTGTCACTTGACTTACGTGGCCAGTGAATCTTAAATTATTACTGTTATTATTAAGAATTTCAATGTACAGTTCAGCTTCCTCTATAGTACCATTCCAGACCAAAAACAAGGCGTCAATGTATCTATACCATGATACAATTTTCTGTGACAATCCCTCATTCTCTGGGGCCCAGGCTACCTGCTCCTCCCACCAGCTCACAAATAAATTTGCGTAGCTGGGGGTGAAGCAGGAGCCCATCACTCTTGCCAGAGATCTGTCTAAAGACATTTTCCTGAAAAAGAAAGATGTTTTTGTGAAGACAAAATTCGATAAGTTCTAATAACATTGCATTATGCATCGCCAGTTTTAATGGTTGTTTCTTCAAGAAGTACTCAAAGACCTTGGGTGTGTTCTGTACACGTATAGAGACTTGTAATTTCTAGGGTGATCAAACAGTACGTAGGTTGCCAGTCCAATTTCTCTATGTTTTCAATGAAGCCCTTAGTGCCCTTGATGTATGATTTAAGATTAAGAACCGATTCAAACAAGAAATGATCTAAGAATCTCGAAAGGTTTTCCGTTAGGCCGCCCCTTGAAGATACTATGGGCCGCCCGGGTGGTTTGTCCTTATTCTTGTGGACCTTCAGTAGGTGGTAGAAGGTGGGTAGTATTGGATTGGTGGTTTTCAGGAATAGATATTCATCCAAATCAAGCATATGTTTGTCATGCCATTTTTCAGCAAACTATGCAGTTGTTCAATGCTTTTAAGACACACAATTCTGGAGAAAAGCTCGTACCATTCTTTATCTCCTAGTTGGTGCATTGCTTCCTCAACATGTTGTTCCTGAGAGAGAAGAACAACGTTGCCCCCCTTGTCTGATGGTTTGCATATGATGGAGGTATCTTCTGCCAAACTTTTAACCGCCAGACGTTGTGCCTCAGTTAGATTGTCGCAACTCTTCTTAGGATTTTTGTTTTCTCTGTAGTTCATCAGCTCCCTGATGACTAAATCCGAGAAGGTCTGTATGGCATCCGGGGGCATCAGTGGTAGGAACTTAGAGACGGGTTTCAAAGCACTGCTCGGTGCTTACTGTTCAATTTCCACTGATGTCAGTCTCTGGGTTAATGTGCTGGATGCTCTTACACTTTCTGTGAAGCCACCTTGTCGTAGGTCTTCTAGTAGCTCCAATGCTGTCAAGTCATTCACATTTAGAAGATCTGTCTCTCTCTGCCTAATTTTTAGGAGTTTACTTTCTCTCGGGTCGGTTTTATTTTGTGAAATTTGTGTCATTTCATTTTTTAAATGAATTTGAACAAGTCTTTTCTTGTTTGGGTATATTCCAAACCATCATTAGGGCAGAAGGTGAGTCCTAATTTCAATACAGATTCCTCAGTTGATGTTAGGATTCTGTGTGAAAGGTTCACAATGGTCAAATTGTCTTGATTCATTACCATCTGGCCCCTCTTTTGCTTCGTGTCACTCTCATAGTTGGATTCGGTTTGGCTCTTCCCCTTCCTGCCACCCCGTCTTGTTTTCCTCCTTCCTCGGCGGCTTGTTCTTTCCACCTCTCAACCAATTCTGTCGGATGATGTTGAACTCCTGTTGAAAAGGGGTTTTAGTTGATGTTCTGGGGGGTCCTGCCAGTTCTTCTCCAGATTGTTCACCTTCAGTGACCTTAGATTCTGAGGTTTCCACCCTTGGTTGAGCAACTCCTTTCTGTGTTTGACTTTTGCTTGCTAGTTCTTTACGAGTTTGATCGTATCTCTTCGCAAAAGTCAGGACTCTGCCCATTGCATAATCCCGTTCATCCCGGTCAAATTTCTCTTGTTTAAAGGTTTTGATTTTCGTTTCGTACTTCTCCAAACGTTTCTTCATAGCCGCTCTTAACTGGTCCTGTTGGTCTTTATCAGGACCTTTGAGTAGCTCTTCCTCTAGAGCCTCAATTTCCTTCAGAGCCTTATCTCTGTCGCTCCAGGCGAACTGCATCAGAATTTCCAGAATTCCCTTGCATGATAGGGCGATGTGCGTTGCCCAAGCTTCCAACAGCAAAGGATCTAGATTTTCATAAGCTGGAATAGTGAAAATGCGCAGTCCTCGGGGGACTCTTTGTACCTCTATGTAGCTCTGTAGTGGGGTACCCTCCCACCACTTGCGTATTTCCCTCTCATATAATTTCTCCAGCTTTAAATATTGGTTGGCCAAAGTACTTTTTACTTCATTTGCTGCCGTGTGAATGGGTTGCGTGATGTTGGGATTCTTGTTTTTAAACATCCCTGCTGCTGCTTCCCTGCGTTCTGTTACATTGAACATCGTGCGTGAGTCTTAGGTAAGTGGTGCTCTGATCCCGGGCCCCACCTCCTCGTGTTTCGCGTTGAAACTAGCCGCTCACCTTATTTTAGCACATAGCGCGTGAAAGTTACAATTCAGGGCTTACCCCAGATGACGGCAGTCAGTCCAGCGCTCAGAGCTGTGATTCCTCCTTGTGTGAGCAGGATTCTCACTCCATGCTTCGTTAGTCGGTGATAGCGGCGGTGCACTCACTAAAGTAAATTCCAGCTCCCCATACACCAAATAGTGAGGCACTATGATGGTGCTGCGTTCTACGAAAAGAAGAAGTTGACGCCTGTGCAGGAAGGGTGGCATCTGATGTTCTCATTGAATTCTGAAAAGCGGGGCAGGCTTACTAATGCGACAGAGAACAAACCCAATTGGGTAATAACTGTGATTTTTTTACATGTGTTACAAGAGAGCACCCACAGGGGAATACCTCGGCGCACTACATGTACCAGAAGGCTCTGAGAAAGGCCGCGCTCACTGGGGCAGGTGATTTGAATATAAATGTGAGCGAACAACATTGCTCTTTGTGACCATCACTTGCCACTGATGAAGGGAAAATTGGGACTCCTGAAACGCGTTTGGCACTTTGATTTTACTGATGCCTGCATCCTGGGTGTTGCCTGCTTGCAAGTTTTCAATAAAACAACGTGATCTGGCACAGAATCGATTTACAAATGCTAAAAAATTAAAAACAAGTAAAAGCATTCATTGCACCATGGCTGTCCATAGCCAATAGACACACATGAAAGTCCTGCTGCCAACTCCCTCTGTGCACAGCTAAAAGCCATGCACAGCAGGCATGATCAGCCAACCCCTGCGGCACACAGCTAAAGTCCATATGCAGAGGGACTTGGGGGCATATCATCAAGGGCCCGCGATAGAATTATTGCTGCTTTCGGGCGAAAAGCGGCGACAATCCTATTGCATTATCAGCTAGGTCACGCTAGCGCGTGAATCCATGCCTTAGCGCCCATCTTCTTTGCGCCTCGCATATGAGATGAGAGGTAGGCATTCCCGACTGCAATTAAGCAAAAATATTCACTAACACTGCTTCTCACTATCAACAAGGATATCGCTAACCCGTCTAGCAACATAAAAAGTTGCGCTAACCGCGTAGAACGCCGGTTTCGAACACCTGCTAATTTTCTGACTTACCTATATGTATCATGGGAGGTGTATTGTAAAGCTAAGTCCACATTTCCCTATCAAAAATGATTTCCCTATTGCTGTTCTTTATTGCTGGAAATCAAGCGATATTCCCGATTTTTGCCGCCAACGCCAGGATTTCTATCACCTCTGCGATGCGCGTTGTTGATAGCGCACTAACCGGGCGATAGAATCCGGCGATAGAAATGTTAACGCTAAACGCAGCCAGCGATAATTATTGCTATCGCTTGATGATATGCCCTTTGGTTTCCCATGGAGGGTTAGGCGCTCGGGGGTGATCTCCAATTTCCAAAGAAGGTGGTGGGCTATAGTGTGAATGGGTGAGATGAACAAGGTTCTGGATAAATTGTTCCCATGAGGAGCAACATTAGTACTGATTAGCATTAGGTGGGTATCTAGGGCTTATTTAGAGTTTGGTGGACAGGTACTCCATTGTGACAGAGTACCTGCCCGCCTACTCAAGGTCAACATACCAATGTGTAGAGACATCTGCAGGGCCAGGAGACATCTCTAAATTTGGCAGGCGGAGTAAAGGCAGGTGGCAGATGTAAAGTCCTCTACCATCGTGCCTGCTTTTATTCCATCTGCAAACCCTAAATCAGGCCCTCTTGTCAAGTGTGGCACAGTGAGCAAAAAACAATGGTCGGAATGCCACCCTGACTGATTGCCAGTGGTTAGGCTATTTGCAAGTATTCATCCCATCATCTTTTGAGTGTTTGATTGCCTGTAGAATGCCTGAAAAAAACCTGAGACTGGTGCAGCTTCCTAATCCTACTGCTGCCTATGTTTGTGAATTCCAATCAGGTAGTAAATTTGCATCTATTCAAGGAGTGCTTCTATGGGTACAGATCTGCTACCTTTTTGGTAAACCGGTCACTATATAGATTTAAGCTCCTGATCTAAAAAATGAACAAGTTAAAACTTCTGAGTGAAATCGGAACAACAAGAAAAACCAACACAGCCATAGTAGACCTAACTGAGGGTCCCAGGCCCAACTACCAAGCCACAAACACCTTTATTTGGGTGGTGTCACGCTCCAAACACCTCTCCCCCAAAGCTACTTTTATAGTTGTGTGTCAGATCTGGCCAAGCCTAGCATTGCAGCCCATCTCCCGATTGTATGATGAAAGACCATGCCTAGTGGTGTTCGACCACTTGAGGATGATTTGGTGAATAGCCTGACTTCAGGCCAGTTTCTATGGCTAATCCTCAAGCTGAATGAAAAAAAAAGGCTGTGTGTAGCAGGTACGTGCTGCCCATGGTTGGTTGGGCGCACAGAACTCTTGCTCTTGCTATATGACCAAAAAACCCTAAAAATTCACAAACAAAAGGAAAGGTTAACGTGAAGTTAGAAACCACTGACTCAATAGACAAATAAACATGCAGATTTGCAAACCATTACTCATCCACCAATTGCAATGCTTATGACCTCACAATGTGTTTCCCATTAAGTAACAACACCTAAAACACTAGGTAATTAAATAACAGTGATGAATATTTATTTCATAGTGTTCTCTTTCATAGTGTTAAGAGTACAAAGATATTTGCAAAATTATTTATGACATTTGAAATTGCATCTGTCACATTGAGGGTGAGGTTAAGAGGATTGCATCTAGTGATTGAATTATGGTTTACATGTCTGTTATGTGCGGTATGAATTGTAGTCCTGGCCATAATGAGCAAATAGCACTTTTTGGTATTAATTCACAACTATGGCTTCAATTTATCAGTTTTTTCACAGAATTTCTAAGATTTTATAAACATATGTTAATGTGTGGAATGTGGTTTACCAGACGTGCAAAGACCATGAACAGTGCCAGCAAATGAATGGGTGCCTCTGATGTACCACCCTCTTGCTCATCGTTTTTTACGTTTGCCCTGAAGAAGTCCAATCAATGTTTTGGACGAAACGCGTTGGCTGTTTTCTGTACATATTGATTATGTGTGAAAATGACTGAATAAAAAGAATATTCGAACACATCTTTGAAATCTCCTCTGAATTGTTTGGTTACTCTAATATACTGATTGGAATTGGTGTATGGTTCACCTTTCACTTTGTTTAAATGTGTCTCAAAGTATATTATGTTGTATATAACTTTGAATAGAAACTTCTAAAATCATTAACAACGCCATAACATATACAGTTTGCACAAGCTCATGGAATTGCAATGAAATGATCAGGAGAATGTATCATCATACAGCAAGCATTACAAGGCATACCTTGCCGCTGCACGTTCTGCACCATTACCTCATATAAGTACAATAGTCTTACCTGTTCAAATGAGTGAAGACCGCTTTCTTTTCCTAACCTCACCAAATCCTCCATGATTTTCTTTTTAAGTTCCTGAGCAGAAGAAAAAGAAAAAAACAATTTCACAAATGGTTGCTTTTTGTGTGCTATAACTAAGAAGTGCAAGCAAACCTTTAGCTATTGTAACCAACCTAGAGCAAATATATATTCTGGAAAAAACATTCATACAGGTAATTATATATACTTTATGGAACGAGAACTGTTTATTTGAGATTGTGTCATGACATGAGAATGAGAGCCATTTATTCAAGGCAATAGCTTTATTTATGGTATTTGTAAATTCCTCCTTCAGCTCCTTCTTCATTCATTCCCTCTCTATCTTCCTCTTGTCTCCATCTCATGTCCCAGCTCTTCTCCCTGCCTCACCCCACTCACCTAAACCCTTTCTGTTTCCTCCTCCACTGCATTCCCTTCCTCCATTATCCACACTTTTATTTTCCTCTGCTAGTCGGTTCCCTCTCCCATTTGGTCGTCAAATGTCTTCCTTTTCCATGTTGTTCCTCTCACGCTTTTCCTCCAGAGAAGTAAATACTTTTTCAGCCAAAGAAAAAACATATGAAAATGCAAATTCATGTTGAAATGTCAGACCTCGGGCTTCAAGAATTAACAGTGAGACTTTCAGTAAATCATAGTTTAATTTAATATTGTTTTTTTTTTTTTTTTTTGGAAAACCTTTATTTATAGAAAAAAGTACACCGCTATTCAGCCATACATCCCGGAGGCCAGGCAGCATTAAGGTAGCAGGTAGACTCATGTACAAAACAATGCGCAGAAGCAGTCAGGTTTAATTTTCAAATACGAACAACTTGGAAGGAAAAACCCAAAAAGAATATGAGGGCCCCGAAAGGCCACCAGAGAACGAAGTGCCTAGGCACGAAAGAAAGTAGGAGAGAGAGAGAGAGAAGAGAAAGACTTGGCCGAGGACAGCACTTAAGTAGTAATGGGGCACAGCGGGAGGGGGCCTGGGGCCGCACATCCAACATAGCTCAGAATATCAATTGCGACACAAAGGTATGGGGGGGGTATCGTTCCAGGATGTACTGTCTGGAATTACCGGGAAGGGTTGCAATCTATGGGGAGGAATGGATCTCCAGATCCGGTTCAAGCGGGGGTTCGCATAAATCGCCCCGATACGAATTCCAGGCACCCCATACTGATCTCCACATTTTGGGCTTGCCCCTGGCCACATACACCGCTTTCTCCCGCAACATGCACCAATCCATGTTGTTCTCCCAGAGGCTAAGGGAAGGGGGGGCCGGCGCACCCCACTTCTGGGCAATGTCCCTCTTGGCCACCATGTTGCCTAAGGTGACCCATCGGGTCTGGGCCACACTGTAGTCATTCGGACACCACACATTTAGGAGGCAGCGTCGAGCCTCGGCCGGCAGGGCCACTCCAGTCACCTCCTCCATCACCTCGTGCACTCGCTTCCAGAACCGGGCCACACCAGGACACTCCCAGAGGATGTGCAGGAAGGTAGCAAGCATACCACAACCCCGCCGACACAGGCCATCCGTGGAAATCCCCATGTGGATGAGCCTGGGGCCAGTGACATACACTCTATGCAGAATTTTCAACTGGACCAGACGCAACCGCGCCGATATGGCCACCTCCCTGGGGGAGGAGGCCGCTGACTGCCATTCCTCGTCGTCCATTTCTATGCCATCATTCACCCAGTGCATCCGCAGTCGTTCAAGCAAGTCCACCCTCACGTTGATCAGTTTTTTGTAGGTCAGGGAAATGGCGCTGTCCGGCATATGGCCGTCCAGTACCCGATCCTCCAGGGGCGAGGACTCAGGGATAGCACCACCATCAGAGACGTGGGGGGAGAGGGCATGGCTAAGCTGGGCGTGTCGGAAGTATTCCGTCGACGCCAGCTGGCACTCGAGTTGCAGCGAGGCAAACGACTTGATCCTTCCCCGCGCAACCATGTCACCAACTAATTTAATATTGTTATTTATATTTCTAGAGCGTAGACATATCATTACAGTTCTCAATTTTTAACCCACGTAGCATATCAACTAAAAGGCTTGGCTTCCTGGGGTATAAAACCAACATTAAATTCTGCAGGAATATCAATTGCTCTGCAAAACTCAAAGGCAGGGTAGGGTGATAGGTTGCTGTATCTGTCACATGATTATACAAATTCCAGACCAGAGTGAACATCTTTAGAAGAAGATCAATGTAAACAACTAGGATATATAACACCTAGCTGCTCCTGAGATCTGTGTTCAAGCCATGACTTCCACATCGTGGAGAAGTGTGGCTCACTGGTTAGAGGAGGCAGACCTGGAAGCAGAGGTCAGCCCGGGACCAGGGTTCAATTCCCGGCTCAGCAGGGTCTTGAGTCCTAAAAAAATGTCCATGGACTCGACAATTCTCGTTCCAGTGCCTACTCGATTCACGGGTTCACACTCTGCGACTCTGGGCAATAGCTTGCTTAATCTCCACAACGGCCCCTCGCGGCGGGATGCCTGGCTTTTACCTTGCGGATACCCTGCCGGGGTTATCTCACAGGGGAATACCAGGACGGGTTCCCTAAGCAAGCGCTTAGAAACCGCTCTGTGATTTGCGCTATATAAATTCCTGTACATTTACATTTTAATTTGTACTTTTGTATTTTTGTATATTTATAATGCGCAAACAATCGCTCCGAAAGGAGCATCCTGGCGCTAACTACAAAGTGTGCAAAAGATCGGAAACAGAGAAAAACTAAATGAAGGACATTACATAATCGTCAGAGAGGGAATAAATCCACGTTTTAAGTTGTTTTCTAAATTGGTTTTCCTGGGTTAGTGATCTGAGGTGGGTAGGCATAGAATTCCACGCTTTCCCAGATAGAAAAGACAGAGACTTGCCTCTTTTCGTCTTGAGTTTGAATTTTAGTGGCTTGATCAGGTTCTGACCTGAGAATCTTAAAGACTTTACAGGATTATAGTGAGGAAATCGTTTGATGAGATAAATCGGGCCAATGCCATTGAATGCACGGAATGCTATTAAGATTTTAAACAATATTCTTTTAGGGAGTGGTAGCCAATGCAGGGTTTTAAGAGCTGCCGAGGCAGATGATCTCCTGGGTAGCTTGAGAACAAGTCTGGCTGCTGCGTGTTGCACGCCTTGGAGTTTTCTGAGGGTGTTTTTCTTTTTAACGCCTGCCATCAGACCATTACAGTAGTCAAGACGTGCTAGAATTAAGGCCACTGCCACTGCCTTTCTTGAGTCTAAGGGGAGAAAGTTGAAGAACTTTTTCAGTGACTTAATGATATTGAAGCAGCTTCCTGCAACATTCCTGACGTGCTGGTCAAAGGATAATTCGGCGTCGAATAGAACACCAAGATTCCTCACTGATTTAACTACTTATGGTGGTGCAGGGTTGTTCTCGGGCCACCATTTGCTGGGACAGAATTGGGGATTTCTACCCATGGGCAGAATTTCCGTCTTACTGGTGTTGCATTTAAGATGGTTTTGCTCCATCCAGCAGAAGACATCTTTTAGGCACTTCTTAAAATTCGACTCAGCATTTGTAGAATTGTTCTCCAAGGGAACAATCAGCTGAGTGTCATCGGCATATGATGTTACTAATATGCCGTATGACTCGATTAAAGAGATGAGAGGGACCATGTATATATTGAACAATAAGGGGCTCAATATTGAGCCCTGGGGGACTCCAGAATGTACCTTCTTCTCTTTAGAAAGAAAGGTGCCCAAGGAAATGGTCTGAGACCTGTCTGTCAGGAAGGAAATTATCCAATCCAATGCAACATCCATGATCCTATATCCCTAAGTCTATTGATCAATACATTTACATCTGTGTGCAAGCCATGACTTCCACATCGGTGGGTCTAGGCCTTACGTGCCTTCGGTATAGACCGTGCCAAAGAGGAGGTTGAAGGGTGAACTGGCAGTTTCCTCTTGGCTCATTCTCAGTTGCCTGGAGAAGGATGAGGACAGCTGGCAGCACATCGGAGAAAGTAGGTCAGTCTAAAGCAGGGACATAGATACCATTGGTGCTGCAGGTGCAGCGGCACCAGGGCTCATTGAAAACAGACTATTGCTGTATTTTACTACCCCAGCAGCAGTCAAAGTGGCCATTTACCTTACTTTGACCAGGGCCCATGGCATTCTTGCTGAGCTTCCGGCAGTGTGAAGCAGTCAGGCAAAACATTATTTAATGAATACCAGCATGAGCCTCAGAGCAGCACAGTACCCTCTAAAAGAGAGGACGTGTTCCAGCTCTATTTGTCCTGGCACCCCCTTGTGCCCAGCAACACAACTGCTAAGTGTACTAGTAGGCGACACGGGGAAAAAAAACAGACAGCACCTTTCCACTCAAATTAATTTGTCAAACTACTTTTCCTTGCAAAGCTGTGTTTGCTTAAAATGTTTAGATCTGACTTATGTATATGTGTTTCTATATCTATAGCTAAATATACATATATTGCCTAGTGTTATTATAGACACGTTTCCCTCGAAAGACGGGTTTTTATTTTGCTAATAACTTTGGTGTTTGATGAATCTTGTCAAAACTTCTTTTTTAAACTATTCATCTACCTAAGTTACTTCCTGTAAAGGTTTGGGGTGATTCATCAAACGGGGGCTGAGAAAAAGGTCGGTGGAGATCCCAAAACACTATTTCCCTCATGCAGTTTCCATATGCAGGCTTGAAAAGCGCTACTGGGAAAACAGCTGAACAGAATCACTCCATATCTAGCAGAAAGCGAAATCTTTACTCTAAGTGTGCTTTTAAAAAAAATTGAAATATCTAGCCCGCATGAAAAAAACAATAAAATAAAGCCTTCAGATTGGCTGGGCCAGCTCAGCCGAAAGAGGCCCGGCAGAACCCAGAGCACCGACTCACTGGCTGCAACATGAGGAGAAATGTTGTGGGCACTGTTCCACGACAGGGGTGAAAAATCAATTTAAAAAACAGAAGGGGTGGGGTAGGGATAACCTGACCTCGTAGCCCTTGTCTGGGTCCCTGTCCCAGAGGGACTTCAAAAGGGCCAAAAAGAAAACAATATATATGATTTGGCTTGTTCCAGACCAACAAAAGCCATTGTGGACTCCTGTGCTATTGTGGGAGACCAAAGGGACTAAAAAAAAAGATGAAAAAAAGGAATAATGTAGAGTGAGAGTCCATGAGTGGTTGACCGCTGACTGGGTTGCTGCCAGCTTAAGGTTGGCCCAACAATGCTTGCAACAACAATGCAATGTGCAAAGTTAGTGGCCATTTCATTGGAAAATATGCTGTCTGTAAATGACAGTGCGCTACCACATGATGTTTTAGTAACATAAAAGATTTTCCCAGCACATGCATTAAAGATATATGGTTCCCAAAAGCTTGTTGTTCTTACAACTAAGAAGTGGTTCTAGAAAGTTTGGGAAGCACGGTCTGAAGAATTGCCTGCAAAAAAGACATTTGAAAGGAGAACTACCATAAATTGCTTCTGAAAGTGAAGACAGTGAATCCAGATCTCCTGTCTGAATTTACTGTAAAAACATGGGAACCAATGACCTCCTTGTTGTTTCAGTTCTAAGTTCTGTATGACCAAAGCAGGGAGCATTCTTCAGAGTGTTCATGGGACCGGTGTGAAACCTGACCTGGTGTCTGTGTTACAGCAAGCTTCCCTAGGGTTAATAGACATCACAGGAAGTCTTGCCTTGCTAAAAGAAGCTGTCCTATATCCTGAGGTATCTAGAAGCCACCCATCCTGCTGAGAGATGCAAGGAGCCTGCAAAACCTGCAGGCGGTGTTACAGTCCTAGACGAATCAGAAGCTGCAGGACACGAGTGCAAGTAGGGTCCGCCAGAGAAAGGAGAATGGAGGAAAGTCATCTGCATGCCCCAGGTGTCTGTGGGCATCAGACTTTCCCAGTGGTGGTTCCAATTGGGAACCTCGGAATAGTGGCTGTTTGTGTCACTGTAACCAAGAAGAATGACCATGGCTTATCCGTGCCAGTGTGGCCTAGGAGTGCTCCTACACTTGTGCAATGCTGCGGTGAACCAAGAACAGAATGACACTGCCCATGTGCACCAACTCACCACCACCAGCGCCTAGAAGCTGGCAGGATGGCGAGCATGATCATACTCGACCTGTTGAGCCATCTTATCTTATTTTATCTTAACAAGGTTTTATAAAGTGCTCGCACACCCGGAGGTTTCATGGCGCTGACCGACAAGAGCTATAAGACTACAACTGAGACGGCTAGGTAGAGTTAGGCCATGGACTGGGCAAACAGCCAGGTTTTGAGATGCTTTCTAAACGGGAGGAGGGTAGTAAAGGAACGAATTACCAGGGAAAGGGAGTTCCACAGTTTAGAGGCAAGGGTGGCGAACCTTCGCCCACCCTTGCATTGGGACTTGAAGCGAGGGACAGAAAGGATAATTTGTGAGGCACAGCGTAGGCTGCGGGAGGGAGTGTATCTGGGCAGGAGGTCTTGAATGAACTTTGGGCTGCGAGGATGCAGAGTCTTAAAAGCCATACAGGCAGTTTCAAAAGTAACGCGCTGTGTAAAAGGGAGCCAGTGGTGTTGCCTCATTAGTGGTATGGCTGACTGCCAGCGTGGGAGTTGATATATAAGTCTAGCAGCCTGATTTTGGGCCATCTGCAGGCGCCTACTAAGGGCCGCAGGGAGGCCCAGGTAGATGTCGTTGGCATAGTCTAAATAAGACAACACCAAGGCCATCACCACCTGGGTCAAGGCTGACTGTGTGAGCATCCGACTGATGTTTTTTATTTTACAGAGCTGAAGAAAACATGTGGCCACCACCGAGTTTACTTGAGGTTTTAATGATTATTCTCTGTCAATGAGCACCCCCAGACTTTTGACCGAGTTGAACGGGATAGGAGGGGGGCCAAATTCAGATGGCCAATAATGTGGGCCCCAGAATAGCTGGCTTTTGCCGAAGAGGACCAATTCCGTTTCATCCGGATTTAACTTCAATTGGTTGCCATCCATCCAATGGCATATATGGAGCATGGTGTTCTGAAATAGATTGATCGAGTCAGGGGAATTGTCAATTGTGAAAGTGAGTTGCAGATCATCTGCATAATTAAAGGTGGTAACTTTTAAGGTTTTAAGAGACTGAATCAGGGGAAGCAGGTAAATATTAAATAAAATAGGGGACAGTGAAGAGCCCTGGGGGACCCCAGAAGTGATAGGGAGTGCAGGGGATGAAAAAGGGGGCAAACCAACTGCCTGCGAGCAATCACTAAGAAATTACCTGATCCAGCCGTGGGCTAGGCCACAAATGCCGGCTAGTCTGACATGGTCGAGCAAGATGTTGTGGTCCACCGTGTCAAACGCGGCTGACAGATCGAGGAGGACCAAGGCCTGAGGGATGTCCATATATGCATTATGACGTAGGGAGTCCAGGACCGCCGTGATAACCGACTCGGTTGAATGGGCCGGTCGAACCCCGGCTTGGGCAGGATCCAGGACGTGGGTTTGTTCAATGAAACTGGAAAGATGTGAAGTAACATGAGCTTCCAATACCTTGGCTAGATAAGGAAGGAGGGAGATTGGCCTGTAATTGGCTAAAATAGTGGGCTCCGCTCTTGTTTTTTTTAGGAGGGGCACCACGACTGCCTCCTTAAACGAGTTAGGTACCATGCCTAAAGTTAACGATGTGTTAAGGAGACATAGAATAGGGGAGGGGAAAGCAGCAAATACGTTTTTTAAAATAAAAGGTGGACAGCAATCTCGAGGGGATCCAGACTTTACCCTATTCAGAAGGGTAAGAAGGCTCGGGACATCCAGGGAAGGGAAATGATCCAGCAGATGAGTGTTCGTGACATATGTCTGGTCAGAAGGGACGAGTGTAGTGGAGGGGTTGCTGGATTTAATAGTCACGATTTTATCCAGGAAATATTGATTAAGAGTATTACAGAAATCCTGAGTAACCACAGGCTTGGGCTGGGTTCTACCCGGATTCGAGAGTTTATTGACTATCGAAAAAATGTCCTTAGAGTTATTGTTTTATTGTTCGATTATGTTAGAGAAGAAGGCAACTTTGGCTGAAAGGATGGCTTTCATGTAGTCAGCGCGAGCGGCTGAATAAAGGGCCTTTTTGAGAGGATCATAGGATCTTCTCCATGCGCGCTCTTTTTGGCGAACAATCCGTTTTTAAGCCTTGAGGTCAGGGGAAAACCATTTATGAGCGTCCGATTGACGAATAGTTTTAAGTTTTTTCCGCGGGGCGTTAATATCACTTGCGGTTGCAAGCCAGTTAGAGATGTTGGCCACAGTCTCATTTAGGTCAGTATTATGAAGGGGTATAGTGTTCTCTAAATTTTCCATAAAGGCTGAAGTATCCACGGAGCCCCATTTTCTGATAAATCCCTCCTAGGTGTCCGCATTTGTTTTAGGCACAAGGATGGAGATGTTAAATTGAATCAGAAAATGGTCGGACCAAATACATGGGGAAACAACGGGGGGAGAGATACAGAGGTTCATACTCCAGACGTGATCTAGTGTGTGCCCTTTAGTGTGGGTGGCAGTGTTACTGTGATGGCTGAAATTAAGCCCTGTGAGGAGCTCCGTAAGTCCACTGGCCGAGGGGCCACAAAGCTCACTGTTAAACCAGAAATTAAAGTCGCCAATTAAGAGGATGTTAGTATAGTTGGTGACCAAAGTGGCCAGTTGGTCACACAAGTAAAATGGGAATATTGGCATATTCTGGGGGGGTCTATATAACAATACACATAAAAGTGATCCTGATCTAGAGTCAAGCTTAATAACCAAATTGTCAACTGCGATAAGGTCGAGAGACGACATTTTAGAAAATGTATAGCTTTTATTGATTATGGCAGCTACTCCACCCCCTACTTTCCCGGAGAGCCATCTGAAAGTTACCTGAAATTCCTGGCCATAGGGCCTCTGACATTGGCTACTGCAGTTGCCCCGCACCATTCCCTCACCTAAACTGAAGTACTGCGAATTGGGAAGCACGTTCTCTCTTAGAAGCAAGAACAACATGGCAGGTTGTCGCCAGCAGACTGCAGACCCCAACACTGCACTTTAAAGACCTGCATTTTGTTGAGGGACCAAAGACTAATGAGAACTGTGATAAACTTGCCTGAACTTTGATTCATGCTAACAGCGCTATTTTTACCCATAGTAGAGAAGTGCCTTATTTACAGGAGGAGGGGAACCTGGGCGGAGAGGAGTGGATAGCAGTAGCCTCAGTGCCCAGTTCACTAAACAGTGCTAGTTTCTGTTACTTTGGAAGTATCTAGTTTTTGTGTGTAATAAAGTTGTATTCTTTTATAAAGAAAATCACTGGCTTGGAAGATCATTTATTGTACTGGTTGCTGGAAGATTGACTTCTGAGCTTAAGCAACCGAAAATACCGACGTAAGCTTGTGACTGCTCGCCATCACTGCCACTGAGAGTCCAGTGCTGAAAGTGTTGTACTTGGCCCAGTTTGTAGAGCCATAGTAGGACGGACCCCATGACATAAGAGACAAATGATCCTAACTCTCATGGTCGAGGCCAGGTAGCCGCTTCTTGCTATATGGTCTGATAATGATAATTGCTGTTGGCCATGAGGTTTTCACACAGGAAAGAGGACACATCCACAACCAAGAGATATCCACAAACTAAACACACCATTTTTCTATTGTCTAGGGCCCCCATCATTGCAATTTAATCTTTTCTCAGTCCAGTGTGCCTAATTACCCACGTCCAAGACCAAGCTATGCCTGTGGCAACAATCCTCTGCTACTTTATTCCAGGTTAAACCTTATAAAATGTGATGACATCAAAAGGCTTAAACTGCAGTGACCAATAGTTCATGGAGTTGGAGCATTTTGGCACTGTTGAAATGTAACTGGTGAGACTGGTGTTCAAGCAAACGAGTGACATTGGCTATTGAATTACTAGCCAGAACTTGTATGGTCCCCAGCCTTTCACATGGGAGGCGCGACACTCTGGCGCCACGGAACAACCGAGGGAGTTGGTGGCCCTCACCCGGGAGCTATAGTGGGTGAACGGGCCTGCCCGTCCAGGCGACGGTTGTCTCCGCCCCCTCATCGGTGCCCTCGGACGACGTGGCGGTGGTGTGAACCGAGGCGGCGGAGTCCCTACAGGCTCTGGAGAAGGAGATCGCCCAGACCCGACGTGAGAACGAATTCCCGGGAAGGTCGTGATCGACTCCTGTACGCGGAGACGCATACTCCGGGACACCCACGGAGAGCCCCCGGCAGCATGGGGAAACCCAGAGGAGCCAAGGGATCCAACCAGACCACCTCGGACTCTGAAGCCCAGGACAAGGAAGAGCAAGGAGACCCCAAAAGACCTGATGGCGCTCCACTGCAGCAACAGTTCGACCGAATACTGGAGGCGATAGAGGCTACTCGGTCGGCCCTCCAACAGGACATTGCTCAGGTGGCGACAGGCCTGGGCCTCCTTAGGGCGGACCATGGTAAACTCTCAGACCGGGTCAAGGAGGTGGAGGGCACGGTGAAAACTTTGGAACCGGCGCAGAGAACCTTAGCTGCGACGATAAAGGATGCCATGTCCCGAATCGAGACCCTCGAACGGTGGGCGGAGGATGCGGAAGGCCGCAACAGAAGGAACAACATTCGAGTGGTGGGCCTGCCGGAAAAAATCGAGGATGGTGATATGGTGCGATACTTGGAGACCTGGCTCCGAGACGCGGTGGTCCCGGAGGGGCTGTCCTCCTTCTACACTCTGGAACGGGCCCACAGAGTTCCAGCACGACCCCTACAGCAGGGACGCATTCCAAGGCCGGTGGTGGCGCGGTTGCTACATTTTCGGGACAGAGACTTGATCCTAAACGCCGCCAGGCACAATGGCCCGTTCCAGGTTGCGAACAGTCAGGTGAACATCTTCCCTGACTATACCTACGAGACGCAACGCAAGCGGTTCTCCTTCCTGGCGGTTAAGCGTGAACTCAGAAGTGAGGGCATCCAATATTCCCTCCTATTCCCCGCAAAGCTACGCGTCATTGTCGACGACAAAACCCAGTTCTTCGACACCCCGGAGGAGGTCTGTGACTGGCTCGAACTGTATCGGACAGGGAAAGATGGCTTCGGCGCCTCGACCCAACGGGAGGATGAGCCGGAACAAAGGAGGCGATCCAAGAGAGTCAGAAATCGCCGCGGCCGCACGGGAGGGCCATCGACTGCGGAGACATCATCGGAGCGGAGGGGAGTGTTGGAGGTTCTGTCGGAACTATCGGGAGCAAGAGGTGAAACCCTCGAGGAGGAGGAAGAAAACCCGGGTGCCCAGGGGGCACCATCGGACTCGGAGGATTCAGTGGCAGACAGTACCCATACACCGGTGATCACACCGAAGTCGGTGGAGGACCTTTTAGACGGACAAGGGTGACGGGGTACGCTGCCTTGTTTTGGGTGGGGGCCCGGCAGGGGGGAGGCGGTTGCCGTTCTTTATTGCTGACAACGGAGGAGGGAGGGTTGGGGGGCCTCTGCTCTTGCCCCAGGAGGTTTCGATACCGGGGGGGGCTTGCTATAGTCCTGGTAGCCTGGGCGACGAGGGCCCACTGCCTCCGCCCAGCCCGCACCTGGCCCATAAGGCCTTCCTACGGTGGCGACCGTGGGACTAGGGGGGGTTTTGGGGTCGATACACGCCGAGGTTTGGATGGGATCTAGATGGTGCAGTTTGGGTCCTGTTCTGGGGTGGTTGGGGGGGGGCCTTGTTGGTTTTTGGGTGGTTTGGTTTTGGTTGGGGAAAATGGCCGCCATCAGCGCTGGGAGGATTGATGCTTTTTCTTTGGGGGGACCCAAACGGGAAGACTGTGCAAGAACACTCTGGGACAATGGCTGATGTTGCTAACTTGAAATGTGTTACTTGGAACGTGAGGGGGCTTCACACTATGTCCGGGCGTCACAAGGTCCATGCTTATTTAGTGCGTAGGGGAGTGCAAATGGCGCTGCTGCAGGAAACGCATCTGAACAAGGCGGAAGGGGCGGCGCTTCAGCGTAGGTGGCGAGGGCAGGTCTTCTCCACGGCGTACTCTGCTTATGCCAGGGGGGCGCTAATATGGATTAGGGCAGGAGTCCCCTTTCAGGTCACGAGGACAGTGTTGGACCCAGAGGGGCGTTTCGTGGCCATCTCAGGCACCCTAGGAGGGAGGGATCTGAACGTTTGCTGTGTGTATGCTCCTAATGTTGACCAGACTGCCTTCCTTTCCGGGTTATCGGGCTCGCTAGCCCACTTTTTTGCCGGGCCCCTCCTGCTGGGGGGAGACTTTAACTCCGTAGTAGATGTGGACATGGACCGCTCGCATCCCCCGCTCCCCGATTCCCCAGTCCGGCGTACGGCCAAGGGTCGTCAGGATTGGCAGACCCGCTGGGGTTTGACGGACATTTGGAGGGCGCATCACCCCGCGACTAGAGATTATTCATACTTCTCGAGCCTCCATGAGCTACATGTCAGGCTAGATGGCTTTCTTGGTTCGCCCGAACTAGTTTCGGCAGCGGTCCGTTCGGAGTACCTATCGCGGACCATCTCGGACCATAACCCCCTCCTGCTGGACATTCGCTGGTTCCCCGGGACGCCGGCAGTACCCACCTGGAAGATGCGCCCCGAGATCCTCGAGGACAGTGTCTTCAAGGCGGACCTAGGGGAGAAAATCACGGATTATTTTGCGTCCAACGGCGGTTCCGCGAGTACTAGGGCGTTCGAATGGGACGCTTTTAAGGTGGTGGTGAGGGGCTACTGTATCTCTAAGAAGGTGGGCATGAGGCGTGTTATCCTGGCTGATTTAGATACAGCGGACCGGGCACTCCGCGAGCTTGAGGTTAGCCGTCCCGGGCACCCGGAATTGCAAACGCAAACGGTAGAGGCGAGGGAGAAGGTAGCGGTGGAGGTCGAGCGGCTCCGCTGTTTTGATTATAAGGCCTATACGGTCCGGTCTATTGCGGAGGGAGACAGGTCGAGTGCGTTGCTGGCGTGGTTGGCCAACCCCACGCGCCAGTCCCAGACGACGACAAATATGCGTAGGGCAGATGGGACCGAGGTTTGCACCCAACCGGAGATTCTTAATTGCTTCCGGCATTACTACAAAAGTTTATACCGTAGTCGCTCCGCGCGTGACCCAGATCGGCTTGATAACTATCTTAGCCCACTGGAACTCCGCACAGTAGGACAGGAAGTGGCTGAAACCCTGGGATCCGATATCGACTTAGGGGAGATCCGCGGGGCCATCAAACGGATGGCGAGAAACAAGACCCCGGGCCTAGATGGCCTCCCAGTGGAGTTCTATGCAGCTTACGCTGACCTCTTGGCCCCTCGGTTACTAGTGGTCTACAGGGAGGCGAAGAGGTTGGGTCGTCTCCCTGGCTCGATGTGTGAGGCGTTGGTGGTTCCTCTCCTCAAACCGGGCCGGGACTCGTCCGACCCGGGGTCTTACCGTCCCCTATCCATGCTGACGGTGGACTACAAAATATTGAGCAGCATCTTGGCCTCGAGGCTGCTGGGACATATGAGTTCCCTAGTACATGAGGACCAGGCCGGTTTCATCCCACGGCGGAACACGACTATGAACATCCGACGGTTGTTCCGCTTGCTTGGGGAACCATTCGTGGAAGCCCCATCCCCGGTGGTCTTGTCGGTAGACCTGGAGAAGGCTTTTGATAGCCTGGAATGGGACTACCTATGCACGGTATTACGGAGATTCGGCCTCGGGGAGGGATTTGTCAAATGGACTGCAGTCCTCTACGCTTCCGCTTCGGCCAGGGTTAGATCGGGTCCTTTGATTTCGTCGCGATATCCGGTGGAACGTGGCACGCGGCAGGGATGCTCCTTATCCCCGCTTCTTTTTGCACTAGCGGTAGAGCCGCTGGCGATGCACCTCCGCTCGGGAGCCCACTACACGGGCTTATGGACGGCGGCGGGCCCGCATTATGTCTCGCTCTATGCGGACGACCTGTTGCTCTTCCTGGAGGATCCGGTCGACGCTTTGCGGGGAGCGGAAGTAGCGCTAACGGAGTTCGGAGCAGTCTCGGGTCTCCAAGTGAACTGGTCTAAGACCTGCCTCTTCCCGATGCGCAGGGGCACCCCCGCTCCTACGCTAAGTAAGGAGATCAGGTGGGAGCCCGACTGCTTTAAATACCTCGGGGTATTTGTGTATCATGACCAACCCGACCTCCTAGATGGGAACATTGCCCGTTGCATGCGAGCGCTCCGAGGCTGCATGGACTTCTGGGCCACGCTGCCGCTCTCAGTGGCGGGACGTATTGCCCTGCTCAAAATGGTGGCGCTCCCCCGGCTATTGTATTACTTCCGAACCTTGCCGATCTGGGTTCCACCGGCCACGTTTCGTCGCCTGCGTTCTATGGTGGTCGGGTTCCTCTGGGGAACGGGCCGGCGGCGGGTGGCCCTCAACACCCGGATGAGGCCAAAGGACGAGGGGGGGCTTGCTGTGCCGGATTTCGAGAAGTACTATCTGGCGGCACAGCTCCAGACCTACACCCAGGAGATAGCCAGGGAATTTAGAGGCCCGGAAGACGGAAGGGGGACGGGTATGGCCAGGCACATCCTCTCCTTTATCGCGCTGCGACAACGCTTGGTCCTACGGGACCTATCGATGGAGGAGCGGACTATCCGACTGTGCTGGAACCGGGCTCACGCTAGAGGCCACTTACGGAAGCCATATGCGCCTGAAATACCGTTGGGGATGCGGACGGCCCTCCCCCACGGAGGGGATTGGTCACGATTGGCGGACTGGGAGGACTCAGGTTTACAGCTCGTCGGGGACCTGTACGAGGACGGAGCGCTCTTGTCCTTTCAGGATCTCATTGACCGCTTTGGGATCTCCAGGGGCGACTTTCTGCTGCATTCGGCCATTGTGCGAGCGATCCAGGCGCACTGGCAGAACGGGCTAGAGGAACCCCAATTGTCTCAGGTATGCCAGTACGTGATGATGTCGGCGGGCACGGTGAAGGCGGTCACTTGCCTCTACGGCAGGTTGATTACCGAGGGGTTGGTTCCTCTCACCACATTGAAATCCCGCTGGGAAGAGGACATTGGTAGGGAGATCCCGGAGACGACCTGGGCCCAGCTGGTGAGGCGTGCCTGGAAGGGTACACGTAGCGCCCGTTTCCAACTGGTCCACTATTATGTTCTCCACAGAGCGTACCTGACCCCGGTAAAGATCAGGCGTTATTTTGCCACGGCTTCAGCGGAATGCCCTAGGTGCCCGGCTCAGGAGGCGGACCTTTTACACATGCTATGGGCCTGTCCAGGACTGACGTCCTACTGGCAGGAGGTAGCGGCGACCTTAGAGGAGGTGACGGGGAGGCATTTATCATTCGATGTGGCGGTAGGGCTCCTGCACTGGTTCCCCCATACCCCCCGGAATAAAATCTCCAGTAAATTCATTGACCTGGGGCTCCTACTTGCTAAGCGAGAGGTGACCAGGAACTGGAAGGCACGGGCTGGTCCGGCAGGCAGCAGATGGCACAGTGAGCTTTTGAAGTGGGCGGCGGGTGAGAGCGCGCTAAGATACCAGCTGGCTTGGAGGCAGGGTAACGAGAAGGCGCAGGAGGCCGCGTTAGAGTGGGAAACGCTAGTGCAGGCCCTCAGAGATTATTGTACCCCCAGCGACTCCGAATGTGATGAGGCAACTCGCCCCGAGTCCCGCTAAACATTAGCATTGATAGCACTATTACCTTCCCCGTGGGTCAAGCAATGGATCCTATGTTGATGAGCTCCCTGGCGCTGATGGTGGGGGGGTGGGGGGGGGCTCCACAGTTAATGGGCAGTTTGAGGGGGGGGTTTACTTTGGGGGTTTTGGGTTTGTTTAGAAAAGCAGAAGACGGACAGTGTGTTATCCGGACCAGCTCCAGCATTCTACTGACCCCAGCTGCATTTGCCGCCCAACCCCAGGGATATGGGCTAATTGGCTGTGTACAAACGTTATGGAGGGGGGTCGGTGGGCTTTCTGTTGTATATGTCGTTCATAACACAATGCTGGTCGATACTGTATTGATTTACTGATTCCTGCAATAAAAATATATTTAAAAAAAAAAAAAAAAAAAATGGTCCCCAGCCTTTCGAATGCTGATACTTTGGTCTAGATGTTTCACCCATCAATTTAAAATCTTCAAAGAGATTCACCCAATCTGAAATCATCGCTTATAATGGAAAATAGAACAGTCTGACTGATAAAGCTTTTGATATGATACGGTTATCGTTTTTGTAATTCTTGCTTTCTATAGCCTCAGTATATTACCCAACTAATGTTTTGAAGCATGATGGATCTTACAGGATGCACTGCCCTACAGGTAATAAGCACCTTAAAGTGTTACATATGCATAGCGACTAAGGATTTTTACCCACACCGGGGTGGCTCCTCCCTTAAGGCGGAGGTGCGTCACCCCACTAAAAAAGTGCCTCCAGATG
Organism: Lissotriton vulgaris; assembly: GCF_964263255.1. NCBI lineage: Eukaryota > Metazoa > Chordata > Amphibia > Caudata > Salamandridae > Lissotriton > Lissotriton vulgaris. The sequence goes on from NC_141695.1 coordinate 1,099,074,256, forward strand.
GAAAAACAAAATGGTAATAAAAGTTAATTTATTACCATTTTATTTTTCAAAACCCGTCCCAAGTTGAGTGTCAGGAGTTGGGGTGTGTGGGGAGGGGTTGGTACTTGGGCTTTCCTGATTTGTGCTGCTGCCCCTCAGGCAGCAGCAGAAAGCAGTGATAGACAGGGCACTTATGTTTAAAATGTGCCTGTCTTTTTGGCCATTCGTCTTGGGCTGGCCAACCAGACGTGCAGATTAAACCCCCCTAACCCAGATGTCCTAGACAGTTGGGTTAGAGACAGCAAACAGCTGGGTTTGAGACAGCAAAGAGTTCCAGTGTCCTCAAGAGCAGCGAGAAAGGCCACTCCCCCCAGTCCTGGTGCTGCAGCATGAGAGCAGCACCAGGATTGGTTACTGCAATTTCCTGGAGCCTGCCTGCATTTAGAAGGTCCAATCGCGGAACAAGACGTCACTACTTCATCTGAAGGGAGTTTAGCTTCTGTTACCCACACTCAAGATGACTCGTCTCCCAGTGCCCTCCACAACTCCATTGCCCAATAGCGACTCTGCGACAGGTAGTTCCAGCTCCACTAAGGTTTCTTTTTTGGCGACCAGCCCGCCAAAAAAAAACAACCTCCATTAGAGGCAGTAACAGAGTCAGCCAAACCCGTAGAGGCCACCGATTCAGGAAAACCTCACCGGACAAAGAAACATTAGTTGTGAATATTTCATCTAAACAACTCACAAAGAGTCAAACTGCGATACTCAACAAAGGATGTTCCCTTGTACCTACTAGCAAACCCAAGAGTATAGATTCTCAAATCGCACTGTTTAGATTTACTAGAAAATTAAGACTAAGACATTTTTCTCCTCTATTGTGACTGACCATGTATCCCATAATGATGAAGAGTATCTTGAATTCAAACCTAAAAGTACTTTTGGGGGGATTTCTCTGCTTTCTTGCCGCTATTTGGACTTTGGGATTGCCGTGTTGCCTGTGAGTACAGAACTCTCTGCCTCTCTTCACTCTACAACTCGCGGTACCCGTACCCGCTGCGCGGGTCCCGCTTCGCCAGAGGCTATCTCTATACAGCGCCAGTGTTTTGAACCTTCTCCTGGGTGCTGGGACCTGCAGGGCTGCGAGCGTGTTGTGGGCGCAGGACTCCAAGTCCCAGGAGCGCCCACAACTCCCAATTAGTAACAGCTGGGACGCTCTCCCTGCAGGCTCCTCCCCTTGTTAGGCAACGCTGTGAAAACCTGCCTCCTTGCCTGTACCTGCAGATTTCTCTGCTTTCTTGCCGCTATTTGGACTTTGGGATTGCCGTGATGCCTGTGAGTACAGAACTCTCTGCCTCTCTTCACTCTACAACTCGTGGTACCCGCTGCGCGGGTCCCGCTTCGCCAGAGGCTATCTCTATACAGCGCCAGTGTTTTGAACCTTCTCCTGGGTGCTGGGACCTGCAGGGCTGCGAGCGTGTTGTGGGCGCAGGACTCCAAGTCCCAGGAGCGCCCACAACTCCCAATTAGTAACAGCTGGGACGCTCTCCCTGCAGGCTCCTCCCCTTGTTAGGCAACGCTGTGAAAACCTGCCTCCTTGCCTGTACCTGCGGATTTCTCTGCTTTCTTGCCGCTATTTGGACTTTGGGATTGCCGTGTTGCCTGTGAGTACAGAACTCTCTGCCTCTCTTCACTCTACAACTCGCGGTACCCGCTGCGCGGGTCCCGCTTCGCCAGAGGCCATCTCTATACAGCACCAGTGTTTTGAACCTTCTCCTGGGTGCTGGGACCTGCAGGGCTGCGAGCGTGTTGTGGGCGCAGGACTCCAAGTCCCAGGAGCGCCCACAACTCCCAATTAGTAACAGCTGGGACGCTCTCCCTGCAGGCTCCACCCCTTCCCTATCAGCCAGTATATTAACAACCAGGGTGTTCCGCTGCGCGGGAGGGCGCCGGGAGAAGCCCGGGACAAGGGCGGGACCGACTGTGACCGACTGAGGCTGGGCTGGGCCACCCCCCTTTAGTGTGATTGTTGAACTAACAGAGTGATATTGTACATTGTTCCTCTAGATAGCATGACTACCAAGAAATTGAGATCAGGAAGAGTTCTAGTTGGTAGAGCTTGTTCCAAAACCAAATCTAATCCATTACGAAACAAAGATGGTTCTGCTTTACAACTAAAGAGTAAATGTCAACTTTATTCATTGTGGGATAAGGGTAAGGAGAAGGTAGACCAGGAGGGGGCCCCTATGAAAACTATTAACATCAATTGTAAGGAATATGTACAAGATTCCCCTGTTATTAAAAACGATAGTACACTATCAGGTATCATTGCTTTACCCCCTCTAGATGATATATTAAATAAAAATCAAGAGGGAGATACTGACTATCTTCTTGAAACCCAAGAAAAAGCAGTGGATGTTGCTGATTTAGGTAGCACTTCTGTCTTTCCTGTTGTGGCTCTAGTACATAATTTTCCCTCTCCTTCTAAAGTAAACCAAAAAATCTATTCTGAAATTTCTTCCCCCTTGCATATCCTTCCAGAGGATTACACCCTCCCTGATATAAATCTAGAGTCTCAGAAAGAATCAATAAAAACACAGAACCCCTCTCATCCACAGGATATTGTAACTACTCCTAGGTTACATCTGTATAGTAGTACTCCGTCAAAAAACTCTGAGTTTTCTACCCCTGAAATGAATTTATTTCTCAGTCCTACTCATATCCATAACAATGATCTACGAAATTCTGTTATAAGAGATGATAATGTAATTTCGAATTCTTTATCTTCTTTAGAACGGCTTATTTCATCAATTTTACAGCTATTGGAAAGAATGGTTAATGGATCAGATAATGTATTAGACACAGTAACGCTGATTTTAAAGGCACTGCTGAGTAACACAATAGGATTGGATGGTGTCTTTGATCAAAAAATAATCACTTCATCAAATAATTTAAGTATGGAAGTAAATGGGGAAATAAAAAATATAAAAGCAACCCCTGAGGTACTTTTACCGTCAGATCCCCTGGTTAAAACTAATACTAATACTGCAGTTACTTTTGAACCATCTGTACACAGGAATGAGAATCCATCTAATGGTAATTGCGTAGCTTACATTAGCCAGGAGATCGAGACTTTATTACCTACAGAGGATAATTCAACTAATGCTCTACCCCCCATATTCCCAATTTTCATTTCGCAATCAAATAAAGAAACTCCAATTCCTCCTACTTTTTCAGAACAAATTTCATCATTAAGGGAGGAAAAAAAGGAAATAATAGCATCAAAAAAACAACGATGCAAAAAAAGAAAACCAAACCGTAGATTTTATAAAAAGGCAAAGGAAAATAATTTTTGATTGTGAACAAGAACTCTTGTTGGATATCTCTAATCCAGTGGATCTTGACTCTAAACTGTTACATGAGCCATCAATAATATTAAAATCAATTCCCACAAAGACACAAGAATATTACCATTCTCATATAAGTCAACAACATCTTGATGAGCAAACTAAAGTGGTTAAGGAACAAAACCCAACTCCAATTATAGATTCCAAATCAAAGTCATCTCTTAACCCTTTGGCTATTACTTTTTCAGATGTTGTTGCAACCGAACATATATCTAAAACAGTACCTAAGATTAGAAACAATGTGGATACTCTTTATCTTGATTTCATACCTATTTTTGATCCAGATCTTATTTTAAATAGATCTGCCTTAGTTAAGTACTTTCACGAAATAGAAAGCTTAAAATTGATTCAGTCTGTAGATCTAGATATAATTACATTAATAAATTCTGAGAACGGAAGGATAACACGGGTAAAATTTTACTCAAAATTGGTAACAAACCATGTCTTACAATGGGCAGAAGAATTCCAAATAAGAGGAATTGATGTTGATCCCTTTATACCGGTCAAAATAGAAAATCATAAATATCAAAAAATGTCATTCCATCAAGGCATAAAATCCGGTCCTCTTGATGGCCTTACGGCAGTGCCTGAAGAGCTAAAAATACGGATATCAAAAAATGACCGACAGGTGATAATTAATAATCCGTTACCCATTAAACAAACTAGGGTAAAGGATGTTGATCAGGAATGGAGTTGGTTGCCCGCTGTCCTATCAGATAAATCGGGTTTTGCATCCAGAATGAATCCAGAGTTTTAACGATAACTTAAAAATAATATCGTGGAACATTGCTGGATTAAACAAGAGTTCAGAAAAGTTGTTATTTTTGCAGTCTCTTGACGCAGATATTATCTGTTTGCAGGAAACGTGGCTGGCAGGGAATTTTCCGGCTGTAAAAGACTATTATGTTTTGGAGAGTAGTGCAATTCCCTCTATGAGAGGCCGAGCAAAGGGAGGGCTAGCCTGTCTTTTGTCAAACAAGGTTAAGTGGAATTATACTCACTACCTGGATCCAAATAAATTATTTCAGGCAATAACCATAATAAATTCCGCCAAGGATGCTTCCCAGAAATCATTTGTAATAATAAATGTCTACTTGCCTCCAGAAGTAAAGTATAATTCCAGCATTAAGATGATTAGTTCTTTTATATTAAATTTACAGGAATCCCCTTTCCCCCCCCCCACATTTTACTACTAGGAGATCTAAATGGTAAAATATCTAATTGTGCCCTTGAGATATTTAGGAATAAGATAAGAGAGGAAACTTTTATGATACCTAAAGCTATCTTTCCGGAGAGCATTAAAATAAATAAAAGAGGGAAACTAATATTAGAGTGTTTATCCGAGGTAGACTGCATTATAATTAATGGAAGGTTCCCTTCGGATATTCCCGCCCATTTCACTCATAAGCTAGGAAATTGTGGTTCTATTCTCGACTATATGATAGTTGATAGTACCTTCTTTTGTTCCTTAGAGGATTTTTCTGTTCTAGTTACTGATGTTAGTGATCATAATGTTTTACTTTTAACACTAAATACAATATCACCTCAAAGGGATTCATGGAAAATTGGAAATGATCTATTGAACATTAATAATAAAGGGAAATGTTATTGGAATTTAGGGTCCATTAGAAGTTTGTCTAATATATTAGAACACACAGCTGAGAATTTAATTTTATGGGAAGGTAGAGAGCTACTCTATTTTGTGTTTTTTTTACAAACTTTAAAAGCTAAAGTTCGAAAGCCACCATCAAGAAAGCCAATTCCTAAAATCCCTTCTGACCTTCGTTACCTAAATAAAGAAATAAATAAATTAGTCAGGGCCCAATATCTCTCCTTTATTCCTGAACGTAGGCAGAGAATTTCTCTCCTGAGAAGAAGAAGAAACAGGTTAAAGGTTAGATTAAAACGGGAGAATGAAGATGCTCTCTGGATTAAACTTTATGAGGCATCTAAGAGTGGGCAGGTAAAGTCCTTCTGGACATTAATTGGAGAAGGATGTGGGGTGAGATCCAGACCCTCTCCGTTATCCATTAATGAGCAGATATGGGTTGATTTTATACAACAACTATATAACAGCAATGGTGAGAAGTTTTGTTCTGATAAACTGCAGGAGGATTCATTTCCATACGACCCTCCATCTGAATTGGAAATAGTTGCAGCAATCAAAGCTTTACGCTCATCTGGCGCATTAGGCCCAGATGAAATTCCAATTTCTGTGCTAAAATCCTATAGCAGGTTATGGGGAAAAATTTTGTACCCAGTCTTTAAATTCTGTTTTATTAATGGCACTGTGCCTCATTCTTGGAAGGGGAGTTTACTAATCCCGCTCTACAAAAAGGGGGCTAGAGACTTACCTCAAAACTATAGACAAATAGCCCTCCTAGATGCCATAGGCAAGGTTTTTGCCAAATGTTTATTGAATAATTTAAATGACTGGGTAACAAAATCTGCAATACTCCCGTTGGAACAGACTGGATTTAGGAAACAACATGGTACTTTGGATAATCTTACTGCTCTTCAAATCCTGGTGGAAAAATATGTTACAGTTCGTAGAGGGGGTGTATTTGGGGCTTTCATCGACTTCTCTACGGCTTTTGATAAAGTGGACAGGCCCCTGCTGTGGAGTAAGTTAATCAAATTAGAGATACCGTCTAGTTTATTAAAATTAGTTATCGCACTACACACAGACACTTGGTGCAGAGTTTTAATGGGTGGCGAGCGAGGACTATCTAGGGTTATACCCACAAATAATGGTCTGAAACAGGGCTGTCTATTGGCCCCCCTGTTGTTTTCCCTATATATCGCCGACCTCCCTAAAGCTATCCTATCAACAAGTAATGGTATTGCTCCACTTTTGGGGAGAGCTCCAATAGCGTGCTTAATGTACGCAGATGCTATTTTAATCTTGGACCTCACCCCAAAAGGTTTGAATGACCGCTTACAAGCCCTGTCCTCCTACGCTAAGGCTCACTTCTTAAAAATAAATATCTCAAAGAGTAAAATAATGTGCTTCCAGAGAAAGAGAAAATCCAAATATGAAAATTATTATTGGTCCATTGGGGGTGAAAGATTAGAAGTAGTGAAATCTTATCCCTTCCTTGAAAAGATTGTCATGAGCAATCTTAGTGAAAAAGCCCACACTGAGAATAACAGCAGAAAAGCCTTCGTTCAAGGGAAGAGTCTTATTTCCCTTTACAAAGCGACTGGCAGAAGGCATTTTTCCATATTGCTCGAGGTTTTCCGAGCAAAAATCCCTGCATCCCTAATCTACGGATTAGAAATAGTGGATATGGCATGTTGGAATTTTTTGGATTCTACTGAAGAAAAATATTACGCAATTTAGCCTCTGTCAATTCCGCAAATTCTACGTCTTCTTTAAGACGAGAATTCGGCTTGCGTAGCTCTTGGGCTCAGGCATCTGCGAGTGTGGTGCGCTGGGTTTATAACATTGCAAGAGGAATGCCTGGCACATTGAGATATCTAATAAAAAGTGAGCTGTTGGGTTCCTTTAATGCTCATTCCTCCATTGTGAGGAATTTCCGACAGGCTGTTATGCTATTACAGCTAGACGAACAAAGTCTCTTTACATTATCTGACACCCAACTGAAGTTTTCTTTAAAATCTGCTTCTTGGGAGCTGAGCTTTAGAGTTGATAGTGGATCAAGTAAAGCGGTGAGAGGAATGTTCCCCATTGGCAAATTTTGTAAAATAAAAACTCCCCAACCATACATATGCTGGAATCTTCCTCATGGAATTAGGCGATTTATGCTGCTGTTAAGGTATAATTTTCTCCTGTTAAATTGCCTTTTGGCCAAATGGCATGGTAGTTCAGATACCTGTAATCATTGTAATCTTAAAACCCAGGATATGTACCATGTTGTTTTCGTTTGTCCGGCCCTTATGGCATTTAGACGTAAATGGCTAAGACCTATGTGCCTCCAACTGGATATTCGTACTGCCTTTGATTTCATTGAAGCAATGCTTAACCCCCCTGACGAAATGTTTTGTTTTAAATTATTTTATTACTTCAAATGCTTTTTAACATTATATTGATTACTTAATACTATGTATATTTCTTTTGTATTTTTACGAAAATTGTTGTATGACTTCATGAATTCTTATGTGGATCTCTTTTGAGTTCCGTTATCATAATAAAATAATTTGAATAATTTGAATACTTTTGTTTCACTAATTTCACACAAGACTATTGATCTTTTTGAGACTCTGGTCAAACAAGATATCGCTAAGTTACCTCCACCATCTAGTGCTTCCTCTAATTTATCTAGAGGTGAAAGACTAGCATTGCATTCTTTACAAACAAACACTACTCTACATTTCACTAAAGCAGACAAAGGTGGCGCTTTAGTGGCCATGGATCGCAAAAAGTATGAGGATAAAATTGAGATTATGTTGCAGGATTCTTCTACATATCTGCCTTTATCTCAAGATCCCACTAACAAATTTTTGGCTATATTGGATACCATCTTAACATATGCTTTGGAAATGAAATGCATTAACACCAAAACTAAGGAATTCTTGTTTACTCGTTTTCCCAGCAGGCCTGGGGTATACATGTTGCCCAAAATTAATAAATGTCTCATAGACCCCCCATTGAGACCTATTGTCTCTGGATGTGGGTCCATTCATTATTCTCTTGGGCACTACTTAGACACTTTTCTTCAACCTACAGTGCAATCCAGTCCATCATATGTATAAGATACGGCACAGACACATTTGTTGAACATTCTTCGTGCCACACTTATCCCCGAGAATGGAGAGATTTGGTTATGTACTGTTGATGTAGTGTCATTTTACACTTCTATTCCTCACCTAGAAGGCATGGAAGCGATTGAATGGGCTTTGCTTAGGAATGACACGATCAGGGCCAACAGAGTATTTTTGTTGGAAATTCTCCATTTTTGTTTATTCCACAGCTATTTTCAATGGAATGGACATTTTTTTCTTCAAACTAATGGCACCTCGATGGGCTTTTCGGGAGCCCCCAGCTATGCTAATATCTACATGCTCAAATTTGAAACCGAGAACTTTCTATCTGACCCTCTATGAACTACTCACCTTATTGCAAATCGCCGTTACATCGATGATATACTCATCATTTGGCATGGATCATGGAGTGATCTTGAAACTGTGGTTTACCGGTTGAATGACATTAATCCCAGGATTCAATTCACTAACCAAATTGAATCACACAGTGTAGCGTTTCTAGATGTTTTGCTCACTCTCTCCCACAACACTATTGAAACTACTATTTAAAAAAAAAAAACACAGATCGCAACAATGCTCTTTCATATCAAAGTTTTCATCCGAGGTCATTAAAACACCATCTGCCCTTTTCTCAATTTCTGAGGATTAAGCGCATTACTTCCAATACTGAGGTTGGCAGGCAGACGATCACAGAATCTAAAGACAAATTCTTAGCTAGAGGTTATCCTTTATCGGTTGTTGACCAGGCAGCCAATAGGGCATTAGCATTATGCCGCAAAGAACTGCTAAAAAAGAAATTCAAACCACCAGGGTCCACCAGGGAGGTATTTGTTTCTACATATTCAACTCATTCCAAGTTGTTGAAATCCAGTATACTAGATAGGTGGATTCTACTTCAATCTGAGCAGGGATTTCAAAGGCATGTTTTCAGATCCCCCACTCTTTGCTTACAAAAGGTCTTGTAATCTTAAAGAGATTTTGAATAGACCTCAACGAAAATCGGATGTTCCCCTGAAGGGCATGACTAAATGCATGAACTGTTCACATTGTAATAATGTTATCACTGGAAAATTGCTACTTCATCCACAATCAGGCAAAAAGATATCTTTAAATTTCAATGCCAACTGTAACAGTCACCATGTTATTTATTTAATTAAATGCCCGTGTGATTTGTATTACGTTGGGAAAACGGGGAGAATTTTACGCACTCGCATCACTGAGCATAAGTGTCGTATTAGGACTAAAACAATCAGTTCCCCGATAGACACACCATCGCTCAGTTGAGATTTGGGGTTCTCGAGGTTGTTGAAAATCGGCCAGACAGAGACATGTGTAAACCCTTATCACAACGTGAAACTTACTGGATCTGGTATATGCAGACACTGTCTCACACTGGGTTGAATGACACATTTGAACTGTCTTGTTATCTATAATGTGATATCATGCTCTCTTTTAAATTGTAATTGACTCATATGTATCCTGTTCGGGATTTATGCTGGATAGACTGTTGTTTCCAGTATGTTTATGTACCAAGATTTTTGATTGTTTCATTGTTTTTCGAATTAACATTATTTGACATCTCATTTTTGTGTACTTTCCCATCATGTTCACTTTGGCTTCTTTTTCCACCATTAAGTTTATTTTATTTAGTTTCGCTTCTCACTGCGTGGGTTGCACATTTCGTTCAGTTCGCTTTTTGTTTTTAGCACAGTCTCTTTTCTATTGCTATCACACGTTTGTTTTTTATGAGCCCACACGCCGCTACGCCATTGCTGTAACTGGTGTTTTCTATTCGAATCTCTGAACTTCCAGCGCTGTAATTTTTCTGTAATTTTTTGGTGAGTGTCCACAACATTTGGTTACTTTCCGAGCCGTTCATTTTATTTTCAACTGCCAAACTCACCAAAATCTCTGTCCTATTGGACAACAGTCGCTACACGATACTGGGCACGAGCCACGGCGTCCTTGATGCTCCGGCGTTTCCTGACTGGGTTTACAGCTTCACAGCGGTTGAACTACAGGTCACCTGTTCGCATCTCATTTTTCCACATATGTTCGATCACTTTAGATTTAGGTAAGCGTTTTGGCTTACTCTATTTGTGTTCTATTTCCTACCCATGGCTTATCACGTTCATGTGCTCATTATTCATTTTTTTAGATTTCAGTTGTTGTAAGCGGTTGCCTTACTGAGGAGATTCCTCGATAGTTGCGGTATGTTACATAGCTCTTTTTTCTTTTCTCTAGCGATGGCACTGATGACGGTGTTGGTCAAGTTTTCACATGTGCACATGTTTCATTTTATCCCATAGCACGTTTTTTCACCTCCTCGTTTCTGGTTCACATCACTTTCACTTTTCTGGTCTGATTTTACTCACAACATGGCCAAATTGAATGTCGCTCTTCCCCTCCCTCCTTTTTGAATAAGCCAGATGAACTGTATACTTGCCAGACTCTTATATTATGTATTAATGTTTCGCAGATACCCCTGACGAAGGGCTCTTTTCTTTAGCCCGAAATGCATTGGGACTTTTAATCTACTGTTGATGCTGACGTTAAGCATATCCATTATGATTTTGTGAACTGCTTCTTCAATCTTCAAGAATAAACAACCCACAGCTATCAATGATTTAAAGACTGGATGATGAAGTTTTTTTGATCCATGGAGAATCTTATTGTGGACCACTGTTCCCAGTAACCTGCGCGCATGGGTGCGCACGCAGGATGGTAACCCGGAGCACGCAGTGTCCTAGATTTAGCGCGCACACAGCTCACAGACATCCCTACGAGACAGGTCGCGCCGCCACTTTTAAAACGCGAGCGGCGCGAAATCCAGGAGGGAGGCAGAGTGTTGCAGGCATGCAAAGCCCAATGTGCTCAAAGTGCTTCAGCTTCAGCCCCCCTCCACACCCCCACCTTCCTGTGTGGATCCCCGGGCTAGACAGCTTCACGGGCACACAACAGCCACCTGAGTACTTCACAGGTCTTTAAAAAGACCATTTGCATGTTAATGAGCTTTGTCTTTTTTTTCACCCCTTCTTAGCCCCTGCATCTCCACACTTCCTACTGGCACAAAGGGAGAAAGCACGAACATGCAAGAGGCAGATAAAATTGCAAGGAGTATCTGGCAGTGGGAGGAGTCCTCGCCAGTGTCCTTCATATTAAACTCTTCTGAGATCTATTGCATCAGATCAATTAATATGTTTATCAAGGTTCTGTAGAGAGGTCGGGCGCCCTCTGTCGTTCCGCTCATCAGCTGCCACTTCACCCCCAGCTGCCTCATTTGCACACGTGAAATTACAAGAAAGAGCAGGAAGGAAATGCCTTTCCAGACGTCCGAAAGAGTGAGTATTAACACTCCGCAGAGAGTTCAATGGGTTCCTGATTGAAACAGTTACTGTATGGAATTGTATATTTAAAATACTTTAAAAAGCATAAAAGTAACAGGTGGCTGCATTAATCTAAGTCAGTAGAAATTCGTCAGGGCTGTCTCCAGTCCATGGTTAGGTCTGCTTGAGAAAGCAGCGGCTGTGTTACATATTGCGTGCAGTATACATAGAATGTGCATTGAAGCATCCCTTTTAACCCAGAGGCGCACGCAGATACAACTTCAAAGGACACTTCTGGTAAGCACCCCGTACCTTTCCCACCTCTCCCAAGCCGCACCAGAGTGGAAGCTGTGGAGATGAGAGTCGGTGTATATTTGGTTTTATTGGGGAGGGCAGTGAATCCAGAGGTGAAGCCCGTCGCGAGAACAAACATGAACAGTGACGTTTATTGTCCGGGTGTTAAAGGAAGTCACGAAAATCTGAACACACAATCTTGCTCGTTGGCACCTATGGAACGTATGAACCGAAGGACTCACAGGGAAAACACACAACGGTCAAGGGTTTTAGAAAAAGCTGCAGCAACTGTGAACTAAGATGCGTTTGGAGGATACCGAGCTTGCACTCAGGAGGTCGTAAGATGGGAGCCTGATACCGCTGCATCTAGCTTTATCGATCTGCAGAGCCCTCTCGCCGTCCCCACCCCCAAGGTACAGCTCTGCCGGTTTACCCCATGTAGGGAAAGACTGCCATTGAGGTTGTACTGCCTGCCTGCAACAGCGGTACGAGGCAGACACAGCCGGTAGGGAGGGCGCCTACTGCATGCCCTCATTGCTGCTGACTGTTTCGCCTCCTCGCAAGACATCTGGCCTGATTTGGGGACATAGTGGAGGTATGAAGTCTCGGCACCGCTCTTTGTTGCCTTTCCCTGTATGGACTGCTGTTTTGGTGCCTGCAACATGCTTCCTTGACCTATGGACACCGGATCGGACACTACTGTCCCCGCTGCCTTGAATTTTGCTGGTGGACAGTATGGCTATGACTTTGAAACCAACTGCCCACCTACCTCCTGGCTCTCTGGCTCTTTTCCCCCTCTAGTTACCCTCCGCAAAATTTGCTCTTGTTGCTTTTGGAATGTGCTCCCTTGACTTTCTGACTTGGGGCTAGATGTAGGTAAATAGTATTTACTGATTCGTAAATACCGAATTTTACCGATTCAGTATTTGCGAATCGGTAAATGCTATGTAGCTAAAAATTACAGAATCGGTATTTACCGATTCAGTAATTGCCATTCATTCCTATGGGCCTGGAGGCCCATAGGAATGAATGTCAATTACCGAATCGGTAAATACCGATTCGGCAAGATTGGGAAAGAGTCAAGGGTGGCAGGGTGTCACTTTGACACCCTGTTGCACCCCTGAATAGTGCTGGTGTACACATGTGGCACACAAACATGCCCTAAAGGCATGTATGTCTGTCACATGGCACAGGTGTAAATGCACAGATTTGCATTTACTCAGGTGTTCGTTATTTACCACCAACGAATAGTTGGTGGTAAATAACGAATCCTTAAAGCACAAAAGCACTCTTTAAAGAGCTTCCTACATCCCATTTACCAATTCGGTAAATACTGAATCGGTAAATGATGATTCGGTAAATACAGAATCTGTAAATACCGATTCGTTATTTACCGGATCAGTAAATATACCACCTACACAAGAAAAGGTTATTACCGGTCGGTAACGGACGATTTCGGCCGTTACCGACCGGTAATGGCCTTCCTACATCTGGCCCTTGGACTCTTATGCTCCACCCATTTTGTGACTTTCTTCTTTGACTCCCGTGTCTCTGATCCACCATCTTAATGATCTTTGACCTCTTCCCCTGTCCCAGCCGGGCGACCTTTCTATCGTCTCTCCTGTGCCATGGACATACTCCTCGTTGTCGATCTTGTTCATACCTCCTGTCCCTCGCCCGTTTTGTTTCACTTTCACCTTCCTCTCCTTATTCTGCCTTCCTTTCCCTTTCTTTCTGTTCTCCCCCCTCTTCCTTCCCCTGCCCCTTAGATTGCTAAAGTGTGATTATTACTGTAAAAATGTAAACCTGAGTGAATTTACTATTTGTATATATATAACTCTAACCACTAGTATATGTATTAGACCTTTGTAGTTACTACCATTCCTATGTGATTTTAGAGTTTATCCGTTTGTATCTCTTCCTTGAGTGACTTTACAACTTGTACATTTGCAATTGTTTCTGTTAGTATCTCTTCCTTGAGTAACTTTACAACTTGTACATTTGAAATTTTTTCGGTTTGTATCTTTTATTGTGACTCATGTAATCCAACGTCCTTATGTAACGCAACTGGTTCTTTTGTAAAGCGCTCCGACACTGTTCGCGCTATATAAAGTCGCAATAAATAAACAAATAAATAAATAAAAGAGGACTTCAGAGCTAGAGCTTCGAACACCGGCATTCTTCTATTTACAAATTAAGCATTGACTTTCTATACCTTGTCAACAGGAAGTGATATCGTAGGCTTTAAAAGTATGCAAACACTCCAAGATTCCATGAATCAATGAAAATTATTTCATTTTCTGAAAAAATAAATTTGGGTCAATTTATTAAGCATTTTTGTTGTAAATGATACTCTTGCAAATGGTAAAAGTGAAATAAAAGTTTTTAAAATCTTAGAGACTGGGTGAGGTTCAGCAACAGAGCAGAGCAACACGGCGGTTCTCAGCAGTCTTCAGAGGTCTTTCAGAGGGGTTTTTACGGGGCTGTGAAGCCATGAAGTTCTCCTCCTAAGCCTCCCTCCCTCGCCTGCATTTGCTTGGTTTATCTTGGGAGAGCGGCGTGCAGTGGGTGAAGACACCGAGGTACGGAGGTCTACATCTGTGGGAAGCCGGGGAGTGCTCAGGGTTGGAGCACGGTGCTCAACCCTGAATCGCTTGAGGCTGAATTACTGAAGCGTTCTGCCATGAAATGCCCTGAGATGCTTGTGGCCCAGTGCACAGTCTTGAACCAAATTGAAATTGAAGTTCAGAACTCAAGAATCCTGAAAAGGGACTGTGGTAGGGTAGATGCTAGTGTTGCCATATTGAGTTGAGTGCGACCTCGTTGAGACGGCCCCACAAGGTCAGTGAGCTCAGTGCTGCTCCCCCAAGACACATCAAACATACCAAAAACATTTAAGCCTCCTGTTATTGTTAAGATTGCAATACAGGCTTGACTAATCAAGGGAACCATGGCGTCTACAGGAAAAATGAAATCCGGTAAGATCAGACAACAGGCTGCGCAGAAATGATTGAATCAAAAAAAGATCGCATGGAAACCCCTGACAGAAGTTGTGCCAGATAACACAACTAAAGCAAGTGAAGGCCATGGCAATCCATTGATATCGCCAATGCAGACATTTAGGAAAATGAACCGTTGATGTAAATTTATGTTTTTAAAAGACTCTGCAGCAGTCATTTATTCAACGACAGAAAATATTGCACAACTGCCAATCCACTAATTCCTCAAAATTCAGATTCACTATTGAATCCAGCTCAGAGGTCCAGCATAAGTCCATCTATGAATTTAAAAGTAACCGCACCTGGAAACAGTGAAACGTCAGTGGATAAAGTTATCATGATACAGGCCTAGGTTCACGTACCAAGCTATTCTTATTCAATGCCAAGACCTCACCCAAACAAGCACTATCCGCATACAAACAACTCCATCATTGACTCTGTAGAGGAAGCAGAGAACATCTGGCTGCGCTCAATTTTACTAGCAAACCATATAGATCTAGTACAGGCAACGGAAAGTTAAGACCATCAATCTGGTTGAGGATCCTGTAGGGCATGAGTAATCTGCTACTTAAATCTCAGATTCATCTGCGCAATTAACCCAATAAGAACTAATTAATTAACATAAGTCTGCATTTAGCGACCGTGTAACATTAACTCTGCCACAGCCAGAAGACAACAACTGAAATACATTTGATGGACCTTCGTTGAATGCAATTAGGAAAATAAAGACCCCACATACTGTTATCTTTACTAATAAGAATGTATTTCTACCCAAACCAACCCTTTTTACCATCATTAGTATAGTGAAAGATAAGGAAAAAATATATAACTCTTTAACCCATACCATGCAGTTTGCAAGCAGCTCTTTGACACTTCATAGGTTACTGTCCTATATCATAATTGTAACTCATGAACTGCAAGTAACAAAAGGTTCTCTACCACAAAAGCAGTAACCTACTGAGCTATCCATATAAAATACAGTTCAGGCATATTAACCTTCTGTACTACTTTATGATGAGTCAAAACTGCAACCAGACAAACATCTCTCTCCAGCAGAAATATTAATCATGGGAAACCTCCTTTACCTCGCAGTCTCAACAACAACGAACCTTTGCAAAGCATTCACTACCCCGACTGCGACTTTACCACAAGTTACTTTAATCCAGAAGTTGTTAAATGACTTGCTGTAGGGGACTCGTTTTTGGACTGGTGACAAACAATCTCTGATGGGATATCCAGACATTACTCTGTAGATTGCACATCTAATTGTAAATATGTTATGTAATTGTGTATATATGTGATCTTGTATAGTCTTCCAACATTCCCCACCCTATGAACAGGCCTTGAGCCGAGAATCTTCAGTAAAATCTTATTTTGATACCACCATTGGAGTCCTGTGCTTTTCTAAACCCAAAGTGTGCACCCCTGTGTAACCAATTCCTGTAATTGCGTGTATATCTAAATTGAAAACCTGCCTTAAGACACTTCATGTGGCGCTTCATGTGTGGAAATGCACTCCCTTTTCACTTTTTTAAGCAAAGGTTTGGAGTGATATTTGGCGCTGCAACCACATACGCAGTCTGGTTCCCGGCGCACATAGCCTTAGTTGCAGCGCACAGAGACCTTATACTGCCGCACACAGAGGAAAGAAATTGGAGGGAACATTGTTGTGGACTGTTGAAAAATTTACTAATTGGTTACTAGATTTTCTAACATTGATGTGTTGATATTTTGTACACTTGTCAGTGACACCCCAGTAGTGCACTGGGTATTCCCAGATAGAGTTCTGGGAACCTCTTTGTCAAATTGAAACCAGACGGCTTGCAGGGCCTCTAACCTGGTGCACACATTATTATTATAGTTTATGGTTTGAAAGGTTGAATTGTTGATTTTGTCTAAATTAGATCACTGAGTGCATTACAGCTGCATATTGTTAATTGTTTTTTGCACTGGCATAATGGACATCAATCTTGAAATATTGTATTCACCCAGCCTGTTTCTGCACTTTACTGGTGCAAATGGTGGTAATTCTTTATAAATAGTTGCCATTTTTGGCATAATGGTGCCCAGTCTGAGTGCCTTTCTACCCTGCCATAATACTTTTAATTTGTGGCATTTTTATAAAGTTACTACTGCTGTCTGAGTCCAGAGCCTTTAAAATTGTTGTAACCTGTCTGCATCGTTCACTTACTTGCCCATCATGCATCATCCACCCATGAACGCACTCAGTGGCCAGCTAAGTACCATGCACTCAGTCACTTATTCATCCTTCCAGCACTCACTAATCCATCCAACCACAGGCTGATTTTCATACTCAGTTACTGATACACACAAACCCTTGCCACTCATTGAAGAAGCGATATCGCTTACGCAATTTTCTGACAGACTGGCTTTGCCAGTGCTTGTTATTACAGTCCTGAACCAAGCCAAGAATGCCGCAGTCCCTTAATGATAAACTGTGAGTTGTATTTAAGTGCCTGTGACTTCTTTTTCACACACTGTTAATTTTGTGTTTGACTCTAGATACGTTTTTGCAAGGAAAGGCCAAATGCAATAAACATTTGCCCGCGGAAGAATTATACCTTATCGTCACAGAGCTCTAAGTATGTGCTTTCAAATCCTCGTTTCTTCGCCCAACCAGGCATGACTTCTGCATCAGGAACAACGATACCAACCAAAAAGGCCTGCAATGAAAGTAGAAAAATGTAAATATGAATACTAAGCAAAGAATCAGGCTTAGGCGTGGCCTTATAGTAAGCTCGTCTCATAATATTATGTTTTTATTACATTCCTTAGTTCAAAATGGCAATTGTGTCGTAATAAACAGATAAAACAAAAGGAAAATATTGTTATCGCTGGACTTTATCGCAGATTTCATTCAGAGAAACCTAAATATTTGTAGTAGGGTACAGTGTTTTATTTAAGCCCTTTTTGGACAATTCTAATGTCTGACAAAGTATATAATGACTAAAAATAAACATGTGGCACTAATCTAATGTCTTCTGTTGATTACATTGAGCTTCAATTCAAAATTCCAGATTTGGGTCTTGGAAATATTCTTAAACTGGCAGACCACTTAGATATCTTCTGTGTGCGTTTTTAAGGTATGGGTGGACAGAGCAGCTTGTGCTGAACTATTGTTGCCAGCACTTTGTTTTGAATGTGGCTTCTCACCAATAAGCCACACCCAATCACTACACTCCCACCTGGGAGGCAAATATATCATTACACCTTTGAATAGTATAAACTTTTAGCATGTCTTACCACCCCTGGCACAGCAAGACTGCAACACAAAACAAACAGCACCTTTTTGAAAAGGAGTTTTATTTAACAAAATGCAAAGACTATCACTTTTAGAAGAAGGCTTGGGGTGGGAAACAACCTTAATACCGAATCCCTAACAACGAGTGGGCTTAACAACGACTCCCAAACAACGACCTGTACCTGTACCTGGACCACGACCTCCTTCATAACTACTGTATCTGAACCACGACCTCCTAAACCATAGGTAAGTGTCAAAAATTTTAAAAAAATTACAAAGGTTTTTTTAATGGATTTATACATTTCTTATTTTAATTACGCTGTTG
This sequence comes from Lissotriton vulgaris, assembly GCF_964263255.1. NCBI lineage: Eukaryota > Metazoa > Chordata > Amphibia > Caudata > Salamandridae > Lissotriton > Lissotriton vulgaris. Next base: position 1,099,092,570 of record NC_141695.1, read on the forward strand.
TTATAAAAGGTTTTGTATAAATTAACCTTGTTAGGCCAGTAGATGGCACTGAAGGTTTGTTTTTCAATGATGCTATTCTGTACTGTGCTCGATGCGACTGTTCACAGTTAAACTTCGAGTTCATTAAATTAAGTGTTCATTTCACAGTTGAAGTGGACAGAAAAGGGTGGGTAGACTTTTTAATTTGTTTTATTTGAGTTCATTCTTTAAAAACTGAAAATTTTATGGAGTCCGTTTTTTTAATGTCTGAGAAAAAAGATGATGACTTTATGTTAAATTATATTTTTCACGTACATAACTGTCTCTATAAATTCGTCTGTATTTCTTGAAAATCATTATTTGATAGTAAACTTAAAGTTTCTTTACTATAAATAGTTTTAAATAGAAGTGTTGGGGGCGTGGCCAAGATGGCGGGGTAGGAGGACGTGTTCTCCGGAGCTCCCGTGTCCATCCAGGCCCCAAGCCCTGATATAAGCTAATTCTCCCCCCCGGAACCGCTGTGGGGAGCGGGGAAAGCAGAGGAAGCGGCCGGATTGCTGTCAGCCGGTGACCGAGGCCCACAGTGCACGGAAACGCCGAGATTGGGGAGCCGGGTGTCTGGGCGAAGGCGTCCGGGGCCGGAGCAGTTGCGTAGACCGGACACCGAAGCGCACTGCGAGGAGGCGGAGGAACGAGGGTCCGGAAGGACCGGCGTGGAGCTGCACGGGACTGAGCTGGCTGCCCGTGGCGACGATTGACGGTGTCCGGAGCAGGACCGCGCCGCACCGGAGAGGCACCCGCCCCCCCCCCCTGGAGGCCAGACTGGCGGCAAACAGAATCTGCGGCTTTGGCCTGGGCTGGGGAGTGACGCGAGGCCCGAGCCGCAGGAAGGCGGACCGACGGAGAGGCTCGCTGGACACAGGTCAGTGCACTCGGCAGGGGTGCAGGCCTTGAGCCCGAGGCGGCGGAATTGGTTGGTGGGACTCCGGGGAACATTTCAGCCCCGGAGCGCAAGAATCGGCAGGGGACGGGACATCGCGGGCGCCCAGAGGAGACGCCGGGGCCCCCTGGGAGAGCGGCTCACTGACAGGAGACGCCGGGCGCGGCGAAGCGCAACACCCGCACCTTAGGAGCACCGGAGAGACCCCCCGAGTATTGCCGGCCGACGTAGTGCCTGGCCCTCGGAAGCTGTGGAGGCCCATCGCGGCCGCCCTGGTGACATCCAGGAGGACGGCCGCAAAGAGTGGAGATCACGGCTGGGGGCTGAGCATAGGGGAAGCCCCTCTGGGCCACCACAGGGAGACATTGGCAATCAGGGGCGGAGTGGCAAGGCCTGGAGCATGATTGCTTGCCCGGAGACTGGCAGTGGCTGGTGCGGAGGAGCGGCTTGGGGCCCGCTGGATAGTCTGTACAGGGAGAAACGGATCCTGCCCGTCCATAGACGTCGGCCGGGTGATTGCTGCAGCATCGCTGACCCGGCCCGCCTGCACCGGATTCTTGAGCCTCTCACTGCAGCAGAGGCCGGGGGCCTGGGCTGCCGGGCCAGGTGCCATAGAGACTCCGACGCCAGGCCGGCATCGGACTTCACGCGAGGCCGGGGCTTGGGCCTGGTTCTAGGCCTCGACCACTTTGCGGCCTCTAAGCAGGTCGGCGAGCACTGTGGACCTTGCCTGCCGGTCCCGGACGGACCTGCCTGGTCTTGCGACACCCCGCCGGAGCGTGGACCGGCTGGAGCGGGGGTGCGGAAGGAGAGGTGCCGGACTTGGGGCCTACTGCTACACGAGGCCGTGGCCTCGGCCTGCGCCCCAGGCCTCAGAGACGCTGCACAGCTGTGGCCCCTCGGCCCCCCGGTAGACATTGCGGAGCACGGAGCGGCACTCCTGGGCAGAAGCAGTACCCTGTGGTGAGTTAGGCGGCTGGGGAACAACGGAGAGGACTGTGGCAGCCATCACCCCTCGAGGCCACGGGGGACCGGGAACTGGGCTCCTGTGTTTCTTCCCGCCTTTGCACTTGGCCACCGGGGTAGAACTGGGACAGACCCCTTCCTCAGGGGGACCCCTGGTGGCATTCTGGGCCTGACCGTGGAAGACGGGAAGGACCGCCCGGACATTACTGCAACCCCCACGTAGCCCCTGAGGGCCTGCTGTGGCCTAGCTTGGAGGGGGATCCCTCAGTGCCGTGAGTGACGCCGAGCCCGAGGCCGCGAGGCTTGTGCAGCGAGAGAGGAGAGCAGAGCCGGGCGGATTGGTGCTGGAGGCCCGGGAGGGTGGTCTATCGTCGAGGAAACGGACCACTGGTGGGAGTCCGGCAGCTCGCTTCCGAAGTTGCACCTAGGATTGGGCTGTTGGATTTTCAGGAGAGCTCCTCGGTAGCCAACATGTCGAACAACAAGGGGACCCGGAAGGGGGACCGCACACTGCCAGAGATGCTGAGCCGGGGCAATGCGAGACAGGACCGAGGTCACCCATCCCCACCCCACTCGAGCGGTGCCCAGGGAGCGAGTGGAGGAGAACCCCCGGTTACGAGGTCCTTCCTAGAGTCCCTCTTCAGCTCATTGAGGGACGATTTTCAGACGCTTAAGCAAGAGGTCGCAGGTGAGGTCCGTGAGATACGGAGGGAGGTGGACGGTCTCGGTGACAGAGTGTCCACGGTGGAAGAAGCGGGCCACGCTAGGGACGAAGAAATTACACAGTTGCAACAGGAGGTCATCCGACTCCGGGAACAGCACCTTGACCTGCAGTCACACAAAGAGGACCTTGAGAATCGCTCCAGGAGAAACAACATCCGCGTCCGGGGTGTGCCGTCCCGGGAAGAGGGGGAAGATGTGGCGACTTACCTCGGGGAGCTGTTCAGAGAGGTGCTGGGGGAACCGGCTGACTTCGCCATTCGGATTGACAGGGCGCACAGGGTAGGCCCGCAACGCCGAAATTCAGCGCCTCCTCCTGATATCTTGGCTTTCCTGCCAGACTATCCTTTGAAGGAGCGGATACTGAGGGAGGCCCGGAGGAGACCCTCCCTGGAATTCAGAGGCCACCGGATAGCTCTCTATCAAGACCTGGCCGCATCTACTCTGCAAAAACGCAAAGCTTTTAAAATTGCGACTGACTTTCTTAGGGAGCATGGCACTCAATATTCCTGGGGACATCCCTTCCGGCTCATTTTCAGGTGGAACGGAACCTTGCACCAGCTGCGTTCTCTTCAAGACACATGTGGAGTGCTGGGGATCACAGCCACTGAGGACGGAGCTCACACTCCGCGCCGGAGCCGTGTTACCAGAGACGGTTGGCAGACAGCCCCCGGCCGGCGATCATCTACTTCCTTGTCGCGGCCGGACTCTCCTACGGCCCAGGCGGAGTCGGACGCAACAGTGCAGGAAAGAACTGGAGCTGATGCTGCGACTGTGGTGGCGCTGACAGCATAAGTGAACTCTGGGGGGAGATCAACATCGCCGTGGTGGAGCTGCAGGTTTGAGGGTCTGGGGAGGTGGGGGGAATGGGGGGTGCGAGGTGGCTGGACGTCCACTTTTCCTGACTTTCCGCGGGCTTGTCCGACAAGCACCGGACTGGGACAATGGGTCTACAAGTTTTTTGGGGGGTAGAGAGGGGGGTGTGTGAAGTTGTTGATCTGGTCCCAGTTGCGGGAGGGGGCCGGGAGCGAGAGGGTGGGTGGGGCAGACGGGGAACAGTTGGGGGGGGCAAGGGGAGTTGGGGAATGGAGTGGGAGATGGGGTTTGGGGGTTTGGGATGGGGAGGGAGGGTTGTCCAGTGCACGCAGGGGTTCCTGGTCATTTTGACATTGTCTGTGCTTTTTGATCTGCTTCTGTTTGGCTATAGCTTCAACGGGGCGATCTGCCTCTCTGCTTGGCATGGATGTTGGGGAGTGGAGGGAGGGGTTACCGGATGTTTCTTGAGGGCAGGGAGCTGCGGGTTAGGTGGCCTGCTTTATGGTTTGCCTGGAACTGTCTGCTTTTTGTGTCAATGCTCTATGCGTGGTACTCTGCTGCACCACGGGCTGAATGACGCTCTTGTCCTCCTGTTTTTGCGGAGGGTCCTTGTTGCTTTCTACTAAAACACCACTCATGCCTCCAACCACTTGTAAGGTAGTGACCCTGAATGTCCGGGGTCTGAATAATCCCGTGAAGAGGCGGGCCGTCCTTTCACTTTTAGAGAACACACAGGCAGATATCTGTCTCCTCCAGGAGACGCACTTACTGTCACAGGACACTCATAGACTCCGCTCACACAAATTCCCCTCACAATTCTTTTCCTCATGCACCACTAAAACAGCTGGGGTGGCGATTCTGGTGGCGCGGCGTTTCCAGGGGGAGGTTCTCCACAAATTTGCTGAACAAAAGGGTAGGTTACTGGCTTATCGATCTCGGATTGGGGGTCTTTTCTTCACGATAGGATCCCTCTATAGTCCTAATGACCGTCAGGACCGCTTTCTTCAGGCGGCGATCGAGGAGGTCACATCTTCCCAGGATAGACATGTCATACTCATGGGAGACTTCAATATTGTCTTCGACTCTGCACTGGATAGGTCGGCGCAACGCTCCCCCCAGGTTGGAGAACTCTCGGCGGACCGTAAGGCTCAGCTGGACGAGGTGGACCTACTTGATATATGGTGACATTTGCACCCGACGGATAGGGACTACTCGTACTATTCCCATGCCCACAAAACGTACGCACGGTTAGATCACCTGTTGGTTACCTCCCCAGTGAAAACGTTAGCATCTGGATCAGAAATGGGTGTGATCTCCCTATCGGACCATGCCCCGGTCGAGGTCCTGTTAACTATGCCCCCGACGGCGCTCCGCCCACGGACGTGGCGCCTTCGGGATACGCTGCTGCATAGGGCGGAAGTGGTGGCTCGCATTGAGAAGTCGATTCAGGAATTTCAATCCCATAACGATAATGCAGACATTAGTCGGGCCACGCAATGGGCGGCATTGAAGGCAGTCATCAGAGGGGAATTTATAGCGATTTCCTCGGCGGACAATAGGGAGCGGCAGGCCAAGAGAGATGAACTTACAGATCGTGTTCGGGAATTGGAACAGATCCATCGCAGAACCGGGGCCCCCCGAATTTGGCGGCAGCTCAAGGAAGCCAGGAAGCTCCTGGCGGCCCTGGACCTCGACCGGGCGGAGTATGCAGCTCTGCGGCTGCGTCACGCCTTTTATACTGGAGGGGACCGCTGTGGCAAGTTGTTGGCAAACAGGCTCCGCGTGGCGCGGCAGAGCCAGCTGGTCAAGGAGATCTCTGGCCCGATGGGCATGCCGGAAACTGAAGACGAGCGGATAGCTGCAGTCTTTCGGGGCTTTTACAAAGACCTCTATACTGGGGACCCTCCGGATGAGGAGGCGATGGACACTTATCTGGCCTCGATCACACTTCCCTCTCTGGACCCCGTGCAGGCGGACTATCTGGACAGGGACATTAGGATCGAAGAAGTAGTTTCTGCCATTGCCCGACTCAAGCACGGAAAGGCACCGGGCCCAGACGGCTATATTGCGCTGTATTATAAAACATTTTGCATGACACTGGCGCCCATCCTGACGCGCCTCTTCAACTCCTTTGCGGAGGCAGGGGCCATTCCGCCTGATCTGCTCAGGGCCTCGATCTCGGTTATCCCTAAGCCAGGTAAGGACCCAAAGCAATGTGGATCCTACCGGCCGATCTCCCTTCTGAATATTGATTTAAAACTGTATACGGGGATCCTTGCTGCTAGACTAGCTCTCCATCTGCCCGGCCTTATCGATCCTGACCAGGCGGGTTTTGTCCCGGGGCGGCAGACGGTGGACAATACGAAATGAATTGTTCATTTGCTAGAGAAGGCCTCTCGGATTCCGGGGGAGCGAATGATGTTGGCGGTGGACGCAGAGAAAGCGTTTGACAGAGTCCACTGGCCTTACCTGGAGCGGGTGCTCATGAAAGCGGGTATAGGTGACAAATTCCGCACCATGATCCTTAATTGCTACGTTCGTCCATCGGCAGTGGTCCGCGTTAATGGGCACGCTTCTACCTCCTTCGACATTGAACGGGGCACCAGGCAAGGTTGCCCGCTTTCACCTTTGCTTTTCGCGCTCTACATGGAGCCCTTTGCCCAGCGGGTGCGAGATAACCCGCGAGTGACCGGCATCCGGATGGGGGCCTTCACACACGCTGTTAGCCTTTACGCTGATGATGTTATTTTGTCCATTGACAAGCCCGCTGTGGCTCTCCCGGCGTGCATGGAGGAAATATCCTCTTTTGGCGCGGTGTCTGGATTTCGGATGAACATGGGGAAATCGGTGGCACTGGATATCTCCCTTGACCCGGTCACTAGGGCATGTCTGCAGCAGCGGTTTCCCATGGTATGGTCCTCGGGAGCAGTGCCCTATTTGGGCATCCAGATTGCACCTACCGTGGCGGCGATGGTGTCCACAAACTATCGAGCCCTGGGGGCCAAGATCAAGGAGGAATTGGGCCGATGGAATCGAGGCGCTTTTTCCTGGCTTGGCAGGATAGCTGCTGTCAAAATGACGATTCTACCTCAGGTGTTGTACCTCTTTCGGGCCTTGCCGCTCCAACCGCCCGGGGGATGGATCTCGCAATTACAGGCCGACGTTTCTCGGTTTGTCTGGCAGGGGAAGAAGCCTAGATTGCGTAGGGCCCTTTCGCTGCTGGCCCCGGAAGCAGGTGGACTGGGTATCCCAGATTTTCGCAAATACTTCCAGGCAGCACAGCTGCGATTCCTGGTGGAATGGAGTAGGTGGGAGTCTGATAAGCACTGGCTCTTCCAGGACCAGGCGGTGGCTGGGAGACCGCTGCAGGAAATCCCCTTCCTGCGTCGCCCACATCGGCCCAGAAATCTCTATGCCTCCTTTGTTACGAGGGTGTCACTGCGGGTGTGGGACGCTACGAGCGTTCTACGTGACCTCACCACGTTCCCGTCCCCGCTTACTCCACTGGTGGATAATCCAGACTTTGCCCCGGGGATGGAAAGGGGAGCGTTTGCGAGGTGGCAACAGGCGGGGTGCAGAGCCTTGTGTCATCTTTATGGCCCAGATGGGGTGGTTCCTTTTCCCCAACTTCGCCAGGAGTTTTCACTTCCAGAAACGGAGCGACTTCATTACATGCAGGCCCGCCACTGGGCCCTCCACCCGCAAGTAAGAGAGACGGCCGATCGGCCTTTTCTCCCTTATGAGCACTGGCTTATGACACGGAATTCAGACTCCAAACTGATCACTGACTTGTACAAGCTGCTGCAGCCCCCGGCAACACACTTTTATCACCCTGGGAGAGAGCGTTGGGAGAGGGAGCTAGGGAGGACATTGAGCCCTAAGGAATGGGAACACATAGCCTATAGAGCGCGGCACTCAGCCTACCACATGGGACTCACTGATACCTTGACTAAAATCTCTACCTATTGGTATTACACACCGGAACGAGTGCATGAGTTTGACCGTAGTAAAGCGGATGCATGTTGGCGAGGGTGTGGACATAAGGGTACTCTTACGCATATACTGTGGGATTGCCCGCTCCTAGAACTTTACTGGAAGGAAGTGTTGGATGAAATTGATTCTGCTTTTGAAATTGAACTGCCACGTTTCCCTGCCTATACCCTGCTGGGACTTCCGAATGATCTGATGTATCCCCTTCGTTCCCGTAGAGGAAGACAAATAGCTATAGCTCTGGGCTCCGCGGTTCAGAACATCCTGATTCATTGGCACACTGCTACAGCCCCGTCTATTACTGGCTGGCTCCACAGGTTGTGGCATGTGTTGGGTATGGAGAAGCTGTCCCTCACGGTGGCGGGGGATGTGGACCAGTTTAGGGAGCTCTGGCAACCATTTCACTCCCTATTGCTTACTGAATTTAAGGAACTTACCTGTCCCAAATATCTCCGCCTTTTGAGGCTTCCAGCCCAGGTGGAGTCTGCCCCTTGATCTTCCTGTGAGTTTCTCTCCTTCGTATTGTAGCGCTGATGTATGTTGAGCTCGGGGACTGTGCACTGGACGGGGGTGGGAGTGGGAGGGGGGGATGGGAGTTTGGGTGTTTGGGGGGCATGTTGGGTGGGGGGGTTTCATGGGTAATGTCATAACATGTTGAGGCGACTGGTGCCTTCTATCACAGCGCTGGCGGAGTTAACGGATGGCTATTCATTAACGGTACTTTTGGACACTTGCTTTTCCGCCCTGCTACATTCTCTTGAAATGTTTGTTCGTCCTTACATGTTGTCATGAATAAAATACTTTAAACCTAAATAGAAGTGTTGATTAATTTAAATAAATGTTTTTCTTGTTTCAATCTTGCATTGTTTTAAAAGTAGTAATAGATTCGGGTTATATGAGAATACATACATTTTCGAGGTTCAGTAAGTCGTTGTACATTATGTAATGGTAGGGCTGTAGTCGTTGTTAAGCCTTCGTGGTTTAGGCACTCGTTGTTTAAATGGTAGTTGTTTAATCATACATCCGCTTGGGGTTTATTACATATTACTGTATAAACAAAGGCTGTCTCAGATCCCAAATGCAATAGATTCAAATATATGTAGCAAACCTATAATCTACAGGCATGAATCATTAACTGAGCAAACTTATAATACGGATTAATAAACAAGCAATAACTGATATAAGATAAGATACCCTGGACGTCCTGCAAGAGATCCGAAAGATATATATACAGAGTAGAGGATCACTCTGGATGTGCACCTCCCACACCACAAAGAAACACCTCAAACGATCACAGCCACTGGCTCACATCACAATGGCAATAATCACAAAACTCAATACATCACCTGATGCTTACTCTGCCCACTTCTGGCCGGGCGAAGTCTTCACACAGCCGGGGATCAGAGCTCAGCAATCAGGATTCAATCAGAGATAGACACGTCTGTCCTCACTCGGAATCCACCAAACTTCCACTTCCACCAGACCAGTGGAAGCTCCCCCTTTTTAATACAAATCCAAACATAACGAAGATTCTAGCAAGCCACGCCCCCTTGTTCTCATGAGATTCCGTACCACTCTGTGCCCCCGAACACAGCATTGGTTGATCAGACCTTTGCTATGACTTCGAGAAGGAGCCTGCACATTCCTCTGATAAGGACCGGTTTCTACTAGCACACAGAGTGTAGAAAACAAGTGAAAGCAATAACATTCAGCTATGCAGCCCCGTGCCGGACAGAAAGGCCCAACGCAAGATGGAATTGAAAAGCAAGATGACATGAGAGCATGTCAAAGGCAATAGTCAGCACTGCCATCAAGCAAGGTTAAGTCAGAAAACAGAATGGTCAGAGCCAATAGTAAGAACTCCTAATTCTCACCAATGCACAATACAAAAACAACTGCATGCCTTCAAATGCACATCCCACACGCTCTGCTCTTGGCAAGACTGTTCCACTCAGTAACAGCTCCCACTGAAAGACAGCAAGATTACAGAACAGAAGAGAAACAGGCAAATGCAGGACCATCCTACATCAAGGAACACACTAAAATCAATTAAAATGGTGGTGGCAAGGGTCATCATAGGGTGCCAAAATCACAAGAGTGTCTCATTTATTACACACTTTCACATACATTTAGTGTAAGCTTTGGCTCCTCCTAGAGCATTAGCTCTCTCTGACTGCATGCTGTTTGGTGTATCATTCCGCCTTCTAAGAAGTGCTACATCTGAACTGTTCACCCAGTCATCACTCTGTTCATCGCATTCAATTATTTACCTTTGTGTGCATTTTTGATTGGAAAAAATATTTTTATTATTTACTCGACCATAGGCAAGGCCAACAGGAATAGCTTTAATGTGTTAAACAGAATGTGCACACATCTATAAACGTCATTTACGAATTCAGATCTGTGTTTTTGCATGTTGGCACGTTAAAGCCACACCTATTGTGCTTTTTTGTTGTAATAGTCATTTACTTTCAGAATGTCGGACAAAGAAGTATTCAGACTTACAAAAAAAGTGGAATGCATTTTAGGCAACAAATGTTATCACTCCCTGTTCACAAATGGTAACTGAACTTCTGGAGGGTTTACCACGTTCTGTGATATTAAGAGCCTTATTACAAGTTCCGCCGAAACTGTGGTGCCAGGGATCCCTGATCTCTGGCAATGGCGCAGTGGTCTGAGGCCCCTAATATGCTGGCAGTGCCGCTGCGGCACTGGCAAGCATATTAGGACTTTTCTCACTGCCGCCCTTTTCGTGGCTGTGCGACTGCCGTGAAAGTGTGGTGGTTAGGAAACAAAGAGGGCCTGTGCCTCTGCGCCATGGGGTGCATGCAGGGGGAGCACTTGATGTGCCCCCCTCTCTGCATGCACTCCAATCTTCCTGCACAAAATGAAATACACAACATAGTTCATTTCGGTGCGTGGAGGAAAAACCTTTAACGTTCTCATGGCAGTCCCTAATTCAATGGTACTGCCATGGGAACGCCAAAGCACTGCCTGCCATCAACTTTAACCCCTTGCGTGCGTGGGCCAACGGCCGTCGCGAGCACCACCTCGGTAGTGCTGCGCACATCTGTTGGCCGACGCGGCCAACCCACTCTTCAGAACTCCCGCACCGCGGTACAATTTGCGCTGCGGTAAAGGAGTTAAAAAGTCATAAACTGGCGGGCAGTTTGTTTTGGCTTTGGCGGTATGGGAGTGGGGAAGCAGTGTGGTGGCACACTCCCACACCACCAAAGTCATAACATGGCCTGTAGCTTTTTTGGCCTGTTAATACTGAGACAACAAATAAACTAAATATTGTTGCTGCCAAGGGGTTTTAAAATGTTGCTACAACTGCAAGAAAAAACAGTAAGCCAGCAGAGGGCACCCTTAATGAGCCTCTGATGCATGGGGAAAAAGACTGGCACTGCTCCCTGAAGCATAACAAGTAAGGCGCCACCAATGCTCCCCAGAATAGGGGAGGAAAGGCCTAGCATGGCCTGAATACAGGAAGGATAGCATCTACACCCTAACTGCACAAGCACTGCCCGCAGTGGGTTTAATAGTGTTCAGAGAGTATCCTGCTTTAAACTGCTGTAATACTTGCTCACCGACCCATTACGGGCATGAGGAGAGTCAGATGTTCCCTATTGGCAAGCTGCCACCACCACAAATTAAGAGACCCTTGTCTCCCGCAGTGATCCTGAGTTGCACCGGAAATACCTTGCAGAGGACAAGAAAGATATGGAAGAGGCTGCAGACTGGATACGTCAAAGCACACCTACCTCCACTGCCGTCCACAAAATGGCTGAAACACATACTAGGAGACTTCCAGTCTTACAGACAGGACGGATCTGTGAGTAGTCCAAGACAGGAGAAGATGCACAGCCCAAAGAACGCAACGGGACTGGCAGGAGAAGAACTGAAGACTCGTGGCAGGGCGCCACACTGCAAGCAAGAACCAAGGAAGAAAAAAAGAGTGTGTGGCCAGACTTGCCACAGAGAAGGAACGAACGACCACAGATGAGCAAAGCACAAGATGACCAGACCTGGTACTCATGCCACTTCCACAAACACTGAGGCGGAGTGACGTCCCTGGCGACAGCATAGCAGGAGAACCAAACAAAAGGTGCCTGTAAGCACAAACTGTGCCTCTACCCCACCCATCCAGGTGTGACAGTCAATTCCCAAGCATCGTCTGCTTGAGCCCCATGGCATCCCTGCTTGCAAATGCATGTGCCACGGGAGAAGAACAGCACCAGCAAAGATACTGAGCTACGTGGCTGAGAAGTACCTCCATTCATCCTCACTCCAGGCCAATCATTGCAGCCTGTCGTCCAGGTCATCAAATAGCAATTACAACATCATTGCCGTGTGCATCACCCAATCCAACGAAGGAAGGAGCAACTCATCACCAGAGTAGAGCCTTACATCTGCAAAGCACCAAGAGACAGAGGCGCCACTGGCAATGTGAGAGACCAAGTATTCAGAGACTATCAGACAGCCCATCGGCACCTGAGTCCTGTTGAGAAGCACACCGGCCATTGTGTCACCTACAATGTCGGTTGCACAAATGACTTACCCGTGATTCTGTCAGGAAATGTGCAGCAGCCCCCAGGCAGCCAATAAGCAGCACTGCACAGTCCATGTGGTCCTGTGGCAACTAGGCGAAAAGGGCTTCAAGGACATTCCTGCACGAAGGTATCCTGGTACAAGAGATGGTCTGGAAGCTGCTCCACTGACAAGATACCAGGAGGCACTGTGGCATCAGATGGAGCCAAGGCACCCCAAGTGTGCCCTCCGCAGCAGGACTCCACCGACGCTCCTGATGCACCAAATTTGAACTTTTGACACCCACTGGATCACAGTGAAAGCATGCAGGTCTGACCATCATTATGTGATTGGACACTGACCCAACTGATGCTGTCAAAGGATCTGGACTAACTCTACACAGTGTTCGCGCTCAGTGGTAGCTGGCTAAATTAGGGACGTGTGCGGAGATGCCCGGGTGCTTCTTGCTGCAACTGTTCACTGCTCTCCTAAGGACTGCCTCTTGAGGCGGTGAGACTAAGTGTTATTTTAGTTGTTTTCATTAATTCCCACACCCTGGACTTTGTTTTGTTTTACAATAAAGTTTGGAAGGAACATAGTGTCCTGCTGGACACATTCAGTTTCTCAACAGGCATTAGTCTACCAGCCACTCCTTTCGAGGGCTGGCCATACATACACCCCTTTACAGGGGTCACCGGTCAGGTGATCCTGCCAATAAAAAAGCTCAAGTGCATGTGCTTGTGGCCAGTTTAGTAACTATACCCACTGTGTCTGTGTCAATCATTTTAATAAGTATATGGGCCCAGATCCCACGATTTTACACCCCTGAACATCAATGCATCCACCATTGCCTAACTTATACCCAGGTGATACAACTTGTGTGCCTCACGGACGTCATGCTTGCATGTTTTAGACCCAAACCAATAGTAGCAGCAGGCAGCGCCATATCGTCCCGACAGTAAGGGACTTCGGCAGCAGCAGTGCCTTAACAGCACTTCTCAACGCCCCAGGGGCAATTTTGAATCCATCTCTTTCCTCCTTCCCCGCATGGGCTTCATGCCTTTTTGTCTCAGCTGCTCTCTATTGCCTCCTTTTGTGTGGGGTTGTCACTTCTGGCCCTCCTTCAGGACCCCAATGTCTGTCCAGCCTTCTGTAAAGTTTACTCTGCCGGCCCATGTAGGCACCCTTCGGGTGCGTGCCTCTACCCAAAATACAATTAAGGGACCAGTATATCAACAGAAAAATAGTCTACACATAAACAGGCAGCGCCATATTGAAACAAGTGAAGGTTAAAATTAGGGCTCAAAATGCTGAAAGAAACTGAAGATGACAGATGAATAGTGAAATTAAGAAATAGACACCTGTAAATACGATTAAGGGACAAGTATATCAACAGAAAATGGGTCACTCAAAAACTACCCATATAGATTACACAACAAAAATACATTCCAAAAAGCATCCATAAACATGGATCATTCTTTACATTGGCTCAACAGTTATCTAACCACACAAAATATTTATAAAAATCATGTAATTTCAAGTCTGTCACTCAAACTTAATGGTTGCAGTGTGTTAAACTGTTTATCTATAACTCAGTTCAGATCCTGATTCACCAATGCGTCTTAAATCCCAGAAGGCATTTTGGAAATGTCTGACTAATTATTCAATTGAAATGCCTAACTGAAAATCTCTTATCAGTTTCAGAGCTTCTAAACATATATGAATATTTATTTAAGCCACGCCCCCTTGTTCTCATGAGATTCCGTACCACTCTGTGCCCCCGAACACAGCATTGGTTGATCAGACCTTTGCTATGACTTCGAGAAGGAGCCTGCACATTCCTCTGATAAGGACCGGTTTCTACTAGCACACAGAGTGTAGAAAACAAGTGAAAGCAATAACATTCAGCTATGCAGCCCCGTGCCGGACAGAAAGGCCCAACGCAAGATGGAATTGAAAAGCAAGATGACATGAGAGCATGTCAAAGGCAATAGTCAGCACTGCCATCAAGCAAGGTTAAGTCAGAAAACAGAATGGTCAGAGCCAATAGTAAGAACTCCTAATTCTCACCAATGCACAATACAAAAACAACTGCATGCCTTCAAATGCACATCCCACACGCTCTGCTCTTGGCAAGACTGTTCCACTCAGTAACAGCTCCCACTGAAAGACAGCAAGATTACAGAACAGAAGAGAAACAGGCAAATGCAGGACCATCCTACATCAAGGAACACACTAAAATCAATTAAAATGGTGGTGGCAAGGGTCATCATAGGGTGCCAAAATCACAAGAGTGTCTCATTTATTACACACTTTCACATACATTTAGTGTAAGCTTTGGCTCCTCCTAGAGCATTAGCTCTCTCTGACTGCATGCTGTTTGGTGTATCATTCCGCCTTCTAAGAAGTGCTACATCTGAACTGTTCACCCAGTCATCACTCTGTTCATCGCATTCAATTATTTACCTTTGTGTGCATTTTTGATTGGAAAAAATATTTTTATTATTTACTCGACCATAGGCAAGGCCAACAGGAATAGCTTTAATGTGTTAAACAGAATGTGCACACATCTATAAACGTCATTTACGAATTCAGATCTGTGTTTTTGCATGTTGGCACGTTAAAGCCACACCTATTGTGCTTTTTTGTTGTAATAGTCATTTACTTTCAGAATGTCGGACAAAGAAGTATTCAGACTTACAAAAAAAGTGGAATGCATTTTAGGCAACAAATGTTATCACTCCCTGTTCACAAATGGTAACTGAACTTCTGGAGGGTTTACCACGTTCTGTGATATTAAGAGCCTTATTACAAGTTCCGCCGAAACTGTGGTGCCAGGGATCCCTGATCTCTGGCAATGGCGCAGTGGTCTGAGGCCCCTAATATGCTGGCAGTGCCGCTGCGGCACTGGCAAGCATATTAGGACTTTTCTCACTGCCGCCCTTTTCGTGGCTGTGCGACTGCCGTGAAAGTGTGGTGGTTAGGAAACAAAGAGGGCCTGTGCCTCTGCGCCATGGGGTGCATGCAGGGGGAGCACTTGATGTGCCCCCCTCTCTGCATGCACTCCAATCTTCCTGCACAAAATGAAATACACAACATAGTTCATTTCGGTGCGTGGAGGAAAAACCTTTAACGTTCTCATGGCAGTCCCTAATTCAATGGTACTGCCATGGGAACGCCAAAGCACTGCCTGCCATCAACTTTAACCCCTTGCGTGCGTGGGCCAACGGCCGTCGCGAGCACCACCTCGGTAGTGCTGCGCACATCTGTTGGCCGACGCGGCCAACCCACTCTTCAGAACTCCCGCACCGCGGTACAATTTGCGCTGCGGTAAAGGAGTTAAAAAGTCATAAACTGGCGGGCAGTTTGTTTTGGCTTTGGCGGTATGGGAGTGGGGAAGCAGTGTGGTGGCACACTCCCACACCACCAAAGTCATAACATGGCCTGTAGCTTTTTTGGCCTGTTAATACTGAGACAACAAATAAACTAAATATTGTTGCTGCCAAGGGGTTTTAAAATGTTGCTACAACTGCAAGAAAAAACAGTAAGCCAGCAGAGGGCACCCTTAATGAGCCTCTGATGCATGGGGAAAAAGACTGGCACTGCTCCCTGAAGCATAACAAGTAAGGCGCCACCAATGCTCCCCAGAATAGGGGAGGAAAGGCCTAGCATGGCCTGAATACAGGAAGGATAGCATCTACACCCTAACTGCACAAGCACTGCCCGCAGTGGGTTTAATAGTGTTCAGAGAGTATCCTGCTTTAAACTGCTGTAATACTTGCTCACCGACCCATTACGGGCATGAGGAGAGTCAGATGTTCCCTATTGGCAAGCTGCCACCACCACAAATTAAGAGACCCTTGTCTCCCGCAGTGATCCTGAGTTGCACCGGAAATACCTTGCAGAGGACAAGAAAGATATGGAAGAGGCTGCAGACTGGATACGTCAAAGCACACCTACCTCCACTGCCGTCCACAAAATGGCTGAAACACATACTAGGAGACTTCCAGTCTTACAGACAGGACGGATCTGTGAGTAGTCCAAGACAGGAGAAGATGCACAGCCCAAAGAACGCAACGGGACTGGCAGGAGAAGAACTGAAGACTCGTGGCAGGGCGCCACACTGCAAGCAAGAACCAAGGAAGAAAAAAAGAGTGTGTGGCCAGACTTGCCACAGAGAAGGAACGAACGACCACAGATGAGCAAAGCACAAGATGACCAGACCTGGTACTCATGCCACTTCCACAAACACTGAGGCGGAGTGACGTCCCTGGCGACAGCATAGCAGGAGAACCAAACAAAAGGTGCCTGTAAGCACAAACTGTGCCTCTACCCCACCCATCCAGGTGTGACAGTCAATTCCCAAGCATCGTCTGCTTGAGCCCCATGGCATCCCTGCTTGCAAATGCATGTGCCACGGGAGAAGAACAGCACCAGCAAAGATACTGAGCTACGTGGCTGAGAAGTACCTCCATTCATCCTCACTCCAGGCCAATCATTGCAGCCTGTCGTCCAGGTCATCAAATAGCAATTACAACATCATTGCCGTGTGCATCACCCAATCCAACGAAGGAAGGAGCAACTCATCACCAGAGTAGAGCCTTACATCTGCAAAGCACCAAGAGACAGAGGCGCCACTGGCAATGTGAGAGACCAAGTATTCAGAGACTATCAGACAGCCCATCGGCACCTGAGTCCTGTTGAGAAGCACACCGGCCATTGTGTCACCTACAATGTCGGTTGCACGAATGACTTACCCGTGATTCTGTCAGGAAATGTGCAGCAGCCCCCAGGCAGCCAATAAGCAGCACTGCACAGTCCATGTGGTCCTGTGGCAACTAGGCGAAAAGGGCTTCAAGGACATTCCTGCACGAAGGTATCCTGGTACAAGAGATGGTCTGGAAGCTGCTCCACTGACAAGATACCAGGAGGCACTGTGGCATCAGATGGAGCCAAGGCACCCCAAGTGTGCCCTCCGCAGCAGGACTCCACCGACGCTCCTGATGCACCAAATTTGAACTTTTGACACCCACTGGATCACAGTGAAAGCATGCAGGTCTGACCATCATTATGTGATTGGACACTGACCCAACTGATGCTGTCAAAGGATCTGGACTAACTCTACACAGTGTTCGCGCTCAGTGGTAGCTGGCTAAATTAGGGACGTGTGCGGAGATGCCCGGGTGCTTCTTGCTGCAACTGTTCACTGCTCTCCTAAGGACTGCCTCTTGAGGCGGTGAGACTAAGTGTTATTTTAGTTGTTTTCATTAATTCCCACACCCTGGACTTTGTTTTGTTTTACAATAAAGTTTGGAAGGAACATAGTGTCCTGCTGGACACATTCAGTTTCTCAACAGGCATTAGTCTACCAGCCACTCCTTTCGAGGGCTGGCCATACATACACCCCTTTACAGGGGTCACCGGTCAGGTGATCCTGCCAATAAAAAAGCTCAAGTGCATGTGCTTGTGGCCAGTTTAGTAACTATACCCACTGTGTCTGTGTCAATCATTTTAATAAGTATATGGGCCCAGATCCCACGATTTTACACCCCTGAACATCAATGCATCCACCATTGCCTAACTTATACCCAGGTGATACAACTTGTGTGCCTCACGGACGTCATGCTTGCATGTTTTAGACCCAAACCAATAGTAGCAGCAGGCAGCGCCATATCGTCCCGACAGTAAGGGACTTCGGCAGCAGCAGTGCCTTAACAGCACTTCTCAACGCCCCAGGGGCAATTTTGAATCCATCTCTTTCCTCCTTCCCCGCATGGGCTTCATGCCTTTTTGTCTCAGCTGCTCTCTATTGCCTCCTTTTGTGTGTGGTTGTCACTTCTGGCCCTCCTTCAGGACCCCAATGTCTGTCCAGCCTTCTGTAAAGTTTACTCTGCCGGCCCATGTAGGCACCCTTCGGGTGCGTGCCTCTACCCAAAATACAATTAAGGGACCAGTATATCAACAGAAAAATAGTCTACACATAAACAGGCAGCGCCATATTGAAACAAGTGAAGGTTAAAATTAGGGCTCAAAATGCTGAAAGAAACTGAAGATGACAGATGAATAGTGAAATTAAGAAATAGACACCTGTAAATACGATTAAGGGACAAGTATATCAACAGAAAATGGGTCACTCAAAAACTACCCATATAGATTACACAACAAAAATACATTCCAAAAAGCATCCATAAACATGGATCATTCTTTACATTGGCTCAACAGTTATCTAACCACACAAAATATTTATAAAAATCATGTAATTTCAAGTCTGTCACTCAAACTTAATGGTTGCAGTGTGTTAAACTGTTTATCTATAACTCAGTTCAGATCCTGATTCACCAATGCGTCTTAAATCCCAGAAGGCATTTTGGAAATGTCTGACTAATTATTCAATTGAAATGCCTAACTGAAAATCTCTTATCAGTTTCAGAGCTTCTAAACATATATGAATATTTATTGCAGAGGTGTTAGGTTTTTTCTTCACAATGCTATCTCAGTCTGCATTCAAAAGAATCTGATTGGGCCAGATATATGGCTGATAACCACAGATCATGTAAATAAGTTTCATTTAGATTAATTATATACATTGCATTTAATGAGTATATCCTTAAAGTCTGGCATGTATCCTGCCCTGCCGGAACAGTGTTTGACAACACTATGTTATAAAGTACTAAATGTATTACTGAAGTAACCAGCGTGTATGTGGGACAAGAAGATTCTCCAGCTTACTCTCTGCCCTCTAACAGGCTCTGAAAGCTACATTTACTAAATTGATTCCTACCGTAGGAATATCATTGGAGCAGCCTGCTTTTCACTTACAAAGTTACAATGACAAATAAACGATAAAAGAATATACAATATGAAAGTGAAATGTAAACATCTGTACTCTGAGCAACAACTGAGGTCCCACTTTAAAACAAAAGCTACTGAGGGCATTATTTAGGCTTTGGCAGAGACGGAGACCTGCTTTACGTTGGCCGGGACTCTCACACCATGGTTTCTCTCATCTTGGAGGAGGTGGAGTGCTAAATTTCCTATGGTGGACACTCAGATCACTCAGCTGTTGGAAAACCAATGACACAGCATCCAATCTGTCACAGAGCAGCAGTGTCACTGCCTGTAAAAGCCTGCCCAATTTAGGATGAGCTTTGACACATATTTTCTCTGCCAAGGACTGCTGTGCAATGGCCCTCACATGCAGGAGGAGTACTTGCTGTGAGTCAAGGCAGTTGACATTTTGTAGAAATAAATCCATGATTTGGAATTGTGTTTCTGCAATACATAAATACTTACAATCAGACACCATAACATGGCAGCTAGCCACCAATAATGTTATGATGATAATGATCGTGCGAAACGGGCACAATGGCTGCCACCTGGAAGGTGGTCCATAATTATAGTGGAACATACAAAGAAACAGACCAGGTCCGACATTGGTGTGTAACTGTACCAGTGACTGAGAGCCAGATAGAATGTATGTGTGCATCATTACCGTAGGTAGTTATTGGCAACATATAACTGGAAAGAATCCCATCAGACCACCCTTATTGGTGGAGTAAGCGTCACGTGGGAGTCGTTGATCACACCATACCACATGTGGCCAAATAGTGCCATAGTGGGAATGGATGTCAACAATCCAGCCATAATGTTTGCCATTAAGTGGACATAATAAAGTGCAGTGCTCAGGTGATAATAGTGAAATAAAATTGACTACTTCAGTTCCGACAAATCGTACATACAGAAACTACGGTGTCAAAAATTAAAAGTAAAAACGCCTGGTGGAAAATCTACCCTATGGCGCTATGCAGGACGGTCGACATGTTTCAGCCTATGGGACATTGTCCCGGCTTTCTTCAGGACCATAGACATAAGGAAGCTACTGCAATTACAACCACAAACAATGTGTTGGGTAAAAACCTGATACATATCTACCAGAGTTTCAAACGTTTAGGGCGTCCACTGGTGGGAGAAGATTGTCTTCTTCCTGTCAATAAACAAAAGGTGATTGTACTACAACATTGAATTACACCCACACAACCACCTGGATACAGAGAGACCAAATACAAGAACACACCTGCGTGAATACATTATATTCCGCATATATAAGGGAAAAGCATAATAGCTAAATCACTTGGAGGCATTTCCTCCAAGTGGTACTCACCCAGCCTTGTGTGGGTGAAGACCTCGCCTCACCCGGCGACCGCTCGGGAGAAGGAGGCCCCGCTCTATGGTGTAGAAAAAGAGCACAGTAAGTAAAACTTTACGGTGCCTAAGCCAATCGCTCTACACACTGAACCTAACTCACATGTGGTGTATACCACCCTGCCATACCAAAAAGTCCCCACAGCCCATCTCTGCTGACATATTGAAAATCGCAAATGTTGCGAAATGTCTCATATTGCGAGACTTACAGAAGACCCTAGGGGGTGTCTATGAGCAATTTATTGATACAGTAGTATGAACATATAACTAATATGTCCTAAACAGTTGCCAAAAATAGGAGAAGTCAAGAGGTAATTCAGTGTTAATTAAATAAACTACCTAGAAGAATTGGCTTCTTAAATGTGGGGGGATGTGGGTCATACAAGTCCCCTGAAACTACCCACCAAAACCCCGGGCTGGAAACATCTAAACTCCATAAGAAACGTAATAATTTGGAGCAGCTGTGTGCTCTACATTAGCCAGAGAGACACAGCGTTCAAAAACTCACCTGTCCGTCGGTGCCCCGGTGTGTGAGCCAAGCGGAAGGGGGAGGTGTGGGTCTGGAGGCCACGAGCATTTAAATAGACTTCCAGGCGGTAAACGTGTATCGGTGAAAAAAACGCGCTGGAAGACAATGCTCCCTCGAGCATGCGCAGAAAGGAAAGGGGCGTCGCGATAGCTAATCTTTATTAGCCACAGTAAATCGCGCAAGTAAAGGCAATCAATAAATTGAACTAGAAAACAAACGTGGTTGCAACGGTGAACCACCTGATAGAGGGCTTCCCTATGTTGTTTGTGCAATGTTTTGCAGTGCGTCCGGGCGCATGGCCAGAGCGAGAGACACTGTTCTCTGGAGCATGCGCCCGGCAGGCATGTATGCACTCCTCCCAGGGTCGGTATGCAAGTATTGAAAAGTGTGCAGCGTATATCTCCCGATAGGAGGGCTGCCACTGGGCCAGGAAGCGACCGGACTTGATTGGTGACTGAAACAAGTGTAGGTATTAAATTAAAAGTATTTTCTCATCATAGAATAAACCACCATAAGTGCGGTGGAAATACTGATTTGGAATTCTTTTCTGAATGTAGCTGAGTGGTCAGCAACTGTATACACTGAATACACATACTTGTGATGGAACAGGACCAAAATACGCCTAAGGCTGTATTATTAGATGTAATACATAAATAGTTTGAGAGATACATGTGCGCTCGCGCCAATCACTCAATGCTAAAAAGCGACTTGGCTAGAGGGTCATCATATTTGTACGCTAAGATGACATGGAAATGCGAAGTAATTGTCTACAAATGTCATTGAGGGTGGGAAGTGGAACAAAAGAGGTCGGCAGGGTGGGGGGACACACACAGCTGGGTTAGGTGAGCTTATAAGGTGCGAATAACCATTGATTCCACCTATGTTCTAGGACCCGCAACTGAAAAGTTGCTCAAATACTAACAAAAACAGAAATGTGTGTGGAGGGTCATGGGGCATGTTTACCGACCTGTCTGTTAACACCCCTGTTAAGACTGTGAAACATACAAAGAAACAGACCAGGTCCGACATTGGTGTGTAACTGTACCAGTGACTGAGAGCCAGATAGAATGTATGTGTGCATCATTACCGTAGGTAGTTATTGGCAACATATAACTGGAAAGAATCCCATCAGACCACCCTTATTGGTGGAGTAAGCGTCACGTGGGAGTCGTTGATCACACCATACCACATGTGGCCAAATAGTGCCATAGTGGGAATGGATGTCAACAATCCAGCCATAATGTTTGCCATTAAGTGGACATAATAAAGTGCAGTGCTCAGGTGATAATAGTGAAATAAAATTGACTACTTCAGTTCCGACAAATCGTACATACAGAAACTACGGTGTCAAAAATTAAAAGTAAAAACGCCTGGTGGAAAATCTACCCTATGGCGCTATGCAGGACGGTCGACATGTTTCAGCCTATGGGACATTGTCCCGGCTTTCTTCAGGACCATAGACATAAGGAAGCTACTGCAATTACAACCACAAACAATGTGTTGGGTAAAAACCTGATACATATCTACCAGAGTTTCAAACGTTTAGGGCGTCCACTGGTGGGAGAAGATTGTCTTCTTCCTGTCAATAAACAAAAGGTGATTGTACTACAACATTGAATTACACCCACACAACCACCTGGATACAGAGAGACCAAATACAAGAACACACCTGCGTGAATACATTATATTCCGCATATATAAGGGAAAAGCATAATAGCTAAATCACTTGGAGGCATTTCCTCCAAGTGGTACTCACCCAGCCTTGTGTGGGTGAAGACCTCGCCTCACCCGGCGACCGCTCGGGAGAAGGAGGCCCCGCTCTATGGTGTAGAAAAAGAGCACAGTAAGTAAAACTTTACGGTGCCTAAGCCAATCGCTCTACACACTGAACCTAACTCACATGTGGTGTATACCACCCTGCCATACCAAAAAGTCCCCACAGCCCATCTCTGCTGACATATTGAAAATCGCAAATGTTGCGAAATGTCTCATATTGCGAGACTTACAGAAGACCCTAGGGGGTGTCTATGAGCAATTTATTGATACAGTAGTATGAACATATAACTAATATGTCCTAAACAGTTGCCAAAAATAGGAGAAGTCAAGAGGTAATTCAGTGTTAATTAAATAAACTACCTAGAAGAATTGGCTTCTTAAATGTGGGGGGATGTGGGTCATACAAGTCCCCTGAAACTACCCACCAAAACCCCGGGCTGGAAACATCTAAACTCCATAAGAAACGTAATAATTTGGAGCAGCTGTGTGCTCTACATTAGCCAGAGAGACACAGCGTTCAAAAACTCACCTGTCCGTCGGTGCCCCGGTGTGTGAGCCAAGCGGAAGGGGGAGGTGTGGGTCTGGAGGCCACGAGCATTTAAATAGACTTCCAGGCGGTAAACGTGTATCGGTGAAAAAAACGCGCTGGAAGACAATGCTCCCTCGAGCATGCGCAGAAAGGAAAGGGGCGTCGCGATAGCTAATCTTTATTAGCCACAGTAAATCGCGCAAGTAAAGGCAATCAATAAATTGAACTAGAAAACAAACGTGGTTGCAACGGTGAACCACCTGATAGAGGGCTTCCCTATGTTGTTTGTGCAATGTTTTGCAGTGCGTCCGGGCGCATGGCCAGAGCGAGAGACACTGTTCTCTGGAGCATGCGCCCGGCAGGCATGTATGCACTCCTCCCAGGGTCGGTATGCAAGTATTGAAAAGTGTGCAGCGTATATCTCCCGATAGGAGGGCTGCCACTGGGCCAGGAAGCGACCGGACTTGATTGGTGACTGAAACAAGTGTAGGTATTAAATTAAAAGTATTTTCTCATCATAGAATAAACCACCATAAGTGCGGTGGAAATACTGATTTGGAATTCTTTTCTGAATGTAGCTGAGTGGTCAGCAACTGTATACACTGAATACACATACTTGTGATGGAACAGGACCAAAATACGCCTAAGGCTGTATTATTAGATGTAATACATAAATAGTTTGAGAGATACATGTGCGCTCGCGCCAATCACTCAATGCTAAAAAGCGACTTGGCTAGAGGGTCATCATATTTGTACGCTAAGATGACATGGAAATGCGAAGTAATTGTCTACAAATGTCATTGAGGGTGGGAAGTGGAACAAAAGAGGTCGGCAGGGTGGGGGGACACACACAGCTGGGTTAGGTGAGCTTATAAGGTGCGAATAACCATTGATTCCACCTATGTTCTAGGACCCGCAACTGAAAAGTTGCTCAAATACTAACAAAAACAGAAATGTGTGTGGAGGGTCATGGGGCATGTTTACCGACCTGTCTGTTAACACCCCTGTTAAGACTGTGAAACATACAAAGAAACAGACCAGGTCCGACATTGGTGTGTAACTGTACCAGTGACTGAGAGCCAGATAGAATGTATGTGTGCATCATTACCGTAGGTAGTTATTGGCAACATATAACTGGAAAGAATCCCATCAGACCACCCTTATTGGTGGAGTAAGCGTCAGTGTGTAGAGCGATTGGCTTAGGCACCGTAAAGTTTTACTTACTGTGCTCTTTTTCTACACCATAGAGCGGGGCCTCCTTCTCCCGAGCGGTCGCCGGGTGAGGCGAGGTCTTCACCCACACAAGGCTGGGTGAGTACCACTTGGAGGAAATGCCTCCAAGTGATTTAGCTATTATGCTTTTCCCTTATATATGCGGAATATAATGTATTCACGCAGGTGTGTTCTTGTATTTGGTCTCTCTGTATCCAGGTGGTTGTGTGGGTGTAATTCAATGTTGTAGTACAATCACCTTTTGTTTATTGACAGGAAGAAGACAATCTTCTCCCACCAGTGGACGCCCTAAACGTTTGAAACTCTGGTAGATATGTATCAGGTTTTTACCCAACACATTGTTTGTGGTTGTAATTGCAGTAGCTTCCTTATGTCTATGGTCCTGAAGAAAGCCGGGACAATGTCCCATAGGCTGAAACATGTCGACCGTCCTGCATAGCGCCATAGGGTAGATTTTCCACCAGGCGTTTTTACTTTTAATTTTTGACACCGTAGTTTCTGTATGTACGATTTGTCGGAACTGAAGTAGTCAATTTTATTTCACTATTATCACCTGAGCACTGCACTTTATTATGTCCACTTAATGGCAAACATTATGGCTGGATTGTTGACATCCATTCCCACTATGGCACTATTTGGCCACATGTGGTATGGTGTGATCAACGACTCCCACGTGACGCTTACTCCACCAATAAGGGTGGTCTGATGGGATTCTTTCCAGTTATATGTTGCCAATAACTACCTACGGTAATGATGCACACATACATTCTATCTGGCTCTCAGTCACTGGTACAGTTACACACCAATGTCGGACCTGGTCTGTTTCTTTGTATGTTTCACAGTCTTAACAGGGGTGTTAACAGACAGGTCGGTAAACATGCCCCATGACCCTCCACACACATTTCTGTTTTTGTCCATAATTATAGTGGGCCATTCTGTGGTGTGGAGAGGCCTTTGCACACTAGTGGGATGACAACCTACAGGTCTGTGCCAATATTACCCTCTTAAAGTTTGTAACCTTAAATAATTAAACTAAAACCGAACTTATATGCTGTAGGATTCATTAAAAAGAAACATTTCTCTCTACTCCGACAACACTGGGTGCAACTAAAGTGGATGTACACAGAGGTAATTTAAATTACCTAAGCTTGGGCGGTTTTGGAAAATATACACATGTTGTTCTGTCCTTAACCTGAACTAGATTAATCTATGAACTACTGATTGTACTACTTCCACATTTACCATTACCTCATCACCTTTTCCTCAACTGCCATTACTTAGTCATTATTTATCTTGATAACACCACTTAGTCTTACCCCAAAACCTACACCATAGCTAACCTTTGCCTTACAACCAACTCTTACAGTTAACCCCAATACTGATCACAACCGTCAAGCATTAGGGGATGTAATGGAATCAAATGTAATGGAAAAATAGGTAATGGCAAGCACCAAAGTAAAAATTTGAAGTTAATGTAAATGCTGTCCTTCTCTCTGATGTATTTTGGAGTTGTCAGTTTTCTATCAGGTGCTTTAAGACAAAGGAAAAAACTGCCTATAGCTTAAGTGTGCTAGTTTTCGGTTTTGTTCCCTTACGTCACTTATTGGCTTTTTAGCACTGTGTTGTTTTAGTAATTTTATTGCATTATACTAGTGATTGTATACATATGTAATGCACTATTTTGCACTTTTCAGGGTGGCTTACATTTTTAGTCTCTGTGTTTTCCGAGCCATACACCCTATATGCTTTATTAGTTTGTGTTTTTAATATATTGTGGTTAAATTATGTAAAAAGGATTGCAACCTACCTGGGGAGACCTGAGCTATTTAGCTCCCTGGAAAACTCCCTAAAGCGGACATGCTCCGGGTCAAAAGCATGTACGTCCAGATATCACAAAGTGATAAGAGATGCCAAGGAATTAAGTAAACCTCTTGTGCGGGCACACCAGTTATGTACATCACAAACGATTGAGCCATATCTAACCATAGTGACAAATCAGCATCATCGTTTTGGCTCCTTGCTGAACCTATGTGTTGGAAAAAGCTAGAGGATCTGAAAGAGTATGTACCTGCGATAACTTATCCAATCAGGACTCAATGCACTTTGTATTATTTTGGGATCATTTCTTGCACATCCGAAACCGGTTCATATTACCCATTTTAAAAGGCAAAGGTTTTACCCAGGCTAGATCGGCTTTTATTTATTAACAAATGTTAGATAACGTTTTGGAAATTTTAGCATAGCTAGGAGGAAAGGAAGATTTGTTTATAACGAGCACCTGTGATAGAAATCTCATGACATTTTTCTAATGTGCATATTAATGAATTAGATCTTGTCTTTGTTATTTTGTGATGAATGTGATTTTATAATATTCTTGTAAATAATTTCATTGTGTATTTTGTAGTATGCTTTTATGGTTTTAATTAACCGAATAAAGTGAATTTGACTGACTGACAATATATTGTATTGATCAGTTTTGGTATCCCTTTTTTAACTGTGTGTTTTATCTGCTTTTATTTCCTAGGTTGGTCGAATAATATTTCTTTGACTTGACTTACAAGTTAATGGTATGGCAAGGTTAAGCAAAACAGTCACCCTACTGGTGACTGTTTTGCTAAACTAACCAATCTTATATCCGAAGGTAACTGTTCGCGTTTTGCAATTAAGAATCAGAGGTAACACAGTTAACATGGCTTTTTTCCTGGTTTGTCAAGCGCATTCATCATATGCCTTTTGTTGGTGGTAAAGCCACATGGTAATTGCACAGAGGGAATCATTGTTACTGCACCACGTATGAGCTAAACTCATTAAACACAACATAGGCGTATCACCAAATTTAAAATTAGCTCTAATTTGAAAAATGTGAAAATCAGGATTACTTACAAAATTACCATTTGTGTACGTGTTTATCCTCATAAGCACCTTAGTATTCCTTTCATCATTTATCTTCTTCCTATAGTCTTCAGTGTAGATATTTTTCAAACCATGTTAACCTTCAACCTTCTTACCTACTGATTTTGATTCAAAGTTAAACCAATTTATATCAACCTCCACTTTATCGTTGAACTCAGAATGTTTTGTAATTGGTAGCTCACTTAACTTTATTTTTTCCTGAACTTAGTTTAAGCCATACAGTCTTTATTACTTTACTTGGCTGACAGATTGCTTACTTGTAGGTATGTTTCCTGAGAGTGAGTCTTAATTTGATCTCAAGCTCGAAAAAAATACTTTTTAGGAAACTTTGTTTGTTTTTTAGAGAGTCCAATGACCAGGTTGTTGTAATGATGTTGCCACAGCACTGGTGTGAGAGAACTGACTACACAACATGTCAGTGCGGGTGAATCCAGTCCAAGTTCTGTCACATGATATAATAAATAATATGTTTGAGTACAACATTTTTTTAATCCCACTTTTTCAAAACGAGGCTGAGTTTCTATCCTTTGCCTGCTGCTCCACGCTTACTATTGTAAAGAGAGCCATTATTTCAGGATGAGGTTTATGTGGTGGTGAGCACCATATTTATAAGTTTGAGCAAGCATTGGCCAGCTCTCTGCAAACATTCTCAACAAGCAGCAGTTTTTAGATTAATGTTCAAGGAAACTACTACATGCACTTGTTTTTCGATCCTTTGTGCGTAGTAATCTAAAGTGCTGGTGGTCGCTCAAACTCATCCATGACAGTAAAAGCCAAGTTTTACTCAGTTGGGCATGTTAACAGAGATGTGAAGAGCTCAGCATAAAGCCGGTAGTACAGTTTATCTTCTCATACAGATAGCACAAGATTTACCACGGAAGGTAACCCGTAAAACGATCTCAGTATGCTTGTTCTAGATCCGCGTTGCATTTTCTTTCTACTCAGTTGTGCACAGCTACTGATATATGAAGGATGAATTATTTACAGTAGCCAACCTGACAATTTAAAAATTCTCCTAGAATCAATTTCCGTAGGGTTTGATAGAAATTGGATTTTCTTGAAAACATGTAGCTGACAATATGATTCTCTTTGCCTGACTTTAATGGACGATGAAGCCTTGCTGAAAGGTGGATTTGTACATTAGTTGTAGTGCAGATTCAATAGTGGCTCTGTAGTTCCAGTTCATTTTGAAAGTAGCACCTTTTTGATCATCAGTTTTATATCCATGAGTTATGGGATCGTTCTTGGCCAGCAAAAAAAATTGCTTGATGCTTTTTGTGATTGTACCAAAGGACCTGTGAAGTTTTGTTACATAAGAAGATTTGTTTATCATCCATATTCGAATGATTGCTAAATCCATGTTGTGGGTTTAGTTGTGGAAGGGTTAATGCATACTTTAAGAAGGACAGGGAACACGGATGAGCTCTGTGAAATGCTGAATCATCAATGGGCAAAACCAAAGAAATGTTTGAAGAGATTTACTCATTGTTACTGATGTCAAGAAATTATGTGAATTCGTTTTTGGAAGACTGTGAGATGTTGACAAGTGAGCAAAGCTAGTGGATTGAAATTGAGGAATCCACAGTATTAAACCTTGCTGATATATTTAAAAGAATGAACATTGGCAAATTACCCTTGTATTCCGGAATTGATGGTGATTTGTACCAGACAAATAGTAGGCCATATGTTCTAAAACTTTAGATCTGACTTTATGATATTGCCTGTTATTTTATACTCCAAAAGAAATTGCTACATGTACAATATTTTGAAACAAGCATATAGTAGTATATTATTCGCATCTTACATTATATTATGTGTTATAATTAAGTATACATATCTGGTTAGAAGAGTCAGACCTTACCTGTAAGCTGTCTCCATGAACGTATATCTGCGCTACAGGTTCACTTCGGATGTAGATATTTTCAATTTTTTCAGGGGCAATATATTCCCCCTGAGCAAGTTTAAAGATATGCTTCTTTCGGTCTATGATTCTTAGTGTCCCGTTCTGTTGGTAGAAAGAACAATAGTTGAGACAAAATTGACAGTGAACGTCAACATATTAACAATACATATTTCTGATGCTTAAGCGATCAATTTTGTGTTTTATAAAATTTGGAAGAACTAATGCATGCAGTGTTCAGTGCACTGCCATTATTGGTTCAAAGGTACACAACATACTGCAAAGGCGCCTGTATCTTTGCATTCGATGAACGGGTCCACTTGTGGCAGAGGCAGGCCTTGACTAGTGGCAGCGTGACCACAGTTAAAACTTGAGAAGGGTTCTGTGTCATTTCTTGCACATACGGCCTGATTTTTGAGCAGATTTTTAAAAATGTAGTAACACCAGCCTGTCCAACTGTTTTGGGACCTTTTTGTGACTCAGAGGATGTGATATTAGTGTTACACATTTATGGGCAATTGTAAACTAAGTTTGCCTTAGTGCCCAGTGATTTACAACTTACCAAGTTGATTTTGAAAAATTGCAAATTTATTTAAAATTCTAATTTCAATATTGAGACCTACTAAGATTAGACACTAGAGGTGAAAATTCTATACCAGTTAGGTCTCTGGAATATATGAATGTATCATTAGATATTTGTAGCCCAGGACAGGTGTTTACTATTCACAAAGAGGACTGAGGAAGAGAGAGGATGTCGCAAGGGATCCACTGATCTGGCCAGCTAACCATCATACCCTTCTCATCCAACATGGTAGCCCGTTTTTCTTTAACAAACCAGGGTCTACAGGGGTGGTCTCTGTTAGGACCCTGTGAAAGCTACTCCATTTAGAGGCATATATGTGAAGAACCACCTCCAAGCAGTTTGGTTTAATAACCTATAACCTCCATATGAATATAGTGTTGTTTGGCCGACTGTGCATTCTGTTTCATACAGCCACAGTGCCCCTTGATACAGATCTTTAGTCATTCATTCAGTCTCTCACTGTCCTGCTCTTTCTATCATGTTATCTCCCATTTTGGTGCAAATGAAAGAGTGAAGAAAAAAACAAGAAATCCACTAGTGAGACTAGGGTTCTCAAACCATGATTTTCTAGTTCAATTTAAACTAGGATTAGACCTTCTTCTAGATGCTCTGCTTTGTAAGTGACGGCAATCTCAGAGTGGCACATTCCATCGTCACAGACACCGCCATATGAGAACAACAGTGCTGATCTGTGATGCTGTACGTACAGGTAACCATTTCCCCACGTCTCCTGTGTAAAGCCAGCCATCTTTGTCAAGAGCTTCCGCTGTCTTCTCTGCATCTTTTAGGTATCCTTTGAAGACATTCGGTCCTTTCACACAGATCTGGAAGAGACACAGGGGTTTTACCAATTTGCATTGATGCAACATCAGCAAGCATGACCTTTTTTTAAAAAAGAAATCCGAATAATTCCTGAAAAAGATATTTCATCGAGTGCTATTTTAGCTACATTTGTTGTAACTCGTTAGAAAGGTGTTTCAATCCTCCAATCTTTAAAGGCTGACTGCTGAGTGCTATTACACAGCAAACGTGCTCATTTATTTTTTATTATTTTTGCTCATCGTATCATAGGACCCATAATTTCAATGCAGTTTTAAAAAGCTCAGCCCTGTCCCTGAAAGCATACCATAACACAATAACGAATTGCTTAATGCCTCAGATTTTGTTTTGAAAAAAAAAACTGAATCGACATTTCTATTCCGGTGATTAATTGGATAAAATTGATTAATTTTACCTCCCCCTCTCCTTTAGCAGCAAAATAATTCATCTCTTCCACGTCAGTCAGTTTGATTAAATTACACGGCAAGGGCGCTCCAACATGACCTGTAAAGAAATACAATTGGACACTGTTCAGCACACTGTGCCAGTTATATGAATTTTATACAGTGTATGTACTGCAAAGGATGTATATATTCATTCTATGTACTCCTCATGTTAAGGCACATATAACGACATGAATCATCTCTTAGCAGCAAACAATTAACAAGCCACATCCAAAGAGAATCGACCAATCAATAATTGGAAGGACATTCGGGGCAAACAGAAAGATTTCCAGGGACTTGCATCCGATTCCTCGCGGGAGTCGTTCCACATCAGGGGTGCCCAAATACACTTTTTGAGCGTTGACTTTGGAACTATTGGCAGACATTCAAGTGGTAACCAAAGTGTGCATGACAGACGGGGTTATCATATAGGCTCATGCCACTGGGACACAAGCCTGCAGTCCACGTCTTTAGGTCTATCTTGACAGCAAGGCATGTTCCTATAAATTCTTTAGAATATACATAAAATGGACTTCCGCTTCACCTAGCTGGTGGCGTTTTGTATGTCATTCAACTTTTTATGGAGTATTATACATTGCAATGCATGAGCAACTCTTTTACATTTGAAAATTACACCCAATCATCACACAATCGATTGTTTATCTCTACCATGCATTTTGTACAAAACTCAACTTTTTTGTATTTTCTTTACTGCAATAGGCTTTTTTATATGTTTTTGAGGACAGTAGTGCAAGTCATTACCAGCACCACCTCTTCTGCTACCATCACTACCATCGTTAAACACAACCACCATTACCCACAGCATTACTACCTCTACCATTATCTCCTCTAACGCCACAACAGTATTTGTGCATGCCAGTGTTTGCATGCTTTATTTATTACATGCAAACCAGAGCTATCTGCGCAGTGATTTGTAAATAACTAGCCCTGGGCTGGAAACAAGGTGTCCGTGATGGCATGGGAGTGAGAAGACCACCTTAATGAAGGTACAAGATTTATTAAGCCCTTGCACATCAAGCAAACGGTCTTAAACTCAACAAGCTCATATACTGGAAGCAGGTGGAACAATTCCAAAAAAGGCATCCCTAAGTTCCTTTCCCTTCTGCTGAAAATAAGTTCTTCAACATTGTGAAGTGCCTTCAGTGGTCACAGCTAATATGTAGGGAGATCCATGAGTAATTGTATTGTATTTGGTGAGGCTGTAGGATTGTCCGGGCGGCGCTCTAGCCATCGCGTCTCTGGCCCATAAAAATCCGCCCCATGCGAACGCGCGCAGCGGGCGCGCCGGCGGCGCACCGAAGGCGCGCCTAAGGCAAGCCCGTCTGCGCCCGTCCGCGGCCGGCCGGGGTAGGGGCATCCCACTCTGCCCACTTCCGGTCATATTCCTCTTCGCAACTCCGAGCGCTACAGGTACAGTGGTCCCCCACACCTGCCATATGCGCATGAATTAGCTAACTTGGTCTAGCTCGTCTGTACTCTTTAACTACCCCTCCCACTTCCAGCCCTTCCCTCCCTCCCCGTCAGGTGGCCCCTATCGAACCCTTTCCCTTTTCCCCTCAGCCCCTGGCGCCTCCCCATGTTTCTGCCTTCCTACTCAACACCAGATCGGCTGTTAAACACCATTTAGAGCTATTTGACTTCTTAGATTCTGTTAAACCAGATCTACCCTTCTTGACCGAGACGTGGTTCCGCTCTGATTCACTTCCGAGCGTGTTATCTGCCCTTCCCCCCCCCCCTATGTTATACTCAGGGCCGATCGACCCGACGGTCGAGCAGGTGGTGGAGTTGCTCTGGTTGCCCGAGCAGATCTCCACTTTCAACCTCTCCCTTCTCCTTCCCTACCCACAGCAGAATGTTTGGTCATCCGCTCTACCTTCTCTCAGACCCCACTGACGTGTGTCCTCGTCTATCGTCCCCCGCAGTCCTGTCCCCGTTTTCTGCCAGTCATTTCTGATTTATTAGGAACCTTAGCAATCAACAATTCTTCGGTTCTGCTCCTTGGAGATTTTAATTTTTGGCCTAATGCTTCTACCGAGGATGTAGTTTCTCATAACTTTACAGAACTCCTCCTAAGTTTGAATTTTGTTTCTCGGGTCCTCTCTCCCACGCACATCCACGGTCATACGTTGGATCAAATCTGGACCCTCAATACCTCAATTCCAGTCCTTTCCGTCCAGCCTTGTCCCTGGTCGGATCACTTTCTCATCTCTTTTTCACTGGACCTAAGCTCTTCTTCCACTACTCCTCTCCCCAAACACACTTGGGCGAGGAATTGGAGCAGAGCCGACATCCCTGCCCTTTGTTCTTCTCTCTCGGCTTCTAACCCTATCCTGGCCAATCTCACTCCGTCGAGGCAGCTGGATGCTCTCGGCAACTGGCTCCTGAGGGCTTGCGATCTGGCCGCCCCTTTGAAGCATGTCATTTGTAATTTGTAACTGGGTTTTGTATCGCGCCAACTCACCGACAGGTCTCAAAGCGCTACTGACCAAGTACAGCAACAAGGACGAAATAAGGGTATAGAGGTGTCTAATCTAGTAACCGACTACTGAGATGTGAATGCGTCTTTAAAGAGTAGGGTTTTCAAGGACTTCCTAAAATGGAGAAGATTGGGTTCTCTGCGAAGCGCCTCCGGTAGCTTATTCCAGATGGTAGGCGCCTGGACTGAAAAAGATCTGGCTCCTTTTGTTGTTAGCTTGAAACGTGGACAGGATAGCAGAAAAGATCCGGACGATCGCAGGGCGTGCTTAGGTTCGTATATTTCAAGCCTATCTTTTATATAGGCTGGCGCCTGTCCGTGGATTGCTTTGTGGCAGATACACATACTCTTAAATTCGACTCTCTGTACTATAGGCAACCAATGTAGCCTAAAGAGCAGAGGGGAGGCATGAGTCCTCCTCGGCATTCCGAATATCAGACGCGCTGCGTCATTCAGGATAACCTGAAGACGGTTGATGGAGTTTTTTGGAAGGCCGAGGTATAACGCATTGCCGTAGTCTATTCTAGACACTATTGTGGCTGAGACAATGGTTCGCAGCATATTCCTCGAGAGCAGGGGGACGAGTTTGCGTAGTTGCCTGATCAAGTTGGTGCAGGAACCAACTACAGCGGACACTTGGTTAGCCATCGAGAGTTCCTGATCGATTTTCATCCCAAGACTCTTGACACTAGGGCACGGTTTTGGAGTGGGTCCTAGTTCTTGTGGCCAAAACAGATCATTCCAGGGGGAAGTGGAGGTTGAAATTACGAGGACTTCCGTCTTATCTGGATTGATCTTCAACAGATTGGACGACATCCAGTTCACTGTAAATCGTAGTATGTCTTGGGCCATGGACTGAGCCGATGGTGTATTGTCGATACTCAGCCACAGCTGAGTATCGTCGGCATAGTTAAAGACTTTACAGTTCATGTTTGCCAGGGACTCTATCAATGGTTGTAGATAAAGATTAAATAAGAGCGGAGAGAGCGCAGATCCCTTCGGGACTCCACAGGCTAACATGCCCACGTCTGAGACCTGGTCTGCCAACTGGATCCTCTGCGTCCTTCCTGACAAGAAAGCTGTTAGCCATTTGAGGGCTTGCTCTCCTATCCCAAACCTAGCCAGTCTGTCCAAGAGCAGTGCATGGCTGACAGTATCAAATGCCGCTGAAAGATCTAATAATATCAGGGCGCTTGGCTTTTTACTGTCAGCCATGCATCTGAGCTCATCTAGTACCGACAGAATTACTAGTTCTGTGCTGTGGTGGGCACGAAAACCAGCTTGCCGCTCCTGGAGAAGGTGGTGAGATTCCAGGAGGGATGACAGGGATTTTAGCACGTGCTGTTCTAGTACTTTTGACAGAAATGGCAGCTGGGAGATTGGCCTGTAATTCTTCAGGCTAGTTGGATCAGCTCCAGGCTTTTTTATCAGGGGTCTGACGCGTGCCTCTTTGAAGGTAGATGGTAGTGTTCCAGTGGCTAGTGAGGTGTTTAGAAGATCTAAAATCTGGTCTTCTAGAATCGGTATTGCTAGCCGAAGGATGTCAGGCGGGCAGGGATCAGCTGGGGAGCCTGATTTAGTAGATACTACAAGTTGTCTCAGAATGGTGGAGTCGATTTCGGGGAAGCTGGTGAAGATAGGGATTGAGGAGTTTGGGAAAGGCAGTTGTTCGATGTAAGAGACTGTATTGTCCTTCTTGATATCAGACAAGATGGTCGCTACTTTTTCAAGGAAATATCCTTGAAAGGTATCACAGTCGATCAATATGTCTGCCTTTTCCTCCTTCTTACTCAGCTCTTTCAGGATTTGGAAAGTTTCTCTCTGAATGTTAGTAGCGTTGTTAATGCGTGTCTCGTAATAATCCTTCTTGGCTGATACAATAAGCTTTTTATATACTTGAAACGATGTTCTATATGATTCCCTATCGGTATCCTTTTTGGATTTCCTCCAGCATCTTTCGAGGTAGCGAAGCTTTCTTTTTTGTTCACGTAGACCTTCGGTAAACCAGGGGGCTCCTTTCTCTACACCTTTTACTTTTTGTGTCTTTTCAGGGGCTAACTCATCGATTGATTGCCTAATGGTGGTTATTATCATATCATACTTTGAGTCTAGGTCAGTCTAGGTCAGTCTAGGTCAGTCAAGCGCGCCCACGACGCGAACAAATGGTTCTCTCCTGCCCTTAAGGCAAAAAAACTTGAGACGCGTCAAGCGGAGAGAGCCTGGAGACGCGCCTACTGCCCTCTCTTAAAAACCCGTTACTTGCTTACTCTAAAAGAATACAAAAAGGACATTCTCCTGGCCAAGACAGCGTATTTCTCTGGGAGGGTCCTTGATGCTGAGAACCACTCCAGGGAGATCTTCTCTATTGTCCGAGAACTGTCCTCATCTGACAGGGTGTCTTCCAAGGTTCCTCCCTCCCAGCTGTTGTGCAACTCTCTCAACGATTTCTTCTTGAGAAGGTTGCCCTTATTAAGGCCGGGATTCCACCCCCTTCCTCCACTTTTTGTGATCCCCCGCCCCCCCCCTGTCTCCTGTCTGACTCACTTACCTCCCCTAACCAGAGATTCTTTCCTTTCTCTTCTGACTCGCGTCAAATCCGGCTCGCCGGTAGACGTTGCTCCAGCGCATATCCTTTGCAGGCTCTTTACGAGCTGCTATCTCCCCCCCTCACCTTCCTTAACGATTCCCTCCACCAGGGGATTGTCCCAGCCTCTCACAAAACTGCCATTGTTATTCCTCTTCTAAAAAAACCTGGGGCTGATCCCACCTCTCCTTCTAACTACCGCCCCATTTCCCTCCTCCCCTTCCTGGCCAAGGCCCTAGAGGCCCATGTTACTCGGGTTCTAGGTGCCTTCATTGAGGAAAGTGGAGGATTTGCTTCCCGGCAGGCCGGCTTCCGCCCTCGGCACTCCACCGAGAAGGTGGTCATTTCTGTGATGGACGACCTCAGGGAGGGGCTGGATACCAACACGCCCCAGGCCCTGGTCCTTCTAGATCTCTCTGAAGCTTTTGACACAGTTGATCACTCCATTCTTCTCACCCGTGTCAATTACACCCAACATCACACAATCGATTGTTTATCTCTCCCATGCATTTTGTACAGAACTCTACTTTTTTGTATTTTCTTTACTGCAATGGGCTTTTTTCTATGTTTTTGAGGACTGTAGTGCAAGTCATTACCAGCACCACCTCTTCTGCTACCATCACTACCATCGTTAAACACAACCACCATTACCCACAGCATTACTACCTCTACCATTATCTCCTCTAACGCCACAACAGTATTTGTGCATGCCAGTGTTTGCATGCTTTATTTATTACATGCAAACCAGAGCTATCTGCGCAGTGATTTGTAAATAACTAGCCCTGGGCTGGAAACAAGGTGTCCGTGATGGCATGGGAGTGAGAAGACCACCTTAATGAAGGTACAAGATTTATTAAGCCCTTGCACATCAAGCAAACGGTCTTAAACTCAACAAGCTCATATACTGGAAGCAGGTGGAACAATTCCAAAAAAGGCATCACTAAGTTCCTTTCCCTTCTGCTGAAAATAAGTTCTTCAACATTGTGAAGTGCCTTCAGTGGTCACAGCTAATATGTAGGGAGATCCGTGAGTAATTGTATTGTATTTGGTGAGGCTGTAGGATTGTCCGGGCGGCGCTCTAGCCATCGCGTCTCTGGCCCATAAAAATCCGCCCCATGCGAACGCGCGCAGCGGGCGCGCCGGCGGCGCACCGAAGGCGCGCCTAAGGCAAGCCCGTCTGCGCCCGTCCGCGGCCGGCCGGGGCTAGGGGCACCCCACTCTGCCCACTTCAGGTCATATTCCTCTTCGCAACTCCGAGCGCTACAGGTACAGTGGTCCCCCACACCTGCCATATGCGCATGAATTAGCCAACTTGGTCTAGCTCGTCTGTACTCTTTAACTACCCCTCCCACTTCCAGCCCTTCCCTCCCTCCCCGTCAGGTGGCCCCTATCGAACCCTTTCCCTTTTCCCCTCAGCCCCTGGCGCCTCCCCATGTTTCTGCCTTCCTACTCAACACCAGATCGGCTGTTAAACACCATTTAGAGCTATTTGACTTCTTAGATTCTGTTAAACCAGATCTACCCTTCTTGACCGAGACGTGGTTCTGCTCTGATTCACTTCCGAGCGTGTTATCTGCCCTCCCCCCCCCCTATGTTATACTCAGGGCCGATCGACCCGACGGTCGAGCAGGTGGTGGAGTTGCTCTGGTTGCCCGAGCAGATCTCCACTTTCAACCTCTCCCTTCTCCTTCCCTACCCACGGCAGAATGTTTGGTCATCCGCTCTACCTTCTCTCAGACCCCACTGACGTGTGTCCTCGTCTATCGTCCCCCGCAGTCCTGTCCCCGTTTTCTGCCAGTCATTTCTGATTTATTAGGAACCTTAGCAATCAACAATTCTTCGGTTCTGCTCCTTGGAGATTTTAATTTTTGGCCTAATGCTTCTACCGAGGATGTAGTTTCCCGTAACTTTACAGAACTCCTCCTGAGTTCGAATTTTGTTTCTCGGGTCCTCTCTCCCACGCACATCCACGGTCATACGTTGGATCAAATCTGGACCCTCAATACCTCAATTCCAGTCCTTTCCGTCCAGCCTTGTCCCTGGTCGGATCACTTTCTCATCTCTTTTTCACTGGACCTAAGCTCTTTTTCCACTACTCCTCTCCCCAAACACACTTGGGCGAGGAATTGGAGCAGAGCCGACATCCCTGCCCTTTGTTCTTCTCTCTCGGCTTCTAACCCTATCCTGGCCAATCTCACTCCTTCTAGGCAGCTGGATGCTCTCGGCAACTGGCTCCTGAGGGCTTGCGATCTGGCCGCCCCTTTGAAGCATGTAACAGTCAAGCGCGCCCACGACACGAACAAATGGTTCTCTCCTGCCCTTAAGGCAAAAAAACTTGAGACGCGTCAAGCGAAGAGAGCCTGGAGACGCGCCTACTGCCCTCTCTTAAAAACCCGTTACTTGCTTACTCTAAAAGAATACAAAAAGGACATTCTCCTGGCCAAGACAGCGTATTTCTCTGGGAGGGTCCTTGATGCTGAGAACCACTCCAGGGAGATCTTCTCTATTGTCCGAGAACTGTCCTCATCTGACAGGGCGTCTTCCAAGGTTCCTCCCTCCCAGCTGTTGTGCAACTCTCTCAACGATTTCTTCGTTGAGAAGGTTGCCCTTATTAAGGCCGGGATTCCACCCCCTTCCTCCAGTTTTGTGATCCCCAGCCTGCCCCCCCCTGTCTCCCGTCTGACTCACTTACCTCCCCTAACCAGAGATTCTTTCCTTTCTCTTCTGACTCGCGTCAAATCCGGCTCGCCGGTAGATGTTGCTCCAGCGCATATCCTTCGCAGGCTCTTTACGAGCTGCTATCTCCCCCCCTCACCTTCCTTAACGATTCCCTCCACCAGGGGATCGTCCCAGCCTCTCACAAAACTGCCATTTTTATTCCTCTTCTAAAAAAACCTGGGGCTGATCCCACCTCTCCTTCTAACTACCGCCCCATTTCCCTCCTCCCCTTCCTGGCCAAGGCCCTAGAGGCCCATGTTACTCAGGTCCTAGGTGCCTTCATTGAGGAAAGTGGAGGATTTGCTTCCCGGCAGGCCGGCTTCCGCCCTCGGCACTCCACCGACAAGGTGGTCATTTCTGTGATGGACGACCTCAGGGAGGGGCTGGATACCAACACGCTCCAGGCCCTGGTCCTTCTAGATCTCTCTGAAGCTTTTGACACAGTTGATCACTCCATTCTTCTCACCCGTGTCAGGGCGGCGGGAATCGAGGGCCCAGCTTTAGCCTGGATCAGCTCCTTCCTGAGAGATCGCTCCCAGGCCGTTCACCTGGCCGAATTCATTGCCCCCCCTCACTCAGTCCGGTGTGGTGTTCCCCAGGGCTCCTCTCTCTCCCAGCTATTGTTTAACCTATACATCTATCCTCTTATTTTTGCACTTCAAAACATGGAGGTCACCGTATACAATTACGCTGATGACCTCCAACTCATTTTTCACCTGTCACATTCCCCTACCAGTATACTCAACTTCCAGTCGGTCATGCTGTTCATCAGCGAATGGATGAACGGTAACCATCTGAAATTAAATATGGACAAGACGGAACTTGTTGTTACTGGTAATACCCCCAGTCCCTGGTCCCCCAGCTTCTGGCCCCCTTCCCTGGGCACTTCCCCCACCCCCTCTCTTTCTGTAAAAACTCTAGGGATTTCACTTAACAAGCACCTTACCCCTCACACTCAGATTAATTCTGTTGTTTCTTCCTGTTTCTTTGCCCTGCGCACTATACGCAAAATTTCCCGGTTTTTCTCTGTCCCGGCCCTTAAACTCATTCTGATGGCAATGGTTCTGTCCCGGCTGGACTATGGGAACATTGTATACAATGGAGCTCCCGCCTATGCTTTCCACCGGCTCCAACTAGTCCAGAATGAGGCCGCCCGCCTGATTCATGGCTTACCCAGATTCCATTATGTTACTCCCCTCCTCCAATCCCTCCATTGGCTCCCTATGAAAGAGCGGGCCCTCTTTAAATTGGGGTGCACTACCTTTCAGGCCTTGGTGGGGACTGCCCCTGACTTCATCTCCTGCGCCATCAGTGCTTATTGCCCCAACAGAGAACTCCGTTCCTCTACTAAATTTCTGCTCTCCGTCCCCCGGTTTAAGAAAAAGAAATCCGGGGGCATGAAATTTAGGGTCTTGGCCCCACCTTTTGGAACTCTCTCCCTTTCCATATCAGATCCATTCCCTCCTACTCTGATTTCCGTAGAGCACTTAAGACTTTTCTTTTCTCCCGTGCTTTTCCATCTTAGCACCTTGCTTCCCCGATCACTCACCCCTGGTTAAATGTCCTCCCAGCGCCATGAAACCGCATGGTATAAGTGCGCTTTACAAATTGCTGTAAATTCAAAAATTCAAATTGCATAACCACATTTTGTTTTTAACTTTCTTTTTCCATGTTTACACATATAAACATTACAGTAGCTGTATATGTAACATCTTGTTGCCCATTAACAGGAGGAGACTTCTTGATAAGAAGAGAAACATTCCCTGGGTCATTGAGCGAGACATTAAGGATATGTGACAGTGGGCATGTAATACTAACACCATATTCCATACATTTTAATTCAGCATAACTAACAATGATCACTTATCGTTTACATATCACTCTTGAGCGTTGCACACTCAAGCGCCCCTGCTGTCCCTATGTTTGAGTGCAAGTAGATGTATCCATATGTCTCAATATGGGTTTCTCCTCCCCCCCCTGTCATCTTCTTCTTCCCTTTCCGCTTCATCTGCTTCTCTACACCTAAAGTATGCCTGATATGGTTCCCAGATATTTTGTGTTCTGCAGCTTATCGGCCTGATAGTTGTTGTAGTTGTCCGACTGGGTATTGCAATACGATAGGTCTGTAAACCACTCTGCTGGTGTGGGTAATGGGCCCTTCATCCGTCTCATGGCTATTCTCTTCATTGCAAGCAATATACCTAATGCAACTAATCTTCAGGATGCCCTAGGCACATCTTAGTCATATCCTAGAAGGGTAACAAATGGTGTAACAGACAAAGATGTCTCTGATGTGTCCTGAAGTGGCCGACCAATGCATCCGAGAATGCGCTGATCCCTGGGCAGTACCAGGCCAGATGAGTAAAATTAGCCCCCCTAACCCTACACCTCATGCAACTATCCTCTTCCGGCCGGCCATATTTATGCAGTCATGCTGGGGTGTAATACAATGTGTGAAGGTATTTAAAATATATTTAGCAATATCGACCGTTCTGTGAGATAGTCTATGACTGAGCAGCAGCCTTTAGAGTACCTGCATACATCTTAGATATCATTACATCACCGCACCGGTGAGGATTCCTGTTCATTATCAGCGGTTTCATGTTTCACCCCAGGTCACGACGAGGCTAGTTATTTGTGTGGTCCGCACACACTCAGGTACTTACACTTTGTGGTCTTATCCTATGGAGTCATTTTATCTCACCATTCAGATTCCAGGCACACGCATTACCGGCGCGATAGTCGCCAAACGATTGTGGCTGACATCCAGTAAGCCTCTTATTCTCACTACTATTGAGCTGTAATGGGGCATGGTGGGACGTATCCTTTAGTACTTCACGTATTTCCATTTTCTCGCACAATCTCACTTAGGATCCTGAGTCACCGCCAGGTTTTTTTATGCTCTTGGTTCATTGCTTTTCATCTGCTTCTTAGCAATGTTGCACATCGTGTCTAGCTCCCTGCTTTCATTGAAGTTTCTTCTAAGGCTTTGTAGGCTTGGGCTTCATTGGCTTCCTACTTTTTTCAGCGGGAAACATCATTTACCACGAAGGCATTACCACTACTCACGTTTACCACGTGACACTTACCACGCAGGGTGCCTTCCACGCAGGGTACCTTCCACGACGTCTTTACCACGGGCTAGGGGGGAGACGTGGTATTCCTTCAAGTCGATCTGCGTGGGCATGGGGGGCCAGAGGGAGGGGGGGGCTCGGAGGGGGGCTGGGGGGGGTCTCCCCCCCAAAAATAACAAGCAGGTTACTTTAACAAAAAAACGAACATAAATTTAAAAGAAAGAGGAAAGAGCCTCCCTCAAAGACGTGCCGTGTACGTCAAAAAAGCAGTCCTTTTTTTATTTTGGTATACGTGTTTTGACGCTTGTTTCAAAGGAGGATGGAAGTAAGGGCTCGTGGAGAAAGACGTGAAGGTAAGATGTTGCAACGCGTAGTAAAATGCTACGTTGTAAATACCAGCGTGGAAAAGCCACTTGCGAGGTAAAATTCGCGTGGTAAAGCCATGCGTGGTAACTGAAATCGTGGTATAATCATATATTCTTTTTCAGCATCTTGCTCAATGTGTCCTATTTCACTGCTGTCACGTGTTTGTGCATTCAGGTGTGAAGGCAGCTATCCCTGGGTATTTATAAAATTATTACTATATGATTTACCGACAGAACTCGATAATTTTTTCCACAGAGGCGCCTGAAGAAGGGATTGATTATCCCAAAATGCATTAGGCATTATTGATCATTGGATGTCGAAGAATTTTGTAATCCAAAACAACGTTCAGTTTATGTTGAATATAGTTTTGTGAAATATTTTGAACAACATTACAAATGATTGTTTAATTTGGATTGGGTTTCAATCGTGTTAAATTACACTACTAAAGTCCTATGACATTAAACAATGATTTATTTACTATAGCAATCATTTTATGGTGTATTTTTCATAACTGAGCATAATTTTGATAAGGTGAATAGTTAAATTCAGGCTGTGCAACCAGATGCCAAGTGAAGGGTCACTTGTTTACATATGAGCAGCAGTATACCCACTGTTCCTCTGCTATGTCGATGTCTAGTTCTTTCTGCCACTCCCTGCACGATTTAAACTGGGTAGGGTTTTGCTCAGTTCTTGCGAGTGTGTATAATATTGAGATTCCACACAGTGTCGGGTCTGGGCCTGTATTAAGTGCATCAGCGAGGCTACCTCCTGTGCTCGGTCATCTCTTCTCCCAGTAGTGCGTGCAGCGAACGTCGTACTCTATATTAATAGGCATGGATTTGCTGTGTAGCACTGTAATATGTTTCTAAATCTGGGGCATTAAGCCCATATGATGAGTAGGGCTTTACCGGCGTCGCCCATTTCACACTGGGTTGTTTGCCTGCCCAAGCCAGCCTGATTAGTAAGGTGCAGAGGGTGTGAAATAGTGGCCTCTGTATTAGGATCGGTATGTTAAAGAAGAATGAAAAGCATGGTAGGACTATCAGTTTCATGAGTTCAATACGTCCCACTAAAGATAGAGGGAGCCTAATCTATTTCTCAGTAGCTTCGGTGAGCAGCTGCACTGCCCGGCCATAATTATCCCGGCTAACTGCTTCTGGATCAGTGTGTACCTCAACCCCCAGATAGCGAACTGGCTCAGTAGTCCACATTAATGGGTATTCCATCTCAATGGGAGTTGTAGTGGCAGTGAGGGGAAACATGAGTGATTTATTCCAGTTTATGCACAGGCCCGAGTGGCTACCAAATTGCTCAACCTCCTGCAACATTGGCGTTACGTTATGTTCTGCATTTCTCATATATAATAGTGTGTCATCAGCATATGCAGATATTAAATTGTAGTATGGAAATTATGCCTCGGTGTGCATGGTATTCACACAATGCACATGCTAAGGGCTGCGCCACCAATACATGTAGCAGTGGGAAGAGTGGGCACCCCTGTCTCGTTTTTCTTGTAATTGTGATTGAAGTTGATAGTAAGCCATTCACACGTACATGTGTCACTGGTTTCGCATTTCATACTTCGACTAATTTTAAAAACACCTCTCCCATGCCTACTCGCCTCAGCACAGCCAACTGGAAGTTTCACTCAACCAAGTCAAATACTTTTTCTGCATCTAAAAATGCAGCCGCAGCATGGACATATGGGTCTATTTGGGCAATCATACAAATTACGTGTGAGAGAATGGCCAGGTACAAACCCTGACTGCTCTAGGCTCACCAAACCCGGGAGCAACGTGGCCAACTTATTAGCCAGTATATTAGTGTAGTTTTGTGTCTTTATCAAGTAATGACAATGGTCTATATGAGGAGCATTGCTCAGGCAATTTACCGGGTTACCGTAATGTTATCCATGCAGCTTCTCGCATTGTCATGGGTATAATGCTGTCTCTAGTCATTTCTTCAACAAGGTTGACTAAGTGTGGGATTAGCTGATCCTGATATGCCTTATAAAAGGCAACCGTAAGGTCATCTGATCCAGGTGCTTTACTATGGTGCATTTCTTTTAACGCAGCAGTGATTTAAGTAGGTCAAATGCTCAAACAATCTCAAAGACATGCTGGTCAATACGAGACCCAAAACAACTGTGACCAACAGACAAAGAACATTGTGGGCACTACCAGCAGTTACTG
This sequence comes from Lissotriton vulgaris, assembly GCF_964263255.1. NCBI lineage: Eukaryota > Metazoa > Chordata > Amphibia > Caudata > Salamandridae > Lissotriton > Lissotriton vulgaris. The sequence goes on from NC_141695.1 coordinate 1,099,136,869, forward strand.
GCCACTATCCTTGTTGCTCATGTACAGCGTGCGCATTTACCGCAACACACAAAAGCATCACATTGAACGACAACTTTAGGTGGGAAATGCGCTCTCACACCAATTGCAATAGAGCAAACTGTATATACTTGCTGATTTGCCCCTACAACCTATACTATATAGGTATGACAATAAGACCTCTCAAATTCCGAATCTCAGAACACCGCAGTAACTTTCGGTGTCACAAAACCAACACCAAAATGTGCACCTACTATCTGGACATGGGACACACTCCAGATTCCATCAAATGGTTGATCCTAGAAGCATCCCCTAACATCTCAAAAAGGAATCTGTTCTTTCGGGAGCAAAGATGGATACATCGTTTGTCCACAGACAAGAATGGCCTGAATGAAGCTATTCCGTGGGGGGCCCTCTAATATCATCAGTTATAACCCACATCTGATGTGAACCCTCATGACCCAGTGGCTGACCACAACACTGAACTTAGACATTAACTCCGTGGTTAGTCACCCACTACTTCCAGTTCTGAACCTTTTAACCTGACTTAGTAAACACATTTTAGAAATGCCCACCGGTGCAGCCCACCACCCATTGGATAGAGTATAGGACATATTAACTCCACATAATGGCTGTCCGAGTCTGTAACAGAAGCACCAAGGCCACTTATGAGGGAGGCTATTGTGTTTGAAATCCTAGAAATGGGGTAATGAATAATATGCATCACAGAGAGTGCAGTGATAACTTTTGAACCCACCGGGTAGAAGTGACAGGACATTATAGCGGAGAACACACACAGGGCCACCGCACACGTTGAGGTCACTGTAACATATTCAGGAGGGTTCCCGCCCCCGTAATATGGCTCCTTTAGTATACACTGTAAACTCCCTCGGCAGTAATGGCCGGCGGGAAAACTTCACTGATAGTCACAACCACCATACTGATTCCCGAGACCGCACCCACCACGAGTCATGTGCTAGACCACATGACCTAGACTCCGCCTTCAAATGATGGCTCCTCGGGCCGCGAGACCATCTCCCGAAACCCGGTGGAAGAGGGTAGATCACAAGATGCCCACACCTAGTTGCATACGTGAGTACCTGTCGAAACTAGGATAGCTATTTTTTTTTTTTTTTTTGAAGACGTTTATTATTGGTCAAAAAGTGCAGTACATATAGCAAAGCCTACAACCCTGCGGGCCGGCTGCAAAAAAAAATCTGTGCATTGTCGAGGCAGATGTTTACAGGGGAGGGCATTATGCATAGGTCTATTTATTGTCCGGCGTGTCGTGCCACGGGTAAATTATACATAACATGCGCTTTTAGCACTCGGCTATCACTGTAAATGACGTCTCATTTTACATTTTATTTATAATTGAACCAATAACTTTTCAACAAAAATAAACAGTACCGTGCACATCGGTACGTCCCAGTGTGCCTACGGTGTCAGTGCAGCTCCATGCACCTACGGTGCATGCGGCATCATTGTCTCTTCAACTTGCTTATGCATGTGCTAGGAGCGCATCAGTGTAGTGAGAGAGCTGCGGCTGTCCCGTGTGGTTAGTTGTAAAGCGGGTGGTGAACAGGGTCAGTGAGCGGCGGCGTCCCACCAGCTTTCCGCTTGTTGCACGACATGTGTGGCAATCGTATGTGTCGCCCCTACGACATTTTCGGTGGGTGCCACCCGCTCCCGTGTTCTTTGCCATGTGTTTAGCCAGGGGTGTCTGTCTGTCGCTATGTGGTAGTGGGTATTCCCGTAGCTGGGAAGAACAGGAATGCGAAACCTTCAACATGGGAATGTGCAGAGGGGGTCAGAAGTAGGGGGGGGGGAAGTGTACCCATGTGGGCTGTGTCAGGGCTGTGGTGTTGAGAGCAGCATGCAGGCCATTACGTGGTGGAGAGCCCTCATTAGCGTGGCCGACTGTGTTCGCGGCGTACGTGCCGGGGGGTCGGTGTCGCCCTCGGGGAGGGGGGGGGGGGTGAGCGCGGTGTGCAGCCCTGTCTATGATGTTGTCGTTCGTGGGGGGCCTGCCCGTCTCGGCTGTCGCTGCGCGATTCCCCTGGCCACACCCTCTGTCTGCAGGGACCCCAGGATTTCATCCCAGATGTGTGCAATCGGGAACTGTCTCAGACCCGCTATCTCCTCCCCGCGCAGTGCCGTGCCCTCTGCTTTGGCCCAGTTAACGAAGGATGCATACCAGTGCGCGGGAGCTGGCGGTACTCTGCTTTTCCAATGCTTGGTGAGCAGGCGCTTGGCTGTGATAAGGCCTAGGTCCCAGAACCGGGCTTGTGTTTTGTTCTGTTTAGTCCTCTTATACAGCCCAAGAACGCATGCCTCCCACGTGTTGGGTAGTCCCGGGCCTGTGCTGTGTGTCAGGAGTGATGTCACCTCCCCCCAGTAATTGGACAGTGTCGGGCAGCCCCAAAGCATATGCAGGATGTCAGCATCTAGCAGATCGCATCTGGGACATGCTGCAGTGTCTATTGCGAAGTATTTATTAATTCTGTCTGGTGATAGATATGCCTGGTGTAATATGTACAGCTGGATGGTACGGAAGCGGGAGTTACGCGGGACATTCACAGGGCTGGCCAAGACCAGTTTCCATTCTTTATCCGTCCAATCTCTCCCTCGGTGGATTGCCCACTTGTCCCTAATCTGCTGCGTGGACCTCTGGGTGTGTATGAGGAGTGCCTGTGCCAGCCAGTGCGTGATATGTGAACCTCTGCCCATGACGTGCAGGTATTGGATCAAGTGGTGGAGCGGTGGCTCCTCCTGGATATCTCCCCAGGATACCATGTACGTCCTCACCACTGACGCGTGGAGCAAGAATTGTCCTGCCGGCAGGCCTGTGCCCTCGGATAGTTCCGCAAATGGGAGCAAGGCCCCGTCCGCGTATAAGTCGCCCATCGTCTCCACCCCGGCAGCAATCCAGGGTTCCAAGCTGCGCGACGATACCATCCCATTCCTCCGGGGGGTGCCCAGCAGGGGAAGGGCGGGAGCGTAAGGTCTGACATTCTTTGTCAGCTTCAAGCAGCGGAGGAAGCATTTGCGGGCTACGGCCATGTGCAGGGGCAGAGGGCGAGGTCCCTTGGTCAGTGGATGAAACAGCGCGCACACCTGCTGGTGCGTCCATTGGTAGTCTGCGTTGGCAGTGTCGTCTAGGTGTGAGTCGCTGAGCCAGTACGTAACCCATTGCAGCTGCGCTGCCAGGTAGTACAGCTCCATATTGGGGACCGCCATCCCTCCCTCCGCCGTCGGGGAATACAATTTCGCCAGGGCCACTCGTGGGCGCCCCGTGTTCCAAATTAAGCCGCGAAGCATCGACTCTAGATTGCGGAAGATCCTCGTGGGGACATACATCGGGATATTTGCAAAGTGGTAGAGTAGTCTCGGTAGCGCAATCATTTTAGACAGAGCGATCCGGCTGGGCACATTCAAGGGCAGCGTCTTCCAGAAGTTCATCTGGGCCCTCAGTGAGGACACGGCGCGTACCAGGTTGCCCTCTAGTATATCCTGCGGGTCTCTGTAAATATGCAGCCCGAGGTACTTGAACGTGGTCGGGTACCAGGTAAGTCGGGCGCCACCGAGGTGCACCTCGCATTCCTCCAGGTCCGGGCTGAAGGCGTATACTCCGGATTTGGTCCAGTTGACCCTGAGGCCCGATACCTCCTCAAAGGTCCGGAATATGTCCGATAGCATCGCAGGCACCGCTGTAAGTTCTCGCACATAGAGTAACAGGTCGTCTGCATATAGCGAGACCGTGTGCACCCCGTCTGCCAGCGGGATCCCCCAATCCCCTCCTTTGTCCCGTAGTAGGGCAGCCAGGGGTTCGATGGCCAGGGAGAAGAGAAGGGGCGACAGAGGGCAGCCTTGTCTGGTGCCCCTGCGTACCCGCACCGCCTCTGACAGCAACCTGCCCGTCCGCACGCGGACGCTAGGCCTCTGGTAAAGCAGCCCGACCATATCCATGAAGGCATCTCCTACGCCGAGTTTTCCCAACACCGCTCCCAGGTACGGCCACTCCACTGAGTCGAAGGCCTTCTCCAGGTCCAAGACGAGGCATCCCGACCTCGGCCAGTGTGTTGTGGCCGCCTCCTGGACTCTGAAGAGGCGACGCAGGTTACGGGAGGTGCTCCTAGCCGGCATGAACCCGTTCTGGTCTGCGTGAACCAGGCTCGGGACCTCCAGGGTCAGGCGGCGGGCCAGCAGGGAGGTGAATATTTTGTAATCCGTGTTTAACATGGCTAAAGGCCTGTATGACCCCATATTCGTGCCGTCCCTGCCTGGCTTCAGCAGCGACACCAGGTTCGCCTCGTTTAGTGAATTTGGGAGCGCCGAGTCCTCGATCGCATGGGTATAGAGCTTGAGCATCTCCGGGATCAATACGTCCGAGCAAGCCTTAAAGAACTCAGCAGGCAGGCCATCGGGGCCAGGAGACTTGCCGTTAGACAATGCGAAGATAGCCTCTCGCATTTCCTCTTGGGTGAATGGTCCCCCAAGATCCTCCTGCTGCGCATCCGTCAGGGAGGGCAGTTGGACACCTGCGAGGAAATCCGCGACTGTGACTGCGGAAACCCTCATCTGTGACCTGTATAGGGTCTGATAGTGTCCCACAAACGCCTGGTGTATCTTGCTCTGCGTGTATACTATCTCCCCTCCAGTTGTCCTAATAGCGGACACCGGTTCCGTGCGGGATTCCTGTTTGACCAGCCACGCCAGCAGTCTCCCCGGCTTGTTGCCGTGTTGGTGCACCCGCGCGGAGTGGGCCGCAAAATTAACGTGCCTCAGCCTTTCTAGTAGTGTCGTATGTTCCTCGCGGGCCTCCCGCAGCCTGTCGTCCGTGCCGGCCACTGCTTCCCGCTCCCAACGGAGCAAGTCCGCCTCCACCCTGCTCAGATCTGCCTCTAATATCTTCTGTATGCTCCTTTGTGTGCCCAGGCAGTGACCCCGTATCACCACTTTAAAGGCGTCCCATTCCACACTTGGAGAGGACGCCGTGCCTGAGTTGTCGGTGAAGTACTGTGCCACTCGGGCCTGTAGGGCGTCTCTGAAGGGGGCGTCCAGTAGCAGAGCGGGCTGCAACCGCCACGTGGGTATGGGCGGGTGTGGGCGTTCCCAAGCTATCGCCAACGTGTGTGGGTTATGGTCTGAGTGTGTCCGGCCGAGGTAATGCGTCTCAGTGATGTGTGGGAGCGTTTCTGTTGTCACCATGAATCTGTCCAGGCGGACATGTAGCGCGTGTGCCCCCGAGTAATATGAGTATACCCTGGTGTCTGGGTGGTGTGCGCGCCACGCATCTCTGAGGTCCCACTGCATTGCCCACCCTGTGAAAGCCTTCGTTGCCCCCAATGACGTGGCGTCTGGTCTGGGCGGGGTCGAGCGGTCCAGTACAGGGTCTAGCACTGCGTTGTAGTCACCTCCCAGTACCCAGGGGACTCCATGCCAGGGCGCTAATTTCTCCGAGAGGTGTGTCAGGAAGCTTCCCTGGTCTGTGTTTGGAGAGTACACGGACGCCAGGACCACTGGCTGCCCGTCCAACCGACCCCTCACTAGTACATATCTCCCCCCCTGGTCTGTTATCACTTCTGTCATTGTGAAAGGGGTACCCGGCCTAACCCATAGTAGTGTCCCACGAGCAAACGAGGAGTATTCTGTGGCGTACAGTTGACCCCTACATCTGCGTCTTAGCGCAACCACCTCCGCCCCGCATAGATGAATCTCTTGCAAGAGTGCGATCTGCACCTGCTGCCGCTTCAGGTAGGAGTATATTTGGTATCTGCGCGCGGGTGTGTGCATGCCCCTGATATTCCAAGTGCATATTTTAATCGAAGTCATGTTAGTGGTGCGAACCTCTCCCCATCTTTCGCACTGACAGCAGCTCCGCTAGGGGCTCTCCCATTGTCAATCTCAACATGCCCATCTCCGCCCCCCGTAGTACACTTAGCATCGTCCTGGTAGACATTGGGTAGGGGAAAAACATTAGATAACAGTAACCAACTGTGGGTGTGACCCACTAAAATACCAAAGGGGCAGTGGCGAAACGGGCCACCGTCCATAATCTCAAGTGAGAGGGACAACAGTTCCAGTCTAAGGGGCAGTGCGCATAAGCACGGTTGAGGCCAAGAGGAAGTTAAGGTTGTTAAAGGGATTCTAGTCCCATCCCCGAGCCTCTAGTTGCAAGTCTTTTACCGGGCTCTATCCGTACCTGCAGACGGCCAAGGACTGGTACAGGTCCGGGGGCAACCCCGCCAACCCCAACCCCACCAATCACCAGCTCCACTCATGCAGTACTCACTGTTCCTGTGGTCCACTGTCCGTTCGGTAGGCATGGGGGAGAGGGGCACTCCCCTTGTCATACCTGGCGTCTGTTGTGTCACAGCGTCTCAATGGCCTTCCGCCTCTCCCCCCTCGCCTGTGCGGCCATGGTGCATACTTCTCCAGTGGAGTCAGTGGACCAGATCAGAGGTTTGTGGCGTGACCACCGGCAAGTCTACAGAGATCTGCGAGTTTGGAATCCCATAGATGGCTTCATCATCGTCGCTGGGCGCTGTCTGTTGTCCGTCCTCGAGGTGCGAGTCCTGGGAGAGCGGGTTGCTGAGCTGGGAAGCTTTCCGCAGTGCGTCACGCTGTTCCTGGAGCATCTGATCCAGCGGGGGAGAGTGTCGCGATCCTTCATCCGCTCGCTGGGACTGTTGGGCTCCACGTCTCCGGCGGTTACGTGGGCCTCGCCTCCTGGGCCTCGCCTCGCCCCCACGAGTGTTCTTGGGCGCCGAGTCCGTGCCTCCGTCCAGCCACTCGCTGACCTCCCCGGGTGTCCCGAAGAAGTAGGTGTTGTCTCCCGCTACCACTCTCAGCTTCGCAGGGAAGAGTAGGGAGTATTTGAGGCCTGCAGTGCGTAGCCTCCTCTTAACTTCCAGGAAGTCGTGTCTCTGGCGTTGCACCTGGATGGTGTAGTCGGGGAAAAACATGATCGACGCATTGTCAATGCGTATTTCACCCATGCGCCTCGTTTCCCGCAGAACCGCATCCCGGTCCCTGTAATTCAGTATCCTGAAGAGCAGTGGTCGTGGGTTGGCGCCAGTCGTGTAGGGCCTGGTCGGCACTCGGTGTGCGCGTTCCACGACAAAGTGAGGCGATAGCGTGCCCTCGGGCAACAGGGTCCGCAGCCATTCTTCCACATGCTGCGCTGGGTGGTTCCCCTCCCATTTTTCCGGGACGCCTACGAGTCTAATGTTATTTCGTCTCGCCCTCCCTTCCGCATCCTCAGCCCTGTCTTCCAGGAACTCTACTCTATTCAGGAGGTCCTGTACCTGCTTATCCGTTTGGGTGACTTTGGGTTCGATCTCTTTCACCTCGCCCTCCAGGACCTTGGTTCGGTCGGACAGCTTCCTGTGGTCGTCCCGCAGGAGGGTCAGGTCCACAGCCACGCCGTCTATCTTGGACTCCAGGGACGTTCTGGTTTGCTGGAGCGATTGCTCCATTCGCTCTACGGCCGCCAGCACGCTGTCTAGTCTCGTAGCCAATTGCTCGGCAGCCATTTTGTCGAGTTGCTTGCTCGTTTTCCCTTTCGGCGGTGCCCCACCAGTCCCGGTGCGGGTCCGCACCCCTCCTGACATGTGCGGGGGTGTGCGTCCAGCAGAGTCTTTTTCTCCGCCCCTCAGGTGGCACCACCGAGATTACCCTCTGCCGGTGCCAAGGGTCCGTTGGTCCGGGGTTCCCCTTTCAACCGTGGTTGGCGTCGTCATAGGGAGAGCTGTGGGGGTCCAGTGTGTCACCTCCTCTCCGCAGCCCAGCTGCGCCACGCAGCCCGTAGCGTAGCAATCGTCCCAAGGGTCCGGGCGTCTCGTGTGTGGCCGGCGGCGTCCGCACGTCCTTTTCCCCTCTTCACAGGTGTCTTTGCATGTGGGGGGAAGGGGGGGTCTGCTGGCGCCCCTCCAGGTGCCCTCACCGCTGGCAGTTGCGTAGCGTGGGCCCGACCGGGGGTTTCGGTAAGGCGTGTGCGGTTCCGCCGTCCCGGTCCCACCGTGCCTGGCCACAGGTCCGTGACTCTCCGGGCAGCGCCTGATGCCGTGCTGCGCCCTAGGGACCGCCTGACTCTCCCTCTTCTCGCCGGGTCAGTTCGTGCACCCCAGGCGCCACAGACTCGCCCGTGGCAATCGCTTCTGAGCTGTGGTGTAGGCGCCGGTTCTCAGTCGTTCACTGGGTGGGACAGGGGCGGTAGGGCCGGGTCTCCGCTGGACCCTCAGTGTGTGCCCCCAGTGCGGCAGTGTTTCGCTGGCGGCCCCCGGGGAGCGTGAGTCAAGCGTGGCGGCAAGTTGCGAGCGGCCTCTCGATCCCGGTCCCCTCGCGGCGGCCCTCTCGCCTGTGTCTCCCCAGGTAGCGCCCGGTGGCTTGCGATGTCCCAGGGGCCCCCCGACTCGCCCCGTCCTCGCCGGGTCTGTTCGCGCCCCCGGGTGTCCTCAGGCGCATCGGCAACAGTCTCGCTGGGGCTGCGATGCGAGCGATGTGTCTCCGCTGTCCGTTGTTCACTGGGCAGGTCAGCAGCGGCTGGGCTGGGTCACTGCCGGACCCTCGGCGTCGTCCCTCATCGCGGTGGCCGTCCCGTTGCTGCCCTCGGGGGTGTGTGGGCCGGGGCCTGTATGCTAGGCCCAAGCCCCGGTCACTCGTGGTTGCTCTGCCGACCGGGAGGTCTCCGGGTCCGCAGGAGAGTCGCAGGATAGGCCGGGGTCTGACCCGACGGGGCCCCGGAGCAAAAGTCGGCCAGATCGCCGAGATGACCTTCACGTTTGTCCGCCTGCAGTTTCCGGCGGCCTCGGTTCAATGTAGCGGATAATCGGCTCGGGGGAAGGGGAGCTATTCACGGAGCTCTACCCGAGCACGTCCTCCGCCATTGCGTGCTTAGCCACGCCCCCCCGAAACTAGGATAGCTATGTTATGTACTTTGAACTGCATAGTAGTTTATATGTCACTTATAGAGTTGGGGAACCGATATGCAGTCCTCTTTGAACCAGAGCTTTAGTTGTCATAAAATGCAGTCCGCTTTGAACCAGATCTTTCAGTTGTAAACAATGGGGCCTTGCGACCGTACACCGGGTTCACCGCTTCTTACACACTGATGATTTATTTATTTATTTATTTCTTGACATTTGTAGAGCGCGGCGAATACCCGTGGGCGTCTCGGCGCTAGTTAAGGGATGGATCAGCAACTGGGGTAAAGAAGATATACAAGGCTATTGGTCAAATAACCACGTCTTTAGCTGTTTGCGGAATGTGAACAGGGAGGGACTTGCTCGGATATGTGCAGGAAGGGTGTTCCAGAGTCTAGGGGCGGCAACCAGGAAACGCCTGTCGCCCCAGGTGACTGTTCTAGTGCAAGGCACAGCCAAGAAGTTCTGAATAGAGGAACGAAGAGATCGGGTTGGGACATGATGGAGAAGATTCTGTTTGAGAAAGTGGGGACCTTGATTATTGAGTGACTTATAAACAATACACAGCGATTTGAATTTGATACGGCTGCGTATCGGGAGCCAATGGAGATCCCTAATGATGTTTGTAACTGGTGCGAACTTGGGGATCCCAGCCAGCATTCGTGCGGCTGCATTTTGGATTGACTGCATCTTATTTGTCACTCGGACTTGGGCATTTAAGAATAGAGCGTTACAATAGTCCAAGGAGGACAGGACTAGTGAGCTGACCAGTGTTTTCCCGGGCGTGTTCGGTAGGTAAGGTAGTATTTTCCTAATCATTCTCAATTTCATATGAGCTGAAGCCGCAGTTTTATTCGCATGTGCCATAAAATTGAGGCCAGCATCGAAGATGACGCCTAGATTTCTCACTTTGCTAGCTGGACTCGGCGGGGGACTGAAAGATGGTGGCCACCAGACAGGTGACCAGCCCGGGGAGAGGTGACCGAAGATGACCACTTCAGTTTTTTCTGAATTGAGTTTCAGACAATTCGTGGCCATCCAGTCACCTTTTGCCATCATTCCTCTCATGAATCGATTGGCCACTTCCTCCCCGTCCCCTTTGATAGCCAGTACCAATTGGGTGTCATCGGCGTAGGAGGTCAGGCTCATCCCAAATGCTTTGATGACATTTGCAAGGTCCGACACGTAGATATTAAATAGTGTCGGACTCAGGGATGAGCCTTGAGGGACCCCACACGGCAGAGACACCTTCGATGATTGGTAGGGTCCTAGAGATACTGCTTGTGATCTATTGGCCAGAAACGATACAAGCAGATTAACGAACAAACCTGTAGAACCATACCAGCGATTAGAACAGAGACCACGGCAAGGAGCGCAAGGGGGGACCCAGGGAGAGCCGGGCGCGAGCCGGTCTCTCCCTGGGTTCGTTCGCGCGAGCATGAGCTGGACAGGGCAGGTGTGGGTGATTGGAGGGGAGGTGTTAAAAGGGGCTAGAGGCAGGCTGCAAAGGAAGTGCGTAGTGGGAGGCAGTGAAGGGAGGTTTGTTTGCTTACTGCTCCTACCTGTTGCTGTCGGGTCTATGGACGAGGCGGCGGAGGTCCGTCGGGCGGTGCAGACCCTTTGTGCAGCGGGACGCGAGGACTTGCTTCGTCCCGGAGTGCCGGCGGAGGCGTGGGTGGGGTTGGCCCGCCCCTCTCGCAAGGCGGCTGAAGGCGTGTCGAGGGCGGTAAATGCCTGTCTTGCCCCATGCCCGGAGGAGGAGGAGGAGGACGGCGCTGCGGCTATGCCGGCGGTTTTGCCGGTGGCAGCTTTGGGTCCCGTGGTCTTGGCGCCCCCACTGGTTTTACCAGGCGCCCAACAGCAGGTATGTTTGGCCCCCACTGGGGCTGCTGGCTTGCGAGGGGCGCCCGGTGGGAGGCGGGGACGTTCTGTGGGAAGGCCTGTGCAGCGGGAGGGCCCCTTTCTGGGAAAGCTAAGAAGTCTTCTGTGTGTGCCAGGGCTAAACGGGGGAGGAGCCTCGACTTATAGAGCCTCCCCCAGGCCCCCTTTGCTGCTCCTGTGCAGCGGGCTCCCCATGTCCCCTTGCGGGCTGTGCCTGATGGTGCCTCCCCCTACCTCATGATTAATGGGCACTGTTACCTTTTGTCCCCAGCCACCACTATGTTGGGACATGCCCCTCCTCCTTTGCCCAGTGGTGTGGTACAGGGCTGTTTGGATATTGGGGATCCTTCCTCTGCGCTGTCTGGGTTTTCAGTGTCGGGGGCCCCTTCCGCCAATGAGGTGTTTCTCCCAAGTGACATGTCATCTACTCCCCCCCCCCATTCCCAGGGCCCCGGTTCCTGGTTTTGTTGGGTCCCCTTCTGGTTTGCCGCAGTCCCAGGGTGCTGGTGTGTTGGGTATGGGCTCTGGGGGGGCGCACTCGCCATCCAGCCCGGTGCTTTTCCCAGTCTCTCGTGGGGTGCCCGGTGCCTTGCAGGGTGGTTTGGCGGGCAGCTTGGGAGGTGGCCCAGGGTTTGTGCCTGGTTCTGGGTCTTCTGTGGGTGTTCCCCTTGGCTCCGCTGGGGGGGCATTCTCGCTGGTTCCTCTCAGTCTGGCTTGAGCGGCTATAGTTTTCCAGTTGCAGCTCCAGCTGGGCGGCTGTTGGCTGGTTCGAAGGGCTTGCGGACTGTCCATACGGCTGTTTCCTGTGGTGGGGTCACGGGAGAGTTATCTGGAGCGGATCTCTCGTCTGCAGCGCTCTAATGACATTGACTGGCGGTATTACGATGGGGGAGTTGGTGATGGGGCTCTGCCAAGTGGCAGTGCACAAGATTCATTTTCTGGTGATGTGCTACAGTTGGACGTGCAGGAGGATGATTTGGAAGAAGGGGAATTAAGGGAGAAGGATGTTGGGCTTTTGGCAGCACGGGCCCATCAGGGTGGGGTGGGGCAATTCCCTGTTTTTCGTATCTTGCAGGAGTCATGTGCGGACCACGCAGCGGTACGTGAGGCAGCGGGGAGTCGACCACCTCAAGGGGACCGTGTGGCTTTTCATCAGAAGTTGGCCCAGTTGCCAAGAGGTAAGGACGGTTGGTGGTCTGTTTGGAAACCAGGGGAGAGTCTCCCAGCTAAGCGTACCAGATCGATTGGTACGGGTGATGGGGTTATTGAGGAGCGAGTCGCTTGGGCACCGCGGCTTGAGCGGCAGGCGGGTTTGAATGTTCAAATTGCAGGGGACGTTTCCGCCAGTGGGCCTGTGCGGTTAGGGGACTCAGCGACTCCTATGAAACCAGTTGCGGAGGATAGTATCCTTCTCAAGAGATTGTTTTATTCTGGAGTGGGGATGCCTTTAGGGTCTCATCTGTCTGAAAAAACTAAATCTCAAATCTGGAGTGGCGAATTTGTTGATGTGTTTCGGCTCCTCCATCAAGATGTGCAAGCTAAGGAAGGGTCTAAAGAGGAGGAATTGGAGTTGGCTCGGCGGCCTCGAGTCCCGAAGTCTATTGAGAACTGGACGTCAGCTTTCTTGATTTATGCTAGTGTTTATTGCCAGCGTCATCCGAGTAAGGCGGTTGAAATGTTCAAATATGCTGATGTCATCCGTAAGGCCTATAGTTATTTTGGAGGTTTTGCCTGGCTGTCTTACGACGAGGAGTTCCGGGCTCGGATGAGTGCTTTCCCTGAGCGTTCCTGGGGTGAGGTGGATGCGGAGTTGTGGCTCCAGTGGATGGCGTCTGCTCACCCGCCTGCTACGACCCACACGGCTAGCGGCCTGCCGGTGCAGTATCGGCCCTTTCAATTTCGCCCCGCTCATTCTGGGGCGGGGGTTTGGGGCAGAGGGCAGTCCTCCACTTCTGGGGCGTGCTGGCACTTTAACAGGGGTTCTTGTACCAGGCCGGCATGCAGATACAAACATGAGTGTGCACAGTGCGGGGGACGACATGCCCTCACCCAATGTTTCCCAGGACAGCGTTTTGGAGACCAAGGGAGGGGTCCAGGGGGCAGGGGGCAATCTTCGCACTTTGTATCTAAGGGCTCCTACTCCTATTAAGCTTGAGGTACTTGACTTGTGGTTGGTGGACTATCCTGATTTCGAGGCTGCCAAGACTTTATCCTGGGGTTTCAGAGTCTGTTTCCGTATTGGGTACCAGGGTCCTCGGTTGGGCAGGTGGTCTGATAACCTAAAGTCCACTAAAGAGTGCCCCCAGGTTGTACAGAGGAAGTTGGATGCAGAGCTTGCGGCGGGCAGGATTGCTGGTCCTTTTCTTAGCTGCCCTCTCCCTGATTTGATAGTCTCTCCTCTGGGAGTTGTCCCCAAAAAGGCGGCTGGGGAGTTCCGGCTCATACACCATCTGTCTTGGCCGGAGGGTTCCTCTATCAACGATTTCATTGACCCGGCAGATTCTAGTGTGACCTATGCTTCTATAGATGACGCCTTGCGGCTGGTTTGCACAGCGGGTCCTGGTGCCTTGCTGGCGAAGAGTGACATTCAATCGGCCTTTCGGCTTCTGCCCATTCATCCCTGGGATTTCGGTCTCTTGGGCATGCACTTTGGGGGATGTTTCTATGTGGATAAGGTTTTGCCAATGTGCTGCTCGGTGTCCTGTGCCCTATTCGAAACCTTCAGTACATTTCTGCAGTGGCGCTTCACTTTCATCAGTGGCCACGCTTTGGTTTGTCATTATCTGGATGACTTCCTTTTCATTGGTAAGGGTCAGTCTGGGCAGTGTCAATTGGCATTAGAGATCTTCCAAGCTATGTCCACGGAGCTGGGTGTCCCTTTGGCGCCGGATAAGACTGAGGGACCGTGTACATCTTCGACCTTTTTGGGGATTGAGATCGATACCCAGGCTATGATGGCGCGCTTGCCTGCTGACAAGGTGCGGAAGATATCTGATTTCATCAGGTTGGTGTTGGGCGAACGCAAATTGGAACTTCGGAAGGTTCAGAAGCTTTTGGGGTACTTGAATTTTGCGTGTCGAGTGGTTCGGGCGGGTAGGACGTTTTGTAGACGTCTGGGCCTGTCTCTGTCTGGCGCCAGCATTCCTCATCATCGGGTGCGCATTACCACAGCGGTCCGAGCCGATTTGGGTATCCTCCAGGATTTTAACGGCGTGTCCTTGTTTTTTGTGGACGAGGACATCGTCTGGCAGGTGCAGCTTTTCACGGATGCATCTGGAGCTAACGGCTTCGGCATCTTTTTGGGAAGGGCGTTGGTGCCCGGCTGGCTGGCCGGTGCATTGGCGGGAGCAAGGTCGCAGCATAGCGTTTTTAGAATTGTTCCCTTTGCTGGCAGCTCTGTACATCTGGGGGGATGAGTTCCAGAATCGTTCTGTGTTGTTCCACGTGGACAATATGGCAGTGGTTGACCTCGTTAACAAGCAGAGGGCCCGGGATTTGCGTGTGTTGAAGCTGTTGCGTGCTTTCATGTTGCGGTGTTTACAGCTGAATATTGTCTTTAAAGCTAGACATGTTCCAGGAGCCACTAATTGTATCGCTGATGCTTTATCTCGATTTCAGTGGTTGGAATTCTGCAGACTGGCTCCTGGGGCGGATCTAGAACCGACTGCAATCCCACAGTACGTATGGGCCTTGGGGGATTGAGGGTCCACCCGTCGGAGTTATTGGAAGGCTTGGCAGGAATTTTTGCAGTTTGGTGAGGAGTTGGTAGGTCCGGCACGGGCTGTTTTGTCCGATGAACAATTTTTGTTGCATTTTGTTTTGCATTTGGCGGACAAAGGCCTCTCCCACATGACCATTTCGGGGAAGCTGGCGGGGGTATCGTTTTACGGTCAGCTTTGGTGGGGGAGGGATCCTGTTGGGGGGGTGTTGGTTCGGAAAGTTTTGAAAGGTTTGGGTAGGTTTCAAGCTGGTGCTCAGAAGCTGCGGCAGCCGGTGACTTTTGATTTGCTTCAACTGCTGTTATCCCAATTGGATGTGTGCTGTTATGATGCATTTGAGTGTCAGAAATTTCGTTTGTGTTTTGTGTGGTTATTTTTTGGGGCGTTTCGGGCTTCTGAGCTGCTGGGTTTGCGTGATAGGGTGGGTATGACTAGCAGTGAGGTGGTGGTGGAGCATGACAGGGTCCGCCTGTGGTTGCGCATGTCCAAGACTGATCAGTTGGGGAGGGGTAAGTGGGTCTTTTTGGGGCGGAGCGGTGTGGCTTCTTGCTGCCCTGTAGGGGAATGGGAGGTTTTTCTGACATCCCCTCATTTTGCCCCGGGAGTAATTTTTTGTCATGCTGATGGCAGTCCAATTGTTGTTTCTCAGTTGTTGGCTGTTTTTCGAAAGGTCCTGTTGGGTCTGGGGCGGGATCCTTCTCAATTTGGTACTCATTCCTTCCGGATTGGGGCGGCGACGGAGGCCGCCAGGTTGGGGTGGGATTGGTCCCAAATTCGCCGCATTGGGCGTTGGCGATCGAGATGTTGTGAGAAGTATGTAAGAAAATAGCTCGCCTTTGTTTTGCCCTAACATTTGTTTTTCTCCTAGGTCCTTGGCATGCGGTGGCTGGAGCAAAAAGGAGGGTGTGGATTCTTGGCCATTCTTTTGTTAAACGGGCTGGCGTAGCTGCTGCATGTCAGCTTTGCGGCAGATCTCTGGGTCTAAGCAGTCTGACACATGAGGTTTCCTGGCATGGTACAGGGGGCATGCGTTGGGGTGGCCTCTTTCCTGCCTTGTCTGCTCTGGTTTCGAGGGGTAGGGGGGGCCCGCCTGATTTACTGGTGCTGCACCTGGGAGAAAACGATTTAGTCTCTTTATCCGGTTTGACTTTGCTCAAGTTGATGAAAATGGATCTCAACGTCATCAAGACCGATTGGGTGAGCACCATGGTGATCTGGACTGAGTTTGTGCCACGCTTACAATGGACTGGGGCGCGGAATTATTCAGCCATGGAGAAAGCACGAAAGAAAGTGAATCGCGCTATGAGACTGTTTTGTAACCATTTATGCATCTACAGTTTGGCTCACCATCATTTGCAAGTTTCTGAGACGCATTTATTTTGTGAGGATGGTGTTCACCTGTCCCAATTGGGCCTTTCATTTTATCTTTTAGAATTGCGTGACTTGATAGCTAAGGTACTGGAAGTGCAATTGTGGTGTTCCCCTCCCCTTCATCCTTGTCTTTGAGTGGGGCAGGAAAACTCGAAAGGTTTTCCTGGGTGGCGGTTTTTTCTAGTGGGGGTGGGCAGCCTGGAGCGGGTTGGTCCATCCTGAAAGGGCAGTTTATTGGAAAAATCAGGGGGTATTCTTCAAGAGTTAGTTGTTCTGGTTTTAGTTAGGTTTAACTTGGTGGGGGGGTTACTCCTAGATAGGGATGTTTAGTCATGCTGTGAAGATTGGAATTTATTGAATAAATTAATGTGTTCAACAGATATTGATGTACACACCTGTCTTAAATAAAGTGGCCTTTCTTGCTCTTGAAAGAAGTGGTGGACAGTGATTTCTTGCGCAAGGGGGGACCCAGGGAGAGCCGGGCGCGAGCCGGGCGCGAGCCGGTCTCTCCCTGGGTTCGTTCGCGCGAGCATGAGCTGGACAGGGCAGGTGTGGGTGATTGGAGGGGAGGTGTTAAAAGGGGCTAGAGGCAGGCGGGAAAGGAAGTGCGTAGTGGGAGGCAGTGAAGGGAGGTTTGTTTGCCCCACCCACCCTTCCCCCTTTTTTCTCGCTAGGTTTTTTACACTTTGCAGTGCTTTAGGCGCTGCTCCGGCCTTGGGGCCTCGCCACTTTAGGACAGGTGTCTTGGCTCTTTTGGTAGGCGGTTTTTTCTAGTGGGGGTGGGCAGCCTGGAGCGGGTTGGTCCATCCTGAAAGGGCAGTTTATTGGAAAAATCAGGGGGTATTCTTCAAGAGTTAGTTGTTCTGGTTTTAGTTAGGTTTAACTTGGTGGGGGGGTTACTCCTAGGTAGGGATGTTTAGTCATGCTGTGACGATTGGAATTTATTGAATAAATTAATGTGTTCAACAGATATTGATTTACACACCTGTCTTAAATAAAGTGGCCTTTCTTGCTCTTGAAAGAAGTGGTGGACAGTGATTTCTTGCGCGACACCACAAGCTCCACTCTGTGATTACGCCTAGTCATAGACAACAAAGCCAGACCCACAGCGGCTTTTATTAAATAGACTAACCAACACACGGCCACTTGGCGCTATATCAAACCGGGACACACGCACTGCACGGTTTTAAGCTATAAGTGTATATTTACTAAGAGACATTCCCTGGTCTTCCGGAGGATACACCACAGGTGAATCACAGCGGTAAACTCCTACCCCACATCTAAAGAAGCTAGCAAACCGCAGCACAGACAGATGACATTTGTTCCTACTTAGTGGAGTGTGCAACACACGACAAGATTGAATCGTATTGCAGCCCTATCCACGCACCACCAACCCAATCTGGCGATACTGTCAAAACGAACCAGGAGATGTAGCTAACTTTAATTATGTGAGAGGCATTACTCGAAACCATTGCTTAAGCGCCCTTCGCACTAAGACTGAATCAAGGGCACATAGCGCCTCCCCTACACGACGCCACTCTTACAGAGAGACACAAACCCTGCACTAAAATCTAGTAATGCATGATGAAGTATTTACTCTTCCGCTTGTAGACATGTGCCTATGGGCTTAGCCATTTTTTACCAAGAGATCACACAAAATAAATAACCTTATTGAGTATGCATTGCCCCCACAGCTTCAGGCATCCACCAGGTAATATGTCAATCAAACTCACTGTGTCCTGTATCCTAAGCTGTAGACCATACAATCAGCATATGTTTAATAATAGATCCAACTGAATGAGACACCATCTTTAATGATTTTTCCTCCTGAACTCAACTATCTGCATACAGGAGCAGAGCCGTGTGACTGGTTCCACCGGGTACTGTTGAAGCCTGGGGACCACAAAGAGTGAGTGAGTCCTCCTTGAAATTAACGTTTCCTACTGTTCTGTCTCTCCGGACAGGGACTACAATCACCGTAGTCACTGTGGGAGATCCCCTGGTTTTAACACTTATCTTTAGCACTTATCTTTAGTTGCCCTCTACCTGCCAGCGGGCGGCCACACCAAAATACAAGTAGCTTGTCTTTGAGTCACCAGATAATTTTGTTGGTTTTAATGAACGATCTACATCATAAATGTTGTCCTTTAAATGCCTCTTTCTCTCCTACAGGTAGATCCAGGCAGGTCGAAGATGACTTAGGGTAAAATTGTTATCCCTGATGTACTATACCACTTATTATGATTTATTATATTTTTTTGTAGATAGCGCACTTTTCTAGGTCCTGAAGAATCGCAGGGTTAATATACCTTATCGAGAAACATGTTGACCGACATACTCTAACAAGAGCACATAGACCGACAGAGAGGTAAATGGTAGCGCCTTGTTACACTTCTTTTAATTAGGACAGGAGACCCCCAGAAACGATTGTCCATTCCAGGTACTCCCAGCCCTATTTTAATTCACTACACAGCATCTACACTCCTTGGCTGCACACCCGCATTCATCTTACGGCAGTTGGATAGAAGATCTCCGACAAAGAGCCCCTCTTTAGGGAGCCCGTAGAGGATTACACCGCCACCCCTACGAAGAGCAGCCCAAATGATGAAGCATCACACCTGCAAGGGTGTGTGAGGGCATTATGATCCAACAAAAGGATCCCCACTACTACCCTATATAGGGAATAGTGCGATCCTACCACTTGGTCACTCTTGATTAAGAGAGGAACAACATAGAAATCTTTGGTACATAGGTCAAATTCGGGCCATCAACTGCTCTCTCTGTTTGTCAGCCATTTCATTGAATTGTGTGCTAAATAGTCCTCAGTAGATTTGTCTGTATTGGAGAGTCCTGAGGTATAACGTTCAGCGTAATAATTAAGGAATCTTTCAACAATCTGTGGAGCACCACTCACCTGTGCACCGCTGTCATCTTGTAGTGTTAATACATCATTAAACTCTTCTCAGTCCCAGTCAGGGCAGCTAGTGTGGTGCTAGGTCTCTCACCTTCTCTGTATATTATGGCATTCACATATTTCCCTAAATGTGTTATCTCAGATTGTGCCAATTTATTATATTTGTCTATCTTTCCTCTAATCTGTGCTAACTTCCCAGGCTCAGGCACTCTCTGTGTAGTGCACTCCAGTATAGCCAGTTATTTTTCCAATATTAGCATTCGTTCCCTTATAGACCAGAGCACCCCGCATGTTTCGAAATTGTTCCCCACAAATATAAGCTTTAAATTCTTCCCAAATTGTGGCCATGCAGGATACACTCCCAATAATAACGTGGAAATATTAATCTATTGCTTGTGCTAGTTCCTCATGGAATACTGTGTTTAGTGGTGAATATTGCGGAAATCATCAAGTGAAGGCCCTGGGTTGCATGTCTCTGGGCACTACGTAAGTTTTACTTGTGAATGATCTGAGTATGTACGTGGCAAGTGTGTGCAATCGCATATGAATAGAAAGAGATTCCTTGATGCAAGCCTGTAGTTTATATGGGTGTGTATGTTGTGTACTGATGAATAATGGGTGTATTCCCTGCCCTGCTGTGATCGAATATGCCAGACATTCACCAATCCATCTGCTTCTGCTATTGTGGCTATAACTTTCGCTACAGCTGATGGTCTTCTGGGGGGCGGGAGCTCTGGATCTATCTAGTTCTGGAGATTGAATGCATTTAAAGTCCCCCGCCCCAAATCTGTGGTGTATTCACATATGTCGCAAGTTTCCTATCCCCGAGCCATAGAATTGTGAGTCATCATAGTTGAGTCCATAAATGACTACTAGTAGCACATCCAAGTTATCTTTGTGACAGTGCACCACCACATATCTTCCTCTGGGATCAACGCATACCTCATGGATTTGTATCCCTGCTCCTTGACGTGACCACACCGGGACCCCTTGTGTGTGTGTCGTGAATCCCGCTGCTACACATGTGCCTTTCATTCAACTCTGCAAAAGCAGCCCTGGGGGAGGGGCATGGTGTCTCTCTGTGGAATAGCAATGTCTACATCATGTTTCTGCAAATACAAGACAATTTTGCGATTTTTCCGCTGGTTGTTTAACCCCTCGATGTTCCAGGTCAGAAAACTTAGGGAGGCACTGCTTGAGCCTGATTGAGCTTGAGCGCAGTGATCACTCTCTGCGCTCAGTATGCATCTCTGAGTTTGCAATGTCCGCCATATAACTCATGTTCCTTCTGTATACTTTCACTTGGCTACTTGAAGCAATTGGTTGCTTATGTTAATTACCCCCTCCCCCTCCCATGCCATGTTAACCCAACCTTTTACATGGCACATTATTCCCTTCCCTTAGATCCCCTTTAACCAAGAATTGTGTGTATTACATGCGGAGGCGGTGAATACCTATGAGCTGCACTCCAGCTCTTATGCATGTGTAATTGTCAATTAATCTGTATGACACATCCAACGTACTAAACTAATATCATTCATACATAACTTATAGGTGCTGATCCCAACTGCAATCAGCCAGGGTAAGCATTCCACTTACTTTGCGCAGCATGAGGGAAAAATATCCATTACGCTTTGCCAATTCTCCTTTCCTTCCACGACCTCCCTCCACTATGTTCTCCAAAGTAAAGCAAAACACTTCTTGGTATGGCGATCTCTCTGTTCCTTCTAGCTGTTTTTGCTCCAAAGTGCCTTTAATATAGACATTGTCAGTGCCAATATTATATTAGTTCAAGTCTGTAAAGCCGAATTCTGAGCAGTGAAAAACACTTTAGTCTTGCTAATCTAATTCGCTGTGAGGGTCCTCCTCCTTTGGGGTAGGGTCCCACCCCGGTTTCTGAGGCGTAGCATTGGAGTGTTTCTTAAGTATTTGGTGTAAGCTGGTTGGATCCATGTAGATTTTTGTTTTACCCTCCATTGTCACTCTGAGATGCCCTGGATAAAGCATGGCGTAGTCTATGCTGAGCTCTCTCAGCTTCCGCGGCGCAAATTGTTTCTGCGCCTCCTGTACCTAAAGTGTGAAGTCAGGGTAGAGGGATAGTTCAGAGCCATTGTATCGGAGTAATCAAAGTTCCCTGGCTTTTCGCAGGGCAGCATCCATGTCTCTGTAATTCATGAATTAATGCTATTATGGGGCAGGGGGGCCCAGAGGCAGGCCGGGGGACCAGCAAATGATGTGCGCATTCCGGGAAACAACCTTTACACGGCGATGCCATTACAACGCAGTTGTTACTACGACCGCGTTTTAACCACACAAAGCCAGTATTACGCATGTCATTACATCAACTTGCAGTAGATGGCGCGCTAACAATAAGGAATACTATAGTTTACTATTTCAACACCTTCCCTACTGTTGCGTAGGCTGGAGTTGGAATAGTAAATTATACATTTCTAATGTTAGCGCGCCACCTACTGCAAGTCGATGTAATGACTTTTGCGTAGTAATGGCATAGTGTGGTCACAACGAGGTCGGTGTAACAACCGTGTTGTAATGCCACGCAATGTAATGACTCACGTAGTAACCAGTCATATTCGCGCATTCCACTATAGCGATGAGAAGGTGTCAAAGCCTAGCAAAGTTGTAAGCAGCTGCTCCACGAGGTACTACATATTCCCAATCACTGTGGATTCGGGCATCCCCGCTATGCGCAGGTTGTTACGCTGTGACAGCACTTCAAGGTTTTCCGCTTTGTTCTGTAGTGTCGCAAATAGTTTCTCTATTTGTTTCTGCGCCCCTGAGGCCTCAACCTGCAAATCTTCGACCTCTGATACCCTTCTTTCCACCATATCAAGTCTTTCTGCCTTTTTTGTCCAAGCGTTCTGACATGCGGTCAATGCAATACGTAAGGGGTTTATTTTACCATCTAATGTAGTAAGACGTTGCTGCATAGATGTTAAGATTGTTCACAAATCCCCCCCTAGTTCAGCAAACTGGGCTCCCTATCCTGCTATCATTTATTTTATTTTACCATTATCTATGCATCTTCATCTCTTGCTCTGGTGGATTTGCGATGCTCGAACTGTAACTTTGGTTGGTTCTTGTCTGGTTTCCCCATTGTGTTGCAGCTTGCATGCCCTGTGCGTAGTTCCTCTGACTATGTTTTTGAGGGATCTTGCAATGTGCTCCTGGCTTAATTAAACTGGCCGATGTTTTAATGTCCCCTAGTTGTGCTTATGCTCTAGTACGTAGCAGTAAATTATGCATCCACCAAAGCAGCACAATGGTGATAGGCCCACCCGCCCCCCCCCCCCCAGTGAAGCAACTTACAGTTTGTAGATATTTCACCACTGTCAACCCCGGTTCTCCACTAGCGAGGGTGTCCGTTTATGCGGCTGTTCATCAGCTGCGGTGCTGCCCTCCTCCATCGCCAGGTCCGTCTCATGACTTCGAGGCAGGCGGGGCCTCAGATCGAGGCAGCAGCGGCAGGCAGTCGGCCATCCGACCTCCCGCAGCCGGGCCAAGCATAGAGGGCAATACTGCCCAGTGATCAGCCCAGCCCATGCCTCCCCAGGCCTCGGGAGAAGGGCGTCCCTCTCCACTCCTCTCGCTGAGGACAGCCATACACCTCCATGAGCTCACAAACAACACCGGGTGCAGGCCCCTGGCAGGCGACAGGCAAGTGCAGAACCAGTATTCTGGGCCCTCAGGATCAGCACTATGGAGAGCGAGGTAGGCCGCGCCCTCAGCGATGTAGACCGCCACTGCAACAAGCCTGGGATGTTCAGCCCTGCACAGTTCTTGGTGATAGCACCCTTTATTGCAGTGGGATTTCGCAGATTCCTGCTGGATTAGTTTGATGGTCTCGGGAGCTTGCTTAGGGTGGGATCATCTTGATATCAGGCAAGCTTGCCCCTTGCATAACCACATTACAGGACTGATTATGTGATAAGAGGAGCAATATCCTGAGGTGAGATACAGGTTTCCTCAATTACTAGTGGCTAGTGTTCTGGCATCCAGATTTTGCTGGGTGCGAGAAACAATGAGTCCAATTTTACCTGCAGGAAAATTTGGCTTGTACATTTGGTTAAGGCTTGGGAGGATAAGGAGCTGCCCAGCCTCGGCACCTGGCCAATCATCCCTTTTGGCAAGGCGGGCATGTAATGCTCCCCTCTGTGAGCCCTTCCCCCTCTGACCATTACCACTGACCATAACCACCCCCCCCCCCCCCCCACCAGCCCTATCACTATCTCTCTCTACTCGCTCAGAGCAGGTGGCAAGTGGCAGCATTAATCCCTCACGGAAATGGAAATGCTGTGTGCAATTCTGGCTGGAAAAAAAAGATTTTAATTTATTCCCCATTCTCTATGGATAAACTCTTAATATCACCTTACGGGTGGGATATTAGTGCATGGCACCCACGTTACGGGTACAGTTTCTATCCCACCAGTACTTTGGACCTTGTCATCGGGTCCTTAGAATTCATTACATTTCCAACCAGGCTCTTGTGATTCTTGGATCAGCATGCTCTGAAAGTACCGAAGTGAGAACAATGCTCCTTGGGTCTGTTCTTATTTCTGAGTCAGCATTCACACACTCTGGCATACAAAAACATGAAATTTCTGCCTATGTGAGAGAGTGATGATTTTGTAATTTACCAAAGTAAACAGATATGTCTAGTTTGATATATAATGCTAACTGTTGGTGATAAGTGTCTAACCACGCCGACGTGGGAACTGAGATTAAAGGAAATAAGTAATTTTGTACAAGAACACACACTTTTGTCAAGTGAGCAGGGCAACATTATTACGAGGGACTCGTGGTTTTAAAATTATCACATTAACTTATAGACCAAATTTCGCCTCTAAAATATAATCATTCATATTTCTAATGGAAGAAGGTAATTCAAATACCTCTGAAGTTTGCATGCTGGGGTGCTCCATTAAATCAAAAGATGAATCGTTGTTACTGGTACAACAACATTACGGGAGCATTAGAAATACTGGTACAAAAGGGGATTTATGTTGTTCCACCCTGAAAGAAAATAAGATCGGACCAAGAAAGGGGGAGAGCAGGAAGGGGATGTTAAGGGGGTGACCTCCTTAAAAGGATGAAGAAGGGGGTTAAGGAGCAAATTGGGATCTGGGTTTAAAAGTGGATTCTCTTTAAGAAAAGTTGTAGTTGGGGGGAAAGTCAACCTGGAAGACAGAATTTTTCATCAAATAAGGGATTTACCCAGTTGGTTTGTTAACCTGGACCAATGTAAAAGATGGGTAGGAACTACAAGAAACCAGATTGCAAAGGTACAGGCTGCACATACAAGGACTACATGTAACTCAGATATGTAAATGGTCCAGCTTCTGCTGTTACTAAATTCTTGGCTGTCCTTTATAAAATCAACTTGTACGTGTCTGTTAAGTCAGCTGCTCACCTGACGTCCAGTCTCCAGGGGTGGTGAAGGTGCATCCAGCAGTACACTCTGTCTGGCCATAGCCTTCATAAACCTATTAAGGAAACATATTTATTAGAAACGCATTTATATATCAAGCACGCCTGTTGTAAATGCATCACAAACAAAACTGTTGTTGTTTTCCTATGTCATTCGTCAATACAGATGCAGTGTGCGTGTTCACCGGTAATCTTTCTGCAGGCAGAATGTGAGTGTGTGCAGTAGATATCGATTTGATGTCCAGTAGATTATTCACTGGGAAATCACAAGTGCATGCTTTTCTTTCTGATCAGGTTTTTGCTATCTGGCAATGGCAAATGTGAGATCCGTTGGGCTTGGCTCCAGTTTGTAATCTTTACCCAAACATTCTCTAGGGGCCACTGTAGACTGTGAAGGGCTAGCACCAGTACGTTATGTAGTCTTCTTTCCCTTTCCTATCACCTACATCTCCCAGATAGATGCCACACCGTGACCCACGTACTGGTGATATGAACATGGTGGAAGAGGGTACAGCATGAGAGGAGTTGTGGCAGATAGAGTTTCACACTCCATGCCAACTCCATACTAACTTTAAGTAACTCAGACTCAGCATGGTTAGAGGCATGTATGTCTGACAGGAAATCATTGGGACACAGAATTCCTTGTATGGCTTTGATTCCAAAAGTGTGAAGGCTCATCTTCACATGACATGACTGAAATGCCTGCTTCATGGATGAAGGTGCTCAGTGGAGAAATACAGGAATTAGGAGGAGAGGGGAAGGACGGAACACTGTTCCACACAGTGTAGTCAAATGGTTTACTTGTTAGTGAGTGGTAAGGAATATGCTACTTACCAGTATGCATCTGTTCTTGGCATTTAGGATGATTGCACCTTGTTGTCCTGGAAGAGTCTTCGAAGTATCACGAGATAGGTGGCTCCTCCCCTGGACTACAGTGCGCATGGGCATGATCTCCCTCCTCAGATTGTTTTTCGCCATTGTGGCAGAGATGGAGTCCAATACGATACCTGATGACCATGCTAGAAATAATTCTGACTGCTACAGCTGCGACAGGCACCGGGGAGGATGGGTGGGCGATATGAATGTTAGCGGCCCTACATGTCAAGAACAGATGCATAATGGTAAGTGGCATATTCCGTTCGAGGCATGTGGGCCGCTAAATTCATATCTTGTGCATAGACTAAATAGCAGTTTCTCCCTTAGCGGTGGTTGCCCGAGCCAGCTGCAGCAGCCTGAAAGAGGGACTTTAGAACAGCCTGACCTACAGCAGCTTGCTGCTTGGAATGTACATCAACACAGTAGTGTTTGGTGAATTTATGTATGTTATTCCATGTGGCTGCTCTACATATGTCCTCCAATGGAATGTTACCCAGGAAAGCCATGGATGCCCCTAGCTTGCGTGTGGAATGCGCTCTAGGGGGGACTGTTACTGTGCGTTTAGCCATCTGGTAACAAATCTGAATACACTTAACAATACACCTGGCTATACCTGATTTTGAAATGGGTTTGCCTTTGTGCTGTGGTGAAAAAGCAACAAAGAGTTGTTTAGTCTTCCTGAAATCCTTCGTCCTGTCTATATAGTACAGGAGGGCTCTTTTGACGTCCAATGTGTGCAGTGATCTTTCTGCCACTGAGTCTGGATTAGGAAAGAAAACTGGCAGTTCAATAGTTTGATTAATGTGGAACTGAGAAACCACCTTGGGCATGAATTTAGGGTTAGTGCGTAGAACTACCCTATTTGCATGGACCTGTATAAAAGGTTCTTGAATGGTTAGGGCTTGCAGCTCGCTAGCCCGTCTCAGCGACGTGATCGCTACTAAGAAGGCGACCTTCCACGTTAGGAACTGTATCTCACATGAGTGGAGAGGTTCGAAAGGAGGTCCCATCAGTCTGGTCAAAACCACATTAAGATTCCAGACAGGTGAAGGTGGCCTTCTGGGTGGAATGACTCGTTTGAGTCCCTCCATAAAAGCTTTTATTGCTGGCACTCTGAACAGTGAAAGGCATTGCCTGCTCTGTAAGTAAGCCGCCATTGCCGCCAAATGAATACGTATAGAACTGTATGCCAGATTGCATCTGTATAAATGTAACAGGTAACAAATAATGTCCTGTGTCGATGCATCTAGCGGGTTTATGTCACGGCTGGAACAGTAAATGACAAAACGTTTCCATTTGGCAGCATAGCAGGCCCTAGTGGTAGGCCGTCGTGCCTCCTTAATGATGTCCATACAATCGGGAGGCAGATTCAGATACCCAAATTCTATGACTTCAGGAGCCATATCGCAAGGTTTAACTGTTGCGGATCTGGGTGCTGAACTTCGCCATGGCTCTGAGTGAGAAGTCTGGGTGTAAGGTGCAGTCTTTGATGAGGCACCACGGAAAGTTCTAGGAACGTGGTGTACCATGCTTGCCTCGCCCACGTTGGAGCAACCAGGATGAGAGTCATCGAGTGCTGTCTGAGTTTCCGTGCCACCAGAGGTATGAGTGGGGCCGGCAGAAAAGCGTACGCAAATCTGCCTGACCAGTTCATCCATATCGCATTGTCCTGAGACCGCAGGTGTGGGAACCTGGCGGGAAAGTTTGGGCATTTTGCGTTCTTGTTTGTGGCGAACAGGTTGATGTCTGGATGACCCCACTGCTGGAAGTACGGTTGCAGCACCGATGTATGAATCTCCCACTCGTGCACCTGATGACTGTGCTGGCTGAGCAGATCCGCCATCTGGTTGTCCTGGCCCGGGAGGTGCTCCGCCATTAGGAAAATGTTCCTCTGAATGGCCCACTTCCACATACTCTGTGCCAAGTGGGACAACTGTGGAGAGTGAGTACCTCCCTGCTTCTGGATGTAATACATGGCCGTCATGTTGCCATCCGGATCAACACGACCTTGTTGCACAGATGTATCTTGAAAGCCTTCATTGTCATGAAGATCGCCAACAATTCCAGCAGATTGATGTGCATCTTCTTCTGTTGATCCGACCATAGTCCCTGCACTGTGTAATGAAGGAGATGCGCCCCCCCACCCCAGGAGGGATGCGTCCGTCGTGAGCACTATTTGTGGGACAGGCTCTTGGAACGGTCGTCCCTTGCAAAGGTTGCGTGTATTCCACCAATGCAGAGAGTTGTACGCACGACCGGTCACCAACACTAGGTCTTTCAATTGTCCTTGAGCCTGATTCCACTGTCGTGCCAAACACTCTTGGAGCGGACGCATGTGCAGTCTCGCGTGCGGGACTATGAATATGCAGGAGGCCATCATGCCTATCAACTGCAGAAACACTCGCGCCTGTAGTGAGTGTTGTGGTCTGAATCTGCGAATCAGCAGCTGCATGCTGTCGATTCGCACAGAATTTGGCTGGGCTGTGGCTGTCACAGTGTCCAACGTCGCTCCCAGGTACTGCTGTACCTGAGCGGGTTGAAGATGCGACTTAGGATAGTTTAGAGAGAATCCCAAACTGTGCAGGAGATGAATTGTGCGGGACACGTGGCTGGCGCACTGCTGGGCCGACTTTGCTTGCACAAGCCAGTCGTCCAGGTAGGGGTAGACATGAATGTGTTGTCTCCGAAGTTGTGCTGCCACTGTAGCCAAACATTTGGTGAACACTCTGGGAGCGGTGGTCACCCCAAAAGGTAGCACCTTGAACTGTAGTGCTTGTTTTGTATGGTGAACCTGAGGTATTTCCTGTGTGCCTGATGAATGGGTATATGGAAATAGGCATCCTTCAGATCCAGAGTTGCCAGACAATCCCCCTGACTGAGCAATGGCAGGACCTGCTGCAGAGTCAGCATGTGGAAATGTTCTGAAAGGATGTATAGGTTCAAGGGTCTCAGATCCAGAATGGGTCTGAGAGTCCCGTCCTTCTTTGGGACTAAGAAATAGAGAGAGTACACCCCTGTTCCGTGCTCCTCTAGAGGCACCAGTTCTATGGCCCCTTTTTGCAGCATGCTGGCCACTTCCTGCTGTAATAAGTTTATGTGCTCTGCGGACATAGGATGGTGTCTTGGGGGTATGTCGGGTGGAGTGGATGTTAGTTCTAAACAATACCCGTACTGGATAAGTTGCCTCACCCACCGGTCTGTGGTAATGCCTTCCCAGACCGGCGGGAACTGCTGGAGTCGTCCCCCGACCGGTGTTACATGGCCCAGGGGCAGTGACAAGACGTCACTGTTTGGTATTTGCTGAGGACCTGGTGTTATTATTTCCACGTCCTCTGCCTTTGGTGCTGTTACCACGGTATCCACCTCTATTGTTTTTGTTAAAGGTGGACTGCGCACCACCTTTATTGTATTGTATTTGCTGGGATGCTTGCCCTCTTGACAGCCCTCTGCTACCTGAGCAACGAAAAGAACCCCCTCTGAACTGTTGAGACTGCAAGGCCCCCATGGACTTAGCCGTCTCGGTGTCTTTCTTGATGTTTTCAAGAATCGTGTCAACGTCAGGCCCAAACAAAAAATCAGGGTTAACGGGGTGATTGAGCAAACTTGTTTGTATTTCAGGCTTAAACCCTGAAATTCGTAACCATGCCTGCCTCCTTAGCATTACACTAGTGTTAATGGCCCTGGCTGCAGTGTCCGCTGAATCTAGTGCACACTTGATAGAAGCGTTTGATATCAGTTTCCCCTCCTGAATCAACATGTCCGCCCCCTCTCTATATTCATTAGGCAGGTGTTGCAACAATTGCTCTAGGGTATCGTAGTGAGCCCTATCGTATCTAGCCAGTGAGCCTGTGTATCGGCTATTCTCCAAATATTCGCTGCCTGTGCAGCAACCCGCTTCCCAGAAGCTTCCAATACTTTAGATTCTTTCCGCCATATTCATGAAAATCGGCATGTGCGATTCTGAAATAGCGAAAAAAAGCGAATCGCTATTCAGAAATCGCAAATCCGAATTCATGAATAATTGCGATAAAAAAAAGCGATTCGCACGCGATCGCAAAATCCGTTAGCGATGACCGAAAATCGCAGAATAATCGCTATTTCCGGCTACCCGCCCCTGGACTGCGAGCTCGCAAATAGCGATATCGCTATTTGCGATATCGCTATTTGCGAGATTGCAAACTCGGGAGATCGGGAAAACGGGAAGTCGCATTTCGAGCCCAGTGATGACATCACAACCAGGAAGCTGCCGGTTCCCACCACCATTTTCCACATTGAGGCAGAGAGAGAGGGAGCATATTGGAGAGCTGCAGCTAATCTGGAAAATTACACTCATCCACAACCCTATACCATGGCTGAGGAACCTGCACCTGGCACCAGCAGCTCGTCTGGGCGCAAGAGAAAATTGAAATTCTCTGAGCAGGAGCTGGAACACCTAATTGAGGGGGTTGTGGCCAACCATGACCGACTGTTTGGCGCAAATTCTCGGAGGGTCCCTGAGCAGGAGAAGCGGCGCATATGGCAGGGGATAGCCTCGGCAGTGAACTCCGTGGGAGTGGCGGCCAGGTCCCTGGAGGAATTAAAAAAGCGGTGGTACGACCTTCGAGGCCGTGCCAAGGAGAAGGTGGGGGCGCGCCTTGGGGAGTCCTCGGGCACTGGAGGAGGAGGACCAACTGTACCACCCAACACTCCCATGGAGGACCAGGTCGAGAACACCCTGGAGAAGGAGGCCTGTGTCGGTTTTACTACACTGGACTCATCCCGCACCACCCAAGACACCCAAGGTAAGTGGCATGCGACTGCGACCCTGCCCCCTATGGATGTCCATGACCAAATAGGCACCCCCAATGTCCCATAGGCATGCCATAGTTGCACATCAAGGAATGTCCTGAAGCATTGTGGGAGATGTAGTCTGGCCACAATGTTGTAGTACCACAATGCAGCCAGACAGGTCCCAAAGCACACAAAGCCACTGCCATTCAGGGAATGTCACCCAGCATGCATGTAGCAACTGCACGTCTGCCAGATACATGCAACTAATGATCCACCACTTACCCCCACAGGTGGCGATAGCAGCGACAGCGATAGGCTGGAGATCGATGAAGGCGTCCCGGAGGTGGAGGTGCCAACACCAACCCAGGCACCAGCCCCTGCCGCTGCATCTACACCAGCAGCAAGTACCACCCACAGCGTCCTGTAACTGGTGCAGCACCCACATCCGCTGGCAGGCCAGCCCCCATTGTGCCTCCTGCCACCGCTGCTCCTCCCACAGCCGCAGCCAGGGCAGTCACTCCTGTGCCCCCTGCATCTACTACAACAGGCGCACCAGCAGTCACACCCCCTGCGTCTGGCGCACCTGCAACACCGGCGGCCATACCCCCAGCAGCTGTCGCCTCTACATCCGGGGCTGCGCCAGTGTCCACACAGCGGGCAGCCTCACACTCAGCCCAGCAGGGCAGGCGTGGCAGGTCACGCCAGCACTCCACAGCAGCTAGCAGGCGGGCCAATGCTCATGGACTGGCGCGGCTCAGCGTCGAGAGACGCATGCTCCGCATTCACCAGCGCCAAGCTCAGCAGCAGGGAGCTATACAGCTGCAACTGCACATGATAGGGTGCAATGTGGCCTCTGTTGCAGGCTACATGGAAGGCATGAGGGCAGACATGGCAGGTGTGGGAGAAGGACTGGCCCGCATGGCTGCAGCCTTGGAGGCCAACACCGCGGCCATGTCGAGAGAGCGCAGTGGAACACGCCGGCGCCACCGCCAACTAATGACCCGGCTTGCCACTAACAGCAGGGCAAGTTACGTGTCAGCCAATGCTACATCTCTGTTGGCGCGGCGCACCCTGACCCAGCAGCACCAGATCATACAGTGCAGCGAGGACATGACAAGGGTGCTGGAGACCCTCACCACGGCCGTAATTGCTCTTCACCCTCCAGCTATTCCATCTGTTGTGGGGGGTGATGATGCGAGTGAGGGGGCGTCCAGCGTCAGCTCTCAATCTGCCTCACAGGCCCCACCACACACCCGCAGCACCAGGCCCCCCCCATTGCCTGAAGCCCCGGAGGAGGATGCCCCTCAGAGGCGCTATGGCGGAACGCGCACTAGGCGCTCCTAGAGAACTGCTGTATATCAATGGCACAGGGTAAGGTTAAGCCTGCCATGTAGTGATGCACAGCAGTATGGCGTAATACTGTTTGTTGGACTTATTTGGACAGGAACCTTACTTTTATTTTTGTGAAGTTAACAAATACATTTATTTTGCTACACACATTAGCGTTGTGTCATCATTACATTTTGCATGCATTGTTGATTTGTGGGGTGATGGAAGTGGTTGTACTAGAAACTGTTCACTGTGATGTGGTTGCGACGTCTGTGCCCTTCTGCTGGGTTCTCCCCATGTGCATGGCGCGCATGTGCAGGTGGCCGGTTGTCCCCCTCAGATTCACTGCCAGAGATGTCAACAGGTATCCGGCGCTTGGTTGCAATGTTATGTAGTATTGCGCAGACAGCGACAATGCGGCAGCACTTTTCAGGACTGTAATACATGGCCCCACCTGTCTTGTGCAGTATGCGGAACCTGCTCTTGAGCAGGCCAAATGTCCTTTCTATGCAATTCCTTGTCCGTATGTGTGCGATATTGTAGCGCCGTTGCTGGGGTGTAGCAGGGTTGAGGTATGGGGTCAGGAGGTATTCACGGAGGGCGTAGCCACTGTCACCTGAATGAGAGGAGCAGATGGTGATTGCCTGTGCTGCGCTGTTACATCTTTGCAATGTGACATTTCAAACAAAGTGTACTTACCAAGTAGGTGTCCTTCCCCAAACTCTCCCCTGACCAGTCGTGTGTGGAGTCCGCTGTGCCGGAAAATTAAGGAGTCATGGGTACTCCCTGGGTACTGTGCGACAATGTCGGTGATGTATGTCTTAGCATTGCAGACCATCTGGATGTTGAGGGAGTGGTAGGACTTTCTATTGCGGAACATATACTCCATGCCAGCTGGTGGGCAGATGGCGACGTGGGTACAGTCTATACACCCGAGCACATGTGGAAAATGGGCTACATTGTAGAAT
Organism: Lissotriton vulgaris; assembly: GCF_964263255.1. Taxonomy (NCBI): domain Eukaryota; kingdom Metazoa; phylum Chordata; class Amphibia; order Caudata; family Salamandridae; genus Lissotriton; species Lissotriton vulgaris. Next base: position 1,099,169,066 of record NC_141695.1, read on the forward strand.
TGTAGCTTGGTCATGTCCAATTCCTGTTGGCTGGCGGGGAATTTGATGTGACGGTGTAGCTGGGTGAGCATGGCGTCAACAAAAGTGTGGAGGCAGCGTGACATGGTGGGCTGGGATATCCCCACAGCAGCCGCTACTATCCCCTGGAAACTCCCGGAGGCCAGGAGGTGCAGGCTACACAATACCTGCACATGTGTAGGCACAGCATTGGTACGGCTTGTTGGGTGCTGCATCAGGGGGTCAAGGTCCTGTATTAGCTGCATTATCATTTCCCCATTCAGCCTGCATTTAGCATATATCTGCTCTCTGGTTTGGCCCAGCAAGGTGACCCGCTGGCAGAATATCCTGTCCTGGATCCTGCGTCTCCTCCGTGCTAATCGCTCTAGCCTGCGACGCCTCACCACCATGTACATTCCTGGCATTGTGGGACTCCTAATGCTGCTGATGATGATGGTCCTTATGTGTGATTGGTCAGGCCAGTACCTGTTGGTGATAGGACAACGGTTTTTTGAAAGTTTTTTTTCCATGGCATTCATGGTTACCACCTGCTTTGAGTTGTCCTTATTTTGCGCGGTGCAAATTGCGATTTTTGGGTTTTTCGCTAATAGCGATTTTTCTTGAATACCGATTGCGATTATATTGCGATTTCGCTATTATTTTCGCAGAATCCGTGGTGTGTCGCTATTTCCGAATCGCTAATGCTCACCTGCCGGGATTCTGCGAATATATTAGCGAATTCGCAAATATGTGTTTGCGAATTCGCTATTTTGTTGTTGAATGCCGATTACGGAAATTGCGCCCGCATTTGCATTTTCGCAGCGATTGCGGGCGCAATTTTACTTCATGAATCAGGCTGTTTGTCTGGGGGAGGAGCATCACCACTTGTTTGTGAGTTCGCCCACTTCCGGGCATTGGAGACCACCAAAGAGTCCAATGGCAATTGACCCCTTATATACGTAGGGTCCACAGGAGCAGGCCTGTATTTTTTCTCAATACGTGGGTTCACCACCCGTGCTCTGGTTGTGTCCTCGAAAATGTCATTGGCGTGTTTTAGGACACCCTTCAGCATCGGCAGTGTCTTCACTGATCTGTCCGACGTAGAGAAGGTATCAAACAGAAAGTCCTCCTCAACTGGTTCTGCATGCATTACCACATCGTGGTTCAACGCCTCCCTTTCAATCAGAGCGTTGAACGCCGCAGTATCCTCTGCGGGGGCTGTCTTTACTTGGTAAAACTGGGTGTCCGCCGTCCCTTGATCGTCGAGCACATCCTGCGAATCGTCCTGATTAGATGCATCAGGATAGTTGAATTGTTCGTCATTTTGGTCATCCCCCCCACCATCCTCAGTGCGTGTGGGGGAATGTGTAAAGGCTTGTCCATAAGGCCTGACGGGCTCGAAAAGAACCGGCGAGGAAGCCGAGTCTCTTTTCCTTTTAAGTGGAATTTGATAGGATTCCATTGGATTCTCCGGCAAGATCTTCCGTTTCAAAAGGGTGAGTCTTCCGGTTGCAGTGTCAATGTACAACTTCTTTGATTTTTCAGAAGAAGGTGGAGTGGAACCGACGCCTTCAGGAGTGGCGGTCGTTCCCTTAAGTTTTGAGACCAGTTTACCAGGGTCGGTGCCCTGTGCCGGCCTAGAAGTTTTAGGTCGTGCAGTCGGAGGCAGTCCAAAAACTATAGGTGGAGGTCCGGATGGCTGTTTGGCTATTTTCACGGCCATTGCCAACTTCGAGCCAGGTGTCGCACTGGGATTCCCAAAATGGCCGCAGCTTGATGCGTCAGGTTCTAAAGCGGCCATTTTGTGCTTGTCTTCCAGAACCTTCACCAGCATCAACTTGTATGAATTCGGGCTGAGGGGCGGCTGCGACTCAAGTCCGTCTTCAGTGTCCACGCCCCCGAGGGCAGCCTTAGATGACGCCGCTCCGTCTCCTTGGGCCTTTGGCACCTTTTTGGATGTGCCGATCTTTGGGTTGGCACCCTTTTGTGACCCCGAAGGGACAATGACACTCCGAGCCTTCTTATGATCCGATGGAACAAGGCTTTGCGAAACGATTACTGGTTTGACCAGTTTCTGTTTCGGTTTCGATTTGTCTTTAGTCAGTTTCGGTTTCGTTTTCGAAGGCGTACCCACCGAAGGCTCTGAAATATTCTTAGCCGGGCCAGTTTGCGGGGCTGTAGAATGAGCATAAAGATCTTGGCTAAGGCCTTCCGGCGATGCTTCGACCTGAGCCTTTGACAAGACAGTGTCACTTTCGACCCCCGAGGGTTCGGCCGGGTCGTGCTCATCGCTGGAGCCGCCCTCTGCGGCTCCAATTGCCATGCCTTCGTCTCTTACCTCGACGGCCCCATCGTCTTCTATGTTCTCATCGTCCACCTCTTCTCCGTAGTAAGATTCTTGACAGGAGGCCGGGTCGGAGAAGTGCTCCGGTTCCTCCTCTAGGACGCCCTCGTCATCCCCAGCCTCGAAGATATCCTCCACATGCGACGCTCTCCGCGCCGGTAGCCTCGCCTCACGTCGAAGAGCGAGCGCCTCTTCCGAACTGAATTTTGAACAGGCCAAGCAACTCCCCTCGTCGTGGTCTGGAGACAGACATCTGTTGCACACAGGGTGCACGTCTGAGAGAGGATACTTCGCGTTACAGACTGGGCAACGTTTAAACGGGGCCTGGAATTCCATCGTCGATGTCAATCTTCGAACGGGCCTAAAAATCTGGGAGCACACGTGCTCAAGTATCCGGGAACCGGATAAGTCAACTCAGAACCGAACGAAGTACAATACCGACGCTTAAAAAGGCCTTTTGGCCTGAAGAAAACAAGTTTTTCCTATAGGTTCCGAACTAGAGTCACAGAACACATCCGATCCCAATGGCGGAAAAAAACAATCTGAGGATGGAGATGATGCCCATGCGCACTGTAGTCCGGGGGAGGAGCCACCTATCTCGTGATACTTCGAAGACTCTTCCAGGACAACAAGGTGCAATCATCCGGACCCAACACCAGGTGGCGATCTATGCACAAGAAATGAATTTAGCGGCCCACATGCCTCGAACAACCTTTTCTATAAAATCAGCAAACCACAAGAAGCTTTTGAAGACTTCGAAAGTAGCCAATCCAATACCACTGGAAGTTTAATTTTATGTATCCTGAATTTTGTGTGGCTATTGTGCTCCTGTGGTAGCAGACGTCCACCACTGCATTCACACTGTGTGAATCCAAGAGGCTTTCGGTGGCGGTGAGACCAACTCATTATCCCTTGGAGTTGCATATTTTATGGAAGGATGGGCTGATCAATCTTTTTTGAGTGGCCAGTTATAGCAAAGCAGACTGGAATTCATTTTTAAATGTCTGTTTTCGAATTGAGGTAAGGATTGATACCACGGGTGATGCCATGTTACATGAGCCAGTGTGTGGACTATTGAGGGGTTCCAGGCTACAGATACATGTACAGATCGTTACGTTGCCACATTGTAATGTAGTTAATGGCTCGCATGAACACAAATGCAGCCTTAAAAAAAGTAATGAGTGAAGAATTGTTCATTATTGGTAAGGTATGTGCTTCAAGCCTAACATTGTGACACTAACATTGCAGTTCCTAATGTAAATTCAAACAGATTTGAGCTGCATTGCACTGCAGTAGAGCCTGCAATGTGTTAAATGTTTGCCAAAGGTAAACCAGTAGGTTTCCCTCCAAGGAAAGTCCTGTGCAGTATCCAGGAGTGCTTGTCCAAGTCCTCAATTATTCTCCTCATCTGGACGGAAACCAAGACAGATGTCACAAATAATATAATTTAACATGTCACGAGTCATGTAATATGTAACATTATAAGCAGTATATGATAGAGGAGCAAATAATAGTTCACTAAACTATAAGTAGCTCATTTCAGTGGTTTTGAGGTTTTTTAACTTTAGATGATGTCGCATTTCTACACCTAACCATAACATACAAACTATATTACCTACATCCGGTCGCCAGTAGGTAGTTATAGTTAGGAGCTTGTTTCTATTCAAAAAACGTTTTTCTTTTACCAATATCTTTGGCGCCGTTTGACGAATCTTTGCAAAATTGTTTAAACTAATTGGGCAGTCCGGTGAGCTCCTGTGTTGAAAGTTTCGGGGTGATTTTTCAAGGGGGGGCTGGTAAAAAGGGGGGACCCCAAAATGCGTTTTCTCCATGTAAATTTCCACAGGAAACTTTAGACATGGCTTCAGCCCGAACTGCTAAACGGAATTACAACAAATTTGCCAAAAAGGTAGCTCTTGGTTCAGAAAGCACTCTTGTGTAAATTCGTTCAGTAGTTCCTGAGAAATTTAAAAATTTCTCAGATATGCAAATATGGCCACAGAAGATTCACGAAGCCTCCCGATCTCGTGCCTGCAATCTGATTGGCTGTCAACAGTTCCAACCAGGAAGTGTTGGCAGCCATCTTGTGACTTGGTTGAACCGAGTCACCAGAAAAAAGGTTAAAAAGCAATAATAATAAAAAGAAAAGGGGCGGGTTGAAATACCCTTACCCCCTAGGCAAGGACCCCTAGGGCCAAAAAAAGCATTTATTTAAAAACAATTTCAACGGGATTCGCACTGGGTGTGCGAATCCCGACAAAACTTTTCTTTTTAACGAAGTACAGTCTCCCACACTTCATTTCTTTTAAGCCCCAGGTGGGCCAGGTCCCGGGGGCAATGCCAGATAATGATGCAGGGGCCTGCAAGGCCCCCACAGTCCTAGGGACTGCCACCTCCCCGGGACTATGTTTGGGTTGGGCTTGAAGATGGTAAAAAGTTAGGCCTATTTGTATGGATCATCCCACGAGAGTCTCACAGTAGTGGAGAAGTGTGGCTCAATGATTAGAGCGGCAGACCCTGATGCAGAGGTCTAGCTTGGGACCAGGGTTCAATTCCCCGCCTCGGCGGGTCTTGGGCTCAAAATTCCACGGACCTGATAATTCTCGCCTTGGTGCCTATTCCAATCATGGAGTCCCAATCTGCAACTCTGGGCAATAGCATGCTTAATCTCCACAACGGCCCCCACAACGCTAAGGATGCCTGGCCTCCACCTTGGGGGTGCCCAGGAGTGGACACCTCACAGGGATAGCCAGGATGGGTTCCACAGCGGTATTCGTACAAGCGCCTTGAGACCCTTGCGGGTGAGTAGTGCGCTATACAAGTATCAATTTACATTTACAGTACTGAAAATGTAAAAAATAAGACCCTCAGCTTTACTGTATGTCAACCATTTCCGTACCTCAGAACTGAGTAATCGGATTGGCTAGCTTCAACTACGATGAAAATGTGCAAGGGGGGAGGGCCACCTCTGGTGGTGATGGGGTAATATTTGGCCATAGCCAGGCCCTGCTGCTGCCAACCCCATGTTTCGCACAGCTAATAGCCATGTGCGGCGGGGGGTTGGCCACCTGGGGAGGGTGTTGGCCGACTATGAATGGTTAGACACATGACCTAGCTGAAAGCCTTGCACCCTCAAAGTGGAATACCTCTAAATTATTCTACAATCTGCTATGCCTTCAGCAATCTTCAGCGAGCTTCTGAAAGTAAATATCCACACCTTGTAAGTATTCTTGCTACATAGAATTTATCTATAAAACTGTATTAACATTATTTAACATGGGCATGTGACCAGATAGCCACTGGTGGGTAATATATTGTCAACAGAAGTGCTGGCCTTTCTCACAGTTTACACTAATTCCATGCTATGGACCCTATGATGTATACTACTATGGTGTTATCAGTGATATCATCAATGACGTCATTTGATATATTATCAGTGATGCCATTGAACATATTGTGAGTGATGTAACATGCGAGGTCATAAGCAGTGCATGATGGGGCTTATGCTTTAGTTAGCTCAATAAATCACAACTAGTTACGTTTTTATCTTATTTTAACACCTATTTTGTCACTTTAACCTTTGGTTTTTTCAGTGATTTTCTTGAGTTTTTTGGGGGGCCATGATAAGGCTGACCGATCAATGTCTTGCAAACGCCCTACTGGTACGAACATTAAGCATCGGATAGTTTTGTGCTCCCAGTGTTTGCTTTTAAACCAGCTTCAAAACAAGAAAATGTGTTATATCACCTCAACCGCCTTCTCGCTTGTGGTGAGCTCAATAGGTGGCGCTATTTGCACACAAATCGTATAAAAGTAGCTACAAAAGGGAGCTGCAACACTTGGTCAAAGTTAAGAAGTCGCGGAAGTGATGCAGCTCAATTTGCAGAGCTTTGCTAATTTACCTAATATGCTTTGTAGGTAGGGTGGCCAGGCGTCCTGGATTTGCCCGGACAGTCCCGGGTTTTCACCAGCTGTCCTGGAAGATTTCGGCAATTTTGGCTCATGTCCCGGTTTTTAGAGTTGCTCGAATGAATCCAGTGAGAGACACTTAGTGGGTGTTCTAAAGTTGGGCTTTTTAGCAGCTGTTGTGCGTTTCCTTCATTTTTAAATTGTATTGCACGGAGAGGTTGGCAGAACTGTGGAGCATTACATTAACTGGCGTACATTGACAAGTCTGGAGAGTATAAGAAGTTTAATGAGACAAATCAAATCTGTCTTGCCATATCCTTTGCGAGGTGTTCTTGACAGCATATAAAGAAAGAGCTGCAAGCGTCTGTCTTCAACAATAGGTCAGGAAAACAGTATGCACTGAAGCGACCTTGCGCATCACTAGCCATTCCCAAATTTGGAAAAGAGCCGCTGTTGTTCATTATGGAGGAACAATTTGAAATACCAGATAGTTTCTTATTCCAGGAAGAGACTTGGAGGAAGAAGGGTTCCCAAGAGCTCGGGTTTGGTTTTGTATTGTCTCGGATGTTACTGAGTGAACCCCAGAACAGTAGTTCTAAGTGAAATAGGGGGAAGGCGTTTGGAGCGCTAGCATTAGGAGGATTGTCCTCCGCAGGGAAACTGGCCTCACATTACAACCCTTACTAATGTCTAGTTGAGCCCCTAAAGAGTTTAGTGACTGAGCACCATATAAAATACAATAAAATGTAAAACAAATACAAAAATCGCAAGTAGAAAATGTGTAGGCAGTTGAAGTTCGGTAAAGAATTTGTCATGAAGCCTTCAGAGATGGCCTCGGCACTCAGCACCATTAGGAATCCCAGAATGTGTGTAGGGTCACAGTAATGGAGTTTAGATCTTAAAAGCCAGGGGATTTGTCAGGGTCCAACTCAAACTACGACTGCATCATGATACTCCATCCAAAGGTAGATCGACCAAGCAGCCACAAGTCAGCTCCAGCGTCTGCCTGACTAGGACCTGGCTTAGAATCAAAGGCAGCCCTGGCAAATCTTCAAACCAGGTCCACTTCCTTCATGTCTCTTTCTTCCATCTTTCTTTTTACTTTCTCTCACTCCCATCCTCTCTCCATTTTTGCCCCCACTATGCCTGCTGCCATAAACTCTAGGTAAGTAAATGAAGAAACAGCAGACATTGACCTTGAAAATTGTCCTTCAATGACGCCATCCCTCCAGTGAAATGACTGATGGGATAAATGGCCAGTCTGGCCCTGGCCTCTGAAGCAAGCACTTGAGGGAAGACACCAGGCTAGAACTGAGACGGTTAGCACAGTTTATCTCTGGAGCAGACATGATTTTAATACTGGCCACACCTCTATATTTTATACAATCATTGAATGTAGAAAGCAATGCTTGGGGTTCACGTGTTCTTAGACCATACCTGACATCCAAGGGCTGCTCGCAGAAATCCCAGGACAGTCGGGGAAGCTGGAGCTGCTCCGGTCACAATCATTCGGACCTGTCCTCCGAGGCTTGCCTGGCGTACAAATAAAGGAAAAGGTCAATTGGATGAAGAAGGCCCTAAATGTGGCTCAGTGCCAGTGATCACCATATTGATTCAGTCCACTGAGTTAAAATAACCCCTCCAAACCCCTCACCCCAGACACACAGTGGTCGTTCCCTTATAGGCATGAATTAGTCCCCATCATTACAGAAGCAAAATGTAAGCTAATGGACAAGGGTTTGGGCACTGAAGAAATAAGTGGTATTGACATGACTTGAAAATATCCAGATAAAAAAGTGAAGCTGTGCAGGAGTAATACATGTTCAGTGCAGGAGTAATATAGGTTCTGTCCACATAGAGCAGGTGCATGATGAAACCAGCCGAAACTGTGGCACTCTTGACGGAAGGCCAAGAGGCAAAGATTCATTATAAAGTATTTACTTGGTACATGTAAGAGATTTTCACTTCGGTCAGGGATGTATGTGACATCTTATCCAACTGGAGTAAACGACATCGATTTTGGGTCATTGTAATGGAGACCAGAAAGAGGTAACAAAGAATAACCTAAGCCAAAAACAAGAGATTCTAAACTAAAACAACCTATCCCCCTCTGCTCTGGTATTCCATGGAAAAGGGAGAGAGTCCGGAGCCCCCGGTGAACATGCTCATGGTGCGCTTGTACTTGCTGCGCTGGGGAAGCTTCTTGTCCTCTGTCCCAACCCTGCAGCACCTGCTCATGATGTCACTTAAAAGCCTATTTTAGCCATGCTGGTGTTTGGCACCTGCTGGCAGGTGAGTTAAGCCACTGTGCAGACTAGTTCTGTAGTACATTTAATTATCTTCTGCCTGGTGCCTGCGGCAGTGAAGAAACAGGTTTTATGTAAACTTATTTTGTTTTTCATCGCGCTGTGTGTTTTCACTGCATAAGTGGATCTCCAAATAAAAATGTTTTCCAAGATATTTTTTCAGCAACAACTTTTATTTGCATGACAAATTCTCCCTCAAAGAGCAGGGTTTGCAGATTTTTTTTTATCACGCAAAACCTTACTTTTTAATGGATTTTATAACTATTTAAAATACTTTGTAACCTCCAAGTTGACAATGTTTTTGGCTACTTTGACACTACTACTTTTTACCTGCAACTGGGCTTTTTGGTGAATCGATGGAGAGCATTATTGAATGTAGTTGTAATTGCATTTATATAGCGCTTACTGCCCCTGACGATGCATTGAAGCACTTTTTCGGTGAGTAGCACACTACTCCGGAACCCAAAAAGGATTAGTAGTTAATTAGTATAGTAAAATATGAAATTAATTTGAGCGGTGGATATGTTAGTTTGTTATTTGGAATTGAAAAAAGATAGTGTAGGGAAGGGTTTGCAATTATATAGCGCTTGCAACCTCTGAGGAGATGCTGAAGCGCTTTTCGGCGGGTAGCACGATACTCCGAAACCCAAACATGATTAGTTGGCAATTAGTATAAGGAAATATGAAATTAACTTAAGCAGTGGACATGTTAGTCTGTTATTTGGATTTAAAAGGAATAGTGGAGAAATAGAAAAGGGAAGGGTCCAGATTTTTTTTTTAATGGAGTTCATAACAGAAGGAGGGGATTTTGGATGAGTAAAGGGGAGGTAGAGGGGCGAAGAGTCAGAGGGAAGTGTTTAGAAAGGTTTGTTTGGGAGATCTGAATAGTAAAAGAGGTATGAGATGATGCAAGGAGGGGAAGAGGAGAGAAGAGTCTAGAAAGGGTTAATTTGGGGATCACAGTAGTGATATGGGGTTTGGGATGAGTGTGAGAGTGGAGGTAGAATCAATCAATCAATCAGTGACACTTATAAAGCGCGCTACATACCCGTGGGGTCTCAAGGCGCTGGGGGGGGGGGAGCCGCTACTGCTCGAACAGCCAGGTCTTCAGCTTCTTCCTGAAGGAGAGGTGGTCTTGGGTCAGGCGCAGGTCGGTCGGGAGGGAGTTCCAGGTCTTGGCGGCCAGGTGGGAGAAGGACCTTCCTCCTGTAGTCGCTCTTCAGATGCGGGGGACGGCGGCGAGGGCGTGGTTGGCTGATCGGAGGTGGCGTTTGGGAGCGTAGAAGTTGACTCGGCTGTTGAGGTAGCTCGGGCCTTGGTCGTGTAGGGCTTTGTGTGCGTGGGTGAGGAGGCGGAAGGTGATTCTTTTGTTGACGGGGAGCCAGTGAAGGTCTCGCAGATGTCCGGAGATGTGGCTGGTTCGTGGGATGTCGAGGATGAGTCTGGCTGAGGCGTTCTGGATCCGCTGGAGTCTCTTCTGGAGCTTGGCGGTGGTCCCGGCGTAGAGGGCGTTGCCGTAGTCCAGTCGGCTGGTGACGAGGGCCTGGGTGACGGTCTTCCTGGTCTCGGTGGGGATCCACCAGAAGATCTTCCGTAGCATGCGTAGGATGTTGAAGCATGCCGAGGAGACGTTGTTGACTTGCCTGGTCATGGAGAGGGAGGAGTCCAGGATGAAGCCCAGGTTGCGTGCATGGTCTGTCGGTTTGGGTGCGGTGCCCAGGGCGGGAGGCCACCAGGAGTCGTCCCAGGCGGAGGGAGAGGAGCCCAGGATGAGGACCTCCGTCTTGTCCGAGTTCAGTTTCAGGCGGCTGGTCGTCATCCACTCGGCTACCTCTTTCATCCCTTCGTGCAGGTTGGCTCTGGCGGCGGCGGGGTCGTTGGTCAGGGAGAGGATCAGCTGGGTGTCGTCGGCGTAGGAGATTATGCTGAGGTTGTGTTTGCGTACGATGGCCGCGAGGGGGCTCATGTAGACGTTGAAGAGGGTGGGGCTCAGAGATGATCCTTGGGGGACGCCGCAGATGACTTCGGTGGCCTCTGACTTGTACGGTGGTAGGCGGACTCTCTGTGTTCTCCCGTCGAGGAAGGAGGTGATCCACTCCAGCGCCTTGTCCTGGATTCCGACGTTGCTGAGGCGCCGTACTAGGGTGCGGTGGCAGACCGTGTCGAATGCCGCGGAGAGGTCTAGGAGGATGAGGGCCGCTGTTTCTCCATTGTCCATCAGGGCTCGGATGTCGTCGGTGGCGGCGATGAGGGCGGTCTCGGTGCTGTGGTTGGCTCGGAAGCCGGACTGTGAGGGGTCGAGGGATCCGTTCGTCTCGAGGAAAGCGGCCATCTGCTTGTTGACGGTCTTCTCGATGACTTTGGCTGGAAACGGGAGGAGCGAGATGGGGCGGTAATTCTTGAGGTCGGTGGGGTCCGCTGTTGGTTTCTTGAGTAGGGCGCTGAGTTCGGCGTGTTTCCAGCTCTCGGGGAAGATGGTGGTGTCGAGGGATGTGTTGATGATGTCTCGCAGGTGGGGTGCGATGACAGCGTCGGCTTTGTTGAAGACGTGGTGAGGGCAGGGGTCGGTCGGTGATCCGGAGTGGATGGAGTTCATCGTGCGGATGGTGTCTTCGGTGCTGATCGGGGTCCAGGCGTGGAGGGTGGTGGTGGGGGGTGGTTGTTCGGTCATGGTGTGCGTTGGTTGGTTGTTGAAGCTGTTGTGTATGTAGAAGACATATTGAGAGAGGTATAAGGTGTGAAAAGGGGTAGTGCATTGGAAAGAGTAGTAGAATGAGGTTTAAGATGAGTCAGAGTGGAGGTAGAGGATATATTGCGAGAGATATAGGGTGAGATATAGGGTAGTGCATTGGATATGCTGAATAGGGAGCAAAGTAATAAATATAAAGATACATAAGTACATGGAAAGGTATAGATGTTAAAGGAAGGTAATATATGGAGATTAAAGTTGTATTCAATAAACTCAGACTTTCAAGTGTTGCTGTACTTTAAATTATTTTGGGGGGTTTTGTAATTCAAAAATCAAGCATTTGTAAATAAATAGTTATTATTAAAGATTTACTTATTTATGCAATGTGCGCCTCAGATGACACAGGCAACCTAAACCTACTTCCCTATTTCTATGCCACAAGACTTACAAAAAATTAAATGTTTGGTTACAAATAACTATTTGGTTGCATCATCATAAAACGTGTTTTCGGTCGTAGAGCATAAAAGTGGTTTGGTTGCAAGTAAAAACTATAAAAAACAGAGTATCTGGTGGCTGTCGCCTTTTATGGCCCACCTCAATGGGTACGTTGCCCCTTCCACTTGGATTTCTCACCGACAAACCCATCATGGTGGTGGTGAATTCAATGCAGTTTCTTGTGCCTCTTACCCATTTTACAAGCCACAGAGGAGTATTTGTCTTGACTCGAGGTCCTTACAAAGCCACTACTTCTTCAGTTATTATCCCTCTAGGGATGATTACCAGAGGGGGCTCCCGATTTGTGACTTGTGTTGACGATCGAACATTAGGAGGCAAGATTCACCAGTATCGACCCTAACCTTTCAGAAGCGGTTTGAGGTAAAGCTGACAGTATGACTCTTGTATGTTGTTTTAAGATTGCCTTCTCATTCCTTTGATCTTGCGTCAACCATTTTGACTTTTAGCAGTTTGTTCCAGAGTGTAAAAAACTCATATACATGGATGAGCTATTTTCCGGTCGTTGCTACTGACTGATGGCTGTCAAAAACCTACACGATTAAAGCTGCAGGGACTAAAAACATGGCTACTTGTGCGGCGAGGAACCTTGAGCTCTAGTGAGTCACTCGTACTTCTGAATTTGTCTCGGAATCTGCAGCCTGTCTGGAAGAAGCTATTTCAGTGGTGGGCCTTAGGTTGACATCTTTCCTGCCATAGCATACAATAGCATAGCCTGGCACACCATGTCATTTGTCTATTTACAAGTATCTACACTGCACACATCCATATGGCAGGTTCAGAAGTGCACACAAGAATGACAATGTGACATCTTTCACAGAGAATGCCCTTTCTTTCACAAGTAATGTATTTCTTGCTTGATGGGAATTTGTGATCTCTTATGTTTTTTTCCACACTGATAGAATTCGAAACCAAGCACAAACCAATAACGGTGCTTTGTTGGCCATTCCTCCAACCACTTTTACCTCCATCCTCTCGATATTCATTAGTGTCAAGTAAAGGCTGCACTAGTCAACGGAGCAGGAATTCGTGCTTGGCTAAGAATACCGTGCACGTCACTGTGCGCGCCTCGCGAGGGCGCTTCAGATGATTCAGGTTGTGGAGCAGGGAGCCCTGACAACCGGATGTGTCACCAAGACCTATTCCTGGCACTTCCTCTCATTAAAGACAGGTTCCGTATAAAAAGAATCCTTATAACTTATATTTCTCTCTCTAGGGGAACGCGAGGTGCCCAAGTTGTTTACTGTCTGTTACACAATGAGAATAGGCAATATACGCAGTTTGTCCAGCGAGCGCCGCACATTAAACGAACGGAGTCAACTGACATTTTGGGGTACTGTAATCACTTGCAACAACAATGCGACTTATAGTAACAACCAAAGCAGCCGGTCGCGAGGGTACAACCGGCGTTAGGCGATGTATTGTGGCTGAATTGTCAAGTGTGGAGCTGCACAAAGCCAGTGAGTGACCTCTCACTGCCACCAAGAGCCCTCCTGTTACAATGAGGCGTTGCTGCATGGGCACTTTAACTACGTAGGGCTCACTCCCAGTTCCAACTTGTCTAAACTGGGACTACTAGATGTGATGTGCACACACATTTCACACCCAGACGTTTCTTCCATTCGCCAGGTGAGCCACTACTGTCAAGCTGTATGTAGTGGGGAAGACGCAGAACGTCGACTTTTCGACTCGGAAAGGGAGAACGGTGATTTATTGTCATATTATGTGACATTCTTGCCTGTGAAACTCGCCATGGGGAGAGACCGCAGCACCTGGGAACACTTCATTCTGCTGCATGAATATTTAACATGTGCAATATTATCTCCCTCAATAGTGGGGCACAGTCTCCGATACTCTGATAATCGTACAGATGGGGCCCCAACATGTTGTTTGTCAGCCTCGCATCTCCAGCAACAGGTACCCTGTGCCTCGGTGTTTCACCTTGGAAGACGGCGGAGAGCAGTGATGTCCACTCAGGCCTCTCCTGCTAAACTTGCTCTTCCTGTCCTGTGCTCTGAGCGGTTCACGTAGAGCAGGGCAGCAGGCTATACACATCCCAGCGTGCTGTTCTCCCCCTTGTTTTGCGTTTATAGAAAATGTCTGCTTTATGACGAGTCTTTAGGTCTGTAGCCTTGCCACCACCAGTCTGTTCCTTTGCATTGGACGCACCGGCCAATTTTTGCTTTAACCAAAGTCAAGGTCTCATTCTTTTTTCTGGGGACCTTAAAAATAGCAGACTCTCAGCCACAAAGCATTTCCCGGGAGAAACAAATAAACAATAATTTCTGGTTAAAAAGATTATTAATCAAATCACTCTCAGAAAATGAAAACCGTACAAAAAATGTATGTTAAAATTCTCTGGAAAACATTGATTTTTTTCAATTAGTACATTTTTCCACAAACGAGAACGGGTACTTTATTTGGTAAATAAAAAGTGTAGGTGTGTAAATATTAATGAGCAATTAATTATACTCCAAGTTCATGCCGTGAAATCCTGAACAGTTTAAGAAACAGCTTACAGACTTTGAATTAGATAGAACATTAGCTAGAGTTTTGTAGCAACAGAACAAGTTTCAAAAGCGTAAGATTTACTTATTTCAAGTATGTCAGGTCTGTCAGAATGGTCGCCTCCCATCTGACCTGGTGTTAATGTTTATAGAAGAATAAAATGAATCTTGTTTTATTTACTTGTACCATCACAGAAACAGAATATGGAGGGAGAAGAGATTCTCCAGTAACCCCCTATGTTTGTGTAATAACCGACAATGGAGATCTTGGGACTGGTGACTAACTTTCAGTCTGACAAATAGGTTGACTGATAATTCCGCTTTCGAGTCAGTCCTACATTTAATATGCCAACCACAATGTGGCTGCTTTAAACCTTATTTCACCACAATTTTTTTTGTGTTCTCTTTACGCATTGAGAAGAGGAATCACTCGTCTTGTATATGCTGTAGAAATGGTGATTGGCCACCTGCAGTGGTCACTGAAAAAAATTCTAAACAGCTGTCCGTGACTCATAGCACTCTTTTGTGCTCGCTATAGCAAGAGCTTTTTGCCAGAAATTGACAGAAATGATCTCCATAGAAATGCAAATTCCCTTTGCCATTTAGTTGGGTACTAGTAACATTTATTTATAGTACTTACACGCTGCAAAACTGCAGAACGAAAGGTTGTAGCAAGTTATTCAATGTGAGTCTGCAGGGCCAACACCACAGAGCATAGTTAGAACAGGCCAGCCACTAATGGGTGGTATATTTTTGTGACATACAAGGCCACTGTACCTCCCAAGCATCACAAGTTAACCTAGTCCAGGTCAACCAGGTCATTGTTATGCTATATTCATAGACACAAATCTCCACTATCCTGAAGCTTTGTTCTACAAATGTGTGAGCTTTCGAGCCACTAGTTAAACCTGCGTTAGCCTTCACTGTAGTCTTCCAACTAGAGGTGATTGTCAACAGTCCCTACGAAGCCTAGAAGATAGATAACCGTAGAAGAGCACCCTACCGACACAGTTGGTTATCTGAGCTTTGTATGCTGAAAGGTTGATGTGTTATTAGTGAGGTCTGTACAGAGTTGGCCCACTTGATTCACTAGGGGTCTCCACCTTGGTAGAAGTATTTGACACAGCTAGGCATTGTCTACCAGGAGATTGTAAGTAGCCGCCACCAGCCAAAAACAGCGGGTCAAAGCTCCATAAGTTTCTGAGGCAATCGGCGTTAAGCGATGGACAGAATGACAAGAGTGGGGTCTTTTATGCCAAGTGTCATTTCCTCAAGGCTAATTCAGATTCTGGAACAAGAACTTCAGTAAAAAGCTAAGGCCCTATTTGCCATAGGCCCACAACTAGTGTCGTTTAATGAGGCCAAAGATGCACTTGTTTAATACCAAAACATGGAGGTCAGCTTCCAGTTTATTACCACAGTAGAGAAAAACTGACATGAGGAAAACAACGTGTACTGCTTCATAGCTTGTGTGTTGCAATTACTTTACACATGGAAAACTCCTAACAGCCACTAGGACTCTTCAAAGTGATTTTACATTACAACACACATTTAACCCCTTGCATCCTTGTTCTGGTTAAACACTTTTGCTTGAAAATAAATGCATTTGGAAAAATGCATTGGCACAAAAAAACAAATATTCCGATGTACACAGTCTAATGTGTTATTTATTAGCATTGTTGGGGAGGGGTATCATGATGTTATGTTAAATGTTATGTTAAAAAATTTATACCGCGCACGTACACCGAGACGGTTTCTTGGCGCTCATAACAGACATAACAAACCAAGGCAGGAAGCGTTACTCGAAGGCTAACTTAAAAAGGTGAGTTTTCAGGGTTTTTCGGAACAGTTCGTAGGTGGGGCAATGGCGAAAAGAAGAAGGGAGGGAATTCCAAAAAGTGGGACCTAGAAAAGAAAACTGAAGACCGCCGTGTTTTTTACGGCGGATCAGTGGAATGCAAAGAAGATTATCGGCAGAAGATCGAAGGTTGCGGGATGGGAGGTACCGCTTGAGTTTAGAAGAAATGAACTCAGGGGCGTGATTGTGAAGGGATTTGAATAAGGTGCAGCCGAGTTTGAAGGAGCACCGGTTAGCCACAGGGAGCCAATGAAGGCTCTTCAGAAGGGGGGAAACATGCTGGTGTTTGGGTTGACGAAACACCAGGCGAGCAGCCTGGTTCTGAATTAGCTGAAGTTTTTGAAGCTGGTAGGCGGGAATCCCCGCATACAAGATGTTAGAGAAGTCAACCCTGGAGATGACCAAAGCCAAGATAGTTAGAATGAGTGCCTCTCTGGTTAAGAATCTACAGATCTTGCGAATCCTGCGCAGCTGGAAAAAGCAGGATGATGTTACTGCAGAGATCTGAGGTTTCATAGATAGATCCTCAGAGATGATCACTCCTAGGCTTTTCACAGTACTGACCGGGCGAGGGGGGGCACCAAGGGAAGGGTGCCAAAAGTTGTCATCCCAAGGGTTGGTGGGGCCGCCCACCAGGACAAGTTCCGTTTTGGACGGATTCAACTTGAGTTGGCTATGGGCCATCCAATCGGAGATGAGTAGCATTGTGATTTGGATGTTAAGACGAGAGGAGGGGGAAGTGTCCAAAGGGAAAATCAATTGCAGATCGTCTGCATAGTTATATATGGTGGCTTGAGACATCACCTTTCGTGAGACATGACTCTTCCCCACAGTCAACCATGGTAAAAATGGTAAAAAAAATAGCATATTACAACCTGTGCATCTCTGAAGCAGATTTAATTTGTGTTATAGAGTGTCTTGCATCCCTTCTCACTTTTGACACATGGTCAGTCATACGTACCTTAGAGAGTCTTCGTTCATTGTTGTTCTTTCATTGCTTTGATGTAGAGAGATGATAAACTCAAGTAAATTGTATTAAGTCTACTCTCTCAGCCCAACCTGTCAGGTCAATGATTTCTTCACATGAGGTATCATCCCACAGAAGCCCCTTTTCAGCCTCTAATGTATGGTTGGTTGTTTCCTTTTATCAGGAAATTAAAATCTCTGAGTTTATTTCCATCCCCTCTTGAGTCTTCTTCACAGCAAGGTGATGCTTCTAGTCATTGTCTCAAAGGTATCCTATAAAAAGCTCGTTTTAATGTCCATGTCTTGAAACTTTTTTGAGTGAAACTGATCAGCTTACTAGGAGGGCTATCCAACACCTCTTCAAGAAAAGAGGCAACTCATTTTTAAGTGTGTGGAGTAGAGGCTCACTCATTGCACCATGCTGCCTCTAAATAGTGCACAGGACAAGAGTACAGTACCTGAGGTTTGTACTGCTTTACCCTCACCGCGCAGCCTACCGAAGATCCAGCCATCCTATACCGAGCTTTTGTGTTCATCTCATAGCGCTGATATTGTCCAAGATCTGAACCCGGTATTAAAACCTAGAACACAACCCTGAAGCTTGTATCTCTAAAAACACACGAGCGCTTAACAAGTCTGCCTCAAGGCCTCACCTGTATTCTGTTAAAGAACAGTCTATCCCACAGACTGTTGTTTCGAATGATTCCACTTTGGACTTCGACTTCTTTGCGCTTTGACGCAAACTCCAAGAGCCACCGCTTTACCTGTGTGTCTGCCTGGCTGAAAATCTAGGGAGACACAAAAACACGGTGGATTAAAATTTCACAAGAGCAGCACATAATAACACTATGGACTTACTGTGACTCTGTAGTGACGTGCACAGTCAGCACAAACTGCAAATTCTGAACGATCCTTTTACAAAATAATTTGTTTTAATGTTAAGGTGAAAGAAAATATAGCACTCAGCAGAAGAGTTTCATTTTGACATTTCCAACTTTAAAGGGGCTCTTCAAAAACAATATGCCTTTTAAAGTTCTTCATTTACCCAGAAAAGTGGGTCCATTTAACAACCACAATTCTGAGGGGGAGAAGTTGCAGTTTACTAAGACAGAGTGTTTTTAATTTAATGAGATGCAATAGAACGATTACACACCACAGGTAGATGTGATCACTATCACTTCACATAGGTAGCTCCAGTCAGTCATGGTCTGCTGTATTACATATGGAGCTTCACCATCGGATACCAGATAACAAATGCACTGACTGACCTTTAAACTCTGCAGGATATTTGGCATTTACTTGGATGAGGGAGGATGGCACTCTCCCATTACTGCTCAGCACTAACCGTGCTATAGATTGTGTAACCGTCAAAGCTCAGCATTAGGTGTTGCACAGATTATATCACTGATTCAGCTCAGCACTTACCGTGATACACCAGTGTGTGACCGTCACAGCTCAGGTACAGAGTTTCTCACCATCTTAGTTTTTCACCATTACAGCTCAGCATTAACCGTGATACACAATGGGTAACCTTCACAGCTCAGCACTAACCGTGATACACAATGGGTAACCATCACAGCTCAGCACTAACCGCGATACACCATGGGTAACCTTCACAGCTCAGCACCAACCCTGGCTGAGAGTTTTTCCCCGTCATAGATGAGCACTAATCCTGGTACAGAGTGTCACCATCACAGTTTAGCACTAGCCGTGGTAGTGTGTGACCTTCAGAGATTAGCACTAACCGTGCTATAGATCATGTCACCATCGCAGATCAGCAGTAACTGTGCTCCAGATCATGTCACCATCACAACTCAACATTATCTGTGCTCCAAATCTTTTTACTATCACAGCTCAGGACTAAGGGCCTCATTACGATGGTGGTCAGACGAGCATTCGACCGCCATCGTAACGGCATGGAGACCGGCTGCCAAGTAGTCAGCAGTTCCACCAACCATATTATGACAAAGCCACCGTGCAGGAGGGCAGAAACATGCCTTTTACTATTGCGGCTTGTGCTGCAGCCCAGAAAAGGGCAGCAGCACAATCCGCAGTAGTGGTACCTGGCACACGGTGCATGGATGTTTGGGGGGGCACCGCATTTGCCCCACTGGCCACATAGCAGAGGGCCACTAAAGTCCCTTTCTGACAGCCTTTCCAGGGCTGTGGAAAATGGACAGCGTAATCCCTACCGCCTTCATTGTAGGGTTTACTGCCAGACAGCCGCCCCAATGGCTTCTTGAGCCTGTCGGAGGCGGCAGTTTTTCCCCCGCCCTCTGTGCTCTGACCGCCGGTATCGTAATCGGGGGTTGGACCATTGCCATAGATATTGGGCGGGCCACCATGGACGGCCTGTCGGAGACAGTCTGCCCGATATCATGAGGGCCATTGAGTTATTCACAGTGTGTCACCATCACAGCTCAGCAAATGCTGTGGTAGAGTGTGTGACCTTCACAGCCGCTCAGCACTAACCTTTGTACAGTGTGTTCCCATCACAGCTCAACAATAGTGCTTTAGAATATATCACCATCAGAGAGAAGCACTAACTTTGCTACAGTGTGTGTCATCGCCACAGCTCTATCAAATACATGGTGTCCCAACTGGTATAATTTTTAAAGACAATTAATAGGGATATGAATACAACATTATCCAAAGAGAGACAAGGAGACTCTATTGAGTTATAGCATGTGCTCATGGCATCATTTATTTAAATTATTAAGGTAAAGGACAAAACATACAGCAGTTGTATCAGCACTGCAGGAAACAAATCAAAGAATTGAAAAACAACCCAAATTGTACTAGGTGCTCAAGTGTGTGAGTGAAAACAAAGAAGCGACGCAGGTGACAATAGGGTCAGCGTGGACGGCGCAAAGTGACTTGGGCATAGATATGTACAGTGAATAAGAACAAGGTGGTTCCAAATGATTTAGAATGGTTATTCTGATGTTGATTTTCAGCATGAACCACTTTTTGGGGCGCGCCTATTGTCTTGCTGAGTAGTCGACGGCGTTTCGATCCACTTTAATCGGGATCATCATCAGGACTGGTTGGGGTTGCAAGCATTGCTGGGTTAGGAGAAGGAGAGGATTCCGTCGTCGTCTGGATCGTCAGGGCAATTGTATGTAATGTATGTAAATGTATTGCGATTTATAT
This sequence comes from Lissotriton vulgaris, assembly GCF_964263255.1. Lineage (NCBI taxonomy): Eukaryota > Metazoa > Chordata > Amphibia > Caudata > Salamandridae > Lissotriton > Lissotriton vulgaris. The sequence continues at coordinate 1,099,189,308 of NC_141695.1, forward strand.
AGCGCACGTATCACCCGAAGGCATCAAGGCGCTTGCCTTGGGAACCCGTCCTGGTATTCCCCTATGAGATAACCCAGCAGGGTACCCACAAGGTGAAAGCCAGGCATCCCGCCGCGAGGGGCCGTAGTGGAGATTAAGCAAGCTATTGCCCAGAGTCGCAGAGCGTGAACCCGTGAGTCGAGTAGGCACCGGAACGAGAATTATCGAGTCCGTGGAATTTTTGAGCCCAAGACCCGCCGAGGCGGGGAATTGAACCCTGGTCCAGGACCGATCTCAGCTTCCGGGTCTGCCGCCTCTAACCCCTGAGCCACACTTCTCCAGTTCAATTCAAGGGTGCGGTCACCGGTAGTCGTGTTACGTCGCGATCGGCAGAACGATCCGATCGGCGTGGCTGGTCCGTAAAGGTAGGAGTTGTACCAGTGCCTCGTGGGGAGACTGGTAAGGTGATTGGAGACAGCCGATCGCAAAGTGATCGGCGGGTCCGGGAGAATGAATCTCTCTGCGCTTATAGTCGTTTGATCTGCAAGCGGGCCTGGCGTTGTGCAACAGCTCAGCACTAACTCTACTAGAGTGTGTTGTCATCACAGCTCAAGATGGTATACAGCTTGTCATCATCACAGTTATAAACTACTGGTGTCACCATCACATCTCAGAGCTGACTTTGGAGCAGATAGCACCATCGCAGCTCAAAAGTAACCATGCTGCAGAATGCGGTACCATTTGAGCTAAGAATGAAACCTGTAACAAAGCTAATTTGTGTTTAGGCAAGCAAGTCTGTCTTCTTCAGCTGCAAGGTAAATCCTGCTACCACTAATGGGGTGCAGGGTATCTGAACCTCTGCAGGAGCCTCTGATTTTGCCCGCAGGTAGCCCAAGGTACGAGAGTGTAGTCATCGTAGATCACCTCTTGGTGCCACAGTGTGACTCTATCAGAGGTAACTACTGAATGTGAAGGAGTGTGTCATTATAGCTCATCTCTAAAAACTACATAGTAGGCCCTGGCTTTTCACTTTTAGGCACAATCACGCAAGTCGCACTTGGTTGCAAGGATAGACCGCCTTCTCCGAGCATACACAATGTTTTTTTAACAACCTTTTTGTTTTTTCCTGGTTAGTGCATCATGTCTAATGCAATCTGTTATTCCCCTCCAGGACAATGACACACAGACAAACACAGAATGATGCAGAGAATTATAAGGGACAGGAGGAGCTAGGTCTTAGATGCAATGTATTAGGGGAATAAACAGGTGAACAAGATGCAGAAAAATCAAGCATTGACAAAGCCAACAGATCTGACATTGGCCGCCTTTCTTTTGGCCTTATCAATGCTTGTTTTGTTTTTTCACGGTTTTTGCTAAACATTATTGCTGCAGAAGCTATCTGGGCCTCACCAGTTTAAAAAAAGTCTAAAAGCAAAAATACCTTTTTGGTTTCAAAAAGCATACAATCCTACAGTAGTCCCTATAAATGAGGGGATCTACTTTGTGAGAGGATGTTTTTATTGTGAAACAAAAACAGAATTCTGTCACTCACAATGAAGTTAGCCAATGACTATCCTGCTGCCTCATGCTGGATGACGTAGAGCGTGGATGAAAAATTTGAATGACACAGCAGACCAATGAAAGAAGAGGGCTTGCTGAAATCCCCTATAAGTAAGTATTTTATATGCATGGTTTTAGTAAAAAGAAAAGGTGTTGGCTAATGCAGCCCTCAAAATGGGTCAAATGAAACAGGGACAATTATCATGAGACTACAAGCACCTATAATTCATGAGGGATCTATTCGGTGATGTCAAACGCATTAGCTTCTTCCTTGTCATACAAGTGCTTCTGGTGCAAAGCACTGATTTTGAAGCAACACTAACAGCTAACAAGGGCAGCCCAGTAACTCTTGGGGAGCTGGGGTAGATACAATCACATTACTAAGTACCCAACAAGGGATCATTCCTTATATGACTTGCAAAAATTGCTTTCAGGATCTAATCAATATCATTTTATGCAATGAAGTGAGAAAAAGACTGCAATTAATGGCACACTGATATCCTTTATGTATTGCTTTGTACAGGAATTAAGACTTGGTCCTGTTATGGCAGGTACCAGCTCTCGACAAGGCCAGGGAGGGCTTCTTTCAGCTGCTGCTGTGAAAGGCAATGTGTCTTTTAATTAATGTGTTTAGTAGAAATGCTGATGAGTGGCCACTGTCAGATGGTCTTCCTGTGCACCTGCCTCCGTGGAGCTGTGTGGGTGTTGTGCGTGGGGTGATATTTTCCAGACCTATCACAACACCAGGAAACCTTTAATCTTTGACTATGCCTTTGCGTCACCCATTTTATGTAACCCTGGGCATAGGACTACGCTACTCTCGTGGAGTGTGCGTAGTTTGCGCAACTACGTGTACGCGAATTGCAAGTAGCACAGTGCAAAAACGGAAAGCGGAAATCTTTTGTTTGCTCGCGGTCCTCAACGTCAAGTTGGCGAGCAAAATAACATCCCGGCGAGACTTTTTCCTCATTCACGATCCGCAACATCAAGTTGCCGATCGCGAGCGTGGTAAATAAACCTCCCGGCGAGATTCTCAATGCAGGGAGGTCAGGTTTCTCATTGCGAATGGTCGCGTATGCTCGCGACGAGAAACTACCAGTCTGCGTTGAGAAAGCTACAGCTCAAGTACAAATCTACTCGAGTGGCAGAAAACGACCGCTTGCACTGTGCAAGATGCGGTTTGCAATGATTGCACAGTGCGGACAATTATCCGGCACTGTGCAATCAGTGCGAACCGTGTTTTGCGCAGTGCACTGTGCAGTTCGCGTAGCTTGCGTAGTGTGAAGTGCACTTCGCGTAGCTACACGTAGCGCTACTTTGCAAACTACCCCCAGGGTTAATTTTATGCAGCTCTTGGCAGTAACTTGCTTTTTGGGATTCTGTGTTCGCCTACACTCAACAGTGGGAATTTGATGGGTATTGTAATCTGCATTGCAATATAATGCAACTCATCTCACGCAAGCACAGCCATTACAACAAAAAGCACACTCGCCTAAAATAGCCCAGATCTCTTGGCTTAGCCAATCTTGGTAATTTATGGCAGTTTCAAATACTATTAAAGGTGGATCAGGCGACCAGTGGAGTCTGTGTGCATCACAGAAATAATTTTAAATAGTTTGTGCCGGCTGCTAAGCATGAGTGATCTACAGACATCCACAGGGAAACACAATTCGGTACACTTATTTGTCCTGTCCTGCAACCTCTGTGACTGCACATCTAAGGGCCTGAAGGACCAGAACTGCAAACTTCCTCATGACTCTTAGTGGTTAAAAATAGACGTTCTAAAGCACTGACACCCTCCTTGAACCAGACAAACAAGAAATTTATTAAAGCAGCACCCTCACCCATGAGCCTCAGAAACACTACAAGTTTGTAAGCATCCACTACTAAATTTGATCCTGGAACAGTAGAAGTATGGCTTATATTATATATTTTATGTGAGACATAATGTTGGAATATGCAGTAAAATGCCAATAAAGGATGTTACATTTTTTTAAAAAATTCTGCAAGCATCCACATCTCTGATTTCCCAAAATACACTAATATACCAACAACAACATTTTTGAGCCACTTAAGTAGGATTTGAATGGCAGCACTCACATATATGGGTGACAGATGATCAGTAAGACAGTGCCCTCATCAATGCTCTTTGTAATAGGAACTAATGTGGTTGTTCAGGCCATTTCTAGTGCTAAGCTAATGCTCGTTGCTTTGGGCTCCAGCACTACTGGATCATTTGACTTTAGAAAGCGGACAATACTGCTTCACACTTGGCGTTAATACTGCAAAAGTTTGGTTATCTTGCTCGGCTACAACTACAATGGTTGCTCCTAAGGATGCAGATAGATCCTGAGCTACCGGCAGCGGCAACGCTACTTGACGCTGCCAAGGCATTCGACTCATTCGAATGGACATACATGTTCATGGTCCTCCGATGAATGGAATTTCCGCAGTTGTCTCTACTGGATTCAGCTACTGTATAACGGGCTGGTTGCGTGAATCCATGAGAGCGGCACCACGACAGATGCAATGAGTATAAATAGGGGAACTCAGCAAGGCTGTCCCCTATCCCCGTTGTTGTTCACGTTAGCTCTTGAACCTTTGGCATGCAAAATACGACAACGTCACAATACTGCAGCACTTCAATTCTGGATGTGGGCCATAATATATCATTATTTGCGGATGACATGGCTCTATATGTCCGCAACTCAGAATTAAATCTAATGCCCTTGTTAAGGGAACATGTTCAGTTCGAGAGGTACTCCGGACTAGGCATAAACTGGTCCAAGTCAATGATCATCCGTTTGACACCATGCACCAAACAGTTCCCGTTGGATTTCCCACTGCTCTGACAGTCAGACCCCGTTAAATATCTAGGAATCTGGGTACACAGAGACCCAGAGCAGGTGGTCTGGGAGCTCTCTCTAAGTTAGAACGCCAGGTGGCCCGTTGGATCCGATTACCAGTGTCATTGGCGGATCGCATTGCGATAAAAAAATTATCATATTTCTGCGTTTTCTGTATTTATTCCTTACCATCCCTATCCCCCTCATGCAGCAATTCATTCAACAATTGCAATCACAAATGAATACACTTACTTGAGCAGGTCGCCAATCACGAACTAGCTTGAAGGAGCCGACACGCCAATATGCCTAAGGGGGATTCAGTGTCCCGGATCTACAATTATACTACCTGTGTGCCCAGGCACACTATGCACACTATTGGCTACATCCACATAACTATCTCCCACACACTGCGATTTAAAGTAACATTACACACCCAATCACAACCGCAGCCCTCATTCCGCAAGTAAACACTAGGGTAAAGTGCACAGAGATAAATCCAGTCCAAAGCACTATAGCGGACTGGCGAGCAGTGGGGCGACAAGCCCATAAGCTCCCACTCTATGCCCCAGCCACAACATCGGGATGTATCGTAACACAAGAACAGAGGGTGCGGACAATATTGTCTGATATCCGGTTGAGCACTATCGGCGACCTGTTCCATGAAGAATAATTCATTAAGCCCCCAGGCATTGAGAGAATCCCTTGGGTTTTGGTTATCTCACCCCCTCCCCGGCCCGCTCCTCCATTTGAGTGTTATCTGACCACCGGGGCTACTCTATCGCCAACATCGTGGCCCCCTAATGATGCGGTTTTGGCCTGGCGTAATCTGAAGATGAGAAGCCGCCCGCAGCCATAAGGAATATCGTTAACCCCTTACATAGAGGGTTATCCTGCTGCAACATAACTGTCCCTAAGCCATAAGTAAATAGTTAACACCCTACCTACAGAGTTATCCTGCTGCAACATAACTGCCCCTATTGGCCTGGCATAGGTGAAGAAGAGCGTGAACTGCCGCTGTGGGTGCCACAGCGACGTGGCCGCCAGTTTTAACTTTTTTTCCCCCAGCTGAAATCTTCCTAATAATCTTACCAGATCTGTGCCTGACCTCAAGATGGCGTCTGGAATTCATTCGGTCCATGGTCCCCTCCCCAAATCTAACAATCTCCAAGTACTCCGGATCTCCATCCGGACACTGGAGTCCAAACACTATGTCCGACGCCCGGTGGAGCTGCTCTGTTCAGCTATTGAGGAGATCGGCCTTGGTTCATCCCCTGACCGTCACCTACCCAGCTGGACTTTGGGCACAGTTTTTCTCCCCATCTCCCTGTCTCGCCCACCCCCCTCATCGTATTTATGTAACTCTGCTTTTTTCCTTGTCTCCTATCTATCTATCTGTTCCCATTTAGCACTCTTTCTTTGTCCTACCTCCTTTACTCCTATCCCGTCTCACCTGAATCTTTCCTATTGCCCGCTACACCGTCTATCCCCCTGTCCTTTTGTGCCCTTTGACTAAGCACTCCTTCTCCCCTTGTTGAGGAAAGATCCAATATTTCTTCTCTGGAGTCTCAGCAAACCCGCTGAGAGAGTCCACAGCGCCTATGGAGCCACTCTCAGTTGAGGTATGGTATGGCACCCCTTGCCAAAGCTCTCCCTCTCCCCTTTTTGGGGAAGGATCCAGTATGTAGGCCTTGGAGTCTCAGAGACCCCTCTGAGAGAGACCACTGCATATAGGGAGCCTCTTGCAACAGAGATGGGGAAATGATACCACTTCCCCTGGGATCACAGTTTACTGGACTTTGGACGCAGCTCTGACTCGTCTACCGGTTTGTGTCCCCATCACCCCTCCTTCCACTTTCCATGCTGTGTCTCTCACCCTCCCCTCCTCCATTCTCTGTCTACCTCCCCTGCTCTTACCCCCTCCTCCCCTGAATCTTTCCCATTGCCTGCTTTACCCTTACGTATATGTCCTTTTTGTTTGTCTCGTCCTTACTTGTCACTATGCTGCCAGGTTCTAATAACTGTGTAACCTTTGTAACAATGTAACCTACAATTAAGGTCTGATACTCATGTAAAGCGCTCTGATTCCTCCGGGTCTAGCCAGCACCCACACATGGTCATCTGGTCGCAGCACAGCAAAAACAACACAGGCAAACCGAAAAAGCTTTGGAAAAATTGAATACCATATTAGACACACCACTATCAGTAGAGGACTGGGTTTCCTGCTGCTTGCTAACTAAGATGCTCACACCTAACTGCAACTTGTGCATTATTTAATTAAAATTTTCGCAGCTAACATATTACACTCCAATGCAATTGGAAATATGGTCTTCGTGAGAATGTTAAATGTACATGCATCGCAACCGAATGTAGCATGGATATGCCCCACAATAAAACAATACTGGGATGAGGTGATGAGAGCACTGAGTGATATGCTTGCAGAGCCACTAACTAATACTCCACAGCTCTGTCTACTGGGATTGTTAAAATTAAATCACTATCAAGTCGCAGGCTGATATCCATTGCTCTTCTACTGGCCAAACAACGTGCTGCAATGAAATGGGGTAGAAGGAAAGCTCCCAATATTAAGGACTGGATAACGAACTTGGTATACTGCAAAGAGTAGCTAACGACATATGGAGAGGAACTACCAGTGGCCTCATGACCAAAGGATATCTCTTGTCTACTGAGGCAATATTTACAAGCACAATCTGTGGTTTTGGAGGAGTGGGGTAGGTTGGGGCAGATTGCATGTTGTCCACTGTTATGGGTATGAATCGAGCATATGAGCAGATCTTGTACAGGATGCTACTGTCTTAAATTCTCAAGATTTATAATACCGTACAGTGAATATAATAATGGTGCAAAGTTTATACATATATGAAACATGTTAATTTGTATAATCACCACAACAACAAAAAAGGATGCAGATATGGGGGCAGATTTATCATGGCGTTGCGTCACCCTTGTGCCACGCATGGGCTACACAACTACTAAGTCAGTTTATCAAGCCACGCAAACCCACCGTGTGCAGCCCTGAGCGGCTTGATAAATCTAGAGTAATGCAACACAGCGCAAACAGCTGCATTGGGTTACTATGCCCCAGGGAGGTGTTGCATGGGTAGAGTGTGGATATGGATCAGTTTCTGTTTAGGATCGAGTCGATTTTGTTTTCGGTACCGAGGGAGCCAAACCGATTTTGGCTTTTGGAACCGGAGTGGTTAGAGCCGACGAAGCGGCGTCTCCGCTCAGTGTGTAACCAGAAGGCTTTGGACATGCTTTTGGTGCCGAGCCCAAGATCGGGAAGCCAAAGCTATACTTTGGTGCTGACCATGGACAGATTGCAGTGGTGCCCGGAAGTCTTTTGTTTGGTGGAAACTCAAAGACTTGGTGTGGGCAGGTGAGGAGTTTGAGTACTCAAAGCGCATTGATTCAGCGGCAGATCGTGCATCTCCAGATCGATCCCCAGCGGAATCTGATTCTTGGACTGAAAAGCTTCCCTCTTTTTCGGCCGTCGAGGTCTCAAGTTCTTCCTATTCGATGTCTTCCTTTCCAAAGATATCAGGAGCCTCCTCGATTTCCTTTCTCTGCATTCCTCTGCAACATGCCCTTCGGTATCGCAGGGTCTATTTCGATTGAGACAATCGGCAGGCCTCACTGTGCTTGGGGGATAATCACAGATTGCAGACCAGGTGAAGGTAGGTCCACAAGTATGGCCCAAATGGGCAAGGCCTGAAGGCAGTGATTGCAGCATTTCAATCCAACAAATGAATGTCTTCTGAACTTTGACACATAAGAAAGGAAACATGTTCGAAACAATACCAACAAGGTTAAGAGTGGATTACACACTGTAAGTATACTGGAAACGGTCCCGGACCACAGTGCAGTAATACACGCCCGAACCAACTGCAAAAATAAAACAATCTACCAATGGAGTCAATGCCCATGCACATTATTATCAAGAGGAGGAGTCACCTACCTTGATACTCAAAAGACTTCTTCGAAGAAAAACAACTTGCACACATCCAGACCCAACACTAAATGGCATGTAGTATGCACACCATGTGTATCTACAACCAGACATGCCTCAAACATGGGTTTTTCAAATTTCCACCTGGATCCCTGTTTAGGAATTGTTAGTCACCTAAAAACAAGGATACCATTTCAACTATGTATTAAATGGGGTTATGTGGAGCTACAAAAACCTGTTTCTTCACATTCAAATACTGGTGCATTGAGCTACATTTTCTTGTGACACCAGCCGATATGAAGGCAAACCTTATAGAGTTAAGTCAGAGTATTAGTTTACGTAACAAACACAAGTGATAGCGTTTTAATAACTTTTGATCTGTCTGAGCTAAAAACTATTTTTGTTTTGTTAAAAATCTGCAAACTGTGCAGAAGATGATGCATTATATGGCAAGTGTGGCAAATCCATAAGTATGCAGAAAATGCAGTGAACTCAGAATCACATAATTCCAGTAGCCCTGGCACCAAGTCTTACTGAGCCATCAGGTGTGGTTGACTTTCAATTGGTCATTTTGTATTGAGGTGTGCACCTCAGATGTTCAGGAAAACACATTTCTGTGCCCAGAGGGCTACTAATTCCACAGTAAACCCAACACAGAGAGCACCACTGGGCTATGGAGGGTGAAGGGAGGGCTCGTTTCAATCTGCCTGCGAGTGTACTCCTTACCAAAACCGAATCATAGACATAGTTGACAGACTAGAACACCACATACTTCAGCCACAGAAACCGGAGGAAGAATAATCCCCAAGCATAAATAGCCAGAGTCATGAAAATTAAGCCAGGAAGGGCATGTCTAGGACTCTTTTCTTGTATCAATTTGCACTACAACTTCAAACCACAAGTAAAAGCTGGTCGCATTTCAGTCTTCAAACCAATAGTAGTAAAAATGAAAGTAAATTATGAGTCTGTAATTAGTGGTAGGGCAAGTTTAGAAGAAGGCTAAGCTGAAATGAATGCATTACTACACTGTTGATACAGCATACCTCCTAAAATGAAGATACCACGCCACAGCCTATTGATGGACTTGGAATAATTAGTCCCATGCCTTTTTGCTAACCTGATGAGACTACAAGAATATACAGAGCTTTGTTTCATAATGAAGAAACTACAACTACAGAATTCAAGTTCTTCAGCACTTAAACTATTCTCTTGTATCCAGCACATAGCTCCCATCCTACACAATCTTCCATGAGGACCTTCAAACCTTTGCACCTTTTCCATCTTGATTGATACTCGATAGAATGGCTGTCAACAACCTGAAATCTTATTTTGCCAAACCAAATGTTACGCACCAGATGTTCAGTAACACCTGCACGCCCACATACACGTTTCTTTTTGAGCATTTAGCTTTTTCCTCTTGTTTGTATTCCCATTTTATTTATTTATTTTATTCATTTAGTTTGGGTTAGCGACCTTGAGGTGTGGCAGATAGGCATGCAGATGAAAGCTGAACTGAGAACTGCAGTTAGCATTGACCAGCACCTGCCTCACATGGTTATTAATGCATTTCCTGCTTTCACAACAAGTGGTGGCCACCTAGTTGTCACAATTAGCTGTGAAACTCACCTTGTCATACATCCTGTTCAAAAGTCTCGGAACAACTGGGAAAATTGTTGGCTGCAGCGCTTTCATATCATCAGAAAGCAGACGAATATCTCCTTGGAAGAATCCAATGCGCCCTCCGTGGCAGTACACAACAGACTAACAAAGTAAAAGAAGCGTGTTACTCTTCCTTGTACATTTGTAGTAGGAAGTATAGTAGCATTACCAATTCCTAAATTATCCGGATTAATAAAGATGCCTTAGAATCCCAAGGTACATTATATGTGTGCCTATCTGTCATCTGTGTTTGATGTGCATGGTAAAAATGTCATTACTGCGGGAGGAAATCCCAGTAAATCCCAATATGTGCTAAAGGTTTGTTTAAATACATAACCCATGGGCTACTTATATGAAATATGGTTGAGAAAGCTTTTCCCATTTTAAAAGCGCTCTCTATGAAAACATTATTTGAATAAGCAAAGACTGAATAAATAGAAAATTAACCTGCTACCTAATCAGGTCTCAAGAACTGAAAAAACTTGGGCCTTGATTATGTTGCACATGGTTTGCAATTACAAGTGGCTAGGTCTTATTGCGCAAGTCTGCAAACCCTGTTAAATTTCGACAGCTTAATCCTGCTGGAATTTAATAACTGAAAAATTCTGGTAAATGCTTGCGCCAAAGAAATTCCGAACACCTCAATGTCGGATTGTAACAGGTACTGTTATTATCATATTCGACATAAGCTGGTAATAATGGTGTAGCTGTGGCATAAACAATGGGAAAGGAGGAAATCTGAGCACTGTTCCTTGTACTGATAACAGCGAATCTGCATTAAAAGGATTGAACTTTGAATGTTTAGCACAAATAATGTTATGAGCCTCCACATTTTCTCCAATAAAAAAGTGATAGAATGGCGTCCCATATTATTCTTTTACTAGGAAGCTAGGTGTTATACTTCACAAGCCCTGCTTCATTGTTTCTTACCCAGGTTCATGCAGTTCTCCTGGAGCATATTCCACAAGAGTTTTCTGAAACTGTCATGCAATACACAGGGTAATAAAGTACAGTGCATTTGTCAACCAATCAGAATCTCGGAATCAAACATTTTCGGAATAGTCTCAAACAAAGAAAAGAACAACATAAATAGACTGTGAAATTACTGCATTTTTTTCTCGAAACAATGCTTAGTGTAAATCATTTTCAGAAACTATTGTAGGCATTTTGATGAATGAATTATACGAAAAACGAGCAATCTTGTGTTCTGTTACTGGGATCTGATTGAAAACGTGCCGCCTTACTGATATCAGTGTCAGTGTGTGGAGGTATCTCTTTCAACCTCGACAAGAAAAGGAGTTCTAAATAATTAATATTATTTTTTAATATGCTGTCATAAAATAAGCTAAATTACGGTAATCTTTAGTTTCTCTAGCTCTGGAAACCTCTTGAGTAGTTCTCTGTTCAGCTAATTGAATTCGAAGATGCCCCAATGCACAGAGCCTCGGGATGAGTTGATGAAAAGCTAATGTTTTAGTGGCTTCATGAAGACATTCACCACTAACAACTTTCTTTCAAGCAATTAAGAAAACTCAGAGGGTAGTACTCCTACTGGAGAGACGATGGACTGTTCTCTGGGTGATAGGAATCTTTGAGGGGTGACGTGGCCAATCACTTTTCTGAAGTAGATCAAATTAGAAGCAGCCGCATGAGTGATAGTAACAGCAGGCATTCACAGAGCTACGAACCTGCTAGGTGGTGATAACAAGCGCTATGTTGGAACACATCACAACACAACACAAGTTGACACCAGGGCAATTTATTATGGTATCTAAATGTCGAAGTCGACTTCTTTAGTGTGTATGTATAAAGGAAAGGCCTTTTACAAAGGCACTAGAGGCCTGATATAGCTGTGAACCACTGCAAGACATCATCTAATTTTCTGAATCTTGCATTAATTCAAGCCACTGTATTTTTCACAAAATGTGTCTCCAAAGTGAGGGCAAATAACTATGATGCAAACAAAAAACAATTAAAACGCAGAAACATAGTTTTCTCGCAGTTCCAACACTTCTCAAATCTTGAATCAGACTTAAAGTGTCTTTCTTCTGACCAAAACATGATTTGGGACCACTTAATATACCTTCTGGGATGACATTTTGACCTTGTACAAAAAAGCCTTTTCAAGCCTTCAGTCTCTGCTTTTGAGCCTAACCACAAAATCCTCTTTGACCACTGCTCCGTGGCGAGGTCTCTCACTAATTCTTTCCCTTCAGGCAGAGGATTAAACCCAGCCCATTTATGTTTAGACTACTAAATTGTGTATTTGCTTTCCTTCCGCCTGATCTATGTGCTGACCTGACACAGTCCCTTGTCTAAACTGGACTGTCAGTCCGTCAGTCCAATTAGTCTTTATAGGCCATAAAAGCACAGAGAAAGTTAAAAACTAAGGGGCATATTACCAAGCAATAGCGATAATTATCGCTATTGCTTGGTTAGAGACAAAAATGTATCGCTGACCTGCGGCGATTTTTATCGCAGATAAACCTCGGTATTACCAAGGTTTATCGCAAATGCGATAAAAATTGGCCACAATGCATGAATATCGCTGAAAAGTCCGCGATATTCATGCATTAGCGAGCTAATGCTCTTAGCCATGTTATCCACCTCCCATTGGATAACATGGCTAAGAACTGCTCCTGGGCAGGTGTTAGCTTTTGGAGATAATCGCGCTTAGCGCGAATATCTCCAAAAGTTGGTAATAGGAGATAGCGATGTTAGCGACTGTTTCCAGTCGCTAACATCTTGGCACGCCCACTTTGCATGCCATTAGTGATAAATATCACTGACATGCAAAGTGGGGCCCAAGATGGTCGCTATCTCCTACTAGCTGTCGCTAACTGGTGTTAGCAACAGCTAGGTAATAGGGAGATAATTTTATCTCCACTTTCTTGGCTTTTAAAGCCACAAAAGCGGAGATAAACCCCCTTGATAATATGCCCCTAAATACGATAATATTCCAGACAAATATTACACGATTCTCAAACTTCACATATTATCCAAAAATCATTAAAAAAAACCATTTTCGTGAAACAAAATTAGATAAAATTCCATTTAGTGGACCATGCCGAGACAACGAATTCATGCAATAAAAGCTTATTTGATTTAGTTTGGGTTAAAAAAATTATATATCTTAAAAGTATTATCAAATTTCGAAATTGCACACATTAATATTTAAAACATCCTTTAAGATTCTTATTTTCTACTATAAGAAGGTGTGACCCTGAACTGTTTAATGAAGCCACCTTGCGGATGGTCCGAAGTTTTTTGTGGTATATTTCTCCTGGCTGTAATGTATCTTATTGGTGACCATGTACTCATCTGGGAGCCCTGAGTGTTTCCACTGTAATGCTACCGGTGTGCAAATTAAGGTAACTTTGTACTACGAACGGTCCATTGAGCAAAAGTTAATAAAAGATTTAAAAAACATTTTTTTTAAAAGATTATCTTCTGATGTAAAAAGACGATTTTATATAGTTAAGCATCGCATGACAGATTTCTAGTGATCCTAAACATTGCAGGAATGTTAACACTTCTTTATACTGTCACATTTGACTAACGTAGTAAATGCACCAAAAAGGAATGTCTCAGCCCTATATACAAAGGGCAGAACAAAATTAACTGGCTGGTGCATTGTAACCAAATGTTATCACACCCTCCAACGGTAAGTCCTGGCTCCAAACCTCTGGTGTAGGAAAAGCAAATTTAAAGTGCAAAGTGCGCAATCTAAAAAGAGTGAACCAGTAGCGGTGTGTCAGGTTCACAATCCACCCTAAATAGGGCTCTGTGCTACAGGTTCTTGATACTTGGGCATAATTTAAGATTGTCTGTTTAGCTTGGGATAGTTCTAGGCGTTTTTCCAAATACAGTTCTTTAACACGTAGCCTATAATTTGGCCCAAACTTGCATAAATCTGACTGGCCCAAACTATCAAAAGTATCCTTCGAGTATTGTAGCTATTGTATTTGATCTACCCCATCTAATGGCAAGCAATCGGAAATACAATTTCTAGTCAGGCCCGCCATGGGGGATGCTCAGATTTTAACCCATAATAATAAAGGGACTGGCCCCTATCAAATCTTCCAGGTATGGCATCCAAAGTTCCTTGTGACATATTAAGGCAGCTGGGCCTCCTGGGACTGACAAAAATCTGTGCATAACTTGATTTTCAAGTGGTTGTAGAATTTCCACTTTACCATAAACATCAGCTGAGATGCACTTACTCCTATAAAGATTCAGCATTCCTGGGAGGGGTTTATTTCGTAACTTGCGGGCAAATCTAAAGATACCCTCAATGTTCATGGTAAAAATCTGTCATCTAAGAGTTAAAAAAGTGGTTTCCAACTTAGTAACTGATTAAAAAGAAACCCTAGTTAGTTAAAAATGTCACCTTTGATAAAATTGAATCCCCCATATTTGAAGACTGACTTAGTGCTGGGGCGACCACATGTCCCAATATAAGCTAAAAACATAAACAAATATCTAAAAGGGACTAAAGGCTATTTGCAGTACACACAATCAGAACTGCGTAATCCGCATATTGAAAAATGGGAATGGACTTTCCACCCATATGTGGCACATTCTTACCATTTTTGACCAGATGATTACTAATGGCATTTAAATAAAGCAGGAAGAGAAATGGAGCCAGGATGCACCCCTGCCCGACACCCCTGGTAGGACTATTTTGAGGAGCACATTTGCCTAGGGGTCCATAATGAACCCTTATTGTAAGATCTTGGTTCAAACGCCTGATGAGGGTTAAGAGATTGTGTTCCACCCCCATTTTACCCATTTGTTCCCACAGCTTGGAGCAGCTCACGAGATCAAAGGCGCTTGATAGAGCTATAAAAGCAAGGTGCAAGGAACCCTTTTTGTCCTTCACGTACTCCCCCAAATTAATTAGAAGTCAAAACTCTGTTCAATTGTCCCTATGCCAGGTCTAAAACCAGATTGAGCTTCTGACTAAATATTATTTGCCAGGGCCTAATCTTCAAGACGGGATCAAAATATTCGACCTAGAATCTTTGCGCTAGAGTCGATCAGGGAGATCAGATGGTAGCAGGTCGTCTGGGATCGATCCCCTTTTAAAATTAGGGACCACAGTGGTGGACTTCCAGGACTCAAGGATGGGCCCCTGCACTAAAGATCTTATTACATTTGTAAGTAATGGGGCCCACAAAGAAAGATTTGATTTGCAAATATCCTTTGGAACCCGGTCTGGTGCTGGGGCTTTACCTGCAATTCCCTTTTTTTATAGTTGTAATGACCTCTTGTACTTCAAAAAGATGTTGAAAATCATGAGAGGACTCAGAGACAGGAATGCTGTTGAGCCCTGGTAAAATGGGCGCATCTTCTGGTGCGAAGATTTTGGTGAAATGAGAACCCCATGCCTTCATCGGTATTACAGCGTCAATACTAGGATTACTGCACTCACTCCTTAAAAAAACGATCTATTGATCCCTTCCCAGAACTTTGAGCTATCTCTTAATTTGCCAGCTGCTTGAAGATGTTCTCAGGCTTTATTTCTGATTTCAGATTTGTTTCTTTTTTAGGACCTGTTTATAAGTTACCCTAGCTTCCTTAACTTCAGATGCTTTTTCAGTGTAACCATTAGATTCCTAAGTACAGATGAGCATGCTGAGTTAAACTAGCGAGAAGGTGGCTTCTCGGGGGGGGGGGGGGAGGGATGAGGGATGTAAGGTTCTTAGAGATGGATCTACACATTTTAGAAAAGTCAAACTCTTTCGTAGCCGGTCCCAAGTCTTCAGTCAAACAGGCATTAATAGAAGCCCTAGCTTCTTTAACAAGTGTATGATTTTTTTTTCTGAACATTTATTCCTAGTGATCTCCAAATTATCAGATCGGTTTACTTTAAGGATTCTAATAAAGGAGTCCAACTTAATAAAAAAGGGGTTGTGATCGCTCACACATCTATCAGCTATCACAAAGTCAGTTAAATATGGGGAAATTCAGTTGACAAAAGGATGTAGTCTATGATGCTACCTATTTGATTCCCTATAAAAGTTTGAACACATGCATTTTTTGTACCCACAACATCACTTGGAAAAATTAAATTACACTTTAACATCAGATCGTTTAACGCCTCGCCATAAAAAGAATGAGAAAAATGAGTGACATCGTCAGATTGACAATCCCTAAAGTCACAGACCCTAGTATCTGAAAACTTGCATAAGGTAATGTTAAATCCGCCAACCCAGATGATGTGAACAATGCGTTTAGTTTTTTAAAAGAAATCCTTTTAAAATTAATTTAGCTGCTCAATAACGTCCCTTGTTGATTGGTTAAAATTGTTATACTAAAAGTTTATTAGCAGAATGTTAAAGTCGCCCACAAATAGTAAAAGGGAAACTAGAAAAGGATGAAAAGAAAAACATTTTGTAATATTAGTCTCAGTGACTATGATAGAAAGAAAAGTGGCCAGCCCCGCACTTGCTCAACCAGTCTAAGATGGCAATGCGGGTTGGAAAAGTCCCTCCTGCCCTTAAATATTGAAATCTGGTTGCACTAGGTTTCTTGACAACATAATAATGTCATGTGTGTTCAGGAAAATGATGCAATCTGGATTCAAAGTTTTTGTTCGTGCTCCAGAAATATTCCATGAGACTATACTCAATGCCGTCTTCTCAGCAGAACTTATGTTGTAATTTTCTGCAGGGATTTCCTCTGGCTGAGATGAGGCACAATTTGTAAAACTAGGGTCAAAATGTTGCTTCCGAGTAGTATAAATTACCCTTTTAGCTTGGTCATGATAGGTTTGCGAGACCTGTGATGAAGCAACAGCATTTTCTGATAAAAGGAGATACATTGTTATAGCGTCCGTCTATTTTTTCTAAAGCGTCCAGGGGTTCAAAAGAGTTTTCAGTAGGTATGTTGTATCTATGACTGATTAAAGTTGGACAATCTTCAACAAAGATGTCATTTGATTTGGGCAATAAAGATGGTCTGTAGAAGTAACTCAAAGGTAAGGTTTGGATGTTGCTTTGCACATTGATTTGATTTGCTAGGATGGCTAAAAGTGTTTTTACTAGAATTCTGACATTTATAATCACACCGCCTCCCTTAGACTCCTTTCTACCTAAACTTAGCCAGGGAGTTCTTCGGACCATCAAAATCCTGAAGAAGTACAATATCCAGCCCGCTTTGTTATTCAACCACTGAATTGTTTTATACTCTAAGCCCGAAAAATCCTCTGGACTGTGTCAATGACCTTCATAATAGCATCCATGGATTCCAGTCGGACCACTTTCGGAAAGTTAAAAGTAGAGCTGTAGGTTTCCATGGAGACCTATATTAAAGAGCACCACACACTGTTTTTAAGTCTTCACTGTCTCTAGTCTGTGCTAGAATTATAGTCAGTGTCTTGAGCTGCAGCTAGAAATGTCTCTCTAGTTCCAGTCACTTCCCCTGCAGATCTCTTTTACAGTATTGACATTTCATAAATTTATACCATAAAGCTGTGTCAGTTCCGCATTGTACACTCTGCTGATGGCCCCAGGTCAGAAACCAGAGTGTAGATTCTGTATACGGAGGGGTTGCAGGGTTGGAAGCTATGCGCTAGACATAGTTTAAAAGTATCGGATGCTCTGGTACCGGGCATGCAGAATGTTATTCTAGCATTCTGTGATTCATGCATGAATTTTAGGCTGATAATGCCTTGTTTATGAAGGTATCCAAATTGAAGATATAAACTCAGCCTAGTCTAAAACAAGAGTCCCCTAGAAATTAGCTAAATTGATTTTAGAAAGTTTGGTTTCTAGCATTTCTGCAAACGTTTTTTTCATGATCCATTGTGTAAATTCGCCAATTACCTCAGTTTCTGCCAGCCACCCAAGTGAACTTTCTCAGACAACAACATACTTGAGCTAACACTGCATGAGGCATTGAAACATGATTAAAGTGCTTAATCACTGCACGAGGACAAACATATGAACAATAATTTTCACTATAAAGACCTGTTGCCATGGTGACACATTACTGAAGCGGCACCCAACCTCTTAGAGGATACTCTGCACATACTCATTACTGCTGAAACTGGTTCCTTGTGGGCCAGTCACGACATATTTATGAGTGTATAAACCATGTAGTTCACAATGTTACCAGATTATTAGCTAAACATTCCAACAAGTTGTGCAAAACAGGAATATATACTCTTTTCCAAATCTTTGAGACTGGCCATGTGTATGTTGTTTTATAAAGTAGGTTGAATTATTTCAGGGTTTTTGTATACACATGCCTATCCTAGCACACATTTGCTGTATTGTTATTTTTACTGTTAGCCAACAAATTCCTATTCATCATATACTGTATGGTGCATCTTTGCTTTGATCCATGAAAATAGACCGTGCAAGCAATTGGTGGCTTGTGCGGACATATGCTACTTCTAGGCAGCAGGGTCACATTATTGGGTCAGCTGTCCATTCATGGGTCTTTAGGAAAACCATACAGTGATCTGTAAAATGATAGGATCAGGTTTAGTATTTTATTTTATGCCTTTAGGATCTGCTTATTTTAATGTCAGAGTTCTCAACTAATCTTTTCTACATTTATCACTTCACTGTCATTTTCTGTAAAACACTAAGACAGCACCCTGATATTCTGTTCTCATTCTCTGCTCTCTTTCTGAGTTCTTTTAAGTGCAGCATTTATGACAAAATTAGAACTTGAACTTTTGTAGAAGTCCTCAGGGTTTTCTTCCTTCTGATCAAACACATTTTCCTGTGCACTTGGACCAGTTCCATGAGGATATTCTATGCACTTGCATAGACATTATAAGGAGAGACGATCTTGCAAGGATAATGATGCAGTGTTTACTATACCCTTTATCCAGCCAAAGGGAGCCACTTAAATTATCTGTAGACACATGTTTGGTCTGACAACACGACCTTTCATTGTATTAAAGTGAATGCAGAACCCATCTTGCTAAAAACGAAGGGTCTGATTCATCAGAGAACGTTCCAGACTTCTTGACACTGTCTTTAGCCAGGAAAGATAGATTGATTGATTTATCATCTGTTTAGGACAGTTCCAAAATAGTAATTTCCCTGGAAAGATGGTCTTAAGATCTACTGGTCCTCCATAAATCAATCCCCTCTTTAATAAAGTGGGTCTTCCTGAGACTATTCCACATCTGCAGGAAGTAAGCTATATTAGCTTTCCACGTAAAGTCCTCTAGATGTGATATGTCCTCTAGATGTTCCTAAAAGTGACATATCACAATGCAGACAGCTACCACAATATCCTGACACCCATATGCCCTCAAAGTGGATTTCTCTCCCCACAAGCTTCATTTGGCACAGCAGAAAAGTTGAAGCAGAGAGGCTGTATGGGCTGCATTTGTAAATCACCAGGCACTGACAATTCAAATAGAGAAAACAAGTCTTTGTAGTGGCTTGTTCTTAGTACATTTTCTTCATATGTCTGTTCCCCACAAGACTGGTAGGGGTTTCTTATACCTGTAGCTTTCTGGTAAGTAGCAGTCACTCTCCAGCCTTAATATAGTGTTTAATAATGATGGCTAGTTGGTCTCTAATTGTTTATCCGCGTAGTGATTTGCCCCAGATAACATAATTTGGTCAAATGAGGAAGATGAAAAAGCAAGTAAGTCTCCAAGGTTCCACGAGCAACATTGAACTAAAAGTGATTTTAGGAAATCTATTGGCTTCTTGTGACGCCCCTATACAATTTACAAACAGGAGCTAAGGAATGGAGTGCCACAGAACCAGGTATATAGATTTGTGCTATCTCAGCTCAAAGAACTCTACACAATTTCTAAGAAACTCTAGTCAGAATTACATGGCCTTCCCATATCTTTCAGGGTTACTGAACCCAGGGTGGAGAAGTGAGCTCCTGAAATTCTGGGTAGGGTTAAACCCCGGTTTCTCACTTTGAGTTGATGGTAAATGCCTGGTGGACAATGAATATAACTGGTTGTGAGTTAAGAATACAAGTGTGCATATTTTAATGAATTGCTTACACTTGATTGAAATCAAGTGTAGGGTTATAAAACTAGTTTTAATTAAGTATGATGTAAAGTCTAGATTGGAAGCAATACGATGTTTACATGATATGCATTATTTGGATGTAATTTGTGCAATTGGTAGGTTTCTAGCAGCCCTAGCCGGCTTAAAAAACACTATTTGAACTAGTACCTTCCCTTAGCTCAATTGTAATGTCAACTGTTTTATGTGGATGTTATCACTGAGATTTTAGTGGGATTTGTTTAAAACAATGAATTGATGTTTAATATTTTCGGAGTTTCATGGGAAGTTTTTAATTTCATTCAGTCGTCTTGAGTAATATGCAAATATTTAGTCTGATCCGGCTTGGTGATATGTTATCTAATATCAATGTTATCATGTCTTGTAGTTTAACAGACTGTTGTCTAAATACAATTAGATTTTACTACTAAATGACATCTAGTGAACATTTGACATTTTGCATGTGTTCTTTATAAGGTTCTTATTTTACTAAAACTGTAATTTTGTTTTCTGCGAATGGAAAGTTGATATTTTGTATGGGTACCACACTGGCTCATAGACCGATTTACCTTCCTATGTTTGTTCATATTAGTTTAATTAACAGTGTTACACAAATTAAACAAATTTAATTAAACACGTTGATTTTTGAATTAATGGAATTTGTTTGAAAATTGATTTCTCATTAATTTTGGCATGGACAATCACGTCCATGCTAACATTTAGACCTTACCTGCACCATCCTCTCAAACATATGTGCTAAGGGCAAATAGGAAATGTGTACATCCGCACATGTGGGGGCCCACTGACTCTGAAAAAAAAAACACAAGCAGCCCAGCAAGGCCAGGTGAGGTCAGATAAGTGTCTTACCTGCATAACTCTTTCAAACATGTGAGCCAGAGGCAGGAAGGAGATGAGCACATCGTCCTGTCTCGGAAAGATCACTTTCTGCAGGTGAAGGGCATGGGAGACAGAAAGGAGAGAAACACTGACAGGAAGACAACAAGAAAGTCATAAAACGATAAAAAGAAAAATTGCACCAGGGCGGCAACAGGGTACAGACTGTCAGATGAGCGAAAGAGAGAGCTGAGCAGCAGAGTGTTAGGCCACAAAAGTCAACAAGACTATGTTAGTTGGAGAGCACAGGGACACAGACAGAGTGAAAGCCCTTGTCGTGCTACAAGAGAGCACAGACATACAGAGGGGGAGCTACATGGTGTTGTGGCCTTGTGTCCCGGGCACAGGGCTGGCTTAGCTTCTCTTTCCAATCACATTAGCATCGTTTCCAGACTCCTAGATGTGCTGCTGTAACAGGTGCAATCATTTGAAAATTCTGCCATTATTCATATTTGTGATTGTACCTTGTTGGTTAAGTGTAGTATCATTTGTTCGACGAAAATTAACCAGTTGATACCTTGATATGGCTAATGTAATGATTTACTTCCAAGCTTTTCTACATAAGTAGGCACTTTGTGGGACTCAAAGAAGCAATAGCACTACAATATTTATAGTGGAAAATGTGTTCTCTCTAGTTGCCTGCTTACTGCTGTTTGTGGGGGAAATTCCTTGATTTACCCATTGACATCGATTCTCCAAAGTGCTTGGGTACCAGAAGTGACATCATAAACTCTTTTACATCCGGTAACAGCACAGGGTTTGACCCTTCAACTGCCAGCTCATTGCGAGTTACAGGAAGGGCAAAGAGCGGAAACTACAGATAGTAAAGAGGGCTCTTAGGAAAACATTTCCTTTGTGCTTGGGCCACTAGTTTCATGAATCTTGAGGCAAGAGGGCGTAAGACCAGTGACGGGGTAGCATTGGACGAGCAAGATGCCGCTTCCCTTGCTTCACCTTGTCAACATGCATAACTTTGAGGGGAGAAGGGAATGCTTTGCCTTACTTCAGGGCTGATCAAGAGCTTTGCTACCCTAGTTATCACAGGCTTAACCAACAACTCAGGTTTCACTGACTTGTTTTTTAGGGTGTGGGGGAAGGGGGGTTTCTGCTCAGTCGGAACAAAGCTTTATGTTTGGGTGTGGATACATTTTGGTTTGCCTCTCTTAGTGGCCTAAGCTGCGTTTGTGTCTGAAGAAAGCTTATTGTTCCATTGTCCCATTTTTTGACATTGGCTTCAGTACAAGGGGGCGACCCTGAGCAAAGGAGGTCTGGGCCACTGCAGCATGATTTTTCAAGTGTTACATCCAGGGGACACTGTCTGTGTTGATACAGAATCCAGTGAATACACGGTAGGGTTAATAAAGCTTCCTATTTTATCCTATAGCCGTGTCCCATGAGATACAGAAATTAACTTTAAAATGGTGTGCACAATACATAACGTTCTTCATTCCCATTTATTGGCCTACCAAAAGGCAGACTACAGAGAAGGGAGGGAAGGGACAAGAGGAGAAACAAACCTCTTGTAATTAAAATACCATAAAAAGCAAAACTTCAAATTGGGATTCTATCGCCTAGCCCCCAGAAGGCAGAAGGGGATCTGAAACACTCAAGGAGAAACTCAAAAATGTTATCATCCAAAATACTTATGACTACTTATCTCTTCAGATTCTATGTCCCAAACAAAGTGATTGTGTCTTTTCTGCTTCTGTTCTAGTGGGGCTGTTTTTTTTCTTCTCACATTTTTTATGTCTGGAGTCTGTAGAGGGGCCCACTGCTCCATGACCGAGTTAATGCAACAAAATATGACCAATAAATACACTCCTGAAGATCCCTCCGCATGCCCTTTGATGCTAGGGTAATCCATAGTTCACTGAGAAACACATAACTTTTACCTGGCTCTCAGTGGCATTTGTAGGGGTACGAAACTGAGAGAGGGAAGCGGGAGGAAAAACTTCTTTCCATTCTGAAAAACGAAGAGGTCTGCGGTGGGGTAAGTCACATATCATGGCCAAGCTTTTTTTCTGACAGGGAAACCTGCTACTTGTGGTGAGAATAGCTTGTAAGTAAGTGATCTGGTACGTCTTGTGTAAAGTATCGATGTACATTTATTATTCGAACAAATGGTACTACACATGCTCAAATGGCCCTAGGTACATATATATATATATATATATATATATATATATATATATATATATATATATATATATATATATACACATATGTGTGTATATATATACACATATGTGTGTATATGTATACACACTACGCCCTTCAGTATTAATATTTCACAAACATACATTTTTTAAACCTATATTGAATATTGTGAGACGAGCCAGAATATCACATGCCATCTGATGAGAGGAAAGACTGCAGGAACATTGTCATATGTCTCTTTGTATCACCATAACCGGTTTGATTTGGACATGCACCGACAGATAGCAAGAGCCATCTACGAAACACTGTGGTGATGTGTTGGTGTGCCTTTGTTACTGACCTAGCAGCCTTCTTGCATCCATTCACTACACACCATGGACCCATTAACAGCACTAACCATCACAGACTGAAAGAACACATTAGTTAGAACATCACTCAGATGTCAAACAAAACTCAGACAGATCACACAGTCATCGACATAACATCCAGAGTATTTGTAAATGCCGTGCAAAAAACATTATGGACACAAGAGAGTTATAAGCAAATGTCAGATTCCTCTCGCCATACCTCTCCAGCATCAAATCATACACCCACAGTTGAATAAATATGACATTGCCACACTACATTCTAATTGGATAAAAGATGACATATTTACATATGAACCCAACACCCAGTCTCACACCATGTGTTACACTGTACAGTCTTAGAGACAGACCACAACACTGCGCCAGAAGCATACTTACACACCTTAACTTGATTTAGAGTTTGCTCCATTACAAACATGATGGATAATCTGTCTGCTGTGTTACAAGCTCATTAGGATATAAGGATTATGTTACTTGCCCTGTAAGCATCTGTACTTGGCATGTAAAGCTGTAGATACACATGCTTCGCATACTGCTGCCTTCTAGTATTGGGTCCGGATGTTTGCAAGTTGTTTTTCTTCGAAGAAGTCTTTTCCAGTCACAAGGTAACGCGACTACTACTTTCGGTGATACTGCACATGGGCATAGACTCCATTGTTAGATTTTTTTCCCACAAGAGGGTGAGAATGGAGAAAGTAAGTGTGGTACAGAGATGTCCATGTGTGTATAATGTGAATAATAACTGCAACAACCATAGGTGTCCGTGGAGAAGGGCGCATGTGAATCTACAGCTCTGCATGCCAAGAACAGATGCTTACAGGTTAAGTAACATAATGCGTTCAAGGCATGTGTGCTGTAGATAGACATGCTTTGCCTAGACTGTATAGCAGTACTCTCCCAAAGAGGTGGCTAACCAGTGGGCACTACAGTTGTCTGAAAAAGTGTTTTTAGCACTGCCTGTCCTACGTTAGTTAGCTTGTTGGTGTTCTAATACATCCACACAATAGTGTTTGGTAAATGTGGGTGGTGTAGACCATGTAGCTGCTTTATAAACATAAGATATGGGAATGTTACCTA
Organism: Lissotriton vulgaris; assembly: GCF_964263255.1. NCBI lineage: Eukaryota > Metazoa > Chordata > Amphibia > Caudata > Salamandridae > Lissotriton > Lissotriton vulgaris. The sequence continues at coordinate 1,099,213,810 of NC_141695.1, forward strand.
AAAAGGCTATTGAGGCTTCGTTTTTTATGAGTTGAATGTGCTCTAGGAAGTTTGGATATAGTTCTTTTGGCTTTAATATAGCAAGTTTGGATTCATTTAACTACCCATCTAGAAATACCAGATTTAGAGATAGGTTTCCCTTTATGAGGGGGAGCAAAGGCAACAAGAAGTTGTTTTGTGAAAATCTTTTTTTCTATCAATATAATCCAATAATACTCTTTTGATATCTAATGTAGGTAGAGCTATTTCTGCTACAGAATCAGGTTGAGGGAAGAATATGGGTAACTCAACTGATTGGTTAATATGAAAAGCAGAGACTACTTTTGAAAGGAACTTTGGGTTAGTGCGAAGAACCACTCTGTCTCCATGAACTTATGAACTTCCAAGGTTAGTGCAAGAAGCTCACCAACACGTCTAAGTGAAATGATAGCAATCAAGAAAGCAACTTTCCAAGAAAGAAATTGGAGTGGACAATTGTGAAACGGTTTAAAAGGTGGACCCATAAATCTTGTTTGAACAATACTAAGAACCCATGCAGGTGCAGGTGGAACTTTTGGTGGTATCACTCTTTTAAGGCCTTCAAAAAAGGCTTCAATTACTGCCACCATAAATAGTGATAAGTGTTATCTGTTTCGAAGATATGTAGCCACCCCTGCAAGGTGTAGGAGTATGGATGTGTAAGGAAGGCCGGTTGTAGATGCAATAGATAAATAATGATTTCTTGCATGGAATCATCTAGTGGGTCAATTTTCTGTTTGTTACAATATATAGCAAATCGTTTCCACTTTGCTGCATAGCATGCTGCAGTGTTATGTTTCCTTGCTTCTTTCAGAATTGTCATGCAATCTAGTGATAGATTTAGATATCCAAACTCTGATTTCAGGAGACAAATCGTTAGGTTGAGCTCCTTGGGGTTTGGATGTCTGATTTCTCCATGGTGCTGTGTGAGAAGGTTTGAGGTGAGGTGAAGCTTCTGGTGTGTAACTCCTGAGAGTTCGAGTAGTGTGGTGAACCATGGTTGCCGCAACCATGTGGGAGCTACTAGAATAAGGGTAAGAGATGTTTGCCTGAGCTTCAGAACCAGAAATTGAAGAAGAGGGTGAGGCGGAAAATTGTAAGCAAATATCTCTGTCCAATTCATCCATAGGGCCTTGTATTTGGATTCAGGGTGTGGGAAACTAGAGATAAAGTTTGGGCATTTTAAGGTCTCGTTGTTGCTAAGAGATCTATTTGTAGAAACCTCTATTTGTGGAAATATGGGAGTAGGACCTGGGGAGGAGTTCCTACTCATGGACTTGCTGCTGCATACTGCTGAAGAGGTCAGCAAATTAATTGCCTGTCCCTGGAAGGTGTTCTGCTAGCAGTTGGATTTTGTGATGTATTGCCCAACGCTAAAAGGTCTGAGAAAAGCATGATAATTGTAGAGTGCCCCCCGCCCTGTTTTTGTACTTAGTGTATAGCTATCATATTTTCTTTCTTGACTAGGACATCTTTCCCTATCAGGTGACGTAGAAATGCACTTAACACTAGATGAACAGCTAGAAGCTCTAGGTATTTGATGTGGAGATTTTGGTATTTGGTGTCCCAGAGGCCCTGAACTGTTAAGATGTTGTAGATGGCACCCAACCCTGTGAGAGATGCATCTGCTGTGAGGATGATCTGTGGAACAGGGTCGATAATGGGCCACCATATTGATAGGTTTTGTGTATTCCCCCACTGCAGATAGCGATTAGTGCAGCTGTCTACCAACACTAGATCTTTTAGCTGACCCAGTGATTGATTCCACTGCGTGCTAAGCATTCCTGTAGAGAACACATGTTTAATCTTGTATGAGGTACTATGGTAATTCATGATGGCATCATTCCTAGGAGTTGCATGAACGTTTTGACTGTTAGATACTTGTTGCTTTGGCATTGGAGTAACAGTGTTTGAAAAATTGTTCCTAAATAGGGTTGCAGCTGTGAGGGTTTAAGATGGGATTTATGTGCATTGACTGTGAATCCCAACTGATGTAGAAGATTTATAGTAATCTAAGAGTGTTGTTAAAGACTTATGATGTGTGTTGGCCTTGATGAGTCAATCGTCTAAATTTGGGCATGAATTTGTTCTCTTCTTCAATGAGCTGCTACTACTGCTAGGCATTTGGTGAATACTCTGGGTGCAGTAGTTACTCCGAATTGTAGTACCTTGAATTTATAGTGTTTTCCAGCTATCCCAAATCTGAGATATTTGTGATGCGTTATGTGAAAAGGAATGTAAAAGTATGTGTCTTTTAAGTCCAGTGTTGACATAAAGCTACCTTGTTGTAAGAGTGGAAGCACCTGTTGAAGTGTGACCATATGGATGTATTCTGATAGTATGTAGCGGTTTAAAGTCCTGATATATGAGTGGCCATCCTTTTGGGGGATTAAGAAGTAAAATGAATAAACCCCGGATCCTTGATGTTGTACTGGAACTGGTTCTGTAGCTCCTTTTGTTAGAAGAGCTTGTACTTCTTGTTGGAGTAGTTGTTGGTACTCTAGAGAACGTTTGTAAAGTCCTGATATATGAGTGGCCTTAAAGAACCATCCTTTTGGGACATTAAGAAGTAAAATGAATAAACCCCGGATCCTTGATGTTGTACTGGAACTGGTTCTGTAGCTCCTTTTGTTAGAAGAGCTTGTACTTCTTGTTGGAGTAGTTGTTGGTACTCTAGAGAAAGTTTGTAAATGCAAGGTGGAATATTTGGAGGACGGCTGGTGAACTCCAGGCAATAACCAAGTAGGATAATATCCAACACCCATTTGTATGATAATATAGATTGCCAAATGGGAAGAAACCAGTGCAGTCTTCCCCCAACAGGTGCATGATGGTCGAGGGGAATTGTTATTAAGTCACTGCTTGTTGGGAGATGGAGTGGTACGTGTTGGTGTACCACTACCTATTCCTTTAAAATTGTTTCCTCTGTAACCACGCTTGTAAAAGCCTCTAAGAGGGGGGCATTGGGTTTGAGGTTTATAGGAAGATGTGTTGGCATCTGTGGAGGTACTTTTTGATCCTCCCCTATAAAATGAACGGCGAAAGGAGCCTCTGTTAAAGGGTGACTGAAGTGTTCCCATGGATTTTGCCACTTCAGTGTCTTTTGTAATTTTTCAAGTGCTTCATCCACTTGAGGACTAAAAAGATGTGCCTTGTCAAAGGGAGCATTAAGTATTGTGCGTTGTACCTCTGGGTTAAACCCAGATATTCGCAGCCGTGCATGTCTTCTGAGGGGAATGCTGGTGTTAACTCCTCTGGCTGCAGTATCAGTAGTGCCTAGCACACACCTGATAGAGGAATTAGAAAATAGTTTTCACTTCTGCACTAGTTCCTGCACTTTTTTCTCATGCTCCTCTGGGAGGTATTGGAGTAACTCTTCCATTTAATACCAGTGGGCCCTATTATACCTAGCCAAAAGACCTTGTGTATTGGCAATGCACCAATGATATGCTGAGTGCAGCCACTCTTTTGCCTGATTCAGAAAAGGGGGTGGTGATGAACAGAGTGTCTGAATTGAGCAGACCACTCTTACCCAGTCCAAAGATCAGGGCTTGATCCATCACCGTTATTTATCTCACTGCCCCATACCAGCTCAGAACCTGGCTATATGCAAATCAGTCTGTCCCTGGCCCAGTGCATCATGGGAACAGGGCAGACTAAACTACCAAGCCAATTCTTCACCAGAAAGGAGACAAGCTACCGGGGACCGGTTTCTGGCATTTCAGCCGTCTTCGGCCCGGCTTGCTTGAATCCTGATGGAGCAGTGAGAAAGGGACTCATGTCTGAGTATACCCTGCCACACCTATAGTGGCCCAAAACGATTCAGAAAAGGGGGTGGTGATGAACAGAGTGTCTGAATTGAGCAGACCACTCTTACCCAGTCCAAAGATCAGGGCTTGATCCATCACCGTTATTTATCTCGCTGCCCCATCCCAGCTCAGAACCTGGCTATATGCAAATCAGTCTGTCCCTGGCCCAGTGCATCATGGGAACAGGGCAGACTAAACTACCAAGCCAATTCTTCACCAGAAAGGAGACAAGCTACCGGGGACCGGTTTCTGGCATTTCAGCCGTCTTCGGCCCGGCTTGCTTGAATCCTGATGGAGCAGTGAGAAAGGGACTCATGTCTGAGTATACCCTGCCACACCTATAGTGGCCAAAAACGATTCAGAAAAGGGGGTGGTGATGAACAGAGTGTCTGAATTGAGCAGACCACTCTTACCCAGTCCAAAGATCAGGGCTTGATCCATCACCGTTATTTATCTCACTGCCCCATCCCAGCTCAGAACCTGGCTATATGCAAATCAGTCTGTCCCTGGCCCAGTGCATCATGGGAACAGGGCAGACTAAACTACCAAGCCAATTCTGCACCAGAAAGGAGACAAGCTACCGGGGACCGGTTTCTGGCATTTCAGCCGTCTTCGGCCCGGCTTGCTTGAATCCTGATGGAGCAGTGAGAAAGGGACTCATGTCTGAGTATACCCTGCCACACCTATAGTGGCCAAAAACGATTCAGAAAAGGGGGTGGTGATGAACAGAGTGTCTGAATTGAGCAGACCACTCTTACCCAGTCCAAAGATCAGGGCTTGATCCATCACCGTTATTTATCTCACTGCCCCATCCCAGCTCAGAACCTGGCTATATGCAAATCAGTCTGTCCCTGGCCCAGTGCATCATGGGAACAGGGCAGACTAAACTACCAAGCCAATTCTTCACCAGAAAGGAGACAAGCTACCGGGGACCGGTTTCTGGCATTTCAGCCGTCTTCGGCCCGGCTTGCTTGAATCCTGATGGAGCAGTGAGAAAGGGACTCATGTCTGAGTATACCCTGCCACACCTATAGTGGCCCAAAACGATTCAGAAAAGGGGGTGGTGATGAACAGAGTGTCTGAATTGAGCAGACCACTCTTACCCAGTCCAAAGATCAGGGCTTGATCCATCACCGTTATTTATCTCGCTGCCCCATCCCAGCTCAGAACCTGGCTATATGCAAATCAGTCTGTCCCTGGCCCAGTGCATCATGGGAACAGGGCAGACTAAACTACCAAGCCAATTCTTCACCAGAAAGGAGACAAGCTACCGGGGACCGGTTTCTGGCATTTCAGCCGTCTTCGGCCCGGCTTGCTTGAATCCTGATGGAGCAGTGAGAAAGGGACTCATGTCTGAGTATACCCTGCCACACCTATAGTGGCCAAAAACGATTCAGAAAAGGGGGTGGTGATGAACAGAGTGTCTGAATTGAGCAGACCACTCTTACCTAGTCCAAAGATCAGGGCTTGATCCATCACCGTTATTTATCTCACTGCCCCATCCCAGCTCAGAACCTGGCTATATGCAAATCAGTCTGTCCCTGGCCCAGTGCATCATGGGAACAGGGCAGACTAAACTACCAAGCCAATTCTTCACCAGAAAGGAGACAAGCTACCGGGGACCGGTTTCTGGCATTTCAGCCGTCTTCGGCCCGGCTTGCTTGAATCCTGATGGAGCAGTGAGAAAGGGACTCATGTCTGAGTATACCCTGCCACACCTATAGTGGCCAAAAACGATTCAGAAAAGGGGGTGGTGATGAACAGAGTGTCTGAATTGAGCAGACCACTCTTACCCAGTCCAAAGATCAGGGCTTGATCCATCACCGTTATTTATCTCACTGCCCCATCCCAGCTCAGAACCTGGCTATACCACCCCTTGTAGTAAATACTCTTTTGCCTGAGGCATCCATTAATTTAGACTCTTTGTCTGGAAGTGGTGCATCACCTGAGGTTTGGAAATTTGCTCTCTTACAAGCATTGGCCACAACCAAAGAGTCTAATGGAAGTTGGCCCTTAATAACAATTGGGTCAGATGGTGAGGGTTTGTATTTTATCAACCCTGGGTGTTATTATACGTGCGCGCACAGGGTCTTTAAAAATGTCTTCTGCGTGGCGCATCATGCCCTTTAACATTCGTAATGACTGTGTTGTTTTATGTGTGTTCCCAATGTTTCAAATAAAAAATCTTGCTCTAAAGATTCTTTACGTAAAGTGACTCCATGGTATGCGGCTGCCATGGGAATTAACTACTTGTGTAGGGTGTAATCATCAGAAGGTGAAGGCTTTGCAGTGTATAGATTTGGATCTGTGTCTGTGGGGGAATCTACATCATAATCATCCTACGGATCTGGTGATGGTTGGCTATAAATGCTGTCCCCATCCACTGTATCAGGATCTGTGTGAGGAGACACCAATGATATAACATTTAGAGGGTCTGAACTTGGTACTAATGGTATTGATGAAGATGGTGGAGGGGATTGAGGAATTGGTTGAAAGGAGCTATGTCCTTTTTAAACACATTTTATATCCTGTATCTTGTGAGCTAGGAATCTTCCTTTTGGAAGATGGTGGTACCACAGGTTTTGTCAAAATATGTTCAATGTCTGGATTAATATACATTTTCTCTTGCTTTGGATCCAGCTGTTTTCTTACTGTTTTCAGAATTGGCTCCGGAGTATTTTGGGGAGCATCTTTCTGTTTCAAGTCCAAGTTTTTCGGTACCAAGAAGAATTTGTCCCTTTTGTCCTTCAGAACCGAGGTTTTAGGCACAGAAGGTGTGGCATCTCGACTCAAACCTGGGCTGAAATGCTTGATTTGCACTTTTGATGCGGAGCTGGAGGATGGGGCATTGGAAGAAGAGACTCGGTGCTTACCATGGGCGGACTGCAGTGGTGGCCAAGAAGACTTTTGTTTGGTGGAAGCGGTTTTTGTGGGCAAAGGGGTTTTGGTACTCATGGCACCATGACCAGCTGGTACATCAAAAGTGGTGCCCCGTCAGATCCGGCCCCGATTAGTAAACTCAAGCTGGTTGCCGCTACTGTATCCCCCCCTCTCACCAATTTGATTAACGCCTCTTTCAAAACTGGCACAGTCCCGGCAAACTGGAAAAAAGCCACAGTCAAGGCCCTTATAAAAAAGCCTCATCTAGACCCCACGGACCCATCCAACTTTAGACCTATCTCACTGCTACCGGCCATTAGCAAAATCGCCGAACGTGTAGCAAACCAACAACTGTCCGAGTTTCTTGAGACCAATCGCCTCCTCCGCCAGTCCCAGACAGGCTTCAGACCAGGACAAGGGACCGACACCGCATTGTTAGCCGTGGTCGAAGAAACTAGGAGCATAATGGACGCAGGAGGATCAGTGGCAGTGATCCTCCTCGACCTGAGTGCCGCTTTCGACACGGTGGACCATGCAACCCTTATACACCGTCTTGGGCTGATAGGAGTGGCGGACTCCGCATTAGCTTGGATTACATCCTTCCTCGAAGATAGGTCCTTCCAAGTGGCAGATGGGTTCTCCATCTCCAAGGCTCAGGCACTTAAGTGTGGGGTGCCCCAGGGATCTTCCCTGAGCCCCACACTTTTTAATGTTTACATGGCACCCCTCGAGGACGTTGTCAAACCTTTCGGCATCAAATCGATAATGTACGCCGACGACACCCAGCTCGTCGTTTCCCTCAACCAATCAGACCACTCCCTTTCTAATCTGTCCAGCTGTCTTGAGAAGGTGCACCAGTGGATGTGCGACTCCCGCTTAAAACTAAACGGCGAGAAATCTGAAATTCTCCTCTTGGGAAATCCTAATAAAATCCCCACACCCCTTCCCTGGCCGCCATGCATGGGAACTCCACCAACCCCCAAATCTGAGGTAAAGAGCCTGGGGATATGGCTGGACCAGGAACTCAGTTTTAAAACCCAAGCCAGGAAAACTGCGGGAACCTGCTTCGGCCTCATAAAGATGGCACGAAAGATCCTCCATCTACTCCCCCAGCAATCCAGGAAGCTCCTTATGCAGGGGCTGGTGAACTCCAGATTGGACTATGGAAATGTGTTGTATCTGGGGGCCCCAGTCTCTGTAGTCCACAGACTTCAATGTGCACAAAATGCGGCGGCAAGAATCCTCACAGGAACTTCAGCTAGGAGCTCCGCTAAACCATCCCTCAGAAATCTGCACTGGTTGCCAGTGAAAGAACGGGTCAACTTCAAAACCCTGTGCATTGCCCACAGAATAATGCACAATGAAGGCCCCCCCATTCTCAGACCACTTCTGACACAGCACCAGTCAAGTAGACAGTTAAGATCTAACTCCTTATCCCTTGCCAACGTCCCCAGAATCAGGAAGACCAAAACCGGCGGTCGCATGTTCTCGTACAATGCCCCGAAACTGTGGAACTCCCTCCCACTTTCTCTGAGGCAAGAACACAACCACCTCAGGTTCAGGAAGCGACTAAAGACTTTACTCTTCCCCTGATCACTCTTCCCCTCTTTCCTTACCTTGCTGGAGCATGGTCAATAGCGCTGGGATGCCCTAGGGTAGCTACGCGCTCTACAAATCACAATCAAATCAAATCAAATCAATCGCGGGACTCTATTTCGATCTCCAGTTCTGAATCGGAGTCCTGTACGGAGAAGACCTCTTTCTCTTCTGCTGTGAACGCTTCCATCTCTTCCTGTTCAATATCTTCTTTGAAGATATTGGGAATGTTTTCGATACTCTGCTTCTGCATTTCGCTTCTTTGAGCCCAATAGTCCTGCAGGGTTTTTTTTAGATCGAAATGAGCAACAGGCCTCAAAGTCTTCTTCCTTGTGCTCCTGGGACAGGCACAAGTTACAGACCTTGTGAAGGTCAGTGCATGGATATAAATATGCCATGAGTGGCATCGAGGGCAGATTTGGAATGGAGTCCATTCCATTGGCAGATTACTCGACAATGTTTTTCTCGAGTGGAATGAAAACGGATTAGGCCTGGAGACTGCGTTTGTAGTTTTCAATTCAAGTACAAAAGTTTTCCAATTTTTGACACGCGGAAGATGGGGAACAAGTTAGAAACAATATCAACAAGATTGCGTGCCAAAGAGATCCTGAAGAACGGTTTCAAACCGGAGCTCTGCAAACCACGTCTGAACCCTATGGAGTAAAGAAAACAATCTAACAATGGAGTCGATGCCCATGCGCATTATCACCGAAAGGAGGAGTCACTTTACCTCGTGACTGAAAAAGACTTCTTTGAAGAAGAAAAAAACTTGCAACCATCCATACCCAACACTTGATAACAAGAGTGTGCAAAGCATGTGTATCTACAACCCGCATGCCTTGAACTGCTCTTTTAATAAGGGGGATGGGTTGTGACGACTATCCATTTGCCAAACTCTAAATCAGGATCTTGGTTTCCAGTCTGACTTGAACACCACACAATCACTCCGAAAGGAACCCTAGACAACCCACAACGCTACACGTGATATTAATGGCAATGGGCAGGCTATGTAATATCAAACACATTGCATAACACATTACCACTAAATATGTAAATGGATCCATTATGTTCCACTGTGGGCAGATGAGCCTTTCAAATATTATTTCAAGGATATGTGCTGCTTTTGGGGGCTTTCTCTGTACTAAAATGTTTTAATTGCAAAGCATGAGAATATATGTGAAAAAAATCTATTTGTGTGCATTAGAAAATACATTTTTCCCATAATCAACAGCTGAAACTTTGTTTGAACTGGAAATATTAAAGTTTAGGTCCCACTACCTCAGAGTAACTCTTCAGTACCAATCCTGCATCCCTTCTTAGAAGCCCCTTTCAAATTAAAGGAGCGCAGGTTGTCTGAACCTGAGAATACTTTCCCCTATTCAAGTACTTTCACAGTGACCTAGAAGTATCTTAACTTGCGTTTTCACTCCATATTCAAAGCATAGGTGATATTAAAAAGGATCACAGAGCCACCTTCTGCACTTTAATGGATTCTGAGGTGAAGGCTAAAGGCAATATGTTCTAGGAATGTATGTGGGCAGTGGGGGCATTATCCCTGGGAAGGCTTTTTTTAAACTGATGCTTACCTTTTAAAATGAGATAATCTGTACCAAATGTCACTACAATGTTAGTTGTATTGGTAGTGCGCTTTCTAGCCATTTATTAGTCTTCATAATGTTATATTGTCATGGTTTTAAGTAATCTTCACAATAAACTTTGCATTGACATGACCAGAATTCTTTTTTTACCTTGAATGATGTACACCTCCATTATCTATCACTATACTCTGTAGTTCCCAGAGATCCCATACGGTCTATACCTCCACACAGTCTGTTGTCAATGCCTACCAAAATAAGAGCAGTGTTTGCTTATTAGCACTGAAATCAAGGATCCTCATTCCTTCACTACTAATGTTTGGTGGTTGGGTTGCATCAGTAGTTGCACTGCTCAGGGAATTGTGGGATCTCATTTGAAGTCTGACACTCCTGTATTTTCAGGAAGCTCTGCAGCAGTAGGTAGCCATACAGCCCTTTGTAAATTATAAATATTAGTTATCATTTTTTAAAAGGAAGTAACTGCCACAGTTTTTATACATAAGGCACGAGGGAGCTTCAGCAAGTAAAACATTGCACATCAAAAATTATTTTGATTTATCTGTCACCAGAATTTATTTGGTGACCGCCCCAGTTCTTAGACTGAGAGATAATCATAAGGACGTGTCTGCTATAGCTCAGCAAGTTCATTGATTATTGTCCACTATCCAACAGATATATTGTTGCTTTTTATAACATGGCAGATTTCGAAACTACAGTCACTGGTATTTCTGAAAGGGACTGCATTTTAACTTAAAACCTGGTAAAGTTGGATCAATGTGTGTAAAAGGATGGGTTTCTTTATATAGGACTGTTCAATAGTAAGATTTAAGATTATGCTATGAGATTAAGCGCACCAGGAGATTTCCCTACGTGCCTTAATCCCATTCCCAGTTTTGGAAAGGGTGGTATTGAGTGCGTTAGTGGAAATTTCACTTGTACCCCTATTGACTAGTGTTTCCTCCAACTCCTTCCCAGTCTCCAAAGATTTGTTGACCCAATAAAAGTGTTAGGGTGAGCGGATCCATGGGCGTACCACTGAACGAAATATCCTGTTCATATTAATAAGGAGATGGTTGCTTTCATGTTTCATGGCATTTGTCAAGACTGTCTTTTCCCCTTGAGAATCCTCTCTGCTGTGGTGATTTTCCTTCCTTTTCCTGCAGGCCAGCATATTGTTTGTAATTGCTGTCACTTGCTGGAAACTAAGCAACACTGAGAATCTATAACTGAGTTCTGTAACACCTGGTCACAGACTTGTATGAGGGGCACCTTCTTGTACGACAGTGCCACATTTTCTATATATTTCTGGTACCCCCAAGGTGGCAGCCCATCTTCAGCCCATCTTCAGTGGCGTAACGACCTTGAGGGGACACCCTTGCAATATAGATGCAGGGGGCCCCCAAAGCTCTGGCCCCAGTCTGGAGCTCTCAGGTCAGGGGCTCGCCAGTGCTAGAGGGGGCCCCTGGAGCTTGGGCCCCACACCGTTGGGGCTTTTGTTATGCCATTGCCCATTTTGAATGAGGACAAACACCTCCTGGCCATTATGAGGCACAACGTGATTGTCAGCCCCTGCAACAAGAACTATTAACGGAATATTACAAAATGTGAGGCGGTTCAATATTATGGTCTTTTTGTTTTTGATCTCACCCTGTATGCGTCACAATGTGATGTGCCAAAGCGCACTATATACCATTCCTAAAATTTGACCTTTTGTCTGTAACAATAATTCTCAATCACAACTGTTATATGATAATATTGATAACCTGGATACGTCTGGAATTCTGTACCTTCATGATTAAAAAAATAACTTGAAACTCCCCATACTTGGACTGACAGTATATATCACATTTCCAAGTTATCACACATCACATCACATTAGCCGTTCCAGTGTCAATTGCGTTATGTTAAGCACAGCTGGCCTCAGCATTACCAGTATACCTCCGGTCATGCTTCATCATAGTAAAGTTGCTTTCAGCCTCAGCCGTACATTTTCATATTATGCAATAACATAATACAGTTCATGCTCTAGAACCACAGGTTGTATGTGCCTCTGACACAGTTGTTCTCAGTGACTGCTGCAAAGTCTCAGGTTCTACATCGCTGTGGTGCAGTTGTTGATAGTGTTGGTTGTCATGAGTCAGTTTCCTGCCCTGTCTCAGCTGAAGATCAGAAGAGCTGTTTGTGCCAGTAATTGCTGTAACATTGCATTATTGGCCCAGATTCCCCATCACGCTCAGCAAAATCAGATCACCAATGCTGGGAACCGGTGTGCTAGGGAGGTATAAAAACTTAATGAGGGGTCTGTTGCCAACATCCTGTGCTTGTTTTCAGACAACAAATACTGATTTGTAGCAGCTGGCAGCAACAAATCACATTAGTGTAGCGCTGTGGGACGGAACCATTAAAAGGCCGACAGCAGCCAGTCCCAATTTAACACATTTTATTCAGTATGTCTAAAATGGGGGGCTAGTTCATCAAGCCCACTGGCTTTTGGCTTATTTCTGATATAAGAGGATTTTTCTGACACACCACGATGTGTGAAGAGTAAGTCCCCGTCATCCTGCAGATACACCTGTTCTGGGCGGGGAGTTGATTGAGAGAAGATCTGAGTCCTGTTGTTTTCCAGGTGGACACCAACATCTGCAGACGTTAACATGCTGAGGGGGGAATTCATGAGTTTCCTATAGCCGCACATGTGTGCCTACTTGAAACCCAATACCAGAACTAAGAAGTGCTGTGCGTTAGTGAACAGACATCACAGCAATCCAGACCTTAGCGCCTCGAAATTGACTACACAACGTTATCCAAAAGCCCAATCAGATTCCCCCTGGGGGCCACAGATCATCATAGTACAGAGTACAGCAACAGAGGAGCATAGCGATTAAACGTAGACAGAGAAGCGTAATTGTGCTCGGGGTAAGTAACCCATAGTCTCCCAAGCCCTGGACTTTGTTTTCTAGGATAATGTAAGGAGAAGTCATTGCTAAGACAATGTAAAGCTCTCTTAACCATGGAAGGGCGGATGTGAGTTGCAATGAATTTGAAAAGATGAAGCTGATTTACAAATGATGTTTTATCACTTCTGGCATAGGTAAGGAAACAAGCACCTGGTTTTATAACTGATTTCTTCGGGCATAGGACAGTCTTGAGGCTGTCTTGTTTTAATGTAATCACTTTTTAGAACTATCGGGCCTGATTTTTAATGGTTTGTCACAGCTTAAGCCAGTGTTAATGTTGTCTAGCCTGAATGAGGACAGTCTTAAAACTGGGAAAATCTTGATTAATTAGACAGAGGTTTTCCTTGGTTTAGGGCTGTCGTAATAGTGCTTGGAACCAGGAGCATTTCTGCTTGAGTAAGACCCTTTGACTCTAAAGTGTTCCAATTACTCAAAGTTCACAGCATCAAATGTGTAACACAGCACACATACCGAAAATCAGTACACCTTGCTTATTCTCCAATCAGATAATCCAAATCAGTACACATGTTCCCAGAGCCAGCCGAAGCAATGGATGGCAGCCAACTGGTCAGCGAGCTCCTAGGTACTTTCATGGTGTAAATTCCAGGTGACCAGTTATACATGGTATCAGAAGGATCAAGTTGCAGCCACATGTCTTTATCTTGTTATTTCAGTACACATAGCCAGCAGATCAAACGAGACAAAGAGTACTGGTGAAATATAATATCACTTGAAATTAGAAGAAGCTCCAACTGCATTTGACTCAATAATAGTTCAGCAGTTGACCAGAAACCCACATGGCAGGAGCTGGACCCAACGGAACCCATTTGTAAATGGTCAACTGAAATCCTACGCAAAGGTGTGATTCTTAGTGTTTGTACTACCGGCGTTGAGAGAACTGACCGTGTGCCCAACCTCACTGAGCGGAATAAGCCGCTTGGGCAGTATCTGCATCTAGGTTATCAGTTTCAATTTAAAATTTCAAACCCAATGAGCGTGCTATTTATACTCACCTCTGTCACTTTCAAAAAGCCTGAAAAATCGGCCACTACATTCCCGTGTGTCAGCATGGCACCTTTTGGGTTCCCTGAAAGTAGAAAAAGACACAATTACTGTCTGAATATACACTAAATCTACTGCAGTAAGTGATCAAACACAACTCCATCGGCCAACGTTAACTGATAAGGACTGAATAGCTACTAACGGATTGATTTTAACAGCCAACAGCTCTTTATCGATTTGGGGCCCTAAGTGCAAGTTGAAAGTTATGTCTCCCCAGCCAAAGTGGCGGGGCGGGCCGGAGGAGGGAGCTGGGAGGTTAGGGCTACATACCCGTGAGGGTCTTCACACCTAAAGCAGGAGGTACTCTGAAGTCAAAGCTGCCAAATTGACCACAAATCGCACAAAGTGGCCACAGTTGTGGGAAGTAACTTGACGGGCTTCAAGCACTTGAACATCCTTCTGGAGGATTCAGTGGGACCTTGCACTGGGGGTATACTTCTTGGATGCAGCTTTGAATTCTAAACACAATCCCCTTGAAAAAAATGTATGTGGAACTTATGACAGGACAAACCTTTCTCTTTTAACCTGATGTAGTCATTCATGCTTCATGTTGAACTGTGATTTTGTAACATTTGGAGCTTTTTAAAACCAATATGTAATCTTGATAGGGTATAAACACCTGACATATCTGATCTTCTGAAGCCCTCTTTGTGTAGATCTTCCATCTTTTTCTCGCTAAAGAAAGTTAGGTTTCATACTTGAGTCTATGGCTGAAGGGAGAATATGTTATGAGGAATACATTCATAACTTGTAACTGAATGCAAGTGCTTGAAAGTTAGCTAAATGGAGTCTCTAGTTGTTGTCAAATGTCAGAAAGACATTTGCAAGCTTTGCCAATATTTTTCATCAAAAAGATTGACTACTTACCTCTGAATCGCCATGTGGGGCCTTTTTACAGAGTAGGACACAATCCCTGTAGATTTGTTCGATAATTACATAACTTGCTTTCAGTGATCTTCAAACCCAATATCAACTAGGCGCAAATAAGAACAAAGCTTAACTGGTTTTGGGACCCTAGCAATCTGTTTCGCAACTACCTCGCTGCGCTGTGACTAAATAACCTCGTTCTGATCAGCCCCAATGATGATGTCAATACCAATATTACTGATCTCCATTCATGTTTGACAGAGGCTCTGGACGCTTAAGCCAATATTAAAAGAAAGCGAAACAAGCCTAAACCATCTGCTCTCTAGTTAAACTAATATCTATTTGAAGAAAAAGATCCTTAAAACAAAGAGCCCTTAGCCTGTCATCTGAAAACCCTCAGGCCGGGCAAAAGTTGTTAGAAGGGAAATACTTTTAACCCCTTCCATGCTCATGACGGAACGGTTCCGTCATGAGCATCGGTTGGCCTCTGCTCATGACGGAACCGTTCCGTCATGAGTCCATAGGTTCTTTAGAACCTTCAGCACCGCAGCGGAATTCGCGCAGCGCTGAAGGGGTTAAGTCCAAGGCCAACAAAATCAAGTCTGTGATCAATACTGCTAAACATGTCTTTGGTATAGTCAAAGTAACCTTTAGATTTCAAGACCCTACAACTATGTCAAACAAAATTGCAAAGTTCTTTGAATAGAAAGTCCACTCTGAGGAGCTATCACTACTTCACCCATCAGACTCGAAGAACATGATTCTCATATGTGACACTTACATCACGCATTATAGACAATGAGCACTTCAATGAGTTTCAGACAGGCTTTAGCTATGGCTGCAGAATTGAAACTACATTGCTGCAAATAGTAGACAAGAAATTGCACATTCTTGAGTTCAGCCACTTCTAGCTCTTCATCCTACATCTTACAAAGGCATTCAATACAGAGGATATTTGTAACAAATTGGATTAATATTTGTGGTGGGTTTCTACCCACCTTCAGGAACAATCACAACCCTTGTCAGGGTGTACTTTCAAAGTCACTAAATTAACCTGAGTTCAACCCCTGGTTGCTATGACACTGAGCAGACAGCCATATTTTAGGGCAATGTGTAAAATATTTGTGCAACATCAAAACAGTGATAAAGTAGAAATGCAAATAAAATCCCAACCTGAACTACAAAAAGAGTCAGAATTTAATCAATACAATTACGCCGGATTTGTAAAAATCCAATTAGGAGAACCAGAGATATGAATTTTTAAGGTTTTAAGCAGGAATAGTGCCAAGAAGCGTAAAGTGGTAATAATGCTGAATGATAACAGTAGATTGGGACCTTGGTGCAATTTGATGCTGACCACGATGGAGTGCAGGTCGGATGCAACAATCAGCTTCATCTTGCTCTAAGATTTTACTTTCTGACTTTAGTCCTCTAAGTCTCAATTCACCACAGGAGTACACTTCTAAAGCCCACCCCTCCACCACAGAATGTCTGGGGAGGTACATGGAAACTCACACGATGTCAAGCAGATCCCAAACAGCAGGGTCCAGTCCAGTTGCCACTGGTCAGCTGGGTAGTTGCAGGAAAAGGCCACTTGTTGCTTATTGTGTCCCTATAGCTTTAACAGGAGGTCAGCAGTATGCCCCTTGGAGTCCACTTCCTGTCCTGGGTACAGGCGAGAGCAGGTCCAGTCCCCTAGGGCTTTTCTCAGGTTGCAAACAGCAGGTTCAGTCCTTTTCTTATTTTCCCCATGTGCAGGAGTGTTCTGAAATGGATGCCTCAAGATGCAACATTTTAACCTGACATGAACTAGTGAGTAGTAATGATTCCGGAGCATGCCCTAACCAATGGGGTAAAAGTACCTGGAGTCAAGCCTTACCCACTTTGAACATGTTAAAAATAGTGGAAGTCTTCAGTCAGACTAAACGGAAGCTAAGAAGGCTGGGGTGTGAATGGGGATTATACTACGATAAACCCAGATACAGAAGCCTGTTAAAACAAAGCAGGGTTTACCAGCAACCAGACAGTAGATACATAAAATTGTTTTAGCATTCAGTTTTGCTGCCTTTCAAGTGCACCCCTAATATCTGATGTAAAGCCAAGCAGACCTGTCTAGCAAGATTTGACGCTGTAATGTTAAAAAGAGGCCCACTGTGATTGGAGCCTGTCTGGTTGAAAGAACAAATGAACGGTCCTGTCCAGATGTCATCTAAAATTTGCTGTGTGACAAGAGAGGACTATTTGAAGTTAATCCAGTTCCTGGGCTAAACCCCATTTTTCATCCTGTTACGGACCAACAACACCTCCCAACATCCAGGCCTTTGTTTTCTGCTCTGGAGGCAGTTTTCACACCTCTTCAATGCTAATTGCTGGTTGGCAGTAGTGGGAAAGCACATTAAGTTCAGGCAGGAAACGGGTCTCTTTCTAAAAAGTTACTTTCCTTAGTATTTATCGAAAATCTGAATTCACTATTGAATTTGATTTTTTATAACTATTAACAAAAGTGTTTCAGCCATTTTTCTAGATAGTCCCATTCCTATATACTGTGGACTTATAGGTTAGTTAAATACACCAATTAGGAATTTGCCAATTAGCCATATTTAAATGGGGTGCACAGGCCGATTACTACTGGTTAGCAGGGGTAAAATACACAGAGGTGTAAAACCAGCAAAAATTAACAGTGCAGGAAAAGGTGAACAAATATGGCGTGAACACACAGAAAATGAGGTTTTCCTACAATCATTCCTTGCTAATAAAAGTTCACAATGAATGCATATGCATTGAGGACATGGTCCACAACGTGTTCGCCTCGTACTTAACCATTCAAGTCCAACAGGTCAAAATTGAAAATGCTGTCTCCTGTTTTATTTATTCAACACAAGTGGTCTCACAAAGTTTTATTCTGGCCCATTCTGTTTTCAACCTTTATATTGATTCCCTTGGTATCTTGCCAAACGTTCTGGGACCCTATGCTATCAATACACTGATGACACAAATGTTTATGTTCGGATTATCTCTCCTGAGAATTTTCTTTGCCAAACCCTTTGAAAAGGTGCAAAACTGGAGGTCTTCCTACCCCCTGAAATTATATTCTGTAAATTTTCTTTCCTCCGCTTTTTTAACCTAACAGCACATTCTTGAATTGACTTCTGCGTTGTGCTAGATTGCATGCCTCCATTCATTGACAGTGCTAAGCTTCTTTCTAAAGAAAAGTCTCAACCAGCAATGCAAATCGGTGTGATGACAGTGCACGCCTTCAACTAAGACTTTTTTGGGAGGGATTTGCGGTTTATTCTTGAACAGGACCTCAAAACTCTCATCAAATTCCTTGTACTGTAACGGATTGCCTATGGGAACTCTCTTCTAAATGATCTTCTTTAAATATAGCTCACTCCCCTGAAGTCAGTTTTAGATTCAGTGGCTTGTTTTGTTTCAGGGACAAAACATGACCATATTTTAAGTCTTCATTGGTTCACCTTGGAAGCGAAGGCTCTTTACATGAAAAAGTGCATTACTCAAAACATAGTACATATCTTCTCCCTCATTGCTTATAAACTAGAAGTATCAGATGGGCTCGGATCGCTTCACGAACCCTACTAGACCCCCAGCCTTCAGGAAGGAACGCATTGTACCACGACACAGTCCTTGTCTGGCAGTGCTACCACAGTTTGCAGCTCTCTTTCTTCTAGCATTCACACTACCGCCTTGTTGGGTACATTCAAGAAGGAGCTTTCCTTCCAAAGGCACCTTCTGATCTGCATCTCACATAGCCTTTTCTTTAAATCCAATTCCCCCTCCTCTCTTTCGATTATTTTCCTTCTCTATTCCTTCCTCTGCCCCTTTCTGACAGTTACCTTCTTTTAAGTTGGCTTCCCTCTGTATGTCCTCCACCGGGATTCACCTCACACTCATAATGTATAAAGGTGGTCACTTACTTATTTTGTTGTATAGGTGTTCGTTTTTTTAACTTATTTATCTCTGCAATTACATATTACACTTTTAAGTTTTACGTTTGTCAATGTGAAGTGCTTTAAGGCACCAAATGGACCATGTTTGTGCTATATGAATCTGGGTAAATAAATAAATTAAAAAACATAGCCTAATCAATTCTAACCATGCAGAATTCCTGATCAGCAATCTAGCATCCAAGGTGCACTCAAGAAATGTTGTGCTTTATCGATTAAATCAAAATAACAGAAAGCATAATGTTAAAGGCATGTATACACATTAAAATACTTTCAAAGTCACATTGTTGCATGCTCTTGTCTGTATGATACACACCAGGCCATTCAATTATTCAATGAAACGATCCTCCCCCACTCCCGCACCAGGAATGGTCCGGCCATTCGAAATGTTTGCAAAGTTTGGTAAGTTGCATGCAAAATCAGATAGTATGCAGCGAAAGCACACTCTCCTACCTGTGGTGCCACTTGTGAAACACACAATCGAAAGATCTTCTGGTTGGGGAGGCTAGAAACACAGAGAAGAAAAACAGTCAATGTGACATCCTTCCTAGGGGCGTCTGCAGCTGACGCTCACCTGTTGACAATCACAGCTCAAGCCTTCCCTTTGAAACAGCATTGCAAATATTTATTTTATTTGTTGACGGACAATATTTGCCTATACAATATGTTGAAATGTATGTTTTTCCCTTGGTTTGCTGAGCATATAACTATTCATAAGATTTTTGGTTCATGCCTACCAATGGCTTGAAAACTCGTGACTCAACGGAATTATGCAGATTTCACAAATTACCAAATTTCACCTGCAAGGAAACCTCCCGAGCCTGCAGCTCACCGTTGAAAGTTCTGTGCAGTAGACTTTAGGAGAAACGGGAGAGGGCGTGGGGGGTCCGAGGGTCCGGGGCCGCTGCTCACAGCCAAAACTCATATACAACAGAATCTGGGGCACATGGAGGGTGGTGATGGATCTAAGCAGCTAGCTCTTAGGTTAATTAGAGCGGCAAGGCGTGTGGCCCAGTGGCAGCTCCTACGCTATGGCGGAGGAGTGTCACCCCACTGATTTCAAAGAGGGTGAGAAGAGGAAACATATAATGATAATAACTGAAAGTTATTATAATTTTATGTTTGTGTTGCTTTCCGGACGGGCAGGTGGGGGTGGCTGCTCTGCGTGCAGGGCAGGGGAGGAGTGGTTTGCCCACTTCTAAGTGCGCAATGAATGTTTGCCCAAACCAGTCATGCCCACTTTCCCCATTCTCCATGTAGGCTGTATTAGAGCCTGCATGGAAAACATACCCAGGCCCCCGTTCCCTGGTTGAATGTCGAACCAGGATGCTCAAAACCAATCACAACGCTGCAATCCAGTGCTGTGATTGGTCAGTGGGGCCTGGCTGTGCTTCCTGTTCCTCGAGGAGAACAGGAGCAGAGACACGGGACCCGGTGGGAAGGCAATTTAAAATATATATATATATATTATTATGTGCATTCTCGAGCGACCTTCCTCCCCACCCCCAAAAGTGGATTAAGTATTTGTTTTGTTTGGTTGTGGGCAGGCGATGCATAAAATGACTGGATGCATTGTTTGGATTACTTTTTGATGTATTGGTATATTGTATTGTATTGTGCTCTGGGGGTGCAGCTCAATGGGGCAGACGTTTATATGTTGCCTACCCCTTGCATCTTGATCTGAGAGTCAATTGCAGCGGTAGCGCCTCTTGGGTCATTCTGATTTTGGTGCGGGTCAGGTGTCGTTGCCTGACTCCTCTCCCCTCACCGCAGCTCGGCTGCAGCACGGTCTGAGGGTCGGAGAGGAGGTCAGGGGAGTGCGTGTCTTGTGCTTGGGGCGAGCAGATTCGAGCCAAGGGGTGCTTGGATGCTTTACTGGGAGGGTACGGTAGTCACCGAGGCCTGAAGGTTGAGGTCTTGGACTTTTGCTTGCTCTGAGGGATGAATCTTCAGTGGCGTAACGAAACTTGAGGGGGCCCCCCTGCAAACTACATGAAGGGGGCCCCCCTCCCATCCTCCGTGCCAGTCTAGAACACTCAGGCCAGAGACGCGCCATACTGCAGGGGATGCGGGCTATTGTTACGCCACTGTCACCAATAAAGCCGTTATAAGTAACACTGGATGGTGGAGTTAAAGGTTGGGCGTAGTCTGCCAGCAGGCATCATAGGTGGTGGTCCATTCATTACAGGGTCCCTGCCATCCGTACGCCGGGGAAGTTTGCCCAATTTTAGGTGGGTTTCCTGATGCAGACTCCTGTCATGATATACAACATCGGGCCCACTCATCGTTCAGTTTTGACAAAAGCGCATCCACTGCTCCTTCTCGTTTCTGTTTTAAAACATTAGACAATGCGCCAATGCAGTATTTCAAAAGCAGATATAACTACAAAGAGCACATTTTGATAATACATTTTTATTAGTAGACAATAGCAATCTTAAGAGGCATTGCATAGCTTCATACACACTTTGACACCAATCCCATCACAGTCTCTCTCTCTCTCTCTCAGTCTGTCAGTCTCTCTCTCTCAGTCAATCAGTCGCTCTCTCTGTCAGTCAGTCTCTCTCTCTGCCATTCAGTCTCTCTCAGTCAGTCAGTCTGTCAGTCAGCCAGTCTCTCTCTCTCTGTCAGTCAGTCGGTCGGTCTCTCTCTCTCTCTCTGTCAGTCTCTCTATCTCTCTCAGTCTGTCAGTCAGTCAGTCAGTCTCTCTCTCTCTCTCTCTGTCAGTTTCTCAGCCAGTCAGTCTCTCAGTATTCAGTCTCTGAGTCAATCAGTCTCTACTCTCTCTCCACTCTATCTCTCTCTCTCACCTCTGTCCACTCTATCTCCACTGTCTCTCTCTCCACTCTCTTTCCACTGTCTCTCCCTCCACTGTCTCTCCACTCTCTCTCTCCACTCTCTCGCCACTGTCTCTCTCTCCACTGTCTCTCTCTCCACTGTCTCTCCCTCTCTCTACTCTCTCTCCACTGTCTCTCTCCACTCTCTCTCTTTCCACTCTCTCTTTCCTCTCTCTCTCCACTCTCTCTCTACTCTCTTTCTCTACTCTCTCTCTCTACTCTCTCTCTACTCTCTCTACTCTCTCTCCACTCTCTCTCTCTCCACTCGCTCTCTCTCTCTCTCTCTCTCTCCACTCTCTCTCTCTCCACTCTCTCGCTCTCCACTCTCTCGCTCTCCACTCTCTCGCTCTCCATTGTCTCTCTCTCCACTCTCTCTACTCTTTCTCTCTCTAATCTCTCTCTACTCTCTCTCTACTCTCTCTCTCTCTCCCTCCACTGTCTCTCCACTCTCTCTCTCTCCACTCTCTCTCACTCCACTATCTCTCACAAAGTAGTGTGCGTTGCCATTGGCGTCTGCAGAAATGTTTCGGGGGGGGGCACATTCTTAACTTCATCACCATTCCCCTTGTGCACTCTTCTCCCCTCTGCCTTGCACCCTTCTCGCCCTTCCCCTTACACCCTTCTCTCCCTCCCCATTGCACCCTTCTCCCCCCCACCTTGCACCCTTTTCTACCTTGCACCCTTCTCCCCTCTGCCTTGCACCCTTCTACCCTCTGCCTTGCACCCTTCTCCCCTCTGCCTTCCACCCTACTCCACCTCCGCCTTGCACCCTTTTCTACCTTACACCATTCTCCCCTCTGCCTTGCCCCATTCTCCACTCCCCCTTGCACCCTTCTCCTCTCCGCCTTGCACCCTTCTCCCCTTTGCCTTGCACCCTTCTCACCTTCTCCCCTCTGCCTTGCACCCTTCTCCCCTCTGCCTTGCACCCTTCTCCTCTCCGCCTTGCACCCTTCTCCTCTCTGCCTTGCACCCTTCTCCCCTCTGCCTTGCACCCTTCTCACCTGACTCACTAAAAACACTGGTAATAACTCACGTTGAATTCTATTCCGTCGTTTTTAGCTCCATCTGTGGCCTAACACACAAGGATTAGTCCTACAGAAATCAGCCTTGGCCCTGCCTGAACAGGGCATTTCAACCCAATCTGCCCGGCCATGTCCCCTCAAACCGGAAGAATAAGAAATTCCAGGGGTTTTTTTTGGCCTGCATGTCCGAATTAATTGGAAGAGTTTTTGTAAAATACCTGCAGAGATTTACAATTTTGGGGACTTAAAACCCAGACATCCTGGGAGTATTCACCCCAAATTCTTGGAAATGGCTTTTATCCACAGTAGCTGGCTATGCCTTGCCCCACAGTCGCTGAGTGTCCCTGAAATCTTGATCTGAGGGAATTGCTCTCTCTGGGCCCCCACTCCCACCCTTGTCAGGGCCCTGAGCAGTGCTCGGTGCTGCCTCCTGCTCTCTGGCGCCCCCACCCCATCCTCTTTCCGGGCCTCGCCTCTGACTGAAGAGAAACTATGTATGTTGTTACTTTGTTTCTCTTCAGTCAGAGGGAGGGGGCAAGGGGATCCCAGCAGGCTGCACCTGCTTCAGACGAGTCGAGACGGAAAGAGGCTTGCTTCAGCGCAAGCCTCTCTCGCAGCCCTCAGAAGAGCTGAGGGGGGCCGGGGCCCCCTTTATTTAATGAAGGGAGTGAGCCCCCCCCCCCGCACTGCGGGGGCTGCGTGGGCGTTTGTTATGCCCCTGTGAATCTTCAGCTTGTTTCAATAGTTGTGGGTACTCAGCTGCAATGATGGACAATCGTGATGTATTCGCAGGCCAAGCTTTGCATGCCATTTTGCGTTTGCTTAATTGACACGGGTGATGTATCGGAATGGGGCAGAGGTGTTCGTTGTGGACAGCACGCAACATCCATAAACTTAATTCGTAAAGGAATTGTGTCATAAGGCATTAAGGCCACTGGGTGGCACTGCTCCACTATTAACCGACACCAAACATGCGGCTGAATCCGAATGGTAGACTCTGTTTATGAACTGCCAAGCCGCAGCGGCAAAAGTTAATTGTAGTTACTGTATGTCCATAGTATTCACAACATTTAGGTAGAACGGCGTTAGCACCTGGGGACAGGCTTTATTTATGTTCGGTAAAAAGTGAATGCTTATATGTTCTTCCTGTCTTGGCTCTCTGGATAAGGGCAGGGAATGGCTGCGTGACTCTCTCTGGCTACTGGAGGTGATTCGGTTGCGGGCATGCTTTTCTAGATGTTGCACAAAGATATAGAAAATATTCTTTCTGCAGGCCCTGTTCCCGTGAAGTAGCACCTTTCACCGGGTAATCTAACGGCAGCATTAACAAAGAAACGAAAGGCATCTACCGACACATAAGGGTGTAACCACGAAGCCCTTACATACAGCAGACTGTTCTTCCTATTCGCCTAAAATAACACATGGTTTACATCTGCGAAGCACAGTTTTAATTAGTTACGTGGCCCAGTGTTTAGATTCATCCAGCTTGTCGTGGCCCCTGTGTCAAGAATTATAAATGAACCAAGCATCTCCCCTGCAGAGGAAATACAATGAAACAAGGCTAGTCTGCTCGCAGCCCTTTTGGCGAGGCTCAGACAGTTTGTGTTAGTCCTGGTCTGGAACAGGTAACCCAGTCTGGCACCATGTGATCCCTAATCTAGCATCTGGTATAGCCTATAGGTGCGCCCGGGCCAGGCTGACGTCTGGGAATAGGGGGCCACACTCGATCCGGGAGCCGGCTCACAACCCTGTGATGCGAATTAATATGAACTGCTGTGCCCGGATGTGACCGTGTGTATAGAAGGACCTGCGCTATATATGGCAGACTTCAGGGTCTGCTAGGCTTGTTCCTGTAAACGCACGCGCTGATTTGGCTTGAAATTCAAGCAAATAAGTCGTTTTCTGTCGCTGAACGTTGCGGCAGCGGATTATGTGAACGTGGTTCAAAGGTAACGACGGGGTGCTGTGTAGTTTCCTTAAGTTCGTGAGATGCCCCAGGCTTTTAGTTATCTGCAATGTGGTACCTTTTAGTTTTATTATGTAGGTAACTTTTTTGGAACATGTTGGATTTGTGGGCCGGAGGTATGTTACATTCAGCTATCCATGAGTGCTGTGACGGTCTGCTGTAGGGGAGTAAAAGACGGACCCCTCTGCTAAAGCATCTTCCGAATTTCAAGGTAGAAGGGAACACCTTCATTGCCCCATCCCTGCCGTCAACTCGAAGCGAAATGGGGACTGACTGGGTTCTGAGTTCCGAAACCCGAAATGTGAATAATGCAAATTACATTAGGAAATCCATTGGTTAGCGCCATCCTATCGGAAGTTGAGACGCCACGTATCATAGTGGGGACAACCACAAACGTATATAGGTCTTTTATTTACACACGCTTTGTACGACCTGGAGCCTCTGTATGGTATACAATGCCTATTCTACCTTAGCGGCAGGACATGGCCAGCAGGACGGTCAGGTAATAAGGCATATGTAGCAGTCAGTGTTGCTTTCCCTGAGAGCAGATGATGTCACAGCCCTTTGCGTGAGCAGGATCACAGGTGATTTTTAAAAAGGGCATAGGATGGGTGACGGCGATGACAACGGCGAAGCAAGCCTGAGCAGTTGTCATGTTGAATGATATGCTACAAGGCTACAAGGCAGGCCTTTTACTCTGGTGGAGCAACAATAATTCCCGGAAGAAACTAATTAAACTAGGTCTAATTTCTAGATTAATAAACCAGCGTCATAGCTGGTTGGATGAGGGCAGATGGGGTTACAGCGCCTTGCATGTGAATATTTTCATGCTGTCCAACAAAGGCCCCGCTGTTGACAACATCATTGATTTAATGCACTTTACTACTGATATGGAGACCATTCGTTATCCCAGCTAGCAGAGGTGTGTCACAAGAAGGAGCAGTGTGCACATGATCTGCCTTTCATGCCTTCATTGCCACAGTCGTAGCAGTTCAGATCACACCACTTTATCAACCAATCACATGCTTCCTTGGGTTACAACGCTGGAGTACTGGTAAGATGGGGGTTTGTGAAGCAACAGGCCTTAAAGGGGCAGTGGGGCTAAGGCAACCCAGTTCTACACCATGCAAAGTCCAACAGTTAGTGCCTTAGAATTGGTCGACACAGTTTTTGTATTATTTATACAAAAAAAAAACTAAACAACCAAAGCAGTTGGCTTTTTGTGAAAGACGCCTAATGTAGTAGGTGTTAAACTGACATGTGACACATCCTCTGGCCCAGGTGAGCAGTGCCACCAACAGTAGGCACACGGGTTCACAATCTTCCCCGGTGAATGGAAGGTGCAGATTCACTTGTCAGTTCCCCTCCAGAGCAGGGGTCTCCAAAGTTTTCTGTAAAAAGAGTTACTTCAGCTAAAGTTAAATCATCTGGAGCCACTAATACCTTTTATCAATGTACAGTATCGCCAACATGCCCTTTCGCACTAGGGACATTACCACAGCAACACGTCTATCCAGTTCAGCTTGTGTTACTATTCAGTTATTAGCTTAAAATATATTTGGAAACACAACCGTTTTGCATTTATCAGCATATGAGCTCCATTCTGCCGCGTCTTCCATTCTGGCCCGCTCTGAGGCGACACTGCTCCAACTCCAGCTCTTGGTCCGCCAGATAGAGCAACACCTTCACATGTTTAATCTCACGGTGGATACATCTGGTCATGTCCTGGCCATGTAGTGTGGTGTCTTAGCATGAGGGCCTTCACTTGGTTTGGCTGGCTTCTACACTAAGGGTCCCAGAAATGAACAATGCTGCCTTTTTTAATACACATGAACCCTCTGAATATGAATCGGGCGCGTTACCCGTTTGAGACCAGTGATCTAGAATAATATGCCCTTCACAAAAGTGAGACCACATGGAAGAACATGTAGACGCGAGGGAAGGTTCGAACAACAGGAACAGTAATTTGCTTGGGTTTAAAATAATAATAACAATTAAAGCCACATAAGTTAGGTTAAAAATAGGGTAATAATCAAATAATAATGAAATGGCATCCTAGGGAGGTTTAGGTCAGAGAAGCAGAGATGACCCCTGATCACTGGAAAGTGGCAGAGCCATTCGCAGTCAGTTCCAAGGGACATAAATAGAGCACTGCCAGGGAATAGCTGCCTGGATATCATTTTGGGGTGGGGACTGCTAAACCAGCTTGGGCCTCCGATGTTACGATGCAGGTTTCTGTGCACACCTACATGTTTTGGGCGGTGGGATGCCCACACCCTTCAGGAAGAGGGATTAGTTAAAGTCTGGGTTGTAAAGCCTAAGTTAATTAACAATGCCTTAATACTCTGTATTTGACTTGTCACGCTCGCTGCGCTTCAAAGACATAGGTCGAATATGAGGTTACGTCTTCTGATGAATTTTTGCTTGATTTTATTAGGTATTTTAACACTTGGATTGGTGTTTACAAAACCCTTTGAATTTGCTGTTGGAGGAAGGAAAGAAAATGCAAGGTAACATCTGTTACCTTGTATTTGTAGATGGAAATGGCAGCTGAGTATCAGAAAATGGCAATGACATTTGCAACCAGTTCCAAGGGCCACAAATAGAGTAGAGCCAGGGAATAACTTTGTTTGGTTACAATTTGTGGGAGGGGACTGCTAGCACAGCCTGGGCGGTTCCAGATGTCACGATGCATGTTTTTGTGCACACTCACATGTTATTGGCGGAGGGATGCACCGCGCCCTTCGGCGTGAGGGCTCTGCAATCCAGCGCAGGAATATGGAAATGCAAAATATGCTGGTTCCAGTGGCTCATTTTGAAAACTGGTTAGTCTATTCTACTGTCGCTAATAATGAGATATGCTGCAGTATCAGAGCGATGTTTACAAGGCCCCAATTATGGTGGGGAGCCTCACTTGGGGTCTACAGGATAAGGTCCCACACTAGCAACTGCAGTATTAAGTTTCCAGTGCAGACTATCATCATGGAACAGCTTTCCTTTAAGGGACCTGGCGTTTCCTTGGGCACATTTCAGGGAAGGCTCGGATTCATTCCATAAGGAGCAGTTATTCCTCACTAATTTGCCCCCCAATTAATTATGTTACAAATAGTTTCCCATTAAATATATACCGCAGCGCGTACCAAGCAGAAT
The DNA here is from genome assembly GCF_964263255.1 of Lissotriton vulgaris. NCBI lineage: Eukaryota > Metazoa > Chordata > Amphibia > Caudata > Salamandridae > Lissotriton > Lissotriton vulgaris. The sequence goes on from NC_141695.1 coordinate 1,099,241,531, forward strand.
ATGGGGCACATGCATAATGGCCCAAGCTACTGGCTGCAGGAGACACCTCACCCTTCATGTAGAAGGACCAGTTAAAGCACCCTGGGCATCCATGAAAGCACATGACACAACCCCAACCCATGGGGACATGGTAAGAAATGGCCAGGGTTAGGGAGGGCTAGGACTCCCACCCCAGCCCGAGCGATGCAATGGCATGATCTGGGCCAATACTCCAGCCTCCCCAAGCCATAAAAAGTAATTATCCTCCATAGGGTTCATATTTATTACAGGTGCGGTACTCTCTTACAAACAGAGGTAAGCGGATAAAGATGGCTGAATAGTGCTGATCGCAAACAATAACTTATTACCTAATATACTCAGGACCTTGCAGGCGAAACCAAAAGGCAGCAGAAGCTAGCGGGGTGGGTCCCCAGGTCCCCACCCCACACTTTAGTAATATGCCTGGGTGGTATGCTGGTGTGGCATATAGTTACAAGTGAACCCTGAACTCAAGCCCTGGTCAGTGTAGGGATAAACACTGGGCATAGTCAACCCCTAACCCGAAAGGCACAACTTTGCACACAGGGCACCTTAGAGTATATCGCACAGAACTGTTGTTAATGAAGAGAACAGTACACTGGACGTCGCAACAAGCAGAGGGCTCTCTGCAGCATTCGATTTTGTAAATTGAGTTGCAGTGTATTGATTTGTGCACAAGCATTAATGGGGCAGGGAAGGGAAGCTGCTGGGGTTGTGATGACGTCACAGATGCGTTGTGGTTTGCAATGTAGATACACTATGTGATGCTGTTTTGTTTCCACTTATTAAAGCACGTTTGTCACAGCGCCTCCCCTTTTCTTTCTTTATTCTTTGCCAGGAGTCATCGTCTCAATCTTTGGGCACTCCTTCGTCTTAAGGGCAGCACAAAGGGCCAAGTCAAGGAACTGGAACCAGGACTTTCCACGCAGTGCTATAACATGCATGGTTTCCCAGGCATGAGCTGGGCAAACCTTATGACTGGACTGCACCAGGGGTTAGCTAGGGACCTCAGGGGCCCTGAGATGCTCATAGACAAATTGGAAGGAAAACATTTGACCACAATGTGCAGGCACCCCTTAGTACAGGCCATAAAGGAGGCATTGGTGGACAACAGTACATGCATGTTATCCTGTGAAACTGTGTGGTCCCAGATCATCCCGCGTAGGTTCTGGAGGGGGGCCTGATCTGGGGGCAGCTGTTGAGGCATCCTGCAGACGGACCCAGAGCTCCACCTGGACCTTCACAGAGCAAAGGTTTGATAAGGCATAGCCTGCCAATGTACAAACCAAAGTTTTCTTTGCCGAAGACAGAGTCCATCTGTCGGATGTGGGCACAGATATATTCCTGCTGGACTTGCAGGAAATACTGAGAGAGCAGGATGAAGGAAGAAGGTTGTCAAGGCAGCATTGGGGGGCCGAGAGGTGACGGTCTCCGCCCCTGTGGGCTTGCCGGAGTTAGGGGTCGTTCCAAGGGTTTCTGGTGCAGAATGCAAACAGAGGGAGCACAGAGGGTAGGGTCATGGCCAACTACCCGTAAGGCTTTACGGCAGGACTCCGGGGAAAAAAGGGACCGCACCCCGCTAGTCTCACGTGCAGTAAACCTGAGCAACTGGGGGCTTGCCCGGTACCGCTCCGCAATCTGGGTGTAAGTTCAGTATTAGGGGGTCACAGGGTAAGGATCCCAAGAGTTATAGCACCCGTTGGTATGTAGTCCAGGCACTATTTGGCCAATCAGGCCGGTAGTCAGTAAATCTTGCTCATTCATTGGCCGTCTTGGATCACCCATAGGCTAACCTAATTTTATCTTGCTTAAATGTGTAAATGAAACCATCAGCAAGTTCCCTCCAACAAAAATCTGGTGTCCAAGTCTTTTGTTTGGGTCTCTCATTTCATGTGTCACTTGCTTGCTAGAGAGCTATGGGGTATCGGCGCTAGGCTGCAGACAGATTGCAGTGGTCTTGAGGATGGGTGCTGGCATGCTGTGGGAACAGCATCTTCTTTATAACAACTCGTCCTTGCTGGCTGGCATGCTGGCTCTCAGGCACAGTTTTAGGTCAGGATGCAGAGGCTCCACAGGTGTCATGGGCCACCTCGCAGGATCCAACTTGTAGAGTCACAAGTAGCCTTGCATCTATCTGCAGGTGGTCACCACGATGATGGACACCTTGGCAGGGATGTAAGGCAGCCTCACACCAGCTAACCACAGTTACAGGCCAGCTTACTGGGGTGCCTCTCGCTGAGTAAAAAGGAGGTATTAGGATGGAAAACGCAGAATCTCAAACTAGCGATGAGTGACCGCCGAGGGTGCCTCTCGCAGCGTCACATGTCTGGCTCAAGCTTAGCTTCTGGGTACAAAAGGAGATACTGGATAAAAGAGAGGGGATAACTTTGATCTATTCTTAGAGAGAGTTGGCATCTCTAAAATTCCGATCAAATTCAGAGTTCACCCTACATATTTGGGTCGTATCAATCCTTGTAGAGTGCATTTCTCTTTCTGTTAGCCTTATTTCAATACCAAAGATATGGCGGTGAGCAGGGCCGGCTTGGGAACAGCAACTAGTCCTGGTAAATTGCTGTTCGACCGATCCTGGGAGCGGGGAGGCTAGGGTGCTAGCAAGAAGCATTGCTCCCGCTTTTGTTACAGAGGCCGATATTGCAGCACTGCTGTAAAACCGCACACCACGGGTACAAAACCAGACCCCACCACTCCGGCCCACTGGGGAAATGCCCGGTGCCCGGCCCGTGTGGTGAGACGTCCAACTTGCCATATGTGCATGTCAGGTGGACAGCCCATGCTCAAAACACAGAATGTTGACTGGGGTATCAGCCAAGACCTTTTATATAATCTGCCATTTGGCTCAGCCATTCGTATGTTAAATATATACTGCCTCTGCTATGTTTCTTTTCCAGGACATTGTGTGTAAAAACAATAGTTGCAGTTCTCTAATGCACATTTGAGAATCATGTACAACCAACGCATGTGCGTCTTGTCGAATACATCTTGAATAACCATGCACAACTGAAATCCTGTTGCTTGCCAATTCATGTGTGTGTTGGAGAACCACAGAATTAAACATTTTTATTGTGCACTCAAGGAGAGTTCCGCTAAGGTGCATGCTAACCTCAGGTTCTTGAACTTGTGTTTGAAGAACATTTCACACTAATGCGCATGCGCGTACCCCAATAGGCCATTTAGGCTGCTACACAATGCAGGTGACTAATAAGCACTTATGAAAGAAAAGTTTCTCACCAAAAGTATGTATTTACATGAACGTGGCAGGCAATTTTTAGGCACGTTATTCAGTTGCGGTTTTACAGCAACCTAACTATAAAAAAAAATTAACACTGATCAACACTTTGGGCCAGATGTAGGTAATCCAGATTTACAGATTCTAAAATACCGAATTTTACCGATTCGGTATTTTAGAATCGTTAAATGGGATGTAGGTATCCATTCGGTATTTTTTACAGAATTGGTAAGATTCTGTAAATACCGAATCGGTATTTACCTCCGTATTTACCGATTCAGTATTTCCCATTCATCCCTATGGGCCTCCAGGCCCATAGGAATGAATGGAAATTACCGAATCAGTAAATACCAATTCAGTAAAATGGGGAACACATTGCACCCCTGAATAGTGCATGGGTGCACATGTGGCACACATACATGCCCTAAGGGCATGTATGTCTGCCACATGGCACTGTAAAAAAAGCACAACATTGCTTTTTTAACCGTTTTCGTTATTTACCACCAACTTGTAGTTGGTGGTAAATACCGAATCCTTACAAGTGAAAAGTACTCACTTGAGTGCTTCCTACATTAAGGATTCGTTAATTTACCGAAATGGTGTTTAAGAATTCGGTAATTTACCGATTCCTTAAAATACCGATTCGGTAAATTCTCGAATCCTTAAATTAGGCCCCTACATCTCAAATACCTAATACCGGTCGGTAACGGCCGAAATTCGGTAATTTCGGCCATTACCGACCGATATTAGGCTTCCTACATAAGGCCCTTTATTTTTAACACAGAACAAATCATTGTAATCGGGTATGTGTATTGAGAAGAAATTATCATAAGCCTTTTCGAAGGTTGAAGAACTTTTAGACTGCAGTTTTCATTGTTGGTGTTGTTTGGCAAAGCAGGATATGGGGGACACCCAACTGGAATTTGGACAGTTTGCTGAAAACATTTACAGTAGCATCCAGGACTACAGTGGGATGACGCCGAAAGCATTAAACGTGTTGAAGTTGATTCACCATGTCAAAAAAATCTCCTGACGTGGGAATTATTAGCATTATATATGGGAGCCAGGAAATCAAATATGTAGGGTGCAGCCTGCAAAATTTATCAGGGACGAATATTGAGGTGATACACTTGCAAACAACTTTAACCTCAATTTTAAGACCTCCCTATAAGAGGCTAGATAAAAAAAGTATTTCAAACTACAGGTGGAAAAGTGAGGGGAGGACTGTGCAGAAGCAGAGCCTGAACACTCGCACTCCAGAACAGTTTATGGTAAAATGGGCACCAGAATATCACCAGGACTTGCTGCCAAGGTACAAAATAGATGCACTGCCACCCTGAAAACGTAAAGTGTCAGCAGGAATGACTGGAGACATCTTCAGATATAGGGAGACTGTCCATGAAACTAGCCCTAAGCCATCAAACGGCTCAGTTAAAAATGCCCCAAAACTTCTTTTTGTGAATGGCCCTTCCTTCACACTTAAATACATACTATGCAGCATGTTTCTGGATCACAAAGCCTGGGTACGGGTCATGACGAAGGGATATTCCCTGAAGTCCATGCCCTTCGTTCACAGGTAACTGCAAATGACTGGGCACGGACCATGCGCAGTAAATGACTGTGCAAGGACCATGCACAGTAAATGACTGGGCACGGACCATGCGCAGTAAATGACTGGGCACGGACCATGCGCAGTAAATGACTGGGCAGGGACCTTGCACAGTAAATGACTGACACCGACCATGCACCGTAAATGACTGGACACGGACCTTGCACAGTAAATGATCGGGCACTGACCATGCACAGTAAATGACTGGGCACGGACCATGCACAGTAAAGACTGCGCATGGACCATGTGCAGTAAATGACTGGACACGGACCATGCACAGTAAATGACTGGGCACGGACCATGCACAGTAAAGACTGGGCATGGACCATGCGCAGTAAATGACTGGGCACGGACCATGCACAGTAAATGACTGGACACGGACCATGCACAGTAAATGACTTGGCACAGACCATGCACAGTACATGACTGACACGGACCATGCACAGCAAATGACTGGACACGGACAATGCACAGTAAATGACTGGGCACTGACCATTCACAGTAAATGACTGGACACGGGCCATGCACAGTGAATGACTGGGCACAGACCATGCACAGTAAATGACTGGACACGGACCATGCGCAGTAAATGACTGGGCACGGACCATGCACAGTAAATGACTGGGCACGGACCATGCACAGTAAATGACTAGACACGGACCATGCACAGTAAATGACTGGGCACTCACCATGCACAGTAAATGACTGGACACGGACCAGGCACAGTAAATGACTGGGCACAGACCATGCACAGTAAATGACTGGGCACTGACCATGCACAGTAAATCACTGGACACGAACCATGCACAGTAAATGACTGGGCACAGACCATGCACAGTAAATGACTGAGCACTGACCATGCACAGTAAATGACTGGACACGGACCATGCGCAGTAAATGACTGGACACGGACCATGCACAGTAAATGACTGGGCACGGACCATGCACAGTAAATGACTGGGCACGGGCCATGCACAGTAAATGACTAGACACGGACCATGCACAGTAAATGACTGGGCACGGACCATGCACAGTAAATGACTGGGCACGGACCATGCACAATAAATGACTGGACACGGACCATGCGCAGTAAATGACTGGACACGGACCATGCGCAGTAAATGACTGGACACGGACCATGCGCAGTAAATGACTGGACACGGACCATGCGCAGAAAATGACTGGGCACGGACCATGCGCAGTAAATGACTGGACACGGACCATGCGCAGTAAATGACTGGACACGGACCATGCGCAGTAAATGTCTGGGCACTAACCATGCGCAGAAAATGACTGGGCACGGACCATGCGCAGTAAATTACTAGACACGGACCATGCGCAGTAAATGACTGGGCACGGACCATGCACAGTAAATGACTGGGCACGGACCATGCACAGTAAATGACTGGGCACGGACCATGCACAGTAAATGACTAGACACGGACCATGCACAGTAAATGACTGGGCACTCACCATGCACAATAAATGACTGGGCACTGACCATGCACAGGAAATCACTGGACACGAACCATGCACAGTAAATGACTGGGCACAGACCATGCACAGTAAATGACTGGGCACTGACCATGCACAGCAAATGACTGGACACGGACCATGCGCAGCAAATGACTTGGCACGGACCATGCACAGTAAATGACTGGGCACGGACCATGCACAGTAAATGACTGGGCACGGGCCATGCACAGTAAATGACTGGACACGGACCATGCGCAGTAAATGACTGGGCACGGACCATGCGCAGTAAATGACTGGGCACGGACCATGCACAGTAAAGGAATGGGCACGGACCATGCACAGTAAATGACTGACACGGACCATGCGCAGTAAATGACTGGACACGGACCATGCACAGTAAATGACAGGGCACTGACCATGCACAGTAAATGACTGGACACGGACCATGCACAGTAAATGACTGGGCACGGACCATGCACAGTAAATGACTGGCACGGCCCATGCACATTAAATGACTGGACATGGACCATGTGCAGTAAATGACTGGGCAGGGACCATGCACAGTAAATGACTGGGCACGAACCATGCACAGTGCGCTCTAGGTTAACAGGGACTGAATGCAGGATGCGTCTTAAAGTCATTCCCTGTTCCAAGAGTTCACTATGGACAACTGAAACTTGTGTGCAGCTAGGTGTAGGGGCATGGGGGTTCACCAGGCCCTATGTCTTTGGTGGATACCACACCCAGAACCCTGAGCTGCTGCACATGGCCAAAGCACAGTGGATGTGCACAGGACAAGCTATGCACGACTCACTTCGGCCAGAAGCCATGGGAATTCATTTCAACCTCCCAAAATAAGCTGAAGAAGACTTGTTAAAGGGACGTTGTAGTCAGAAAAGAAATAATATTTGTTAAAAGAAACCATTGAAACTTAAAAAAAACAGCCTGGGTTCAATGTTGCAGCGATGTTGCAATTCTCGCAAAATAAAATGCTAAATATGATGAGCAGCACAACCGTGTCCATCCACTAATCGTGACCTCCTGCATGATGTCAAAGATTATACAACAAATCATCAGTAACATCAATGAAGCCACTGTGAGGACTCGGGCAGACAGCACACACTGTGGTAAAATCCAGGACTTTTTGCTCAGACTGCACTGGGCCCGGCCAAAAGATGACTGTAAGCTCTTGTGGTAGAAGGGCTGTTGAGCACTGACCTGGCTGAAGGTCAAAGCTCGGTGAATATTCATGTGTAAGCATGTAGGAGTATTTGAGATATGTGGAGGTGACTCAAAGAAGATTACTTTGGAATTCTCGTGCTTTAATCAAAGATCAAAAGATTACATTTAAGGTTAGGGTGTGTGGAAAATCAGGGGCATCGAGAAAGAAGGAAGTAGGAGGCACAGCTGAGTCCCTAAAAACTGCATTCAACAGGGAAATTGTAGACGAGATAGGTCTGGTGCTCTTTTTACACCATTGTTCTCTATAAACCTTTGGAATTCCCCAGACCTCAAAGCCAGGCTCCCACCATGAGGTTCATTGTCACTGCAGTTACCCATACTTTCTCAATGTTGTTGTCAGTGAGCAATCTGCATAAAGCTAGAAGAAATCAGAGACATCTTATAGAGAGGGTAGCCCTGAGATTTAAACTCTGGATAGGTCTGGATAAGCGAACACTCTTTCAGAATCCGGATGGGAGAATTGGAATGAAAGAAGTCGAGGGAAAGCATTGGCATTCCAGAGAAAAAGGTCAATTTCTGCACAATGATACAGACAATGTGCTTAAATACCTAGGAGAATTACTTTTTGGATGGCAAGAAGGAACGTGGTGAGAAATTATTATAATGATATCTTCAATATGTAATATTAAGTATCCTTGCACTCCCACAGTTTCAGCAGTCTAGGGGACCAATCCCAATCAAGGTCTTCCGTCAGCTAACTGTCTCCTGAAACAGGCCCAGCACATTGATGCTTTTGTCAGGGCACGAAAGTTTACTGCACAACGGATCACCAAAGGAAGAGTGTCAGGCTGTATTGTGCTTGATGTCTGCAGGTGAAAGCTCAGATCTTGCCTGTTTGAAGGAAAGCTGCAGCTTAACATACAAAAGTAAACTTGTGAACCTGCGGGAAATGGCATTTGAGTGGGTACATAAAGGGCTAATCAGTGCACTGTCTGTGACTATGTGATTTTCCTGAAGTCCAGTACAGTAAATATTTTCTCTGCCTCTATGTCATCTTTAAACTGATCAGTGTTTTAGTAAAAAGGGAATAATACATTTTGGGCGTACCATCTGTTTCTATTGATTCCAAATAAAACTGAGTTTTCTGTGAAATCAGACAGGTAATCTACCAGCACGTTAAGTCACTGAATAACACCATCCACACATTCCCAGTCTGGATGGTGAGGCTGGTCAGAAAGACATCTACTTGCAGCTTCAAAAGACCAAACTTCTGATTGAAACATTCCTCTCATGGAGTCATAACTCTCTTGCTTCCCAGACTCTATCGAAGCTTCCAATGGAGTTCCTGGAGATTGTAGTTTCTAGGAAGGTCTTCCACCTGTTCTTCAACTTCGCTTTGAACAGCTGCCTCCATTGACCAACTGAGCATCACCAACTGAATAACTCACCGTAAGAAATTGGGGCCAGCTGTACAAAGCATTTTTGCGTTAACAAACAGCCTAATTCACAGAATCCAGTCGATTGCGACAGCAAAAATGCTTTTTCTGATTTACAAAGCCTAAATTGCAATTCAAAAACTTACCAAATCGCAATTTGAGATTTACGATTCGGTATTTGGAAGGGGCATGTTAAGGGTGTCCCTTCTTAATACCGAATCGCAGTGTTATGTGCAAATGGTTTGCGACATAAATGCTGTCGCAAAACATTTGCAATTTACCGTCTACTAAAAGTTGGTGGTAACCCATTCACAAATGCGAAGGGGTCCCAAAGGGACCCTTTCACTTTTGAGAATGGTTGGAAAAATATTTTTTTAAGAGCAGGCAATTGTTCAAGAGCCAGCTCCTAAAAAATTAAATTTCAAAGTTTTATTTTATTCTTTTTAAACTCATCCCATTATTCTTTAAGGCAAAAGGGCTATGTTAAAAAAAAGATTTCTGTATTTAAAAGCAATAACAAACCTGGTGGTCTGACCCCAACAGGCCACCATCTGTGGGATAGCAGCGAATCCCAGTGGGTCTCAAAATGCGACCAACCTCATTAATATTCATAAGGTAGGTCTATTTGCGACCCAAAACGAAATGCTAATGCAATTTTAAAAAGTTTTATACATTAGGAAAAGCAATTTAGGAATTGTGATTCACAAAAAAAATCACAATTAGATAATCGATATGTTTGCTTTTGTGCATCCAGCCCGAGGAGTATTTGTTGAGAGGATGAGAACCCACCTCAAATAACAATCACAATCCTTGTTGAGGTAACCACAAAAGTCACTAAACAACCCTCTGGTAGTTTGGCACAAAGGAGTCAGACTTAATATGAGAGCACATTTTACTATTGGTTAGCAGGAGAACGTGTGCAAAATACTATGGTCAACAAACACGGGTTCAGTAAAAGAAGGCAAAACAAATCTGAGGGCGTGCCAAGCAAAAGATGGTCATTTCCAGCCCTCACTATCAGCCCCCAAGACCAGTCATAAACACTAAGCATGATTGGCAAAGGTGATGGTAAAAGTGGCTTCAAGGTGCCATGTTTGCACTTGACAAAACACAACAATCTGCCAGGTGTCCCTATTGGTTAAAGGTGGAAGCTTCTACCACGCAATGAATCTGGCTATAGACTAACCTTAGGTTAATGCTTATTACATAGCGCAGGACTGAGTTGAGTGGCATTCCTGGCTGAGAAAATTACTTGGTTCTCCAAGATTTGCAGGCCAGTATTTACTTAGAAATATTCCCAATGTAAATGTGGCTACACTGATTAGGAATAGTAAACCACATTATGCAGTCAACAGAGCAAGGAAGAAATCCAACAACAATTTATCCAGCCTATGGATGGTCTTATTCCTATGGTTTTCGAGGATGCCTCCAACAGGTTTCACTGAGGCCTGCTGTGATATCTGTAAAGTGATCCAGGAGTAAGCATGGGCGAATTTTGCGGATCTCGCGTTCGCGAATTTTGCGGATTTGCGAACTCGCAATCCGCAAAATCCGCGAATTCCCGCGAATTTGCGGATTTTTTTTTTGGTGTGTTCGCCCGTGTTTCTGCCAGTTCGCGAGGGTTTTTACAATTTCGCAATTTGCGAACTTACCTGTCGGGTCGCAAGTTTTGCGAACTTGTTGTTTCTACGTGTCCAGCCTGTTTGGGACACTCTTCTTCATCACTGCCACTCTCTGTCACCACTGCCACTCTCTGACTACTCATGCCACCCTCTGGCCCACCCATGCCACCCTCTGTTTCATCACCACACCCTCTGGTTGTCCAGTGTACATTATTTTCGGCAAAGCAAAGCACACCTTCCCTGCCTCAAGTGACCTGAATTAATTTGGGGCTGATTAATGTGTCACAGAATATTTTTTTAGCTGGCACCTGCTTCCTTAGTGCGCCCTGATTAGTGATCTTTTGCACTTGCTAAGTGCTTTCATTGTTGCAAAATTAGTTACAACACCTGCCCTGCCCCAACTGACAATAATGAATTAGGGGCTGATTAATGGATTTTAACTTCCAGCCTGGCTCCTGCTTGTCTCCCTTAGCTGTAATTCAGGACCTTTGTGGCATATGTGTAACTATTCTGAGGTTCAGAGCAGGGTCACATAATAGTTGCAACTGGCAACTGAACTCTGGAGGGGCCCCTCAGGAAGCACTACAGGAAATGGCTACTAATGATGAGCCTGAACTTTTGAACCTGGTAAGTAGTTTCAGTTTTGCTAAGATCGTATTTCTGCAATTTAGCACTTATTCGCGGGGCGCGAAGTTGTACTGGGAAGCCGCGAACTCACGCGAACAGTGCGAGCAGTGCGAGCAAAATCCGCTGCTCGCGGATTTGCGGATTTTGCGGGAGATTCGCGAATCTCGCGGATTGCGAATTTCCCGAAAATCCGCAAAATCCGCGAGCGGAACGGATTTTCCGCCCATACCTATCCAGGAGTCCCCAGCCCTGACATAGAAGGGTTCAACGAGGCTCACTTTCCAAGATGGAAGACACCACACTGTGTACCTGACAGAGTAGACTCATTTTAGCCCATATGCTAGGTCTGAACGACAGTTAGATATTTGAACTGGAAGGATGTACCAGGCACTGATTGGCAGAGGGCGTGTGCTCAGCTGCCAGTTCTACATATATACATATGAAACAGTATAAACAGGAGCTGTCATGCAGGACAGTGATCATCTCTTGGATTTGGGCCTATTTGGATCCTTTTACTGTGGCGTTTCCTAATTATAGGCGTGCAACAGCATCGTGCTGCCCACGTCCTTTCAGGCTGGGACTAAGTGGGCTACTTAGAGTTTTGCAAATACAAACTAAACAAGGAGGGGAGGACATCTGCCGGACTCTAAAGAACCCCCTAAGCCTGAAGGCACGCTAAACGTGCAATGGCCTTCCGTGCATCTGCTGACTTTTCCTTCTGTGGAAATTCTGAGCTAACCCAAGGAAAACTGAGGTGCAGAGGAAAGCCTGGACCCCATTGTTCCTAGCCAGAAGGCTCGAGGTGGGCAGCTGAATATTTGACCTTAATGGCAACTAATGCTCATGGAAATGCACTGACCATCTTATACTAAACAGAGGTGCAGTTGAACCTGTCTACCCAAATTTGTATTATCTTTCTCCTACTCGCTTGACCTGTGGCAGTCCAACACAGAGTTTGCTAGAAAACTAGCTGGATCCCGAGATCTTGGTGGTCTCTCTGGAGCCTTATTTGATCTTGCAACCAATATGCATATCCCAGCACTGGAATACCTGTACCATGTATGTAAAAGCTTGTGTGCGAGCAAACACACACACACGCAAGCACTTACACAAAAGACAAAGGGCCTGATTTAGAGTCTCGAGTGCAGGATACTCCATCACAAATGTGACAGATACTCCATTAGCCAAATGCATTATATCCAAAGGCACTTGGAATACGGTGGACGGGAAATACGTCACGTTTGTGACGGCATAACCTTCCACCGAACTTTAAATCAGGCCCACAGTCTTGCTCTATTTATGTTTCTCCTAGCAGGTTTTTTGTTTTGACCTGTGATGTTCCACTGTTCGTACATAATGCACAAGTTACTTACCTTCGGTAACGATATATCTGTAAGAAACAGTAGTTAGTATTAGATTCTTTACCTTAGAATATCCCCAGGCATCAGACTGGATCCGGAAACTTTTGCGTAGCGGTACCCTTGCTCGTCGGTAGGCGTCGTCTGCGGCTCTGCATCCGTCATCGGCATCGTTGGCGCCGGGATGACGTCGCCGGAGTACTTAGACGCCACCCTCGCGCGCGGATGTCAGTTCTTATACATAGCTTTTCCGCGCCAGAAACGCAGAGCCATGATAAAAACCAACACTGGTGCCATGAAACTAGTGCCCTGAAAGGGGATGACCTTAACCCTAGATATCGGTTCGCAGAACGGGGAGGATGGCTGGGGCAGTAAGGAATCTAATACTAACTACTGTTTCTTACAGATATATAGTTACCAAAGGTGAGTAACGTGTGCATCTGAAAGAAACAGGTTAGTATTAGATTCCTTACCTTAGAATAGATACCCCAGCAATGCCAACCCCGGTGGTGGGTCTGCGAACCAATGATCACACCAGAAAGTCCTGGAGAACGGAACGGCCGAACAAAACATCTCTCCGGACATGGCTGTCCAGGCAGTAGTGTCTTGCAAATGTGTGCAGCGAGGCCCACGTAGCTGCCTGACAGATGTCCTGCAAGGGGACTCCCTGACCCAGGGCAGTAGTAGCTGGTATGGCCCGCGTGGAATGGGCCCTCAGCCCAACAGGAGGCTCCCTTTTAGCCAAAGAGTAGCATACCGTGATGCACAACACGACCCACCGAGAGATGGTCCGCTTGTGCACCGCCAGACCTTTCTTAGCGCCCACGTAACCAACAAAGAGTTGGTCATCCACCCGGAACTGGCGTGTACGATCCAAATAGAATGAGAGCGCACGTTTTGGGTCCAGACGGTAGAGCCTCTCTTCATCTTTCGAGGGATGCGGAGGCGGAAAGAAGGTGGGCAAGGTGATGGACTGCCCGATGTGGAAGGCTGTGTCTACCTTGGGCAGGAAAGAGGGCCGCGTCAGCAACACAACTTTGTCCGAATGGACAGAAAGGAAGGGAGGTTTAGAGGAAAGAGGCTGGAGCTCACTCACCCTCCTGGCAGAGGTGATGGCACCCAGGAATGCAGTCCTCAGAGTAAGTAGACGAAGAGGACAGTTATGAAGTGGCTCGAAAGGAGCGAATATCAGATAGATCAGAACAAGTTTCAAGTCCCACTGAGGCATCACAAAAGGAACAGGAGGAAACATATGAGTGATGCCCTTCAAGAACCTATTTACAACTGGGGACTTGAACAAAGAGGGCTGATCAGGGAGCCTTAAGAAGGCGGAAATAGCAGAGAGGTAGCCCTTGATAGTGCCGAGAGCAGAGCCCTGCTAGGCAAGAGAGAGAAGAAAGAGGAGAACCTCTGAAAGAGGGGCAGAAAGGGGATCCACAGCCTTTGCTGTGCACCATGCCACAAATTTGTTCCACCTGCAGTCGTATACTGATTTTGTGGAGGGACGCCAGGCTGCCAGAATTACATTACAGACTTCAGGGGGCAAGTCAAATGGCCTCAACTGCCGGCGCTCAATCTCCACGCATGTAAGTGGAGACTGGACAGGTTCGGGTGGAGGACCGTCCCCTGCTGCTGCGACAGAAGGTCCTCCTGAAGAGGCAGACGAATCAGGGGATCGACAGACATGCTGAGTAGCTCAGGATACCAGTATCTTCGTGCCCAGTCCGGAGCCACAAGGATGACTTGGGCCCGGTCGCGCCTAATCTTCTTCAGCACTCTGGGCAGAAGTGGTATAGGCGGAAAGGCGTACAACAGACCGCAGCTCCACTCGCGACGAAAAGCGTCTCCGAGCGAGTGCCACCTTGGAAATTCCAACGTGCAGAACTGATGACATTGTGCGTTCTCTTCTGTGGCAAATAGATCTAACCAAGGCTCTCCCCACTGCTGAAAGAGGCCTTGCGCCACGTTCGAGTTCAGACGCCATTCGTGATTCATCATGCACCGATGGCGGACTTCATCCACCCTGGCATTCAGGGAACCTGCCAGGTGTTGAACCACCAGGGTCACGCCCTGATGTTACAGCCACTGCCAGAGGCGCAGAGCCTCCTGGCATAGGGTCCACGACCCCACCCCGCCCTGTTTGTTGCAGTACCACATGGCGGTGGTGTTGTCCGTGAACACCTGCACTACAATCCCCCGGACAGAGGGGAGGAATGCGTTCAGTGCAAGCCGGATCGCCCGCAGCTCCAGAAGGTTGATGTGGAGCCGGAACTCCGCCGGAGACTAGAGGCCTCTGATATCCGCCTCTCCCATGTGGCCCCCCAGCCCTGTAGGGACACGTCCGTCACAACTACTTGCTCCGGTTGGGGTAAGGAGAGGGATCTGCCGCTGACCCAATCGCGGTCAGTGAGCCACTACTGCAACTGTCTTGCAGTGCCCTCCAAGATCAAGACATGGTCGGACAAGTTGCCCTGATGCTGGGCCCACTGAAACTTCAGGTCCCACTGCAGAGCCCGCATCCGCCACCTTGCGTGATGCTTCAGAAGGATGCAGGAGGCCATCAGCCGCAGCGTAAACCTGACCGAGACTCGGGATAACGGCTGAAAGATCGGAATCAGAGCCTGAATATCCCAAACCCGCTGTTCGGGAAAATAAACCCTGAAACTGCGCCGAGTCTAGAACCGCTCTGATGAAGAGGAGCTTCTGAGAGGGACAAAGGTGTGACTTTGGCACATTGATGGAGAACACCAGCAGGTGCAGGATGTCGGCCGTAGTCTGGAGGTGGCTGACGACTGTCTGGGGCGAGCCAGCCTTCAACAACCAGTCGTCGAGGTAGGGGAAGACTGAAACCCCTAACCTGCGCAGATGAGCTGCGACCACCGCCATCACTTTCGTGAACATCAGTGGGGTGCTGGTAAGGCCGAAGGGGAGCACGGTAAACTGAAAGTACTAGTGGCCTACCATGAACCCCAGGTAACGCCGGTGGGCCGGCAGGACGGGGATGTGAAAATAAGCGTCCTGCAAGTCCAACGCCACCATCCGGTCTCCGGGTTCAGGGCAGCTAAGACCTGAGCCAAAGTCAGCATCTTGAACTTCTCCTTCCGGAGGAAGCCGTTGACGTTCCGCAGGTCCAAGATAGGGCGTAGGCCCCCTTTGCCCTTCTTGGGAACCAGAAAGTAGTGGGAGTAACAACCACACCCAACTTCTGGCCCAGGAATGCGCTCGATGGCCCCCTTGGCCAAGAGGGCCGTAACTTCCTCTCGCAGAAGACTCAAGTGATCCCCCGACATGCAATGGTACTGCAGTGGCATGGCTGGAGGGGTCACCTCGAAGGGAGGAAGTAGCCCCCTCGGATGATTTGCAGCACCACCTGTCCGATGTGACAGTGCACCAGTGGAGGAGGTGATGGCGAACCCTGCCCCTCACTGGCGTCACGTGGACAAGCTCGGACTAGGAGGGTTTCGAGGCGGATTCTGCAGGGGTAGGTGTGGACTGACCTTGCAGTTGTCACCGACCGCCGCCACGGCGGTTACCAGGCTGGCAGGACGTGTGGGGCGCCCCTTCCTTGGCCACAAAAGGAGCAAAAGGCAACAGTTTGCTGGCGCGGGCCGAGAGGCCCAAGGACTTGGCCGTAGCCCTGGAGTCCTTAAAGCGCTCAAGCGCACTGTCTACCTTGTCGCCAAAGAGGCAACGGCCATCAAACGGCATGTCCATAAGGGTGTTTTGGACATCCGACAAAAAGTTGGCGGACCTCAGCCAGGCGTGGCGACGAATCGCCACCGTCGTTGCCATTGCTCTGACCAGCGAATCCGTGGTATCCAGCCGACACCGGATGGAATACCGTGACCGTGACCCTCCACAAGGGCTTGGGTGAGTTTAGTCCGGACCCCCTCCGGACATTGTGGCAGCACGTCTGTGACCGTGTCCCACAGAAAGTGGGTGTAACGGCCCAAGAGGCACGCGGTGTTGACTGACCGGAACCCCAAACTAAGTGAGGAGAACATCTTTTTACCATACTGTTCGTACCTCTTGGATTCCCGATCGGAGGAGCCATCGGGAATGCAGTCTGGGAGTTAGAGGCCTGGATGACCAGGCTCTCGGGGTGGGGTGGGTGGACAGGCAGCAAGGGTCGCCCGGAGCCGGGCGGTGGCGCCTGGCCACGTTCCTATCTACAGGCGGACCTGTAGCGGGCTTGGACCAAGTGCCCAGAAGAACGTCTGACAAGGTCTCATTAAACTGCAGCAGAGGCTCAGTCGAGCTTGCCTGCGGTTTAAGGACCTCAGTGAGAAGGTTAGTCCTCACGGCCGCGACGGGGAGCTCAAGGCCCAAGGCCTTGGCAGCCCGCATCAGCACCACACTAAAGGCAGCCCCCTCCTCCGTAGCCACGGTAGGAGGGGAGACAAAACCAGTGTCTGGTGAAGTGTCCAGACCACTGGCCTCCCCTAGCTCACCTGCCCAGTCCTGAGAAGACTGCCACTCACGTGCCAGAGGGTCCTCGGACCCCTTTCAATCCTCCTCGCCACCCATCTCCTGATACTCAGGGTCAAAGGATGGGGCCGGGTCGCAGAAGTAAAAATCTCCTACCGGCGTTGGACCCGAATCGAGGGTTGGACAGGTGACAACGTCGTCCTGGGATGGCGCCGGAGGCGACACCCTGGGGGCCAGCGCCAGCGAGGTCGTAAGGTCGACCGGCGACGACCCTGATCCGGAACCGGATCCAGCGGGGCACTGCGGCGTCGGGACCGAAGTCACCGACGACACCGGGGCCGAAGCACCCGGCCCGCTTGGGGACACAGTCGGGGCCGCTGGGCCCGAACCCGACGGAGGAGTGAGCGAACTCATGGCCATGAGGAAGGCCTCGATTTCCTCCGGCATCGCGTTCTGCCCAGGGACCGGCGGGTATGGAGCAGGCCGCGACGCCTGCAGCTCCAGCGGAGCCACATGTGCGGTGTCGCCCGAATCCCCGGCCGCGCCGCGCGAGCGTCGGGGGGAGTCAGAAGAGCGATGTCGCCTCTTCGACTTCTTGTGCCTCTTACTGGAGGACTTTGAGCCCGAAGACTGATGACGTCCTGGAACTGTGGTGACTCCGGCCCGCGACCAGTCCCTCGACCTCCTTCCGGACCGGGACCTCGAGCGGCGCGGGGCCGACTGCCGGAGCTCGTGTCGCTTGCGGGACCGCTCCCGTCTAGCTTTGGATGTCAGGGCCCGGCAGTCGGAGCAGGACTTGTCGTCGTGGTAGGGGCCCAGACAGTGAAGGCACATGCGATGGGGGTCGGTAACCGACATCAGTCGGTTGCAATCGACGCAGGGTGTGAACCCGGGCATCCCTACCGGCACCGTCGGAGTCGAGAGACTTTGAAAGATGATCAAAAATTATCAAAAAAGTTAGTCAAAAATTCACTACGGGTACTACTTTTTTCGGATCGGCGCTTGCTGGCACGAAAAAAAGAATAACTAACGTCAGCGCACGAGGGCGGCGTCTAAGTACTCCGGCGACGTCATCCCGGCGCCAACGATGGATGCGGAGCCGCAGACGACGCCTACTGACGCTCAAGGGTACTGCTACGCAAAGGTTTCCGGATCCAGTCTGACGCCTGGGGATATTCTAAGGTAAGGAATCTAAAACTAACCTGTTTCTTTAGATCCTTTCCTACATAATCCTCTTGAAAGTTTGTGAAAATTAGCTGTCTGCAAACTTGTGTTTCCTTATTTCCAGTTCGGAATTGCATTTTTATGGCTTTGTGTTCCTCACATTCGAGGCATGTTCTACATTGGCTGTAAAAGCATTTTATCTATCAGCATACTATCTCACTGCATCCTATCTGTACCGAAATATAATTGTATTTTAAGTGTATAGCTAGAGTGGTATGTCGGAACATCGTAGTCAGAAATATTGTCTGACATAAATATAATGTCATAAATATTGTTTACAAATTTTCAGCCTATTATGTTGAGATTTTCTAATATTAACTCCAATGTGATAATATTTTTCTGAACGATATTTAGGTTACAATGTGTTATGTTATTTGATATTCTAACTATGATATTCTCGAACCCACTATACATGATATTCAATGTTACGAAATATCCAAAAATTAACTCGATCTGAGGACCAAATGCTATATATTCCACAAATGCGGCCTCCATTTGTTTATCTAACTGCACTATCCCACTCAAAACAGATGTGAAATCTGAATGAACTACATATAAAAAAAATATGTTTTAATTTATGTTGTTGGTTGCATTTGGCCCTTGTAACTTCGGGTTAATGTTATTGCGTTAGAAAGTTTACCTCTTCTGTGTACAAATCTGTTGTATCGTAGGAAGGAGATCCAGTAGAAGTGGTTAGGTTACAAATTAATATGTTTATTGTTCTTTGATGTTAAGTAGGTTTTCCAGTAAAGATGTAAATAGCGCCCCACCAGGAGCATTCCAATGACATCACCATCCACACCAACATTCTATCCAACACATACATACTGACTGCGAAGCAGAGGTAGAGAAACAGGGAGGATTCACAATATAAAACCTTAGATATAACAAAATCACATGCCACTATAAGCATAGATAACTTTCTATCATTGTAAACTGGACAAACAGAACATTGCATCTTTTTCAGTCAACAGATATTTATGTGAACAAAAGACTTGGCACTTACCACTGGAACGTGCCTATGCATCTTACCGCAGTCCTGTAAAATGAAGCAAGAAAAATACAATTAAGCTTGCAGAAGAGTCTAAGCATTTTGGATAAAATTACTGCAATAAGGCAATGGAAAACTGAAGAAAAGGTATCACAGTCACTTCAACCTTAAGACCCTGTCCATTATACAGAGCTGATAATCATTCCGTTGAGTACCAAGATATTTTCTCAACAACATGTAGTAGACTGGTTTAACGGCTATGTTGTCTTCATCCAATTTTGTTTATAGTAAAGTGAATCTATAACTATCCTGTGCTTTATACATTGGTATTATTTAACTGTTTGGTACATGAATAACCTTAGCTCTCTACATATAATAACTAAAATCTCTTTTTGTGTTGCAAGTTTCCAGAGAGCCCTCAGCTGGAAATAAAAGATAAGGAATACTAAACATGTAAAAAGATTCCCAAGTTTACTTGAAATCAGGTGAGTTTTGAGAAAATATGTTTTTATGTGGAAAAATGTGACAGACTTGTTCTAAAAGTCAGCCTGAATCTCACTGTCTGTTCTTGGATAGGGTAAAATTATGATAATTTAGTATTTGGAAGAAAGAAACTTGAGTTCAAGAGAATATATGAGCTGTAATGGACAACATATGAACTTTAACTGAATCACACCCAACGGCGTGAATGTTAATGGATTGAATATAGGTTATGGGGTTGCCTTAAATATTTCAGAAAGGACTTCATCTATGAAATATATTTTAAGGATATAAAAATTAAACCTGGACGTGCAAACATATGGGAGAATCTCACTAGTAAGAGCTTCCACGGTCAGGACGGTGACATTATGGATTGGTCCAAGGCATGAATCTGATATGCTCACTGTTAAAAACGGGGTCTCTAGTTGGCAGAGGTATGCACCCTGTCCAAGTAGGGACCCAAACTTTAATCAGGATAAGTGTAGTACACACTAAACATTTGCCTGTGCTCACCCACTGGTAGCGTGGCACAGAGCAGTCAGGCTAAACTAAAGACACAATGTGTAAAGTATTTGACACACACACACACACACCCACCACCCACCACCAGCAACACCACCACAGTGCTCCATGCCAGTTTAGAAAAACAGCAATATTTATCCGAGTAAAACAAGACCAAAATGACAAAAATCTAACATACACAAGTCAAAATATGATTTTTTTTAAAGGTTAAATCAAAAATGCAGTGCTTAGAAGTCTAGAGCTCCTACTGGAGATATCTGGTCATGCTCAGTATCTTGGAATAGTTGAAAACCAAAGACGTGGTCTCAGAAATTAAGGTCAATGCGTCAGAACCCAAGACACGACGTTGCGCAGTAGAGGTGAGGAATCATGGGTGCAGGTGAGGCATTGGTATCTTAAGGCGGTGCAAGGCCATTGTAGCTTCTGCCGCTCTGAGGGGATGCTTTGCACAGCGGAGGTGATGCATTGGGTTGGGTGCAGGTGCTACATCTCGGTTCTCATTTCGTAGTGTGATACATAAAATGTCTTACAGGAAATCCCATCGGGAAACCTCACAACTGGTTGCGCGGCTCACTTGCCTTTGATTTCCTCGGGACCCAGTTGATAGTCTGGGCTGGAAGCAATCGACTGGATCTCTGACTGTGCGGTTTCCAGATGGGATTTCCTGTAAGACATTTTATGTTTATGTATCACACTACGAAATGAGAATGCCTTAACTGCAATCAATGCTTTGGAACTCTTATTAAGGAGTTTACAGTAGGGATTCAACCTTAATCCTACTTTGTTTTGAATCTGACAAGGACCACTGTTGATTGCCAATCTTGCCCTGAAAAAGTTCATTTGTAAAGAACGAAACGTGTTGGCTGATATCTGACTGCATGCGTTATCATAAAGAATAAAAGTAATCCAAAGGACTTTCTTTTTACGTTTGGACTCCTTTTTCCTGGTGCACATTCCACTTTCTTGTAAACTAACTTTTGCATGGTAAATGATCAGGAGAGCAGATAAGGACTTATATCGGATTTAAAAATACATATGATAAGGTGCGCATGTTGTTGCTTGGCACAAATAGTTTTTGCCAGTATGTGCTGATCGACTGCTCTGACTATTAAGCACTAAGCCTGAGTAGCAGAAGTTTGTAACTACATTCAGTTGTGTGCTATTGATTATAAACTCTCTCATTGGAATATATGTTTTCTAAGTATGAGACTTTAGCATTTATTTCTTTTTAGGTTCATAGTTTTTATTATATGGTAAAGCCTCACCACCATTCACACTTGAGCCTTTTAGGAAGTGCTTGTTTTACTCAAAAAACACGGTTATGAATTGAAGTCGACTAATTTCATACACTTATGCCCTCTCCTGAATACTTATCTAAATAGTTTACTGTTACGTGAAAAAAGTTCATTGTGACAACAAAGTAAATTTAAATTATCTACTAAGCTTGTGAAGTTCTCCTTTCTAGCATGCACTTTCTAATTTCATATTTAAATTAAGTTTCAGCCCTGGTATACTAGGATCAATTGCAAATCAATCTAACATTTGCCCCAGTGTTGCTAAAAAGACTCAAAATGACACTAAGACATTTTTCCAAGACTAAGGTTTTACTTTGACCTGCACTACTGAATGGATGATCCAGTGAAGTTTTAGGGAGATCTATGGCTTATCTCATTGGAGTCTTATGTAAAAGGCTGCTGGATGCTCAACAACAGTATGCACAAACACTCAGAGAAACTTTTTTATTCTACACCGCCTTGAGATTTCTTACACATTAGTTGAAGTTGAAATAATACCTGACAAAACTTGCAAAGTAACTACACGTCTCATGGCCTCTAACTTGTGCTTTAATATTAAGAGACAGCCAAGAGGCATTTTACGCCTGATTAAAGATGCAGCTATGTGTCAGGCCTTTTGTCACAGCTCTTCTAGTGACTGTACGTACTGTGAGCTTCAGAGACGTATTAACCTCTCACCATATGCTATTGGCTGTTTCGTGTATCATTAATCCACTATAGGGAGCACTTCCATTTCAATACATCAGGGTCAATTTACATCGCAATCTAAAATGACAGAAAAAAATATATATTTGTCTAGCTCAAGTGTGAGTTGATTCCAACATGACCGCGTAAATGCTTTCAGGAACACCTAAAGCTAAGATGGCTGCCCTAAAGTTGCTGCTTTTTGAAGCTCCTAGTGGCTTCTCTTCAATGCCGCTGGGATTAATATATCTACTTTTTTTAAAGCTCTCTACAACCTTTGTTCACTACCACGTTGGTCAGGTTTTGGAGCTCACAGCGGCTTCTATGCATTACCCAAACAGTTGAGTATTTTTTATCTTAAATAAAATCCATGGCAGGATCCTTCATTGTAGTAGACCTGTTTATATGTCATAGACACAGTAGATAGATTATAATGAACTCTCCCTGCTCTCCAACCTTCATACGACAGAAACAAAAGCAGGGATATAATGAAGTTCCTCTTGCTAGCCTTTGTTCTAGACTTGCCTTTCTTTCCATGAGAAATGAAGACTGGATTGACAAAAACACCTTTGTTTATAGTCCTGCATTTCTTTCTGTGCTACAGAAAGAAAGACAGGACTATCATGAAGGCTTCCTTGATATCTGACCAACTAAACTGAAGGTTGGATGGCAAGGAAGCCTTCATTGCAGCAGTGAGTTTGCTTCTATGACACAGAATTAAAGGAGACCGCGCTGTGAGGTCTATTTTATTAATATATACCTACACAGTTTTAACCTCATGCGCGCGGCGGCTTTTCCCGCCGTCGCTGAAGTTTTGTAAATACCGCGGTTCATGACGAGCTCAGCTCGTCATGAGCGTACGAGAGGTGTACCTCATGACGAGCTGAGCTCGTCATCAGCGTGGAAGGGGTTAATATGCTACTATGAAAAGGATTTCAGAATAGTAAAACATAGCCCATATCGACCATCTGCAAATATTAGGACTTGAAGTGACAGTATTTCATTTGAAAGAATTGCATAGCATAGAGAATGATGGGTAGGAATGCTACCCGAGTGATTACCAGTGGTTAGACAAATTGAAAGCATTCTGTCCATCACCTTTTGTGGGTTTATTCTAGGAAAAGGCCAGAGTGTGTGCCACACTGCTGATTGTGCTATTCATCCTTTGTGTGGTTTAACATTATTCCATCATTTGTGTGAGCTGTGATACATTATATGATGTCGCTACCATAGCATTCTGTTCTATTCTACTTGTTGTTTTTTTAGTGCCTGACTATCTTATCTCGGCTTCCCAACGCTAACTCACCAACTTATACCAAAACAACACAAACAACCTATCTAAAACAAATTATTTTTCAATAGTTTCCTGACTTTACTTCAGACTGTTCCAGTTTCAGGGATATGGGTAGGCCATTCCACAATTTCGGTACACAATGAGGAAAAGAACGGCCACTGTATCTTGCTCTTTTGATCACAGGGACTTTTAGAAGTTCATGGGAGAGTGACTGAAGAGCTTGTATGGGAACATGAGGAGAGATCAATCCTCTTTTGTACGGTAGCCAATGTAAGGCTGCCAAAGCCAGGCTCGCTGAATGATATTTTGGTATTTTGCATAAAACTCTAGCGGCGGCATTCTGGACTACCTGTAGTAGAATTTCCTACAAAAACTGATGGTACAGCTTCCCCTTTGTGATAGCAAGAGAATGAATAACACTCTTCGAGTCCTATTTATTTCAACAGTGGGGTGAGTAATCTGTTGGCCCAGTGTTATCTGTGACACCTTTGGGCAATATTGGCTTTTTTAGGCATATTACTTTGCATACCGAAACTTTGTCATTTGGCCTTCTTCACATTATGTACAGGCGTGTATGTTGCAGCTTGGAAAATAGCACAGGCTAAATATCGACCGCTGGGTGAAAATGCCACACAAAGCATGAAGCCACCTGAGATTTATGACTTCTAGTTCTTGGTGAGAAGAAATATATTTCTGACTAGGAATTTTAAAAAGGACATGGCAGCAAACCAAACAATGTTATTAATGTTCGCTTCCACGCCTATTAAAAAGAATACAGGAGCGGCTTCCAACAGATATGCCGCAGGTCTTAGGTCGACTAGTTTCAGCCAGAAGGGCAACTTGCCCTGGCTTTCTTCAGGACCTTCTTATATAATAGCTACTGCAATAGGTGAAATAGAAAAGCAAAATAGAAATAAAAACAAAGTTACAGTGTACCCACTTGTAAACATCACAGATACCTCTATACAGGATGGAAGACTTCCACACCTATCCTGTATTAGATATTAGCCCCACCTCACCTGGCACAGACTCAGGTTTGTAGGAGGCCCGCCCTCTCAGTCGGTGCCTTCGTCCTCCTTCTAAGACTGGGGGATTTTTCATCTTCCCTCGATAGGGTTAGTTTAATCTCTCAGGTTGTTCAAATTTGGATATAACTTGTCTGGAAGAAACCACAGCTATTTTCTTTTCCGGTAAATTCTTTCTACTTCTCTAGATGCCAGGAGGTTTATCCTTAATATGCAAAGCATGGAAACACAGACACGCACATATGCTAGTTAAACAAATGAGCACATTTAAGCCAGATGTATTGGCTTTATCAATGCTTGTTTCATTCTATGAATGAAAGAGAACGGAGCAGATAAGGGGGGGCGATGGGCAATAATGCAAATACGGAGGGAAGATAGCATTTATGTTTTTTGTGCCATCTATGGACCTAACAAAGATGAGCCACGGTTATTTGATTGGTTGAATATAGAATTACTATCATGGGAGGGGGAGCTCATTCTAATGGGAGACTTTAACTGTGTATTAAACTATGAACAGGATGCAACGAAGAAAGGGCTACCTTCACGCATGCGTAAAACAAGAGCAGCAATATTGGAGCTAGCAAAAATACATAACATAAAAGACATATGGCGCAGTCTCCACCCAGGCATACCTGGATATACATACTATTCGTCTCCCCATAAACTCTGTTCCAGGATAGATCTGGCGTGGGCTTCAGACGAACTAATGAGCAGGGGATCAATGCAGGTTATGCCAAAAATTTCCTCTGACCACAATCCCATAATATTTACATTTGGTTTAGTTTTAAGGGTAAAAGAAGGGCGCCCTTTCACTTTCTCAAGGTATTTATTATCAGATGAGGTTTTTGTAACTTCCCTCAAAAAACATATAAAGGAGTTTATTACATACAATATGGATACGGCAAGTGTTCTCTCAGTTTGGGATGCTTGTAAGGCCTCTATTAGAGGAATAGCACAACAATATATTTTCAAACAAAACGCAATAAGAAAAAAGGAGACAAAGTTACTGACGGATAATATTTTACATACTGAAAAACAATTAGCTGATAGTCTTAGTGCTGGGGCTAGGAGTAGGTCCGATATCTTGCTTCTGGAAAATAAACTGCTGATCTTACGTACAGATATCAAAAGTTCTCTTAGAGAAAAAAACAGCTGTAAGATACTTAAATACAAAATCTCACAATATGAATGTGGGGATCGAGTAGGAAAGCTTTTGGCGTATAAGGTGGCCGAAGACCGAGCATCAACACTAATCAAATCTATAAAAGGCCCCAATGATATCTTGTATACGCAGCCTCTACATAAAATGGAACAATTCGCCTCTTACTATGAAAAACTATAGACTCCAGAGACCAGGGTCATCGCAAATCAGATCCAATCTTACTTAAATGACAAACTTCCTGTAAAACAATATATAGATCAAGATACTCTAGAGAATTTGGAAGAGAACTATACAATAGAAGAACTACATTTAGCTGTGTTTTCCCTTCCATCTAATAAAGCGGCAGGGGAGGATACACTTCCAGTTGAATTGTATAAAATCTGTGCGGAAGAAATACTTCCCCTCTTTTGTTTAGTTGTGAATTCAATTGGCACAATAGGTAAGGCTCCGGAATCCTGGAAAACTGTGAAAATCATGTTTTTTCTGAAAAAAAGAAACCACCGACGGAATGTGGGTCATATAGGCCAATTTCTCTAATAAACACCGATGCTAAGGCTTATTCTAAGCTATTATCAATACGATTGGCACCCCTTATGCCACATTTAGTTAACGAACAACAACATGGTTTCGTAGTTGGAAGGGATACCACAGCTCATGTCAATATGGCGATCACGGCATTTGATATAACTGTAACTAATCTCACCCCACTCGGCATGATACTTCTGGACGCAGAAAAAGCATTTGACCGAGTGGGGTGGGATTATTTGTGGAAAGTGCTAATTCAGTTTGGGTTCAAAGACCGGTTTCTTAAAAGTATACAGGCTATATATAGGGATCCCAATGCTAAAATTAGTTATGCGGGGTTACTTTCACCAACTTTTGCAATCCTAAGGGGGACTAGGCAGGGGTGCCCACTCTCACCCCTGCTGTTTGCTCTTTCCATGGAACCCTTCATTAAAGCTTTTGGCGTATAAGGTGGCCGAAGACCTAGCATCAACACTAATCAAATCTATAAAAGGCCCCAATGATATCTTGTATACGCAGCCTCTACATATGATGGAACAATTCGCCTCTTACTATGAAAAACTATACACTCCAGAGACCAGGGTCATCGCAAATCAGATCCAATCTTACTTAAATGACAAACTTCCTGTAAAACAATATATAGATCAAGATACTCTAGAGAATTTGGAAGAGAACTATACAATAGAAGAACTACGTTTAGCCGTGTTTTCCCTTCCATCTAATAAAGCGGCAGGGGAGGATACACTTCCAGTTGAATTGTATAAAATCTGTGCGGAAGAAATACTTCCCCTCTTTTGTTTAGTTGTGAATTCAATTGGCACAACAGGTAAGGCTCCGGAATCCTGGAAAACTGCGAAAATCATGTTTTTTCTGAAAAAAAAGAAACCACAGACGAAATGTGGGTCATATAGGCCAATTTCTTTAATAAACACCGATGCTAAGGCTTATTCTAAGCTATTATCAATACGATTGGCAGCCCTTATGCCACATTTAGTTAACGAACAACAACATGGTTTCGTAGTTGGAAGGGATACCACAGCTCATGTCAATATGGCGATCACGGCATTTGATATAACTGCAACTAATCTCACCCCACTCGGCATGATACTTCTGGACGCAGAAAAAGCATTTGACCGAGTGGGGTGGGATTATTTGTGGAAAGTGCTAATTCAGTTTGGGTTCAAAGACCGGTTTCTTAGAAGTATACAGGCTATATATAGGGATCCCAATGCTAAAATTAGTTATGCGGGGTTACTTTCACCAACTTTTGCAATCCTAAGGGGGACTAGGTAGGGGTGCCCACTCTCACCCCTGCTGTTTGCTCTTTCCATGGAACCCTTCATTAATGCTCTGCAGAACCAAGAGAAGATAATACCGGTAAAACATGAACATAAAACTCTCAAAATTACTGCATATGCAGACGATCTAGCTATATACACTACAAACGTAACAGATGCATTAAAAGGAATTACAGAGGAAGCAAAAAAATGTGGCGATATTTCAGGCTACAAATTAAACTTTAATAAAACACAAACTATTATGCATTATCAAACTAACCAAGTAGTTACAGGGATATGTAACTTGGCCGTGTACTTAGGGGTGAAAATCTCTTCCAAAACTAATGAAATAAACAAATTAAATTATGACCCCTTACTCAAACAAGTTACAACGGTGCTTAAAAAATGGCATAAAATTCCACTGAATATCCTGGGCCGAATCAATTTGATTAAAATTAATATTTTGCCCAAATTTTTATATCTCTTTTGTTCTATTCCCCTCCGAGATAATATTAAATTTTTTAGAAAACTAGAAGGAATTTGCACAGTTTTATTTGGAGCTACAAAAAACCTAGGAGATCGATGGCTATACTAAAACTACCCCTAGAGAAAGGAGGACTGGAATTTCCGGACTTTAAGTCTTACTTTTTTGCATCCTTTCTAGGACATCTCAGGAGTTTACTAAATAAAAACCAAACCTTTTTTTTCTACCAATTTACGTTAGGCACAAATTCATCTCAATTTTTAGCAAGAGTACAAGACCCACATTTTTTCAAACGAGTTAAATTTAAGACAGGAAGGGACTCGGTAGGGATTTTTAACCTGATCATTAAATTTTGTGATACTTCCTTTTTTCATACAGACTTACCATTATGGGACAATCCTGGGCTACCCGCTATTTTCAATGATAAGGCGGGGAGGGGAGAGACTGGGCCATCCATGGAATTAAGATATTGGGAGACTTATATGGTCCAGATGGCTTTCTCCAGTTCTCGACTCTACAATTGCTTTATACTCTGCCAGGGGAAATGATATATAAATACATGCAAATTAGGGATTACCTAATACGGAAAATGAAGCTGAAAAAAATTACAAGCTCGGATATTTGGGGATGTCTGTATAGTACAAAAAAGAAGTCGCTAATTAGTATGGGATACAAACATCTTAATCAGCATAATGCGGATGATTGCCCAAGATTGTCACAAAAATGGACGCTAGAACTAGGAATCAATGTGACACCACAGAACATATCAAATGCTTTTGTCAATATCAATAAATTAGTTCACTCCTCGAGCTTAAAGTTACAACTATATAGGACGGTCAGCCAACTATATCATACTCCACTGAAAATTTCCAAATGGTCACAGAACAATTTAAACAACGACCGTACTAAATGTCCTAAATGTGATCTGATGGCAGCAGATCTCATTCATATGATTTACTCGTACCCTATGCTGGTAAAGTTTTGGCAAGATATAGAAAAAACTTTACACCAAAAACAAGTGATCTTTTCTCCACTCACTGCACCTATGGTCTTACTTTCTTTACATTTGATGGGCAACAACAATATAAGCTGGCTAAATATAGCGCTGTCCTATGCTAGATTGGTTGTAGCTAGAGCCTGGATCTCACCGAACTCACCTAGTAGGACAGAGTGGTTAACTTTATTACATGAAATACATACCATGGAAAAGGCCCTTGCTAAGAATAGAAGTCGAAAGTCTGTAGTTAAAATGGAAAGGATTTGGACTAATTTTGTATAAATTGTAAAGGATACAAGATGAACCTTTTTGATTTTGAAGTTTAAAGATGGAATGCTTTTCGTTGTTTTTCTTTTTTATCTTTCTTTTTGTCAGGCCGAAGTTGCATTATATGATGTCCATTATGATACTCTGATTATATGACCTTTCCCTGATATCACTCTAAAAAATGTATGTTTTTGGTATATTGCTTTCTCTATGACATGCTTGCCAAATAAAATAAAAAAATTAAATTAAAAAAAAGAAAGAGAACGGAGGTATTATTTTTCCGCTGGGGGTTCTAATGTTTAAAAGGTGAGATGAATACACTGAGGCAGTTCTCTGAAGCACACCACTCACCTCTATTTCCTGCATGGACTGCACTTTCACCGCACATTTAGCTCCTCTCTCTTTTAGGCCCTCTTCCGGGGGGTCCATCAGGATGATAGAAGTTAGACCTGGCGTTTCCCCCTTCTCCACATGGTCCAGGAGTAGTCTAGCCTTTTCACATTTGTCACAAATCACTGTTGAAATGTCAGCTAGAAAAGAACCAACGAAAATACCAGTTGACCGACTGAACTTTAGTTTATATTCCAGAAGCGTATCGAACATTCTGATCACATGTGTACTCTTTGCATGTATCTGTTTCAAAAACTGAAGTCAGGTGTTTCTACAGGAACTGGAGGATACTAGGGTGTTTCAGAACATAACGCTACAAAAGCACAAACAAGAAAATTGAAACATGGTTTTGTGTTTCAGTTTGTTTTGCCAAATCATTTTAATATTACACAGAGTAAGCAAAGTAACGTTTGTAGCTGAAAATACAATTTACCCACTTTAATGTTTTTATACAGAATTTTCAAGACAGACCAGAGGCACAAGAGAAAATGTACAGTCATACAAAGAGGGACCAACTGCACGTGCTCATGCATTAAGAGCGAGGGTGCTGGTACTAATTTAGGTATGCCTTAACAGGGCAGCTATCTTCAAGACCTATCAATGCTTAAACAAGTGCAAGGGCCCAAAGTTTTTCACAGAAGCCCTTCGCCTGCACAGCTGAATGTAGGCGGGGGAGGAGGGGCGAATATCAAAGCTGTCTAGTCTTGATTCCACCTCATGCCTCTTTCATATTGCTGAATATACTTCCTGTCCCTTTATCTAACTCTTACCAGTTCCTTTTATCCCCGCTTACTCCCTTAGTCACAGTTTTTATTTCCTTTTTCTTTCTCCCTCTTTCCCCTTTTCTGTTTTCTATCTTTTATTCTGAGTCAGAGGTTGATGGTGAAATATAAGTTCTGGTCCCCAATAACAAGTTCCGGTGAGCCCACCTGCAACCACCAGCTCAAATTAAGCACTGAGACCTATTATTTTCTATATACGCTTTGAGGCGCCCACCTTCAGACAGCCTGACTGGCTTGCTTGGTGTCACTCCTCTGCAGCCATTGCTTTGAGGCAGCGACTAGTGAAGTAGTGTGGCTCACTGGTTAGAGGCGGCAGACCCGAGAGCAGAGGACGGCCCGGGACCAGGGTTCGATTCCCGGCGCGGCAGGTTTCTGGACCAGGGTCAGCGGACTCGATAATTCTCTCGCCTCGGTGCCCACTCTGATCAGCGATCACACTCGGCAACTCTGGGCATTAGCTTGCCTCATCTTCACTAACGGCCCCACCAGACCGCTGGGGATGCCTGGTCTCACCCTGGAGATACCCATTAAGGGACCATCTCTCAGGGAAGCCAGGAAGGGTTTCGCAGCGGTCGAAGCGCCTTGGGACCCTACGGGTAAGTAGTGCGCTATATAAATGCCAATACATTTACATTTACATATCACATCCTGAACTATCCCTGTTGTGTACACATCACTCACCTCATTCTTATTGCATCATTTTGCTTCCTAGGAAAAGATTCTGTTTTAATGCATGACGGATTCTTTTCTTTCTAGCAGGTGCACTCTTTTTCTCTAATTGTTTCCGTCACTGACAACCTCATTTAACAGTCGAGTCACTGATAAGAATCTGCGCACCTAGTAGATACCTTGGTTTTTGGTCTGACTTGTAATTTAACATTTAATCCAGATTTACTGGTTTTGCCAATGCTTATTACTTTTTATGATTATGAACTCACCTCCAGTGGTCTTTGCCCACCAGAACCACAGGCTACTACACCTTTTCCAGCACTACAGAAGCTTGGTAGCCTGGGCCAGATTTTGATGGTGACAAATGCCAATTGCGTTTCAGACATTTTATGCCGAATATTCTTTTGCCACTAATAGCTTAAACAAAAGCTTAGACCAACTTCATATTTTATGTCAGTGCCATTCTAACAGTTTCCAGTAGAAGAAACTGACCTGTCAAAGGTGTTCTACATCTACCCACATGTTCCTTTCTGATTGAGACTCGGAAGTGTGACGCATCATGATTCAGAATACCTAATTTTACGTGTAAAGATAGCAAAACTGTTTTGAATGTAATGTTGACTTAGTTATGAGTCAAATTTCCATCTATAGTACCTTGAACTGAGAAGTGGAAACAAAATATTCCTTTTGTGGTCATTCACAGATATAATTTTGACTGAGCAATGTTCACGTTTGACATCTAGAGGAAGTTTACACATTTATCTCGGTGCAGATTTGCATAACTACACCTGCTGCAGGCTTTTTCACTTTTGAGTGACAACTCTTGCTGTAAGAAGGGTACATGGAAATATTAAGAACTAAGAATGTGTATGTGGTTGTACTGTGTATGATTTGTACATGTGCGGCTCAGACAGTTAAAGATAATGTGGTGGTTTAAAGATTGAACCTCTCCTGATGAAGAACATTAAAACACTTCAATGAAACTAATGTCGATCGAAACATGTCATGTACGTGGCCGTGAAACTATCTTTAAAATACGATGTTATGCTGAGCTTTTGCTTGCATTTCGTGACCAGAAAGATGGCAGCTAAAATGTGTGCTTTGCACACCTTCAGCATGAGCCTTTATTCTAAGGTGACATCCTTTGACAAGTGGCTAGCCCCTGATATCACTGAGGTCCAATGCTTGCACAATGCATGCCTGAGGTTGCGCTCACGAAGAACAATTTCCATACTGGCAGATCCATTTTGTGGCATCTGCCATGCACAAATGTACACTTGTTCAATCTGCCCATGCGCTGGTTCAAAAAAAAAAAAGCCCCAAATCAGTCCTCTTGATTGAATCAAGATTAGTAATGTGGGGTCAGACCTTCCTGCGCTCTACCGAGTTTTACCTCTTCCGAAAGAAGTTGGAAACTTTCCTGTTCAGATCTGACTTCAATATCTCACTCTATTGGATCTCCACGTTTGACTGCTGTTATTACCTCATTTGTTTGAAATCTCTGTTGCTCTGTTGTGTATTACATGTGACAAGCATCTGATGAGTTCCGCTTTCCCTGATGGACAAGTCTGTGCTATACAAATTGCACAAACATATGATGTGTAGCAGTTATGAAGCTTTCCATATTCAGGCTTTTAGAAGGAAACAAAACTCAATGACAAGTGAGTAAACCCATAGTGACCTTATAAAAGCACAAAACAAGGACACAGAACTAAACTTTTGTCTTCACCTTGTATCACCTGTGAGCAGCAGGAGCTACTCTTTATGTGCTGTATGTCACTCCAAGGTCTATATTTACCTGTATTAATGATGTACCGAATGGCGCCCTGCCCCAAAGTGTCATAGAGAGGAACAACCACCATAGAGTAGGTGTAGCAAGCCAACTCCGAGATAATCCACTGCAAATGGAAAAATACAGGGGATTAGGACTCATTGGCAACACAGGCAGAACATGCAAAGCAAGCACAGTGCAGTTGTTATTTTCTCCTTTCACTTCTGGCTCTGTTCTGCTGTCTTGTGTTATGTCAGGTGGGTTAGTACAAGAGAGAAAGATAATTAAACTTGTTTTTAAACTGGAAGAATAATAGCACTGTACTCTGCGCTGAAATGTATGCGGTTATTTTTGAGTTTACTTCGATTTTCTATCCAATTACTAAGGTAGTGAGGAGGTGAGCATTGAAGAAGGTAGTGTAAAGCAAAAAATATATATATTTCAGATGTTTCCTTTTAATTGCTATTAAATGGGCAGGGTAGAAACGTGTTGTTTAAAGTAAAACAAAAATAATTTCGGGGCAAGCATTCCGGGCTAACAATTTGTATATAATTGGCAGAGCAGAAAGTGCAGAAAGTAAGTCCTGCAAACAGAAACATAAGTAAATGCTTGCTCCGTTTGTGTGGGAATTCCTGACAGCGTGGAAAAAAGAAGTTTCTCCTGGAGGAGAAACTCGGGAAAAACACATGTTTGCCTCTGCTACAATTTGCCCACCTCAAAGGAATGGAATTGGTGGACTCTTATGTATATTTAGGGAAAGTTTTTTCTAAAACAGGTCAAGACTTGGAGCATACTAAACACTGCGTTGGTAAAGCCGTCTCTCAGGCAAGTGCATTAAATAGATTTTATAAAAACCTGTGGGAGACGTCATTTTAGCCATGTCTTATCTGTTTTCAAGGTTAAAATCCCACCCTCATTAATATATGCTGCCGAGGTGGTGGACATGAGTCATTGGCATATGTTTGATAAGGCAGAAAGACTAATTATGCGCCAAATCTGTAATTTAAATTCTTTGGCTGCCCCACACGTTCTGCGACTTGAATTTGGATTAGTCTCGTCCTTTATTTTAGCCCAGGCAGCAGTTCTTAGGTGGGGTAACTCTCTCTTCTTGGGGGAGGACGGTACTCGTAGGGCTGCTGAGAACAGAAATCTTTTGCAATCTAAAAGTACAATCCACGTTTTTTAGGTCTTTTTTATGTGCAATTGACAGTTTTGGTCTTAGTTTAACTCCCGCTTCTCCAATGCCTAAATCTGGTTTGAAACAGTGCTTAAAGAAATTTAGAACCCCTATTAGTTTAGCCAGAGACATCGCTTTAAGTAGATCTAGGCCCAGTATTGTGGCGGTCAGTGGGAGTACATTGGGGAATAAACCACAGCCTTATTTAACTTGGAATATCCCTCATGGGATTAGAAGGCTGATACTCCTACTGAGATTTAATCGGCTGCCTTTAAGAGACGTCACTGGCTTCTGGGATAAAACACCTAGAGAGAAGAGAATCTGTGAACAATGCCAGTTGCAAATCCAAGATCTTAATCATGTTTTAATTGCATGTTCAAAGCTGCAAAGTGCCAGGCGAGTGTTTTTAAAACCAGTATTTATCAAATTTAATATTCACTCTGCTCAGGATGCACGTTCTCTGGTTTTGTCACCCCCGAATGAAATGGTTTGTTTTAAGATATACCAATTTTTTAGAACATTTTTGCCTATTTACTTGAATTTTCTCTAACAGTAGTACCCTGGTTTTGTTTTAATATCTACTGGTTGGCTATTTAATAGTTTCACGTATTCATTGCATCATCTGCACATTACTTAGTATGTATATAAGTAATTTTATTGGCCGGTCATGTGATTGTTTTACGTATCATAGCTTATTTGCTCATTTCACACTATGTTTGATATCATGTTATAGTAATGTATAAGGAAGGAATTTTGTACTGTATGCAATGTCTGTCTTTTTAAATTGTCAGTGTGTTTTTGTGGACCTCCGTCGGAGTTCCAAAACAAAATAAATAAATTGATTGATTGTCCACCTCAAAGGGGTTTGTAGACGTTGGAGATAAATGGTCACTTGTTAATAAGGAAGTAAGGTCTATTTGTGAAAGCAAGGTTTGAAGGCCACGAGAAACAATGTAGATTTTCTTTTAATTGTGGTACATTGTGGTAGACGGAGGTTTGTGTGAATGTCTTTCTACAGGCATGTGCGAGTTAAGGGTTAGATTTCTATTCTTTCATCTTTGATGAGCGTCGTTCTCCACAGGATCAGTTATAATCTCTAACTTTACTTTTCGGATTTACTCCAAAAAGGTATCCTTGAGATGTTGTGGGATATTTCCTTCAAGCCTACGTAAGTATGGAAACGTTGCTAAGTGAAAGGTAATGCTGTTTTTTATGTGGCCCCTTTTCCATTTCATTGTTAGACTGCTAACTCAAACTCTTTCTCTTCGGTGGTTTATTCCAATCACTTCCATCTTATTAGTATTTTTAGATAAAGAACCCCTTTTGAATATATCCAGGACTCACATTCTTTATTATGAACTGCAAGCCTTCTGCTTATGGTGTACCACTGTCTTCCTAGGACCTTTAAGCTCTGTTGGTTACAATGTCTTTATACATAATATTTACCAGTGCCTCTCCCTCGAGACCCCCAATGGCTAGATGTGCACAGATCCTCTTCATCTGAAGCCATCCAAGACTCCTTTTGCTCTTCAATTGACTTCAAATCATTTATCTGGTAGCCACAGGAAGTCTCCAAAATTCACCCTTGTATTTAGAAACCTGCCCTGCCCAAGTCCCCTTAGATTTGCCTATCTGGTATGTCTGATACTTCTCATATGGCCACAGACGTGATACATACCTCAGGGCGGTTCTGTGCAAATACGCCAATGAACTGAGACGGCGTCGGAACACATCCTTGATGCAAAAGTCCGGATCCCAAACACTCTGCTCTTTCTGAAACCTGCAAACAACAGTCAAACCTTACTAAAAGATAAAATGAGCTTGAAATACGTAACCAGTGCATATTACAAATAAATATAGAGGAACTAAAGAAAAGTACTGTGGTGTATGGGTACAAATTTATCAATGGATTTCCACCATTTTGTTTTTTGGGATAAAACCAGTTCATGGATATGTCAGATGAACTGATAAGTGGCACCTAATGGCATACGGTGGCATAACTACACTTACTTATAGAAGGCACGCTACACACCAGAAAAAGCTGTTACTAATAGCGTGTGCACCAAGGTACAGGGGCCCTGGCCCCAGCATTAATTAATTAATGGATCCCATTAAACCCAGTCCGACCTACAGGAGGCTGATTGGGAAGGTAAACGTACCCCTCTGTATTGGTTGCTGAAAAGGAGAAAATTGGGAGCCAAGCAGCCCAGGAAGACACAAAGAAACACTTTTTCCTCAGGGCTCTACTTACCAGCCCCTGCTGCTTCTTGAGAGAACCTGAAAACGTGTTAGTCGAATTAGCATAGCTGTAGGCTGCAGAGGCGATACATATATAGATGCAGCTGAGCGTTAGTACTATCACTTTAAATAAATATGCAAAAAAGTATATTTTACTTACATAGAATAGCCCTATTAACTATATCAACCAAGAGTATGGCCCGCTTGTTAAAGAATGTTACCATGCATGCATGAATTTACAGTAGGTGAACCTACTTGTAAAGGTTTATTTTTCCATGGGTTATAATGCCTAATTTAATTGTTGTTTTTGTATAGCGCTCACACAGTTAAAAGCCTACTTTAGAGCACTGGCAGCAGCAGAACTTTATTACAAGTTTCTGAAATCGCTGGATGGAAGATGCATTCAAGTCCCATGGAGCACTCCCATGTTTAATAAACATATTAGACATGTTACACCATCAATGATATAAATGTGATGATATCAGTACATAAAGACGGATAGCACAAGAGCGCCTGTTAAAGAAATATTTGCATTACAAAAGTTCTGTTCGCTTGTAAGTCAGTTATAACTGATGACTTTAAAAAACACACTTTTTTATTTGTAAAGCTCATGATTTGCCTCAGACATTTGACTGCTTTAGAGTGACAGTCAAAAAGTTGATAGACACGAATGTGTGGTTAATATATGAACATTCATATTATAAGAAAGATAAACGTAAGTTAATTTAATATATATTTAGCAACGGTTGTACAGGGGCTTTGACTAGAAAATTGACCTGCTGCCAGGCAATGTGTGACGTCACTACACATTGTTTAGTTACATTGTTAACCAGGAATTTGTATGGATTATTCTGCACCCTGGGTGTCCTCACTTGCCTGTTGTGTAAAAAGAATATCTTGGTAGCTCAAGCGTGGTTCAGGGGACTGTCAAAGTGTGATCATTGCTAGTCTTTTCTATTGGAAAGAGAGAACACTAATCAAGATATCACATAGGCTGGGCAATGCATCTGGCATTGCTGCATCTCACATGGATCGACATGGGACCCACCAACAATGTGGTGCCGCTGGCGCGCATGAAATACCCAAATCAGTGACACTCGCACCCGTCTCCCACTCGGGGATCAAACCTGAGAAATTCAAGTTGCACGCGGATATGTACAGCATATGTCTTAATCAACTAAACCATCTTACCTACTCGAGACAGTGATGTAAGATTTTAAAAAGCATGCATCATAAGATGACTTAAGCCAGTGCTGACTTTGAGATGTCCAATAACAGAAATAATGACGGTATAAAAATGCTCTCACCTGCTTGTATGTCAGCCACTCATACGGCTGCTTGGGTTTTCTGGATCCTAAACAGGGACCGTTCTCTGCATATAAAAACACCATACATCAATTTCCAGCATGCTTGACTCATAAAAAATATCAGGCTGTTTCAAGTTGGTTCACATAAAAAAAATGCATAATCTAAACTACAAAGCAATGCACTGTTACATGCAATCTATGCATTTCATGGTGTCCTTGGTCTGGTCTGCAAGCCAAGTATTGGCTTCCAAAATGGCTGCCAGGATTTTTTTTACATTGGTTGCAGGACACCAACAGAATATCCAGCTCTTCACAGAAAAGAAAAGGGGCACAAAAAAAAAGAACAAGTGATAAAAATCAATGATTTTACAAGATGAACAGGCTGTAAAGATAGGCGGGACTATTGCTAAACCACTCTACTCAGCTCTGCTCCGCTGTGGACCTCAGAGCTGTGGGAGGGTTGAGATTTTGATCAATACCTTATCACTATCGATCTAAAACCCCGGTCTGGTCGACTGAATCTTTATTGCCTGTCATTGAGGAAAGAAAGTGCATCTCTTACCAAGTTAGTTCCCCCAGTAAAGGACTCTGCTTCAAAGGATCACAAACGACTTCTAGCTTTCAAAGATTTATTATAAGTTGTAGGTACAAGCATCTCAAGATGAGATTCACCAAATACACGGGCCCAACTACATACACGTGTTCTCTGAAAGCCCTCAGACGAACAACGGAAACTATCAATACCAGTTCTAAAAACAATAGTGCCGTTAGCATAGACACGTATTGAAATCTATCGCTCATTACAGGCGGAAGGAAATTACAG
Source organism: Lissotriton vulgaris (assembly GCF_964263255.1). Taxonomy (NCBI): domain Eukaryota; kingdom Metazoa; phylum Chordata; class Amphibia; order Caudata; family Salamandridae; genus Lissotriton; species Lissotriton vulgaris. Next base: position 1,099,279,918 of record NC_141695.1, read on the forward strand.
GTTAGGCTCTCCCTACCCTGCTCTAGATGGTATCCCTACTTAACCAAGTCTCAACCTATCAAAGGTGTCAGCAGTGAATGACTCCTAAAGGAAACCACCCACTCTCGAACTCTTGGTGAAAACCTATAGTTCTCCAGTCATGACCCCTCTCTGCCTACCCATCCGCTCTCTCAAGGGTCCTCAGGCATCTGCTCTAACTCCACCCAGGGGTGCTGTCCCTAATACAAAATACAACAACATTTAGGACGCCCCTCGTGAGACGCCCCTCACGTGGTGTAGCTTCTGGCTGTTTCCATGATGAGGCCTTGCGGTTAGAGTCGACCTTGCTTCTCAGACTCGTCTCCGGCCCGCTGATACCCCTTAAACATTCCAGAACCCTCCTCCATGTCTGGTCCATTTCTTGAACAAGTTTCTATTCATTATTTTAATAATTGAATACCCCCTTTTCTCTTCCAGACAGACATCTGCAGCCTACTCCCAATTCTCATGGTTTTCCAACCGCCTTGCAACATTCCCCAACCCAGATTAATACGTATAAATCAACATTAAAACTTTCCAGCTCTACTACATTTTATAGCATTCAACTTCCTCTTTAATTATTAGCATGTTAGTACTCATTTTCTACTGATTTCGGTAAACACATCTATAAATCAAAAAGCCTACTCATTAATTCTAAACATTAGTGCAATCCATATTGTATATTTTAATCGCCTTCCCCCTCCCGCCTTGCTCAGGCCCTGAGGCCTACCACATTTCAACGTTTCCGTATGCCATCTTATATTCTAGCAGCTACACAACATGGATTCAGGAATAATCACGCTTAATAAAATCGCATTACTTCACACAACTCTGTATTAGTTCCACTTCTATTTAAACTTCTATATTAACTACACATTTCAGAATATAACTTTGGATACTATCAGCACTCATGGCATTTCTCTTCATGATTTGTGCTTACTACGTGTAAGTGTGATGCATTTCTACATTTTGGTCAGTTTGCGCTCTCTCAGTTCCCCCCTTTGATGACCTCTCGGGGTCATCATTAACATTTAAACTGCAGTGATTGCTAGCATAACTCGTTTCTGTGTTTCCAAAGCCCTCAGACTTCGGTATTGACTATCTTGTATGGCAGCCAATCTCTGCAGCTGTTTACTCCGAGCTCTCTCTGACCTTCTTGATCTGTACCATTTGAATACCCTCACCAATCCCCACAACACAATCCCACAGATCAATATTATGATGATAGGTTTCAGGATCTTCCACACAAAGCTTTTGCCTAAGGTGGTGAGCCAACCTCCTGCGTCACTTATCCCCTGGCCCACCTTTTCCCAGACATTTTCTCTGCTCAAGTCTTCGATCTCCTTGTGAATATCAGTTATGTTCCTAATAACCTTTTCAAGGGGCTTTGAATTGTCTGGAATGTAAGTGCAACATTCTTGGACCTTCAAAGCCTTACAGACTCCGCCCTCTTTTGCTAATAGGACATCTAAGGCAAGACGGTTCTGAAGAACCATAGCCCTTATCGATTGCATCTCTCCTTCTACCAGCATTAAGGACTGAGCAGTACTGGCAGACAACCTGTCTACAACTGTTGCTAGTCGTCTAATTTTGACATCATTAAGAATTAATCCTAGTAAAGGGAACACAGCTCCAAAGACATCTCCAACCATTTCTACACCTCCTACATCTCTCCTTCCCCTCGATGATGTCTTGCCCTCGATGATCTCTAAGTCTTGGGCATGGTATATTTTAGGGAAGATAATTGCCAAATAACATGAGCCATACCAATTATCAGGTAGCTTCACGTAGGCATTTCTTCCACATACGAAATATACATTTGGAATCACTTGCATTCCCTTCAGAAAGTCCTTGGTGTAGTACTCTAAATTGAAAGCGTGTTCACAGCTAACTTCTCCCACGTATACATTTTCATAATACGTTTTGGCTCTATGGAGACATAACTTACCTCTCTGCGTTCTATCTAAAGCTATTGGACCACTACTACCCTTTCTTTTGTGTACCTTTTCTTCATCGGTCCAATCTGTTTTCCCTTGTCCTGATTTTTTCAAAATCTTTTGTCTCCTATTCCGATCATCCACCTGCCCTATAAACTTTTTCTCGACCTCTGACACCTTGCATGTCAGGTTATTTCTGCGGGCATGTGAAGTGTCTAATGTAATCCAAGGAATGAAGAACTTGGCCAATCTGTCTTCACTCTTCCAGTAGTCCCATTTGTTCATTTGCTTATAATTTGGGACTTCTGGTAACACTGAGTCATAATTGGAGAAATAGTATTCAAAACTATCTCTCCCATAAAATATACTAAGTAATAAGCTACATGTAATGCCATATGTCAGCGGGAGGTGATGATAACGAATGCCTTCATCCACAGATGCCGGCAACTGCATGCAGACATAGCAGTCCTTGACCTCCATGGCATCTACATATTCATACAATAATTTTGCATAAGCATTTGACCTAAAGTCACCTTGGGACTCATCTATATGTAACCTGCGGGCTTCTGCAGCTAATAACGCTTTCTCTTGTGTGTTTTCCCCTTTCCCACCAGCAACGGTGGGTGTAAGCGCCTCTACAGATTTCACATCAGTTACCTTAGTCTCTTCCTCACGTCCCTTTACATAGGATACAGTCACTACTAAAGCTATTAATATTATCACTCCTACTATTAGTGTACCTATTATACATTTCGCTCTGCGGTTTTGGGTACCAGCCTCCATTTCGTCAGATAGTGTGGCTCTCTCGTAACTCTACACAAAGTTCCTTTCTTTTCGTTCCTTTACAGTCTCTTTACTCCTTTTGTCTTGAGAACCACGCAACTGGAAGCTGCCAACCTTTTCCGCCAAAGTTCCTTTTAGTTCAATATAGACAACCCTAACCCTTCTCCATCAACTCAGGGAAAGTCCCTAAGATTCTCTGCTTCCTAGGCGCTAGGTAATCTTCTTTTCTTCACGCTTATTTACAAAGTCTTTTAAGCATCCACTATCAGGCGCTCGCCTGCAGCTTCGACAGCAAAATTCAATATTTCCAGACGAAGATTGTGCTCTTCTGCGGCTGATATCTTTGAACCAAAATCAGGGAATTGCAATTCTGTGAGAAACATGTCCTTTATCTTGCTGAGGCGGGGAGGACGGGGGAGCATGAATGTTAGTGACCCTTCTTGTTCGACACCGGGCACTAACAATCTTATCTCCACTGTCACGATGGGCTCAGAACTGGACACCACCACCGCTCTGATCCTCCCCGTCACTGGTTTCGAAGCCATCTGTCGCCAGATATGTCCACTCAGGGGTGGAGTATCTTCTATTAGGCACACGCACTCTTCTTGACCTCCTCAACCCCGGTGCTTCAGCGCCCTGAGCACCGTCTTCTGGGTCTGAGTCTTCTGATATTGGAGGAAGGGTTCTCTCCAGAGTTGACCTTAGGCTAGAGCTCCTTCTCTGCGGCCAATCAGCTTCTCCGCGTACCCTTCTACTCCGTCTTCTCCTCGTTGATTCACGCTCTCTGTCAGACCTGTCAGTGTCTGACTCGTACTCCCAGCTACTTTCTCCTTCAGTAGCGTTGTCTGTTTCGCTGTTGTACTGACCGTCCTCAGCTTGGTCAGACTCGTTCCCTGCTTCCGCTGGCACCTCTACAGCTTGGCTAGCCCCCTCTATGGCTTCTCGGTCCGCTGCTGGACGTCTATCCGAGAGAGGAGCTGTTTCTATCAGAGGTGCTGGAACTCTCCGCGTATGCGACGCGTGAATCCAATTGGGCAGGCCTCCCACTTTCACAGCTGTGTTTGTGGTCAGGATGATCTGGAAGGGCCCACGCCAACGAACATCCAAGCAACTGCTTCTCACGTGTTTCTTCACCAGGACCCAGTCCCCAGGAAGCAAGTCATGACAAGGGTCCTGGCACGATGGTACCTCGGCAGCCTGCACCTGAAGGGACACAGAATGAATGGCGTCAGACAGCCCCTTACAATAGTCCAGGATCATATCATCTGTGATGCTAATCAATGCAGCAGTTGGGACAGAAGGTAACCTCATTGCTCTTCCCATCAGTACCTCATGAGGAGACAAACCAGTTCTCCTATCCGGGGTACTACGGAGACTCATAAGGACCAATGGCAGCGCATCAGGCCAACTCAAGGATGTTGATGAACACACTTTTGCAATTCTGGCCTTGATGGTGCCATTAATCTGTTCCACAATTCCTGAAGCTTCCGGTCGGTAACTGCAATGTAGTTTTTGATCAATATTTAAAGCTGCGCAAATCATTTTCACAAGCGAGCTGTTGAAATGCGTTCCCCTATCTGATTCCAAAGAGGCCGGCACCCCGAAGCGCGGGATAAGCTCCCTGAGCAATATCTTAGCTACTGTGAGGGTGTCGCACCTGCGTGTAGGATATGCCTCAACCCATCTAGAGAAAACGCAAACAACCACCAGGATATAACGGAGGCGGCTGCACCTTGGCATTTCGATGAAATCTATCTGCATTCGATTGAATGGACCTCCTGACCTCCCTATGTGGCTCAGTGCAACTGGTGTCTTCTTCCCTACATTCAACTGCTGGCACGTCACACAACGCTGGCACACTGCTTCGGCTGCTACTCTGAACTTGGGGTTGAACCAGGTCTGTCTAAACACTCTCAGCATAGCATCTCTTCCTAAGTGGACAGGACCATGTATTTGTCGGGCCATTGGGCTCACCATCTCATTGGGCAACACTGCTCTGCCATCTGCTGAAACCCAGAAATGGGCCTCCCCCACTACACATCCTGCCTTTTGCCATGTTTCCTTTTCACAGTCAGGAGCATTTTCTTGCATTTCCTTCAGTTCGTCCCAAGTATCAACAGTTTCCAATATCATAGCTAATTCAGTCCTTACATTTATTCCACCCACTTCCACCTCGGTGAAAGAGTACCCTGTTTCCGCGCAATACCGTGCGACTTCGTCGGCATATCTATTGCCTTGTGACACGAAGTCCATATTCCTGGTATGTGCGGTACACTTCACAACTGCGATACCTGCTGGACACTGTAATGCCTCTAACAACAGGCGCACAAACTCTCCATTGTGAATGGGAGAGCCTGAAGAAGTCATGAAACCTCTTTGAGACCACAACTGCCCGTAATCATGAACTACCCCGTAACCATATTGACTGTCAGTGTATATGGTGACTCGGATTTGATTGCTTGCCAGGCAGGCACGCGTTAGGGCAATAATCTCGGCTACCTGAGCGGAGTGTACTCCTTCTAGGCATCCAGCTTCCACTACTCCAGTAATTGTACAAACAGCGTAAGCTGCTCTTAACTGCCCAACTTCGTCTCTTACACATGAGCCATCGACAAAGAAAATTTCATCTGGGTCGGTCAGTGGCTCATCTACGATGTCGGGTCTTGGTTTGGTGCATAGTTCAGTCACATCGAGGCAGTCATGGTCTGTACATTCTTCATCATCCTCAATATCATTTGGAAGTGGCATCAAGGTAGCAGGATTTAAAACAGAGCATCTCCTGAGGGTCACGTTCTCTGCAGCAAGAATGACTTGCTCATAGCGCGTGAGCCTGCTATTCGTCAGATGCTGAGTTTTAGTCCTGGTCATCAATAATTCAACAGAATGGGGCACATGAACCTCTAACGGATGCCCCATAACAATATTCTCACACCTCTCAATGCTGACACCTGTTGCAGCAACGGATTTGAGACATCCGGGCAACGCTGCGGCTACTGGGTCTAAAGTAGCCGAGAAGTATGCGACTGGTCTACGGGCATTCCCATGGATTTGGACTAACACAGACAGTGCGCATCCCTCTCTCTCACAGCAGTAGAGCAAGAATGGTTTATCGTAATCTGGCATTCCCAGAGCCGGAGCACGACACAAGTCCTCTCTCAGCTGCAGGAACGCCATCAAACAGTCTTTGTCCCATGGTACCGGATCACTCACCTCTTTGTGCGTCAGTTTTTGTAAGGGCTTTGCTTTCAGTGAAAAGTTTGCGATCCACTGTCGGCAATATCCCACCATTCCTAGAAACATCCTGACTTCTCTCTGCGTTTTAGGCGCACTCATCTTCATGATGGCCTCTATCCTGTCTGGTGACACCTTCCGTTTCCCTTTCTCAATTCGGTGTCCCAAGTACTGTACCTCTGTCAGGCAGTACTGCAATTTTCCCGGGGACACCTTATGCCCATTTTCGGCTAGATGGTTTAACAAAGCAATAGAGTCTTCCCTGCAAGCTTCCTCTGTCTCTGACGCCACTAGGAGGTCGTCTATGTACTGGACCAGAACTGACCTCTGGGGCAGTACTAGACTTTCAAGATTTCTCTTCAGGAGCTGGTTGAAGATCGATGGGCTCTCTGTATACCCCTGAGGAATACGACACCATGTTAGGACGCGACCTTCCAGCTTAAATGCGAAAAGAAAATGGCTTTCTTCGTCCAAAGGGATCGAAAAGAAAGCCTGACAAAGATCAATTACAGTGAACCATTCCGCTTGGAACGGTATCTGAAACAGTATCACTGATGGATTCGGTACCACTGGACAACACGAAACGACTATGTTATTAATTTTTCTGAGGTCCTGCACTATCCGGAATTTCCCATTAGGTTTCTGCAGACCCATAATCGGGGAGTTACATGGACTACCCACGATTTCCTTCAGTATTCCCTGCTTAATCATGGACTCAATCACGGGTTGTATACCTGCAATCGTTTCTGGTGTCAATTTATACTGAGGTGTTCTTGGGAACTCAGCATGAGGTTTCACTACAATTTTCACTGGGTCTACTCCTTTCACCAACCCAATCTCTTCCCCAGTGAAATCCCATACTTCTGGAGCAACGGTCTCTCTCAGATCCCAGGGGAGCTCGTCTACTGTCAAAGTGGGATACAGTTCCACACATATCCTAGAGTTAGCGACTTTAAAGTCAGCATCATCATCATTGGTCAGTACTTCCACGCCCTGTGGTGTGCAATATATGGTGCAATTTAACTTGCACAAAAGGTCTCTTCCTAGCAGACATACAGGACTAGAATCGCAAACCACAAACTGGTGCTCATCACTGTACTTCCCTATTTTCACCTGCACGGGTTCCGTCAGAGGACTGGTCATTCTCCTGTTAGCGACCCCCACTACTTGTATGGTCTCTCCAGACATAGGCAGGCCTGGCACGGCGGCTGACCTGATCGTGGATCTGGTGGCTCCTGTGTCCACTAGAAATGTCGTGGGGAACCCTGCCACTTCGGCCTCAACATAGGGTCCCCTCTGATCCACCTCCAGAGCTGCCCCGAGGGTGCAGTCATCCCTTTCTACCCTCTGTCCAGTTAGTGGGTCCACATAATAGCATTCCTCTCCTCCGACAAACAGTGGCATCTGTCTATAGGTCTTACCCATAGTCCCTACTCTGGGGGGCTGCGGGAACTGACTTCGGGGAGGTGGCCCCCCCCCTTTGAGCACCTTTCCCTGGTACTGCGTTACCCCTCTTGCAGGCGCACTCTGGGTCACTTCCTCTTCTACCTCTTCGTCTCCTATCTCCACATTATAGGGACACTCGCGTTTCCAATGTCCCACCTCGTTACACTGGTGGCACCTGGTTGTTTTCTTTAAGGTAGTTATATCTATCCTTGGTCTAAAGGTGGAGTTCTCCTCATTGCCTTTGTTCTGACTGTACTGTTTCTTTCCTCCAGTACCTGTTCCTGGTTGCTGTTGCTGCTGTCCCCCCTTCCCTGCTGCCTGCATCTGTACCACCATCAGTTTCTCCTTTAGTTTCTTAGCCTTAGAGTCTATCTCATCACAGCAGTACCTGGCATACCTCAGTATTTCGTCTAGGGGTTTATTTTGCCAACAGATCAAGTGTTGCTGTATCATTAAACTAATATCCGGTCTCAGACCCAAGACGAACTTGGACACAAACTGCCCTATGTCCTTTGGATCCATTACATCCAGACCGCTATACTGTTTGAACGCCTTCAGCAATCTCTCATAGTATTCGTGAACTGTCTCTTTGGGTTCCTGTCTGGTTCGGTCAATTTTTACCCAATCTATGTCTTGCATTGGCACTTTATCTTTCAGCCAAGTCATTACTCTCTCGAACTTTGCCATCACACTCTCGGACGGCCCATTAGTCTTAGCATCTCTCTCGGGCTCTATGGTGGGCCACTCAGCGCTAACCTTGCATGCGGTCCACAAATCTCCTGGCACTACTATGTCAAACAGCGTGTTCAAATCTATCCATAGGACCTTTGAGATTTTTACGAATCTCTCAACTTGCTTATACCACTCCACTGGGTTCTCCCGCAATTTGGGGAAAGAGGTGGTAAAAGCAGCTAAATCCCCCCTACTCCAAGGGACGTGGACGTAGGTCCCATTTGCGACTTCCCTCAAAGGGTATGTCTCTACTCCCTGCTGTCCTCCTGGTGTCATCATGAGTGTGCTTCTCCTGGCGGTCCCTCTCTTGGACCACCTCTCTTCCCACTTATCTAGGGCCCTCCATGTCCTTATTCCAGTGATCAGTTCCCTTATGTGTGTTTTCAATCCGATGGTTCGCCTCTCATCTAGGTCTCGGTCTGTGTAATGTAGCCTGTGGTTGCCCTGTAAGGCTTTGGTTCTTGACAGGTCTACCATGTACTTGCCTGCTAGTTCCACTAATTTCTCATGGGTTGCTCTCGCCTTTCGAGTTACGTCCTTTGCTATGAACAGAATTTCACCCTGCTCATACATGTCTATTCTTTCTAAGGGCAGGGTACCATCTACCATGTCATCCAGATCTGACTTTAAGCTGGAGACATCGAGCCTTTTGGCTTTTATTTCTGCTCGTAATATCTCCTTCGAGGGAGGTTCACAGGTGTCTCTCCCATCCCAACTCCGGGCCCTTCGTTTGGGTTCGGGAGAGTCGGGGAGTGCTCTCTCTTGTTCCCATCTCTCCAGATCCCATGCTCGGCCATCCGATCTTGGAAGGTGATGGAACACAGGCTTGTTACCCCCTATCTTACTCTGTCCGTTCTCTCCTCTTTTCTCACAGTAGGACTCCCTGTTATTCTCCCTTCGGTCCTCATCCCCTCTTGGCCTTGTATCACTCAGTATCTGATACGATCCTTCTTGGTTTCCCTTATTCCCTGGGCTGCGCTCATGCCCGTCATCACAGGGACTATGGTATGGCCTTTCGCAATTCCCACTCTGCTCTCTATTGTCTGGCACGCAGTGGATACACTTAAAGCTGTCTCTGTACTCCCGAGCCCTTCTATCTTCATCACTACATAGTGGGCGAGACACCCCTCCGTTTTCCAGGTCTGATCTACCTCCACTCCGGGCCCAATGGGTGCCTCTCCTACTGTCTTTCTCCCTCCCGTCCCACTCCGGACTACTCTCTTCAGCCCCGCAGTGAGTTCGGGCTCTGCTGTCCTGCCTTTCCCTTTCAGCTTCCGCCACTATGATGCTCTTGTGAGCCTCAACTGCCTCATCCCATTGCTTCATGTACTCGTTTAACTCTTGAAAGGATTTCCGTCCTGGTCCCCTCATATCCTCTGGGTATCTAATGTTCCCCAGTTCCCCTGCCGCGGGTACTGGGGTACTCCACTCTCTTGGTATCGGCAACTGGCTTGGGGAGTTGATCGTATTATTCCTTCTTGCCATCTCTGCTCTTTCTCTGTCCCTCCTTACCCGTTCCTCCCCTCTAGCTCTCTCTGGGTCATATATTGATACTATAGGACCTATGGTAACAGGTACCTGCAGTGCATCAGGTAACGCGTAGGATGTGGCACACTCCATTTCTGGCGCTCTTTGCACCACAAACCTCCCGACCACCTGTTGCACCTGGCTAGGCTGGGACAGTTCTTTCTTTGTAGCAGGATCCCATTCGGAACTGGGAAGCGGCCCATGCTCTCCTGCATTGCCCCCCCCTTTGTCGGCCTCTCCTTCTGCTCTGTTATACGGAGGCGGCCTGTCTGTCAATAATCTGTTTATCAGGCTATCCTCTGTCTCGCTCTCGTCATCTTCTTCTAGGGGGCTTTTATTCCCGGGCATTTCTAACACTGGATACAATTTGTTTACTTCCATGTTGTGCGCCCTCCATCTTTTAGCATCCTCATCCCACTTGGCATCCTGTACTGCCCTTACCGAGCGTTTCACTCTTTCTTGTCGTCTGTTCATGTTCTTCTCATGCGCTGCCCTAATCCATGCATTAAGGGCTTCGAACTGAGTTGGTCTAGGCAAGGGTCTCGTCGCGGTCATAACTGCTTTTAATCTGTGTAGCACCTCTAATCTATACGTCCCGTACTTCGGGAACGTGAGTTCCTCATTTCCATCTGTCATCTTACTCCACTCTGAGATCCACAGAATCGTGTGCAGCCCAACATTTACCCCCATGTAATGAGCTGGCGTACCCTCCGGCGGGGCTTCTTCCCCTTCGTACGATCCCCTACGTTCTCTTTTAAACAGCGCTTTTAACCATTTAAAACACTTCATAATTATGCGCAAGATTTCCAGCTTGAATACTCTGTTTACTTCCTGATGACAATCCACCAATCCTAGCGCGGCTTTGCTAGCTGGCCTATCGCAGCGCGGTCTTTCACCGGCCGACCAATCCCAGCGCGGCACCTTCTGACGTCACTAGTCTCCGCTTCGCAGCAGCACCCCTCCTTTCTCAGCTCTCCTCGCGGTCATGCATGCGTCCCATTTATACACCGAAAAATGACTACTTCCGACCAAGCGGTCACTTCCCTCGACTGTACGTCCACAGTCTATCTGTAATTGTCAACACAACTGACGAGATGTCTGTCGTCACTCTGATAGGTTCTTTACGCACACAGTAACTTCCGACCAGCGTCTGTTACTCGTGCACTCACTCCCCCTATCTGGTCCTTCGGGTGGTCACTGGTACCTCATGACCCCCTTCACCCTGGTTAACAATTACTTCTGGGTGTCCGATACACCCGAACCACTTAAGCTCTCCTTGAGCCTAAGATTTCCACCGGTTGCGCGCGCTCACAACCTATTCCACAGTCTCTCTACAGTCATTCAACTCCGCCAAACATTACACATAGATACAATACAAAACACCGCAATCTTAACACGCATGACCCTTTATACTCACTCTCGACCGATACTGCTGCTTCTCTGCTTCACGTCATCCGGTCCTTCTTCCACGGGCGGTTCTTCCGATCATCGGTCTCTAGGGGGCTTGGGGTAATCTAACCTGGCCTAGATCACCTTCCTCAAGAAGGCAACCATCCTCTGCTACCAACTGGGAGGGTTGAGATTTTGATCAATACCTTATCACTATCGATCTAAAACCCCGGTCTGGTCGACTGAATCTTTATTGCCTGTCATTGAGGAAAGAAAGTGCATCTCTTACCAAGTTAGTTCCCCCAGTAAAGGACTCTGCTTCAAAGGATCACAAACGACTTCTAGCTTTCAAAGATTTATTATAAGTTGTAGGTACAAGCATCTCAAGATGAGATTCACCAAATACACGGGCCCAACTACATACACGTGTTCTCTGAAAGCCCTCAGACGAACAACGGAAACTATCAATACCAGTTCTAAAAACAATAGTGCCGTTAGCATAGACACGTATTGAAATCTATCGCTCATTACAGGCGGAAGGAAATTACAGGTTAGGCTCTCCCTACCCTGCTCTAGATGGTATCCCTACTTAACCAAGTCTCAACCTATCAAAGGTGTCAGCAGTGAATGACTCCTAAAGGAAACCACCCACTCTCGAACTCTTGGTGAAAACCTATAGTTCTCCAGTCATGACCCCTCTCTGCCTACCCATCCGCTCTCTCAAGGGTCCTCAGGCATCTGCTCTAACTCCACCCAGGGGTGCTGTCCCTAATACAAAATACAACAACATTTAGGACGCCCCTCGTGAGACGCCCCTCACGTGGTGTAGCTTCTGGCTGTTTCCATGATGAGGCCTTGCGGTTAGAGTCGACCTTGCTTCTCAGACTCGTCTCCGGCCCGCTGATACCCCTTAAACATTCCAGAACCCTCCTCCATGTCTGGTCCATTTCTTGAACAAGTTTCTATTCATTATTTTAATAATTGAATACCCCCTTTTCTCTTCCAGACAGACATCTGCAGCCTACTCCCAATTCTCATGGTTTTCCAACCGCCTTGCAACATTCCCCAACCCAGATTAATACGTATAAATCAACATTAAAACTTTCCAGCTCTACTACATTTTATAGCATTCAACTTCCTCTTTAATTATTAGCATGTTAGTACTCATTTTCTACTGATTTCGGTAAACACATCTATAAATCAAAAAGCCTACTCATTAATTCTAAACATTAGTGCAATCCATATTGTATATTTTAATCGCCTTCCCCCTCCCGCCTTGCTCAGGCCCTGAGGCCTACCACATTTCAACGTTTCCGTATGCCATCTTATATTCTAGCAGCTACACAACATGGATTCAGGAATAATCACGCTTAATAAAATCGCATTACTTCACACAACTCTGTATTAGTTCCACTTCTATTTAAACTTCTATATTAACTACACATTTCAGAATATAACTTTGGATACTATCAGCACTCATGGCATTTCTCTTCATGATTTGTGCTTACTACGTGTAAGTGTGATGCATTTCTACATTTTGGTCAGTTTGCGCTCTCTCAGTTGCAATAACAACTAGATCACGCAACGCTATCCCACCACACACCCGTGTGGGTTTTTCTTTGCAATTGATCTGAAAAGATATGCCATTCTGAGATTTGTGACATAGCCATTAGAAAAAAAGAAAAAAAAGTTTCGGTTGCAGCCAGGCACTTTTGGTGGCCGCTTGAGTGAATTCTTTGACTCTTCCACCAGATGGATGAAAAGTCTTCAGCCCTCGAAGTGTTGCGAAAAGACCAGATTCAAGAAAGTGCAGACATGTCATTGTGACTTGAAGTTACATCTGACAAATGTATTCCAACACACCACTCTTTCATCAGCTGGTCACCTCTTTTTCTATTTTGAAATGAGAACAGGCAAACTCCTGAGCATGTGTTCCACAGAAAGAGGCACCCAGAATTCCTGCGGGGTGAATGCTTATGCGCTTACACAGGAGGTCTGCTTCCTGTTCGGCAAATGGTGGTTCCCTTCCATCAGTTCACTCCCTCAGGAACACTAACACCACTTACCAACCGAGACTGACTGACGGAGTGCTAGCAGGGTGTCCACAACAAGCCAATAAGGAACTAAATATGTCTGCAGCATGAAGGCTTCATAGACTGCCAAAGACTTCGGCTGACCAACCACAACAACATTTACATCATACAATTAATCTCATAAGAAGACATTTTTTGTAGGAAATATAAAACTGGTGCTTTCATTGGTCACAAGCTGTCAGTATGTATCATGAATATTCTCAGTCCAAGGCACTTTTCTAATCGTCACTAGAATTATGTTTTCTAGTTTTCGGGGGTTCCATGGAAGTAACGTTGCGGCTAATATTTGTTGTTTTTGTCTGGAGACCAATTGTGATTGCTTCGCAAGGGAACCTTCCAACTCTTTTTGGCGTGCCTTCAGCAGCACAGTGATCATCGCGCACTTCACACACTCCCTGCTACGCCGAGCTGTGGCCTCACTCCCTGAGAGCAATCATAGCTTCAGTCTTCTTGCACCTGAGATGGTGTCTCCAAATATGGAACTTTACCACAAGGAGTAAGGCCACGAAAGACTGCCTAAGAAGCAGCTGGGAAGCAAGAAGACCTCAGGAGCCTGATTTACAGGTTGGGTCTTAAGAAACAGTCCCCGTAAACACAACACTAGTGTCTGTAGCTCAGGGAGCGCAGCACGTGCTGTATCAATTGTAAAAACAAAGGACAACATATTGGTACATTTTCTGCTACAAACTTACTCCAAAACTGTCGAAAATAAGGTAAGAGGGAGGGTTTGCCTGTTCTGGTGTTGCCAAAAAGCTATTGATCAGGCGTAGAGTTTTTCATAAATTCTCCTATTGATGTCATTGGCACACTGATGTCAATCTTTTGGAGCAGGATTCTTGTTTGCATTTTGTGGGATAGGAAAATTTATATTTTGAGGTATCGAATGATTGTTTTGACAAAGATCATATGGTTTCCTGCTCCCAAATAAAAACTGGAATTAGTTCCCTGGCACTACCAATACAGCAAATGGCTCAGTTTTGAATGCATGAGTATCCTCATTGGCCGGACCCATCATAGACCGTCTTCTGCTGTCAACTGGATCAGCAAATACAAATACTCTTACTTTTGTGCATCTAATAACTCACATATTTAGTGCATGCACTAGAGAGAGCTCAGCAATGAAACATGGAGTGGTAGTTGGAGAAATGGTATTTCTCTGCAGGAGCACCCGTTACCCATTGTGCTTATTTCCTTGTTGGAAGAGGGGGTGCCCGAAGACCTTCTCTGCACTCTCGCAAAGGGGTCCCTCTATGGTACATGGACTGTATGCAATCTCCTGGGTGGTGCATAATGAAAGCGTTTCTTCAGGGGCTTTTGCCAGTGTGTCTTTTCAGTTGATGTGATTTTATAGAATTAGGTCTCTAGGTGCAAGTGTCAGTAACTGTGGCTCTAGATGGCACTGGTCACTATGTCAGATTCTGCACATGAAAAAGGAGGGGGGCACATTACTCTATTCTCAGTAATCCTGATGGAGCAGATGACCAGAGTAATCAGCCCCACCAGGCTTTACGAGATTCACTGTAACTCTACAGACCTGGAAATATTCCTCCAAAGCCTCGTGCTTCTTAAAGTATTCAAAACTCTCCAGAAGAAACTAAGGGCCAGATGTACGACCCTAAATTCCATGCGCAAAAGGGTTTCCGACCCGTTTGCGCATGCAACATTTTACAGGGCCAAGTAGAATTCCTAATTAGCGAGTCGCAATTTATTTACGACTCGCTAATTAGGATTTGTGAGTTGCTAATAGGAAGGGGCGTGCCAAGGGCATCCATTCCTAATAGCGAGTCTCTGCCCTATGTAAGAATGTTCTGCGACCGCAAAACACTCACAAATTACCGCCCTGTTCAAGAGGGTCGTAAAGCACTCTCAAATGGGAATGGGTCACCAGGGGACCACTTCCCCTTTGTGAATTCAGGTGAAAATATTTTTTAGGGGCAGGCAGTGGTCCCAGGGACCACTACCTTCCCTTAAAAAATTAAACGAAAACGTTTCATTTTTTTAAATGCATCCTGTTTTCCTTTAAGGAAAAAGGGGCAGCATTTAAAAAAGAAAACTGCTTTATTTAAAAGCAGTCCCAGACATAGGGGTCTGCGGAGCCCAGCAGGCCATCATACTTGGGAGGGCCCGCCATTCCCAACGGGGTCGCAAATTGCGAGTGCCTCATGAATATTCATGAGGCATGCAATTTGCGACCCTATTGGGAATCGCAAACAGTGTCTCTGACACTGTTGTACATTGGCATTAGCGACTTGCAAATTGCAGCTTGCAATTTTTCGCAATTTGCGAGCCGCTAATGCCAATGGTCGTACATCTGGCCCTTTTTTTTTCAGACTGTGCCTAGAATAAAATATCGAATAGGAGAGCTGCCCTCGACTGATAATGGGAAAGGGAAAACCACCAAGCCATTAAAGTGTTGTCTCCAAATTAGGAACTGCTGAAAAGTAATATGGCTTGGGAAATAATGCATGCAATGTATAATGTACAATCATCAGCAGAAAGAGATCAACACACATTTTTCTCCTCTAGTAATCGGCCACAAACACTAATGAACTTTTTTGATATTCTTGGAAAAATTATTCTGGAGTAATTAAAATTTTGTTTCGCGGTTCTTTCCATGTGTGATCACTTTCTTGCACTGTTCACATGATTGTCTTGAGCACTGTGTGTTCACATTTTGCACTGAATACATCAGGCACACATATATATATTTTAATATGCTTTTTTGATAGATGCTGCAAAAAGTTCTAGACTATAAAAAAGAAAACAAAATTCTTATGATAATATCTTCTGTCCTTTCCCTTTATATTATTTATTGTTCATACCAATACATTTAGCAGGTATTGCACATAATTAATATATTTTTTTTTAAAGCGTGACTTAATTGGACAATAGGGAAATAAAACACATGGAAGATCCAGCATGTTGAGACATGTAGTGGTATTAGCAGGTTCGCTGGCACGTCATCAGTAAATAGGACAGCTTTGCCATAAGATCTAAAAATACATGCAACAGCATGAGTGTAGGGCTTACAAAAAGGGCGGGCTTGGGGAATAATGACTACTCTGGCGCCCCGTCTGATGGGCATGCTTACAGGTTCCCCTGGTATCCGTATTTCCGGTGTGAAGAAAATCTATTGCAAATGTCACGACTCTCGAGCGTTGCAGATGGTCCCTTTAATGCACAGAAACTTTTAAATGAGACCTAACCGTCGGGTGTCTAAGAGTGGAGACAGCCTTCCCCTTAATCACATGTAAGTTTTCAGGGCTTCACATACAGTCAGATAATCCGAGAGTAGGTTTGCAAATATGTTGGGAATTGTCACTGACAGATTTACTGCAGTTTTACTATTGTGGCAGAAAGGTTTAACTCTGGCATCAATCAGATTAAAGAATCAGATGCTGGATGGTTTGTTAACTTCTACTGGTGTTACATAAAATGAGATCAAACATATCCAACCCATGTTTAGACCTGTACAAATACAATTGCAAAGCTTTCCTTGTATATATCAAAATTGAGAAATATTCTTTTACTGAACACAGCAGGGAGGCTAGTGAAACAGGCAGGTTGGCTGTCTTACTGAGGAGGAAGACTGGTGCCACTTTAAACTGACACATATAATTTGTTCAAAGAACCCCTTTGAATAGTTAGTGCCACCAAAAACTAGATTTCAAAGACTTTTCAGGTTGATACTAGGCCTGGGCGGAGTTCTGTTACCCGGAACTCCATGACGAGCCGAAGAAAGATCTGTGAGGGTGGGTTTGCGGAAAGGAACGTTGCTCTCACTGATTTTTAGTGCCAGCAGTTTGTCTTACACTGTAAATTCAGCGCAAATGTCACCAAGCACAGCGCAAGAGAGCACAGCTTCTTTCTGCTGCTCGAGAACATGTTCTACTTGAGCGGCAGCTTCCTTAATGCGAGTAACAGGTTTCTCAATGCGAGCAGTAGCTACCTGCCATCAGGGCCGGACTGGGAAGCAAAACCGGCCCTGGCAAAGTGCTCAGCCAGCCCCCCTCCCCCCTGGGGGGTTGTGTGTGCCACCGAGCTCTTTTCCAGGGCCGGTTTTCGGCCGATTTTGTTACAGGGCCTCAAAAACGGCCTTGTAACAAAAATAGCCCCCAGGGGCCCCAAACCGGGCCCCCACCAGTGCGGCGCACCGGGGGAATGCCCGGTGCCCACTATGGCCAGTCCGGCCCTGCCTTCCATGACCACCCGTGTTGAGAAATCTCCCCTGGAGGTGGTCTAGCGTATGATTTTTTGGGTCATTCACGCCAACTTAGCATTTGCGAGTGGTGCAAGAGGGACAACTCCGCTCCGTGGAGTTTTTCATAACTCCGCGCTTCATGCAGAGTGGGCAAAACTCTGCCGGTGGAGCGGAACTCGTCTCCCACCCCTAGTAGATACTCCCCACAAATAGAAACAGTACTTGAGAGCTAGTTGTTTCAAAGGATATCATTAGGAAACATTGTCCATACTCCTAGAGAAGGCCCAAATTTCAAATGGAGGCGGCACTCTAACAGGTAACAACGTTTTCAATCCCTTAATAATACTCTCTTGCCACAATAGATAGATGGTTCTTCGTGATTCTCTCTGTATTTAAAGTATGGACCAAAGGAATTTTTGACCAGAAATGTATGTTTACTTCCGAAAATACCTCCATTTACGCATGCTAGGAATTTACAAAAGCAGTTCTGCCAGGAATAGATCGATTACTACTGCAAATTTCTTTGCCATGTCTGTGGAGAAATATGGAGTTGTAAATCACAGGCAAGGAGCGGGATAACAAATGTTATGTGTACGAAGGCATTTTAGGCTTCTTTGTTTTTGAATTCTCTCAAACATGTAAATCTTTGGGCATTCACAAATTCCAATCTGAACCCTTCCTGTAACGGAAATGATCACAAATGTACTCCAGTCAAAGGTAGGAGTAACTCTGCTTCCAGAATCGGAAAGGGAATAGATCACCCCCAGATTTGGTGGGGTGCAAAGGAAAGAGTTTCTTCATGGTGAAAAACGTTTTCTCGTGGACAAAACATATATTGTGCACTTCTATACTACGTAGGTTTTCACTCAAAGGCTGTAAGAGCTTGTTGGATATGTCACAGGTACACCTGTAAACATGCACTGCAGGTATCCAGGAATAATGATGAGAATGTTGGCAAAATAGGCAAAAAAGTAAACCTACATTCAGACAGAATGATTGAATGAAAATGTGTTGCTTAATAAATTAAAATCCGTGCTGAGCACATTAAAACATATCAAAACATGTGTAAACATTACGCAGTTGACCCAGTACAGTTCAATGATCACCTAAAAAAACAGAAAAAGGCTCATTGAAAATGCGATATATAAAACTCAGGTACCGTTTAAAATCTCGTAAGGCAAAATTACTATAACATCTCAAATCATCCTCGTGTGCATACTTCATCCATGTCATCTTGCGGCGTCTCTAGGAGGCAGTTACTTAAAGGGTTGATGGCCCACTTCATACACTTCAAAAATCAGGAAGTAGGTTTCTGCCGCCATGTTGCAAGTGTGGATGTTTAAGCATTTGAAGAGCGGTGGCAGGCAGTATTTCTGCAACTCCTCTACGCTGGGGCAGATACAGACGACATGAATTAGAGATTATTGTACCAAAACTCACACAGGCAACATGATGTGGCCACCTCACCTTTTATCTGATGTACCAAAGGCCTCTAAGTTACTGGAATTAGGCCTCATCATTTCAGTGGCCATGGAAGTTTCAGGTAATGATGGGGAGGAGGCAGGCCTCTAAAGGGCAAGTGCTGAGCTAACATCTGATGCATTCCTTAGCTCGCTGATGTCCAGCATGGCTGATAACAGCGTGACTTTTTTGTTCAATAACTGGGACACTAACTCACATGTAGGTTCAGCCAGAGATGTGAATTTCGTCCAGTGCTTTCAGGTTTTTTCCGGGAATCAGGGCGAGAATGTCTTCACTTATGCTGCTCTAGTTTACCTTAAACCTTAAAAGCAATTTGAGGTTTGCATGATAGCGCAGCTGCCTGCACAAACAAAATGTCAAGAAAAGCAGCACCACACTGGGGATATGCAATGATGTCGCCTATTCATTGCTGGCAGATAAAAATGCAAAATGCATCTCCAGTTCTCTTCTCCCCCCACTGCGCCCCTGGTGGCAGTTTACCCAGGCAGAAACAACATTCCAGGCCAAGCCTTTGGAATCTAGGTCAACTGAAGAGCACCAGCTGCACACGAGAGACATCCTGATTTATGTAAATGGCAAGTAGGACAGAGCTTTCAGATGCATAACCCGGTCAGGCCTCTAGAGGCGGTGTTTAGAGAATGCTATTAGATTTAAAAACACCGCAAATGGTTGCATATGTACATTGGAGTACAGAGTCAAGCTCAGCATAGCAGTTTTCAAAGAGGAGGTACTCTAGTGCTGTGAGAGAACCGAAAAATCAAATGCAGCAAGTGCTTAATTAGTACAAAAATAAATGAGTAGGAGCAGAGGCTCAGTTTTTTCTGAGTAGCCTGCCCCACTTCCACCCAAATGCTAACGTCGCTTAATACCAAGGCTCCTTAGTCTTGATTCCACCTCTTGCCTGTTTCTTCCACCAATCTACAATTATAGTTTCTTTCACTCAACCATTATTTTTCATCTTTGCTTTCTCCCTTTGTCACTGTTTTACTGTCTTTGTCTTCTCCCTTATTTATTTTCTCACTTTCTCCTTGTTACTCTGGGTCAAAATCTGATGATGAAAAAAAAGTCCTGGTTCCCAAATATGAGCCCCACCTTAAACCACCAGCCAAAAATAAGCACCAAACGCAGTACTATATAAATCTCGTAAATAAAGAATTAAGTAAATATGTGTGAGGATTCCTCTTCCTATAAAAATAACCACAGACGCTGGAAGGATTGGAGGTCTCGTCAAGTCAAATCAAACTCAAGCGTACTTCAGGTTACGAAAGGCCCCTGCACAGAGACGTACACTGACCATTTTACTGACAACAAATAAAGTTTCTCGGAGGATTCACTGCTACCTCAAAGAGACTAGACTGGCAATGGTTTTTGGGAGGTTGCAGAGTATTTCTGAACATGGTTTTAGATTAGCTTGACGCAGGGCTTGTCAGGACTTGTATTTTGGTGGAAAGTGTTTCCGGGTCACCTTTTCATATGAATGTAGACCGAGAAACATGGTTCAGTGCTGTGCAATGTTGCATCTAGAAGGTGCTCACTTTGAACCGCTTTTCTAGCTTATTTTATCTTCCTAGCTCGTCTTAATCTTGATGTTTGCCTGCCTTGAAATTACCTGCTAATTCTGAGCGTTTTATGTGTGCACTTTGGACTTTTTATCCTCTGAACGACTGGATTGGGCCAGGGAGGTCTTTGTTTGTTCTAGCTCTAGTTTATTAATATTAAACAACCTGGAGCCATAGTGCCACAGGTAATATCGGGAGAAAATGCTGATTTGAAGCCTCTGCTACAAATCAAAAAGCCAGCACTTTGCATAAGAAGTCACGTGTCACCATCTTGAATCAAGCCACCAAACCTCTACCTCTCTTCTAAGCTGAGGGATCTCTTTGCTAAAGGCAAGGATATTCAAATCAAAAGGAACAGAGGTGTTTGCCGCAAAGGCCACCGCACTTCTCAAATGGCTCAGCTTTCCGAGGTTCTGACCCTTCTCCAGAACATGTAGTAGATTTCTTCCAGTGTCTTTTTCGGTTTTAAGTCCAAAGACAGCTCAGCAGTGACTAGTGTGCTTCCAGGGCAGTGGGGTCAAATCTGCACTGAATGAGGAACGGGTGAGAGCCAAACCCTTGTCCAAATGATTCAAGGGTTCTCTAACCAGGGAATATTATTAAAAAAATACTTTCAAATAGTGCTTTTCTTAGCACCATTTTTGTAGAAATGAAATAAATGCCTATGGTTTTCAGTACTTTACGGTCTGATAAGAAAACATGATCCCACCTACGAGGCTTTAAGGGATCTCTTACCAAGGACATCTTAAAGAAAACAAGGTTGATCTGTTAATTCTACAGCACAATTTTAAGAAACTCGCTAAAAGCCACAATTTACTGCCAGTTAAAAAATCTGGGTATTTAAATTAACTTTCCAATGTTTTCATGTGATTAAAAAAGCATCTTACTTTGGCTCACCATATGTTTTCTTTCATTTTCAATTATATGCCTCTTGCAAGGAGATTGTAAGTCACATACAAATTGTATGACTTAGAAAAGCGGTTCTTAACCTTTTGACTTCTGTGGGCCCCCATTGATTCATTAATGAAATCCGGGGACCCCCACTGAGTCATTATTGGAACTTGGGGACCCCTGCCTAAGCAATTTCTGTGATTTGAAACTCAAAACAATTTACAAAAATACAAAACCAAGTATACACAAATCAATTGCTCAAATATTGAAATATTTTGTTTAGTTCAAAATCAAATATAGAAAATGTTTCCAAATTTTCAAAGTTGCATCTTTATTTTTATGAAGTTTATACATTTAAATAATTAATTTTAATATTAATTCATTTTGTAAGATAGTTGTGGACCCCCTGAGAAGGCCTTGTGGACCCATGCGGTTCAGTGGACCACAGGTTAAGAACCACTGACTTAGAATCTACATAGAAAGAGCAGGGTGGGGAAATGAAAAGTTACACACATCTCACACTCTCAGACTTTACCAGAGCTGTACCTCGATGTATCAGCAGATTCAGACCCTATAGCTACCACGCTGGTTACAGAGATCTTAAAGATTCACTAAAAGTAACACGTAAGTATTGTAGGCCTTGCAGGCTTATGCCTCAGAGAGCAGAAGAGTTCATTTCATGATAATGTCAGAAAAGATTATCATTATACATCATGAATTGTTTAAAAGTGAGTCATGATAGAACCTTATTAGTTACCATGGAGGAAACTCTCTTAATGAATACAATATTTTTGTTTCCAAGAAGTTTGTCATTTTCTGAAAATATAACTTGGTCATCAAATACCATCATTATAGTTTTAGTAAACCCAACAGTTGTATACTCAATTCTCATCTTATTTTCATCTAGAGGATGGATACCATTATGGCACAGCAGGGCGGCTGTACTTTTCATGGACAGTACCAGCATTTCTGATGCAAGTGTCATGCATTTCTAGGACTTCATTAATACATCTCAGCAGGGATGCAATAACTTTAATAAGAGAAGCTGGACAGCCACATCTCTGTAAGCAGGCCTGCTGCACTTTGCATCAAGTGTCAAAGCTTTTCATAGAGAGTGCTAAAACTTCCCATGTCACCCTTTAATCAGACAGCAACAACACGCAATGCCACTCCAACTCAGCTAGAATGCTAAGAGAGTAGCCCTAATCTATGTGTCACCATAACTGCCACACTTTTATCAGATGTCGGCCTTGCTTCGCCGCAAGGTTCCTTAACGGTCTGTTGACTGGGTAAATACATTTACTTCTTATTGGGGCTATTAGTGTGGGAGTGCAAAATTTGCGTAATTACAGTCAGCATAATTATGTGAAAGGCTGCAAAAATTGTATGCAAAATGTGGCTTCCTGCATCTCATGCATAAAAATTACGTGAAGATCCATTTCGTGCCTCTGAGATGCTTCTCCTCTTCCCTGCGCTTCTCGGAGTACTTTGTGTTATTCCAGAGTTAAATGTGACATACTCATGAATTTCTTGGAAATAAAACAAAGCTCCTCACAGAAACACTGCTTTGTGTATGTGGTCCTTCACCAGTAACACTTCACCCCTAAAAAAGTGCTTTGTGAATGAGGCCGAACAATAACCTGGAGTAAGACAAAAAAGCTCAAAGAAGAAACACACAGAAGTAAATGAGAAGCAGTGGGTGAAACACATCAATCGCTGTAAGGGGAGTTGACCGAATGCCAGCAACAGCAGCATGATATGTCCACGACAGCGCCTTGAGACCCTCCTGGGTGAGAAGCTGCACTATACAAAATCCTGATTGATTGATTGAAGCACAACTTATAATAACAACAAGCTAAATACATGTGTGTGGGCAGGCTAGCACCATTAAAACATGAATGGGGTGAGTCATCCTTAACGACAAGAAAACACAGATGTAATGGAAAAAAACTACTAAGCACATATACAAATACAATACATCCTCTCACTGAAGAGCCTGCAAACATACTTGGCCTGTTAGGGCTGGTCAACCATATTAAACCCAGTTACCCTAGATTCTAAGCCATTGCCTTGATGCTTGCAAAAAGGGAAATAGCGGTACATTGGGGGGCTAAACACAGACGTACGAAGGCGGCATGGATACGCAGCATGTCCTACTACAGTCTGCTGACTGATCTTTATGTCACGCTTCAGCCTCCAACTTGACGACCCAAGGATATATGGTGTGTCTATCGCACGTACTTATAACAGGTTCATGACACCGCCCAAGCATCATCTTCAGAGTCTTGTGATGCCCCTGAGAGCAAAGAGAAAAGCCATTGCCTTGATGCTTGCAAAAAGGGAAATAGCGGTACATTGGGGGGCTAAACACAGACGTACGAAGGCGGCATGGATACGCAGCATGTCCTACTACAGTCTGCTGACTGATCTTTATGTCACGCTTCAGCCTCCAACTTGACGACCCAAGGATATATGGTGTGTCTATCGCACGTACTTATAACAGGTTCATGACACCGCCCAAGCATCATCTTCAGAGTCTTGTGATGCCCCTGAGAGCGAAGAGAATAGACTCTCCTCCAATACTGATTGATGACCTGACATAGTAACATCAACCCTGTATGTATCCCTGCTGTGGCCCATACCCTAAATGACACATGACAAAGTTCCCTCGCTGTACAGCCAGAAAAAGCCACTTATCATCATGTAAAGATGGAAACCCCCAGTACTTCCCCCATGTATTGCCGTGCTTCTTTACTTGATTTTTGTGATGATTTGAGTCTCTGTATCTTAAATGCTTAATTTTTTTTAAATGCGATTTGTATGTCAACTTTTTTTGTCTCAATAAAAACGGTAAAAATAAAATGCAAATAAAAAAAGAAGAGCATGCAAACATATGCAGTAGGTTTAATGTATGTGACCTAGCCTTGTCATGCGTCCTACCTCTCAACCTCACATTCAGTGGTTGAGCACCACTCCTCTTCTCTGTGTCATTCACTCCATCAAAGCCAATGATATAAGCTGCAATATCTCCCCACTTGAAGGCTCTTGTGAAAGCACTGCTAAAACGTATTCATTTAGCTCATACCTGCCTGCTTCTGCCACTCCACAGCTCTGTGTTTGCACACAACACGAAGAGCCACAACACAGAATAGGGGCAGACCAGCAAGCCAGTGCATTTCTGATGCCAGCAGAACCACTGGTGGTCAGAACCACCTCCATTTACGTGACATGGCTCCAACTTCTAGTTTTTTTATAACTATTTTTATTGAATTTTTGAGTACATCAAGGCCTCCCAGAGCCCCGCATCTCGAACTTCTATTAATTTATTTTGACATACTTCTGTAATCCCACTCTACTAGAGGGATGTCAGTGGACTTTACATTGCAACACATAGTGGAGATAGAAGTCCTGGGCAGATCACAACACAACAGAGGTAATAGAGTAACATGCATTGAACACATTTTGAATCGCAAAGACCGTGCAGTAGGAGATCATGCACAGAGGAATTTAATTGGAGTAGTAGTTGAGGGGGTGAGAACGCATCTCAAATAAAAGCTACAATCCTTGTCACGGTGAACCACTAAAGTCACTAAATAATCCTGTGCTTAACCATCTGGTAGCTTGACACAAAGCAGTCAGGCTTAAGTAAGAAGCACGATTTAAAGTAGTTATGAAGTACTCAAACAGTAATAAAGTTAAAACACAACACAAGAAAAATCAATTTAGAAAAATACAGAAAATGTAATCAATAAAATGACACCAAAACGACCATCCAATAAGTTGTAACTGTAGATATGAAGTTTTAAAGTTTGAATTAAAAATAGTGGCAATAAACAGAAAGCGAAAACCATGGTTTTCTGGTCGGCCAAGTCAAAGTCCTTTAAGGCCGATCACAAAGGAGCATAGGTCAGATACAGGGATCAGGTTCCTCCCAGTGAAATTTTTACGGAAAAAAAGGGTTATTGAAAAGTTGTAGTCAGGCATGCTGCATGCTGGATTCGAAGCAGGGCTCAAAGATGGCAGTTTGCTGAAGCACAGAGTCCCAGTGCTGTCAACGATGAAGGAGGAAAAAGCTCACAGTGGGCCAAATGTAGAGTCTGTGCCCAGGAAGACCTCAACGTCAATCAGCTCCTGCTCACCGTCAGTCTCGGTGAAGTCTTCTATGTTCGAACTTAGAAACTTTTTGGGAACTAAGGTCTCCTTCAGCATGGCAAGTCAGGAAGGTGAGGCTGGCCGGTGATTCTACGTGGTTGTACGGCTTTACAACGTGTGCTTTTACACCGTGTGCCGTTACAACGCGGTTCTTTCAACGCAAGTCGTTACCACAACTTGCGTTGGAGGGGTTGCGGACTAATGAATTTTTTAATTTACTATTCCAACACCAGCCTACGTACAGTAAGGAAGGTGTTGGATAGTAAGTAAAAAAATTCCTTGTCCTGCAGCGCCCTCCAGCGCATGTCGTGGTAACGACTTGCGTTGAAAAAACCGCGTTGTAACAGCACGCGGTGTAACAGCCGCGTCGTAAAGGCTGTTCCCCTTCTATGCCCATGGTTGTGGCTTCGACTGTGATTCCAATCTCCTTCGGTTCTCCAGGCAGAAGGTTGGCAAAAAGTTTCTAAGTCCTAGATTTTGCAGTTTGGAGACAGAAGGAGTGCACTATAACATCAGCAAAGTTATACGAACCTGGGGTCACCATTTGGAAGTTTTTTGTTCTTTTAAAAACTTTATTTAGCTGGTTTTCATAGTTACAAAGACAATAAAAAAAAGAGAAAAAAAACAGAGCGCAGAGTTCAGGTGAAGCGCATAAAGAAGTACATGATAACTTATGGAGTTCAGTATAGTCCACAGGGCACAGCATATCGGCACAGTTTAGTCGCAGCATATCGAACAACATCTAAGGCATAATCAGAACCCAAGAGAAAAGAGTGAACGTCTCCCAGCTCTCCCTCCGCCCACCTCGCACCATCATCCTCTCCGGGTGTCTTTTGTTGTTCCCTTTACCATTACGTAGTGTATACATAAATGTGAGAGATATATAGCGCCCCAGTCACCCCACTCCTGTTGGTTCCAGACCTCGTTCCTGCTGTGTAGAAGGGGCTGGCTGCTGTGAAGCAAGAAAGTCTCGAACGGCCCCCAGATGTCTTTGGGTCTAGAAGTTGCGGGGATAGTGCTAGCATACATATCACTCTTCGTGGAGGAGGACGCCAGGCTGCACATCCATCCCTTTGTAGTGGGCACTTTTTTGCCGCCCCAGCACATTGCAACCTCCCTCTTAGCTAGAAGGAGGGAGAGGGCGGTGAATCTGCGAACTTTCAGAGGAATTTGTGTCACGTAGCCCAGTAATGCTATCTCAGGTAAAGGGTCTATCGGGATGTGAATGATTTTGCTCTGGAGCCCATGGACATCTATCCAGAACCCATGGATCCATGGGCAGTTCCAGGCTAGGTGGGAGAAGTCCGCTTGCGGGGCCTGGCATCGTTGGCAGGAGTGTGGTCTGGAGGGGTCTATCCTGTGCATGCGAGCAGGTGTGGCATAGAGTCTACGCAGGAATTTAAAGTGCAGTAACTTGTGCTTGCTGTTCAAAGACACTATTTTTGTGATCTCGCTACAGTCCAGCCATTGCTTGTCTATGATGGGACCAAATAGATCCGCCTCCCAGGCAGAGCGTATCCTAGTGTCATCCACTGGAATTATGTCAGAGCAAGCCCTATACAGTTGCGATATTAAATGTAATCCCTTGTTATTTTCGATAACTAGTGTAAGTGGGGGGAACAAGGGGGCTTCCAAGGGGTATTCGGAAATTGTGTGTCGCACTGCTGCACGCAGTCTAGCTAAAACAAATTTGTCCATAAACGTGGCATCAGCAAATGTGGATGCGTCGTCCATGTAAAAAACATGGCCATTGAGCCATCGCTGAAGACAGTATTGGCAGCTATCGGGGCATTTCATTCACATATGGATGCCCTGGTTCACAAAATGATTACGGGCCTATTTGAGACATGGTGTGTGAAACCGGACCCTGCTCCACTGCAGGAACTGCAACCAGCTACGATTCACATGACGACCATTTTGATTCTGGACGAGGACCCCGTGCGACAAGAGGCGCCGAAGCCCTTACTCAGTACTATGGAGAATCATGAACCCGGTGTTTCGAACGTATTGCTACGCCTACCATCATTGCTGACTTTGGGAGAATCGACTGGCGTTCCCTTCCCGGAGACTCCTGTTGGTGATTGTTCTTGGACTTTAGTTTCAGCTTTTCCCTCTTTGGTGACTTCACGATTGTGGAGAAAACAGCATTGGGACTATCCGTCCATGAGGGAGCGTTTCTGTGCGGATGGGGTTCTTGAGGACTTAATGACTTTGATTTGTCTTGGACTGAATTTTTTTAGACATTTTTACACTTTGATTCTCCTGAACACGTAGTGGTCCTACCGGGAGGGGTTCGCATGATGGTTCGGAAGGGCCAAGGCTGAGATTGATTGGCCGGGGTTGGTACTATGGCCTTCATGGATGTGGGATTTGTAACTGTTGGACTCACGGGAGGCTGGGCGGTGTATTACAGTTCCCCCTGATTTACTTTTTCTGTATTCTCAGATAAAATTGTATTTTCATCGTAGGGGGTGTTTGTCTCTGGCGGGGGGAAAGGGGACCGGGAGCCCATACGGAAATGACCTCCCCCATTTTTTCTCTTTTAGAATTTAGTTAGTTGGGGCGACAGGCACACTGCTAGTTGGAGTTAGGCGATAGCCATATGCAGGGGTGCAGGGTAGGGGAATGGGTTTATTGTTTTATTTTTGTTTTCGTTCTTATGGTTTTCTTTTTCCTCCATCTTTTCTTTAGTCTTTCCCTTATTAGTAATATTGGTGAAATATCCAGATTTTGTTTAACTTCCATGTCTGGTTACCATGCTTCTTCTACTAAGAAGCATGATAACCAGACAGAAGAACCTTCTGATTTTATGGGTGGGCGGGCTCTGAGGGCCTGCGCTTAAGTTGTTTGTTGATTGTAATGCTGCAAATCCTGCTTCGTACTCACTAGCGCAGGCGTCTCAGTGATTCTTCTGTTGCTCCACCTCTATCCTGTCATTGTACCTATCCACCCTATTGTTAAGTTTGAATGTATGGCACCGGATATGTCTATTCCTTTTTCCTTGTTTTTAAAATAATAAAAAGATTTTTAAAAAAACAAAAAAAGGCCATTGGGGAAGAGGTCTCCCATTTTATGAAAATTTAATTTCTTCCACGTTCTTTGCACTAGTATCTCGTCGGTTATAGGCAATAAGTGAGGGTTTGGTAGGGGAATGGAGGAGGGGAATAGTGAATGTGTGTGGGTTAGCCGTGTCAGCTTAAGCCATGCCCAACTAGTGGTGTATACCGGCTGTATATCTCTCGGATCTTTAGGGATGCCGGTGGGTAAAATGGAGGCAAGCGTTGTAGGGAGGACAAAGTCAGCCTCAGGCCGGAGATAAGTGATCCGAGCGTCAGAGTGGTACCATGCGTGTGCGAAGCTACATTGTGCAATCAGATATTATAAGTGTAAATCGGGAACCCCAAATCCACCCCGGTAATATGGGAGTGTCATTACCTGCCATTTTAACCTAGGCGTTCTGCTGCCCCAAACTAGTTTAAGTAACAAGGATCTCAGGGTCCGAAAGAATTTATTGGTGAGAGGTATTGGTATTTTATGAAACAAATACATAAATTTAGGCAGGACTATAATCTTTAACAGGGCTATACACCCTGCCATGGATAGTGGGAGTTTGAGCCAGGTATCAACCCGGGTCTCTAATTGTGATAATGCCACCCTGTAGTTGCGGCGCACTATCTGTTTGGGGTCATGATGGATGTGGATCCCTAAGTACTTCACCGAATCCGCACACCAAGCTAATGGGAATTCTGAGGTGCAGCAGGGCGTTCCCGTTGTGAGAGGAAAGATAACTGACTTTTGCCAGTTAATCCGGAGGCCAGAGAAGGTGCCAAACCTGAGGATCTCTCTGAGTAGGGGGTCGAGGTTCGTTTGTGGGTCGTGGACGTATAGAATTGTGTCATCCGCGTATAGGGAGACCAACAATGGGCCCGTTCTAAATACTAGGCCTCTATGTGTGCTTTTCTTGAAAGTGTCTGATTAATGGGTCCATTGCTAAGGTGAACAATAAAGGGGACAGGGGGCATCCTTGACGTGTGCCGCGCGTTAAGGTAAAGGGATCTGATAGTGTACCATTAAGACGAAGTCTAGCCGTGGGGTGGGTATATAAAAAGGACGTGGTGTCCATGAAGTCCTGGGGCATGCCCATGCATCGCATTTCGGAGAAGAAAAAGGGCCATTCTATGGAATCTAAAGCTTTTTCGGTACCTAGTAGGATCGCTGCTGCAGGCATCTCGGGACCTAATCTGTGTATGGTATTGAACAGGGTTCGGTGATTGAAAGCAGTAGAACGGTGTGGGACGAATCCTGATTGGGCAGGGGATATTATAGACTCCATGAGTAACGAAAGGCGGCACGCCAGCGCTTTTGCAAGAATTTTGTCATCCAAATTCAATAGCGACAACAGGTGATAGGTACTACAGTGTGTGGGATCCTTGCCTGGCTTAGGAAGTAATATGATAAGTGCCTCTCTCAGGGTGGGGGGAGAGTCCGTGTCTCCAAAGCCTCGTCATAAACATCTAATAAGCGTGGAGTCAGAAGGTCCATGTAAGCCTTATAAAACTCGGGCGTGAAGCCATCTAAGCCGGGGGCTGTGGATGTGTTTAGGGCATCAATCACCTCGTATTTCTTTCGGCTGTTATGGGTGCTGCTAAGAACTCTTGTATGTATTTCTCAAGGTATACTAATGCTATTTCCGATAGGTATTCCTCTTGGCCAGTATGGTCAGGGCCGAGTTTGGAGGTATACAACGTCTTAAAATAGGACAGAAACTCTTTCTGGATCATAGGGCATCTGTAATGTTATGCCCCGCTGCGGAGTGTAATTCTGTTACATAGGATTTTGCATATGGCGTTCTGAGAATCGGGGCCAGGACCCGGCCAGGGCGGTCTCCCTCACCGTATATTTTGGCATGTCGGTACTTTCCCATGTATAGTATTTCCTTTTCTGCAGTCATCCTATATTCCAGGAGCAGGGCAGTTCTCTGCACGTCATAGTCTAAATTTGCATCTACTTTATGTGCTGTATCTAGGGCAGACAGTTCAGCCTCCAGTCGGGAGAGTGTAGCACGCAGGTCCCCGAGTACCCCGGCGCTCTTTGAAATACATACTCCCCTCATGTAAGCTTTAAAGCCCTCCTATAACCCTGCTTCAGAATCCACAGAGCCCGTGTTTATTTCAAAGTAACCCTCTATGGCCGTAGTCAGTTCCTGTCTGAATAGCTCGTCATCTAATGCACGTGATGGGAACCTCCATTGTCGTTCGTACCCCTCTGGACGTGGGATAAATAGTTCCAATAATACCGGGGAGTGGTCTGAGTAAGATCTGGGTAAAGTTTGTATGGTATACACCTGTTACAACGCATTTGTTACAACGCACTACCGTTACAACGCGACTTTTATAACGCATACCATTACAACGCATTGCGCTGGGGGGCGCTCTAGGATAGGGAATAAGTATAATTTACTATCCAACACCTTCCCTAGGGTCAACGGGGACTGGAGTTAGAATAGTAAATTATACTTACCACTATCCAGCACCTCAAAGCGCTATGCGTTGTAATGGTATGCGTTGTAATGGTCGCGTTGTAACGGTAGGTAGTTGTAATAGTATGCGTTGTAACATGGTACATCCGTTTGTATGGAACGAAACCAACTAGAGAGCTCGGGAGTAGCCAGCCAGTAATCAAGTCTCGTCCAGGTATCACTTGAACCGGTGTAGTGCGTGTGGGTGGTGTGTTTGGGGTCGCGGACCCGTCCCAAGTCCAGTAGGGAATGACTGTCACACATAGAGTGCAGGGCCTTACGTGCTCTAGGTTTCGGGTCTGGGGCAAGGGAGGTGGTGTCTACGATAGGGTCAAATGTGACATTGAAGTCCCCACCCAATAACAGGGGCGTGGAGCCCAGTTGCAGTAATTTAGCATTCAGAGCGTGGAAGAAGTATCTTAGGTCCGTAAACACATCCCAGTGCAATTTTATAATGGTACAGTGTGCCTTCTACTATGACAAATCTACCGGAGTCATCGTGGGCGACCGACAAGCATTTAAAGGGTAGTCGCTTATGTATAAGGATGGCCGTTCCCCTGGCATAGTTACTGTAATTAGCGAAGTAGCAATTTGAACCCCATGAAGAGGCAAAGCGAGACTGGTCCTGGGGAGGGAGATGGTCTCCTGCGGTAAGGCAATATCTATCCTGTGCCGAATCAGATAATGCAGAACCTGATGTCGTTTCCGGGTGTCATTCAATCCCCGAACGTTCCATGTAACTAGGGTAACGGTGGAAGGGCCTGTGTTACGACCTATCTGTGCCATGGCTGTCTAGTGTGGAGCAAGGAAAAAGTTAGCCTGTGTCTGCTACTACCAAACATGTGAAAAGAAAACGTGAACTCTGAGAAATGCGCAAACAACAATTCCCTCCCCACCTCCCCCCACCCAGCCTTCTCGCCCTGTCGGGAAGGCAATCCCCAATTACCAATGCGACCTCATGGCACCAAATTTATTCTATATTTTTGTAATACAACTGTCATCAGGTGCCATTTAACGATATAAAAGTGATCTATAGGTGTACACCAAATAAGGGGACGCTCGCTGTCCAGCAATCTAGTAATCTGAAACAAATAATGTTACTTATCAGAAAATGTCACGCAGAGTTTTTTGAGGCGGGAGATAACACAGGTCAGGCAGTCAGCCGAGGCCCGTTGCTGAAAATAGATCCTCACTGGCATCGGAGCCGCTCAGAAGAGGAGAGGAGGAGACAGCTTTGGAAGGGCCTTTATTGGTGGACTTGTAGTTGTGGCAGAACTCCTGTGCCTCCGTCGGGGTTTCAAAGATGCGGGAGCGACCGTTAACCTCCACTCGTAATTTGGCGGGATATAGCATGCTGTATTTCAACCACAGATTTTGTAGAGTCGTCTTAACCCCTTGAAATTTCTTCCTAACGTCTTGTACCATAGTGGTGAAGTCGGGGTAGATGGATAGTTTGGAACCCTGCCAGGACAGTTCCCCTTTTTCTCTAGCCATCCGCAGCGCGGTGTCTCTGTCTATAAAGTTCAATATTCTGGCGATGATGGGCCTTGGCGGTAGGCCTGGGTTGGGTCTGGGGCCTAGTGACCTGTGGGCGCACTCCACCACAAAGCTTGGGGTAAACGCTTCCCTCCCAAAGAGATCCACCAGGATGGATTCCACTAGGGTGTCCATACGGCCCGATGCTGTGGATTCCGGTACGCCCACGAGGCGGATGTTGTTGGGTCTGCTCCTGGCTTCCAAATCCTCATTTTTGATCCCCATCTCCTTTTGTATTTGCTCCATCCTGTCCACCCTTTTCATGGACCGCGCCATGCCATCTTCCAAGTCGGACATGCGTGATTCAACCACGTCCAGGCGTCGGTCGTCGACTTGAATTTTTGCCCCTAGGTCCGCCATATGTTTATCTAAGGCATCAAATCGGACATCCAGTGCCTTAAATCCCGCGCGCATTTCTTGGAGTAAGGAGCTCAATTGACCAGCGTCTTCCGTGGTGGTGGGCGGGGGTTGGCTGCCAGTCGCCCTGCCGGGAGGTGGATCTTTGTTGGCGCCTGCTGGCTTTTCAAAGGAAAGCTGGCCTTGTTTTAAGTCTCTGTGGCCCATGCCGCGGTGGTTGAGGGCTGTCTGCACGTTGGAGTATGTCCCTGATACTGCACGATGATCGTTGCCAGCAGGATTTTAGTCCCCCAGAGGGTAGGACTATATGCAGCCTCAGGAAAGGGGACGTGCCCAGGGGGATCGGCCCGGGTTGATAGGCGGGCTTTGATCATGCACCACTGCGCGCAGGAATTTCCTCAAGGTGCAGGCAGTCTTGGGGGGGGGGGGGGCGGACAGGGCTATGCTGGTTATGGTGTCCACTTTCTGTTGCAGTGCACACAATGTCCCCGTGAGTTCCTGTGGGCTGCTCGGGATGTGGTTGGCTGCAATCCAGGCGCCGGGTGCAGCAATCATGGAGGTCGCGGCAACAACCATGTGCACTGGAGGCGGGGGACCTCTGAACGGTGGCACTGGTCCGGATGTGCCCCGGGGGCCTGCAGGGGCGATCGCGGCTCACCTTATGCCGGCGTCCCGGCTGTGGAGACAGAGCACCGTCACAGGCTTTCCTCCCCCACCGGCGCGGTCACGATCGGCTCCCGCGCAGCGGAGCGGTCCGTCAGCGGGGGCTTAGAGGTCGGAGTTGTGGACTGCCTAGTAGGGCCGCCGGCACAGCAAGCGATGCAGGCGTATTCTCCGCCTGTGGGAACGAGTCAGGAACCGGCCGCCTGCAGGCTATGCCGCAATCGAGCCCCAGGCCACCATGTTGTCCGTCTTGTTTGTGCAGCCCACCAGGAGTCGGCCGCCGACCGCTACATCATAGGGACCGGGTTCCGGGGCAGAATCACACCATCGGGTGCCGCGATGTTCTGGCAGCAGTGTGCGAATTTTGGTCCGCCAATGTTCAATGGGGTTGCCGGATAGTTACGTGTTGCTGGAGAGCTTTAGCCCAGCGCGGCCATCTCGGTCGCCGGCTAAGCCATGCCCCCACCATTTGGAAGTTAGTACTCACTCCAACAGAGGTCAGCAGCAGAGCCCAGGGAAGGTCCTGTTGAAACTGGTCAGCTGAGCATTTGCTGGAAAAGGGCCTCTAGAAGCTTGTTGTTTCCATGTAGCTCAAACAGAAGGCTGGCAAACTGACCCTGGGATTCACTTCCGTGGTCCTGGGTTCAAGGCAGGCAGGTTTGGTCTTCCTTCAGGTTCTTAGGACAGCAGGACAGTCCAGACAGCACCCAAGCCCTTCTTTCGATTCTTCACAGGTCCAGGAATGTTCTGGAAAGTGTATTGGAGATGCCACTTTTATTCCCAGTGCCAGCCTGTGGGTGGGAGAAACCTCTAACCACTCCCTAACCAATGAGTTGACAGTCCCCATGGGTGACCCTAGCCACTTTTGCAGGACTTCCTGTGTGTTGCACTGTACACTATGCCACGGTACCCGTCTTTACCTAAATCCAACATGGCAGAAGCTTTCTTCATCTGGTAAGTTCTCTCAATGTCGACCAAGTAAAATGGCTGAGATAACGGGCAAACTGGCCCTTGTGGTCACTCCAAACAAATTCTGCATCAGATCCCTACTCAAACTGAGATTGGTGCCAAGCTGACCAGCAAAATAAAAGGGAGCAGGCCTAGGCATAAGTTACATTTGCCATTGACAGGGTAGGCATCCTTTGAAGCTCAGAAGAGGACTCTGCACTGCTCCCCGGACATACAGCTCCAGGAAGAGAAGCACCACTCCACACCAAAGCCCTTTGTCCACTGTCTGGGAGCAATCCACATGTCACCACAGGGGAGCCATCAGAAGTCAGGTGAGCAGGTGACAATGGACAATGGCAGAAAGCCCCTTTTGGGCTTAGGAATGAAAATGACAACTATCTAAATGTGTAATTTCCAAAATAGTAATATAAAATCTGACTTAACAAGTACATTGGATTTTAAATTACGAATTAAATAAGTCCTTGAACCATTTTTCTAGCTACTGCTGTAGGAAACAGAAGTTAAGCATTATACGTTATCATAATCTAACAAAGTATGGGAGAACCAGGCTTTCTATAGTGAAAAAACTGCTTTTTTGTTAACTGCCTGGGCATTTAAACCATTAAATATACATGCCCTACTTTTAAATACCATGTGCCCTGCCCCATGGGCATTTAGGGCACTACCTTACAAGTGACTTATAAGCATTAAAAAGGAAGGTTTAGTCCTGGGAAAAGGTGTATTTTGCCAGGTTGAAATGGCAGTTTAAAACTGCTCACTCAGGCTGCATTGGCAGGCCTGAAACAAGTTTTACAGTTCTTCTTTAGTAGGTGGCACAATGAGTGCTGCAGTACCATAAATTAGGAACTTATACATAAACTAAATGTGCCAATTAGAAATATGTCACTTTACCACTTGTTAGGAGGAGTAATGTGCACAGAGTCCTATGGCCAAACAAAATGGGTTCAGCCAAAGAAGCAAAAATCTGAAAAATAACACATACAAAAGACAGGAATTGGAGATAACAGAGGGGAAGGGAAAGGTTTGAAGAGTAGAGTAATAAATAGGAGATGGCACAGGAGGTTAAGGCAGCAGGCAGAGGTAGGGAGTGACATGATGGAAGAGTGGATAGACGCAAAGGAGATGACCAGGTATCTCCGCACCTAACTATGTCTAACTCCTTATCAGGGCCTATCTGTCAGTGGCAGCCAACCAATTTCTGTTATTGGCTCTCATCTCAGGTGGTACACAGCACATTTATGTAACATATTAGGATGCATTGAACAAATAAAAAATGTCTTATAATAAAATATTTACTGTTAGACGTTTGTACTCACCAATACATAAACAACTAGCCTTAATGGTCTTATTTACCATTCTTCTTGCATGTACATCTATTGTTATTCTACAGATTTTACAGTAGATACAACATATAATAACTAACGAAGGCTGGTGAGGAGCCCTGGTGAGAAGCAGCAAGTAACATTTAAAATATAGATGTTGCACAGAAGATAAACAAAGAAACAGGAAATTGTTCTGGAATACATTTACTCGCAGAACTGCATTCCTGCTGCTTTAGCACTATTAGAGTCCTAAATCCATATTTGTATCCAGCTGAGCAATAAGGCAATGATTGACCTGCATATCTAAAACTGCACTTATCGAATTAGGGCTCCATCGAATAGACATTGTCAGTAAGTGCTGCTGTTTAATGTATGCGATGAAATGTATTTTTGGACACTTCTGCTGTTTGGCATTACTTCTTATTCATATTGACTGGATGGGTCTGAAAATCCAGAGACCTCTTGTTTCCAGAACTTGGCGTGCACTTAGAGTAGGCATTGATTTTGACTCTTGCGTGCGATTGGAGGGCATTGTTATCTTATTTCCCGTCCTTGCTCCTGTTTCAATGTATTCCCTCAACATTCATCCAGTTGTTCTGCCCAAGAGCATTTCTGTCGCACATTGTTGTAATTGGATGATGTATTGTTCCACTGCTGATGTTGATGGAGCAGGGGAGAGACAAAAAGTTTTGTGTACCCCTTGTAAAGTCATTCTCTCATAACTGTAATAATATTAATTGTGTAAAGCATGTAAACGAATCAACCAAAAGTAACTGAAATAGACACTACACGTGGGAAAACTACCTGCTGCTTTGCAAAACATTAATTTGCTAATAAAAACAATGAGTTATACTAACGTAGAGCTGTGATATTGCAGATATAACCAAATAAATGTGTGTTTTTGTGCTTATGTAAGAAGTTTTGTGGCAAAAAGAATGCAGATGGTGAGTAAACAGCGCTTATTCCTCTGCTTTTGCTAGGTAACCCCTAACGGGAAAAAAATTAGAATGGTGGGAGGTAAACAGAAGAGCTTGATTTCTATATCTAATTTATGTTGTGTTTGTTTTTATATTAGTTCCCATTGTAGCCTGCGTAGTCTAGTCTGAAAGTGGCTGTTTAAACGCGAAGGTGGAATAGCATCCAAAGATGGCCCCAACGCATGCGCGAAGTGAATGACCAGTTATGAGTGCATGGCCTATGCTCGGAGCAAGAGATGTCAAAGCCAGCCTGGCCTATGAACGGGAGTTGTGCCAAAGGATGCCTGCTTGTAAAAGCCTGGGAAAGGAAGAAGTGGAAACTTGACTATTTAAAATGTTACAAGAAAGTGAACGAAAACTACAAATGTGAATATTAAGTCATAAGAAAACCTTGGGAAATGACAATGCAAAATCATGAACTGGTTTGAACAAGGAGAACATGAGGTGATCATCACCACTCCTCTAATGGACCAATGAGAAATGAGTGACACCCTAAAAGTTTCAATTTTTGGTTTAGATGGTTAGTGAAAAGGGGATAAAAGAGCTTGTGTGAATGAGGGAAAATGTTGGGTTCCGTGGACTTTATTACGCACTACGACATTCTGGCGGTTTGAACAATTTTATGGTGTGAGTGACTTTGAAATATTGTGGACTTTAATTTTTGATGGGGAAAAGAAACGAGATCGGTCGTGGGGATTCTATGTCGGGAGGGAGACATCTAGAAGGTTAGAAAGGCAGTCAGCTTGGGAACCGGTTCTATGCAGTTCTATCATCTACCTATGGCAATTTGGGAATTCGTTTTTCTAAAATTTTCATTTCTTAAATGTATTTAATAATGTTTTACAATGTGCTTGTCTAATAAGATTTTGCAATATGATAAAATGTTCCTTTCATAAAAGAATCTAGATAAATCTCTGAAAAATATAAACACGAGTCTGTTTTTATTAAAATAAAAAGTCATGATAATCAAGTGCTAGGAAGTTATGGGAATATTGTGACTGAGCTGGACTAATCGCCATCAACTGATGGCTACTAGTTGGTCCATCAACCAAATTGCGGAGCACCTTGATGTTTTATTCCTTATGACAGTTGAATATTTGAAATGTATATAATGTATAGAAATAGTGTACAGGTTAATGAGGTACCCCGCTTATCCAGCAGCTCGCCTTATTTTCACTGATTCAGGGGCAGTGTGTTCTTGTAATTTAATGTGTGATTGCCGGTGCTATGAGCCTCACTGTTGAGTAAAATAAGTTGCTCCTGGGTTAGTGAGATGAGTACGAGGGTTGTTTGAAAGCCGCGCTGGGACAATGTCAGACTGTTCATTACATTTCATACAAGGGACTACTTTCTCCCCTCTCACTCTGTGTCCTTTCCTCTGTCCATCCTACTCTTTAGGTTAGCCCCTCCCTTCCAACCCAATGGTTGCTTGCGCACAGGGGCCCCTTGAGCATTAAGGGTCGCACATCACGCTATCAGTAGGCAGCCATCATGAAAATGTTTTCAACTATTCATAGATATGCACCTGCTGTTGAAAGTGTGCACTCAAGCCCAGCAAGCATCATTCAATACATTTTGTTATATTTGAATATATCCCATTCAAAAAAGGCAATCTTGCATGAGCCTTCTTAAAACATAACAAAACACAGTCGAAGATGGCCAATAGGGATGAGGAGGCATCCACGTCAGCTACTTTTTTAATGTATTTTCTTAGATTTATATGTTATATACTCGCAGATGCCCATTGGGAATATGTGTGCATCGGTTTAATCCATCATTAAATGGGGTATCTTAAAATATATTACATGTATTCAAAGATGTCCACTGCTGATTTACACAAACCCACCATGGCCAACTTTTAATGTAGTTTCTTAAATGTATATGTTATATATTCACAGATGGCTATCACAGATGTTCAGTAAGTGGGGGTGAGTGTCTGAAAAGTTTCAGCACTCCATCAGTTATATTATTGTGTTTATTATGTTCGCCCTCAATGGCTAGGGTATGCCCAGGTGTGGGTTCCTTGCTTACTTTGCCACTGGATTCAAGCTTGCCTGTGTGATGCCCCAAAACAGGTGCCAGGATGCTTGTTTCCGGTGCAGGGAGGACCTGGCCTGGCAGTCCGGGATGGACTGTTCCAATGAGGCACAGGGTCGAGACTGATTTGCATATGGCTGGGTCTGAACTGAGGTGGTGAAGTGAGCAGAAGAATGATGATGGTTTCAATCCAGATCTGTGACTGAGGTTGAGTGTCTGAAAAGTTTCAGCCCTCACATCTGTAATCTTATTGTGTTTGCCATGCATCCTGAGTAGCAATATATGAATAGGGTTTCTTACAAGTAAGAAAATGGTTTTAGAGCTGGGCGCTGTGGGTGCACATTCATTCACCCATGAGGAGATAAAGTCAATAGGTTTTATAGCAGAGACATTCTGGCTTATCCAGTCCTTACTTGTACCTGCTGTTCAGCCACACCAAGCCACCGGTTGGAAAGTAATACACTTTACTGATTTTATTTTTGCGGGCGAGGAATAAAATATTCAACAATTCACTGCGTGGCCCAGCCAGCTTGGAGCAGTCCTTCTGGTGTGTGTTATTTAGCAGAAAAGTTAAACCAAAGTATAGCGTTGCCATTTCCAGTAAATACTACGCTGCAGTAGAAGGCACACTGGGAGATGTTGTTGTAACTCTATTCACATCAGAATACACTTCTCCTCAAATCTGATTTCTGACTCTGGGGTAGAGTGGAGGACGAGGTGAACAGCTACCATTCTATTTACCCTTTGCAGGGTAATGTTATGCCAGATGGAGATGGATTTCAAAGTCTTGCTCCTCACAGATACAGTTAGGTGTTCACTATTTTGCCATCGGTGTTTCAAATCGTTAATTGTGTTATCTTCAGAATGAAGTAATTGCTCAATTCAGCATTATCTTTAGGATATTTGGGGCCCAGGTAAGACATGGTTTCAATTTTGTTACCCATTTTCTGCTCCTTTAAGGCCATATCATGCCTCACAATATTGAAATATACTTTAAACTATCTGACCTGCTTACACAAATACACCCAAAATAAGTTTTTCAGAAAGCCCCAAACACTCTTACACTGACGCTAGATAGAGAAAGACAGTGAGAAGTAGAGGTAGATAGAGGTAGGCAAAGAAAGGGGGAGAGGGAGAGCTAAAGAAATAGACAGGAGAGAGAGATGAGCAATGTTCACCTCGCCGGGGGGCCCCTTGGAAGATGGGGGCCCTGAGCAATTGCTCACTTTGCCCATGCCTTAAATCATATCCGGACCAATAGAAGGCCCAATAAAGTATGCTTTGACTGACTAAAGAAAATGTTACATATGAGATGCTGAAAAACCACTGCATGTATTAAAAGTTACCCTAGTCTGAATAAATGATAGCCTTACACTTCGAATGCATTAATATACCTGAGTGCGTCCAATGCAGTTGTATCACATGACTTGATACATACAGCACAGCGGTGAAAGCAGACCCTAGCATGGGAAAACAAGCCAGCTTCTTACATGAAGAACAAGTTAGTTTTCCCCATGTAGCCATCCAACAGTTACAAACGATGACTTCTCTATCATGCAGGCAGCCGTCAATACCATTGTCACACTTTGTGCATTATCAAGGTTTCAGGCTTGTTGTTCTTCCAGCTGCTCTCTCTCGCCAAGAAAACGTGCCCTGCTATCTTCAACAAATTCTTGTTCTTGTTCTGTGGAACACGTCACAAAGTTTGCCGCGCTGATTATCAGAGAAAAGCTACTCACTACTGCAAAGGCAGATCAAGAAGGACCCTGATCCTATTCGACCTATCGGCAGCCTCTGACACCATCCAGGACATCTCACCCCTACATTGACTGGGATCAAAGAAGAGAGTTTGATGCATGGTGCTACATTGCTTCAAGTGTTTCCTCTCTGGCTGCACACACCAGGTCAAACTCATTTTCATATTAGGGATCCGTATACCTCTTGCAGAGAGTAATGCCCGTGATCCTTCCTAACAGCTATTTAGACTAACATGAAACATATCTCACACAGGCAACTGTTTGCAGATGAAACACAGATCTACCTCAACACAGAACCAGGTGTCAGGCTAAATACTACGAGGACAGAGGATCATGCTCGTCTTCACTTGGTCAAAACCATCCTGTCCACAAGTGACTTGCTAGCAAGACCACAACCAAACAGCAAAGTGCACATAACCATGGGCCTGTCTCATCTTTGTCGTGAAAAAACCTTCCACATCGCTTTCTCCATGATGGATTGCCGTGCACTGGTTGCTAGCCAAAGAAGGACCAACACTGTCTGCCTACTGCTGAGAGATCTACAATGCTGTGGCCCTGGATAACTCAGTAGTTGTTCTCATTTTACTAAACTGTGAGAGGTCTAATGTTGGCTTTATGAATACATTGTGCCATCACTCTGTTAGATGCAGAGGTTTTGAAAGGAGGACCCTAGCAGCACAAGGCTCCTATCTCTGGAATTATACCTCTGCAGACAAAAATGCTTCTTGCTAGAACCAATGGCCTCCCTCATCTGTCCTGACATGTTACACACTGTGAGGTGACGTAAAGAGAAGACTCAATAGGACAGGCCACATGACGTGTCATCATAGAGTCATACCACAAACTTTCCAAACAAATAAGTGCTACACTCTGTGCTCGGTCATTCCCCACATCCTCCTTTGCCAGAAAGTGTCTGCAAGCAGCTTCATGGTGGAAAGGTGTAACACATAAAAAACACATTGAAAAGGTAAGTTAGCAGTTTAGCGGCCCGGGGGATCACTCTATCGGCACTGAAACAATTCCTTATGATTGGATGTGACTTCAGATTGACAGAGATGTAATTCAATCAAAGGACAACTGTGCATGCCAGTGGATCAGCAAAGTCCTGTAGCACAGATGTTCATAAACAAAATGTGACACAAATTTCCACAGGATCAGAAACATCGCATTCATCCCATTGTCCACTACAAACCATTACTAACTAAACACACCATCACCAGACCACCATAACTCTGATCAATGACAGTGCTAGAACTGCACAGGGTGCCTATATTCAGACAGCGCTATAGATCATACAAATGTTCCACGGGTGCCATACAAACACTAATAGCATAACACAATATAAGGCTCTTGCAAATGGTTGTATGTTGAAATATTGATTACAGAAACATCAAGCTAGCAGAATATCGTAACCAAAATATCCACATGGTAAGTGTATATCGGGAAGTATAGATTTGCAAGTCTTAACTCCACATCTACTTACCTTGAAGATGTATACACACATGCACAAACACACAACACACAGAGTGCCATGTTACATATCTATGAAGTTAAGTACAACTACAATTACCTATATGCACTTACCTCCTCGTTAGTTTGGTAGCACGATACTCTGGGGTTGATATTAAGGTCTAAATTTCTTTAAAAATGCAGTTTTTTCAGTTAGTCAGCAATACCTGGACTTCACCACGATGATCTTTTACCAGATACAATCACTGTTACATTTTACACAAAAAATGTATTCCTGACTCTCCATCAAATCTAGTACACAGTTCTCTATCTGAGCCATGAGGCAATTGTCAGATATACAACCGAATGCCATTTTAAAACCTATTTTTAAGGAAAATGTGCAATACATCTTAGAAGATTTTTACACTTATTTTGACCATTTCCTTTTAATTTACTGCTTATGCCATAAGAGATGGCACTGCCTTGTCAGTAACATGGAATGGCCGTGGAGGTTATTAGAAGATATAGTTATAAACATGTAAGACTGCTTAGCTTTGAGTAGTGTATATCAGACTCTACTCTTGAGAGAATTTCTTTCTGTCTCATGTCACCAACTATGTGCAGACTTCTCAAAAGGCCATGACTTACAGACATTTTTGTCATTGACAGAAAAGACTTATAGAAGTTCCAAAATGATGTATTACACGCGTTGTGGAGCTCTGAAGCCCAACTGGTCACAAGAAGATCGAAGTGAAAGCACACCAGCAATACCCTGGATAGATTCCATTGCTGCCAATGTTTGACTGAACAATAGTCGAAGAGCTCCTCAATAGCTGATAACACAATTTTTGGGACTTCTCCACTTCTTGAAGGATTTATTTGGTGAATGATGTCACAGTAGTTCTCAAAAGCTAGGCCGACACCATTAAGTAATGGCTAGCAATGCCGAAATGGGAAGAAAGGAAGGTTTTTTTTCTTTACTATGGACGGCCCCTTTAAAACTTTTATGAAGAGTTACAATAAGTGTAGATACCTTGTTCAGTCATGTTGAGCCTACTGAGTAGAACACATTTTCCTACTAGCTCTTGAAGCAAATTCCAGACTTATTGACGATCAAGCAAGTGCGCAAGTCTGGCTTAGCACAAGTTCATATTCCCATTCCTATTACATTACAATCCAGGATGCCAGCTTGTGAAACAATTGTACACTTTGGAGGTTGTGTGCAAATGCATCCCATTATTCTCTTTAAAATAAACATTACAGGTGCTTACCTGATATGCCCCGTCCCCGAACAAACACCTCATACATTGTTTTGGCATCTTCGTAATAGTGCGTTAGTAGACTTTTGCTGCCAGTTAAAACGGATTGTCGCGCTCCATCGCCATCCTGCAAATCCAAAATCTAGATATCAGGCCACTAGTGAAAGCATTCTCCTACAATCTCAATGGCAAAGAGTATTATCATCATTTTTCTAATAAATCAATATAATTATATGACAGACTCCTGGGGTACAGTGAAATATCCCAAACATTGCCTACAGTAGATTTTCTATTCAGAATGAATGATCCGTTTTAGATGATAAATTATATGCAACTTGGATATG
Organism: Lissotriton vulgaris; assembly: GCF_964263255.1. NCBI lineage: Eukaryota > Metazoa > Chordata > Amphibia > Caudata > Salamandridae > Lissotriton > Lissotriton vulgaris. Next base: position 1,099,323,547 of record NC_141695.1, read on the forward strand.
ACTTTTTTTTAAAGCATTTGTCCAATACTATTGGTTTCTTTAGAGAAGGACAGTGAAGGACGCCAGACAAAAAAAGAGTGTATTTCCCGTATGCGGTTCTGGGACCTGTCTTTAGGAATTACATCAGTAAAAACAAATTGGCCATGCTGGGGTGGTGGACCTGCTGTAACAGAATGTTTTTTTTCTGTAGCATCTTCTACTAAGCATGCAAAATCTTTTTTGGGGGGGGGGGGGGGGTATGACTAAAATAAGGCCATGATGCAGGATGTACAGAGCTCCAAACTGGAGGGATCAGCCAAGGTGAGATTGCACTTGTGCAGCATATGTTGAGGGGGAGATGGTTACAGAAACGTTTAGCATCTTCAAGCAGACATGTCTGTTGAGGAGCTAGGGCTGTAGTTTGCAGATGAGGAACATCAGCCCATCCCACTAGAAAGAAGGACGCACCATATATTGGGACTTCATAATTAGTCAGTGAAGGACAGGAATTAAAGGGATCTGGTTATTAAATACCCAGATGCTCCTGCTATGGGATTTCAACATTGGGTTTGAGGATACAACTGATCTGGAAACAAACAATGCATCGGTTGTGCTTTAAAGCTGTTCTTGCCAGTATTCCTTTTATCCCAACACATGTATAGACAAAGGTTTAGACTAGTTAATTGGACACCTGATTGAAGTTATGGACCAGTTGACATATGTTATGTAATGTTCCGACCATGAAGCTATACATTTTTGTCTGAGCTGATGTAAGAAGAATAACAAAGCAATAATAATTTCATTTGATAATGAAATGTATACACCTGGATGAATCATAACTAAAAGAATATTCTCTATCTAACACCCTACTACATAATCCCGACACTCGACTCTACAACTGTATGTCAGAATGTGAATATAAAAATATCTACTGAAGGAAATATCGTTTACAAAAATATTGCTCTATTGAGTGTAGATGTTCTAATATTTCTTCCAAAAGGGCTATATTTTTGTAAATTATATTTTAGGATGCAATATGTTTGTCAGACGATATTTAGCCCATGATACTCTGGTACCGTACCTATTAAGCAGTATGTCAAGTAACTATGAAAAAATATTGAAATATTTTATTGACAATTATTTCCCAGAAAAATTAAGAAACAAAAGCCTAACCATGAGGTCAACATATAGTAAAAGCTCACCCAAAAATAAATTAAAGTTAAGCTAAGAATCTTGGAAAGACACTTGCAAAACAATATTTTGAAACCTGCCAAACAGAAGATAAAAACATGGTTGGCAATAAGGCAAGCAGGTGATCTGTAAATACATCTGTATCAAATAAAATCAAAGAGATAGCATGTTCTACAATGGATTCTAGCAGATCATAAATCCATACTTGCACCTACAAAGAAATGGAATGTATATTCCAAAAATACTTTGAGAATAAAAAAGATAGACTATTCCCCAAGCACTGCAGCATGGCTGTAAAAAAGTCCAAACATAATATGTAACAGTGCATTTAAGGGAGACAATCACTTATCATAGAATAGTTTTGCCTCTCAAGATATGTCAATGGAAGAGGTCTCCCAAGTATTAAGACTCAATGTGTAGAAAGGGTCCATATGTCTTTAGGACTGTAAAAGAAAGTGGAGACTTAAGGCTTTACCAAAATATCCTGAACTATCTCCACAAATCAGCACAGTGGCCCTCCCGCATTCCCTGTGGCCTCCACAGCAAGATTTTTCATCCTCAGTACATGATTTAGATGGGACCTTTATATCTCGCTGTGAGTAACTGATATGCGTGGCCCATTTACCAGAGAATCACAATACCTGAGATCAAGGTCACGGTTGTGGTACCACACCACAAAAATGCTCTGAGACCTTTAGAACTTAACAAAGACCAAATAAATAAATACACAGATAAACTGAAAACCTTGGGAATACTCATTGCAAATTGCTAACTAAGTTCTGTAAGATATTTTCTAGACTTTTAAAGAGAAACAGAGATTGTTAGGCCTTCCTTCTTTAGAGACATGGCCTCGTTGTACACAATAAATGCGTACATTATTTCCCCACAATGGCTGAGTCGCACCACTGGGTGTTTATAAATGTTATTTCTGCTACAGTGTCGCCACATTGAGCCGGTGGTTATATTAACAGTGTGTAACTTAGGGGGGTGGCAATGTCAGTGGGGAGGCATGGGTATTGCACGAAGGACATGGCAAGGTCTTCAGAAGAAGCCAGTGGAGAATGGCTGTAAGTGAGTGATGCCTATGCTTGAAGTTAGGTTGGATGGTCTTGTCATATGTCAACACAGGTGGGGGCATGACCACATCTAATTTGAGCTTCGTCCTGAGGAAGACGCACAAGCAGACCGGCATGGCCTCATGTAAGATGCGAAGTCTGAGATGAAGAAATTGACCAGGAGGTGATGCCACAATTACAACGGACAACGTTATTAACCCTACTACTTCTTTCTAGTCCCAGCTCTTTTAACACCTTAGCTGCTAAGGGGTTTTCCCGTCCTGTGCTGCAAACCCTTGAATTCTGTAGTTTCATGACAAGGTCAACTCGTCATAAGCACAGCGCAGGTAAAACCCATGACGAGTTGACCTTGTCATGAGCATGGAAAGGCTTAAAAGTGTTGCTGTTAATGGGCTTTTTGTTTGAGACTTTGAAAATAGCACTAGAAGGCTGATGGGGAAAAGGCTTTTTACTGGAAACCAGAACTTGAGTTTTGTAATTTTTAAGCCTGTTTTGAGAGGAGGCTCATCTCATCTAGGATGCAAGGAGAAGGAGAAGGAATCAATGTAGCAAGACTGATGGTGACTAATCAAGGCATTCTCAAGCATCTTGAGATCTATAATTGAAATGCACATTTACCCCTTCGTTACACAGTACTCGTAGCGCAGCAGAGGTAGACAATACTTTAGCACACCGTCCCCTAAAAGCCTCACCTCTAATGTGAAGTACTAAGAACCAATGTGGATGAAATTCTCATTCTCTCCTCGGTTTGTCGGTAATGATGCCTAACACTTAGTGCAGCCAAATAACTCAATGTGACACCACCTGTTCAGTTCTGAGCGTTCATTGAACAAATCAATACACTTTGAGAGTAGTAGCCTTTTTTCTCGTTTACTGTTCAAACATACCCAAGACAGGTGTAACAGGAACATGGGGTTACATTGTCGCACTACAACCATGATGTTCGTTTTAGGGGTGAGGCAACAGAACACAGGAGAATTGTAGGTAGCAAAGCTTTTCTTTCCCTTTACACTTAGGTCAAGCAGTTGATGGACCTAGTTACTGGTGGACATCGAAAGCCGATCTGCAGAAAGTTAATGGACAGACAACTCCTCATTGTAATCAATTGCAGTACTAGAAAGTGGTAAAAAAAGCCATCTTGTCTATAGTGCCCCAGGTAAAATCTTACACGGTGGATCCAGCTGTGCTGAAGTTGTATGTTGCCCCTGAAGAGCCCCTCTCACCTCTATTTCTACTGACTGCATGTGGAGATTGCATGGAGGCTTGAGCGCTTTGGGCCGGTTGGCCAACCAGTATGCGATGACTGCTGCGAACGCGCCAAATCCTACTAAGGCAGTGGCAGGCAAACTGCGGAAGAACTGGCTGAAGTCATCGAACTCGGGCAGCCGCAGACTCCGCAGGATTTCCTGGGCTTGCATCTTTTCAAAGATGGAAATGACAAACTCTGCAGGATGGAGGAGAAAGAGATTGATGAAGGAGGAAGAAGTCAGCAGGCTGAACATAGTGGGATTTGTATCTATTGCAATACAGTAATTAATCACACATGACAATTCAAATCACTCTCTAGTTTCTTCTCAAGCTCAACCAGTGCAGAAAGGCAGCTTATAGTGAACATAATGCTAGACCAGTAGAAACTAGGTTAATTTATAACCAGAAGAGGTACACTGGAAATTGTCAAACCTTTATTTACCTTTTTATGTCCTTGAATATTTGATTTAGTTTTTGCATATGGCATATTCATTTGAGAATAGCCCTGTATTTTTCAAAAGGTGTTTTTTAAGAAATTTTGAACTCCAATGTGAGCAGTAAATTTTCACGAGTGATCTGATTTCTGCCATACTAACTACTTTAAGGACATTGAGACATTCCTTTTGAAGATGTTCAAGTGCTGTTGGGGTCCATCTAGCTTGTCCACTTCTAGTCCTGCATCAGCAACGTAGACTCTGCTTACCGCCTCATCTAGAGTCCAGTGTGAAACGTGTGTGCAACAACTCCTAATGCAATTAGCATTTACACAAGCTGTCCTGCGAGTTTGTGGCTAACTAGCCGACTGGGTTAAAACAAGGGGAGTAACCAGGGTCGGACTGGAATGACAATTCGGCCCGGGCACTCCCAAAAAAGTGGCCCACATTCCTGGATCACGCCCTTTCACGAAACAGCATTTGGCTAGTCTCACCGGGCTCATTTTTAGAGAAATGTTTGATAAATTATGTTAATTTAAAGCTCATAGAGCCAGAAACATTGGTGAAAACTAGAAGCACAACATTTTGGCGTTGCAGGTGAAGTGAAATAAAGTGGCCCAAAGGCCACAACTCCTGATATGGCTATGTTGCCACCTGGCCGCTTTTTTCAAACAGCATTAGCAGTATTGTAATGCCCTTGCCAGTACAAAAATGAAGAAAAACACCTAAAGCTGGAATTTTCTCCCCTGATCGATATGTACTTTAAAGTTTGAACAATAAACATAAGGTGAAAGAAGTTTAAAATGTGGTTTAAAGCTTCTTTACTGATCCGTGACTGATAGTTAAAACTAAACAAAGGAAAAAAGCAATGTTAAGATGGAATCCAAACCTTTTTTTAAGTATTTAATAAACAATCCTCTCTCATTATTAAGTTCCAGCCTTTGCAGATTCTTAAAAAATGAGCAAACGGAAGGTTGTTTTTTACTGTATTTCATTTAATTGCGGCCAAAGGGCGCAAATATATGAGCACCAGTTACATTACAGAGGATCAAATTCATTTTTATTTTAGGCCTTGCGCAATTAAGTAATTTGCCCAGAATCACAGGATGTTGAGGTGAGGCTGGGACTCGAACCTATTTTCATTGTTCCACATTCGGCAGCTCTGATCATAACATTACATTATCTAAATGTTCCGCTCTGGGAAAGGTGCTTCACAGTGAGGTTTATGCACATATACACCCCACCCCCCCACCCCATCCCCCCACCACCAAGGCATGAAAGACAATGTAGTTGAGGTGCCAACAACAGGCCTCCCGCAATGCCATTCACTTACTCACCCCAACCCAGTCAACTGTAGCCTCAGGGTGATGGCCTGGCAGGGAAGGGGTGAAGAAAAGCACAGAGCTGCTGCTGCTCCAGGGGAGCCGAGGTGATGATGGCTCACAGCAGGGGAGTGGGCGATTGCTTCTGGGCGTCTACCGCGGCCCCAGGGGGGGGCAAGATTAAGTCTGCAGTGGACAGAAGAATATTGGCCTAGCAACGCTGCTGAAAGCAACCCCCTCAGAGCCTTCATGCTTATGATGCTGCCCACCCCTGTGGCCTGGTGAGGAAGACAATAAGGCTCTGGGGGCCGGTTGACAAAATCCGGCCCACTGGTGACCCTTAGGCACCGGCCCATTGGCTAATGCCCGACTGCCCACCTTCCTTCCCAACCCGATGCTGGGAGCAACACATGATAATACTTTTAGCACCCTTTCTGCGGGTAGGAGAGAGGGTGGTAAGAGCAAGCGCAAAAGAGGTGCGAGAACTAGTGATAAAATAGGCACAACTACCGTTCATCCTGTTTGTCTTTAGCATCAGAGCGCACATACAGCTACTCCACAGTTATATCTTTGCTTTTTACAAAGAGAGTATAGTAAAGGTGTCCAGCTCTGGAGGGCTTTAAGTGGACCGAGTCTCACCAGTGCTGAGCACCGGCAGTTTTGAAAAGGGGGCCTCAAAACAGGTCTCCATCGGGCTCCGTTTTGAGCCCTAGCACAGGCAGTCCATTTTTTTTCCGGACTGCAGTGACAGCAGGCACATCGATGTGCCGTTGCTCACACTCTCACTTCTCACTCCTGGAGAAGTTACATCATGACTAGGGCTCCCGGTTTTATGGTATCTATTTTTTTGCCATTTCCGTCTGTATTTATCCATATTTATTTTTTGGGCATTTTTTCTGTATTTATCCACATTTATTTTTGCCACAAGCAAAAGACGAAGCTACAGCTAGTATTTTTCCACATTTATTTAAATTGACAATGCACACCTGCGCCCGGTTGTTATTGGTCAACACAATACATTCAATTGAAAACTTTGCCATTGTAGTAGAAGCACATGTGCATTTCAAGAGAATTTGCAGACATTGAGGCTCTTTCTGGTTTGTTAATGAAATCACTACAGCAATCTAAATTGTATCCACTGTGCGAAACAGCCAACCGGCTCTCAGTATTGTATTATCGAATGAAACTGCTGATACTGCGCTAGGGCTTGATAAGATTCTTTGAAATAAACACTGTTGTAATACTGAACTAAATGAAGGCCAGAAGCAGCATTTAAAATCAATTCACAGTGACAAACACTGTATGAATGTGAGACCTGCTGCAGGGTGAGGATTGAGTACTTGTTCAAAAACTTCACTATACAGTTGATTAAAAAAAAAGCGATTGCATTGTGCACACAAGAAGGCAAACATCGCCAGTGCTACTAACGTCATCTTGTAGAAATCTTATGACAGAAATATCAGGCTAATAATTTCAGCGGCTCTATCTGTCACCCCACCTGTCTATTTGTTGTGTGTTTGCTGAATGCCACAGGGTGCCTTGGTTTATCGCGATGGTGGAGGGAAAGGGCCGCCGTTGCGCCATTCCACGATTGATGGGCTACTTAGCATGAGGTTAATCCTAAATAGGCCATCAATCGTGGAATGGCGCGACGGCGGGCCCTTTCCCTCCACCACCGCGATAAATTAATGCACCCTGTGGCATGTGCACACAAGAAGGCAAACCTCGCCAGTGCTGCTAAGGTTTCATTTATCCAAGGCCCCCACGCTATTGCAAGAATACTATGCGAGCACACCTATGATCTGCGCATCTAGATGTTTCCGTTTGCATCTTTGCTGTGATTCGTGTACTCAGTCAGGGTAAATATCGCGCATATCAAATTGCGTAGACTAAATCAAGTGAACCCATTGCTCTTTGTCCGTCCCCCAGCCCCAGACAATTGTGTGATCTGCATAGCCACAATGCTCCGTTCCACCGGAAACGAGCCAGCCAGAGCGAGAGGCGCCCAGGGTGCACAAGTCCTGGTCCTGAAAGTGCTCTGTACTCATGCTAAATCGGTAACCAATTATGTGTGAAATATCAGCTAATAATGTCAGCGGCTCTATCTGTCACCCCAGCTGTCTTTTTTGTTGTGTGTGTGCTCAATGCCACAGGGTGCCTTAGTTTATCGCGGTGGTGGAGGGACAGGGCCCGCCGTCGCTCCATTCCACGATTGATGGCTTACTTAGCATGTTAATCCTAAATAGGCCATTAATCGTGGAATGGCGCGACGGCGGGCCCTTTCCCTCCACCACCGCGATAAACTAAGGCACCCTGTAGCATTCAGCACAGACAGGGATTTCACAATAAACAAAAGTCCCCACCTCCCCCTCATGATGACGGAAGGCGATCCTCTGCTGATGATGGGGCATGGGGGGGCAGGGGAAAGCCTCTTACCTTGTCTGTACAAACGGCAGCTGGGTGGTGCAGAGCTTGTGGCGGAGCCCTGGAGATGTGCCGATTTGTCCACACGAGGGCGCCAAAACACTGATTTGAAGGGTTTTAAAATGAATGCAGACAGCGGCAGCGCGGCAACATTTGCCAGTGTTTTGCCGTTTCTATATATAAATACAGACAAAGGAAATATAGATTTCCGTCTGTATTTATATGTAAATATCCGTAAAAACGGAAAACCGGGAGCCCTAATCATGACATCATGCCAGGTGAGCGTTATAGGGGAAGGGAAATCCTTTAAAGAGAGTCATTTTCTCTCTGGATGTCCTTCTCTTTTTGAAACTCAGGAGCAGCAACATTGTCGTAGTGTCACTAGGGCTTTAAGTGGAGGCTGTTTCAATATTATATACAAGCCATAGTTGCTGCCTATTGATCTTATGCAACTAACAACCATTGACAAAGCCAATAGTCGTGACTTGTTGTTGGTATAATGTTACTTGTATCATATATATGGATGCAATGACAGAAACAGCAAAATACAGGTTGGCCCGCGCACTATGCTAAGCACAGATTTTTAGCTTACGTTATTAAGCCACGCCCTTAATTACGTTGGCCACGACCCTTTCAGAGACCCCCGCCCCCAGTTTTTTCATCTCGCTTAATGCCCTGCAGCACGGCCAGGTGAGAGCTGGGACACCTCCCAAGACATTTTTTTAAATGGTGCCTAATGACTTACCTTAAAGAAGAAAGTTTGAAATCTGTGTTGACTAAAAAGCCATAGGTTTTACTATCAGCAATGAAGAGAAGTTCCTGGATTATCCCAATAACCAGGGCACACGTCGTATAAAAAGAAGTGGGGGGACTAACCAAGTAAGGCAGTCCGCAAGTGACATCATAACACGTGCCATCACAGTGTACGACGTCTCACGGCGTGACATTGTTCTTGACCTCACCGGAAGTGACATCACAAGAAGGGATATTGGATAGCAAGACATCTCACATATGTTCATCAGATCTATCACAAGTACATTTTAAGCGCATTATGAGATTTAACAAACGAGATTTGCCATTGGGGTTATGTCAAATAAGTGACGCAATCCTGATGCAAAATCTGAGCCTCAACATATATATATATTTTTTACAAACCCTGCCACAAAGAAACTGGTAACAAGGAGAAGCCTGGTAGTAGATCTGTTCTGCTTAATTGGTTACGAAGTCTGCATTTTAAAATATTTTATGGGGTTAAGGCATCTGCTGCAGAGGTGCCCAGTAAATCTCAGGGAATAATAATGGTGAGATTTAACGTATTTGTTTGAGAGATCTGTGGTTTGTGTAGTCCCAGATATGAATGAAAGTAGTACAGAAGATTGAGGTGTGTCCTGTAAAGCACATCGTGTAACAAGCAAATGACATTTTTTAGGTTTCGCCTGGCCGTAGCACTGTGCAGCAGTGCTCGCGCAGGCAAAATCTTTTGATGTACAGCGTGGGGCTTTGTCCCGCCTCTCTCTTCCACTGGCTAGCTCTATAAATGGAGGCTAGCCATTGGAAGAGATTGGTTGTCAATCACTCTTTCCCTGTCACGACGCGATTCGGGGGACATTTCTGGGTCTTTTTTCAAGTCCCCCCCTCTCCTCTTCCCATTGGCTGGAATTTTACCTTCCAGCCAATGGGAAGGGGAGAGCACGAAAAACACGCCCCCGAATCCCTACAGGGTGCGCTGTGCTTTCAGTCGACAACTTGTTTCATTTCTGTGCAATGCCACGGACTTAGCCCAGGCACGCAGCTTTCCTCCCACAGGTTTTAGGAGACTCGCAACAATGTCAAATAATAACTATCACGAGCAGGACAAAGCTTTGTAGTGGAACTTGTGTATGTTTCCACTGAGGTAAAACCCAGTTTTCAAACTTTTCTTTTAATTTATCCTAGTGCACGTTAAGCTCTGCCTGGAACTTAGATATTTATTATTAATTATTTTGTTCCCCTCTCTCTTGGCTCTCTTGATGTTCTCCTCTCTCTCGCCCTTCCCTCCTCTCATTGCTTCACTTTACTTATGTTCCATTTTCTCCTTGTCTGCTTGTTTTGTATTAACCGTGGAGCCCGTTTCCCGGCTGCATACACGTTAAATCGCAAGGCGCCGCGCTTTATATTCTAATTTTTTTCAGATGTTTAACAGCATTGAGTGGGAGTTCCCTCAGTTCTTCATCTTCATGATGGTTGATGGTACATACGATGCAACACTTCTTATTTTGTTAGCGAGCAACACAGGCTAATTGTTAATAAAGGCGCACTTTTGTGTTCACACTTTTGTATCCGTGACACTAGTGCTTTAACTTTCGCGCGCACTTTTCACACGCGCTACATTGTTAATAATGGCGCACTTTTGTGTCTGCTACACTAGTGCTTTCCCTGTCACGTGCACTACATCATTAATCATAGCGCACTTTCATGAGTTGCTTATAAAGTGTCCCACAGGCACGTTGCTGAGCCTCTCCGCCTCGCAAGCATTTCAGTGTGCTCTGGGGCTTGTACTTCTCTGTCCCCTTCCCCTCTCGTAGCTTCCCCCTCACCCCGCTTGTTGCAGTCAGCTGTTCACCCAGCGGCTAAAAATGAATCGAAATCCATTTCTCCCCTTGTCTATCTGCATGCGCCCACTCAGTGTCCACACCTCTTTGCACACCACATTATCTCCATTTACAGGCTCGGGGGAGGCATCTCCCGGTTTCACTTGGGCGCTCTATCAGTGCTTGGCACCCTTCCAACTGCGGCTTGTTGCGTTTATGAGGAGCACCACCGCCCCTCCATGTGCACACTCAGTGTCCAGCATTCTCTAGGCCAACAGTCCGTGTGTCCAGCTCGGCACACACTGCCTGGTACCCTCACTGCCCACCTCCCCATTTCTTGGCCTGGCGCATAACGGTTCTCCGCCAAGGCCTTCTGTGCATACCCACTCAGTACGTGGCACGTCTCCAGGCTCCCCTTGCTGGTGCTTGCTGTTCGTACACGCTGCGTCTGGCACCTCTCTCAATCCCCTTCAGTGCTCCTCACATGCACAGTGCCTGGCTCCCCTATTGCCCATTCCCTGTGTCTCGCTAGGCCAACCGTTTCTGTGCCCCTCTGCTTGTACACACCGTGCCTACTACCTCTCGCTTTCCATCCCTCTTTATACACCGCTCTAGCACCCGCTTTCCAAACCACCTCCCAGTGTACCTCTGCAAACACATACTGAGCATGGCACCGCTCTTGGTCCCCTCTGGTACCCCTCCTTATGCACACACTGTGCATGACACCTCTCATTTTAACTGGTGCTACTATCGCACCAGTATTACATCCCATAATGTTTCAGTAAGTTACTAACCATTTAGCTGCAGCGGGACACTTAACCATAGTATGGTACCCAGATAAATGTCAATATAATTTGAATATTGAATGCCGGTTAGTAAATAACTTAAATTTTTTGTCTGTCTCAACCTTCACTATGAATTGGTCTTGCTCGAAGTGATTTTATACTGTGTACTTGTCTAATAAATATGGTTAACCTTACACTTTCTGTGTGAGTATTTTTGTTAATTGCCTGATAATAGTTTAATAATTAAAACATTGGTGTCTGAAGTCTTTGTGCGTTGTGAAAGCTTGCAAGGCTCATTTAGATTTGCAATGGCTAAATATCAGCCTTACTGTTTTATAAAGGCTTTCGTCCACATCCAACGATTGTAATCTTTGCCGAGGCAGACATGTGCTTTCTGCATCCACCCACCTCAGATTTGGACTACTGGTCTCGAAGTGCTCTGTAAACCCTCCATTCCCGATGGTTTCAGTCAGTTTGTACCACTGCATCGGTAAAAAAAATTGATTGCTTCTGTGTGAACTTGCCAGATTTTTCAGTTTGCTGTGTCTTGCGGTGTTAGTTGCTGGACTGTTTATCTATTAAGTTTGATGGTTTCGGTACATGTACAGCAGGAAAAATGCCACTAACTTAGGTTATTTACCAAATTGGATTCACTTTCCTGAAACCTTTACCAAGCCATCGTAGAGATCAGTTGTTCCCCTTTCTAGACAAAGATAGGAAATGGCTTGAGTATTTACAAGATACCCCTACTACAATACTGCTTTTTCGGAGACTGATATTTTATTAGTTAATTAATGTTTTTGGGTGACAAGCGCATCATGCTTTGTATGGGGAAATGTAGCGCCTCCACTGAGCTCAGCTTTATTTTTCTTTGCTCCTCGGATTTAGCCGCACTACCCGCGGCTAACTGCAGATCACACAAGTATTGAATACAGCGGCAGGTTTGAATCCTCCAACCCATTCTGATCCACCCATATTACCTACAGGAGTAACTACATTTCTCAGTCCAAATATTTTGCCCTAGGGCTGACAAAATAAAATGTACTGAATTTCTGGAGACTAATGTTAAGTTCGCCCAGGCACGCCACTGGAGGTATTTTCAGGTTGCTTGGAACTAAGCGGGTAAGGCGCTTGCTGTGTATCGAACAGGTCGAGAAGATTAAGCTATTGGCAATGTAAATGACAATGCCATTTATTTATCTGTTTTCAAAACCAACACATAAATACAAATTTTGTTATTTACAATGCCAATAGCTCTAACTTTTCCAAAGGCGAAACCATTGCATTGTAAATGCTTGTTATTTTATGTAGATAAGTAAATGGGTAACTGGTTTGAACAAATAGATCCTTTTGTTCCTCGCAGTTCATAACTTGTAATTCTTCTAATATAGCACAGTGAGTTATGAAGGACACGAGACTCCTTCACCATGTAACACATCTTGTACATTGATATGCACACTTACATGAGTTATTGTCAATGGATAATATGTATGTTATGAAAAGCGCTTTAACACCCTGCACTGGGATGATTAGCGCTATAAAAGAAATGAAATTGTGCTATTTAAATGAGTATTTGTGCAAATACTGGGACAGACTAGCACATGTGACATTCTTACAGTGCATGGACTTGTTACAGGTACTTAAAGTAAAAAGTGACATTGCATGCCTCTCTTAAGTACCAGTGAAGAGATAACAAGCGTTGTGCTTTTGTTTTCCCTCTGTGGCATTTACATTTAAGTGTGGGTTCCAGCAGCCTCCAGTCGGATACTCGATCAAAAGGAGGCCGGGGGAAACAACCTTTACAACGCAACTTTTACAACGCACTACCATTACAACAAGACTTTTACAATGCAACATCCATTACAACGCATGCATTTACAACGCAACCATTACAACGCATGACACTACAACGCACACCACTACAACGCATGTCATTACAACACAGTCATTACAACGCATACCATTACAACGCATAGCATTACAACACATAGTACCCTTACACTATCCAACATTTACCCCACTGTTGCACTCCCTGGAGTTAGAATAGTAATTTTTACCCCTACACTATCCAACACTTACCCTACTGTTGCACCCCCTGGAGTTAGAATAGTAATTTTAACCCCTACACTATCCAACACTTACCCTACTGTTGCACCGCCTGGAGTTAGAATAGTAATTTTTACCCCTACACTATTCAATACTTACCTTACATGCAATGTAATGTTATGCGTTGTAATGGTATGCGTTGTAAATGTAGTATGCGTTGTAGTGGAATGCGTTGTAAAGGTAGTTTCAAAGAATTTGTTGTAATGGCATGCGTTGTAATGGTATGCGTTGTAATGGATGTTGCGGTGTAAAAAATGCGTTGTAAAGGTAGGCTTTGTAAAAGTATGCTTTGTAACGTCATACATCCGGAGGCCGGAAGGCCCCTTAACCGCGGCCCATCTGGAGGAGAAAAAAAGCCAGATCTTCGCCTGCATGTTGGCGCTGGGAATGGAAAGCAGACTAAAAGTGGAGGTGCTGCTAAAGGTGTCCCGGTGTCTCAAAATTACACTGGGACTGGTTCTGCATATTTGTGTGTGGTCAAACTTCTTGGAAGGGTGGACGGCGCCCACCCTGTGAAAATAGTGGGTGGACCCTGTGTACCCGCGTATTCCCCCCAACTCATGCCCTGTCAATAATTCAGAGTACCCAGGGGTATATAATATGTGCACCAACCAATCACAGGTCCTATAAGAAAACAGTGTGCTGCTACCTTTAGTACTGGCTGGATTGGCTGAGGAACTGTGCGCTCACCCCCCATCCCAACCCACCAATGCTGTTCACTATCCCCCACCCTGGCAGGGTCCCAAGATCGATTTATTTATGTATTTATTTATAAGTTTTATATAACGCTAGGTAGACCCGAAGGTATCAGAGAACTTTACATACACAAGGGAAAACAAGTTGAATTACATAGCAGGACATAAGGATGCATAAAACCCTAAGCAAAACATTATAATTAGGCATAACAGTGAAGGGGAGGGAGGAAGCTCGGGAGGGTGAAACAGTCGGATAAACACCTATCCTTGATGGACAAGTGAGCAGGGAGTCGGCTGGGTTATTGAAGTATAGGTTCGTTGACTTGGACGGTAATGTATTTCTTGACTTCAATTATAGAGAAGTCTGCGTCGATTCTTTGGTCGTGTTGCTCGTAGTCTTTTTAACTTGTTTAATGCACTGTTTTTGCTAAATGAAATGCTGCAATAATAGACATTTGTGACAGAAACGCAGCAGTTGCGGAAGTCCGCAGAATAGGCACTTGATTGGACATGAGCTGTGTTCCGATTTTCCGGGCAAGGAGCCAGTCGCTGTGATGGCCACGGACTCCTGCTACCGCACATATTAGGCGTTGGGTAGCCAAGTCCACAATGCCGCATATTTACTCTGATTAATTTACTCAAAATTGCTGAAATTCATTGGGAAGAAAAATGGCAGATAACTATTCGGGCATGGGATGTAGGTGCTTTAGCACTATAACCCACATGTTCGTTAGTCCCTATTATCAGAGACAAACTTGTGTGTGGGAGTTATTTATCAACCCTGATAAACTGCGACCCAGCAAAGTCTGATTTTATCGGGGATTATAAACATGGGCCCAAACACTGGCCCACTTGTAATGAGGGCCTTACAGGAAGTTATTATTTTGGACAAAGAGAAAAAAAAGGATATTCCAATGAAAGGCAGCCGTGATAGGGTTAATACTGATGTAAGCATACGTCGGATTTGTATTGTATTGTATTGTTGATATAGTGCTTCATACCTGTCAGGAGTTACAAAGTGTGATCCCAGAATGATTGGCTGGGGTTGGGTGTATGTGCTTTCTGTTTATTCTCATTTGAGTTTCTTGCCTCCAATAGCACCCTTAAGGCAGCAGGGTGGATCGTGGATGCTGGGAAGGTTACGAAGGTATACTCCCTATTCTAACTCCAGTCCTGGAATATTTTGAGGAAAGTTTAAACTTCCCAAGTACTTTATAAAAGGATTGAAAAACTGAAACTTGACAGTTGGTGCTGCTGTGAAGGTGCAGCTGAAGGCAAGTAAGAATTGTCAAAGCCTATAGGTCTAGCTGTAAGCAGTAGAGGGCAGAAGAACATGTGAGTGACACAGCAGCAGACCAACGGATGAAATGCGCTGGCTGAAAACCGCTATAAGTAAGTATATTAAATATATATTTTGGTACAATCAAAAGACCTTGGCTTAAGCTAAACCTAAAGAATATGAACACCTACATTTTTCTCTCCCTGTTTCAAGGGACTAATTTAAGGATGGGGTGTGTCCTTGAGTGACATTGTGTTTTTGATCCAGTCGATGTTTTTCTGCTACTGCCTGCTGGTAAATGGCTTCTGCCAAGGCAAAAAGGGCCCCTGTTTCTCTCAGATCCCAGAATCAGAAGAGATGCAGAGGGTGCAGCCCAGTTTGTTTATCCCTGGGCTGGGAATCAGAGCCTGGGCTCTGGGTAGATATCAGAGGCTAGACTCCACTTTCGGTGTCAGAGCCTAGGCTCTATGTTAGATGTCATAACATAGGCTCTGGCTTAGATATCAGAACCTCGGTTCTGCTTTGATATCACAGCCCAGCTCTTTGTTAGATGCCATCCGTGTCAGATATCACAGCTTGGGCTCTGATTTAAACGTCGGGCCTAAGCCTTGCATTGGATATCAGAGCCTAGGCTCTGCGTGAGGTGTCAGAGCCTGATGACATCAGACTGTTCATTTGGGAGTAGGCGTCATAGCTGGAGTCTTCGATAGTTAGGTCTACATACGTGCTGCCTGAACAAGATATGTATAGATTGATGAAGATTTTAAGAGATGGGCTTGTTACACTTTTTCTTAAGTGATCAGCTGGCTTATCCCTACACCCAGTGTATCCTCATCTGTTGTGTAATCCCTCCTGGCTATTCGCCCCAGGCTCAATGATCCAACAAGAGGGTGTGACATAACAGGCAGAGCTGCCGACCTTGAGTCTCGGCGTCGGCTCAACAGCCAGTGATTCTGGGCTAATCACTCAATGTCCCTGTGCCTACCAATATATATATTCCACAATAGTGATCCACAATTTCCGACGCACACTGGCAGCGGGTGCTCGGCGTAGGGTTCGGACTCAGACCCTCGATTCTCTTTCTCCACACCAAATGACGTGTCACTCAAAGAAGGATAGGATTTGGAAAGTTTTATTCAGGAAAGCTCAACCAACACGTTTCAGCCTCCATGGCTTTGCTCATGGTTAGTGAGTCCTTTCTTTGTTGCACTATTTTATACACCCACATGGTCTCAATGTGGCATTGTGAGTAATGTAGTGCACATGGTAAAGTAATTTTACAAGTATACAAGAAAGGAAAAGTAGATTTATACACAAGAAAACCTTAGTTAGACCAGGACAGGATCCCGTATTGTGATCCACTCGCAAGAAATAGTCCGGCACTCCGTTTGTTAGAGAAAGTTGGATTTATTCAGCACACTGTGATCGCCTACGCGTTTCGAACCAAATGGTTCCTTCTCACGGCAGCGTTAAACAGTTGTCCTACTTTACTTTCATTATTTATGTGTGTAAAGCTTAATAGTGCATTGTGGGATATGCAGTTTAGTGCTTTGTTTGCATTTTTAACGTTTAGAGGAGCGCAGTCTTAGCTTGATTTCATTATTTGTGTTTGAATTACTGCATTAACAAAAAATTCATGTTAACGTTCACATTGCAAGATATATACAAAATATATACAACGTATTCATATTTGTGGCTAAGTGCCCATGTTAAAAATGCGTAGGCGATCACAGTGTGCTGAATAAATCCAACTTTCTCTAACAAACGGAGTGCCAGACTATTTCTTGCGAGTGGATATATATATACACGTTTGGACAGAGAGAGACAGTGTGCTGCAGCAAGGCTAACAATACCCGAAGGGCGAGAGCATTGTTGAGTGCATTCTTGAAAGCAAGGGCAATTGGAGAAAAAAATGATAGGCGGCTGCCCGAGCCGCGGGAACAAGAGGTGCAACATTTCTCAATGTTGAAAAGGCCATGGAAGGCAAAAATCCCTTTCCATAAATCACAATGCTCTCTTGCAAAATGATTCAGAAAAGGGGGTGGTGATGAACACAGTGTCTGAATTAAGCAGACCACTCTTACCCAGTCCAAAGATCAGGGCGTGATCCATCACCGTTTTTCAGCTCACTGCACCATCCCAGCTCAGAACTTGGCTATATGCAAATTAGTCTGACCCTGGCCAAGTGCATCATTGGAACAGGGCAGACCAAACTACCAAGCCAATTCTTATACTGGGAAGGAAACAAGCTACCGGGGACCGGTTTCTGGCATTTCAGCCGTCTTCGGCCCGGCTTGCTTGAATCCTGATGGTGCAATGAGCTAGGGACTCACAAAATGAAGCATGCAATCTCAAGATGTCCCTACCTTCTAAACGACCTTACACAACTTTGTATTTCTACACATAGGCTCGTAGCCTACTAAAGGAGGGACACTAATACCTGTGGAACTGTATTTACCTATATGCTATCTGGCGTTTATTGCAAGCCACGCCTACTGAGGGCTGTCTCATTCAACAATAAAAATGAAGTGAACAAACAGGTGAGCCTTCCGTGCCTTTGTGTGAAGCTCATGATTAAGAGGCAAATACCTTGAAACGCGTCAAGCCTGATTGCAAAGTTTGGGCAGAGATACAATGTGCTGCAGCAAGGCTAACAATACCCGAAGGACGAGAGCTTTTTTCAAGTGCATTCTTGAGCGCAAGGGCTTTTGGAGAAAAAAATTATACGCGGCTGCCCGAGCTGCGGGAACAAGAAGTGCACCATTTCTCAATGTTGAAAGGCCATGGAAGGCAAAAATCCCATTCCGTAAAGCACAATGTTCTCTTGCAAAATGAAGCATGCAATCTCAAGATGTCACTACCTATTAAAGGACCTTACACAGCTTTGTATTTCTACACAGGGACACAGAGCCGACTAAAGGGGGGGCACTAATACTTACCTGTGGAACAGCATTTACCATCATGCTATGTGGCGTTTACTGCAAGCCACGCCCACTAAGGGCTGTCTCATTTAACAATAAAAAATGAAGTGAGCAAACAGGTGAGCCTACCGTGCCTTTGTGTGAAGCTCATGATTAAGAGGCGAATGCCTTGAAATGCGTCGAGCATGATTGCAAAGTTTGGACAGAGAGACAGTGTCCTGCAGCAAGGCTAATACCCAAAGGGCGAGAGCATTGTCGAGTGCATTCTTGAGCGCATGGGCGTTTGGAGGAAAAAATATATATATATATTTAAAAAAGCAGTCCGCAGGTAAAGTTGGTCCTGCTTGAAAGATTCGGTTCTTGCGGTTAATCTTCATATTGTCTTTGCAACGCCATGGGTAAGTGGCATGGTTACATTTTCTCTCCCTTAGTAACCACAGGTGGAGCTTGTTACTGCTTTAACACAAAAAGATTTCTAATATGAATATAAATTAGCAATTTGTACTGCACCAATATTTTACATTTTGAAGCTGTATAGTGGAAATGTTCCTCCATTTATTGGTACTATAGTTTAAGGTGATCACTTATATGTTATGAAAATCCTGGAAATTATTTTGGGATGAAGGCCTGTTCTTGCTTCCTGTAGACGAGAAATGATTTCACAGTAGCCTCATTCATCAAGAAACCGAGCCCCTATAGTTTGGGATACTGGATTAAATGAACATCTTTGCGATACTAGGTTTCATTCCTATTTTTTTTTACTTCAGTTCATTTTGGGGCAGTGACTTAGAATGCGATTCTCATTTTACTTTTTGTTATATTTCTAGAATCTCTTAATTTTAAGCACAATTAATGCAAATCCATCCCTCTGCTGCAGCTTATGCATACTTAACTGTGGCTTATAATGTTGCTAGTAAGACCACAGCAGCTGAGGATCTAAGATGCAAGAACTCTTTTTTTCCAATGCCACCAATGATTATCTTGGATAATCAGTTCGTTGGTTCACATTTACTATAAACATATGTATGGGTCTTCTTACCGAGAACTTCAAAAGGAGTGAGTGGACATGCATGATCTAACATAAAGAGTTTCTGCACTTCCAACATCATTATCACTCCCACCCTCATCGTTTCCTCATGCCTCTTTTTGAATGTTTTTCTACATGACATCCATACTTATTGGCTTTGCCCGTGTTTTTTTATATAGTGTTTCATGCCACTTCTAAGCGTCGTCAATAACAGGTGTTATTACCTAATGTTGGAGTTTACCAAGCTCTGGAAAGAAGGAAAGTTGAGTCAGTTATGCAGGGACTTGAACTTGTGGTCTGCAGAGTTCCATGCTTCAATGGCAAGAGCTCAGCTCACTGAGTTGTCCTGCACAGCCAGGTCAGTCCAGTTCACTATAGCACATTGCTAACATCTGAAAGGGCCCTTTTTGGTCGAGCCTGGGCAGCGCATGCGCTGCTCTGTGAGGCATGCTGTATTCTTGTACGGACTTGAAGCTCCGCCCACTCTTCGCCCATATTTTTCATTGTCTTGTGTCATTGTCCACTGGAAACTGGAGCTCTTCATTGGTCAATAAGCTTAATAGTCCCTCCTTAGTACCACCTTGTTTCATGTTGTAGCCTGCCATGGAAACATCCCCTGTTACAAGTGTTGTTACTCATTAGGCTTTACTTACATCCTCCAATCACTATTTTCTCAAATAACATTAGGTCGCGCATAAGATGAATTTAAGCTATTGGCGTAAATTGAAATGCCTTTTATTTATGTTTTTAAAAAAACACATGAATACAAGTCATTGTCATTTACAATGCCAAAAGCTCAAACTCTAGTAAATGCGAGACTTATTGCATTACAAATGCTAGTTAGTGCTAGGGGTTAATAATCCCTAAATTCATCCCTTGGACATGTGCTGTCGCTGTTCAACCCTATGAACAGTTAGTAATTCAGTGTTAGCTGTGATTACCCTCTAGCTTTCTTTCACACAACCAGGAAAGACATAGTAGATTACCAGACAAAGTACTTCCGGGGAAATATAGGTCACACAAGACATTTTATCACATTGTGCACATCACCTGGCAAGGTCGAGTGGTAGACACATTTACTGTTATATGTATACTTTTTAAAAAGATGTGCATTTCTATTAAACATCCCTGGGTCCAGACTTCCCATAATAGAATAGTAAATCCGTATTCTGAGCAGTCCATCGTGAGTGAGTCTGTTCGCTGCTGCTCTCGTCCATATTAGAGTCTGAACTGTAACAACCCCTCTGTTCTCAGAGCTCTCCCCAGGATCAAATTGGCCAGCACAGCAAATTCAGCAGACAGGGATCATGTTATTTCACTCATTCAATTTAGGGCCAAGGCAGGACATGTGTTTCTAACTCTATTGGGAGCCCCATGTCAACATTATTAATTCATGGCGCACGCCTGGAAATAGTGCTGACAGCAGTCCCTGGGGTCTTACGAGGAAGATCTACTCAAACATAACCATTGATTTTTCAACAGTTTCATCATAAACCGGAAAACTAAGGAGAACACAAAAGTGATGGGCGTGATGTTTGCAGAGATTGCAGCCACTGGATATCGTTCGGGCCGCATTCCAATCCATCGTTTTTCACCTATTGCCGCCCCTTCTGAGAAAGGCCAGGTATATGCATTTCAGCTTTGATCTTACTGTAGTAGGAAAAGTCCAGCCTGGACTTACAGGCCAGGTCCCCTCTCCCAACTCCTTTTTGAAAAGCTGAGAGAAAACCCAACATTAATCAAAGCAGATACAAAGAGCAAGTGAGGAGTTCTTCTGCTTTAGCGACATTTCCTTTTGGGAGGAAAGGATGCCCAATTGCTACACCTGTAATTACACTGCAGTGTTGGACTTCTTTTCTGACTCGTGTTTTATGGAGTCGTCTTGGAAATACCTGGTTTTAAGTGCAAGTTGAAGAAGGATGTAGCGTAAGGGTGTCAGCACCACCCTCCTGCTGATTTCATGTCCTCTTAGCTCAATGTGCCCAGTGCTCATCTGTGCCAGGAGAGGACATCGTCAGGATGAGTTGAATCTCTTCTTGCCCCATAACGCAGGTACCAGACAATGCCAGGATTGGTCAACCCAGTTAAATTTCCAATGTAGAATTAATTATCACAAAATGCAAGCCACACCAGTAATGTTTAAGCAGTGAACATACCTAATTCAGCTGTAAAGTATTTGCAGAATGTGCTTTTTATCCATCTTTTCTATAACCTTTTACATTTTTGGGGTTTTACTTTTGCTTTAGGACCCTAGTTCTGAGATAATTTTAGCTTTATGGAAAAGAAGGGATTACCCGAAAAGTATGAAATGCAAATGGTTAGGCTTTCCAGTGACATCACGAGGGCCCTGCAATCTCTGTAGCACCTGAAAGAGGGCCACAAATCAGAGGAATTGAGGGGCCCACCTCTGGCCAAACCTCACTGCTCCAAGGCAGGTTAGAGATGCCGGAATAATTGTTACACTCTTGTCAGATTCAATCTGCTTTTAGTGGGTGAAGACGAAAGCAGACAGGGTTTTTTTCGTGAAATGTGAGATGATTTGCTGTGAAGAATTTCCACCCTACAGGAGCCAAAACAGAGAAGACTTTGTCCTCTCTTCTTTAACCTTCAATAGAAGGTAATGATAGTGGGAACAGGCACGGGCGACTCAACCATTTGAGCGTTCGGGGTGTGAACCTGGAGGCGGCTCCTCTGCTTTTTCGGAGACTGATATTTTATTAGTTAATTAATGTTTTTGGGTGACAAGCGCATCATGCTTTGTATGGGGAAATGTAGCGCCTCCACTGAGCTCAGCTTTATTTTTCTTTGCTCCTCGGATTTAGCCGCACTACCCGCGGCTAACTGCAGATCACACAAGTATTGAATACAGCGGCAGGTTTGAATCCTCCAACCCATTCTGATCCACCCATATTACCTACAGGAGTAACTACATTTCTCAGTCCAAATATTTTGCCCTAGGGCTGACAAAATAAAATGTACTGAATTTCTGGAGACTAATGTTAAGGTCGCCCAGGCACGCAACTGGAGGTATTTTCAGGTTGCTTGGAACTAAGCGGGTAAGGCGCTTGCTGTGTATCGAACAGGTCGAGAAGATTAAGCTATTGGCAATGTAAATGACAATGCCATTTATTTATCTGTTTTCAAAACCAACACATAAATACAAATTTTGTTATTTACAATGCCAATAGCTCTAACTTTTCCAAAGGCGAAACCATTGCATTGTAAATGCTTGTTATTTTATGTAGATAAGTAAATGGGTAACTGGTTTGAACAAATAGATCCTTTTGTTCCTCGCAGTTCATAACTTGTAATTCTTCTAATATAGCACAGTGAGTTATGAAGGACACGAGACTCCTTCACCATGTAACACATCTTGTACATTGATATGCACACTTACATGAGTTATTGTCAATGGATAATATGTATGTTATGAAAAGCGCTTTAACACCCTGCACTGGGATGATTAGCGCTATAAAAGAAATGAAATTGTGCTATTTAAATGAGTATTTGTGCAAATACTGGGACAGACTAGCACATGTGACATTCTTACAGTGCATGGACTTGTTACAGGTACTTAAAGTAAAAAGTGACATTGCATGCCTCTCTTAAGTACCAGTGAAGAGATAACAAGCGTTGTGCTTTTGTTTTCCCTCTGTGGCATTTACATTTAAGTGTGAGGTTCCAGCAGCCTCCAGTCGGATACTCGATCAAAAGGAGGCCGGGGGAAACAACCTTTACAACGCAACTTTTACAACGCACTACCATTACAACAAGACTTTTACAATGCAACATCCATTACAACGCATGCATTTACAACGCAACCATTACAACGCATGACACTACAACGCACACCACTACAACACATGTCATTACAACACAGTCATTACAACGCATACCATTACAACGCATAGCATTACAACACATAGTACCCTTACACTATCCAACATTTACCCCACTGTTGCACTCCCTGGAGTTAGAATAGTAATTTTTACCCCTACACTATCCAACACTTACCCTACTGTTGCACCCCCTGGAGTTAGAATAGTAATTTTAACCCCTACACTATCCAACACTTACCCTACTGTTGCACCCCCTGGAGTTAGAATAGTAATTTTTACCCCTACACTATTCAATACTTACCTTACATGCAATGTAATGTTATGCGTTGTAATGGTATGCGTTGTAAATGTAGTATGCGTTGTAGTGGAATGCGTTGTAAAGGTAGTTTCAAAGAATTTGTTGTAATGGCATGCGTTGTAATGGTATGCGTTGTAATGGATGTTGCGGTGTAAAAAATGCGTTGTAAAGGTAGGCTTTGTAAAAGTATGCTTTGTAACGTCATACATCCGGAGGCCGGAAGGCCCCTTAACCGCGGCCCATCTGGAGGAGAAAAAAAGCCAGATCTTCGCCTGCATGTTGGCGCTGGGAATGGAAAGCAGACTAAAAGTGGAGGTGCTGCTAAAGGTGTCCCGGTGTCTCAAAATTACACTGGGACTGGTTCTGCATATTTGTGTGTGGTCAAACTTCTTGGAAGGGTGGACGGCGCCCACCCTGTGAAAATAGTGGGTGGACCCCGTGTACCCGCGTATTCCCCCCAACTCATGCCCTGTCAATAATTCAGAGTACCCAGGGGTATATAATATGTGCACCAACCAATCACAGGTCCTATAAGAAAACAGTGTGCTGCTACCTTTAGTACTGGCTGGATTGGCTGAGGAACTGTGCGCTCACCCCCCATCCCAACCCACCAATGCTGTTCACTATCCCCCACCCTGGCAGGGTCCCAAGATCGATTTATTTATGTATTTATTTATAAGTTTTATATAACGCTAGGTAGACCCGAAGGTATCAGAGAACTTTACATACACAAGGGAAAACAAGTTGAATTACATAGCAGGACATAAGGATGCATAAAACCCTAAGCAAAACATTATAATTAGGCATAACAGTGAAGGGGAGGGAGGAAGCTCGGGAGGGTGAAACAGTCGGATAAACACCTATCCTTGATGGACAAGTGAGCAGGGAGTCGGCTGGGTTATTGAAGTATAGGTTCGTTGACTTGGACGGTAATGTATTTCTTGACTTCAATTATGGAGAAGTCTGCGTCGATTCTTTGGTCGTGTTGCTCGTAGTCTTTTTAACTTGTTTAATGCACTGTTTTTGCTAAATGAAATGCTGCAATAATAGACATTTGTGACAGAAACGCAGCAGTTGCGGAAGTCCGCAGAATAGGCACTTGATTGGACATGAGCTGTGTTCCGATTTTCCGGGCAAGGAGCCAGTCGCTGTGATGGCCACGGACTCCTGCTACCGCACATATTAGGCGTTGGGTAGCCAAGTCCACAATGCCGCATATTTACTCTGATTAATTTACTCAAAATTGCTGAAATTCATTGGGAAGAAAAATGGCAGATAACTATTCGGGCATGGGATGTAGGTGCTTTAGCACTATAACCCACATGTTCGTTAGTCCCTATTATCAGAGACAAACTTGTGTGTGGGAGTTATTTATCAACCCTGATAAACTGCGACCCAGCAAAGTCTGATTTTATCGGGGATTATAAACATGGGCCCAAACACTGGCCCACTTGTAATGAGGGCCTTACAGGAAGTTATTATTTTGGACAAAGAGAAAAAAAAGGATATTCCAATGAAAGGCAGCCGTGATAGGGTTAATACTGATGTAAGCATACGTCGGATTTGTATTGTATTGTATTGTTGATATAGTGCTTCATACCTGTCAGGAGTTACAAAGTGTGATCCCAGAATGATTGGCTGGGGTTGGGTGTATGTGCTTTCTGTTTATTCTCATTTGAGTTTCTTGCCTCCAATAGCACCCTTAAGGCAGCAGGGTGGATCGTGGATGCTGGGAAGGTTACGAAGGTATACTCCCTATTCTAACTCCAGTCCTGGAATATTTTGAGGAAAGTTTAAACTTCCCAAGTACTTTATAAAAGGATTGAAAAACTGAAACTTGACAGTTGGTGCTGCTGTGAAGGTGCAGCTGAAGGCAAGTAAGAATTGTCAAAGCCTATAGGTCTAGCTGTAAGCAGTAGAGGGCAGAAGAACATGTGAGTGACACAGCAGCAGACCAACGGATGAAATGCGCTGGCTGAAAACCGCTATAAGTAAGTATATTAAATATATATTTTGGTACAATCAAAAGACCTTGGCTTAAGCTAAACCTAAAGAATATGAACACCTACATTTTTCCCTCCCTGTTTCAAGGGACTAATTTAAGGATGGGGTGTGTCCTTGAGTGACATTGTGTTTTTGATCCAGTCGATGTTTTTCTGCTACTGCCTGCTGGTAAATGGCTTCTGCCAAGGCAAAAAGGGCCCCTGTTTCTCTCAGATCCCAGAATCAGAAGAGATGCAGAGGGTGCAGCCCAGTTTGTTTATCCCTGGGCTGGTAATCAGAGCCTGGGCTCTGGGTAGATATCAGAGGCTAGACTCCACTTTCGGTGTCAGAGCCTAGGCTCTATGTTAGATGTCATAACATAGGCTCTGGCTTAGATATCAGAACCTCGGTTCTGCTTTGATATCACAGCCCAGCTCTTTGTTAGATGCCATCCGTGTCAGATATCACAGCTTGGGCTCTGATTTAAACGTCGGGCCTAAGCCTTGCATTGGATATCAGAGCCTAGGCTCTGCGTGAGGTGTCAGAGCCTGATGACATCAGACTGTTCATTTGGGAGTAGGCGTCATAGCTGGAGTCTTCGATAGTTAGGTCTACATACGTGCTGCCTGAACAAGATATGTATAGATTGATGAAGATTTTAAGAGATGGGCTTGTTACACTTTTTCTTAAGTGATCAGCTGGCTTATCCCTACACCCAGTGTATCCTCATCTGTTGTGTAATCCCTCCTGGCTATTCGGCCCAGGCTCAATGATCCAACAAGAGGGTGTGACATAACAGGCAGAGCTGCCGACCTTGAGTCTCGGCGTCGGCTCAACAGCCAGTGATTCTGGGCTAATCACTCAATGTCCCTGTGCCTACCAATATATATATTCCACAATAGTGATCCACAATTTCCGACGCACACTGGCAGCGGGTGCTCGGCGTAGGGTTCGGACTCAGACCCTCGATTCTCTTTCTCCACACCAAATGACGTGTCACTCAAAGAAGGATAGGATTTGGAAAGTTTTATTCAGGAAAGCTCAACCAACACGTTTCAGCCTCCATGGCTTTGCTCATGGTTAGTGAGTCCTTTCTTTGTTGCACTATTTTATACACCCACATGGTCTCAATGTGGCATTGTGAGTAATGTAGTGCACATGGTAAAGTAATTTTACAAGTATACAAGAAAGGAAAAGTAGATTTATACACAAGAAAACATTAGTTAGACCAGGACAGGATCCCGTATTGTGATCCACTCGCAAGAAATAGTCCGGCACTCCGTTTGTTAGAGAAAGTTGGATTTATTCAGCACACTGTGATCGCCTACGCGTTTCGAACCAAATGGTTCCTTCTCACGGCAGCGTTAAACAGTTGTCCTACTTTACTTTCATTATTTATGTGTGTAAAGCTTAATAGTGCATTGTGGGATATGCAGTTTAGTGCTTTGTTTGCATTTTTAACGTTTAGAGGAGCGCAGTCTTAGCTTGATTTCATTATTTGTGTTTGAATTACTGCATTAACAAAAAATTCATGTTAACGTTCACATTGCAAGATATATACAAAATATATACAACGTATTCATATTTGTGGCTAAGTGCCCATGTTAAAAATGCGTAGGCGATCACAGTGTGCTGAATAAATCCAACTTTCTCTAACAAACGGAGTGCCAGACTATTTCTTGCGAGTGGATATATATATACACGTTTGGACAGAGAGAGACAGTGTGCTGCAGCAAGGCTAACAATACCCGAAGGGCGAGAGCATTGTTGAGTGCATTCTTGAAAGCAAGGGCAATTGGAGAAAAAAATGATAGGCGGCTGCCCGAGCCGCGGGAACAAGAGGTGCAACATTTCTCAATGTTGAAAAGGCCATGGAAGGCAAAAATCCCTTTCCATAAATCACAATGCTCTCTTGCAAAATGATTCAGAAAAGGGGGTGGTGATGAACACAGTGTCTGAATTAAGCAGACCACTCTTACCCAGTCCAAAGATCAGGGCGTGATCCATCACCGTTTTTCAGCTCACTGCACCATCCCAGCTCAGAACTTGGCTATATGCAAATTAGTCTGACCCTGGCCCAGTGCATCATTGGAACAGGGCAGACCAAACTACCAAGCCAATTCTTATACTGGGAAGGAAACAAGCTACCGGGGACCGGTTTCTGGCATTTCAGCCGTCTTCGGCCCGGCTTGCTTGAATCCTGATGGTGCAATGAGCTAGGGACTCACAAAATGAAGCATGCAATCTCAAGATGTCCCTACCTTCTAAACGACCTTACACAACTTTGTATTTCTACACATAGGCTCGTAGCCTACTAAAGGAGGGACACTAATACCTGTGGAACTGTATTTACCTATATGCTATCTGGCGTTTATTGCAAGCCACGCCTACTGAGGGCTGTCTCATTCAACAATAAAAATGAAGTGAACAAACAGGTGAGCCTTCCGTGCCTTTGTGTGAAGCTCATGATTAAGAGGCAAATACCTTGAAACGCGTCAAGCCTGATTGCAAAGTTTGGGCAGAGATACAATGTGCTGCAGCAAGGCTAACAATACCCGAAGGACGAGAGCTTTTTTCAAGTGCATTCTTGAGCGCAAGGGCTTTTGGAGAAAAAAATTATACGCGGCTGCCCGAGCTGCGGGAACAAGAAGTGCACCATTTCTCAATGTTGAAAGGCCATGGAAGGCAAAAATCCCATTCCGTAAAGCACAATGTTCTCTTGCAAAATGAAGCATGCAATCTCAAGATGTCACTACCTATTAAAGGACCTTACACAGCTTTGTATTTCTACACAGGGACACAGAGCCGACTAAAGAGGGGGCACTAATACTTACCTGTGGAACAGCATTTACCATCATGCTATGTGGCGTTTACTGCAAGCCACGCCCACTAAGGGCTGTCTCATTTAACAATAAAAAATGAAGTGAGCAAACAGGTGAGCCTACCGTGCCTTTGTGTGAAGCTCATGATTAAGAGGCGAATGCCTTGAAATGCGTCGAGCATGATTGCAAAGTTTGGACAGAGAGACAGTGTCCTGCAGCAAGGCTAATACCCAAAGGGCGAGAGCATTGTCGAGTGCATTCTTGAGCGCATGGGCGTTTGGAGGAAAAAATATATATATATATTTAAAAAAGCAGTCCGCAGGTAAAGTTGGTCCTGCTTGAAAGATTCGGTTCTTGCGGTTAATCTTCATATTGTCTTTGCAACGCCATGGGTAAGTGGCATGGTTACATTTTCTCTCCCTTAGTAACCACAGGTGGAGCTTGTTACTGCTTTAACACAAAAAGATTTCTAATATGAATATAAATTAGCAATTTGTACTGCACCAATATTTTACATTTTGAAGCTGTATAGTGGAAATGTTCCTCCATTTATTGGTACTATAGTTTAAGGTGATCACTTATATGTTATGAAAATCCTGGAAATTATTTTGGGATGAAGGCCTGTTCTTGCTTCCTGTAGACGAGAAATGATTTCACAGTAGCCTCATTCATCAAGAAACCGAGCCCCTATAGTTTGGGATACTGGATTAAATGAACATCTTTGCGATACTAGGTTTCATTCCTATTTTTTTTTACTTCAGTTCATTTTGGGGCAGTGACTTAGAATGCGATTCTCATTTTACTTTTTGTTATATTTCTAGAATCTCTTAATTTTAAGCACAATTAATGCAAATCCATCCCTCTGCTGCAGCTTATGCATACTTAACTGTGGCTTATAATGTTGCTAGTAAGACCACAGCAGCTGAGGATCTAAGATGCAAGAACTCTTTTTTTCCAATGCCACCAATGATTATCTTGGATAATCAGTTCGTTGGTTCACATTTACTATAAACATATGTATGGGTCTTCTTACCGAGAACTTCAAAAGGAGTGAGTGGACATGCATGATCTAACATAAAGAGTTTCTGCACTTCCAACATCATTATCACTCCCACCCTCATCGTTTCCTCATGCCTCTTTTTGAATGTTTTTCTACATGACATCCATACTTATTGGCTTTGCCCGTGTTTTTTTATATAGTGTTTCATGCCACTTCTAAGCGTCGTCAATAACAGGTGTTATTACCTAATGTTGGAGTTTACCAAGCTCTGGAAAGAAGGAAAGTTGAGTCAGTTATGCAGGGACTTGAACTTGTGGTCTGCAGAGTTCCATGCTTCAATGGCAAGAGCTCAGCTCACTGAGTTGTCCTGCACAGCCAGGTCAGTCCAGTTCACTATAGCACATTGCTAACATCTGAAAGGGCCCTTTTTGGTCGAGCCTGGGCAGCGCATGCGCTGCTCTGTGAGGCATGCTGTATTCTTGTACGGACTTGAAGCTCCGCCCACTCTTCGCCCATATTTTTCATTGTCTTGTGTCATTGTCCACTGGAAACTGGAGCTCTTCATTGGTCAATAAGCTTAATAGTCCCTCCTTAGTACCACCTTATTTCATGTTGTAGCCTGCCATGGAAACATCCCCTGTTACAAGTGTTGTTACTCATTAGGCTTTACTTACATCCTCCAATCACTATTTTCTCAAATAACATTAGGTCGTGCATAAGAGTGAATTTAAGCTATTGGCGTAAATTGAAATGCCTTTTATTTATGTTTTTAAAACAACACATGAATACAAGTCATTGTCATTTACAATGCCAAAAGCTCAAACTCTAGTAAATGCGAGACTTATTGCATTACAAATGCTAGTTAGTGCTAGGGGTTAATAATCCCTAAATTCATCCCTTGGACATGTGCTGTCGCTGTTCAACCCTATGAACAGTTAGTAACTCAGTGTTAGCTGTGATTACCCTCTAGCTTTCTTTCACACAACCAGGAAAGACATAGTAGATTACCAGACAAAGTACTTCCGGGGAAATATAGGTCACACAAGACATTTTATCACATTGTGCACATCACCTGGCAAGGTCGAGTGGTAGACACATTTACTGTTATATGTATACTTTTTAAAAAGATGTGCATTTCTATTAAACATCCCTGGGTCCAGACTTCCCATAATAGAATAGTAAATCCGTATTCTGAGCAGTCCATCGTGAGTGAGTCTGTTCGCTGCTGCTCTCGTCCATATTAGAGTCTGAACTGTAACAACCCCTCTGTTCTCAGAGCTCTCCCCAGGATCAAATTGGCCAGCACAGCAAATTCAGCAGACAGGGATCATGTTATTTCACTCATTCAATTTAGGGCCAAGGCAGGACATGTGTTTCTAACTCTATTGGGAGCCCCATGTCAACATTATTAATTCATGGCGCACGCCTGGAAATAGTGCTGACAGCAGTCCCTGGGGTCTTACGAGGAAGATCTACTCAAACATAACCATTGATTTTTCAACAGTTTCATCATAAACCGGAAAACTAAGGAGAACACAAAAGTGATGGGCGTGATGTTTGCAGAGATTGCAGCCACTGGATATCGTTCGGGCCGCATTCCAATCCATCGTTTTTCACCTATTGCCGCCCCTTCTGAGAAAGGCCAGGTATATGCATTTCAGCTTTGATCTTACTGTAGTAGGAAAAGTCCAGCCTGGACTTACAGGCCAGGTCCCCTCTCCCAACTCCTTTTTGAAAAGCTGAGAGAAAACCCAACATTAATCAAAGCAGATACAAAGAGCAAGTGAGGAGTTCTTCTGCTTTAGCGACATTTCTTTTTGGGAGGAAAGGATGCCCAATTGCTACACCTGCAATTACACTGCAGTGTTGGACTTCTTTTCTGACTCGTGTTTTATGGAGTCGTCTTGGAAATACCTGGTTTTAAGTGCAAGTTGAAGAAGGATGTAGCGTAAGGGTGTCAGCACCACCCTCCTGCTGATTTCATGTCCTCTTAGCTCAATGTGCCCAGTGCTCATCTGTGCCAGGAGAGGACATCGTCAGGATGAGTTGAATCTCTTCTTACCCCATAACGCAGGTACCAGACAATGCCAGGATTGGTCAACCCAGTTAAATTTCCAATGTAGAATGAATTATCACAAAATGCAAGCCACACCAGTAATGTTTAAGCAGTGAACATACCTAATTCAGCTGTAAAGTATTTGCAGAATGTGCTTTTTATCCATCTTTTCTATAACCTTTTACATTTTTGGGGTTTTACTTTTGCTTTAGGACCCTAGTTCTGAGATAATTTTAGCTTTATGGAAAAGAAGGGATTACCCGAAAAGTATGAAATGCAAATGGTTAGGCTTTCCAATGACATCACGAGGGCCCTGCAATCTCTGTAGCACCTAAAAGAGAGCCACAGATCAGAGGAATTGAGGGGCCCACCTCTGGCCAAACCTCACTGCTCCAAGGCAGTTTAGAGATGCCGGAATAATTGTTACACTCTTGTCAGATTCAATCTGCTTTTAGTGGGTGAAGACGAAAGCAGACAGGGTTTTTTTCGTGAAATGTGAGATGATTTGCTGTGAAGAATTTCCACCCTACAGGAGCCAAAACAGAGAAGACTTTGTCCTCTCTTCTTTAACCTTCAATAGAAGGTAATGATAGTGGGAACAGGCACGGGCGACTCAACCATTAGAGCGTTCGGGGTGTGAACCCAGCGGCGGCTCCTCCGCAGTGGCGGGGGAGCGTCACACTACTGCCTGGCGCAGAGACAGCAAATGAAAAGTAAAATGATGTTCTAGCATCGTTTTTTGTTTTGTTTGCTGGCTCTGAGGCAGCTTGTGCAGGGAGGGGCGGGGCATGGGAGAGGGGGGGAAGAGTGCTTGTGCACTCCCTCAGTATGCATATGTGTTTTCCAGCTGTCTCAGGCCGACCAAAACACACATGCGCACTTAGGTGTCTCCAGTCTGGCTGCCATCAGCAGCCCGGCTGAAGAAACCCCACAGACTCCATGACCTTAGCGGAGCGTCTTTTCTGCCCGCTCAGGCCAATCCCTCGGCTGCTCTGCAACACAGTTATTGGATGAGAGTCTGTCCCAGGAACTGCTGGGACCCAGGAAGAGGAGTGGCGGCGCAAGACGATGCTGAAGGGGCCGGCGTCTAAAGGTACGTTAAAAAAAATTACTTGCGCTCCATCCCATCCCACCGCCACGTTACCCCCCCACCCCACCCCTGCGCAACCCCCACCCGCCCAACCACCCTTTGTTAGTGGCGGCCACCACTGAGTGGGCCTCATATTGTTCCTCAGTTACTCTGGCTGTCTGAAGTTGTGCAAAGTTTCTCTCACTTTACACCCACTGCGAAAAATATACATACTAAGAAGGGTCCGAAGGGCATACAGTTCACACTCAGCCCATCAGACATGCACGATTTACATTTTATAGAGCGCTGATACAACGTTGTCCGTTGGAAAGGAGGGGCCTATGATCACATCCTGGAGTTCTCCAGAAGAGCTCTGGGCATCTGTGGTCCAAAACAAAGCGCAACCCTTAACACAGCCAATGCACATGCTGAGCAAGCAACATGTTGACTTTCTGAGTTAAATTCTGCACTTTCACTAATACTGTCTGCATGACCCAGAACCCGCCTTGTGCAAAGAACTGGAAATAAGGCACCGAGGAACATGAAGAGGTGAGGCTGATTGAGTTAGGTGGTGTAGGAACGCTAAAAGCCCTGATTCACTTATATAGTGAGATCTGACTCCCACCCGGAACCTATACGACTCACCCTAAATGTTCCTATCACAGTTAGGATCCCCTCACTTCGTTCTGCAGAAGGCCCGCTCATTTTCTGCCCTGGCTACTGAAGAGGCAGCTTCACAGCCACTGCTCCACACTCCAAAACATTGTAACTGCCCAATGAGCCGGTTTCAATGTGATGCCTCCTTTCATGATAGAGATGAGATCTGGGGTAATACAAGGTAGCTCTTTTTTCTGATTTTCGAGGACTATGAGAAAAGGGAGTGAGGAGTAAGCTGGCCCCTCGAGAGCAGGAAACCCTTTGCAGTTAGCCCAAAGATGCTTAAACACCAATTGCTGAACCGTTTAGAGGTTTACAATGTACACGAGCATTCATTCATCAGTAAAGGCGGCAAGATGCACATAAAAGGGCAGGTTCCTCCTGTGTATCTCAAAGGATGCATCTGAGACGGTACCCATGAAGTGACTGCAAGAACAGACATCTTAAGATGCTTGTAAATTATGAGTCGGAACAGAGCACAACAGACACGTCTTTTCGTAATGCATTTGCAAATGTGAGTAATGCATCGAATCTTATGTAGGCCAAGCCATACAAAATGTGTTCACTTTGTGTGCTGTGTGTCTGGCTCTGCTCTGTCTGAGCCTCAGCACTTAACATTTATGAGTGTGCTTGGGCAAAGACTGGGAAAAGGACTTTAGAGTAGATATTTAAGCTGCGTGGATTTTGAATGTTCTTCGATTCACTGGAGTAAGAGCTGCATTGTAGGACTGTCTGATCCACGTATTGATTTGTTCTCACCAATGGGACACTTTGTCTACTTGGGATAACATTTGGTCTTACACTATGTTCTAAATGTTTCTTACACGGAGACTTGTGAGAGAATATGAAGTGAAAATGGAGAACACCATAACATCGAGACCAACTTGCTACCGTGGTAACAGCTTGACATCTTTTTCTAGTTCCACCAAACTACCATAACTACATTTTAGTTATTCATCCAAAAAACACCGCATTAAGAGGTAAGCGGTAAAACCACATAGAAAACGCAACTTTTTCCAATTTGTGAATTAATTTCAGTAACATGAAAATAAAATTATATCCATATTGTTGGTATATTGGATTTTGGAATTTGTTGTGAAACTTAAAGTAGCTATAGGTCTAGAGAGATATGTAGCCTGATTTATCGTTTGATTGGTGGGATTGTAGTCCACTGTTGTGGAAATGTAACTTCTCTACCAAGTAAATCCTCCATATTTTGAGTTCTCCACCACGACCACAAAGGTTTCTCTGTTAAAAAGGCTGAGACTATCAAAGGAAAGCTCGCTGTTAAGAAACCTCTGAAAGAAAATAAACCAACGCCTTTCGCTATGGGCAAAACTTCAGATAATAAGTGACAGCATTGGAAGTGTATCTTGACAGTGGGGGTACAGTGTAGGCTCCCCGGCATGCTGAGGTGTGTTTCCCATGGGCTGGGGACATCCCACTTGCCGTTCTGTGAAAGTTCACTCCCTTTCCTGTGGTGATAGTTCATGCAGCTAAGACTGCCCTTTCAGTGGGTTGCTCTCTCTAGACTGGACAGATGGTCTACCCCCTTCCTGGAAGAGCTATCTCTGCACATTGGTGGATCAAACAGTGCAGCTTGACAAATTATGGTTGGGGGTATATGTGCTATTTGTGAAACTTACAAGTAGCAGTTATCATGCCGGGGACATAATTCTCAGAGCTATAGTTATCAAGGTTTTATGTCCACCCTGCCCCACCAAAGGGTGTGCAAGGGTGACGCAAAACGTAGGTGAGAATTATCAAGCCACTCAAGGCCACCTTGCATGGCAACATAGCGCAAATTGCTGCCCTGCGTTACTGTGCCCCAGGGAGCCATTCCATGGGTGGAGCGTAGGTGTTCCCAAACATCCATCCATGGATTTTGGTGCATTCCCAGACTTACCCTTATTGGTAGACCTCGGAATGCTAGAAAAAGGGAAATGCCTCTGAGGATTGTTTTTGTGCCCCTTCATGCAGACCAGCCTGCAATGCAGGCACCCTTGCACCATGATGTAAGGGCAGTGCTTTAAATGGGCCGGTACTCACCGGTACTGAGTACCGGCACTTCTAAATTTTCTGCGCTTGAGTACCAGAACTTTTTCTTGTCTCAAAGACAGTACCGGTACTCATGGAGCAGCAGACCAACTTAATTTGTCTTCTAAAAAAAAAGCATGACACACAGCTAACAAGTCTGTCTGCTTTTGTGAAGCACTCCAGTGCTTATCTCCCCTTAACATCTCCTAATTGAGCAATGCCCCTCCTCCTGTTGTGCTCTCTAGCCCTGGCTGCTGCAGCCTCCTGGACACAGGAGATTCTTTCAGCAGACCTGCACGCTGGGCTATTGTACTCTGTTGGCCATCCAAACACCTTCGAAAAGTGGCGAAAGCTTTGTTTTTTAAAATTTCTTCATGTCCAGTTCCCTTCAACCCATTTGCAAGGTGTAAACGACTTGGTGCGGGACAGATGAAATGACAAATTTGCATCTCACCCCTCTCCCTACTGATAAACACAATGCAGCCATAGCTTGTCAGAGCTTAACTTATAAAGAGGAGAAATAATATACATGCTTTTCATTTAAAATTTAATTGATCAAGAAAGTTTGTGATATTGTGTTATGTATGTTTGATTTTTATAGCACTTTTCCAATGCTTGTGAGATCCATGGCGCTATTACACTGGAAACAATTTAAGAAGGGGTTTACACTCAATTAAAAGTAAAATATTTATAACATTAGAAAATAATTTTAGTGAACTTTTTTCTTCCTGCCTTTGAAACAATTTCTAACATAAAGCGCAAATGAAACGAAATCTTAAATGAAGAGTTTCATTTGGTCATGAAGTTTTAGCAATGATTTTAATTATTGGCCCCTTAGCACTACCTGTAGCCCCGCCCCCATGGCTCCACCCCATAGCCCTGCCCGCCCCTAACGCCGCCCACATCTCAATTTGGTGAGTACCTGCACACTTTTTTTTCCATTTAAAGCACTGTGGAAGGGTGCCTGCATTAGCGCTAAGCAGCCAAAAGTGAACGTAAGCGCTAGGAAAGGACAGGAATGCACTGTATATATTGTTAAATACAACGCACTCCTGCCCTTTTTCACGCAGCGCAGCAAGGTGGATTGCTGCATGAAAGATTGATAAATCTGCCACTCCGTTTTTTCATAGATTTGCTTTTCCTTTCCTCATCTAAATCAGACCAATCATGGTTAACTCTGCTACACGTTAAGGGATGTCTTCAAACCAATCCATAATCACATTATTTTCTATCACTAGAGCCCAGTTTGATGTGAAATGGTTGTTAAGCTCATGCAGGAATTGAATTGATACTACTATTGGGATGAAATCTCTGACAGGTTGTATTGATCGAGTAAGAGTTCAGCAATTATCTTAACCCTTGTATGAGGGATAGATTTTACCCATGAAAATGTAATTGATATTTTAATTGCTCTATAACTACTTAAATACAGTGCTTACTTTGTAAAATTATAATCATAATAATAAGTGCCAGGGCCCTTGTCAGGAGACCACTGCAGCTTGCAGCACCCATCGTCATGGCCAGCGCTGCCAATGACCGTAACAACTACTAAGCATCACACTCCTACAAGTGAAAATTCACACTATTCTAGGCCCCCAAAGCTATGAGAAAGGCTTAGGCGGCATGGTCTGTCATGTTTAACGTATATTGAATTAATAAATAACTGTTGTGGTGCTCATCTCAAAACTGGACAAACAGCAACAGCATGTGGTAGACTGTCATAGGTGCTGATGTTGACAATTAAGTGACAATACTGTGCACCAGAAACCACTGGCTCAAATTAAGCAATCCTTAAATAGAATACTGTTTTAGTATATTAATGGAAGGAAAGTACAAATCAACAGTGTTTGTACAGATTCACTTTCATTTACATGGAAAGAACACATAGACACTGGAGTCATAAAAGGCCTTTCAATAGCAAAGACATGTAATACGCAAAATGAAATACAAAAATTACAATAAAATCACCACAGTGAAGGCTAAATAAGGAACCCATCCTGCAAATGGCATTTGAACAATTGGTTTGCAAGAGACAATCGTACTCTGAGGTATTTATTACAACCCCTTCATGGTCACGGATAGATAGCACAGGTTCAATTACATATAGCCGATTTCAATAAACTGCTTTCTATACTCTACTTTTCAACATACCTAAGGCCCTCAATACGATTAACTTGCAAATTGCAGGGTAAAGGCTTTGCACCTATAACTACTGGTACCGTGCGATAACACTGCCAGTACTGGGCAAATTATTAATGAAACCCTGCGGAATGGGGAATAACTGAGAAGAGCTAGATTTTGCCGTACACAAAACCGCACAAACCTCCCAATTCCATGATGTTTAACCCTCCCATTAACTACCCTCTCTCAATAAATGGTAAATGGGAGCAGGGGCCTCCGTGCAGGGTGGGAGTAGATCATTTTCTTTCTACAAATGATCCGATCAAACACAAAGCGAACCTACCCACACCACCCACACCAAAAGCGCTGCACTTGACACGACTATATTACGCAAAACCTTCTCTCAGTAGAACCCATACTTGTAGATTGTTCGGGCCATCATCTTATCCCTTTCTCTCTGCTACTCTCAAATTCCACACCCAAGAGCTAATAAAGAACGAGATATCATGGTTCCGCAACACCAAAAAGAGAGATAGCATTAATTTTGGCATCAGTTTTCAAGAATTTGATTGTGAGCAGTTCTGTTTTTAATATGACCCACCTAGCCTCGATTGTTAATCAGATCAGCTCTGTAAGATAGCATCAATCAAGAGCAAAAAAAAAGACCCTGGAACTCTTCAACGTGAATGAAGACCATAAGGCTTCCCTCCTGTTTGTATCCAGACTCCTGCAAGCCATGCATTTTCACAGCAGCTTCAATCTGGCATTCAATCCCGTTTTCATCTCTCTTCATTCATGTTGATTAGCTCCAGGGACACCAGCAGTGGTTGCCCGTGCCAGCTGCAGCAGTCTGAAAAAGAGTCTTGAGTACAGCCTGTCCTACAGCTGCTTGCTGTTTGGAGTGTACATCCGCGCAGTAGTATTTGGTAAATGTATGTATGGTAGTCCATGTGGCTGCTCTACATATGTCTTCTAGAGGAATGTTTCCTAGGAAAGCCATGGATGCCCCTAACTTGCGTGTTGAATGCGCTCTTGGGGGAACTGTTAATGTGCGTTTAGCTTTCTGATAACAAATTTGTAGGCACTTAACAATCCATCTGGCTGTACCTGATTTGGAAATGGGGTTGCCTTTGTGCTGTGGTGAAAAGGCAAAAAACAGTTGCTTAGTTTTCCTGAAAAGTTTGGCCTGTCTATATAGTACAGGAGAGCTCTTTTAACGTCTAGGGTATGTAGAGCTCTTTCTGCCACTGAATCTGGATTTGGGAAGAACACTGGCAGTTCTATAGTTTGATTGATGTGAAACTGGGATACCACCTTTGGCATAAATTTAGGTTTCGTACGTAGCACTACCCATTTTGCGTGAATTTGTATGAATGGCTCCTGAATAGTTGGGGCTTGCAGCTCACTAACTCTTCGAAGTTATGTAATTGCCATTAAAAAAGCCACTTTCCACGTTAGGAACTGTATCTCACACGAGTGTAGAGGTTCAAAAGGTGGTCCCATCAGTCTGGTTAGAACCACGTTCAGGTTCCAGACAGGTGAAGGTGGGTGTCTTGGAGGAATCACTCGTTTGAGTCCCTCCATGAAAGCTTTAATAGCAGGTACTCTGAAGAGTGAAAGGTGCTGCCTGTTCTCAAGATAAGCTGCCACCGCAGCTAAATGTATACGTATGGAACTGTAGGCTAAATTGCATCTGTGAAAATGTAACAGGTAACATATGATGTTTTGAGTAGATGCATCAAGCAGATTTATGTCATTATTCTTACAATAGATGACAAATCGTTTCCACTTCGCCGCATAGCATGCTCTGGTTGTAGGTCTTCTTGCCTCTTTGATAATATTCATACAGTCAGGAGGCAAGTTCAGGTAACCAATCTCTATGACTTCAGGAGCCAGATCGCAAGGTTCAACTGTTGCGGATCTGGGTGCTGAATGCCTCCATGGCTCTGCGTTAAAAGACTGGGTGTTAATCGCAGCCTTTGATGAGGCACCACAGAAAGTTCTAGGAACGTGGTGTACCATGGTTGCCTCGCCCACGTTGGAGCAACTAGGATGAGTGTCATTGAGTGTTGTCGTAGTTTGCGTGCCACTAGTGGTATGAGCGGGGCTGGGGGGAAAGCATACGAAACCTGCCTGAACAGTTCATCCCTATCGCATTGCCCTGAGACTGCGTATGTGGAAACCTGGCGGCGAAGCTTCGGCATTTTGCATTTTCCCTTGTGGCGAACAGGTCTATTTCTGGGTGACCCCACTGCTGGAAGTACGGTTGTAGCACTGAGGGATGTATCTCCCACTCGTGCATCTGGTGGCTGTGTCTGCTGAGCAGATCCGCCATCTGGTTGTCCCGGCCTGGGAGGTGTTCCGCCATGAGGAAGATGTTTCTCTGAATGGCCCACTTCCACATGCTTTGCGCTAGATGTGACAACTGTGGAGAGTGTGTCCCTCCCTGCTTCTGTATGTAGTACATGGTAGTCATGTTGTCTGTCCGGATCAACACGACTGTTGCACAAATGTACCTTGAACGCCTTCATTGCCATAAAGATTGCCATCAGTTCCAGCAGGTTGATGTGCATCTTCTTTTGCTGTGTCAACCATAGTCCCTGCACTGTATAATGGAGGACATGCGCTCCCCATCCCAGGAGAGATGCGTCCGTCGTCAGCACTATTTGTGGTACAGGCTCTTGGAACGGTCGTCCCCTGCAAAGGTTTGTGGGTTCCACCAATGCAGAGCGTTGTATGCGCGACCGGTCACCAACACTAGGTCTTTTAATTGTCCTTGAGCCTGGTTCCACTGCCGTGCTAAGCACTCTAGAAGCGGACGCATGTGTAGTCTCGCGTGAGGGACTATGAAGATGCAGGAGGCCATCATGCCTATCAACTGCATAAACACCCGTGCTGGGAGCGAGTGTTGGGGTCTGAATCTCTGAATCAGTAATTGAATGCTGTTGATTCTTGCTGGGTTTGGCTGTGCCTTTGCTGCCAGAGTGTCTATTGTCGCTCCTAGGTACTGTTGTATGTGGGCGGATTGGAGATGAGACTTTGTGTAGTTTAATGAGAATCCGAGGCTATGTAGGAGGTGAATAGTGCGAGACATGTGGCTGGCACATTGCTGGGCTGACTTTGCTTGGATAAGCTAGTCGTCCAGATAGGGGTAGACGTGGACATGGTTTCTCCGTAGGTGCGCCGCTACTGTCGCTAGGCACTTGGTAAACACCCTGGGGGCTGTTGTCACCCCGAAAGGCAGGACCTTGAACTGGTAGTGCTGATTCTGTATGGTAAACCTGAGATACTTCCTGTTTGCTGGATGTATTGGTATGTGGAAATACGCATCCTTTAGGTCTAGTGTTGTGAGGAAGTCTCCCTGAGTGAGCAATGGTAGAACCTGCTGTAAAGTGAGCATGTGAAAATGTTCTGACAAGATGTATTGGCTTAGGGCCCTGAGGTCCAGTATTGACCTGAGAGACCCGTCCTTTTTGGGGATTAAGAAGTACAGCGAGTATACCCCTGTACCCTGTTGCTGTATAGGGACGAGTTCTATGGCCCCTTTTTGCAGCATGCTGATGACTTCTTGCTGCAATAAGTCTATGTGCTCTGCGGACATGAGACGGTGTCTTGGGGGTATGTTGGGTGGAGTGGAGGTTAGCTCTAGACAATAGCCGTACTGAATAAGTTGTCTCACCCACTTGTTTGTGGTAAAGCTCTCCCTGACTGGCAGGAACTGTTGTCATCGTCCCCCGACCGGTGTTACATGGTCCGGGGGCAGTGACAAGGCGTCACTGTTTAGTATTGGCGGAGGATCTGGTGTTGTTATTCCCTCGTCCTCTGCCTTTGCTGCTGTTGCACGGTATCCACCTCTATTGTTTTTATTATAGGTGGTCTGCTTGCTCCCTTTACTGTATGGAGTCTGCTGGGATGCCTGGCCTGGCCTTGTGTAGCTCCTCTATTACCGGAGCGACGAAAGGAGCCTCCTCTAAATTGTTTTGACTGCAAGGCACCCATAGACTTGGCTGTCTCTGTGTCTTTTTTAATCTTCTCTAAGATTGTGTCCACATCAGGACCAAATAAAAAATCAGGGTTCACAGGCTGATTTAATAATGTGGTTTGAATCTCAGGTTTGAA
The DNA here is from genome assembly GCF_964263255.1 of Lissotriton vulgaris. NCBI lineage: Eukaryota > Metazoa > Chordata > Amphibia > Caudata > Salamandridae > Lissotriton > Lissotriton vulgaris. Next base: position 1,099,364,605 of record NC_141695.1, read on the forward strand.
CCCAGAGATGCGCAACCAAGCATGTCTCCTGAGCATGACACTTGTGTTGATGGCCCTGGCTGCGGTGTCTGCTGCGTCTAGCGCACATTTAATGGATTCCTTGTAGGCATCAGGCAAATGTTGTAGCAATTGCTCTAGTGTGTCATAATGCGCCCTATCGTATCTGGCTAATAGGGCCTGTGTATAAGAAATTCTCCAGATATTAGCTGCTTGAGCAGCTATCCTTTTCCCAGAAGCTTCTAATATCTTAGACTCCTTGTCTGGAGGAGGAGCATCACCAGTAGTTTGTGAGTTGGCACGCTTACGAGCATTTGATACCACCAAAGAGTCCAATGGCAGCTGTCCCTTAATATATGTAGGGTCCACAGGCGCCGGTCTGTATTTTCTTTCAATTCTGGGGTTAACAACCCTTGCTCTTGTGGTTTCCTTGAAAATGTCTCCTGCGTGTTTAAGGACACCTTTCAACATTGGCAATGTCTTGACTGATTTCTCTGAAGTGGAGAAAGTGTCAAACAGGAAGTCCTCTTCAATTGGATCAGCATGCATTTCCACATCATGATTCTGTGCTGCCCTTTCTATTAATGCGTTAAACGCTGCTGTATCTTCTGTTGGCGAAGTTTTAACAGGATAAGAAGGATTGTCAGGAATAGTCTGTGACTCCCCCGGGTCACAGACTATTCACAGGGTACGGGGAGGAGCCACCTATCTCGTGATACTTCGAAGACTCTTCCAGGACAACAATGTGCAATCATCCGGACCCAACACTAGGCGGCGATCTATGCACAGATATGAATTCAGCAGCCCACATGCCTCGAACATAACATTTCTGATTTTGCCAACAGTCTAAAGAAAGTTCAAGGCTGGAGGACTACCTGTAGTTTGAAATTAATTCCATACAAAACAGAATTTCTCCTCACCTCCTCACCCATTCGCCACTGCCAGTGCATTCCTTGATAGATTTTATCAACATCCTCAACTGCAAACCAACCATTGACAATGCAAAATCCCTAGAGCCCAACTTGGACAAAAGACTCAGTATACAGTCCCAATTCAACACCTTGGCCAAAGATGTATGCTTTCCATTCTGTCTGCTCTGCATACTTTTTCGCTTCATTCCAGAAGTGTGTCTTAAATCTCTGATACAAGCACTAGTCCTGACAATAAACAACTATTGCAATTCTCCCCTGACCGCTCTGGCCAGAAACACCTGGCTCTTCTAAAAGCAGTCCTACATTCAGCAGCATGTCTCCTCTCTGGGATGACCATATCTTACCAGTACTGTTAACGTTTCACTGGCTTCCCATTGAAGCCAAGGATGTTTACAAAATGGCCTGTATCGTTCACAAGGTCCTTCACACCTCCACCCCACATTCCCTGGCCCCCAAGCACAAGCTATCCTGTTGTTCTAGTGCATCATGAAATGCTGCATCTCTGCTTCTGGAATTTCAAGCCTTTAACAAGGAATTACCTGTAGCTTAATCTTTCGGAGGGAGTGGGACCATAGTCTGGAATACTAACAATTTGTACATCCGATCTGAAAGTCCTTCTGTTCCAAAGACATTTTAGTTCATTTCTCTTCTACCTACAACCACTGATGGTCCTAGATTTATTCACTGCTTCTTGCCTTTAGGACTGTGTGTGGAATCACCATGATGCAGGCAGAGGCCAGGGCGGGCTGCTACATACTACAGGAGCAGGATGAAGTCCCAGTACCCAAACCAGGAGCAATGTCCGATGTCTACAATGCTGTGGGTGGTGATTCCACATAGTCACTCACAAACAGTCCTACATGACCAGCTCCTGGCTTTTGTCGCCCATTTCGGAACTTAAGACTATTCTGACTTCTTTCTCCGTGGAAGGCTGCTGGGAGTTATTATGCTTCTCAGTGCCTGCTAATATGTTCTCTGGCTCATAATAGATGTTAGAGCCCTAATGATGATCCTGGTATTTGTGGAGGATCGAAATGCCGTCGAGTGATTATACCACAGACCCACTTTTTAGGTCTCGCTGAGATAAAGCGCATGAGTTCTCAGCGAGACTTAAGTAAGGGCTCTAAAAAATGCACCCAAAGGCGGATTGCCTACAGTGCAGATGTGCAGGCGCTTGCACATCATTTGGCAGCCTGTGAGCCTTGGCATCGGACTTCAAAGGAATCCGCTGCCCCGCCACACAATGCCGAGAGCATGTTAAAGGAGCCGCTCCTTCTGCAAGCTCTTAAACACAAGGAATCTGCTCCCCCCCCGCCATGCAATGCCGAGAGCTTGTTATCTTCTACTGGTGTCTGGCTCACCCTCTTGAGCACTTTCTTCCTCTGTCTCTTCTTTTTCTGTCCTCTCTCTCCTTTTCACACCGTCTCCCTCCTGTCTTTCTTCTCCCTCCCCTTTCTTCTCCTCCTCCTATCTCTCTCCTTTTTCTTTTTTTCTTTTTTTTTTTTTGAAAACCTTTATTTAGCACTGTTCATAATACAAATACGGGCCTACAACCATCCGGCCGGCCACGACACTTGTGAAGCTTGATAGCAAATTATACGTCCACTCAGTAGCTCGTCAGCACATGAAAGCATACAACATACGTTACAAGAATTCCACGTGCACCAAGTGTCAGGAGATATTAAGGTTAATTTAAATTTTTTTATATAAGGAGATACAGAAACTAGAACGGATCAGTGTACAGCACATGTATTCAGGTAATAAATGGGCAACGTTCAACAGGAGAGGCCACTAACAGTAACATATTGAAATTGGCGGCACAAACTAAGATACCAGGATAGTAAAACGAAACGAAGCGTGCCCCCCAACCGTCACCCTCCTACCAGCAGCTCCACCCACCGACCCAAGAAACACAGAAGAAAGAGAAACAGAAAAAGAGAAAAAGAGGCACCATAGAAAATAAAAAACGAATCGAGAAAGACCCCCCACCCTACACGCATGCCGAGGCTATGGCCTACCCCCCCCCCCTAGCAGTGTGTCTGTCGCCCCAAGGAAAACCCGAAATATAGGAGCAAGTAGAGAAAGAAAAAGGAAAGGCAATAAATTGTGTATATAAAGAGATACAGAAACTAGAACGGATCAGTGTACAGCACACGCATTCAAGTAATAAATGGGCAACGTCCACCAGGAGAGCCCACTAACAATGACATATCTAAAATGGCGGCACAAATCTAAGGTACCAGGATAGTGAAACGAAACGAAGCGTGCCCCCTAACCGCCACCCTCCTACCAGCAGCTCCTTCCACTGACCCAAGAAAGCACAGAAGAAAGAGGATTAGAAAAAGAAAAAAAGAGGCCCATAGAAAATAAAAAACGAATCGAAGAAGACCCCCCACCCTACACGCATGCCGAGGCTATGGCCTACCCCCCCCTAGCAGTGTGTCTGTCGCCCCAAAGGAAAACCCGAAATATAGGAGCAAGTAGAGAAAGAAAAGGGAAAAGGAATAAAAATCCAGAAATGCACGGTAGCACGTAGGGAGAGAGGGAAGAATACACTACCCTACTACCCCCAGGAAAAGGAAAAGTGGGGAGGAGCCCACCCTGCAACCGAACTCCCGGCTCCCCTCACCGTCGAGATCTCCCGCACCAACCACCTTACAATGACAAGCAACTGTGTCCCCAGTCAATCCGAAGTGTTAACAACCAGTACCTCAGTCCGGCGCAAACCCCCCCCCCCAGCAGGTAATAGAAACAACTGGAGCAATCGACAATAACGTGCAGCAAAAATCAGGATATTAAAGGTTACTCAGCCAGTAGTGAAAGCATAAGTCAGTCCAGGTCCTCGCCAGCCGATCCCATCATGACAACAACAAATAGTCCCTCAACCCTGACCAGACCGGCAGAAACTCTCCAGGCCTGTCCACTGCTGCGAGGCGCCTGTAACCAGGACAAAGAGGCAAGATGGCCGCCTACTCGGAGGGAGAACGATGAAGATTCCAATCGCCATAGTGACCAAAGCAGTACATAGACAGACCCCGGGGGCTCCAATGGTAGGGGCAGCGAGTGACACAGGTAACGATGAGAAGGAGTTCCTGAGCCCCGGTGGATAGTTCATAGGCAGAGTTGTCTCGTAGAGGGTAGAGGGTGCCTCTGCTACTGTTGCAACGTAAATGGACAGACTCTGTACATTGTATCCAAGAGAACGCCTCGCCGTCCTCTCCACAGTCGGCAACAACGTATCCTCTCCAAATTGGAGCAGGGACGGCGGGGAAACCTCCAGCCAGGATCGCCCCTTGTCTGGGAGCGTGTCATCAAATCTTCGGACCAATGCCCGGGCCGTGCTTCGCATTTCAGCCCTCAAGTCCATGAGAGCGGCCAGGACGTCTCCACAGGTCGGGTCACTCCACATCGGCAGCCGGTCCGCAACATCCCCCGGTTCAATCAGTTCGGCCACTGGTCCCAGGGCGCATGGGCCTCCAGTCTCTGCAGTCCCCGGATCAGCCAACACATCGGCCCGGAGGACAGGCGCCATGTCCGTGCCTGCAGCCCCAAGGAAAGGACAATGCGGGGACGAGAGCGGCCTTGGAGGAGGCAATAGCGGAGCCGCCGGGGGAACTCCGTGAGCAACTGGGGAGCAGCACCGGATGGGAGTCCTCTACACGTCCCGTGGGGAACCGCCGTTCACCACGGTGAAGACGCACCAAGATGGAGGTCGCCCAGCTCACGACGGGGATGGCGGGGGAGTGACGACCGTGGGGGAGGCCTCCGTGTCTTCCACACCGCAAGCTGTGCAAAGCCTCTCTCCTTTTTCATGCTCTGTCTCCATTTTTATTTTTATGTCTTTTCATTCTCTTTTACGATTTCTCTCCAGCCCCTTCGTGCTCCATTTTTATTCCTCTTTCATTCTTTCTGCCTTGCTGTCCCCTCCCTTCTTCTCCCACTAACACCTCATATTTCTCTATTTTCTCTCCTCCTCTCAACATTCTGCCTTCCACTCACTTCTGTTGTTCTCTGTCTCTCTTACTAACGTCCCTTTAGACCCGTTTACATGCTCCCCTCTCTCCTTCGTTCGCCGTGTGATTGCATTTTCTTCTTTATCCCTTTGTCTCATTCTGTAACTTCTCTGCTCTTCTGTTCCTCCTCCTCTTCTCACCCTAGACAAGTGTTCTGTGCCCCTGCTTCTCACGTCCCTTCTCTCCCACACTTTTGGTTCAGTTTTATAATGCTTTATTGTCGCCGCTGATGGGGTTTCAAGTGTAACCAAAACTTTACTGCTCACGGTCTAATTTACACTCTGCAAGGCCCACTTTTGCTGTGCTTTCTATGCTTCTCTGTCTGCCCCTTACAATCTCCAGCCAGTACTTTCTGACCTACCACTTAGTCATTAATCTGTGTTAAGATTTTTTCTCACTCTTGACAGCTATTCTTTTAGGGTGTTGATCTTGATAACAGCCTGTTCTGGCCATTGTGTTATTCAAACTACTGACCTGCACGTCATACACAGATGTTATACTCAGGGCCATGTTTACACCGTCTCCCTCCCGCCTTTCTTCTCCCTCCCCTTTCTTCCCCTCCTCCTATCTCTCTCCTCTTTCATGCTCTGTCCCCATTTTAATTGTTATGTCTTTTCATTCTCTTTTACGATTTCTCTCCAGCCCCCTTGTGCTCCATTTTTATTCCTCTTTCCTTCTTTCTGCCTTACTGTCCCCTCCCCCTTCTCCCACTAACACCTCATATTGCTCTATTTTCTCTCCTCCTCTCAACATTCTGCCTTCCACTCACTTCTGTTGTTCTGTCTTTTTTACTAACGTCCCTTTAGACCCGTTTACATGCTCCCCTCTCTCCTTTGTTTGCTGTGTCATTGCATTTTCTTCTTTATCCCTTCGTCTCTTTCTGTCACTTCTCTGCTCTTCTGTTCCTCCTCCTCCTCTTCTCGCCCTAGATCTTTGTTCTGTGCCCCTGCTTCTCACGTCCCTACTCTCCCACACTTTCGGTTCAGTGTAATAATGCTTTATTGTTGCCGCTGATGGGGTTTCAAGTGTAACCAAAACTTTACTGCTCACGGTCTAATTTACACTGTGCAAGGCCCACTTTTGCTGTGCTTTCTATGCTACCCCACACACACACACAACCCCTCACACACACACAACCCCACACACACACAGCCCCACACACACAACCCCCCCACACACACAACCCCCACACACACACAACCCCCACGCACACACAACCCCCCATGCACACACAACCACAACCCCCACACACACAACCCCACACACACACAACCCTGCACACACACACACACCCCACACACACAACCGCACACACACACAACTGCACACACACAACCACCCACACACACACACAACCCCACACACACACAACCACACACCAGGATAGCAAAACTTAGCAAAACAAAACATAGTATAGCATAACAAAACACAACAAAACATAGCATAGCATAACAAAACAAAACATAGCATAATAAAACATAGCATAGCTTCACAAAACATAGCATAGCATAACAAAACAAAGCATAATAAAACATAGAATTGCATAACATAGCACAGCATAACAAAACATAGCATAGCATAACAAAACATAGCATAACATAACAAAACACCCCCCCACACACGCACAATCCCCCCATACACAACCCCACACACACACAACCCCACACACAACCCCCCCGCCCCCACGTACACCCATACACACACCCCACACACACAGACACCCACACACACACAACTCCACACACAAACCCCACACCCCCCACACACACAACCCAACGCACACAACCCCCCACACACATCCACACACAACCCCCATCTATCTATCTATCTATCTATCTATCTATCTATCTATCTATCTATCTATCTATCTATCTATCTATCTATCTATCTATCTATCGCCCTCACTCTATCTATCGCCCTCACTCTATCTATCTATCTATCGCCCTCACTCTATCTATCTATCTATCACCCTCACTCTTTCTTTCGCCCTCACTCTATCTATCTATCGCCCTCACTCTATCTATCTATCTATCTATCTATCTATCTATCTATCTATCTATCTATCTATCTATCGCCCTCACTCTATCTATCTATCTCGCTCACTCTAGCTATATGTCTATCTATCTATCGCCGTCACTCTATATGTCTATCTATCGCACTCACTATCTTTTTATCGCCATCTATCTATCGATCGCCCTCACTCTATCTATCTGTCTATCGCCCTCAATCTATCTATCTATCTATCTATCTATCTATCTATCTATCTATCTATCTATCTATCTATCTATCTATCTATCTATCTATCTATCTATCTATCTATCTATCTATCTATCTATCTATCTATCTATCTCCCTCTATCTATCTTTCTCCCTCCCTCCCTCTATCTATCTTTCTCCCTCCCTCCCTCTATCTATCTATCGCCCTCCCTCTATCTATCTATCGCCCTCCCTCTATCTATCTATCACACTCACTCTATCTATCGCATCACCACATCACTCAGCACCACCACAGCATCACTCGGGCACCACAACATCACTATGCGCTACCACAGCATCAGTGAATGCCACAGCATCACTTGGCGCCACCACAACATCACTCAGCGCCACCACAGCATCAATCTGTGCAACCATTCAACAACAACTGGTTCAAATATGTTCTCTCAATGTTTCAAGCTTTATTACAAATGTCACAAAAAGATGTTAATATTTCACTTTTGTTCTTGGATTTTCGTCACAATACAATACACTGAACATAATCTTCACAAAAGTTATTTACAAAAGTTTAAGCTATTGCCATTATAAATAACGATAACTTTTATTTAAGTATTAATTATTTAAAAAAAATTAAAAGCCATTGTTATTTGTAATATCAATACATCTAAGTCATGTAAATACAACACATATTGCATTACAAATGCTATAGGTGTCACATTTGCAAAAGTTATAACTATTGGCATTGTAAATGACAAAGCTATTAATTTCACTATTTTCAAAACCAACACATAAATAAAATATTTGTCATTTACAACACCAATAGCTCAAACTTTCCTAATGCGAAACCTATTGCATTGCAAATGCTTGTTAATATATGATTTGTTATGTTGGACTGTGTTGTTATTGTTATTTTGAAACACAAGATGATCACGATTAACTGATTTGTATGTCTCTTATGAAGGAGCACCAAGCACGTTGTTCTGCCCTGGCACTCACTGCCGTCGTTTTTAGGGCTCGCCTGTTGTGCGCAGCACAGCTGGCAAGCTCTATAGGGGCTTATCCAGTCTTTATCCACACCACCACTGGCTGGCGATTCCTTGCAGTGCATGAAGCGCGTGCACAATGCCACCAGCCGCCTGCCTGCCTCGCATTCCCACATCAAAGGCAGCCCTCCCAGCGCATTTGTCACCCCCTAATTATTCACGGCCTGCCGGCCGTACTTTCACTTTAGTCTCCTTTTAACTTGTGCAATGCCGAGAGCATTTCCCAGCCGGCCGACTTACTGCTTCCTTCCTTTCCATTTCTTTTCACGGTTTCTTTCATTCGCCCATCTCTCACTTTTTAATTAGTGCTCTGTTTTCTTCATTATTTTTCTTTATTTTAATATTTCCCTTTAAATTACCTTTCTTCTCTCTGATCCTCATGGTAACCTCTATTCGCTCTGTGTGTCGTCCCTTTCGCAGGCATCCCACCCCCTCCCTCTCCAGCGCCTGCCTTCTCTCTGCCCACGCATCACTCTCTCACGTTCCATTATTCTCCAGCTGCCTCAGTCTGCCTCGTCTTCCTCATCCTCCCTATGACAGTCCTTCTCTCACTTCAGGGCTTACTTCTTCTTTCCCTGTACTCCACAGTTTCCTTCTCTCAATGCGTAATTCTTTTTCTTCCTTCTTTTTTCCCTTTAAATTACCTTTCTTACGACTCTGAAACAACGCACAAGGAACAGTCGCACGGGCAATTGTTTAACTCACAATCACCACAAGAAGCCTTCCATCCGTTTCTAAAAAACACGAAAGACCCAAAACTGTAGCAAATGCAGACATACCGAATTTGTGTACTAAACTCACCAACAAACATTGACATGCGTATAAAACAATACAAGACAACACTGAAGGATTAAAGAAGAAAGTTAATCCACCCGAAAACTAACTGACAATCAGAAACATTATAACTAAACGTGCGACACTGGTTATAGCAGTGTATATTGAACTAAATGCAGAAAAACAGCCTACACTTTAACTGTAATAATACTAAGAAAATAGAGACTAATTTATTTTATATGTGCACATAAACCCAGCTGCTCATTTTATCGACCGCAGAAACATGAGAGGCTGCGTCGGCCCTAAGGGTCTCCAGCGTGTTAACTGCATATCACAGGTAGATCGGTCGTCAGCGCTTTAACCCTCTGAGCTAGCTTTATTAATCCAGCTATCAGCAAACAACAAATTGCACATTCATGAACTGTACATATATTGTGGGAGTAACCCAACATCATTTCTTGGCCTTTCATCATGTATAATTTACGTGTAATCTGGGGTCATTTGAGCACGAACACTAGTACAGATGAGTGGAAATAAATAAAAAAGCCCTCTGCTTGCATGCTACTTTCGCGGCTCCTTTGATGTGCGTTCATTTGCCACCAGCCACTTAGCCAATTTGTGTGCAGGCGCCGCCTCTGCTGGCGCGCGCCGCCTCTGCTGCCAGGCTTCAGCACACCAGGCTGCACACCCCTCACCCCCCAGTCACTTCATCCGCGCCCACTTCACACGCGCTCTGCATGTCATAAACAGGACCATCTGCTCCACTCCCAGCACTGCATGACCATCTTCAAAGCAAGCTTGTAACACGAGCTGCCCTCAGACGTTCCAAGACACACACTTTTAATGCTTCTGAGGTCGATAACATGAGCCCCGTTGCATTGACACACACTGCCCTCACACACACAAGTTACTGTCACACACACACAATGCTCTCAGACACACAGGCTGCTCACACACACAGGCACTGTTCACACACAAGCACTGTTCACACACAGGCACTGTTCACACACACACACACACACGCACAGACACTGCTCACACACACAGATGCAGCTCACACACACAGGCACTTCACACACACACACACACACACCGGCACTTCACACACACACCGGCACTGCGCACACAACAAACCGGCACTGCGCGCACACCTCACCCTCACCCTCACTCACCCTCAACCCCTCACCCTCACTCACCCTCAACCCCTCACCCTCACTCACCCTCAACACCTCACCCGCACTCACCCTCAAACTCAACATACATACATACATACATACATACATACATACCCTCACTCACCCTCAACCACTCACCCTCACTCACCCTCAACCCCTCACCCTCACTCACCCTCACTCACCCTCACTCACCCTCACTCACCCTCACTCACCCTCACCCTCACACACCCTCACCCTCACTCACCCTCACCCACTCACCCTCACTCACCCTCACCCTCACTCACCCTCACCCTCACTCACCCTCACCCTCACTCACCCTCAACCCCTCACCCTCACTCACCCTCAACCCCTCACCCTCACCCACCCTCAACCCCTCACTCACCCTCACTCTCACTCCTCCTCACTCACCCTCAACCCCTCACCCTCACCCTCACTCACCCTCACCCACCCTCAACCCCTCACCCTAACTCACCCTCAACCCCTCACCCTCACTCACCCTCAACCCCTCACCCTCACTCACCCTCAACCCCTCACCCTCACCCTCACTCACCCTCACTCACACTCACCCTCACTCAACCTCACTCACCCTCACCCACCCTCAACCCCTCATCCTCACTCACCCTCACCCTCACTCACCCTCAACCCCTCACCCTCACTCACCCTCAACCCCTCACCCTCACCCTCACTCACCCTCACCCTCACTCAACCCCTCACCCTCAATACCTCACCCTCACTCACCCTCATCCAACCTCAACCCCTCACCCTCACTCACCCTCAACCCCCCACCCTCACCCTCACTCACCCTCACCCTCACTCAACCCCTCACCCTCAATACCTCACCCTCACTCACCCTCACCCAACCTCAACCCCTCACCCTCAACCCCTCACCCTCAATACCTCACCCTCACTCACCCTCACCCTCACTCACCCTCAACCCCTCACCCTCACTCACCCTCAACCCTCACCCACCCTCAACCCCTCACCCACACCATCACTCACCCTCACTCACCCTCACTCACCCTCACTCGCCCTCACTCGCCCTCACTCACCCTCACTCACCCTCACTCACCCTCACCCTCACTCACCCTCACCCTCACCCTCACTCACCCTCACTCACACTCACCCTCAACCTCACTCACCCTCACCCACCCTCAACCCCTCATCCTCACTCACCCTCACTCACCCTCAACCCCTCACCCTCACTCACCCTCAACCCCTCACCCTCACCCTCACTCACCCTCAACCCCTCACCCTCAACCCCTCACCCTCAGTCACCCTCACCCTCACCCTCACTCACCCTCAACCCCTCACCCTCACTCACCCTCAACCCCCTCACCCTCAATGCCTCACCCTCACTCACCCTCAACACCTCACCCTCAACCCCTCACTCACCCTCACTCTAACTCACCCTCACTCACCCTCAACACCTCACCCTCACCCTCACTCACCCTCACCCACCCTCAACCCCTCACCCTAACTCACCCTCACCCTCACTCACCCTCAACCCCTCACCCTCACTCACCCTCAACCCCTCAGCCTCACTCACCCTCAACCCCTCATCCTCACCCTCACTCACCCTCACTCACACTCACCCTCACTCACCCTCACTCACCCTCACCCTCACTCACCCTCACTCACCCTCACTCACCCTCACTCACCCTCAACCTCACTCACCCTCAACCTCACTCACCCTCAACCTCACTCACCCTCACCCACCCTCAACCCCTCATCCTCACTCACCCTCAACCCCTCATCCTCACTCACCCTCACCCTCACTCACCCTCAACCCCTCACTCACCCTCACTCACCCTCAACGCCTCACCCTCACTCACCCTCAACCCCTCACCCTCACTCACCCTCAACCCCTCATCCTCACCCTCACTCACCCTCACTCACATTCACCCTCACCCTCACTCACCCTCACTCACCCTCACCCTCACCCTCACTCACCCTCACTCACATTCACCCTCACTCACCCTCACTCACCCTCACCCTCACTCACCCTCACTCACCCTCACCCTCACTCACCCTCACTCACCCTCACCCACCCTCAACCCCTCATCCTCACTCACCCTCATCCTCACTCACCCTCAACCCCTCACCCTCACTCACCCTCAACACCTCACCCTCACTCACCCTCACTCACCCTCAACCCCTCACCCTCAACCCCTCACCCTCAATCCCTCACCCTCAACCCCTCACCCTCACTCACCCTCAACCCCTCACCCTCACCATCACTCACCCTAACTCACCCTCACCCTCTCTCACCCTCAACACCTCACCCTCACTCACCCTCAACCCCTCACCCTCACTCACCCTCAACCCCTCACCCTCAACCCCTCACTCACCCTCACTCTCACTCACCCTCAACCCCTCAGCCTCACCCTCACCACCTCACCCTCACTCACCCTCACTCACTCTCAACCCCTCACTCTCAACCCCTCACCCTCACTCACCCTCAACACCTCACCCTCACTCACCCTCAACCCCTCACCCTCCCTCACCCTCAACCCCTCACCCTCAACCCCTCACCCTCGACCCCTCCCCCTCAACCCCTCACCCTCACTCAGCCTCACTCACCCTCAACACCTCACCCTCACTCACCCTCAACACCTCACCCTCAACCCCTCACCCTCCCTCACCCTCACAACACATATTGTGTTACAATAGGTGTCACATTTGCAAAAGATAAAACTATTGGCATTGTAAATAACAAAGCTATTAATTCGCTATTTTCAAAACAAGCACATAAATAAAAAATGTGTCCTTTACAATACCAATAGCTCAAACTTTCCTAATGCAAGACCTATTGCATTGCTGTGCTTCTCTCCCCTGCTGCACTCTCCTGCTCTCTAGAGATGTGGCCTAACGACAAGAGCTGCCATCTAAGTCACGTAAATACAAAATATGTTGCATTCCAAATGCTATAGGTGTCACATTCGCAAAAGTTATAACTATTGGCATTGTAAATGACAAAGCCATCAATTTAGCAATTTTAAAAACCAACAAATAAATAACATATGTCATTTACAATACCAATAACTCCAACTTTTCTAATGCGAGACCTATTGCATTTCCAATGCTTGTTGTGACTTTGTTTACTTGATTAAGATTGTGATTTGACTGCACATAATTTGTCCATCTTCCTTCCACTAGTGACTGCTGCAATTTACCAATTGTCAAAGGTCCCTGGTGATTACTGGGTTTCCCCCGAGTTAAAAAAAAAACTATCTGGAAGCCTGAGGGAATGCTTACATACGATTGGCTAAGAAACAAGATTACAAATTGTGATTACATAAACTGTTGAATAAATGTGATGATTCAAAATGTATAATGCAAAATATGTTCCATGGTATGAAACACAATAAACGTAACGCATTTAGATTGATCAAGTTTGCACACGGTTAAAACATCAGGTGTCAGATTACATACAGTGCCCTGAGGGTGCAATGGATGTGTTTCTGAACCCCCCTGGGGCACTGTATTATTATTTAAGGGGCTCCATCTGCGAGAGTGCTGGTGTACATATAGCACCATCACTGTTAAGGGGGCGTTCCATAATTAGCACAGGGGGGTGGCCAAATGCTAATGAAGGAAACCTTCGCCTCAAAGACTGTGCCATATTTTGGATGTGGGCGCAGGGGCAAAGAGGCCGAGACAGTGCCCACTCAGTGCGCTCCCTAACCTAGAGTGCACTCTGAAAGGGAGAAAGGGAGAACGAGAGGTCACATGGAACCCCCAGACACCACCTTGCAGGCAGGTCTAGTCGCTCACTGCACCCAGCTGCAGGGGTATCTCCACCCTCTCTTTCAAAGCAGGCCAGCCAGGTGCTGCTTCCATTGTGAAAGTCAGAGAGGCTTCTTCAAAGAGCACCTTCACCTATCTATCACAAATGTGCTCTCTGAGTGCAGAAGAGGGCTTGCAGATGTCCTGTGGGTATCACATAATATGTACACATAATATGTACAAGGGTGTGCTGTCCATGTTTACCCTTGCCTCACCTTGTTAGAGGTCTACAGTGGCTCATACTTTGCGCCCTCAGTGTAATAATGCCCCAGGTAGCAAATGATGATCATCCAAACAAGATTACAGTTTGTAATCTGGCAGACATGACTCCACAACTTGATTACAAAAACAGAATGACAGATTGAATGAATGAATGAATTTCGAACTTATAGAGCGTATTGCCCCTCACAATCTTTGTACTCAGTTGAGAAGAAGGGAACAATAGATCCTGGCTAGATAAACCAGTGGCACAGAGCATCGGGGACCAGGAAGAGCCAGGTCTTCAAGACCTTTTCGAATAGGGTGTCAGATTCAGTAAAATGCAAGGTGCTAGGGAGCAGATTCCATGCCTTAGATCCTAGAACCGAGAAGGAATTGTCGCCTCGGGTTTATAGTCTGTAAAAAGGTGTCTTGAGAAGATTTGCATGAGAGGATCTCACATTTCTTGTGTTTGTGTGATGTGTGAATCTGGAGGTGCGGTATTTCAGTTCAGAGGCTCTGAATGTTCTGAAGACCAGCAGAAGGATTTTAAAAAGGATCCTTTAGTGCATGGTAACCAGTGTAGATTTGTTAGAGTAGTGGAGGCCTAACTTTGTCAAGGAAATTTTAACATGAGTCTGGCTGCCGCGTGTTGCAGCACTTGGAGTTTATGAGGGGCGAGTGTCGACGCTCCTGCATAAAAGCTTTTACAGAAGTCGAGTTTGGAAGTGAAGAGAGCGAAAGTGACTTTTTTCCTAGCGGCTAGTGGGAGAAGGTCAAAAAACTTTCCAAGCGATTTGATTAAGTTGTAACACATTCCCGCCACAACAAAAACTTGAGGGTGGAATAAGAGGGAGGTGCCAACTTTTACTCCTAATATTCTTGCCACTCCTAAAATGACAGGGGTTGGGGGCACAGCGTTCACCCACCATTGAGTTGGAGAGAAAAAGTTGACCTTGTTGAATAAAAATCTGTTTAATCTGTGCTGCATTTTAGATGGTTTGATTGCATCCACGGGATAACTTCGGTGAGACAGTGTTTAAAGTTTAGTTCTGACCCAAGGGACCCGTTGGACAGGGAAAGAATCAGCTGTGTATCATCCGTATAAGATGTAGTGGCGATTCCAAATGCAGCTATCAGGGAAATTAGGGGGGGGTTAAGTATTGAATAGTGCAGGGCTCAGTGATGAGCCGTACAGAACACCTGATGCTGCTGAGCTTTCTGCGGAGGAACAGGTCCAAGTGTGACTGCTTGTCTGTGGCTGGTTAGGAAAGATTTGATCCAAACTTTATGGGAAACGCCACAATCCAGGAAATCTTAAGAGAGCAATATTGTGCCTGTGAAATCACAGAAGCACATTGTGATGACAAAGCATCAAAAGCACATTCAAGTATTGTTGATTAGCGAAACACTATTAGAAGTTGCCCCATGGGGTGTTCAGTGGCATCACTGCGAGTTCAGGCTAAAATATGCGCAAATGTGTCAGAGTAGAGACAGAAAGAAAGCCTGCCAGAAAGTTAATTCCTTATTCAATTCCTGAAGCAGAGGCTTTTCATTTCTAATTTGTCTTACTATGATGTTTCACAGCTTGATGAGTCACTTTTACAGAGGTTTAAAAAGACAAATAAGTACACAGTTGAGCTGGTTATTGACCATTGGCTAGTGCCCAAGTTTGCATAATTAAAGAACTACAGTGATAGAGGAAATTATGCAAAATTTAAGAGACGATGAGGAGCCGATATTCTATTATATCACTAAGTACTTGGTGTAAAGCTAATGACTCCACAGTGCTTGCAAGTATAGGTCATTAAACGTATTAATGTTGCAGATCTCAGGATCTGCAAAACATACGACTAGAATATACCACCAAGTGAAAAGGAAAGGAAGCAGTAAAGAAAATCGTTCAAACAGGAATGTCAAGTTGTCTTGGACTTTTCCAAATAAAACTTCTATTTTATGGAGTTGTGCAGGGCTCATTGACGAGCCCGACAGAACTAGCCAATCAAGTTTTCCCAAATCACCAAAGAACATGCAAATATTTCCCATTGATATTGATTACATGTAAATTGTCCTCATGTATATTCATTGTGGGTATCTAACCCGACCAGATCTTGCTATTTGTTGGGTCATGAAAGAGAGTCATACCTTGGTTTCCACCAGGTCATAGTTGTTGTGGTAACCTCTACCCCTGTATATTCAGACCATTATAGGCTAGAGGAATGGGAACAATATGAACTGATTTTTCAGCGAGGTTGGGGTTTGTGAGCAAACTATATAGATACGTTTTTCAATCTTTTGATTTTGTTTTGCGCTTTCAGCAATAAAATAATAATGATATAAACAGCCGAATGCCGTGCAGGTAAGAGTGGTGGGGCGGGTGGGGGTGGGGGGGTTTGGGGGTATTTTGAGGGACGATGACGAGTGAAAATTCATTATTTAATTTCCCCTCATCATCGTCGGTCAAAATCCCCCACAGGCCCCACCGTTCTTACCGGCACAGGCCGTGGCTGGATATAGACGTAGTAACGCATCGAGACCTTAGCATCACACACCTGCATTTCAAAATAATCAGAATAACTTTGCCCAGCAGATTGCACTACCTCCTTGGTTATCAGACCAAGTCCTGAATTCCCTCCATGAGCCCCGAACCGTGTCCAATTCCCACACAGCAATCTTGCACACTATGCACAGTACGTTCAGCTTGTATACACTAATTTATACTATCTTTACAGAGTGCCATGGTAGGAGATTCGCTACTCCCCCATATCCGAACTAGGTCTCTACTGGTGATCATGACTTCCATGTTACTGAACACCAAAATGTATTTAGACAGTGCTTGTACCCTTAGATCCCCAGTGTGGCAAATTTCAGGTCAATTACCAGGTTCTCCTCTGTGACGTCTGAGATATAGCAGCCAATCTGCATCCAGTATGCCCGCAGCCTGGGTCAGTCCTACAAGGTACTAGTAAGGTTCCTTGTTCCTACCCAATCCCCACAAACACCTATCATTGCCGGTCTTCCCCATGTAAAATAACCTGGCCCTGGTGTAGTATGCATGGTGAAGATTTTTAAATGCACTAGTCTAAACCCTGCTCTTATGGCCACCACCCTAGGGTGGCGACATGCCTCCCGTAATATTCATCCCGTAGTCGTCCCAGATCACATTTCCATTTGTATCGCAGTATGTCGAGGGATGGCTGGCCATTATTCAGTGGTGTCATGTAAATTGTAGAAATGGCATACTTGTTTAGGGGGGCTGCTAATAATGGATACTCCAGGGGAGATTCTTTCGCCACATCCTGCAGTAACTCCTCATAGTCTGCGAGGGTGTTTGACTTGTGCATTGCCTAACAACTTATTGTCTGCTATATCATATTGCTGTTGCAACTCTTCAAAGGAGATGAATATCAGCTAACTTTGTTACCCCTATCGTATGCCAGTGTTTCTTGCCCTCCAGTCATTTCACATGCGCCAACATAAAGGGTAATCTCTAGTGTCACACTTTTCCTTTCCATCATAGTTTCGTCATGGCCTTTCCCCATTATTTAATGACCAATTCTGCTTGGTTCTTAGCATGCAGTCTACGTACGTAACTCCCTGGGGTCGTACTCTGTCTACTATTTATGAGGGTTCTTGTGGAGGAAAGAAAGCCCACTGGTTCACCATGAGTAGTTGTGAAGCCCACTAATACAACTGGAGGTCAGGCAAAGCGAGTCTGCCCTCCTAGTCAGGGTTTGCAATGCTATGTGGTGTGCCCTGTCTCCCCCCTCACCCACGGCTCATAGGAGCGCCTGAGTTTCTGCATCCGCCACCCTAAATCAATCAATGGAGACTTCATATAGTGTGTTCTGGAGCATAAAAAGGCATTTCGACATCACAATAATTTTATATAGGGCTGCCCTGCTCATAGGAAAATATTCTCAGCAGGTATTGACAGGGCAGGTATCCAGATACATTAATTGACTTATCTGACCCTCTGGCGTTCATATTTTGAGGTGGCAAAAGTGTTTGCAATCTAGGGACTCAAGGTAAAGCTTCTGATGAACACCCCTCAAGTGTTGGTACTGTCAATCTTAGGGAGTGGGGTGCTGGTAGCCTGATGCCTTTGGTTAAACTGAGAAAGTACCTCAGCTACCGGCAGGAAGCTTATCGGAGACCACTTTTATTAGAAACAATGAGAAAGGGTGGGGGGGGGGGGGTTCTACGTAAAATATTCTGGCACTTGAGAAGAGATAGCATTTTCAGTGTATGGCAAACATTGGGAGAACTCTGTTCATCAACTGTGGACAGGCATTCACTATTTGAAGTTACCTCATAAATACTCTTTCAGCTACGAACAGAGTGTTAAGGTTGCATAGTGAAAACTTATACTAGCTTGAAAAAGAAGCAGATGTTCATTTGCAAACTTTTTGTCTGGCTTGTTTGTCCATTAGTCCTGGGAAAAACAACAATTATTTACCTCGGCAAAATTGTACAACTGTTTTCCAGCTGTGGCCCTTTGTTGTGATCTTCTATGAGTTTCTATCTTCAGCAAAAGTCCATTAAGATGAGGGTCACCTGAGGTCTGGAGCAAGAATCCTCATTGTTCACAGCCTGTGAGTGCTTCCTCTCATCTGCTCCTGCCGCAATCTGTCTTAATTGGCTGTAGGTTTTACAGAACACAGTTTGCAATAAGAGCTTGAGGGATTTTAAGTCAGGGGAACATAATAAAGGATGTTTGTTTCTTTTACGAGATGTATTTTTTACAGGCCAGCAATTACCTTCTGCTAACCCAAATCCGCTCAGCTGTTTGTGATAAATTAAGAAGTGCGACTGCATGCATGTAGACATAAAGACGGTGGTGTTAAAACAAATTATGGCAGCTCGCTAACCCGGTAATAAATCTTACAAGCCTAACACGCCGTTTACAAGCAAAAACGTTTTCTGCTCTCAGTAGTGAAGTGAGCTCATGGGAGGGGATTGGGGGAGGGGGAGTGATCGGGGTAGGACTTGCATGTGTGGTTATTGCTTGATGTTTAATGGCAGTGCTTCTTGGCATTTAATATACTTAACTTTTCAGCTTTAATAAAAGGTACATCTTTCCATCACAATAATTAGAGAAAAATCTTTATTTAGGAGTCAGTTGAACACTTCTGGTTTTGTACCTATTACTGGCTATTTGCAAATAGTATGCTCACATGTTCTACTTTATCTGCCCTACATCATGTTACATCATGGTTAGACAGTCCCCTACTCTCGTCTAAAATAAATATGTCACCACAACAGGTGGGCTTCCCTTTTCCAGCTGTTTTCTCATTAACAGGAAGCATCGTGTTTGAGCCATAACTCAACTAACCGCGCGCCCACCGTTGGAGCAGATCTTAAAAAGTTTTTTTTTGAAGTGCATCCTTTTTACTCTGTATTAACTGTTTTGAACATCACTCACACATTCTGCCAGATGTACGCTTCTGGACTTAGAGAGGAGTCATGGCGGCACCTTTGGCTATTACCTCTTGGGCCGTGATTCCCAATTCACAGCTAGACAGCTATAGCTATCCGCGAACTGACGATGAGCCATTGACATTTGTTAACAATAGATCAGAACACAAGGTCTTAGGAAGACGAAGACAAACTCAAACAAAGGTATTAAACTCTGGGCCACATAAGACATTAATCCCAACAGTGCATAAGTTCTGCAATACCATCAGAAGTGCTCATAAGGATAAGATCACAATTTCAAACTTTGAGTCTTACAAATCCACAACCCCAACATTGCATAAGCCTTGTAATGTTCCAGTGCAAGTAAGGTGAGTGGTACAGTGAAGAGAAGCAGTTCCAACTTGAAGAGGCTCCAGAGATCATCAGGTAATTTGATATGCTCAAGATTTCATTCAGCTTTCCTCATGTAGCTCCTCATCTCCCTCCTGCGCCATAGCAGAGTCACGCTTGCGCTTCTTCTGTTTTTTAGCATAATCCATGGCGGCTTTCAGTGACGGGAAGATTTTATTATCCGATGGCGCTCCTATCCGCAGCCGAGCAGGATACAACATGGCATATGGTATGTCTTCTGCCCGGAGAAGTTGTTTCACCCCATTGAATTCTTTGTGCACTGTTTTCACTGCCACAGTAAAATCAGGGAAAAACTCCAATTTGCTACCTTGATATTCTATGGTGCCCTTCTCTCGTGTCAAGCGTAGCAGTGAATCTCTGTCTTTGTAGTTTAGGATGCGAGCAATGATGGGGCGGGGCAGCGCACCAGGCACTGGTCTTTTCCCTAAGGAGCGGTGCGCACGTTCAACAATGAATACTCGAGACAGCTGGTCAGACCCAAATAATTCCACAAATAATCGCTCCATAAAGTCTTCCATCCTGCCAACATTCGTGGACTCCGGCAGCCCCGTGACGTGGATGTTGTTGCGTCGGGACCGCCCTTCCAACTCCTCATTTTTAGCCTGGATAACTGCCAACACCCGCTCCATATTGAAGACTAGTTACTGTGGCGAGACCATCCTCCGTAGCTGACACCCTCTGCTCCACTTCACCCATCCTCTCATTCTGCCTGTCGAATTGCGTGGACATGTGATCAAGTCTGTGGTTCACTGCCTCCATGGTTCCCTCAATGGACTGCAATGTTTTTTGCATAGCTATGAGTGTGGCCTCCAAATTCGGCGCTCCCCCCGATGCGCCCGCCGTCTCAGTGTCAGAAGGAGCTTGTGAAGAGGACATTGCAGTCTTGCGCCTGTCAAAGTTTATCTTCGGTTGGTTCTTCTCCAGTCTGCCCATGTCGCCAACAGTCAAGTAAAACTAAAGCCAAATGTAACCGGGCCCCTGTAATGGCGACAGAGCTGGCAGTTAAATGTTAATGCCAAGCAGCTAGATACTGAGCGCCACGTGCAGGAACGTTATATCGTAAGGAGAGAAATGGCGCACTCCCAAAGCTATTTACTAGAAACCAGAAGTAGCAGTCGGTCCCAGTACCCTTTAATAGCGAAAATCCATACACTGCGTGGGCACTCTCGCTAGCAAACCAATGTCGACCAGGATTAGGCCCCAATGGCTTTCGCTGCCGGGCCCCCATTCACAGGCAATGGTCAAATAATGCAGTTCCTCGTGGGGCTCCGCAGCTCAGCCGATATCAGCCGATATCAAGCACCCCAAGCGCAAGGGGGGCCGCAGTCTCCCAGCTGCCTCCGGCCAGCCGCTCCGGACCACCCTCCACCCCCGCTGAACGCAGCTCGCGCGGCCCAGCCCAGTGCCGGCTCCGCAGCCCCGGCCTCCCCTAGGTCGCTACCCCACTCACCGCCACCAGCCCAGGCGGACGCCGCAACCCTTCACAGCCAGCTGGCGCAGTCCCGGAGGGAAGAGCCGCCACACGCTGTCAGGATCACCTCCGGCTCCGGTCCAGCAAGAACGGCAGCGCCCTCACGCCTCCGGGGCACAGCTCCACTCACCGCCGGGCCGCCTCTCACACGCCAGGCCCTAGGCGAGTTCGACAGATGCAGGCCAGCTCCGGACGCCACGAGGCAGAGATCTTGGCAGGGGAACGATACTCCAGCGTCCGCATCCAGAGGGCTCCGACGACCGGGAACGGCTCCAATCAGTGCTGCAGGTTATTAAGTACAAGCAGCCATCGAAATAGTAGGTGGCAAAAGTAGGATGTGGCGGAAATTAAAAGGATGTGTGCTCAGTCTGGCAGAGCCTCACATAAGTGCGGCCATCTAGCCGTGCGCCCTCTAGCGCCCCTCCTACTGTGAGCCCTTAAGTGGGACCACAAGGCTCAAAGATGGCGGTGGCCAGGCATCAGCAGGCCTTCATAGGTTATCCACAAATAATACTTTGGTACGTTTCCACTTTAAGGATTGCCATTTGGCAAAGAAAGAACAATCCACTGGAATATTTTCACGAGGATATTGACACCTTCCACTCCGTCAAAAATACATCTTTGAACACCCCGCCACTACCGACTACTGTGCAAAACTGTTGGCACCACTGGGCCACTTGTGCAACATGAAACTCTTTGTGATGTTTATGGCTCTTGTGACTTAGAACAGGGCACTGGTGTCCAAGCAGCAGCTCATACACACCACTGTAATAAAACAGCATGAGGAACAAATGCAGTAAGAGCCCATGGAAGGAAGGGAGGGAGGGAGAGAAGGATAGAGAATGGAATGGATTGATTGACAGATGATGGACACATGGATAGAAAGAAGTGTGCAGAGAAGCATGGATGGTGAGGATAGATCAGTAGAAAGATATATGCAAGGCAGTTTGGAGAGGAGAATGGATGAATGAAAGGAAGGATGAGAGATGGATGACGGGGAGAAGGCTGGACAGATGGGTGGATGTGGAGGATTGATGGCTGTGGAGAAATAAGGATGCTTGGAATGAGAATAGGTTGGGATGGGTGGGTGGATAAAAAGATGGAAATGTGGATATAGAGAAGAAAGAATGGAGATGGATGGATGACCAAATCCATTGAGAATTTAGGTATAAAAGACACCATTTGCACCACTGTTTTCACAATTTCCACAGGGGAGCAGCGGAAAAAGTGCCGTACTTGCTCGCTTTATGGGCTCACTCATTATAATTTGGGGTATCAAGGAAATTGGTGGGGGGTTTATCATTTTGGTTTCTTTCTTTCCTGTTCAAAGGGAAGACGCCAATATACTCAGCCTTAGTCAGTGTTTAATTTGTAAAAACATTTGTGCCAGGGCCCTCGTAGGGTAGCCACTGAAGCTTGCACCTCCATTTCCCCTGCCAGCACTGTCAATGACACTACCAAGACAACTACTAACATCACACTCCTAGAAGTGTGACATTTCCAGGCCCCCAGAGCTATAAGAATGGGTTGGGCTGCAGGCAATAGTCATTTTAATGTGTATTAAATTCATAAACAACCGTTGTTGTGCTCATCTCTAAATTAGAAAAACATCACCACCATGTGGCAGACTGTCATAAGTAGCTGTGTTGACAATTAAGTGCCAGTGCTGAGCCCCGAAACTACATGCTCAAATTAACCACCGCCCATAGTTATGACCTGTACCATGGCAGTACCACCTCTGATAATCACCACTTATATTCTGCTTTTGTTTATTTGTGTTTTTTTATAGTGCTTACCAGAGCCACCATTGTGGTGAACTCAAAGTCTTTAATTTGAAAAGAAAATAACTCAAAAATGGCAAACGATCAAAAGAAGAATCACAATTATGCACACGACCACAAGAGGTATCATAAATCTCTGAAGAAATGTTCCATTCAACATAACACCATGAATAAGACTGACCTTTTACTGATTATCCACAGGGCATGGGGTGTTTGGACATTCGAGGTGCGAGCTAAACAACAAGTTTATTTATTTTCTTATTTGGAAGTGTCGAAAATATAAAACGTTGAGGAATGCATTACTGTTTCACCCCAAGTGTCCCACAAAAGCCAAACTTCTGTGAATTAGAAATAAACTGAAGCCAGCTTCGAGAGCAATAGAGACAGGTCCTTCTGAAGGGAGAATCACATGTCGATGATAGACCCAAGTAACATCTCAGTAAAAATACATGTCTCACTAATAAAATGAGCCACCGTGTCATACAGATGGCACTTTGGAAAAGCACGTTTTGTGCATGAAACGTGGATGAACCAAGACTAATATCCCTGGAGTACACCAGAAATCTCACTCAATGTGGCATCCTTTAAAGAGACACAACACGGTTTTAGTGATTGCTTCTCATGTGTAAAAAAGAAATCAATACAACATTAACAAATAAAATGCTGAGAACGTCTCAGACTTCTCAAAAGAAAAGATTCAAGGATTAATAACGAATATTTGAAATTTAAATCATTGTGGGAATATGTGAACTATTTTATTATATATTTTTTGAAAGGTGCATACTGTAGTAGGTCTCCAATGATCCCACCTGCAATCTTTTAGAACAGAGGCTTTGGTCCTTTCTCATCTACTACCTAACTAGTGGTCTTCTCTTCAGGTTGCCCTTCACAGATATACACCTGCTCCACTTCCAAACGTCTACTTTTCACTCTTATCGCACACTCAGAACCACAACCTCACACAGCTGCACCGTCCTTCTTAACTCCGAATTCTACTCTCGGTCTTTGGTTTACTTTCTTCTCTATTGTCTTTGATTTCCTTCCTTCTCTATGGTCTTTGGTTTTCTTCCTTTTCAATGGCCTTTGGTTTCCTTCCTTCTCTATGGTCTTTGGTTTCCTTCCTTCTCTATGCTCTTTGGTTTCCTTCCTTCTCTATGCTCTTTGATTTCCTTCCTTCCATGCTCTATGGTCTTTGGTTTCCTTCCTTCTTTATGATCTTTGGTTTCCTTCCTTCCCTTCTCTACGCTCTTTTGTTTCCTTCCTTCTCTATGCTCTTTGGTTTCCTTCCTTCCCTTCTCTGTGCTCTTTGGTTTCCTTTCTTCCCTTCTCTATGGTCTTTGGTTTCCTTCCTTCTCTATGGTCTTTGGTTTCCTTCCTTCCCTTCTCTATGGTCTTTGGTTTCTTTCCTTCCCTTCTCTATGCTCTTTGGTTTCCTTCCTTCTCTATGCTCTTTGGTTTCCTTCCTTCTCCATGGTCTTTGGTTTCCTTCTTGGACACTTGGCTCTGCTTCCACCTCTTTTGTCTGTACCAAAAGCCTCTCTGCGTCTCATCACGTTTTTCTTGTTTTCGATAGTCTTGCTATTAATATTTAGGAAGACCATCAACCACTCCTGTGTTTAATAAAATGTCAAAAGAACATCTTGCCTTATTACCTAACCAACCACGACCATTGGATTGTAAGCTGATTTTATAGTTTGCTCGAATCGACTGTACCAGGCTCTAGGCTTGCTTTGCACTTTGGATTAAAAGTGCCACAATAACATTAGTAAAATACAAACAACCTTTTCACTGAAGTCTCTTCTCAAAGCGCGCCCAATATCACACCCGTCTAAGATACCTTTTTAGGGGTCGGAGTAACATATTTCTGGCTATCTCAAACACTGTTCAGCACTTCTATATTATCGTGTTAACACACTAAAATGTATAAAACTGTAGCCAAAACTGATTTGCCATTATAATCTGAACAGCAACACCGATATAAACAAATAAATGAAAACTGATTAGTTCTGCCAACCAGCAGGGAGCCATATGCTTATTTCAACATATATAATGAATATATTTGCAGATGTTTGCTGGTGGGTTTCAAGCAACAGCAACTATAGGTGGGTCAATCAGTGTGCAAGTCAGAGCACCTGGAGGCGAAGTGTTTGCGCTGTGGCACTGCGGGAGGACGTGTTTTGGGGCTGCTGAGGCGACTTTGCCAACAGGAGTATGTGTTTAGTGGGCATTCATACTACAGGCCTAAGCTAAATGTGTGTCTAAATCTTCAGAGTTAGAGGTACCCTCAACTTTAACTGGCATGCGTGAAAGGTATTGCCACTTAGCGTGCAACTTGAACTTTCACAGCAGCACAAAGTCTAGCAGGAACATGCCCCAAAACATTCTATTTTCTGTTACTGTCAGAAGAGCGTCACGCACCTTCGAGTGACTTTTGAAAGGAGATTTGCTAACAGCCATGATTAGATATAATAATGATACCTTGTTTATGATATCTCGTAGTGTTCCATACTGCATTAACGCATTTCTAAGCGCTGTAAATAGCAGATGTTACTATTACTCAATGTTAACTATTACTCAGTTTACCAACCTCGGAAGAAGGCATCTATCTGTCTTCCTAGCATTCAAACTTGTTACCCAGGCCAATGGAATTATGAGATTCTGCTGCCGCTGTATTTTCCGCCTAATTTGGATCTGCCGCATTTGCCACAGATTTTAACCCCTCAAAAAATAGTTTCTAGCTCACATGGCTCAAAAGATACTCAAAACGTGGCTACCTGTGTTCCTGTGCAGTGGAAGACCCATCGGAAAGGTTCGCTGGTCATCTTCCAGTTCCTCTTTGCTGTATTCGGATGTCAATGAGGTGGTGAAGCTTTGCACAGGCAGCATTAACAAGTATAAAAATGACAAACTAATGAAGCCATACTATCACAGTATATGCCAGATTATAGCTTGCTTAATCTCCACTATGGCCCCCCGCGGCGGGATGCCTGGCTTTCACCTTGGGGGTGCCCAGTACGGGTTGTTTTACAGGGAAAAACCAGGACGGGTTCCCAAAGCAAGGGTTTAGAGACCGTTGGTGATAATGCGCTATATAAATATAAATTACAATTACAATTACAATCACAGATGGTGCCTTTGGTTGGCAGATAATTTAGTCAACCCTGCCGCGTAATGTGGGCTTTCACTGCCACATAATTCCCACGGCCCTGTGGTTACCTGTGGTTCAGTGTGTTGGGGGGGGGGGGGGGGGCAAATGCTCCACTAAGCGCGCCAGCCCGCCGCCACGTGCAGCTTCTCAACACCTCAGTTCCTGCTTTGCGGCGCACACCTTGTGCAATGCATGAACTTCAAGTAAAAATATAAAAGACTTACTTCACATCTATAAACTGCACACCGATGAGGACAGTTCACATATTTGCCAGATGCGTCTGATTAAAAGGTCAAAAGGGTTTAATGCATTTCTTTTGAGTGTTAACCTAACTGGTCGCGCTTGCCGCACAATTGTGAGAGCCCCATTAATTACCCGCTCCCCTGGTGCACGTCAGGAACACATTCATCAGAGAGTGAGAGGCCTCTCATTGATCCATCTGGCGGAGGGGGTGCGATGGGGGACACTTACAAATGACTTTTCTAATCAAGAGAGTCTCTTGCCTGTGATGAGCTTCTCTGTTGCAGGCCCCGCCCACAGCTCCTGACCCCGTGCCCCCGTGCCCCCTGCCAGTCGTCAGTTTGAGAAATGGACCCACCCTCTCTTTTGGCCGCGGGAGCTGCTGCGTGTGGGCTGCTGGGAGAGGTGTGTGATTCCCGCTGCTCTGTGTGCACGATGTATTTAGGAGGCGCTTGAAATGGAAAGGCTGAAGTGTCGGTGCCCACTATTTCCACAGTGCCTGTTCGCTGCTAAGAAGGGCCAGCATTCTAAAGCTACATCCTTGTTAAGACGTGCCAGTGCCTTCATTTTCAAATTAGCAAAGTGCAGGTGCTTATATTGTATGTTTGTCTACTTGTGGTTTTGTGTAGTGCAGTGGAGCACCGTACAAGGTAATTCAAAGTCTTCAATATTGGAAACAACAATAGCTCCAAAGTGGCACACTATCAAAACCATCATTTAAAGCAGTGCCCTTGGGTGTCGGGCAGACACACTAACAGTAGACAGTGGGGTCTGTGGGCTTCTCTCGAGCCACGGCCCAGGGCCCTTCACGATCTCTGGGAGGGAAACAGTCGGAACACCGGTGTCTTAACCATGAGTGTTCTGACCCTGCAAGCTAAACCACGCTTGCCTTCACCACGCACACACCTTAACCACCATACATGCCTTAACCACGTATATGCCTAAAGCATGCACATGCCTCAACCACGCACATGCCTTAACCACCACACATGCCTTAACCACCACACATGCCTTCACCACGCACCTGCCTTAACCACTCACATGCCTTAACCACGTAGATGCCTAAACCACGCACATTCCTTAACCACCACACATGCCTTAACCACCACACATGCCTTAACCACCACACATGCCTTCACCACGCACCTGCCTTAACCACTCACATGCCTTAACCACGTATATGCCTAAACAACGCACATGCCTAAACCACGCACATGCCTTAACCACGATATGCCTTAACCACGATATGCCTTAACCACGCACATGCCGTAACCAAGCACATGCCTTAACCACGCACATGCCTTAACTACGCACATGCCTTAACCTGAACCACGTATACACCTAAACCACGCACATGCCTTAACCATGCACATGCCTTAACCATGCACATGCCTTAACCATGCACATGCCTTAACCACGCACATGCCTTAACCACGCACATGCCGTAACCACCACATGCCTTAACCACGCACATGCCTTAACCACGCACATGCCTTAACCAACCACGCACATGCCTTAACCACGCACATGACTTAACCTAAACCACATATATGCCTAAACCACGCAAATGCCTTAACCATGCACCTGCCTTAACCATGCACACAGGCCCGGACTGGTCGTTGTGGGCACGGGCAATACCCCGGTGCGCCGCAAAGGTGGAGGCCGGTTTTGGGCCCCTGGGGGCCGTTTTTGTTACAGGGCCGTTTTTGCAGCATAGCTGCAAAATCAGCCATGTAAAAAAATCGGCAGAGAAGCGGCCCTGGCAAAGAGCTTGGTCACCCCCCGGGGGGCCGGCCGAGCACTTTGCCAGGGCCGGTTTTCGTTCCCAGTCCGGCCCTGCATGCACATGCCTTAACCATGCACATGCCTTAACTACGTATATGCGTGGGTAAGGCACTGCGTGGACCGTTGTAGCTGCTGAGGACGGAAGCAGGAAGACCTCACAGGAAGAGATCCGTGGTGAGATAAATGGGGCTGGGCTGTGGTTTTCTGGGCTGGGGGGGTCGGGCAGTTTTCAGGGCTGGGGAGTTTTTTGAATTAGGGAAAATGGGATGCATTTAAAAAAAGACAACTGAAACTTTTCAGTTTCATTTTTTTAAGGGCAGTGGTCCCTGGGACCACAGCCTGCTCTAAAAAAATATTTGTGCACACACTCACAAAAGGGAAGGAGTCCCCTGGGGAACCCTTCCTGTTTTTGCGACTGATTTCCCACCTAGCTGAAGTAGGTGATAAACTGCGAGTGTTTTGCGACCGCAGATGCGGTTGCAAAACAATAGTACATGGCATTGAGACCTGCTATTAGGAAGGGACGCCCTTCCTAATAGCGAGAGTAACAAACTCTGTTTAGCGAGCCAGTGATTCTCAAAATAGCATTTGTACATGCCTGCACTCATTTTTTGCTGGCGCAAACGGGCCGCTCTCCCGCTGGCAACCACAACAAGCATTTACAATGCAATGGTTTCGCCTTTGTTAAAGTTAGAGCTATTGGCATTGCTCTTGACATTATTTTTATTTATGTATTTTTTAACATAAATAAATGGCATTGTCATTTACAATGCCACTAGCTTTATCTCTCGCAAATGACACACACAGAGCCCCCCCCACACACACAGCCACACAAAGCTCCCCACACACACAGCCGCACAAAGCTCCCCACACACACAGCCACACAAAGCTCCCCACACACACAGCCACACAAAGCTCCCCACACACACAGCCACACAGAGCCCTCCACACACACCCACATGGCACAAGCAGGCAACAGGGGCACACTGAGGCACAAGCAGGCAACAGGGGCACACGGACGCACAAGCAGGCAACAGGGGCACACTGAGGCACAAGCAGGCAACAGGGGCACACGGAGGCACAAGCAGGCAACAGGGGCACACGGAGGCACAAGCAGGCAACAGGGGCACAAGCAGGCAACAAGGGCACACGGAGGCACAAGCAGGCAACAGGGGCACACGGAGGCACAAGCAGGCAACAGGGGCGCACAAGCAGGCAACAGGGGCACGAAAACTGAGGCACAAGCAGGCGACAGGGGCACACGGAGGCACAAGCAGGCAACAGGGGCACACGGAGGCACAAGCAGGCAACAGGGGCCCACATGTCAGCTGTTGGTTTATATAGCTGGATGCAAGAACAGAAAGCACAGCAAAAACCAAAATACTGGTTGGGTGATACAACCCCCCGCCCCCCAACCTCCAACTTTTTTTTCATGCCACTTAAAACTTTGAGCTGCAGATACAGGAAAGCCTGAACACACTGACTGCAAAGGGGCATCTTCAGAAAGTGCGGGTAAATGACAACATGAACTACGAGCTTAGCAGGCCACCCAGGGAGATGGCATATAGAGATGAACTACAGAGAGCTTAGAGGTCACCTACAGACTCTGCGTGCAGCATAGGAATTGAAACAAACAAATCAGAAGGTAATCTCGAGACCAGCTGCAGAAGAATCACAACCACCTAGCCCGCAGGAGTCATGATTAGAGACTGTTAGAAGAAGGTGGTGCCGTGGTACCTGTAGCTTAGTTCACCTCCAGAGACTGCAGCCAGAGTAGGAGGAGGATATTCCACCCATACAGCTGGAGGTCATCTCTAAAGATGGCCTGCAATGAAGGCGCTGAAACCCACATAGTGACAATGAATCAACCTCAGGGAGAAAACTAACTTCCAGAGGCTAGAAAGCTACCTCAAAAGACTGCTAGCAGAAAAGGGGCAGAACTCGCCTACAGCTCAGAATATTAGCTTCAAAGGACACACACAGCCACACAAAGCTCCCCACACACACAGCCGCACAAAGCTCCCCACACACACAGCCGCACAAAGCTCCCCACACACACAGCCACACAAAGCTCCCCACACACACAGCCACACAGAGCCCTCCACACACACCCACATGGCACAAGCAGGCAACAGGGGCACACTGAGGCACAAGCAGGCAACAGGGGCACACGGACGCACAAGCAGGCAACAGGGGCACACTGAGGCACAAGCAGGCAACAGGGGCACACGGAGGCACAAGCAGGCAACAGGGGCACACGGAGGCACAAGCAGGCAACAGGGGCATAAGCAGGCAACAAGGGCACACGGAGGCACAAGCAGGCAACAGGGGCACACGGAGGCACAAGCAGGCAACAGGGGCGCACAAGCAGGCAACAGGGGCACGAAAACTGAGGCACACGGAGGCACAAGCAGGCAACAGGGGCACACGGAGGCACAAGCAGGCAACAGGGGCCCACATGTCAGCTGTTGGTTTATATAGCTGGATGCAAGAACAGAAAGCACAGCAAAAACCAAAATACTGGTTGGGTGATACAACCCCCCGCACCCCAACCTCCAACTATAGAGATAAATATTTGAAGGTGCATCCTACACATATAACATACAGATATTGTAGTGTCTCCTGCATGGTTTACACACCCAGTCATGTCTAGGCACTCACTGTATGGAGGGACTGATACGGTCTACGTCTCATATGAAATCAGACTCACGTAACTTACCGAGGTTGTAGTGCCTCATGCTTCGGCTACATAACAAATCACATCAAGGCACTAGTATTGTAGGCATGTACCACAGCCACTTAGAAACGTGAGTTGTCGCCGCATAATGGGTGCCCATTTGCACTGCGCTACGGACAGGCATCTCTTGACGGTTTGACCCAGGGACTACACACATACACGAGCAGGTAAAGCAGTGTACACAGACACATTCTTGGAGGAACAGCGAAGTGTGCGTGCGCGGAAGGGGGGTGCTCACACGCCGCTGCCGGTAAATGCTGTATGTCCGGATGAAGCTGTGAGTGGGGAATTTAAACTGCATCCCTGACCTTTAGAACGTGCCACCTTCCAGGAAGGGAAGCCAGTCTCGAGTCATGGGCAGTACGGCAAGAAGGGTTTGTGGGACTGGGGTCACAGTACACAAAGTCGGGTACAATGCCACTACTCACTATGCAGCGATCACCTACACTAAAGGCACACACGGAAGCTGATGGCATTCGGCCACCATCCAGGCATTACTAATGCCCATCCAGGGGCTGGCAGCCCAGCTCTGCGTCAGTATGGTGGTACCTCACCGGCGGCACAAGGCAGGGGGCACTGCTCCTACTGTAGGACCAGTCGAAAACATTTCAGTCCTTAGCTTATGGCTGGGAGTAATGCCCCAGGGCACGAAGTTTATCCCTTCAACATGTTCCAGCTGGCATCAATGTGCCGCTCCCTTGGTCTGGGGCTCCTAAGCCGGTCCCCCTCGATCGGGCTGTTGTTCCCACCCTCAGTGCGGATCCGAGTCGTTACCCCTCTTCAAACTATATGGCTGGCTTGCCCCGAAGACCGCTGTAGGGGTGGCCTCCTCGCCATCCCTGCCCCACAGGTAGTATTACTGCCCCCTCCGTAGGGGTTACCTGGCGCTCCGAAGTATGTGTGTAGTTGTTATGAAGTGTCACTCACACGGTGTAGATCTCTCACCACTCACTGCCCCCTCCCGCCCTCGGATCTCTACCTGCCCCGGCTCACCTTGTCCTGCTTGGCCGGCTCCGGAGGGGGCGACGTCGGGGTCGTCTTGTTGGCTGCTGCGGGGCCAGGTGATGGGGCCCCAGGGGACACCGGGGGTGCCGCCTTCTCCGCCTCCACTTTAATGAGCCGGCGGTTGGGGGACAGGAACCTGCCGTCCGGGGCCCCCCCGGGGGCGGACGGGTCGGCGCGCCCCCCCCGGAGCGCTGCTGTAAGGGTCCTCAAAGTCCCGCTCCTTCTGCAGCTTGTAGGCGCTGACGATGTCCGGCTGCGGGGCGGGGGTGACGACGGCGGGCTCGCGGGGGCCCCCCGGGAGCGGCTGTCGGTAGTCCGGACGGGGCGGCGCCGGGGGCACGGGTTTGGCGCTGCTCTTGAAGCCCAGGTGCTCCTTGAGCCAGCGGGCCATGCCGGCAGTGCATTGCTGTCCCGTGCTGTGGGCCTGCGGGGGCCCCGGCTGGGCCGCGGGGCTCTGCGGGGAGGCGGGCACGGAGGAGCGGGGCGCCGGGGCTCCGCTCAGCAGCATGTGAGCGGCGGCTCTGCCGAGCAGGAAGCGGAGACATGTGGGTCTGGAGCCCGGGATCGCGGGGATAGAGTCAGGGCAGGGCGTCCTCTGGCGGCCGCGAGCGGTACTGCGGCGAGCGACCGAAGGGCTTATGTGATGGGATGAGGGCCAGTGTGGCACAAGGAGGGAGCGGGGGTATGCCTTGCAGTGGTGCCAGAGAGAGGCGGGCTGCATAGGGGGAAACACATCAATCCGCCAGACAGCCCCCCGCGTCCCCACCGAGACTCGAACCCGGCTCACGAGCTCCCCCCATAACCAACACCAAACCCCAACCACCATGACAACAGTCTGCATGCCTTAAGTTTACACAAAACAACCTGTATCACAAATGGAAAAGCAGCATGTCGACCAGGGCACAGACGGACACCTTCACTCTAATCAGGCACGGAGAAATCAATAACGCAATGCCGCGCATCCCCACTGAGACTCAAACCTGGATCCCCAGATCCGCGGACGACCGCCCCGACTGCCAGGCCACACTCTCCCCAAAAACCAACCCCAATTGGAGGTACACACTGCACACGCAAATGAAAGGTGTCGTGAGAGGCAGTGGCCACTCCGTCCACGGTACAGAACAAATTCAGTCATCAAAACGATAGCGGTCCTCCATAAGCACAACGCGCAGAAACCGGTCGTCATAAAAACACATCGCCATTGTACATTTCCTGTACAAGGCCCCCCGTGACCGTCCGTGGACAAATCCAATCTCAGCTCGTCGTACTAAATGCACCATGGTCTCCCTCCAAATGCCGACACCCTCTCACACACGACAACGCTCGCAGACAACAAGACCAATGCATAAAAGACACCCAAAGCCTGGCTCTCCTCACAAGGCTCGAGTCCCTGCCACTCCCGCGGGGGACGGTGCCCCACCGGCTGGCGCCCCCAGTGGCCACCGGGGTGAGTCCAGCCTCGGCCGCTCCACCTTGAATGCACGTCAACGGCGTCACAGATTCACAGCCAGCTCCGCACCGCAACCTCGCTGCGCAGCCAACTCCACAACATCAGAGCCTCCCGAGCCACGGCAAAGCACCCCCACGACCCAGGCATGCATCACCCCGATGAACACGGCCCGACCATCATCCCGTGTGCGCTCCCCCTCGGCGCCCCAGGCCACACAAAATGCCGCTCATTTCCGCTCTTTGCCTCCACCGCTCTATGCCCCTCTACCACCAAAACGCCCGCAAGCGGGCTCACGAACCAGCACTCACCGCCAAACACGTCGAAGGGAAAAAACCCCGACGCAAGACCAACGTGGCAGCATACACAGGACGACCAAAACAGCAACGGGCAGTCACACGCTCAGGGTCCAGGCAGGGGAGGGCGAGTGTCAGCGCGAGCAGCGGTCGCAAACAAAACAAGCGGGAGGGGGCGGGAAAGGAGAGGAGAGACGCTGACGACGGAAGGCGGGTGCCGGCAATGCCGGAC
Source organism: Lissotriton vulgaris (assembly GCF_964263255.1). Lineage (NCBI taxonomy): Eukaryota > Metazoa > Chordata > Amphibia > Caudata > Salamandridae > Lissotriton > Lissotriton vulgaris. Next base: position 1,099,398,707 of record NC_141695.1, read on the forward strand.
CAGACACGGGGGCGTTCCCGGCGTCGCGTGACGTCGGCAAAAGCCAAAGAATGTCGGGAACGCCCCCGTGTCTGGTCCGGCATTGACGGACAGGCCCCTCGTCCAATGGCAAGGCTCCGTTTACGGAGCCAGCCAATCAAGGACGAGGGCCGAACAAAGCCACCTTACAGTTCTCAACAGGATTTCGCCTGCGCCGAAAAGATGCGCAGAGCGCATCCTTCGGCGAGGCGAAACCTAAAAAAGGGTCGTACATCTGGACCTAAGTTGCAAATCTATAATTATGCAGAAAATGACGCAAACAATCAATCACCTTGAGCATACTCAATGGCACTCTAAAGAGACTGAGTGCTCAGAATGTCATGTACAGACCGATGGCGTGATTTAGAGTTTGGTGGATCAGTTATTCCAATGGCACTTGTAATGCAGCAGGCGGATATCCATCACATTTGTGACAATGTAACTTGCCCACCAAACTCTACAGCAGGCCCTGAGTCAGCACCGCATACTGCTGCTGAATAATGCATGCACGGCGTAGGTCAGTGAATTATGAGCACCATGTTCACTGCTCTGCTTGTCTCTTTCTCAGTGCTTGAATAACCTACAGCGTGAGACTATCGATGAGGAGTGGAGGGTCAGTGCACCACAACGCTGACATTTCGCTTATTGATTAATATGCATTGATGCACTTAGCCATCTGGAGAGCTGCCAGGCAGGATGAGCCACATATCGTGTGTCACTCCTCTTATAGGGCACACCTCACTTTAGCTAAGATGCGTCTCAGCAGCCGTCAGCTTTGTAAACGTTTTTTTCCCTTTGGACCTAGACCAGTAGCGATTTCATTCTTTTTCCAAAGTTTTCACAATGAGTACAGCTACTTGTATGCTTTCTTTCGACCCCTTTCATTACCCTTAAGCTCCCTCCTGGGTTGCTCCTTGACCCTCTCTCTAGGACAATAGACTCCAGCTAGCCCAAGCCTTCTGAAGGTTACTTTGGGTCAGAGTAGAGATTTGATACGCCCTTGGCTGGGTACTGTTTCCTTGTAGCACTCTCGCTCCTGTAGAAGGCGTCTCTTCTTTGTTTCTCTTCCTCTTTATTAGGTCTCGCAGAGAGACCTATTGCGGTGAAACCAGAAAGTTAAACCATGGGGATTGCGAGTGCGCATTTCCAACAGTTCACGTGAAATCACGCGACCACAAGCACGCACATTTCCCCACATTAAAGCCTCAGCCTCCCTCCCGAGCCTTCTGCCTGCCTCCTGCCTTGAAAGCAATCTGCTTCTCCGCCCCCCTGGTGTTTCTGGCTTTCTCGCTCGCATTTCCTCACATCAAAGCCAAACGCTCTTCAAAGGCTCTGCTCCCCGTCCCGCCTCTTTTTTGCGTCTATAAAAACATTCCACTCAAGTTAACTTTCCTCCATTTCAAATGGTGCAATATGATTGAATTGTCTTCGGCGCTCAAAACAAAAATTATACATGAATGCTTGCTTCCTTGCAGGGTTGAAAACGGTTGTAGCAATAGCGTCTAGATGTTTTTCTAAACATGATTATGGCCTTTCTCTCTTTATTTTACCCCCTCCCAGTTTATTTACTTTCAGGGCATCAGCTGAGCAGATAACTTTTCATTTCGCGGCCGTTTTTCATTTAATTTCGCGGCCGCTTTTAGGTATCCTGCGTGTCTTTTGCGTACATGCAGATTTTTGTGGCATAGTCTCTTTGCTTTTGTTTAGATAGTTTGAGAAGTTATTTGAGTTTTTTTGCAAACGAGATTAATCTCAGCATGCCGACTGTCAGGTTTGCATAAACGTTTCACTCATTTTGTGGACTATTTAACACTTCTGATGGCTGATATTACTTTGTCGAGGTTCTGGTTCCCTCCTATGGCATAAAACTATTTCCAGTGCTTATGCACGTGGTTAACATCACTCCCTGATTGTGAATCATTGTGTTCATGTTACTAAAGGTGTGGTGTCTAACATTCTCAAGGTTGCAACACGCGATTCAATTGATTCACCAGGTTCCTAGTCCCGGTAATAAACATTGTCCCTCTCCATTATCACACTCTGCTTTATTGAAACGGACTTGAAACCTCTTTTTTGAGTCTATAAAACATTCCACACAAGTTTACCTTCCTCCATTTCAAATGGTGCAATATGATTGAATTATCTTCAGCGCTCAAAACAAGAAATTATACATGAATGCTTGCTTCCTTTGCAATAGGGAACTTTGAACTTCGTCAGAACCGACTTGAAAATCACCAAACATTTATTTGTAATCAAAGTATGTATGCGTTCTTCCTACTCAGCAGCAACACTGCTAATGCACCAAAACGCTTTTATTAAGAGTTTTCCTTTCTGAAGTAAATGTTGGGGCCTCAATAAAAGGAGCCGTGTTGTTCATCGCCACATCTTCCTTTCAAGCAAAGCAGATTCAAAGGCAGAACCGAACATGTCGTTGATGGACATTTTAAGCAGAGTGGCACATTCTGAAAAGACTGAATGATTTTGTTGCTTATTTCCACTAAATGCAGCACAGTTGGTGTGGGGCCTAAAACATGCTTTTCAGAAGTATCCGATTAATTATTCTAATAAGCTTCTGAAGTTCAGACTGTTACAACCCCACATCCCCCGCTGTTTCAACTGCAAGTCTGATCTGTGTTTGTCACGTATGGCTAATGACAAACTCTTTCTTGCTAGGCAACTGGTAACACTTAGTAACTTGAGGAGATATGAGGAGATCCGGCAATCAAGCTCTGGCGCGAGGATTTTACTGCAGTGAGGGTTATTATTAGCGAGTAAGAAGAATGCGATGTGAACAAACAAAATCCTTTGGTCAGCGCACGGCATCGGCTGTCCCACTTCTAAATCCAAAATGGACTGTACAGATAACATCATTTAGATTTTTAATTTAAGACCTGCTTTTCGATTACTCTTCTCGCAGTAGCATCATATTTACATAAGCACTTTAAAATGTTAATGCATGTGAATCTTACTACTTTCACACACGTATGTAAAACCACTTGCAACGCTAACATTCAGAGGGGCTGCTTATAAAAGAGAAAACGTTTTGGAACGTTTTATACGAAACCGAAATTAGTGTTTGCCAAATTCCTCAGTCTAATGTCCAAGCACTGGGAAATCGAATGCATAAGGATACGCAGTGAGTACACATTTTATTCCTGTGCACAAAACTCCAGTCTGTTTTTTAACTCCGACTACCGAGGTGGGTTACCTTTGCCCTACTTTAGCCTACATGTCTGTGTGCCTACGACATGCCCAAACAGGAAAGTTGAGCTGCTTCAAAGGCCCATACGTAGGGTACAGCTACAATTGTTTAGAAAATGCCTTCCTTCTGTCCTTGATAATGTTATGCTAAGAAAAACAAGGGAGGAAGGGTGACTAGACGCATGGGGAGCAGCAGCCTTTGATGTGCCGGCCGGCCATGCAGTGAATAATTAGGGGAGGAGAAATGCCGGCTTGAGGCCGAGCGCAAAGCAACAGATGGCTTTGATGTGGAGGCAGGCAGGGCATGATTATGGCCTTTCTCTCTTTATTTTCCCCCTCCTATGGCATAAAACTTTTTCCAGTGCTTATGCACGTGGTTAACATCACTCCCTGATTGTGAATCATTGTGTTCATGTTACTAAAGGTGTGGTGTCTAACATTCTCAAGGTTGCAACACGCGATTCAATTGATTCACCAGGTTCCTAGTCCCGGTAATAAACATTGTCCCTCTCCATTATCACACTCTGCTTTATTGAAACGGACTTGAAACCTCTTTTTTGAGTCTATAAAACATTCCACACAAGTTTACCTTCCTCCATTTCAAATGGTGCAATATGATTGAATTATCTTCGGCGCTCAAAACAAGAAATTATACATGAATGCTTGCTTCCTTTGCAATAGGGAACTTTGAACTTCGTCAGAACCGACTTGAAAATCACCAAACATTTATTTGTAATCAAAGTATGTATGCGTTCTTCCTACTCAGCAGCAACACTGCTAATGCACCAAAACGCTTTTATTAACGCTTTTATTAACAGTATTGCAGGGTTCAAAACGGTTGTAGCAATAGCGTCGAGATGTTTTTCTAAACATGATTCACTGAGACCAACTCTCTATAGGAGGCCCTGGGACAACCAAAAAGGTGCAAGGAATAGTCACTGCATTCATTACTCCTGCCATTATTTATATATAAATATATATTTTTCTTACTTATATATAAATATATTTCTCTTAATATTTCAAAAGCAATTGAACTTAAAGTAATTTGGAGACACAATAGTTGCTTTAAATTGAGACATTATGTGCAGAATTTATCAATTAGGTAAATGTATAAAGGCGAGTATTTCTGAAGAAAGGGATACCTACATAGGTTGCAATTGGCAGTTTGAATTTCTAGTAATTTGAATGGAGTGGATGGGAACATTCCCACTCACTGCGGGTCATATCAGCTCCCCCCCACTCCATCCATCCATCCCCCCATTCCATCCATCCATCCATCACACTCCATCCATCCATCCCACTCCATCCATCCATACCCCACTCCATCCATCCATCCATCCCCCACTCCATCCATTCATCCATCCATCCATCCCACTCCATCCATCCATCCCACTCCATCCATCCATTCCCCACTCCATCCATCCATCCCCCCACTCCATCCATCCATCCCCCACTCCATCCATCCATCCTCCACTCGATCCATCCATCCCCCACTCCATACCATCCCCACTCCATCCATCCCCCCACTCCATCCATCCCCCACTCCATCCATCCATCCCCCACTCCATCCATCCACCCCCCCACTCCATCCATCCATCCCCCCACTCCATCCATCCATCCCCCCCACTCCATCCATCCATCCCCCCCACTCCATCCATCCATTTCCCCGACTCTATCTATCCATCCATCCCTCCCCCGCCCCACACTCCATTCCCCCCGCCCCACACTCCATCCCTCCCCGCCCCACACTCCATCCCTCCCCCGCCCCACATCCCATCCCTCCCCCGCCCACTCTCCATCCCTCCCCCGCCCCACACTCCATCCCTCGCCCTGCCTCTATCTCTCGCCCTGCCTCTATCTCTCGCCCTCCCTCTATCTATCTTTCGCCCTCCCTCTATCTATCACCCTCACTATCCATCGCATCACCACAGCATCACTCAGGGGCACCACAACATCACTATGCGCTACCACAGCATCACTGAACGCCACAGCATCACTCGTCGCCGCCACAACATCATTCAGAACCACCACAGCATCAATCTGTGCAACCATTCAACAACAACTGATTCAAATATGTTCTCTCAATGTTTCAAGCTTTATTACAAATGTCACAAAAAGATGTTGATATTTCACTTCTGTTCTTGGATTTTGTCACAATAAAATACACTCAACATAATCTTCACAAAAGTTATTTACAAAAGTTTAATCTATTAAGCTATTGCCATTATAAATTACAATACCGTTTATTTAAGTATTCATTATTTAAAAAAATTAATAGCCATTGTTTTTTGTAATATCAATACATCTAAGTCACTTAAATACAACACATATTGCATTACAAATGCTATTGGTGTCACATTTGCGAAAGTTAAAACTATTGGCATTGTAAATGACACCACCACATTATCACTCAGCACCACCACATTATCGCTCAGCACCACCACATTATCACTCTGCACTACCACAGCACCACTCTGCACCACCACAGCATCAGCATCACTCAGCACCACCGCAGCATCACTCAGCACCACCACAGCATCACTCAGCACCACCACAGCACCACTCAGCACCACCCAGCTTACCACAGCACCACTCAGCACCACCACCACAGCACCACTCAGCGCAACCACAGCACCACTCAACGCAACCACAGCATCACTCAGAGCAACCACAGCATCACTCAGCGTAACCACTGCATCACTCAGTGCAACCACAGCATCACTCAGCGCAACCACTGCATCACTCAGCGCAACCACAGCATCACTCAGCGCAACCACAGCATCACTCAGCGCAACCACAGCATCACTGGTTCAAATATGTTCTCTCAATGTTTCAAGCTTTATTACAAATGTCACAAAAAGATGTTAATATTTCACTTCTGTTCTGGGATTTTCGTCACAATAAAATACACTGAACATAATCTTCACAAAAGTTATTTACAAAAGTTTCAGCTATTGCCATTATAAATTCGAATCACTTTTATTTAAGTATTAATTATTTAAAAAAATTAAAAGCCATTGTTATTTGTAATATCAATACATCTAAGTCACGTAAATACAAACCATGTTGCATTACAAATGCTATAGGTGTCACATTTGCGAAAGTTATAACTATTGGCATTGTAAATGACAAAGCTATTAATTCAGCTATTTTCTAAAACAACACATAAATAAATTGTCATTTACAAGACCAATAGCTCAAACTTTCCTAATGCGAGACCTATTGCATTGCAAATGCTTGTTTATTTATCTGTTCCTCTGTTTCTTTCTTGCTATTTGATGCTATGTCTCATTCCTTTTTTCTGCTCTCCCTATGAGTCTTTCTGTATTCACTGCTCTTTTTGTCTCGCTCTGATTCTCCCCTCTTAGTTTAAAACCCTCCCATCACTCTCTCTTTTTTTAAAGTCTTTTGTTCACTCTTTCTCTTTTTTTAAACAGTCTTTTGTTGTCTTTTTCGCTCTCTCTCACTATCTAGATCCATTTTCTGTTCTCCCACCTCATTGTAAATCTGTATACCTGCCTCTGCCAATGTTTCTTTAATTCCATCACTATAGGGGAGAGGATGTAGCCTGACGGCTAGAGCGGTCATCCTCAAAGCTGGGGAACCAGGTTCAAGTCTCGGCAGGGACGCTCAACATCCTGTGATACTGGGCAAATCACTTAATCTCCCTGTGCCTAACACAAATGAATGTGTCCTTCTGTAATGCAACTGGTGCTCATGTGGATCGCTCTTATACCTTCGGTACAAGTTGGCCCTATATAAAACTCTGGAAAAAATATATATATATTTAAGTAGGATGAAACAATGGGTGTCTGTAAAAAACAGCACATACCCTTAGAAAAGTAACTAGAAATCCTATCAACAGGCGTGGCCTAAATAACTAAATAATACATGCCGTTCTGCCATCTCTGTATAAAAACCTGTTCCTAATTTCTTTATATTTGGCGACTTGTGATGCACACTGTCTCAAATTATAAAGAAAAGATATCAGAACTCAACTGTAATAACTTATTACAGATGAGTTCTGATGTCACAATGCCTTCTGCCACAGCTAGCAGGGGAGGGGAAAGGCAGGTCAGGTCAGGTCATAGAGCATAATTGAAATAGTTGTTAAAAGAAGGAAAATAATGACTTTTCTTTCTTCTGCTGCAAGTATATAAGTAGGGGAGAGCAAGATGAAGTCAGCGTGAGCCCCGCGCTGCTCGGCTGCTCACGCTAGTCACTGGACGCCGTGATGATCGGCTAGCCGCCCTGCGCGCACATTGGCGATGCCTGGTCTTCGAGCGCACAGGCATCCACGAAAATACAGAGGACGCCGCGGGTCACACCAGGAGGTGCGGGACTGTAGGGCGGGTTTCCCGGATATGCCTGGAGAAGGTTGAGACGGCTGGTATATGCCCTAAACTTTTTCGCCGTACTTGCCCCAGAGGCTGAACTCTTCTCCTTTCACGCGGCTTGCGTGTACGAAAGGGAGGCATCTGACGGAAACGCTGACAGGCGCTGCTGGGAATTGAGCTCTTTGTTTCTGGCCGCTGCAGCGCTGACCTTTGCGCACGGGCCCTCAAACTGCCCCTTGATCCCAGAGAAAGTTAATTTCGTCAATTCGCCGAACACAAGGATGAATGCACGTGGGGCCAAGAAAGGGCTTAGACAGAAGACGCCCATTCCAGGCAAAGACCCCTTGACAGCGGACGGATCCGGGAAGCCCAAAGCTGAACAGGTCAGTGGGGTGAGTGGGGTGAAAAAAACGAACTTTGGGAAGAAAGGGGTAGGGGGTCCCAGTAAAGACTGCAAAGACTCTGGCTTCACACAGCCCCTCCCTGCCAAGATTGTTCTGGTAGCTAAAAACCAGGCTGCCAACGTCAAGAGTAGCACAGGGAAACCACCCTCTTCTACACCACCTGATGCTCTTCCACAGCAGGATAATACCATCGCTGAAGGGGCTCAAACTACCACAAACAACACTGACATTTCTATAACCCCCTCCTGTCTCCTAGGCTGTCTGCCAGAGTCCACTCTCTCCGCACACACCCCTACTGAAAGTCAGGACCATACCATCGTGATTAAGGGGCCCCCGGATGCTTCCGATCTCCCTATACTACCGGACACCCTGCCACCTACCCCACTCACTGCACCAGGACGGCCGGAATCAACTGAAAGAATCACCAGCGGTGGGGCCTATGCACCCTCAGAGAGTCTTAACGCCAGGGCTCAACCAACAGGGACAGAAGTCGCTATTCAAAACCTGGAAGTCCCATCCGGAACCCCAATTCCCTGAACCCCAGAAATTGGTCATGAGGACTTCTACTTTGTATCTGACAGCAGACCGAGCTCCTCTGCTGACGGGGAGACAGAAGAAGAGGACAACACCAACAGTGCCAGCGAGGAGAGCAGCGAGGCCTCCCGCATTAACCCTGAGACAGTCGTGCGCTCTAAAAAATTAAGAAATAAGACTAAGCGGCGAAGACAACTCAAATGGGACTATTCGGACTCGCAGATGTCTTACCATCTGGAGGAAGACGAACCAATTCAACCACAGTGGCACAGCCTGAGAAAACCACAAAGCAAAACCACCGAGACAATGGAGCCCTCATTGACGGCTATACTCACCTCTATCAAAGACTTCCAAGAGGAGGTTAGAGCGTTAATCGGACTGCTAAGAATGCAGCAAAAAAATTACCCAGTCTATCCAAAAATGTAAATGTAAATGTACATGTATTTATATAGTGAAATCACCCACATCGCAGGCATCTATGCGCTTGCTTAGGGAACCCGTCCTGGTATTCCCCTGTGAGATAACCCCGGCAGGGTCTCCACAAGGTGAAAGCCAGGCATCCCGCCGCGAGGGGCCGTTGTGGAGATTAAGCAAGCTATTGCCCAGAGTCGCAGAGTGTGAACCCGTGAGTCGAGTAGGCACCAGGGCGAGAATTATCGAGTCCGTGGAATTATTGAGCCCAACCTCCGTCGAGGCGGGGAATTGAACCCTGGTCCAGGGCCGATCTCAGCTTCCGGGTCTGCCGCCTCTAACCCCTGAGCCACACTTCTCCAGCAGTCTTGGTCAAAGCCGAAATAGGAGCTATCTTCATGGAAAAAATCGCGGCAAAGTGGGCAGCAGCGAGAGAAAAAAACTACGAATGTAGTGATAACATTGGCCATCACCTAGCTGTTAGGACAAGACAACAGGTTACTAACAGCGAAATCCACTCAATCAGACTTCCCTCTGGCTCTGAGGTCACTGACCCTAGTCTTATTTGGAAGGGATTCCAGGAGTTTTATGCCAAACTATACACGGAAGAAAACTCCTCTAATGGGGAAGTCCTAGATAGGGAAATCTCTAATTATCTCAGCGAGATTGAACTAAGGCAACTTAGCCCAGAAGATAGTAAGCTCTTAGATCTTACTCCCACGTGGGAGGAAATTCTGGACACCCTCACTAGCCTTCCGAATGGGAAGGCATCAGGCCCTGACGGAATTCCCGTTGAATTTTTTTAAGTCTTTGCCCATCAAATTAAAATTATATTCATTGAGGAAATAACATCTCTATTCAACGGGACTTCCCCTCCGGCCTCTTGGTCCAGAGCTAGAATTTCGATCTTTCTAAAAAAAGAGAAGTCCCCTTTGGATATGAGCTCCTACAGACCCATAACCCTCATTAACTGTGACTCTAAAATATTCTCCAAGGTGTTAGCCTCCAGAATATCCTGAGTAGTGGAAACTCTTGTCTCGGAATGGCAGCATGGTTTCATTCCCAAAAAAGGGACCACAGAACATATCAGGAGAGTTATCACCTTGTTCGATGCTGCACAAGCTGCTGGAGACCCGTTGTCGCTTACGCTACTCGATGCCGAAAAGGCCTTCGACCGGGTCTTCTGGCGATTCCTGTGGGGTGTAATGTACAGAATGGGGTTCGGGGACAAGCTCATACTGGCAACACAGGCACTTTATTCTAATCCAACAGCCAGTGTTACCATAAATGGACATCTCACCGACCCCTTTAACATCTCTCGGGGCACCAGGCAGGGTTGTCCCTGCTCGCCTCTACTGTTTGCCCTTTATCTGGATCCTTTCATTAAACAGATAGAGAAAAATGACAATATCACCCCAGTAACCTACTTTTATAATAGTTGTAAAATCTTGGCCTATGCCGATGACCTGGCCATCACTTCTCCAGACCCTGCCAACACCATACTTGTGCTGGAAGGTGAGGCCCAGAAATTTGGGAGGCTATCTGGTTATGCCCTCAATAAAAACAAGACACAGATTCTAGTAAATAACAAAATCACTTGGTCTGACGACAGGGTGGTACCCAAGGCCAAATACCTGGGGGTGTCTATCTCACCCAAACTGGAGGAAATAGTCACAGACAACCTGGCTCCCTTTGCCGTTCAGACTAAGAAGGCTCTAAAACAGATTGACAACCTGCATTTAACACTAGTGGGCAGATGCAATGTCATCAAAATGACATATTTTCCAAAGTTACTCTATTTCTTTCATAGTATACCTCTTGAATTCAGTAAGAAAAGCCTTCTCCAATTCCAACAGATCTTCACTCAATTCATCTGGGCCTATGCCCAGCCAAGACGAGCACTGAAACAACTCACACTTCCAAAAGAGGGAGGGGGCTGGTCTTTTCCTAATATCACTTTATACTACTGGGCGGCAGTACTACAATATAGCTCAGTACTAGTAAGAGAATCCACTTACGGTACAACAATCGGGCCAACATTGGGGCTGCCTACTTCGCGAAACAACATATGGGTACTACAACCGGGTAAAATTCAAGACACTAATGAATTAATTTAAAGTATTCCGCCATATCCGGAGAATATTTGGAATTGGCAGATTTAACTTCTACTCTCCCATAGTTAATAACAACAACTTACCAGCTATTTTTAGTCCTTCTTACTTCTCTGAATGGCATAGGGCCGGAATAGTAAAACTTGGGGACCTGATCACAACTGGGGGGATCGAATCTTTCACAAATCTACAATCTAAATTCAAACTAAAAAGTCAAGACCTATTTAAATATCTGTCTATTCATGGCTACCTATCCAGGAAGGTGGGTGGGACTACAGGGTTCGCCGAAGTTGAACTACTATATGCTCTACGCAATATCACCACCCCCCGTATTGGAGGTATTCACCAAATGCTTAACAGGCAAACCTCAGATGACCTAGAATCCATCTCTACAAAATGGCATGTCAAACTTGATTCGCCCCAAAGCTTTTTTATAATTCTCTGCTTCTATCACAACAGATCTTAATTTCCGCCAAATTACAAGCACAACACTTTAAAAAATTTTCTTTCTTTATATGACACGAAAGTAAAATGGGGATCCGGGAAAGGAACACTATGCCCGCGGTGTTCTGAAGCAGGGGCAGACTCAATACCCATTTTTGCAACCTGCCCAAAATTAGCCACAACCTTGCTTAAAATACAGAACCTACTTAGTGAAATAATTAACCAACCAATTTTGTTAAACCCTACGACCATTGTTCTGGGGACCCAATCTGATTCACTCAGAATTAAGGAGGAAGGGCTGGTCTTTATAGCAATGGCAATATGGAGGATTTGTGTTTCCTCCGGCTGGCTAGACACTGGCTCCCCTTCTTTTGCACTATGGCTGGCCAGACTGGTTGCTACATTCCACTTTGAGAAGGCAATATACACCAAGAAAGGACGAAGAAAAAGGAAGATAGGCTCTGAGGTTTGCGGGAAATTCTCTACCTGGATTGAGCAACAAGGGCAACACGACCAGGGGAGATAGCCAGCGATGCCTTAAAGTTTTTTTTTTAACTTCTCTTGCTACTTGCTTAAACCTCGTTCATTCCGCTCTTCTTTTTTCGGTGTCTTTTCCTCTTTTCCTTTTTTTTGTTATCTTCTTCCTGTGTCTTGCGCCTATATTAATACATTAATGGTTTTACAGGTCTGGAGGGGTGGGAGGGGGGTAGTTGTAACTAAGTAATCATCTTCTGATTGGACACTTTATCACTGTTGAAAAATAAAAATACTTTAAAAAACAAGTATTAAAAGTAGGAATGCGATGTGTATGGCAACCTGTATTTTTGCACTTCTAAAGTATTTTTTTTTTTTTTAGAAAATGGGCTTGTATTAAACTGATTCTAATATTGTTTTGCAACAAATATCTAACATATTTTTGATGTGTTTAATTTTTCAGTAGAGAGTCTATTTGTATTCATGTTTGCAAACATGCTCTCTCTTTTATGTGAAAGAACTAGGCACCAAGGATGTCATTGTTGTGTGGGATAGGCGATGGTGTGACCACGTATTATAAGGAATAAACTACCCCCTGCTCTCTGTTATTGCATCCAGACACATTACACAATAACTGACATACACCAAAAAGAAGTCAGCCCTATTGGCTGTATACCTCTTTCACACACATTCGCACCAAATCACATTTACAATTCGCACATGTGAGTATTGCTCTCTGTGATCTGCAGAGGAGCCAAGATCTGGATGAGCATGTGTTCTGAACACCTTTATAACCCACTGACAGGCTCTGTGATAAACTCGCACTGCCTTCAATCTCGGCTTCAGAGCTCTCAATCATAGTCCATTATAAACACTAGCCCAAAACTTCAACTCACATAGGCACATAGGGATGACTCAGATCGTAGTATGCAAAATTAATATGCTGTATAAAAAAACTACAGAAACACAACGCCATGGAAAAAGCAAACACTCTATAAATGCAAGATTAAAGAAAACAAGTAAAATGTAAAAAGGGGCTGCATCTCTCTTACGGATTACCTGAACAGTGTTTACAGTCATTGTCTAACACTGAACAATGTGTTTTCCTATAACGTAAAGGACATGAATCAAGGGCCTAAAATAGACTAGTTTAAATGTCAGTTTTAAATTACTTTAGGATGTGAGACCGAGAGGGCCCGCCCTACGTAAAGCTGTGATCTTTTCTTCTACCTGTGTCGCTCTTCTTACTGTGTCTTCACACCTCTTCTTGTGTTTGTCTCTACAAGCCTGCCACTTGCTTTCCTCCCATCCTTCCTCTGAGCCTGTTTCTAGCTATGTCTCTGTCTGGTATCTCTGCCTCTTGCTCACTCTCCTTGTATCTCTAATCAGGCGCTAACATTCATTTTACTACCTCAAATTAGACTAAAAAAGACTGACTTTGTAACTAAATGGCTTTTTTTTTTTTTTAAACCTTTATTTATAAAAGCACAGTACACAGCGTCTGCCTACAACCCCGCGGGGCCGGCCGCTATGACACATACGGAGGGGTATAAGAAGAGATTAGAAGACAGTACGCCATTAAAGCAGTCTCTTGAGCATACATTGTCATTTGGAACATAGCACCATACCTAATAGGATAGGAAAGGTTTAATTTTATGATTTTGTCGAGAAGAACAACAACACACAAACACATGGTATCATACTGGCAAGGGTCGTAAAAGGGGGGGGGAAAGGGGGGCTGTAACAGACAATTAGAGGAACGCAGCTGGTGAGGGGGGGCGAGCATGAAGGAGAAAAAAAACCCAAAAAACAAAGGTAAGCTGGAAAACAGGAAATGGAACGTCAATCATGGGGAAGAGGGGAGAGGAGCCTCATAGTCAAGTGGAGGGGAGCAAATATCTCCGCGGTACGAATTCCACTGAGCCCAGACCCTGGACCACTTCCTGGGACGCCCACGTGCCTCGTATACCGTTTTTTCTCGAAACATGCACCAGTCCATGTTCTCCTTCCAGGCACTGAGCGATGGTGGTCTAGGGGAGCCCCAGAGCTGAGCTATATCTCTCTTCGCGACCATATTGCCCAAGGTGACCCAGAGCGTCTGAGCAGCATTGCAATCCGAAGGCTCCCACACATTAAGCAGGCAACGTCGTGCTTCGGGAAGGAGGAGGATTCCGGTAACACGACCCATAACATCATGTACTCTAGACCAAAAGGCCGAAACCATCGGGCATTCCCACAAAACATGAAGGAAGGTACCATCCATACCGCACCCACGCCTGCATCGTCCATCCGAAACTAAACCCATTCGTACCAGACGCGTTCCAGTCACATACACACGGTGGAGGATCTTCAGCTGGACAAAACGAAGCCGAGCCGGAATAGCCACCTCCTTAGGGGAGGACACAGCGGACTGCCAGTCCTCGTCGTCGAGTTCGAGCCCGTCAGCCGTCCAAGAAGCACGAAGTTTCTCCAGTTGGTCAGCCCTATTGTTAATGAGCTTTTTATATATCAAGGAGATCGTGCTATCGGGGAGATGTCCGTCCAAGACACGGTCCTCCAAGGGGGAGGACTGCGGAATATCAGTACCAGGGGGAAAGACGGAGGACAAGGCATGTCGGATCTGCATATACCGAAAGTGCTCCCTGTCATCGAGCCAGTATTCCAGTTTCAAAAGAGCGAAGGATTTCACCGCGCCCCGTGCCCACAGATCCTCCACCTTACTAATCCCAATCATGTCCCACTTATCAAACCCTTTCGTCTTCCACAGGTTGCCCAGCCGATCCGAGTCATACAGTGGCGTCATACGCGTCAGCTTACCGCCCCAGCCCGTGGCCACAGTAGCATCCCTCCAGGCCCGCACCGCACACTTCGTAGGACCTGTAAGGAGACGGATGGGTGATTTTGAATACAAAGCCCTATTAAAGTTGCCACCGGGCAATAACATTTTATCCAAAGCAAAGGCGGGAGCAGGGTCCGAAGAGTACGTCGCATGATTGATAGCGCTCAGATGTGAGGCCCAGTAATAGGGTCTAATATCCGGCAAAGCAATACCCCCATCGTACCAGGAGAGGGTGAGCTTGGACAATGCAATACGGGCGCGACCGTCCCAAATTAGTTGTCAGTGCAGACTTTCGACCTCGCGAAAGTAGCGAGCAGGGACAGGGTCGAAAAAATTCTGCAGGGCGTAGAGAAAGCGGGGGAGCAACATCATTTTGAAGAGCGCCGCTCGACCCAATGGGGATAGGGGCAATTCACGCCACCTTCTCACATCCTGCTTGAGTCGGCGGAGCGGAGCATACAGGTTCCGCTCATAGCGGACTGAAGAGACCGTAGAGACATAAATCCCCAAATATTTGAAGCCGTCCGTCGACACCAAGATGGGGAACCTGCGAGGCAGAGGTGGTAGAGTCCCGGCTATAGCGTAGACACAGGACTTGGTCCAATTGATAACTAACCTGGAGTTCTTACCAAAGGATGTAAGAACATCGAAGAGGACATTAAGAGACTTTTGAGGGGAAGTGAGATAAAGGAGGATATCATCGGCATACAATGAGACGCGATCCTCGAGATCTGGCGTCCACCGAATCCCCTTAATCGAGGGTTCCCATCGAAGCCACGCCGCAAGGGGTTCAAGCGCCAGCGCGAATAGGAGCGGGGAAAGCGGACAGCCCTGACGAGTGCCACGGCCTAATGGGAAGGGGTCAGAGCATCTACCATTTACCACAACTTGAGCAAGTGGTTGTTCGTAGAGGAGCCTGACCCACACGATAAAGTTAGGGCCAAAGCCAAACTTAGAGAGGGCCGCCCAGAGATAGGGCCATTCGATGGTGTCGAAGGCCATAGTGGCGTCCAGGGAAGCCACCACTGCCGGCTCCGCGAGAGTTGCAGCCCTTGCGAGAACACCATGAAGCCTACGCAGGTTAAGGGCCGTGTTCCTGTGCGGGATGAAACCGGATTGATCCGGATGGATCAAGTCGCAAATCACCTTCAGCAACCGATTGGCCAGAACCTTGGCCAGGATTTTGGGTTCCGCGTTTAGCAGAGAAATGGGACGGTAGGAGGTGCAGTGGTCACGAGGCTTGCCATCCTTATAAATGACCACAATGGTAGCTAGGCGCTGCTCAAGTGGGAGGCTACCAGCCTCAAACGCATCGAGAAACATGTTGCGCAGATGAGCGGCCATCTTGTCCGGACAGAGTTTGTAGAGTTCAATGGGCAACCCGTTCGGGCCCATTGCTTTACCCGAGCGTAACGATCGGATGGCGAGGGCAATCTCGTCTACGGTAAAGGGAGCCTCCAAAGCAAGGCCATATTCTTCCGAGACAGTAGGGAAAGCTATATCACGCAATAACAGCCTGGAATCAGCCTCATCACGATCACTCACCGGGGTATAAACCTTCCGGAAGTGGTCCACAAAACAATCAACAATCTCGCCAGGGTCGGAGACAGTCACACCAGATTCGCGAACAATAACAGGCACAACACGACTCGCTCGTTCAGCCTTATCCAGCCATGCCAGGAGTTTGCTAGCTTTGTCACCCACATCATAAAGCCGGCCCAATTGATCCGCTCGCATCAACTTAGCAGCATCAGTAACACAAGCCTTGTAGTCAGCCTGCTTCAGTTCCAGCGTGTGCAACAGCGCAGGCGTGTCGTCCCCACCCAGCTCACTTTCAAGCGCAGTGATCTCAGTCTCAAGGGCCTGAACAGCCTCCCTCTTGGTCCTTCGCTCAGCAGCAATGAGAGATAATGCAGAGCCCCTGATAACCATTTTAAAGGCTTCCCACAGAACAGTAGGGGAGGTGACAGAGCCCACATTTTCGTCAAAGTAACAATCAATCGCCTTCACCATATCTGAGCGGAGCCGGGGGTTTCGGAGGTGCCAGGGAGGGACAGGGGGAATCCTGTTACCAAGCAGGCCACCCACAGAAACCCTAATCATCAAGGGGGAATGGTCCGAGATACCCCGGGGAAGATGGCGAACCTCCCGGACAGTGGACAGAGTGGAAGCCAGCATAAAAAAATAATCTATACGAGATAGGCTGCCATGCGCACCAGAGTGGAATGTATACTGTAGGAGGGATGGGTGTAGTGAACGCCAGACATCTACCAGACCAAAGGTATCAGCCATCTCATTGAGCCACATCTGGGAAGGCGGCAGAACTCTAGAGGGCAGCCGATCACATTCGCCAGACATAACAGAATTGAAGTCCCCACCCATGATCAACAGTCCATCTGGGAGACCAAGAAGGGTCTTGCCAAGGTCGGCGTAGGTGGTAGCTTGAAGCCCCGGGGGAATATATACAACCACTAACACAATTGGTTTACCCTCCCACCTCCCGGAGACAGCAGCATACCGCCCCCGATCGTCCAATGTAACATCATCAATCGCAAGGGCTAGGGAGGATTTCACCATGATGCCCACTCCCCGGGACCCAGAGGTGAAACCAGCGTGAGCTACCAACCGGTAGCCCCGACGGTTAAGAGCCTTACAGGCATTACCGATCAAGTGGGTCTCCTGAAGGAACACAACATCAGTGGCATGGCGTCTCAAAAACTGTAAAACAATGCCACGTTTGATTCTGTCACCCAAACCGTTGACGTTCCAAGAAAGAACCTGCATCTCACCCCCCCGCCCATCACAGCAAAGGCAATCTGCCCCGACCCCCCCCCCCCCCCCACAACCCCAATTTCGGAATATTTGCAATCAGTGAAATACCATGAAAAAGAGAACAGAACAAACAGAACGAAACACAACCAAGACCCCAAGAACCATCCCCCAACCAAGAACCCGTTACAACACCCCCACCCTGCACCCCTGCTGACTAAAAAGCCACCCCAAACTGCAGTGTGCCTGTCGCCCCATCTGATCTACACAAAGAACCCCCCGAGGAGGAAGGGAGAAATCACCCGCACCCGCACCGCCCCAGGCATAAACATAGAGCACACAGTGAATTTACTCAGTAGAGTCCATAGTCTCAGGTCGGACCTTCGGGGGCCCACGTTACTCCTGGGCCGTTGCGCCACCTTCCGCACCACCAGGGCCTCCACTCTCAGTATCATCTGTCGGCAACGAGTCCAACCAGTCATTAGCACGGTCCGGCTGATCAAAGAAATAAGCTCGTTCTCTGAACTCTATCCGCAGGCGAGCTGGAAACAACATGGCGTACTTCAGTCCCCGGTCCCTTAGACGACACTTCACTCCAAGGAACCCAGACCGCTGTCGTTGCACTTGGGGAGTGAAGTCAGGATAGATGGAGATAGAGTTATTGTCGTATTTCAATGGGCCGTGTTTACGAGCCGCCTGTAGGATAGCGTCTATGTCCCGATAATGAAACAGCCTCGCGATGATAGGCCTCGGCGGGCCACCTGGCTTCACTTGACCTCCTGGGAAACGATAGGCACGCTCTACGGCAAAGAACTTGCTGAGTCCAACCTGAGCGAGTTTAGCGACAATAAGTTCCTCGACCAGTTGATCGATCAAGCAAGCACCATCACTTTCCGGCACTCCAACCAGGCGTATGTTGTTCCGCCTGGCCCTATTGTCGTAGTCTTCCATGCGTCTGAGCAGTAGGTCGTGTGAGGAGCGCAGGTTCCCAATCTCGGATTGTGCCTCCGCCATGTCGGTCACCAAACTCGACGCCTTCAAATCCAGTGCCTTCACCCTCTCGTTCGTCTTGGCCAGATCGGCTCAAATAAGAGTAACATCCACAGCCACCGTGTCTATCTTGGACACGATGGCTTAGTATTGCTGACTCATATCGGCCTTAAGACCAGAGATGGCGGCCAAAAGGTCTTGGAGTGACACCTCAGAGGAAGACGACATGTCCGTTCGAGGGCCTTCAGAGCCAACACTAGTGACACCAGGGGAGCCTCTCGGCTGGGTATAGCGCTCGATCATATTAGACTGGATCGACCCACCCCGAGTCACAGCCTTCCTGCGTTTCTCCGCCTCGGGTTTTGTCGCCATGTTGCATTCAGCTGCAGCCGAAGACACCCAGGTGCAGCGGGACGATGATAAGTCCAAAAACTCTGAGGTGTAGTGTTAAGAGAGAATGCCACGGGCCTCCTTGCAGCCCAAGGAAGGAGAGCGTGCACTGTGAGAGTGGCAGGCAAAGACAAAGTAGGAGGAGACAGAGACGATGAGGCCGGAAACCGAAAGTGAAAGTGGCACACCACCGGTGGGCCAGATGCCAGGCAGCCGTTGTTGTTGCATTACAGCTCGGCCATAACAGGCAGGCGAGACCCCGGTTGCGTCGGTGGATAGGCCGAAAAGTTGAGGATGATAGAAAAATGGTCCCCAAGGTCCGATTTCGACCAAAAAAGGATCGACAGCATCAGTATGAGCAGTGCTCCAAAAGCCCGTCGAAGTAATCAGGATATGTGCAGGATAAAACAGGAAGGGCGGCGCGGGTCTCGGGAGCCCTCAGCTCACGTGACCATCTTGGATGCCCGCGTAGCTCCGACTAAATGGCTTATTGAAGTGTAACCAAAGAAGCTACACGTACAGGAAAAGCAATTGAGTAATAGCGCCATCAAACGCCACGCCTACCTCAACTCACTAACAGGTGAGAAGTATTTTGCATGAAATGCCGGCCTTATGTCTTGGGGATACATAAGGGCACAGATGATGAAATGATGAAATGGTGACATAACGCTGAATCTAAGTCACTAACTCAGCAACCACTCGCTGCCACGGCTGCTTTTGTACTGTCATGTAGACCTCACTTATGCTACTTCATTAGTCTATTCTTAACATGTACATTCTAGCTACAGTATTTCTGCGGGCGCAATGTTCTTGTGGCTGATATTCTTACATACAACCATGTGTGTCTCAGGCGTAAAACGAATTGAGATAACAGTGTGAGGGAATCAATTGGGACTTGCGAGCTGCATCTCACACCGATCAGCCCAGACGTTTAAATCTAGAAGGCTAACCCAGATGTCTTAGGGAAAAATGAGTGTGTACTCCAAAGAAGATCTCGAGAGTTTTTCAGAATTAATATCCGTTCTTTAGAATTGTAGTACAAAGGACAGAGCTGTTTTTCATTGCAGAAAGGTAACTTTATTGATTTTCATAGAACATGGACAGCCGACACGTGTTTCGCCCCCTCATGGCGATTTGCGCCGGGGCTTTCTCAAGGCTAGTTTTTCTTTTCTGACGTAAAGTATTTAAGTATCCAAATAGTGTCAATGTCCAAAATATCAAAAATACAGTTTTTCAGGAACAAGGTTCAAATAGTGTCAATGTCCAAAATATCAAAAATACAGTTTTTCAGGAACAAGGTTCTTTAGTTTGGCTAATGCCTTCTTCGGTCCCTGCTCCGAGTCCTTCAGCGTCAAGGCGGTCCTCGGGTTGAATCCCAGCGCTGGGATTCAACCCGAGGACCGCCTTGACGCTGAAGGACTCGGAGCAGGGACCGAAGAAGGCATTAGCCAAACTAAAGAACCTTGTTCCTGAAAAACTGTATTTTTGATATTTTGGACATTGACACTATTTGGATACTTAAATACTTTACGTCAGAAAAGAAAAACTAGCCTTGAGAAAGCCCCGGCGCAAATCGCCATGAGGGGGCGAAACACGTGTCGGCTGTCCATGTTCTATGAAAATCAATAAAGTTACCTTTCTGCAATGAAAAACAGCTCTGTCCTTTGTACTACAATTCTAAAGAACGGATATTAATTCTGAAAAACTCTTGAGATCTTCTTTGGAGTACACACTCATTTTTCCCTAAAACTTGTTCTGCTATACGAAGCCCAAGAGGTCCAGAGCTTTGAGTGTGTCTCCATTCAACAATAATCATAGCTTATTCAAGCGTTGTTAAAGCCTTGGAATTCTTGGACCTTTGCTACTCTATCTATAACCCAGATGTCTGTAGGCCAAATGGGGTGCATGCACAAATTAGCTATATCACCAAGAAGATCGCGGTGGTCTTAGATGTTGGGAACTGGTGGCGACAGGAACATCAGAAGGTAGAGGTAAGGTTTGCAGCAGATTCGGGTGAATACACAATTAAATCCAATGTCTACTCTGTAGCCTCTAGTAATCGCCTTCCTACAGGTCCTTACGGATGCTATTTCCAGTCTTGGGCTTCCGTGGGGTACCTTAATGCAGCCTGGGGATTGTAGTATTCTTGTGCATCCACTAATTAGACTAACACATCTGAAATCAATGAATTGTAGAGGAAATGTTCAGCCCTGGGGAGGGTGTCCACAATGACCTGCATTGAGCTGGTCATCCTTCCTTGCAAAGGAGCACTAGGGAGAAATGACTGTCCCAGTCCTGAGCAAGTCAAGTTTACATGAGACACAGTATGTCATTCTGTATATCATAGTCAGGTCCACAAAAACCGATCCTTGACTACTGTCACCTTTTAAGTAGTAGTGAACACTGTGGCTCCATCTTGACCATGAACAAGCAACATATGAAGCTGATAAAAAAAGACCACTGAGAACTGTGCCCAACACAATCCATTTGTCATATGTTTAAGGAACTTAATAAACGTGCTCATACATCAAACGGTTTCAGCTAAAGTGTTTTAGCGCAGTATAGGCTTTCAAATCACTGTCCATGGACTTATTGGATAACTGTTATTTGAGCAAATGGTTAGTGATAAAATATCACAACCTTATCGAACGCACAGCATTCGATAAGGTTGTGATATTTTATCACTAACCATTTTCTCAAATAACTATTATCTACCTAAGGACAGGCAGCCCTATGATACCGAACAGCACGCCAAAGGAGGAAAATTTGTACTAAACTGATAAATAGTCAACCAAAATCAATAACCAAAAGGAGTGCCTGTGGCCACCACTTGTTGTTTCTTATTGGATAACTGCCAGCACATCAATACTATGGATAACTATAGATGAATGTACAAGATTTAGACTCAATGTCAATAATTAAGAGAAAAGCAAGCAGAAAGAAACAAGCATTAATAAAGCTAAAAGTTCTGACCTTGGAATGCATGGACTTTTTTTTGCAAAAATATCCAACATGAAAGAATTGGCAAAAGTATACAAAGGAGTGGCCCATCAGCCCAGAAACAGCAGTGCTATCACTGAACAACAGTGTTGTCACTTTTTTAGGCCAGTGTGCATGTTTGATTGAGTAAAAAGCAGTCACTTACAGAGCAAAAGAGCCAATGACTAAATTGGTCTGACCGATTAAACCATGCTGTATGCTGCGGTGGGCACAACAAAAAACTTTAATGAAAGCTGAACAGATCAATGGATGAAGAGAGATGACCAAAAACGCCTATATGTATGAATGTATTTTTATTTTAAAAAAATGTAAAGCATCAAGCTGCCAAGGCAGCAGAAGCTATTTCTAGGTCATACCTAGAAGGTATTCACTTTGTAAATGTGTTTTATCCATATTGTACAACAGCGTGGCTCTTGTTCAAAATGGCTAAAAGTTTGTGGCGTAGAGGAGAGTGGCATGGATTGGAGTGTTGCAAGGTGAAATACAGTGGAGTTGCACAGAGTGGAGAAGAGTCTCGTAGAGTGGAGTGGCATACAGTGGAGTGGCGTACAGTGGAGTAGAGTGGCGTAAATTGGAATTAAACAGAGTGGACTGGAGTAGAGTGAAGTGCACAAAGCGTAGTGGCACAGAGTGTAGTACATTGGTGTAGAGCAGAGTGGCGTCGATTGTTGTATAGTTGAATAGAGTGTAAGGTGGTGTAGAGTGGAGTAGTGTCAGAGTGAAGTAGAGTGTTCTAGAGTAGAGTTAAAAATTGTAGTTTTAGCCTGACTGTAATTGCATATTTCATCAATTGTGTTGTGTTTTAAACTTATGGTTTTCCCTGCCCATGATAGCCTCCATTTAGCGGATTGAATTGTGGGATTTGCAGTCCAACCTCTGTAGTTTGTCCCTCTCATTCCTTGGTGACAATTCTGTTTTCCCTCCAAATTTCTCCTTTGCTCTGTGCGAAGACCTGTATGTTAAAACAGTGCACCCCCAGCCACCATTTTGTGTTCACAAGCCAGTGAAACCAGCCCCCCTGCCTCCCCCCGACCCCCAGCAACAGGGATTTTCTACATCAGAGGGTGCTTCTGTGAGCTGTTTAAACTGTGTTTTACTAGGGCCTGTGCACTTCCTTTTTTGGCCAGCAGGGGGAGTAAAGTTGTATTCAAACAGTATTGCTAGATTTTCAAGTTAGTGAGGCCCTTACCTGCTGAAGTCCAAAGTGTGGATTGATCCTGTCTGTCTATTAAGAGATTCTGAACAGGAGAAGCAGCTTCCAACTCCCTGTTCAGCAAACCTTGTCTGAGGTCGCTGCAACCTTATATGGTCTGCTGGTGGTTGGTACATGTCAACACTGATTGGTGGTTGTATCTAGTGTTTCTATTGGATTAGGGTTAATGTCCTCATTGGTTGGGTATTTGAGGGTTCTGATTGGTTTCTGGGTCTGTGATTCAATCATTGTAGGGTTGGGACTAGGACTAGGGTTAGGTTTTATATTGGAAGATGGGACTAGGGCTTCCTATGTTATTGGTTGTTGGGAGTAGGGTGGGACTAGGGCTAGGGTTAGACCTTTAATTGGAAGTAGCGATTATGGCTTCTGGTGTGATTGGTTGCTGGACTAGGTTTGGAACTTAGAGTAGGGTTAGGCTTTCTATTGGAAGTCGGGACTAGGCCTACCTGTGCCATTGGTTGCATGGACTTGTTTTGGGACTACTGGTAGGGCTAGGGCTTTTATTGGACGTAGAGATCAGGGTTTTTAAACTGATTGGGTGCTTGGACTAGGGCTAAGATTGGCTGTAAGGTCTTGGTCTCCTATTTGCGCTAGATTTTAGGGCTAGTGTTGTGATTGGATAGTGTTAGGGCTAGGGTTCCCATTGGCTGAAGGGATCACCTGATTACTAGGGCTATAAAAGGCCAGGCTTAGGGCGTCTCAGCCCGGGCGTCGAGGATAAGGGCAGAAAGGACAAGGGCAGTGTCCTGTTTGAGCCTTTTAAGGGCAGAGAGGACAAGGGCAGTGTCCTGCTTGAGCCTGTTAAGGGCAGAGATGACAAGGGCAGTGTCCTGTTTGAGCCTGTTCGAGACTGGTCGGGACTAGGGCCAGAAATGCTGCCCTTTTTCTCATTTAGCAATACCCAGACCACACCATGCACATCCACAAACAGAGCAGCACACTCAACACCAAATGTACACCACCCACAACACTATACACAAATGAATGTACCAGCATGCATCACAAACCCAACCAAACCACATCTACACACCCTACTATCCCAACTACCACACATATCCACCATCACCTACAAACAGTACACAACTCTATTCAATACCACTAACTAATACACTCATCACTAACACAACGCCAATCAACACCATACATCACTACATCCCATTCAGACACTCTCCCTGCTGTATTTACACCTAACAGAACACCTTTTATCTCCTACTCTACCCCTCCTTGCATCATCTGACACCTCTTTTACTATACCGATCCCCTAAAACAAACCTTTCTAAACTCTTTCCTCTGAGTCTTCCCCTCCAAAACTCCTTTTTACTCATCCAAAATCCTCCTCCTATTGCTAAGACCTAAAAAAAAATCTTTCACTCTTTTATCCCTCCACTATCCGTTTCAATCGAAATTAACAGACTAACATGTTCACTTCTCAAATTCTATATTAAACTATACTAATATACTACCCAAATAACTGAATAACATATCCACTACTCAAATTACTTCATTTTTTTTACTATACTAATTTTCAACAGTAATCCTTTATGGGTTCCGGAGTGGCGTGCTACTCGCCAGAAAAGCGATTCAACACCCATCAGGGGTAACAAGTGCTATATGAATGCAAATCTTTCTTCCTCTTTTATCCCTCCGCTATCGTTCTCACTCCAAGTAACTGACTAATATCCACCACTGAAATTACTTCATATTTCACCATATTAATTCACCACTAATCCTTTGTAGGCTTCCTGAATAGCGTGCGTCAGCAAGCGCTAGATAAATACAAACGTTTGTCCTCCTCTATCCTTCTGCTATCATTTCAAATCCAAATAACCGACTAACCTATCCACCACTTAAAATGTACTTGCATGTTTTACTATACTAATTCAACACTAATCCTCTATGGGTCCCGGAGTAGCGTGCTACTCGTCGAAAAAGCGCTTTGACGCCTCGTCAGGGGTAGTAAGCACTATATAAATGCAATTACAATACAATAGAGTGCAGTTGAATTGAGTGGAGTGGCGCAGAGTACAGTGTCGTGGAGTGGCGCAGAGTGGAGTAGATGTTGTAGAGTGAGGTGGCGTAGAGAGTCGAGGAGTGGAGTAGAGTAGATTGGAGTGCCATGGAATAGCCTGGAGTAGAGGTGTTGTTGAGAGGAGTAGAGTGTCGTATAGTAGAGTGTTGAAGAGTGGAGAGGAGTAGAGTGTAGCGTGTCGTAGAGTGGAGTAAAGTGGAATGCAGAGTCCTAGAGTAGAGTGTTGCAGAGTGGAGTGGAGCAGAGTGACAAATAGTGGAGTAGTACAGGGAAGTGGAGTAAAGTGGCATAGAGTGGCCTTGTGTGGAGTGGAGTGGTTCATGTGTTATGTGCTAGGTCGAAGCTGCTGTCTGTGTGTGTGTCGAATTAAACCTACATCCTGCTGAAACACAAATCCTTCCAAAGACATCTGGAGAAAGAGCAGTGGCAAAATGAAAGCAGCCCTGCTGCCGCTGACCAATGCAAACAAAAGAAGTGAGAGTGACCAAGATGCCAACCAATGTTCAGTAATGGATGGGCTTTAAGCCCTTTAAAGGTTTGTTTAGGGTGCAATAGATCTCCAAGAGACAGCACATGCCTCAGGCGAGACCTAAAAAAATGACTACGTCAGCTATTTAGACACCCATGCAGCCAAATGTTAAACAGCTTTTTTCAACGTAGGGAAACATTTCATGCATATAATAACGCTGCCAGAAAGGGAAGGTGTTGCACTGATATATCTGTAACCAGCACATTATGTAATCGATAATCTGCTCTGCTTATTGCAGGCGAGGGAGGGCTCAGTCGAGCACCGAGGATCAACCCTCCTGGGGAGGGTGGCCAGTAAGTGACACAAGTGAGACGTCAATCTGAGAGCGGAAGGGAATCGACACAGAGATCAATTAGGTAAAAGCTTTGTTGATGGGACTGGAAAGCAATCTGCTCCCAGGAACAGTGGGGTTAAAAATAAAAAAAAGAAGTTAAAAATCACTCGCAGGAGGCAGGATGAATAACCTGGGAACTTGTTTTTGCCAGAACAGTTGTTAGTCCCAGATTTCCAATCCGTTCGTGTGATTTAATGAGCGCTCGGGGCTGAGGCCGCTCTGCGCCCTTCACAAGGGGCCAGTCAAACACTCGCGTTTTGCGACAAGACGGACAAACGGCAGCAGAAACCAGAGGGAAGGGTTAAAAGGGTTGGGAGAGGGAAATGAGGTCATAGTCATTTGGGCGAGAAACTGCTGAGTTAATTCTTTTTTATTAATTAATGAGTGCAGCCCTGCCTGTCTCACACAGAAATGATATGTAGGAAGAAGAACATCCCAATCTGTTGAGCTGGCACCCGTCCGGGAAGATAATTCAACTTCTCATCTCTGAAAGCGCTGCTACTTGAGGCTCGTGACTTCCAGGCACGGCCCCGAGCCCGCCAAATTCTGAGACTCTTTACCTCGCGGATTAGAGCCGAGAAGCCCCATTGAAGGGCAAGGAGGGAGTGGGTTGGGTTTTTAAATACTTGGGCCCAGATCGACTAAAAAGTAACACAGCACCACAAATAAAGAGATGTTGCTGTGCTGCGCTGCATGAAAGGGAGAGAGCAGGACAGTACCGTATCTACTTCGATGTGACGCTGCTTTCCTTTCTTCCTATCTTGGTGCACTTTTGGTAGTCATTTATTTATTTATTTATTTATATATAAAGTTTTATATAGCGCAAACTTGACCCAAGAGGGTATCAGAGGGCTTTACATTTAGAATCGTTGCATTACAGGTTACGTCAGATACAAAAGCATAGAATGAACAGCCACATAAACAATGTTACAGTGCTTCGAAGGCGGGAGGGGAGGAAGGAGTGATCGAGGGGAGACGAGGAGGAACAATGCCCAATGTCCGGCTGGGTGGGTGACGGTCAAGGGGGAAAACCAGGGCCTGACTCCTCATTAGCTGTCAAGCAGCTCCACGGGACATCAGCCAATGTGGCAAAGCACACACCCGTGCGCCGTAGTACAAGGGTGTGTGCACGTGCAAAGGGGTGTGCGCTCTCTAAAGCGTAGGTTTTGTGCTGGAAAGGGTCCCTTCCAGTACAAATACTATACTTTAAGTGTGTTGTTGCTTTGTATGTGTGCTGTACAGTGCAGCACACATGCAGAGTTGGAAAAGCCAAGAGAAATTAAAATACAATTCCTCGTTGTGCTGGCCTCGAGGTGGCGTACAGTTTTGGCACAGTAACCAATGTTAGTAGACAGGGATTTGAATCACAACCCATGAGTGATTGTCTGGGGACGCCCATGGACAGTGCTTGATTTGTAAAATAATAAGTGCCTGGGCTCTGGCCAGGAGGCGACTGCAGCTTGCATCATCTATTGCCCCAG
This sequence comes from Lissotriton vulgaris, assembly GCF_964263255.1. Classification (NCBI taxonomy): domain Eukaryota; kingdom Metazoa; phylum Chordata; class Amphibia; order Caudata; family Salamandridae; genus Lissotriton; species Lissotriton vulgaris. Next base: position 1,099,426,215 of record NC_141695.1, read on the forward strand.
TATCGTTGCCAATGACGATACCAAAACAACTACTAACCATCTCTCTCGCCTGCAAGTGCAACAGGTCAAATTATTTCAGATCCCCAAAGCTAAAGGAATAGCTGGGGAGGCAGGTATTTGTATTTTCATTGCATATTGTATTAATAAATAACCGTTGTTTTACTCATCTCTAAATTAGATGAGCAGTGTGGTGATGTCAATTAAGTGCTGGTGCCGACCACCAGAAAGCAATTTAGTGCTGGTGTCGTGCACCAGAAACCACCGGCTCAAATAAAACACTGCCCATGGATCACCCATGCAACGCACCCTTGAAGCAAAGTTATGCAGAGAAGAACACAGCAAAACTTTGCATTACTCTGGGATATTATCCAATGCAAATCCAGATTTGCTTTGTATAGTAAATTCAAGCCTAATATTTCGCTTCAGATTTGCCTTACAAAATTAACACAAAGCAAACTCAAAAGTTAGTGATTCTGGGCCTTAAACAATAGATCGATAATGTGCAAGATTGGCAGGCTATATAGAAGACCTGCATTTGTATCCCTCATTATCTCACCAAATTCAATGTAAGGTGTCAGCTAATGTGAGACTTCCAATGCGCAGATGCACCAGACTAGCAGCCCCACTGGACTTCCATTTTAGTGTAACATGTTTATCCCAGAGCCAACAGGGCCACCTGGGAAGTAAATTCTGTTGTGTAAACTAAGCTAAAGATATATCACTATGGAACCTAGCCAGCACCAATCCCCTTATTTCTTCACTGCTGACGAGAACTTTGACACTGTATGTGCAATGCAAAGGGAACAGAACCATGTTCATAACGAGGGCTTAACTCCAAGATACACTGAATAGTAAAATTCACTCCGGTGTTTGGGAGATCTGAAAAGTGTATCTATCAAGAGAACATACATGACTTGGATTATGTCAATATATGTAGGGCATTCGAAACTCTGAACAGGTTTTTCCCATCTATTCGGTGGACCGACGCTCTATGGCCAATCAACCACCAGCTCATTTTCATCATATGATAAGGCATTGCTGCAGAGTGCATCAGAATCTACGCCATGCTGAGCGGCGTTAATAAAGGCCAGAAACGGAATGGAATATAGTCGGTGCCTGACTGTGACCGCCCGACCCATGCCGAAAGCGCAGCAGTCACTTCATCGCCTAAAAAGTCTTCAGATTACATTGAAGACACATATAATCAAATCAAAATGTATTCGAGTCTCCAAAATACAAATAAAAGTGCATAACAACAATCCAATAAAGCACACATATATATTACAAGCAAACTACAATTAAAAATAATAAAACATCATTGGTTACAAAAAGCATAATATTCCTAGGATGTGCAGCCGATTTGAGGGAAGACCCCACACAAAAACGAACTTTCTTAATGAAAAGTAATTGTGAAAATCGGAATGCTATTCTACACTGTGTAAAACAGAGTTTTCCTAATACAAAGATTAAAACCCTTTTGCTATAACTAGCAAACAATTTACAGAAAAAAGTAACGGCTGTGCCGACACACCCTCACTCGGGCAATTATAAGCAGATGAATCTTAATGGGGTCCCAACTGGAAACCCAGCACTTTGTTAACAGTTCTCACCCTAAACCGGAACAATAGCACCCTCTCCCACAGGCCTTGGCACAGATACGTAAAAGTCTGGACCAAAATACGTTTTTAAGTTGGTATAGAACTTTACAGTCGGTTTTCCATACCCCACTGCCTCTCCAGTATGGCACAAAACTTCCAGAGACTGAAACTTTACCTGGTTATAACTTCTGCATAGGCAGAGGATAGCAGGTCGGATAAGGAAGGGAGCCCAAACTTGCAAACGCATCACAGACATATATGAGCCACGGTATACTGAGGCCTTTGTCACAGGACTTCTAATCTTTGATGATCTGCTGGTCCAGACTGGCTCCAGGATTAAGCCAAACTGATAACCACAATGGGCCATATGTATCAAGCCTTTTGCGATTCGTTAAATTTCGGCCTTAGCGAATCGCAAACGGCCTTTTTACCGATTTCGGAATGTATGAACAATTAGCAAAATAAGGAATCGCAAAAAATTGCGATTCCTTATTTTGCTTAAGCACTTAAGGAATCGCAATTTTGCGATTCCTTAAATGCTATGTATGAAGCTTTTTAGACTTGCGATTTCAGGTTTAAAAATCGCAAATTACCACCAACTTGTAGTTGGTGGTAATTTGCGATTTCTTGTAAATATGCACAAATGCGTATTTGTGAGGGTGGCATATGACGCACACACATGCCCATTGGGCATGTATGTGCGCCATATGCACACACATGTAATTTACAGGGGTGCAGCAGGGTGTCCTTGAGACAACCCAGCACCCTTGCAATAATTCTCAAATTGCGATTATCAAATTGCGAATTAGCAATTTGAGAATTATTTCGCAATCATTCCTATGGGCCTTCTGGCCCATAGGAATGCATTGGAAATTATTCCTTAATTGTAAATTCGCTAAATGCGAATTCGCAAATAAGGAAGATTAAGGAATCGCTAAAAAAAAGCGATTTTCTTCATACATACCATTTTGCGATTCCTAAATAGAGATTCCTTAAAAATCGCTATTTAGGAATCGCAAAACGGAACTATGATACATATGGCCCAATAAGATTGGGCCCAGTTTTATGTGATCTTCTGAGTACGGGAGACCTAATTCCCCATAGCATTAATAGTGTTGAAGGGGTTACTGTGAGTAGCTGCCCACAATAGCAGTTATCCTCAATCTGAATCGCAGAGCAGTTTGCATAACACCAAAAACCTGCCCCATATGCGACGGTGGGGCCCATCGGGCCATATAAATTGCAAATGCGGTAATAATTGGATGAATTATTGAAGAGTGCTCCCACAGATCGGGAGAGCTTCATACCACAGTTTAGAATGTTAGGATTCCCTGAAACCGTGGAGTCAAAAATTACCACTTGGTAGGGAAAATGATTAACTCTTTCCAATAGTTTGCTACCAAATGTGAGCGTGTGGACACTAAGCTGGTTATAGCCGCAGGCCATAATATGTTATTTTGTGCATTTAGTAACTAACTCTGAAGTCCTCATGGATGGAGTCCCATGTTAAACATAGCCTACATTGCAGAACCCTTAGAAAAATGTGTCTACCTATAATTTCAACCACATCTTGAGGAAAGCAGATTATCCACCAAGAAGTTCCTATAGTGTCTTTAGCGAAGACCCGCTCTGGCATCAGAGACAACCTAAAAAGGATCAAACATATGGGGAGATCTCAGCAGCCTTCAACACTACACATGAAAAGGTAGGTGGTCTTCTGCTGTCCCACGGTTCATCATGGGCAGTCTGACACTGAGTAAAGTTTGACCAAACACACGTTGCTCCCCAAATATACTGCAATGGAATTTATGTTTCTGCCCCGTATGACTCGTTGAAGAATAATAATACATGTTACATAGCAAATACTGGAAAGGCGCTTTGGAGGACAGGAATGATTGAGATCAGGTTTTGACACACACTGACCAACAGAGTGATAGAACTTCAGATGCAGGATCCCCACACTCAGCACCGTCCCATCTTCTCTGCGTACCCAAAGCACTTTTACTAAAAAATCTACACGGAAATACCATCGATTCCCCACGGTGTCTGACATGCCATGCAGACAACTGTTATATGATGCACCATTGTTTGCCACCACCCTCCTCCTTGTGGAAGGCACTTTGATGAAGATATCGAATAGACATTCCTTCACGTTCGGTTCGATGCAGGTAGAATATTGCGGGCCTGATCTGAGTTTTTCCTCGATCAGAGATATCATTAAGAAATCAAATCCTGCTAAGACAGGAGGACAAAGCATAGACTTCTTCGTAGGCTTTCAAGCTCAATCTGATACATCAGAAGACTCTCTTCATCTCTCTGCTACCGACTGTGCGGTTATCTTGCTAAATAAGGCTCTCGAGCTACAAAAAGGATTAGCAGAGCTTTGTCCAGGCACAGCCAATCCCTACTAAATACTGTCTGTATGCACAGTGCCAGATGCGTGTTCGCTTCTATGTTGTATGACTGTAGTCTCCCATCTGCATTATGCATTCAATAGCCTTGCAGTGGTGTTTCTTCAAAGGAAAGGAAGCAGTCCCCCACTGCTGTCTTCGTGGTATTTTTTGCTCTTTTTTTGTGTTGCAGGGTTGTAGGTTAGGGGTTATCCAGATGCAGGCACCAACATCCGCAGAAGGAGCCGATCTAGTTCGTTTTTGCCTTTTTTTGGACGTACGTGGACTTTGGCTTGTAGAGGACATGTTGTAAGATAAAATATCGCTTGTTGGATCCTAGGGCACCTGAATTTGGGTGGTAGACCAGAAGCATGTGGGTGTGAGCACAATTGTTCTGATTTACTAAATAAACATCACACTTTGAAGACTGATTGCTGTTAGAAAGAGTGCCAAGGACAAAAATTAATGGCTGCATTATGTGATCTGCATCTTTGGTTTCAAACCAAAGATCAGGTGGGCCGCATCCTATAAACAGGCCTGTGGGTCTGGGTGCTGTAGTGCTTTGGCCCAAAGATAGAGAACTGTTTACTTCTACATCCTTCATTCAAAGGTGAATATAGATTTGCCTATGATCTTGGAAGCAGACAGTAAAAATGATCAGTCATTTCTGGGATACAGTTCCATAAACATAGGCAAATAAATGGTGGCAAAGAACAGTTTGAATTTCTGTTTCGAAAGAGTCAGTTGTGAGAATTCTGATGTCTTGATGTTCCAGTTACCTCGCACAGGGCTCCCGCGTGGTAAAGGAAGATGTGGGTGGCCTGAACTATTTTGAATCAGGCACCCCAGTCAATCAAAATTATCTAAAATCAGAGACCAGGTTGCAATAGCAAAACAGCCTAATGTTTCAGCCAGTTTGATTCGCAGCCAGTCAACCAATTAAAATTGATCTGTTTGTTTGGAACATTCAGAATGGCAGCCGCTCAGAATAGCATGGACATCCTGCACTTTCCTGGGCTGCTAGACTCATGAGGCTCCAAGCATCAGTAGCTGTCCCAACAGAACTCATCTGCTACTCAAGGTTAAAGATCTGTTCTGTCGGCGAACATATTGAAAGATGGATTGAACTTTATCTACATTTAGGTGCGTATTTTTACCCACTTTTGGTAGTAACAGAAAACCAGTAGCCCACGCAAACCTGAATACAAGTTGTGCTGAACGAATATCAAGGGTGGAATTCTGCTCCACTCGATGAGTGGGTCGGTCTCGCATTTGGATTTCTCGGTTCCAGGAGCAATGGATCTGATTTAATTGGTTGGAAAATCTGTCTGGTAAAATCAATTTGGGAATCGGCTGCAGTGCCGCCTTGCCCAGTTCCCTAATGCTCCCTCATGCAAAGCAACATCCTCCCTATTCTTCTCCGACCGTCCCGCCACCGTGCTTGGAGGAGGTGGTAAATGCATGTGTGAAGCTTCACAAAATTGGGAATTCAGTGTTGAATTTTTGGACGGAAGAACAGGATCAACACAATTATTCCCTAATCTGATGGCTTTAACTCTTAACAGGAGTAAATACGTTCAAAGGTACTAGTTGGAAATTGACATTCGGGTCACCCACAATTGCCAAACATATTTACTACTAGCTCGTAATCTGGACATAACCGCACCTCAGGGCTCAGAATTTAGATTTTTATTATGTCTTTTTGAACTGAATAAAATAGCTAAATTCCAGGTTTCCGTATTTGTCAGATCTTAGTTAAATCACTTGCTAGGGGTTTTGGTTTTTGAAGGTCTCAGGTAGGAAGGCAGATGTTGTTTCCTGGAGATTTGTGTGGGCTGGCATTAAAGGTATTTTAGTGTTCAAATCATTTTTATTAAGCAAAAACAAAGATTAAATCAGCAATAAGGCATCATCATTATACAGACATAGTGGAATAGTGCCGAAATCAGTCATGGGTAATAGAACATATAAAATAAAATATGAATAAGCAAATAGATGAATAATGGATAAGTGGATAAATGAATAAATAAATGGATAAACGAATAAATAAATAAATCAGACTGAAAACTAAAGTACAACATCATATCAGGTGAGTTAGTAATCACTGCGCCTTTTTCATAGATGAGGTGAACAAGATATAGGAATTTTAGAAACAGTAATCAATCAGTCAGCATCACATTATCATCAATGCATACAATTCCGTAGAAGTTTCCATCTATAGCCAGTCATGAAACTTCCTGTAGCTCCTCGTCGTCCTCCCTGTACATTACGACTCTGGTTATCAAGCCCAATCTGTGTAAGGTTTACCCCATGGAATAACTGAACATAAGCCCTCGGGCAGTACTCTACGGTGGGTCGAAGGTGAAAGAGGAGGAGGCCTGGTCCAGGGAGTACCACAACTTGTTGTTGCTGACCTGCCATGGCGATGTGTGTAGTGCAGGGTTGTCAATGCCCCTAATGCAGGACAGCCACTCTCTCCAAGCATTGAAAGAGACTTCTGTCGCTGATTTCCAATTGCATAGAACCACCTTGCATGCTAGTGTTAGTAAGAGATCTAGAAGCTGGCGGTCATGGTCACCCTTTATTCTCGGATCTATTGCTCCCAGAATAATATAAGAGAATTCCCTTGCGAGTTGTGTCCCAAGTACGTGACCAACATAATCAAAGATCTTGGACCAATATGTGTGGAGTAAGGGGCAGTTAAATAACATATGTGGGAGATCACCAACATCCAAAGAGCAGTTCCAGCACGTTGGTGTATCTCGTAGGCCAACCTTATGCAGTCTCTGTGGGGTCCAGAACGTCCTGTTGAGTATCATATACTTTGTTTGCGACAGTATTGGGGAAACCTTGTGTGTGAGCGCCGATGCATGTATCTTGTTCCAATCTATGTTTATACCAGTGTTGTTCGTTTCAGCTTCCCATTTGAGTTCATTACGCCTCATTGATTTGTTAGGTGAAGGTGCAAGTAGTTTGTATATTTTGGAGACAAAGTGTCCGGAGGATTGGAAGTGCGGAAGCATGGATGTTAGCCACGGTGTTGCTGGCTTGAAGGTACGTGTGGACAGAGCTGATTTTATCTTTAGGAAGGCGTAGAAGTCAATCGGAGATAGGGAGTGTTTAGCTTGTAGGGCAGAGAAGGGCAATGGCATATTGTTGTCATAGAGATCTGCAATTATGTTAATACCGTTATCAGACCAGTGGTCCCATATGGGGGGCGAGCCATTTATTTTAATCGATGGGTTGCGCCATAAGGATGCAGAGGTTGATTTATTGATTTGCAGACCATTCTTATGGAGCTGGTCCAATCTCAAAAGTGCTCTCTTGGTATTGAGCATGATGTATTTAGAGGGCGTGAGGTGTGAGAGGTCCATTGTGAGCACTGCGGAAAGCGGGGCCTTACCTATAATGGATTTCTCGATATTGATCCATAAAGGTGTGTATGTAGGATCTGCAGCAAACCAGGAAGCACCTTGTCTGCAGAGGAAGGCGGTTTGGTAATTCCTGAAGTTGGGTAAACCTATACCACCTTTCAGTTTTGAGAGTTGCAATTTTTTCATGGCAATTCTCGGTTTCTTCCCTTTCCACAGGAATTCCGTGAACGTCTTCTCTATTTTGTGCAGGAAATCCTCAGTGAAGGACATGGGAAGCATACATGCCATATAGTTAACCAGGGGGCTAATCATCATCTTTAGTGTCTCTGCTCTACCCCACCACGAGAGAAATTTCGGCGACCAACCATCTAACAGTTTTTGTATCTTCTTATATAATATATCTTCATTGATTTTCAAGGTGGTGATCAAATCCCTCTCAAATTCCAAACCTAGATATTTAAAACTCTTCTGCTGCCATGTAAGTCCAGAGTCACCCAGTATACTTTTGCTACCCAGGTTATTTAGTAATTTCACCTCTGTTTTATCTTTGTTTAGGGAGTAACCGGACACACTCGAGAATTCTTCAATTGCAGTGAGCAAGGCGGGTATAGCTTTATCAGCCTCCTCACTCAGGACCAGTACATCATCGGCGTAGGCCGTGAGTTTGATTGTGCAGTCTGTGAATGGAATCCCTTTAATCTCTGGGTTTTCCCGTATATAAAACAGGAAGGGTTCGATTGCCAGAAGGAACAAGGACGGGGACAGGGGGCAACCTTGCCTAGTACCTTGCTCCAGGTTGAAAGGGGGGGAAAAAGCGCCACCAGCTCTCACTCTAGCGGAGGGACAGGCATAGAGGGACATGACTAGTTTAGTAAATAGGGGGCCTAGGTCGAATTTATGTAGTACCGCACTCAGGTATGTCCAGTCCACTTTGTCGAATGCTTTCTCAGCGTCCAGTGTAATCGCTACGGTGGGCGTTGATAAAAGCCTTGCCTTTTCAATGACGTGAGCCAGAGTTCTGGTATTATCGCTCGACAACCTGTTTTTCAGGAATCCCGCTTGCGACGGATGTATTAAGGACGGCAAGACCTTCTGGATGCGTTTAGCTAGAATCGAGGCACGCAACATTCAAATTATGCTTTTGCGGAGTCCCTAAAATGCTTTTTTCTGGTCATTTGTATAGTGGCCTGGGTTGGTTTGTTGAAGCATGATCAGGGAATGAGCCAATGAGGTAGCTAGGCTACCTGTTGGGTTACACAGCTTGATTTTTTGGGTTCAATCAAGATATAGGCCATGGATGGTTGGACGAAAAGTCCCTAGTCAACTTATAGTCTCTATTTACCCCGTGTCCTTTCAACTACCTTGTTGACTTGCTTTATTGATTCAATTGAAATCTATATGGATTATTCTGGGCTGGTTGGAAAGAGCCATATTCGGTGTCATGGGCTCTCATCCTTTGCTTTACTGCATCTGTTCTTGCTGTCGTTAGGTTTTTGCTTTCTGTCTTTACAGCTAAAGATCACTGGCTAGATGCACTGTTTATTGTGGTGGGTGAAGATAAGGTATACACTGCAAGCTCGAGTCTTGTGGATGACTGATCTTAGAGTTGACACAGGAGGAGGCACAACTCATTTTAGTTCAGCTGCAAGTGGTAAGAGAAGGGCTCTATGCTTCTGAGGGGAGGAACATGTCTTTCTACCCAGTGTTGCGTGTTTCTTATTGATGCAACTACTATCAATATTAAAGCAAAGCTCTATGGTGAGTTATAGATGGATTCTTTCAAGTGTTCCATTTTCTTGGTTTAGGATTCTCAGAACCTTCATTTCTAGGTCATATTGAAGACTTTTTTAAAATATGGACTTATGATAATGCAGTTGTGTAGGAGTCATCATGGCGTGCTGGCAACTGTATTTAATTGCCAGTGCCAACAAAATAATAAGGACGATTGGTGGAGGGGAAACTGGATCCAGGAACAGGGCACCAAGACTTTTCCTATAATGTCAAGCGTGTCAGCACTTCATGCAGCAGAGGCATTGAACTATGGAGCAGTCACAATACAGCCCGGTTGTCTCTCACTTGTTCTTTGCACCAGTTCCCCTTGCCGTGATGTTTGCAGGACACACACAGGCATGTCAGGTCTTTTGAGCAGCAGACTGACATCAGGCGTGTTTTGCAGGTGGGCGCTCTGTGTGATCAGGAAGAGGCATTGCTGGTGCGGAACATTAGAGGACTGCCAAAGAAGGTACACTCGGCGCCCCAGGCAAGCCCCATCCACTGAATCTGCCTTTCTGCACACTGCCCTCTACCCCAGGAGGTTGACATTCCAAGTAATAAACACAAGCAGAACTGAGTAATGAAAATACAGCTGGAGCGAACTGCAGGTGGCGGGCATTTGAGAGAATGTAGCTCGATCCCATTGGTAAGTTGTTTCACGTAATTAGAAGCAGCACCTGACACCACTGCACGTCAATAAAAAGAACCCAGGCTCACTCTGGTCATCTGTATCCCAAACGCTCCCCTTGTGGTTATATGTTTCTTATTTTTAGGTTTCCCGGTTTTGTAAGTTTGCATCTGGCGAGCTGATAGCTGTAAGAGTTAGACACAAGCTAATTGGTTGAAAAGGCAACCGTGTTGGAAACAGATCACAAATGGATAAAAACGTGTTATGTATTTTCTTGAAAAAAAACAGACATTACTCTTGAAGCCAGAAAGTGGGATCTGAAGTATGCATTTTTGGTCAGCCTGTCGCCCTTTCAAAAAGTGTTCCGGCTGACATTCACAATATCCTTGTTGAAGGACACATTGTCCCGGTGGGACATGATGGCATTGTCCGTCAGAGGGAATGAGTGGTTGCACTGCAGAGGGCCACAAGGGGCATAAAAAGACAGATCCTGATGCTTAGAAATCTCAGCTGTGGGCAAACTAAATTTATAAAACCAATTAGAGCTTAACTTGCAAGGAAATAAAAATTGAATAAAAAAGGTACCTGCAATATGTAAGAAGAAGATGACTAAGAGCTAGGCTGGTTCGTTTCCATCTGGTATCAAAGTAGGACTGGGGTGTGTTGGACAGGCCACAGGAAGGGCTCGCTCCCTCCCAGCATGACAGGGCCCGAGCCCCGGCCCTCCAGGTGTTACCCACAGAAGTACCCCGCACCCCGTCTCATACGGGACTCCTGCCCCCGGACATCTCTGTATCATGGGGCCGAACCACTACCGGGCCTCGCCCGGCCCGGCCGCCATCTTGGACACTGCACCACGAGGCCGCGTGGCCTCAGATCGACCCTAACCCTGGGCCTGGCCAGGCCCCGACATCCCGGCACCACCATCCACCCAGGAGGTGAACGGACCACTTGGCAGGTCAATGGGAGAAAGAAGTGTCGATGGCTCTCCCCCGCCAGGTGACGATCGCCCCCCAGCTCCCCCGGGCGCTGGCTCCACCCCCCTGCTGGGTGTCTGGACTCCCTCATTCCGGACCTCCCGACCTCCAAGTGCGAGGGTCCGGACATCAAAGGGCGCCAGACCTATAACTGGGGCAGCCCCAGAGCAGGAAGGCAGTTGTATCCTGGAGTCGAGAGACACCGTGAAGAACTCATCCTTGACGGACTACTGGCGCTGCCGTAGTCCTGCCTTGCGAACTATCGTCCTGCCTGCTGGCGCTGCCGCAACCCTCTGCATCCTTCATCTTCGTCGGGACCTGCTGGCACGGCCGCGGACCGTTGTAACTACCACCTTCATCGGGACCTGCTGGCGCCGCCGCGGACCGTCGCTACCTACGATCATCTCGGGACCTACCGGCGCTGCCGCGGCCCGTCCATCTAGAACGCCGAGCTCGAGGATTGTGAGCTATTCATCATATCATCGCATCTACCAGATTGGTAATAAGACTGTCCCGCTACCCCCTTCCCATCCAAGAGACTAGAATCGAGGGGACCCCTGAGTCCAGACCTCCTTGTACCATTCTACCGTACTTAAAGATCACTTATAAAGAACGTTAAACCTTATCTCTGTGTGGTGTACGTCTGTGGGGGGGAAGTTACTTGTCTGTACGATCGCTGGAGGGGTTCTCCCTGGAGACCTCTCCCATTGTCCTCGGCCGACCCTCCCGGTCCGTCTAACATTGGTGGCCAGCGGCGCGATCCGAATCAACGCGTAATCGTACAGAGAGTAGCTCACCCCACGACAAAAACACAATGACAACCAAAGAGAGCGGATCCACCGAGAAATTCCAGATGGAGAAATTGGAAGAATACAGCCATCGTGAATTGAAACAATTCTGCATTGAACTAGGCATTGCTACCACCGGTCTGAGTACTAAAGACGATTTCAAGCACGCCATTGAGTCATGGGCAGAAACCGGGGCCGTCAGACCCCCGGACCAAAACGTTGCAGCATCAGAGAGGAACACCACGGCTCCCGAGGAGCGAAGAACGGGTCTCTCGCAGGAAGAGATCCAAGAGAGAGAAAAAAGCAGACTGCATGAGTTAGAAATGGCCCGAATCAAAATGGACAGTGAGCTCAAATTAGCCGAACAGAAACTGAACCTAGAACATTTGCGGCTCCGAGAAGAACGGGAAGAAAAACAGAGGCAGAGAGAGCTTGAAGAAAAAAAATTAGCGTACGAACACGAGCGCAATCTAGCAGAAATAAACCTACGGAAACAGAACAAAGAACTGGGGGTGCCCGAGCAACCGCGCACCCCAGGAACGACAGAAAAGACAGTACACATCCCCAAGGATGTCGTTCGAGAATATTTCCGAGATGACGACATACAACAGTGGTTCAAGGCCTACGAGATCGCCATGACCTCCCACCGGATTGATAGAAGTGACTGGGGAGCCGGTCTATGGGGGAGGTTCGTCAATGAAGGCCGCAATGCCCTGTTACAGCTCCCAGACCATCTGATGACCTCCTATGACCACATGAAGGCGGCCCTCCTCACCCGATATGGGCTCACACCCGAAATGTACCGCCAGAGGTTCCGAGACTGCACCCGGATCCCGGGTACAACTTGGGTGGAATATGTAAACTATTTCAGCCGAGCCTTCGAGGGTTGGATCAAGGGAAGCCATGTAACAACCTACGAGCAACTTTTTAATCTCATGGTGTGGGAGCACCTCTCTAACAACTGCTTTGTCGAGCTCAGGCAGCACCTCCTCGACAGTAAATTGACTGACCCACGGCAGCTCGCCGCCGAGGCTGACCGGTGGGAGAGCACTCGAGTAGGCCAGATTGGGCCACACGAACAGAACCAGAACAACCAAGGTCAGCACCGTCCCCGAGGAGGAGGAGGAGGCCAGGGACGAGGAAGAGACACCGTCCCGGCTGCTTCCGCTGCAAGCACCCCGCCCCCGGCCAACCGGGGCAACCCCCCGGTGCGCCCGGGGTTCCGAGCCAATGTCACATGTCACCGATTCCAGCGAGTCGGCCACTACGCCAATGACCCGAACTGTCCACAGAACCAGACTACGAGACCCCGCCAGGTAGCTGCCGCCGCCCTGGGGGGAGAACAAATCTCCGAAGAACAGGGGGAGTGCGAACAAGAACAACAAGAGTGGGAACCGGCCGCCATGGTTCTAGCGTGCCTAGGGGGAAGAGACATGGTCCCGCGGGCTCCCCTACCCGCCAACACCAGAAAATATGGTCAGTGGGTGAACATTAATGGGCGCAGGGCCGAAGCCCTACGTGACACAGGGGCCAGTGTGACGGCCGTCCGCTGTCACCTGGTGACCCCAGAGCAGATCCTGCCGAACATTCTCTGCCCCGTCCGTTCAGCCGACAATTCGGAGAGTCTATGTCGGATGGCCTGCGTCCCCTTCGAATGGGGAGGAGTATCCGGCATGTTGAAGGTGACGGTCCGAGATGACGCCCCCGTGGACTGTCTCCTGGGAAATGATCTTGAGAGTTCCCCGTGGGCCGCCGTAGAAAGAAGAGAACACCTGGGGATGTTGGGCCTCCCGGACTGGGCGTGTGTAACCACCCGGTCCATGGCCGCCCGTACCATCCCCCGACCAGAAGAACCCGAATGGCCAGCACCCCCTCCCCCGATCGCTCCAGTAGAAGACACCGACCTCCCGGAACAAACTCCCGAAGGGCTCGCTCAACCCCAGGAACTTCCCAGCCTGGCTCAGTGGTGTCAAGAGGGGGGGCCCACCCAAGAACAGTTCCGTCAAGAACAGAAGGCCTGTCCCTCCCTAGAGGGACTCCGCCAGCAAGCCCTCGCCCAGAGTGCAGGGGACACCACCGGAGCCCATTGGATCTATTGGGACAACGACTTGTTGTACAGTGAACAGAGAATCGCGGAGTTAGGGGCCAGTCGAGTGCTGGTGGTGCCCCTCCGTTTTAGAGACTTCTTGTTAAATTTGGCCCACGATGTCCCCCTGGCTGGACACCTGGGTCAAGACAAAACCTACAGTCGCCTGGTGACCCACTTTTTCTGGCCCAAGATGAGAAACGACGTCCTCAACCACTGCCGGTCCTGCCCCACGTGCCAGGCCAGCGGGAAAAGCGGACGCAAACTTAAAGCACCTCTGCAACCCTTCCCAGTTGTCACCACCCCGTTCGAGAGGGTGGGCATAGACATTGTGGGGCCCCTGGACCCCCGTACAGCACAAGGACATCGGTTCATCCTGGTACTGGTGGACCACGCCACCCGCTACCCCGAGGCTGTTCCCCTGCGAACTGTAACAGCCCCGGTGGTCGGCCGGGCCTTAATGGGGATCTTCTCCCGGGTGGGCTTTCCCCGAGAAGTCGTCAGCGACAGAGGCACAAACTTTATTTCAAAATATATGAAGTCCCTCTGGCAACAGTGCGGGGTCACCTACTGATTCACGACCCCCTATCACCCTCAAGGAAACGGACTCGTCGAGCGGTTCAACCGCACACTCAAAGGAATGATTGGGGGTTGGAAGAGCCCCTCCGTCGCCAGTGGGATGTGCTACTGCCGTGCCTCCTCTTCGCATATCGAGAAGTCCCCCAGAAGTCCCTCGGCTTCAGCCCGTTCGAACTCTTGTACGGACACCCGGTGCGAGGGCCCCTCAGCCTAGTCAAAGAAGGTTGGGAGATGGCCCCCCTAAAGACCCCCCCAGATGTCTTCAAGTACCTCCTGACCCTACGCAATCAAACCAGGCGATTCAGAGAAATGGCGAAAGCGAACCTGGAGGCCAGTCAGGAGGACATGAAAAAACGGTACGATCAAAATGCCTCCTCCATCGAATTCGAACCTGGCCAACAAGTGTGGGTGATGTCCCCCACCGAACCATGTGCCTTGCAGGACAAGTGGACGGGGCCCTTCAAAGTGGTCGAGCGCAAGAGCCCCGTCACCTATCTCATCGGTATGGAATCTCCACGGAACCCCCTCCGGGTCCTCCACGCCAATAGACTCAAAGCCCACTTTGTGCGCTCGGAGCTCAGTCTCCTGATGGCTACAGACAGCGGAGCGGAAGAAGACTCCGAGCCTCTCCCTGATCTCCTAAGGACCGGGGAAAAAGATAGTTCCGTGGACGGGGTCCGACTCTCAGATGCCCTTACCCCGGAACAGCGCCAAGGCTGCCGGGACCTCCTGCTGCAATTCGCGACCCTGTTTTCCCTCACCCCAGTGGTCACCCCCTGGTGCTTGCATGACGTGGACACTGGGGACAGTCTCCCTATCAGACATCGGGCGTACCGAGTACCAGATCGGGTACGGGCCTGCATCCAAGAGGAGGTGTCAAAGATGCTCACGATCGGGGTCATCGAGCCTTCGGACAGCCCCTGGGCCAGGCCGGTCGTGCTGGTCCCCAAAGCTGCTGCCCCCGGCTCCACCCCTGAGCTCCGATTCTGCGTCGACTACCGGGGCTTGAACGCTGTCACCAGAACCGACGCTCATCCCATCCCCCGAGCAGATGAACTGATCGACCGCATGGGGGCTGCCCGCTACCTCAGCATCTTCGACCTGACGGCGGGTTACTGGCAGATCGGTCTCACACCCCGGGCTCAAGAACGATCCGCCTTTTCCACTCGCGATGGCCACTACCACTTCAAGGTCATGCCGTTCGGCATGAAGAATGCACCAGCTACTTTTCAGCGACTGGTGAACCAGGTCTTGGCGGGGCTCGAGGAGTTCAGCGCCGCCTACCTGGACGATGTCGCTGTGTACAGCCGCCACTGGTCCGACCACCTCCACCACATCCGAGAGGTCCTGCAGGCCCTCCAACGGGCCGGCCTCACAATCAAGGCCAGCAAGTGCCAAATTGGTCAGGGGTCCGTAACCTATCTCGGACACCAGGTGGGAAGCGGTCTGGTGGCCCCTCTTCAACTCAAGATCGCTGCCATCCAGTCCTGGCAGCCTCCCGTCACACAGACCGAGGTCCGAGCCTTCTTGGGGCTCACCGGCTACTACCGACGGTTCGTGAAGGATTATGGCAGCATTGTGGGGCCCCTCACGGAACTCACATCCAAGAACCACCCGAAGGAGGTCAACTGGACCCCAGACTGTCAAGCGGCCTTCGAGAAGCTGAAGGCCGCCATGTGCACTGCCCCTGTGCTCCAGGCCCCCGACTACAGTCGGGAATTCATTGTACAAACGGATGCCTCCGACCATGGCATTGGGGCGGTCCTCTCCCAGTTGAACCCCGAAGGACTTGACCAACCAGTGGCCTTCATCAGCAGACGTCTCCTGGCCCGAGAACAGCGCTGGAGCACCATCGAGAGGGAGGCCTTCGCAGTGGTGTGGGCCCTCAAAAAGCTCCGGCCCTATCTCTTCGGTACCCACTTCCGGGTGCAGACAGATCATCGGCCCCTGCAGTGGCTAATGCAGATGCGGGGGGGAAACCCCAAACTATTGCGTTGGTCCATCTCCCTGCAGGGGATGGACTTCACTGTGGAACATCGACCTGGCCAAGACCACGCCAACGCAGATGGCCTGTCACGCTTTTTCCGCCTCGACGAGGAGAGTCCCCAAGAGGATGGGTGACTCTCCCCGCCTTCAGCTGGGGGGGACGCATGTTGGACAGGCCACAGGAAGGGCTCGCTCCCTCCCAGCATGACAGGGCCCGAGCCCCGGCCCTCCAGGTGTTACCCACAGAAGTACCCCGCACCCCGTCTCATACGGGACTCCTGCCCCCGGACATCTCTGTATCATGGGGCCGAACCACTACCGGGCCTCGCCCGGCCTGGCCGCCATCTTGGACACTGCACCACGAGGCCGCGTGGCCTCAGATCGACCCTAACCCTGGGCCTGGCCAGGCCCCGACATCCCGGCACCACCATCCACCCAGGAGGTGAACGGACCACTTGGCAGGTCAATGGGAGAAAGAAGTGTCGATGGCTCTCCCCCGCCAGGTGCCGATCGCCCCCCAGCTCCCCCGGGCGCTGGCTCCACCCCCCTGCTGGGTGTCTGGACTCCCTCATTCCGGACCTCCCGACCTCCAAGTGCGAGGGTCCGGACATCAAAGGGCGCCAGACCTATAACTGGGGCAGCCCCAGAGCAGGAAGGCAGTTGTATCCTGGAGTCGAGAGACACCGTGAAGAACTCATCCTTGACGGATTACTGGCGCTGCCGTAGTCCTGCCTTGCGAACTATCGTCCTGCCTGCTGGCGCTGCCGCAACCCTCTGCATCCTTTATCTTCGTCGGGACCTGCTGGCACGGCCGCGGACCGTTGTAACTACCACCTTCATCGGGACCTGCTGGCGCCGCCGCGGACCGTCGCTACCTACGATCATCTCGGGACCTACCGGCGCTGCCGCGGCCCGTCCATCTAGAACGCCGAGCTCGAGGATTGTGAGCTATTCATCATATCATCGCATCTACCAGATTGGTAATAAGACTGTCCCGCTACCCCCTTCCCATCCAAGAGACTAGAATCGAGGGGACCCCTGAGTCCAGACCTCCTTGTACCATTCTACCGTACTTAAAGATCACTTATAAAGAACGTTAAACCTTATCTCTGTGTGGTGTACGTCTGTGGGGGGGAAGTTACTTGTCTGTACGATCGCTGGAGGGGTTCTCCCTGGAGACCTCTCCCATTGTCCTCGGCCGACCCTCCCGGTCCGTCTAACAGGGTGGCATCAGGGTCATGGCTGCTGACTGGGAACCGTGTGGAGATAACTACTTTAAAAGTCACTTATAAACATAGTGACTCAAAAATCTAAACTGCAAAAGTAACAAACATTTACAATGCAATAGGTCTCGCATTATTAAAGTTTGAGCTATTGGCATTGCTAAAGAATGCAACACCAATAGCTCAAACTTTAATAATGCAAGACCTATTGCATTGTAAATGATTGTTAAATAAAGAGTTTGTGCTAATGTTATAAAAATGAAAAGACGTATAATTATTATTTCAGTACAAGCATTACACCAGGGCTGGGTACTATTGTGCCGATATTATCCATATTGTATCGGGATTATTATTTGCAATCCGAGACTTCAGTTTTGGTGTTCCGACTATATAAGCCGAACAGCAAACTACAAAACAAGGGGACAATCAGATCTGTATTCGCAGCTCACCGCTGACCTGGGATAACTTCAGTGATTTACGGGGTCTTCAGAGACCTGTCAATTGCTTCAAGGCCTCTCGAGGGAGCAGCAAATCACACAATAGAAGGATGGCGGATGTGAGTGGGTACTGCCTGGCTGGTAGCGGTCCCAACTCTGCCAGCACACACAGAATCTCCTGTCTGGAGGAAAGGGAGAGGGGAGGGGGGGGAGTAGTAGCCCATAAGGGTGAAGGCTTTTTAGAGACTTGTTGGCACGACATACAAGCTCTAGCAATCTAATTGATACCCCCCAGATTTACGGTACAGTCAGTTCTCCCGTGGTAATAGCACGGAAGGGGAATAGGGGAACTCAGAATCTTAGCAGCGTTAAGGAGCAATCGATATGATGCCATTACTAACTTGTAATAAACAATTACAAGGGAGGCGACACAATTTTCATAATGATGTCAGAACGTGCAATCAAGAAAAGCATAAATGACAGCCATTTATAGGCAGAAAGCAGTCTCTCTGAGAACCTAAAAATGGCCCTGACTAACCCCAATAATGGCTCGAGAATTGCTACCTTCGTGCTGGTCAAAGATTTTTACTGCTTTGAACGCTTTTTAGATAATATCTATCCTGTTGTAGCTAGAAAATTGTTTGGGCAATGGAGGCATGGTGTTTTAACTTTAAGGACATTCACATGTAACTGGACATTTTCCGCACCGAAAAATTGCCCTTCTTGTGATTATGGCAGTGAAATTGAGACACATGTATTCTTTTTTTGTCCTGCCTACCAAAATCCGAGGAAGTACTGGCTCATGCCGCTCTGCAATAATATTGGCTTCCGGCAGTGCGAGCACGCGCTCAGAGTACTGAAAACTGATACCGCGGGACCAATTGAATTTGCTGTCTCGCACTTTCTGGCTGCTATGTGGCGCATTCGAAGAGTTTTAATGGGCCAAGGTTAACCCAGGCCTGCGTGCCTTAAGATCCATTGTGCGTTGTATTCTTCTTTTTTTAAATCAACCAATCTACAATCTCTGTCGCATTCTTAAATGTTTTTATCCATGGTTTTAAACTTTATCAAACTTTATTAGAAATGTGACAATTAATTGCTATGAGAATCTTTGGTTGTGAATTATAAATCTGTGCTTCTATGGTATTTTTACCGAAATAAAGATTTTAGGATGATGATATATAGAATTACCAACACTCTGCGGGTGCCGATATAAAACCTGTGGTCGATACCATCAGGCGAAGAGTCCCCACCATACGTTAAGAGTTACCTTCATTGTGTCACTGCAGGCATAAAGCAGGGAGGGCAGTCTCCAGGAGGGGAGAGACAGGAAAATTATGTGCAATTTCAATACAAGTTGCTTAAGCAGAAATATGTTTTTTTAAGTGTGGGACCCAGTGTGACACACGCTTTGTTTATAAAAGAGAACTCGATTTACCGATAAACCCAGTGCTAGGCACAGGCTGTTTAAGCAAAATATTAGTGGGTATAAATATGCACACACTGTGAGGCACAGGCTTTTAGAAAATATAGGTTAATTTAAATGTGAATACTCCGCGAGGAACAAGTTGTAAAAGAATATTAGGTCGATGTGGATTTAAATGCGCACACAGTGCAAGGCACAGTTTGTGGGCAACATGCGCGACATCACCCAGAGGAGACTGCCACGGACAGCTTGTGGCTGCGGTACACACCGTACTGGAGCAGGTGTGTACAGTGTTATACTGGCGAATAACAGGCAAGGAAAAAATAACAACTAACACCATTGCCCAAACTGGCAAACCACGTCTAAGATCAGAAACCAACACCTGTGAAGCTTTAATGGAAAACTAACTAATGACACCACGAGCTTTAGTGACATTTCTAAGTTCCTTCAAAGTTGGCGAGCAGTGGACATGCAAGGATTTGCAATCCCTCTTGTATTCTTAAGAATAACTAATAGCGCTTAGAGGCAGCCTAAACAGGTTTCGACATTGAGGCGCAATAGAAAACGACCCTCTTCTGTCCAAAAAGCGCAGCATATTTTTAATTTTTATTTTAATCGATTGCACGGGGAAGATAAGGACAAGCAAAGCGATTGCGAACTATCGCTTTTGGAAACATAGAAAGCTGCGAGTGGTGCACGCGCGCCACTGAGAGCCATATGGTTTCAACTATCGCGCCTGCGTCTGTGCACGATAATTGAAACCATATGGCAGCAATGCGCGTAATAGACACCAATAGGCCATTGGCGGAGCTATGCGCCTGCCTTTGGCCTATGGCGTACTCTCTTAAAAACAAACACGCAGGCAAAGGCCAATAGCAGGCCACAAAAGTAAAAACACACGCACAAGCGTGTACAAATCCAGGGTCCGATTTGGAACCCCGGACAAAAGGACACTCGCTGCGCTAGCAATGCGCGCTGCATTGTTAAGTGCAAGCCCTAAAAAATACACAAAAATATTTAAATACCAACTTTAATTATAGACAAATTAATGTTCCACACGCAGAAGGGCCAGATCAAATTGGGGTTCTAAATCCACTGAGATCTCATTTCAGGGCTACAATCACCATTTTTTACAAACAAGTACTAAAGCACAATGAGTAAGAACCATGCAAGCATCAACGCGCACAGACCACCAGTCATATATAACCAGATGCAGCAAGGGCACATGGCTATGTGCATCAGTGGAGCACTAGTTGACTTGCACCAAGAGTACAAGGGGAAGAGCAGCAGGGGGCAAGTAGGGAATGTGCATCTGCTTAGAATAAGGTACTGTGCACAAAGGAAGCACAAATGATGCACCTCAGGGGACTGCTGGATGATTGCATCAGAGGACAATGAGTGTGATGTGTCACATTGAACAACTGAGTGAGTTATATTGAGTGCATTCTCTTAAGTGCATTCATATAGTGCATTTCTCCCATCTATATGGTTTCTGGCACCTTTGAAATATGTCTGGTGCGAGCACAAGCTGAGCCACAAAGGAGCACGGGTGCGGTGCCTCGAGGAACGCTTTGATGTGCATGAAGTTAGCGCTAGGCGGCGTGCATCAAGAGAGGAGGACAGGGTGATGTACAGTTCAAGGGCAATGGCTGTGTGCATTATGGAGGCACCTAATGATTTGCAGATGGGAGCCCAGGGTGACATACAACAGATGCAAGGGCCACTGTCCAATATGCCCATAGTTAAATATGTGGGAGGAAGGATGGCAATGCACAATCTTTTCCTCTTTGACAATCTGACAGGCATATTTTTTGTAGATTTAAATGTTTTTCTGTTTTGCCAGAGTACTGGTGTCTTTTCAAAGCGATGTCTTACCTAACGTTTTCATGTATTTTCATTTGCCGAGCTCGTATGAAACGTTTCTGAGACAGTCTGTGCACTTCATTTGACACCCCAAGCAATAAATGACTGTAATGGCATATTCAAACGATAGCAAAGACTCACTGGACCTTGCTCTGGTAAATGGGAGATCTTTCAGCACCAAGATTAAATCCCTGTACTCTTTACTCGCAGGGCAATTATCAGGACATAGTGAAAATAATTAAACTCAATAAGACAATGCAATACAATACCAGAGATGATCAAACCACTTATACGTGCATTCAACTATACTGTTGAGAATGCACGTTTCATCATCAATATACAATGTACAATTATTAATACTGCACAGTGGGTTCCAGCAGGAGGCATCAAGCGCAAAGTACATAAATCAGCACACACCACTGAGAACCTAATAACTCCCCCTCCCCTTTAGTCCGCCCCCCATAAGCATCTGTCGATATATTTTAGTTAAAGGATGGAGTGTTAAAGGGTCCTGTGTGCATCTGGATTTTCTCGGTGGTCTTCTAACAGAAAGGCACTATAATAGTAATATTCCATTGGTTGGGAGGGGGGGTTGCACTCTGAAATAAATGCACCACAGGCTGCCTGAAGAAAGGGGATACGGAATCACCTGACTTTTAATGGTGGATAGCTGCTTGAAGCTCCTGAAGAATGAAGAGTTGCAGCTAAATAAATATTTTATTCTGGGGAGGACTTTTTAGTCTGCATTAGGTTTTTGAAGAACTCATGAGATAAATTCTTCAAAAAGTACAATAAGCATGAATGAGAGATCCTGTGTGAGCTTTGGGTCGGCCACCTTCAGTCATTGACTTTCTAGTGTTTATCTTGGTTTGCTACAGCTTGGATGAGCTGTCCATCAAGGCCATTGCATTTTCCAGATGGTTACATTGTCTCATTTAGGTACTCATTTGGTGTAAGTTATGGGGCATCAATAGTATTTTATTGTGTTTGTTTATGTATTTACTTAGGTGAACATTTATACCTAAAAATATAAATGGAGTTTTGGCAATTCTCATTTTCTTTGGGGTGGCGGATATGCCGGGTGGGTTACGATCTCAGTCTGGGTCCCAATGTTAACTGGTGTTTTATTTGATATTGTTTGCAAGGAGGGAGATCTGCCTATTATGGCGACAGGAAACGTCCCCTAGTTGGAATGATTGGTGGAAGTCTGTTAAATATTATCGAGCCATAGACCAGAGGGTTAATATTGTGAGGGGTAAGTCTGATTATGGCTTGTTCTGGGACTGGCTGGATGACCCCCCCCCACCTCCCCCAAGTAGAGTCTAGTTTATAGATCTTGGATGTAATCTGGTTAGACGTAGATTTTGGAAATTTCCAATGTTTAACACCTCTGGGTCAGCTCAAGTTGAGTATAAACGGGTTTTTCCGTTTAGAATATATCAGCTGAGACTAAGTATCCACCAAAAGCTGGAATCAACTATGGGAGCACACTGCTAGCCTCTCCGCCGGATCGCCCCTCTGCATTCTGGTATATGCAGTGCGTATGATTTGAAGAGTTGGGAAAAAGTTCATGAGTGTTTCACCAAGGTTGGTGCAAGTAAGTACTTAGTATTTCCAGTATCTCTAGACACGAGAAATGGCTCGTGTTTCGGGATAGTATCCCTCATCAGTAGAGAAAAGTTCTGGGGTAGCAGAGAAGGCCGCCAAACAACCGTCACAGGCCTCGTTGCCTCTCAGGCGTGCAGGTGCGTCTCCAAAAGCTCGTCAGCTTGGGGGCTCACGGGAGCCCTATAACAGGAGAAAAAGCTATATGCGCCAGGAGTGGGACAGGTCGAGAGGTGGCAGTAGCTACAGAGGTCATATGAGGGGAAAAATTGAGTTTTGTGCCAGCCTTCTTAATCCATTGATCTTTTCAACTGTCATTCACAATTTCTTCCTACCGGCCACAGCATACAGCATGGGGCAATAGGTCTGATCACCTCACCCACTGACTCTCTTGCACTGTGAGCGATGGCATTTTTCACTATCACTGTGCACGTCCACCAAAAAGGGAACGCTCCTCAGTGTCTGCAATGGTAGGCCAATACTTTACCAATGTTTTTCACTTTCCATGTTTATACTTTCCCAACTTTTTTAATTATCTTTATTATTTAAACTATGTATGCAGGTCATGGTAATGCTAAGGAAACAGTAATGCACCAATAAAAATCATATTTTCATATGATGTGTATTAAAACTTAAGAGAGTTTCCTAGAACAGCTTCCTACTTGGAAGCACATGTAGTATTCTATTAAAATTTTATGTGATGATTATTTTTTTCTTTTCTTTTTTTTGTTGCAAGCATATGCTCTCTAAATATAGCTGGTTGCAAGTTGTTTGCATTTTTGTGGCATGGTCTTGATATTTATAAAATAAACATCACACCGGATTTCTATAGCCATTCCTTTGGGATTGGCCAGTGCTTGTTTGTTTAGAAAGTGTGTGCCGTTTTAATTTGTTAGCCTGTCAAAAGGACACTGTGATATTCAATAATTACTATAGTATGTTCATTTGTTTTACTTTGCTGTTTTTCCAACATTATGGTGGCTTTACAACATTTGTTTAAAAAAATAAACACAAGTATTCACATAGGTTGTTACATAAAAGGAATGAAAATAATTGTTTCTTTTCAAAAGTGTCTACAGTGTAATATTTTGCTGTCTATGCCAAGTAGGTTCACCACTTACAGTACAAACCTCTTGTTTCCAACTCTTTTTCATATTACTCTGCTTTGAGGGTGCAGCTCACCTCTGCTAATATGGTCTGTTTGGCAAAAGTGCGCAACCCCCAACTTCGAAGTTGTTACCCAAGATGTTGCTTCATTATCTGATGTTTTTTGTAGGACAAGTGGAGCCACGTCTACTAAGTCACCAAACTATTACTGAACACTTTCCTTAACAAAAAGTCAGCCCTATTGGCTTTGCAATGCACCTACAAAATAAAAACTTTTAAGGGCAAATTTACAAATTTGTGACGCAGCGGCGGCGCGAAGCCATCGCCATGCTGTGGGCTATTTACAATGTGACGCATCTGGGAGATGTGTCACATTGTAAAGCCCTGCACCACATGTGGGCGTTCCTGCACGGGGGCGTTCTGCGCAGGAAAGCCTCCTAAATGTGGCTGAGTGAAATCTACAAGATTTCACTCAGTAACTTTTAAGGCCATGCTGCGTCAAAACCCTGCGCCTGCTTGAAGCAGGCGTAAGGATTGACGCAGCATGTTAGGGATAGGGGGACCCCGAGCCTTGCCGGAGCTGTGTCACGCTTGCAACGCAACTCCAGCAATGCGCCGTCTTTCCCCGGGGGATACGACACGCATCTGCCCATCCGTGCGCCATGGTGAGCCGCATTGTAAATGTGGCGCATCAGTGGTGGCGCACGGGTGGGCAGATGCGTCGCAACTCTGCGGGCGCATCCCTGCTGATTAGCAGAGATGCGCCTGAAGTAGTAAATCTGCCCCTTAGTGTCCTTTCTTTCTGGGGTTTAGCATTTTCCTTTTGGCCTGTGGGTTTTGTATATCTGCCCCTGCCATCTTGAGCGCTTCAAGATTTCTTGGAGTGGCATCTTCATGTTAATGAGGTGGTACTGCCTTCTATGCCGAAACTCTTTGTCGAGCTAGATAAAGGGCCCCTAAATGTGCTTGAGAGCTTCTATGGCCATGGTAACAAACAGGTAACTATAGAGATATAATGAGCATCAATAATGCGAAAGGGGCCAAGAACGACTCAAAACTGTAATGGCGGACACTAAAGAACAACTAACAACATGGACCTTGAGAGCTTCAATGAGCAGCTCAAATAATGACTTTGGCACCAACAGCCTACAGAGAGGTGGAGAAGGTTAAGCTTCTAGAAGAACTATGATCGTTCTCAGCCCTGTGAATTAAGCTCAGTGGATGATGGTTTCTGGCATTCTCGAACAGAGGGTGTTATTGATGAGAGATTGTTTTTGCTCCTGCACACACTCACTATCTCCTGGGCCATCTCAGGCTCTCATCTGCTCTCTGAGCTACACATGATGTGGGCTTCTGTGTAGGCGTTATTCTGGAGCGGGCTTTACAAATGTCAGTCTGAAACCTCTCCTGCAACAGTTGCCATTTGCAAGCCTTGTTGGATACCGTATTTTCCGGCGTATAAGACGACTGGACGTATAAGACGACCTCCTACTTTTCTTGATAAAATGTAGGTTTCGTGCTATACTCGCCGTATAAGACTAACCCCTCTTCCAACCCAGTCCTGAATACCCATAGCCATAGCCATTTTGAGAATGTATTTTGGGCTTATTAGTGATTCGAGTCCTCCTCCGTGACATGAAGTGTAAAGTGTAAAGAACAGTCCTGTTCCTATATATTTTGAATATGGGCATAGTCCTGTTGGTGCCCCAGCTTGGTGTCTATAGTTACTGTTACCATATATTCTGTAGAATGGAACCGTCAAAGTGGAGGTACTGTCGGTAGTGTGGTTGCTCTCATGCGGGACAATGGATGTTTCTGATTATGGCACTTACTATTTTTGAACCTTCATGAGGAAATTCCTACCCATGATCTTGCTAGCATTAAGAGATTTGGAAAGCGGGTGAAGGAGGTCTCTGGAGTTATCATAGTTTTAGTACCGTGTGTCATTGGATCTTGTCTTTCAATCCAGTCTTATTGATGAACATGCAATTGCAGGAAGCTGGCTCTGTATATACTATACCAAAGTGATTTATAGTGTGCACAGTCTCCAGTGGAACACCAAGGGTAGGCAGAGGTAAAAGTAGAGAGCACCTTATTCTCGGTTTGTGGTAGTGTGATAGTGTGGGTGAGCAGTAAGGCTTTATCAGAGGAAAGTGTTAAGCATTTATTGTACACACTCAAAGACTGAACTCAAACCAATTGTTTGTATAAACATATTGCTTTAGTCACAATTTTTTTTAGAACCATATGAAAAACAGTCACTTATAAACATAAGGCTGCTTGTCATCAAACATGTACGGTAAACATAAAACAGTGCAAGTGGATTAAACTTTTCATAACTCCAAGCTATTTTTACAGGATTTGCTGGCGTGACAGTTTCCCTTTAAAAGCCTTCAAAATCCTCCTCTTCGCCATCTGATATCATAAGTAAATCAATGAGATCTTGTGGTACATTTGTAAAGCAGTCATCGTATGGATCTAATTCTGTATCAGATGGTGTGGTCTCGGCTTTGGTTTCCTCTTCATCTTCCCACAAGTAGTCGTCCTCCATACCATCTAATGAATTTGATATGCCACACTTCTTGAAAGACTGGATGACTGTTTCTGCATCAATATAATTCCAGGCTTTTCTGACAAACTTGCACAAAACATCCAACTGTGGAACACGCATGTTTCCTCCTTTTGTGAATGACTTTTCGCCGCTAACCATCCACTCACTCCACTGTTCTCAAATGAGATCTTTAAATGGCTTGTTTAGGCACACATCCAGTGGCTGTACCAACGATGTCAATCCTCCAGGAATAACTACAGCATCTGTTTTTATTCTTTCCAGCCTTTGCTTGGTGCTGGGAGTTAAATGAGCCCTGAACATATCCCACACCAGTAGACTACGTTTTTGAATAAGTCCACCTGGTCGCCTGCTGTTTTTCTTTTACAAATAACCATTGGTCTCAGTTTGGCGCCATCAGCTGTGCATTCTAGTACCACTGTAAAACTGGACTTCTCATGTCCTGTTGTTTTTATTAAAATTGTTTTTTGTGTAACCATATCAAAATTCATTGGAGTTTCATCCATATTTCCGATACTACTTAACGCATAGCCATGTTTATTGCGCAGCTTTATTACGTAGCGATGGAAACTATGTACTTTGGCATCAAGATCTGCAGGTAATTTTTGTGCAATTTTCGTCTTTTGCCTCAATACCAGATTATGCCTTTCCAAGAATCTAGTACACCAGGATACAGTGGCCTTAAATCTGTTGCTGAGATCTGGGTTAGATTTGGCCCATTGAAGTGCAAACAAACGTATTTTATTTTGTGTCACTACATAACCGCTTAGGCGATGCTCATTCACCATGTCTGCTACATGTTTTTTGAGTTCTGGCCAATGTGGGGTGCCTCTTCTTAATGCACACTTACCCCGTGGCATACTCCTTAATGCTTTTTAATTTGCTTTCCAGTCCCGAACCATCTTTTCTGTTACTCCATATTGTCTTGCAGCAGCACAGTTATTAGACGACCCCCCCCCCCCGGGTGACTACTGGCGTATAAGACAACCCCTGACTTTCAAGAACATTTCAAAGGGTTCAAAAGTCGTCTTATACGCCGGAAAAAACAGTAACTTCAGGAGAGACATGTAGAGATAATAGATTTCATTGAAACATGGAAAACAATGTCCCCTTATTACCTGCCCAAAGTTAAGTTAGGCAAGATCAGTGGCACTGCGTCGTTGCAAAATATGGTACACATGTATTTTAGTCTGTGAACATGATGCCAAACAACTGTTTTCTGTATGTATTTGGGTATATGGTACTTCTACAATGCAAACCTAGAAATAAGGAGGAAGAGTACTATGCATAGCTTAGGGAGAGCCTAAAGTCAATGAGTTATAGGAGAGGTGGCTGGTTTGCGGACTGTTAATGCTTTGTGGTGCAGTTTCCTTTAAAGAGGTGACTCTTCAACTCTTTCCTAAACTGGAGCAGCGTTGGGGAGGTCTTGATGCATACAGGGATGTTGTTCCAGATCCTGGGTGCATAGATGGAAAAAGGCTGCTGCCTCTTTCTTTTTTTTTTACATTCTTAGTTTACAGTCTGATGGTGGACTGACTGTGGTTGGGTTGTTCCACGAACCACCACAGATGGTGAGCTTGTCTGCAAGTTAAGCAGGGAAGGTGGTTATAACGGCTTTGTAAATGGCACAGCTAATTTTTTAAGATGGGGTGGGCTGGCAGGGGGCACAGTTTATAAGTATACATTTACGTTCTTCTGGTATAGGGCAGTCTTTATCACAAGTTCGGGTTCCGGAGGGAACACGGAACTGAGACAGCATTAATAAAAGCCTCGGACGAAATTAGAGAGATTATGGACTCAGGAAGAGCTGCAGTTCTTATATTATTGGACCTGTCGGCGGCCTTTGACACGGTCGACCACACCATCTTGGTCGACCGTGTCGCGACCCTTGGAATCAATCATCTGGCCAAAGACCTTATAGCCTCCTTCTTAGCCAACCGTAGACAGGCAGTAAAGCTGGGCAATTACTATTCGCCCACCACAGAATTGCCTTGTGGGGTCCCTCAAGGATCCTCGCTAAGTCCTACACTTTTCAACATTTATGTTTCGGACTTAGCGAGGGTCATTAAATCCCATAGGATGCGTGTAACCACCTACGCCGATGATACCCAGCTTGTGTTGGCGGTGCACAAGAATGGCCCTGTGGTAGCAGCTAAGTTTCAGGAGGGATTACTGGATGTACAATCATGGATGCACAGTAATTGCCTGAAACTTAATGCGGAGAAGACTGAGGTTATGACCTTTGGCACAATTTCCCCAGAATGGTTCCACACATGGTGGCCCAGTCAGATGGGCCCCCCTCGGTGCCAGTCACTAAGGTCAGAAATCTGGGAGTGATTTTTGATAACAGGTTATCTTTTGGATGCCATGTTAACAAGGTGGTTTTGGCTGCTTTCTTTGTACTGAAGAAAATAAAAAACTCTTGCCGTATCTACCAGTATCTGCAGGAAAAACGCTAGTTACCACCCTAGTATTTTCAAAATTAGATTATGGAAATGCACTCCTTCTTGGTACACACAAATATATCTTAAACAAACTTCAGTCCGTCCAAAACATGGCAGCACGGATCCTGCTTAACATCCCTAGGCGACATTCCACTTCTGCAGCCATTCGCCATCTCCATTGGTTAAGGGTCGAAAGCAGGATCAAATTTAAAGCTCTTTGCATAGCCTATAAGGCCATTCACCAGACAGGACCGAAGTTTTTAAAAGAGGCTTTTCAGGTGTACATCCCCAAAAAGAATCTAAGGTCAGCAGCTAGCTATCTTTTGACCGTCCCCCGGACAAGAACGGCTACATGGGGTGACAGACGATTCTTGGTAACAACTCCCGTGCTTTGGAATTCACTCCCTTTGCACATTAAAACTGCTCCCACCCTTATTAATTTCAGCAAATCACTGAAGACTTGGCTTTTCAATCAATGAGAACGTGCTCTGATTGGTGTTGTAATTCTGAGTATTTGCTGCGCCTAGACACCTTAGGGTATTAGTTGCGCACTAAAAATCTCATAAATAAATAAATAAATAAACAAGGGTACACCACAAGCACTGCCAAAATGTTCTTGGAAGTTATTTAAAGAGGCCAGATAAGTAGACATCCGGTACGAGTTTTGCACAAGTGATCGTAGGGTGCTTAAGATGTCCTGATAGCAGAGGAAAAGTTGTCCGTTGACTTGCAGGTAAGATCAAGAGGCAACTCATCTTCTCTGTGCTGTGAATTGTGATGAGCTTTGAAGTGTTCACTTAACAAAAATAAGACTTGCTCTCATGTATATTGAAGTGAGAGGATCACAAACTGAGGCTGAAGCAGACTATGTGCACAAACGTGGACACCAAGATTGCTTTTTCAGAGAACAAATGCATAGAATTCTATCTTGTTTTTACAACCTACAGTTTATAAAAACCAGAATTGGTAATGCAAATAAGTCTGGACTATGCATGTGCTGTTGGCTTTTGCAATGAGTTTTAGCCATGTTGTACACAAACGTGGCTGCTGTTCATCATGGCTAAATGTTAGTGGCATAGAGGAGAGTGGCGTGGAGTGTCATTAGGTGGAATGGTGAAGAGTGGAGTGCCGTAGAGTGTAGTGGTGTAGAGTGTTGTGTATTGGAGTGGCATAGAGTGGAGTTGCGTATACTGGCGTACAGTTGAGTGGTATAGAGAAGAGTGGATTGGTGTAGAGTGCATTGGTGTCAAGTCCGGCAGAGTATATTCGCATAGAGTGTTGTGGCGTAGAGTGCAGCAGCAATGTCATCACCGGCATACAATGCAGCGTTGTAGAATGCAGTAGCATAGATTACAGTGTTGCACAGTATTGTGCAGTGGTGCAGAGTAGAGTGATGTAGAGTGCCGACTAGAGTTGCATAGAGTGCAGTGACGTAGAGTGGTGGAGAGTAGAGTGGTGTGGAGTGGTGCAAAGTAGAATATTCATACAGTGACAGTGCAGTGGCATAGAGTGGGGTACTGCATAGTGCAGCGGCATAGAATGGAGTGATTCAGAGAAGAGTGGCATAGAGTGCAGTGGCATAGAATGCAGAAGTGCAGACTAGAGTGGCATAGAGGGCAGTCCTTCAGAGTGGAGTGTTATAGAGTGCAGTGGTGTAGAGTGGCATAGAATACAGTGGCGTTGAGTACAGTTGTGCAGAGTAGAGTGCAGTGGTGTAAACTACAGTGGCATACAGTGTTGCAGAGTTCATTGGCGTAGAGTGGTATAGAGAGCAGTGGCGTAGAGTACAGTGGCATAGAGTGGATTGACATAGAGCGGAATGGCACATAGAGAAGTAGAATGGAGCAGAGTAGAGTGGCCTAGCGTGTAATAGCATAGAGTAAAGTAGTGTAGAGTACAGTGGCATAGAGTGTAGTGGTGCAGAGTAGATTACAGTAGTGTACTGTAGACTGTCATAAAGTGGAGTGGTACGGAGTAGAGTGCAGTGCTGTAGAATGGCGTAGAGGGGAGTTGTGCAGAGTAGAGTGAAGTGACCAAGACTGGAATGGTGTAGAGTGCCGTGATGAAGAGTGAAGTGGTGAAGAGTAGAGTGGTGTAGAGTGCAGTGGCATAAAGTAGAGTAGTGCAGAGTAGAGTAGGGAGGCATAGAGTGAAGTGGCACAGAGTGCAGTGGCATAGAGTACAGTGATGCTGAGTGCAGTGGCATAGAGTGCTAAAAAGTAAAGTAGAGGGGGCGTGGCAAAGATGGCGGCGGAGTAGGATGTACTTTTAAGTCCCTACGGCGCCAGGCCTTCTATAGCTTTGTTTAGCTTCCTGCACCGGGCTCGATTGCGACCCTTCAGGTCCCCCTGCATCTCCTGGGGGCCCGTGTCCTACTGCCGATCCCCCGCTGCCCTGCCGCGGTGCCCCGGGGGCGGAGATCGAACTGGCAGAGCTGAGGCTGGCGGGCCGCGCAGGCGGGACGTGGCGGTGACCGGGCATCGAAGACCGCAGCTCGGCCGGATAGAGCTGAGCACCGGAGCGGCACTACGAGAGGCAACCGGGGGTCCTGGACCCAGCGGCGGACCCTGGAAGAGGCGAAGTGATAGGGGCCCGGCACGAAGGGGTGGGGCGCCACCCGGCCCCGCTATCCAAGCGAGTCCGAGGCTTGTGGCCTAGATGCCACGGAGGAAGCGCCCGTGAAGGGAGGTCGGCCCCGCCACTGGGCTCCCTTGATCTACGGAGCTACTGATGGGGGTGAGCGTGAGCTGAGCGGCGCGGAGCGGAGAGCGGTGTGACGGCCCAGAGGAGCGAGTGCTCACCCAAGGATTCCCGGCCCACGTGGCGGACCGCTGACGGCCCGGACAGCCCTTCTGGGGTGACCCTCGTTCCCCCGCTGATGTGGAGGGGGGACGGCTGGAGGAACCGGGGAAGCAGTGATCTGGACATTGCAGCCTGGGTGACGGGGTAAAGCCCGGAACAGGGGACGCCTGCACTGAAATCGAGCCCGGGGATTACGGACCTACTGCGGCGGGGAGCCGAGTGTGTGGCGTCAAGGGGCGTGCAAGGTGTGGAGCGGTGTCGCCGACCCGCCTGGGCCGTGGTGGAGAGTGCCTTTCCCGGGAGTAGGGGTGCTGGAGCCCCTGGGCCCCGCGGGACTACTGGACTGTAAGGCCACCGGTGCAGACACCGAGCCCGTGGGCGGAGGGCCTTTGGTGACTGAGAATCGGGCCTGCGGCGTCTAGGGACCCCGAGATGAGAAGTGAAGCGATCCACACATCAGGGCGTTGGTGAGTGGCGCCTTCTCCCGGCACGGCAGTGGTGGGGCCCCTGGACACTGTGTTCCCCCTGGGCTAAGAAACCACCACCAGTCCAGCAGGAGTGGAGCTGAGTCGACTGGGTCATCGCCCGATGGGCCGTGATTGAACTGGCAGGGGACTTGCACGGTCGGGCGGAGAGAGAGCGACGTGGCGGGCGCCTTATAGCGAGTGGGGGTCACGAGCTTACCAGTGGACCGCTAGGGCAGACATTGGGCTCTTGGGCCGAGACCCGGATGGGGAAGGTGTACAGTCGGTCCAGCAGCACTACACACTTGAGGAAGGTGATCCCTCGCCCTCAATACCCGAAGGAGCAAGGGTGCCGCGATGTCCTCCCCTCAGGCCAAAGGGAAGCCCGGTAAGGATGGCCCCCCCGAAAGGATCCCAGCAGCCGGCGTCCCCCGGTCCCAGCGTATCGCCTAGGTAGAGGGAGGATGAGGTCCCCGCAACCAAAGCCTTTATGACGGAGCTTTTCGCTTCTATCAAGGAGGACATTTCTGAACTCCGTTCTCAGCTGGCTTCGGATCTCCGCAAGGTGAGGAGGGACGTGGACGGTATCGGAGAGCGGGTAGCTACTCTGGAGGATCACGACCTAAGCATGGCGAACAATGTTCACCAATTGCAGCAGGATGTAATTCGGCTCACGGAGCAGAACCTAGACCTCCAGGCACATGCGGAGGACTTGGAGAATCGTTCCTGCCGGAACAATATCCGCATATGTGCGGTGCCATGGGACGGGGAAGCAGGTGATCTACGGGGCTATGTGCTGGCACTTTTCTTGCAGATCCTGGGCGACGAGGACCTCCACGAAATCAAGATGGACAGGGTCCACAGGGTCGGACTGCCTAGACGGGGAGGAGGTCCACCTCCTGACATTTTAGTCTGCATGCATGACTTTCAACTGAAGGAACTCATCCTTAGGAAAGCACAAAATATCCCGTCATTACAGTTCCGAGAGCATCGCCCTCAGCTATACCAGGACTTGGCAGCGTCGACGCTCCAAAAGAGGCGCAAATTTCGCCCAGTGACCACCTTTTTGCGGGAGCGCAATATCTCCTACCCATGGGGCCACCCCTTTCGCATCATTTTTAGATGGCAAAATAGATTGGTGCAAATCCGTTCTCTTCAGGTGGCGAAAGATCTTCTGCGCCTTGATGACATGACTCCCTCCCCAGAGGGTGGAAGCTCACCATCACGGAGGAGACGGTGATCCTCCTCATGGCAGAGAGTGGGTCGGGAGGCAGATCGAAGACGACCTGATCGCACAACCAGTCTACAGGAGAGGGGAGAGGCGGTGGCCTCGGTGGCCTCGGCAACAGTGGCATTATCCCAGCAGAGCTCCGGGGCAGCCTGACCTATGAGATAAAGGCCGATGGTGCCGGAGGGGCACGTATCTTCAGGTACCGTGGGTAAATTTGTACTTTTTGAGAAGACACCCCGGTCCGTGGCCCTGGAGGCGCCCCCCAGTGGTGCCCCGTCCTCAACCCAGGGTGGACTCTACAGACTTCTGTGCACTGGGACTGTTAAGTACATTGTTCTTTTTTGTTCTTCGGGGGGGGGGGGGACCGGGGGGCTTTGTGGGAGGAGGGGGGAGGGGGGTAATTGGGGATGGGGTTGGGACTGGGCTTGGGGGTGGTGGCGACCGATGTGTGCTTTCTGTGTGTCCCCTCATTCTGGGAAGTATGGCACGACTGCTCCTTGATAACCTGGTCCTGGGCTATGGCGGCCAACGGGTCTTTGATACTGACGGGGACGCTCTCTTGCTGCTGTTGGGAGGGCCTTTGGTGGGGCCTAAGGACTGGCACTGGCGGTTGGGTGGAGGGGAGGCGGGACTTGATGGAGGGGTGCAGGGTGTGGATGGGGAGCGGAGGGACGCCTGGTTGCCTGTGGTGGGGAGGGGGCCGGGGCCTGTTGACGGAGCGAATGCAATGTGGTGGGAACTCATGCTTTGTCATGCCACTTAGTATTGGCACATGGAATGTGATGGGCCTGAACTCCCCACAGAAGCGCCAGAAGCTTTGGAAATACCTGACTGACCATCAATTAGATGTGGTGGGTCTCCAGGAGACCCACCTAGCGCGCAGAGACGAGCTCCGGCTCCGGCACAAACACTTCCCCCTTATCTACAGGTCATCTGCCTCCACAAAACACAGGGGGGTGGCTCTTCTATTTCGGGCGTCCCTTCACTTTCAGCCTATGGGGGTGTGCTGTGATAAAGAAGGTCGCTGGTTGATGGTCAAGGGATTGCTTTATGGCAGAATATGCACTGTTGTGGTGGTGTACGTCCCCAATGCTAGGCAGAATAGCTTTCTCCAGGAATTGTTGGATAAAGTTGGGAACTTTGTGGAAGGGCACCTGTTTTTAATGGGAGATTTCAATATGGTCTGAGACAAGGGCCTGGATAGCTCCCGCACCCAAAGGGCAGACACAGGCGTTTTTTCCAATGAAACACAGCGCCTTGTGGGTGACTTAGGGTTGATTGACGGCTGGCGTTCCTTGCATCCCCATCTCGAGACTATACCGTCTTCTCCCATGTCCACCAGTCCTACTCCCGCCTAGATCACATCTTTTTGAGCCAAGCCCTCAGGGGAGATGTCCGCGACTCTAGCATTTTTCCGCTCTCCGTGTCAGATCATAGTCTGTTGGTCCTTGGGTTGCACTGGTCGGTTAGGGGGGACGGCCTGCGGAAGTGGTACTTCCCGGCTGCGCTTGTCCGAGATGATACATCCTGTAAGGAGTTACGGAAGGCCATTAGGGATTTTCTGGCCCTCAACCCGGTATCGGACACGTCTGTGTTCAATACCTGGAACGCATGCAAAGCTTCGCTGCGGGGCACTTGCCTAGGTCTCAACGCGAACCTCAATAAATTGAGGAGAAAGTAACGGGAGGACCTAGAGGCGGAGCTTGCTATCCTGGAACAGGCACACAAATCAAACCCGTCCAGGGCGACCCTCCGGCCGTTGACAGCTGTGAGGGGGAAACTAAAGTCCACTACAATAACCGAACTGAATTCACTCTCCTGAGGCTTCGGCGCCTCTCATATTCACAGGGGAACAAGGTGGGAAAGCACTTGGCCTGCCAGCTTCGGGACAAAAGAGAAAGGGAATACATTGGGGGGATCCAGGACTCGTCCAGGACCCTGCAACATCGAGATGAGGACAAGGCGGACCTCTTTCGCCGCTTCTATGCAGCACTTTACGTGGGAGACTCTCTGGACCAGGAAGCCCAGAGGAGATTCCTGGCTGATCTCCCCATATCACAGGTTTCTAAAGAGAGGAATGAACTCCTGGCTGCGCCCATCTCTAGAATAGAAGTGTTGGATGCTATTAAAGCCTTGAAACTCCATAAAGCGCTGGGTCAAGACGGCTACACTGCCCTTTTTTATAAGACATTTGCGACGGAGCTGTGCGACTATCTGGTCTCCCTCTTCAATGAAATGGCTGTAACCGGGAAGACCTCAGGGTCTATGGCCGAAGCCGTGATTACTGTTATCCCCAAACCAGAGAAAGACCCGTCTAAATGCTCGTCGTATCGCCCAATAGCTCTCCTCAATATTGATGCCAAATAGTACTCCTCTATCACTGCACGCAGGCTCCAGGACTTAATGCCGGCTCTCATTCATCCGGACCAGTCAGGGTTCATTAAAGGGCCGGCAGACGCACGACAACTTGAGGCTTGACAACTTGATACACCTGATAGAAAAGGCCGTTAGATTTCACATTCCGGCGGTGCTGGTGGGTCTTGACGCGGAAAAAGCTTTTGACCGCGTGGATTGGGGGTTCATGTTCCGCACTCTGGCCGCCTTTGGCTTCTCGACCCGGTTTATTTCGATGATCCAGGCAAACTACAGCAGTCCCAGCTCTAGAGTAATAATTAATGGGCATCGATCCGCCTGTTTCACTCACTCCCGTGGTACCAGACAGGGCTGTCCCCTCTCCACCCTTCTCTTCGCGCTGAGCATCGAGCCACTAGCTCTTGCGGTGCGGGAGCATGAGCAGATCAAGGGTCTCCCCTTTACAGGTGAGCAGCACAAAATCTACAAATTTGCGGATGATGTATTATTATCGGTGGGGGACCCGGCTCACTCATTACCGCATATCCAAGCAGTGTTGTACGACTTTGAAAGGGTGGCCGGCTTCAAGGTCAACTTTGGTAAATCATACATACTAAACCTCACTCTTCCTCCAGCGGAAGTGGAGCGTGTGCGGCAGCTCACGCCTCTGGCGTGGGCGTCCAACTCTCTCCTGTACCTGGGGGTCAGGCTGACATCCTCCATAGGATCGCTATTCTCCGCAAACTTCCCACCATTGCTGGCGGCAGTCCGAGCGGACTGGGACCGATGGAAGCCGAAGTATATTTCATGGCTTGGCAGGATCCATGCTCTCAAGATAGTCCTCCTCCCCAAGTTTCTATATCTTTTCCAGGCCTTTCCCATCCCAATAGATGTGGACTTCTTCCGACGCCTTAAAACCTTGATGCTGAAATTCATTTGGCAGGGTGGGCGGGCGCGTTTTTCTTTCGCGACGACCACGGAAGGAGGGGGGAGTGGGATTCCTAGATATGCACCTGTACTATAAAGCCGCGCAGCTACGGGTCCTGGTGGAATGGTCCCAACAGCTCTCAGAAAAACACTGGCTGCACATGGACAGGAGTGTGACTGGGAGATCGATCTGGGACCTGGCTTGGAAGCCCAAGGTGGATAGGCCTAAGAACGCCTACATCAGTACGCCCACTAGCACCGTCCTAAAAGTCTGGGATACGGTCTCTGGTGACGATCGCTGGACTACGTTTCCGTCCCCCTTTACCCCCATACACTTCAACCCGGCCTTTCCGCCGGCAATGCAGGAGGGCCCCTTCCGACTGTGGAGAGAGGGAGGTTGCAGAGCCCTTACGCATTTGTTCCATGGGTCTGTACCACTCACTTTTAACAACTGCATGAGAGACTATGGGATCCCGGCCACTGAACGATTCCGCCACATCCAGCTCCTCCACTGGGCGACCTCAGCGGGAGTGGGCGATGCAGCCACAAGACCACTGTCACCGTTTGAGGCCTTTATCCTACGTACTTCCAACATGAAAGGGGCGATCTCCTTCCTGTACAGTTTGCTGCTCACCACTGCAGTGTCTCCCCGTCCCCGCTACATGGGACAATGGGAGGACCTTCTGGCCGGGACGTTACTGATGAGGAATCGAAAGGTCTCTGGCGGGATATCGCTACACACAACCATTCGGTGAATCTGAGAGAGGCCCACCTAAAGATCATGCTAGATTGGTACCTGTACCCATCCAAGCTACATCGAATATTTCCGGCCTCCTCAGACAGGTGTTGGAGGGGCTGTGGTCTGTTGGGGGACTTCCGCCACATTTGGTGGGACTGCCCGATCATCCGCCCATACTGGGATGAAATTCTATCTCACATCAAAGACATCCTAGGCTATCCGATATCTGATATCTGATATCTGATTCCGTAGCTCATGTCCTACTGGGTCTCCGTGACCCAGCGTTGGAACATCAAACAAGAGCAGAGTTCAATTAAATGCTGTTGTGTGCTACAAAAAAAACATTTCCTATGCTCATTATCCAGAAAGATTGCCCCATAAATCCTCTCACTTTGGCCTTTGTTTTGAATGCACTGGAAATGCGACAAGATAAGAATGCTATTTACAGACCTGTTTAAGGAAAGGAGCACATGTGGAAGAATACAAGGAGCGGTAGTGTGAAAAGGGTTTACTCCTTGGGAGGGACCAAGTCACGCTGGACAGTCTATAACAAATAAAGCCAGCAAACAAAGCTAGAAAATGTGAGTTACAAACCACAAAGCCATTGGTAAGCAACGGCCAGAGCATTCCCAGGTAAGTCTTCTTAATGTCCCTATGATGTCTTTAGCAAACCAGAAAGCTACGCTTCCTGATAGGCTTCGACCTAAAAAGGAGAATACCAGTGGGAAATTAGAGGTTATAATTTCAATCCTACGCCTGAAGATAAGTGGAATATTCCCTAGGAGAGAGGAGGGTTTTTTTCTTATGTACTGAAAACAGGAACAAGTTTATTAGTTGTGTGCCAAATCTGCATAAGTGGGTTACTTTTTATTTAGAAATATGTTATAGGTAAAACGAGAGCACATAGGTTGGAGCATTCTTGGCTTGTATTTGTGTTTTATATTTTTCAGCCCTGTACATTTTATAAATAGATATTATTCTTTTTCAGGGCTGTCTGCTGCGGGTGTCTGGTTTAGGGTGCCCTCTGTGTTAGTAAGGTGGCTTGCTTTGTACTACCTCCCTCTGGTAGGACTGATTTCAGTCAGAAGCTGCGGGTGTCTGGTTTAGAGTAATCTCTGAGTTAGTAAGGTTGCTTGCTTTATACTAACTTCCTTTAAGTCAGAAGATGTCTGGAGAGAGCAGCAGTAGTCACTAAAAGCATGCAGATGTCACACGGATGCAAGGACATACTGAAATAGGATTCAGGGAGGGCAGCGGATTGTATAAACTGCGCCAGGGAAACACATAAATTATATTGCGTTCCTGTACACAGCACACTTGCAGGGCGAACTAAGCATCTGTCCTCAGCTGTGCAGTTAAGCCTGTTCTGTGCTGAGCATGGCAGTATCTGGGCACACTAGTAAGCACGGGAAACATCTATTACAACGCAGGCAATACATCATAGTGCCTTTACAACGCAGTCAGTATCATGACTACGGCGTTACTATGAGTTCCATTACAATGCAAGTCAATACAACAACCTGCTTTAGGGAATGCGGTGTTGGTCTGCTGTTGGATTTTAAGTCCAACACCTTCTCTACTGATACATGGACTGGAGTTGGAGTAGTAATTTAAACT
Source organism: Lissotriton vulgaris (assembly GCF_964263255.1). Taxonomy (NCBI): domain Eukaryota; kingdom Metazoa; phylum Chordata; class Amphibia; order Caudata; family Salamandridae; genus Lissotriton; species Lissotriton vulgaris. Next base: position 1,099,465,200 of record NC_141695.1, read on the forward strand.
AATCCAAAGTCCAGCGATTCCCTAAAGCAAGTCCTTGTAATGATTTGCATTGTAATGGAACTCGTGGTAATGACACAGTCGTAGTATTGGATGCGTTGTTAAGCCACGCATAGTTTTGTAATGCGTAGTAACAGATGCTGTTCGTAAGCACTCATACCAAATTTAGAGAGATTCCAGATGTTATAGGATAGTAAAACCCCCTTCTTACTCTATGGCTTGAAGGTTCAGTTGTGGGGAAGGTGGATGAGTTGCTATCAGTTGAGCACGGTTACCTGTCCTGAGGACAGGACATTGGTTGTCATTCCATTGCTGGAGGCGAGGTTCTGGAATGCAGTGAGTTAATCGAGGAGGGAGTACAGTGCATCACGCTGTCCAAAATTACCATTCTATTTATTTATCAAATCCTTTTTGCCATAGTAAGCAAGCACGCTCAATTCCACCAATAAATGAAATTATGTTTTTTCCAGATCTCTTAATATTTCGAGCAAGACCTCTGACCCTCGGTCTGAGGCCTGTTCTCTCCCCAGCAGCTCCGCTGTGCTGTGCTCTGCCTGTGATCCCCACCCAGGTAAGGGTTTGAGCCCGCTCTGCACCGTGCCTTGTGCCCCTTGCTGGTGCCCGTTGCTGCGCTTGCCCCTTTATCTTGTGGTGCTCGTTTTTCCATCCTTGGTCATCATTGCACTGTGCCCATTGTGTTGATTGTGTTTCTGTGTTTTTTTGCCAATTTAGTTTCTGTGCCCATTTTGTGCTGTCAGTTGTTGTTTTTTTCCCTCGTTTCCGCCAACACCTCTTACCACGTGCCCCGCCCCTTGACCGCCCCTGCTCCCACCTCCCAGCTACACGTCCCTCCCTCTCCCCTACTTAATGGCGCCCGCTGCGCGGTCATGCCGCTGGCGTGCCTAGGGCAAGCCCGTCTGTGTTAGTACGTGACCCGAATGCGGCCAGCACCAGGACCCCTGGATCTAGAAGCTCCCACTGCTACAACTCAGCCCCTCTCCACGTACTCAACCCTGGAAGAAACAATGACTGCCAAAAGTCCGACTGCGAAATTTGTCGGTGTCGGAAGTAAACAGATGCCCAAATAGACGGTCTGTCGTAGACAGACGCTAGATTAGACGGTCGATCGTAGACCGATGCCTGATTAGACGGTCGATCGTAGACAGATGCCAGACAGATGCCAGATTAGACTGTTTGTCAAAGACAGATGCTAGATTAGACTGTCGTAGACAGATGCCTGATTAGACGGTCTGTCGATGCTCGGTATTCTAAATGGGTAGTAGTTCTTCGCCATCTTCTAATACTGCCCCCCCCGCGTGACGCTCCCATCTATCTGTAGGATTCTCCCAGCTCCTGATAATGCCCTGCTCTTGATAATGCCCGCACCTGTAGACCTGCCTTCTGTGATGCCACCGCCTGTAGAGCGGCTCCTTCCTCGGTGATGTACCCATCTCCATTCTGCCCACCTGTAGGGCTGCATAGACATATTTTCTCCCTCTTCTGACTTATTACCTCATACCGCACTATGAGTAGAAGCTAGAGAGCCAAGAAATTAACAGGGAGAGCTGAGCCTGAGCTCAGCCCAGCCAATGGTCTGGCTTGGCTCTCAGAGCCCGTGCACGAGCCGAGCCCTGAAAATATGTCACGTTAAATAGGATGAAGTCGCTTAAAAATGTTAAAAAATTGTATGCTTTAACACGCGGATGCGTTTGAGTGCATACTATTTACTTGCATTGATAAAACTTTTTATAAATTGTTAGTTTTTAAACATGAATGTTTAAACACAGCACAGCATAATAACAAGAATTTGCAATGCAATAGGTTTCGCATTAGGAAAGTTTAAGCTATTGGTATTGTAAATGACAAATTTTTTATTTATGTGTTGGTTTTCAAAATAGCGAAATTAATAGCTTTGTCATTTACAATGCCAATGGTTTTAACTTTCGCAAACGTGACACCTATAGCATTTGCAATGCAATATGTGTTGTATTTACGTGACTTAGATGTATTGATATTACAAATAATGGCTTTTAATTTTTTTTAAATAATTAATACTTAAATAAAAGTTATTGTAATTTATGGCAATAGCTTAAACTTTTGTAAATACCTGTTGTGAAGATAATGTTCAGTGTATTTTATTGTGATGGAAATCCAAGTACAGAAGTGAAATATTAACATCTTTTTTGTGACATTTGTAATAAAGCTTGAAACATGAGCACTAAAGGCAAATGTCAAAGGGTAAGCCACCTTTGAAACACAAATGGTGACACATATAAGAGGGGCTGCTCTTTTGTTGTGTTAGACATGTTGGTGTTGGGGACAGAGAGGGGAAATGATTTGTCAAACCATTTTTCCTGTCGGCATGTAACTCTCGGGTAGCCACACCTCTAGGTTGGGCTACCAAGCTCAATAGACCAAGAGAAGGGACTGCAATCTTGGGAGTGTGAGGAATAAATCACTCTAGGATAGTTAGATGCCACACATTGCTAAATGAATTACACTTGTTCCTTTGATAAAGCCAGACTGCGAGAAGCCACGGCCACCCAGGACTGAGCCAAGGTTTTACAGACAAGCCTGACTGGACAGAAGACAGGGTTGTGAGTTTATTACACGGTGGGGGTCGCCAACTAATAAACCGCAATTCTTCACACCACTTCTCTCCCGTCTAGTTACCCCTTACTCCTCACAGGGGCTCCAGAGTCGTGGGTCAGTCTAACTTCTGAAGCTCAGCTGAAAAGGGACTTGGTGGATGGGGGAGAGAAAATGTGGGAAGGCTTCAGAATTTCCGAATAAATGTATTTCCTCACCAACGTTTGAAAATATTTTCCAAGTCTCTCCACTAGGCACAGGGCTTCTAATGTGCGCTCGGGTGTTAGGGCACTTATGTCTGTTCTGTTGGAATGGGGGCGAGGGGTGTCAACACTCCCCTAAGATTACTTCATTGATAGTGGCAGATGTTATGTGAAAACGTGTTAGGAATTTGAAAAAAAAAGTTTTAAAAATAGTAATAACACCTTAAACTTACGTCTTTTAAACGTTCACATGAATTGCTATTTTCTGTGGATTTGGACCGCAAATGCAGCCATCTGTGCTGCTGGAATTCTCCAGGGCGCCGGGGTGCTTCTTTCCAATTCCTGAGGAAAGTCAGGGCGGCGCAGGAAGCGACGAGCAGCGCGTTTCCGCCCATTGTGTCCCGGAGCACGGCGCACTGTTTACATTGGTACAGCTTCGAGTTCTGACCCATGTGGTTCGACGCGAAGCCACCACTTGCCACATAGCTTGGCTCTTTATATTGAAAAGTCGTTATTGCCACACATATGCTACCTGCTGCTAAGCGCTTCAAGACCTCGCACCGGGTAGTAAGTGCTATTAAGTACAATTTACAATTACATGCGATTCGAACATAAGAAACCAGGAAATAATTGTTTGTTTACTGTAACCGGAAGTTCGGCAGCTTGAAGCCGGTCGTGGGGCGGGACTTCCGCCTTCTGCGTGAAGCCCGCATCCACGGAGTGCCAGAGAGCAGCATTGGTGACGCGGGCGGGGCTCCTATGCCTGAGGTAGAGCCCCGCGGTGGCTGCCGAAGTCAGGATTGGCGGCGATGTGGTGAGTGGGGCTTACTTGTAATGGGAAGGGGGGTGTGTGTCTGTGTGTGTGTGTGTGCAGGGGGGTAGGGGGCTGCGGCGGGTGTATGCGTGCGTGTCTGTGTGTGTGCGTGTCTGTATGTGTGTGTGTGTGTGTGTCTGCAGGGGGGGGTTGGGGGGGGGCGGCAGCGTGTGTATGTGTGCGCGCGCCTGTGTGTGTGTGTGCAGGGGGTGGGGGCTGGCTGTGTGTGTGTGTGGCGCCGTGTTTGCATGCAAGCCAAGCGAAAGCAGGGGCTGTGTGTGCGTCTGCGCAAGCGCGGCTCAGAGGCACGCTCCCGCGGTCAAAACTGAGACTGCAAAAGCGCGCGTCTGACTCGTGTCTTCATTCCTAGAAACGGCTGACAATAGGTTACGAGCAGACACAGCAATCAATGCTTCGCATTGAATGCAGGTCGAGCTCGACCTAAAAAAGCACAGGATAGCAAAAGATAGCATAGCATAATTATTCCCAACTCTCCTTATTATTGAGCAACATCTGACAGTTTTCAAATCATCTTTATACACCAATTGAGATTTTTCGCAAAAATTATGCAACGCATTGTCATACACAATGCCAATAACTCAAACTTTAATGCTGCGAGACCTATTGCATTGTAAAAGCTTGTTTCATCCTACTTAAAGTCCTGTGTATTAGAGATCTGATGTAAGTGACTGCTCTCAGTGTAACTAGCTTTTCTGAGACACTATTCTGTTGGGAGTTCTGCAGACTTCCCAAAGGGCAGATATGTGTAGCTTTGACACACCTCTGGACACCCCGTGTGTGTGGACATAGCGTACAGCTGTCTCCCACATGACCCGGGTTCCTTCCTGTGCGGTCTCAGGACTCCAGGCATCAATAATGCATCTCCGTGGCTCACCCCGGCGCAGCCGGCAGCGTCGACCACGTGGAACCGCTGCAGCTCTGCAGAAATCTGCAAGTCAGAGCGCGGGAATTGCTCAAGTGGAGCCTGAATACATTATTCATACATCTCTGCGTTGTAGTGAAAAATAGAAGCTGCTTCAGCAGGAACAAGACAGAGCTGGCCCTCCAGGGGCTGAAGCAGTCACGTCAGTAATTGACTGTGTCACGAAAGGAAGAGCAGCCCTGCGAGCATCAGCCCGTGGCCGAAAGAGCATGGCGCCCTCCAGGGACGGCCAATATGGTCCACTCCCACTGGCCATGATGTCATTCATTAATGCGCTACGAGCAGAGGCCGTGGCGGGGGTGTGAGACTCGTCCTGACAAGCAGGGACTTGGGAATCCTGAGACTGTGACCTGGGCTGGTAATACCGGGCCCTTCACGTGCGGGTTTCACTCTCCATGAGGCCAGGTTATCAATGGTGTTGCTGACAGGACGAAAATGAATGCAACTCAAACGGTACACCACCCAACAAAACATTATCTACTCTTATTTATTTAGTCACAAGTAAGTTTGTAATAAAAAATTAGAAAGTTAAGCTGATGGGTGACTAAAATGCACTTGTCAGAAATCTGCCCCAAATCCTCAGCATCTCCTCGTAAAGCGTTTCAAAAGGTCATGTTTTGAAATGCAGATAACCTATTTTTAGGTAGCACTCGCAGTTTAGTCTAATTAGGAAACTAAGGCTCGTGGGAAATAGCGTCTTCCCAGGACCACACAATTTGGACAAATGAGGGAGCCCTAATTAGAACTCCGGGATTCTGCTTTCACAACGAGTCTGTAGCCAGTGCTTGAAATGGTAAAATTAAAGTCCAAGTACTCTGAACCAGAGTACCTGCTTGTTTCTGAGAAGTGGCCTTACTCTCTAATTAAAAGTATTACGTTTCTCTTAAGAAGTGCAGGTACTCTGTCTCAAAATAAAAAAAAGTGCCTGTACTCAGTCCTGGAAAGTACCAGACCATTTAAAGCACTGCCTGTAGCTACCTATCTGAGGACATCGACCCTCACAGTGTTGCCTTTTGGAGGAGCTCTTCAACTCGCCTGATCCTCTGCAGTAACAGTCGCAGTGCTTGGAGACAGCAACAAAGTGCCTGCTTCTTTCTGAAGTGCGGAAATCATCCTTGCAAAATACAGTGCTGTTAAGACGTGTCGGCACTGCCCCAGTAGCAATAGGACAGCGTCACTCAGAAATGTGATGCTATAGCATGATCCCAGTACCAACAGTACAGGCCAGATGTGGAGTGCAGGAATTATTCAGTAACATCGGTACAGATATACTGAGGAGGGGTGATAGTCTTTCTCTGATGTGCCAGTACAATAGCAGTAAAGTTTCGGCTGAGGAGGGCCTGCGCTGTCCCAAAAACAGGAATATTGTCCTGCGAAGGAGTGCAAATATTCCATTAGGTGTAGAAAGGTGCTGACCAAGGGGGTAGGAGCCCTCTCAGAACATATAATATATTTCTGCAGATAAGTTCAACTGCTGCCTTCGTAACAGTAAAACATACTAAGATGTGAAAGTAGTGTCTTTAATAAAAATACCACTGTCCTGCAGAGAAGTGCCAGCAGGGCTCCTTCAGAGGCATTTTCGAGTCATAACTCCATTGTTTGTGTAAGACACTACATTATTATGTCAGCACCCACAAATGTTACAAGCGAGATACGTTAATGTAGGCAAGGCACTCCACCAGGAACAAGGACTTATCTGTTCGCCCAGTCAGAACCAGATGACTCTCACAGCCCACATTCCGCACTCATATCCCACTCATGCATCACCAGTGAAGCAGGTTGAGGTAAGGTGGTTGGTGGAAAGTCAAGGTGACCTCAGACACATCTATTCAGCAGGAAATGGTGTCCGTTCTTTGGTACCTGGGGCTCTTCAGGTGAGCACTGGGTACATGGCCCTCCGAACCAACTAGTGAATGGGTCCATAAACATGCACTGAATTTACAAATGAAAATTGCTGCAATGTGTTTATTAACTGCCTTAAGTTGGTGGGTTTTTATATAACATATATTTCTATTTTATATTAAAAGTGATGTTTATGTGAGAGTGTGTATAACAGGTTTGGTCAGCCCCGGGGCCCACCAAACTGTCAGCAACCACAACATTGGGCTAGCCACTCCTCCCCGACCCACCCGCCCCCAACCAATCCCCTTTTCTGCTTTCTCACAGTGTGAGAAGCAGAAACCTAAAATGGTATTCATACCATTTTATGTTTCTGATTCTAGCACTGCAAGAAAGCAGTGAGGTGACACTCCTCCGCCCACGTGGAGCCGGCCGCGCAACACCCATTGGACTCACCGGGCTTCAGTGATCCCCCCCCACCCCGTCGTGTGTGGAAGCCCGGATGAGACAGATCCTGGGCACACACAGAGCCGCACCCGAACGTTTAACACGTCTTTAAAGGACAATTTGAATGTTAATTAGGCCTTGCAGTTGTTTCACCCCTTCTATGAGCCCCTGCAGCTCCACTCTGCCTACTGATTGCAGGTTCAGCCCCCCCCCCCCGAAATTTTTTCTTAGCCCCAACCAGCTCCCCCGCCCCACCCCGAGATTTGGCTCTAGTTGCTTCTCTGCGTGGAGCCGCCGCTAAACTGTAGCAATAGTTTATAGTACTGAATATACTGCTCTAGTAGGTACAGTGGCTCATGGTGGTGTAATTATGGGTCCTGGGATGTACTTAAATGTTGCACTGTGTGCCAGTCGCTTGTAAATGGGTCTCTGCAAGTATTGGGCTTGCTTTTTGCTGTGAGGCAAGTATCTCCCTCTTCTTTAAAAGTGTCTCTTGAAAAACTGTTAAAAGCCACATTCCTTTAGATCAGAATTTTGAAAATGTTTCTTTTTCACGATTACATTCACAGATTTCATGCTATTGCAAACAATCTACATACACCTGCTATATTCCTAAAAATCCCTCCATGAAAAATTGACCTTGAAATAAACTTTTATTTTTCCCTGGCTTATTTATTTTGAATGCAACTCTGGTTTCCTTCTTCCTTCTGTATACCCAGTGCTTAATTTGAGCTATTGGTTTGGGGGTCTCAGCACCGGCACTTAATTGTCAACACCAGCACTTATGTCAGCTGCCACATGGCAGCACTGTTTGTGTAATTTATAGAAGAGCAGAACAGTGATTTAATAATTAGAAAAACTAATATATGTCACCCATGCCATTCTTATAGCTTTGGGGGCATCAAACAGTCTGAATTGCCAAACTTGTAGAAGTGTGATGGTTTGCAGTTGTGTAGGTACCATCATTGGCATCGCTGGCAGCGACAATGGGTGGTGCAAGCTGCGGTGGCCTCCTAAATAGGACCCTGGCGCTTATTTTATCTACAAATTAAGCACTGTGGCATTACTCTTGTGCACATAAACTACTCTAAATTTCATGGCTGCCTATCTTAAAGCTGTTTTTAAAATCATATCTATTGATTCCAACAAGCATTGGCTTCTCACACAGCCCCTCTAATCATCACCCCCAAGTCACTATTGTACCTCACAGAAACTGGAGTCAATGCATGGAAAATTCATGGAATGGTTTCCTTTAGTCTGCAAGCCAATACAGTGACCACTAACCTTGGGCTCCCAGGTAGCACTGTGCTTGCCAGGGGTAGTAAGCATTATCTAAAGGCAATTTCAGTTTCAATTCAATGCAACACAGGATCATCCCAGTAACAGCAATGCGCTGAGAGGAGCAGTCCTATCCTAGTAGCCTACTGGGACTTGCTAGTGTCGTCTGGGTACCAGATGAACCATCCTGCTAAGAAGTATTGGCACTGTCCCAGCAAAGATAATATCATCTGAGAAGTGGCTGCGCTGTCCCAGTCAAAACAGTGCAGCCCTGGTTTGAAGTGACAGTACTGTTAACGAAAGAGTAAATAGCCGTGCTATCCGAGGTAACTTAGTACAGTTTGTTTAGTGTGTAAGTGCCGTAACTGCGTTGAAGGACAGTCCTGCAGAAAGGTGCCTGGCCGCCCAAACAGCTGAAGTACAATCCTGCTGGCTGTTACTTGCACTGTCCCTGAAACAGTAAGACGGTGTTGCTGGCAAGTGTTAGTACTGTGCCAGTCAGCGTAGTACGTACCAATGCTGTGGCAGTAAGGGTAGTACGTGCCAATACTGTGCAGGTAAGGGTAGCACGTACCAACTGTGCCAGTAAGGGTAGTACGTGCCAATACTGTGCAGGTAAGGGTAGCACGTACCAACTGTGCCAGTAAGGGTAGTACGTGCCAATACTGTGCAGGTAAGGGTAGCACGTGCCAATACTGTGCCATTAAGGGCAGTACTGCATTGCTGAGAAGTGGTGGCAGTATCCCAATACCAGTAACGCAGAACCGACCCAGTAACAGTGGTGCAGTTTGGTGAGAAGAGCCAGCAGTACTGACCCAGTTAGAGTGAGTCACTTCTGCTATAAAACACTACACACAATACTAACACACAGCCCGTTACATAACGTGGCATGACATATTTTGCACATTTGCCTCCCTGGTGTTTTAGCCTTGCAACTTGTCATCGGTAAACTTTTTCCCCTTGTACACGAAATCAAAAGAAATACGCGTAAAACCTCGTCTTCCCAAACTACCAACCAGCGTAAAATGCGCAGTAGAAATAAATTCCGACCACTTCACTAATACCTTCTGGAACTACTATTCAGGAAAACACCCGCCCGCGATCAGAGCTAGCCCAAACCAGCCCCCGCGCGCGGCCTCGTTCTCCTGTAGCGAGCCGCGTGCTCTACCGGCAGCCAGTGCAAGGGGGGGGGGGGGGGGTATGCGCCTCCATACCTGCAGCGGGGGTCCGGAGGTCCGGGGCTCCCTGTAGCGCTGCGAGGGGCGTCGGCAGCTAGAGGCTCCGCTCCATGTGTAGAGGCCGGCAGTAGGGCGCGCGGGTCTCGGTCACGACTGAACACGCAGCCCGTGAGCATCGGGGGACTCGTGGGGCGCCGCACGACCCCCCTCTCGGCGCATGCCCGGGGTCTCCCTGCTTCGCGCCGAGGACCGAGCCTTTTTGTCCGGAGTCCAGAGCTCATAGGCCGGCCACACAAAGTCTGTCAGGGAGGTGGGGACAGCTCGCCCCAGACGCCCACCCTCCTCCTCCCCAGCTACCGAGTGCCAATGGATGCTGCAAAGTGTTAGAAACAAGACGGCGCCTATGGCGGTGAACGGCTGTTTAATTCTCGCGCTGTTACTGGTTCTAGGTGCGACACTCCTGCCATTGTGGCTGGTGCAGTGACTCACAGACGCCAGTAAGCCAGTTAGCCATCTTCACAGTCCAAGGAGACAGGCACGGGACCCGTACAAAGCGCATTGACTACCCCAGCATGAGTCACACATTCCATTTCAGAGAAAAGGGTACTTTTCTGAACAAGAGCAAATGATTTTCACACTATGGTGACTTGGATTCTATACACTGTATGACGTTAGCCAGCAGCACGCATGATGGCGATGATGTCGACCATTCGATTGGAGGCCAGAATATAGACCACAGACTATCGCCTGACAAGAGTACCATGCCCTAAATATGATTCGCAGAAATATCGTCCCGCTGAGTGTAGCTGTTCATTATTAACCACATCGCTGCGGCGGCTATTCCGCCGCAGCGCTAAGTGGGCGGGGCGGCCACTCGGCGGCCGCATGCTGATGCCGGAACCGCTCCGTCATCAGCCGCGGTTGGGCTGTGCTCATGACGGAGCGGTTCCGTCATGGCCCCGCCCGCTCAATAGAACGCGCTGCGCAGGCGCGAAATCAGCGCCGCGCAGGCGCTACGGCAGGGCCATGACGGAACTGCCCCGTCATCAGCACAGCGCCACCGCAGCTGATGACGGAGCGGTTCCGTCATCAGCATAGAAAGGGTTAACTCTGTTAGGGCGATGAGTTGTGCGCTATACAAATACACATAACAACACAAGAATGCCAGACGACATTCAGCCAACAATAGTCTACAGTGCACCCATGGTTAACCCCTTCGCTGCAGCGGCTATTCCGCCGCAGCGCTAAGGGGGCGGGGGGCCGCGAGGCGCGCCCATGCTGGTGACGGAACCAGGCTCGGTTGAGCTGTGCTCATGACAGAGCGGTTCCGTCACTGCCCTGCCCGCTCAATGGAACGCCCAGCGCAGGCGCGCAATCCGCGCCGCGCAGGCGCACCGAGCGGGCCGTGACGGAACCGCTCCGTCATCAGCACAGCGCGACCGCGACTGATGACGGAGCGGTTCCGTCACCAGCAGGGGAGGGGTTAAAGTGTAGTGCTGCTGTTGCTTGCATGGCATGTTTGTCAATTAAAGCTTAAGGCTGGAAAGGGGGGCATATAACGAGGGGAATGGCATAAGTCCCTGTCAGTAGGTGCGCAATAATGGCAGCTGAGGATGGAGAGGCAAACGGGTGCCATTTACAGAACGAGGATTGTCACCTCTTACATTCCAACATGGGGTGTTGGGCCACAACCTTGGAGATCCCCCAACCTCCTGCTGGCTATGTGTGCTCCGGCAGAAAGTTCACTCAGGGCAGTTAGCACAGCCGGTGGAGCAGGTTCCTGTAAACAGAAGCTCTAGCAGTACATAGTAAAGTGGAAAAAGGAGTCCAAGAGGGGGCCCCTCCCCCATCTCTGTTATAACTGAACTTGAAGACACATAAGAGCCTTCGCCAGTTGTATTTGCCCATACTTACGTATCAGGCCTGCATGTAGATGTCAGGGGTCAGACAGCCTGGATGAATAGAGAAATAAATGCATTGTACTATCTGAAATACTCTTAAAAGGGGAACCGCTGCTGTATTTACTCCTTGGAGAAAGTTCAGTCTTGCTTCCTCAACAGCTCTATCAAGTCGCAGAATGAAGTGTCTATCTGTATAGCAGATGTACAGCATAAGGTACTCCTGAATTAGAACATGTGAATGTGGAGAGCTCCACTGAAGGCAATGGAGAGGCTCTGGGCTTATAATCTATACTACTATTATAAAGGAAGAACTTTGAGGCTTTGAGGCGGGTAAACTCGGAAACCACAGCGCCAATCCACACACCCGATACATCATTGTAATCCTCAGGGTGTGCAGATGGACATAGGCTATATAAATTAAAAATAAATACGTTATTTAAAAAATAAAAGTTTTAAAAAAAAGTAGTCCCTTCAAGTAGTGCCAGCCGCGACGTGCGTGCTTACATCAGGAGCGGCGTACACGAGCGCGAGGAGCGGCGGAGATCAGCGCGGGGAGGAGCGGTGGATATCAGCGCGGGGAGGAGCAGTGACGAGGAGCGGCGGAGATCAGCACGGGGAGGAGCAGTGACGAGCGGAGGAGCAGCGGACATGAGGGGGGGACAGGCGGTGAGGATCGGCAGGCAGTGAGGAGCGGCGGCGGGGAGGAGCGGTGAGCGGAGGATGAGGTAGGGCGCCAAGTAAGCAGTGAGCAAAGCAAACGTGAGGGAGGAGCGGCGGCGGAGAGGAGCGGTGAGCGAGCCACAGGTACCAAACGGAAAAAGAAACGTGTGCAGGTTACAAAAGCGTACATAGTGGAGCGGTCAGCTGAAAGCTAAAATGACAATCGGGAGAAGGTAACAAACGGGGCATTACAGGAGGAACAAGCATTTGCAATGCAATAGGTCTCGCATTATTTAAGTTTGAGCTATTATTATTGTAAATGGCAATGTTTTTTGCTTTATGCTATAGTTTTCTTATGTACATAAAAAGCTACATATAAAGTATTTGTTGTTAAAATTATTTATGCAGTATTTAAATTTGTTTGCATAAAAGATTACAAGAATATCTTAGCAAAAAAGTTAAACTTTTTAATGGTAATTGACTAAATGTCCATTTGTACATTTTAATTTCAAATAGGTAAGTGTAAACATCACAAATATATTGTGCAAACAGTGCAAAATATTTTAGCCATAAATATTTTTGTTTTATGAGGTAGTTTGTAAGAAAATGATTGTAAAAGGCAAACACTGTAATTAAAATGTAACATATAACAGTACAGTTATGGCTAGTAAACATACATTAGTAGTATAGTATAATTGTAAACAAGATGTAAATAAGACTACAGAAATTAGCATGAATTATCACTTTAATATCAACTTTACAAACATTTTGAAAACACGATCACAGCTGGTAATCATGCATTGGCTTGTTATTACAAGCATTTCATTTTAATAAATATTTCTGATTCCCAAAAACAAATATGACAGTCTCTCAAAATAATGGCTTTTCAGTTTTAGTTGTATCTTTGATCTCCGTCATCAAGTACTCATGAATATTACTGCCCCATGGACAGAGTCTGGCTTTACATGTCTACATATCAACATCCAATTCCATGAACACCCATCGCATGCCAGGGATGACCATCACCGCTGGTGAAGAGAAGCACAATTGTGTCAAGAATGCCCACAATACGTTGTGGTCCCATTATACCAGGGATGGGCTCAATAATGCCAAAGATGCCAACATCATGCCAAGCATTGCTAGACTAAAAGTGGGAATAATTCTAACAGGGACACCACCAATAAATTAAGAAGGAACACCATTACGCTAAGGCAAGCATTACCGCCTTCGGGTAAAGTCCGCGCTATATAAAAATGCATAAATACATGAATAAAGAAATACCGCCTTCGGGTAAAGTCCGCGCTATATAAAAATGCATAAATACATAAATAAATAAATACCGCCTTCGGGTAAAGTCTGCGCTATATAAAAATGCATAATTAAATAAATAAATACATACCGCAAAACATCCTCGTTACTCTGCCGGCCTGCGACCAGGAAGTCAGGCAGGCCGGCGCGACACCCGGAAACAGGAAGTAGGAGGGCGGGAGCCTACCCCGCCTCCCACGGAAGAGCCGCGATTGGAGCCGTGTTGGGAGCAGGGAGCACCGGAGCAGGCAGGAGCCTACCCTGCGCCCCGGTGCCGAAGGAGGGAAGAAGAGTCCTGCTGCCGGGCCTTGCAGCTGAGGAGAGGAAGCCGGTGAGTGCGTTGCTGAGCGGCGGGCGGGCGGAGGGAGAGGAGCATGTAGGCGCGGGGGGGGGGCGGCCTGTGTATGTGTGTGCGTGCGTGTGTGTATGTGTCTTGGAGTGCGTGTGTGTGACTGTGGGGGAGGGGGTGTGTGTGTGAGCGAGTGTCTGTCTGCGACGTGTGTGTGTGTGTGTCTGTGTGCATGCATGCATGCGCGGTAGGCTGGGAGGGCGGCGCATGCGCAGTAGGCTGGGAGGGCGGCGCAGGACGGAACGTGCGCGTTCGCGCAGCCAAATCCGAATGCTAAAAATCGTGCCAGTTTCTTGTCCCTCATTCCCCGGCATCCGCCAGCTATAGAGTCTCTGTCCCTGTTCCAGGGCGAGACCTAAAAAGTGACGTGGGCAGTGACGTGGGCAGTGACGTGGGCAGGTACCAAACGGGGCATTACAGAAGGGAAAAGAAACGTGTGCAGGTTACAAAAGCATACACAGTGGAGCGGTCAGCTTAAAGCTAAAATAACAATCGGTAGTGCCAGCCGCGACGTGCGTGCTTACATCAGGAGCGGCGTACACAAGCGCGAGGAGCGGCGGAGATCAGCGCGGGGAGGAGCGGTGGATATCAGCGCGGGGAGGAGCAGTGACGAGGAGCGGCGGAGATCAGCACGGGGAGGAGCAGTGACGAGTGGAGGAGCAGCGGACATGAGGGGGGGACAGGCGGTGAGGATCGGCAGGCAGTGAGGAGCGGCGGCGGGGAGGAGCGGTGAGCGGCGGATGAGGTAGGGCGCCAAGTAAGCAGTGAGCAAAGCAAACGTGAGGGAGGAGCGGCGGCGGAGAGGAGCGGTGAGCGAGCCACAGGTACCAAACGGAAAAAGAAACGTGTGCAGGTTACAAAAGCGTACATAGTGGAGCGGTCAGCTGAAAGCTAAAATGACAATCGGGAGAAGGTAACAAACGGGGCATTACAGGAGGAAAAAGTGACGTGGGCAGTGACGTGGGCAGTGACGTGGGCAGGTACCAAACGGGGCATTACAGAAGGGAAAAGAAACGTGTGCAGGTTACAAAAGCATACACAGTGGAGCGGTCAGCTTAAAGCTAAAATAACAATAAGGAGAAGGTACCAAACGGGGCATTACAGGAGGAAAAAGTGACGAGGGCAGCGACGTGGGCAGGTTACAAAAGCGTACAAAGTAAACATAGAGGCATAATACTGCACAACGTCAGGGCGGGCGGGGGCCCTGAGCCATGATTTCTCCCGGACAACGTTGGGACGGGCTGCTAGTGGCTAGTATAAACCTTCTGCTCCAATATTCCAATGTTTGACTTGGAAGAGTTGACACAGTGTTTCAGTTGACTTGTCTTATTCTGCACCACCTTCTTCGGGACAAGCTTTTATTTTTAAAAACAGGGATGTTCTCTGTGCAGTTGATTGTCTTAACCGTATGAGATTAATCTCTTTATAGTTTAAGCACTCCAGGGTATAGGTACACAGGTAGTCTCTTCCTTTTTTAATCCTTATTGATCCCACTCTTTAGGTATGTACATACCTTCCGTTCATCAATGAGGAAGCATGTTCTTCTGTTTTTTAATTTCTTGACACCACTATTCTAGTAACTTTCAGGAATATCCAGTGCCATATAGTATAGCTTGGCGACAATCTCGCTTCTATTCCTTCAATATCCTCGAATGCGAGTTAGTCTGTGAGAAGGTGGTGCAGAATAAGACAAGTCCACCAAAACGCCCTGTCAACACTTTGCTTTTATTAGATTTTTTGAACATTGGTTTGTTTTATTGTTTTTAAAATTGCTCGTATGGGATTTGATATATGCATTAATTGTTATTCATGTACAGAGATCCAGATAAAATCTTTGTATGATTAGTGTGATTTTTAAACGCAATTGACAGTAGGAATGACAAAGGAGGCCTTCTGTTTTTAAATATACATTTGTTTTACATCTTATTATAAGATTGATTGATGAAAAGTTAATGAAATATTTGTACAAAATATCGAAATGTATTCTTTGATCCTGTGTATTAATATCAACTGTTGTTTTTATTGCTAGATGTATATAAAAGGGAATTCTTTTTAATAAAGGATTAATACCCTTTGCAGAAAACAGGCTTTTAATGTATTATGAGTATTGTTGGACTTGGGCCTTTTTGGCAGGTTTACCCCTAAACTTTTTGCCTTTAGCCTCTGGCATATTAGTAGTGATTTTAGGCCTCTGCGCACTTTAGCACTGTGGCCCAGTGTAAAGTGCGTGCGCACTTTGAGTGTGTGTGCTGAGAGTGGCCTGCCCTTCAATAGGAATGCATGGGGGTTATGTGTGTCCATGGTAGTTCCTGATATGTGGGGAGTGCAGAGTCGAGTTTGGTATGTGCAAACTCATATTAATAAATGATGCGTGATGGTGTGGGCAGATTTATTGTGTCTAGTGTAGAAGTGCCACTTTTAAGAGTTGGCCTTTCTGTGTGCTGTGAATTGCCTGTCTGGCTTGTGAGTGACAGGGGTTGGCTGGTGTGCTTGGCTCCAGGAGCCAAGGTGAGTCTGCCCGGTGGTGAATAGGGAGATCTGTATCTAGATGGGAGGGAGGAGTTGCACCTGGGACCTGAATAGGGCTGTGCCTTCCCTCCACAGTGCTGGCTCCACCCCCTCTAGTGCGTCTGATGTCCCTGGCCTGTCTTGTGAATAGGGAGAGGGGCTGAGCAAAACAAAGTGCTCCAGAACCAGTTGCATCTGGTTCTCCCCTTGCCTGCCCCTTTTTGACAAAGGATTTCTGTGTATAAAAGAAGGGGCTGTGACCCCATGAAAATGTTCTTGTTTGCGGACTGGAAACTACCAGGGGTGTGCTGCTGCTGGGGCTCAGGGGAAGGCTTGCCTCCCTAGGCTCTGCCCTGCCCCTGGATGCCTTGGAAACTTTATTTCCTTGGGACCCTCCTGCTTTGACCCAGAATCCCTTCTTTATCTTTGAGGACCTCTTGCCTTTAAACCCTACAGGACCTTGCTGCATCTTTTAGCGCCCTCGGAGCGTTGTGCTCATTCTTCTTGGTGACTCTTCAAGAGGGAATCCCCCAACATAGGGATTCCCCCGTGATGATGGCAGCGGCGGGTGCCCACCCCGCTTATTTTGAGTTCCTTCATTGCAGGTGACCACCCTGCATTATGTCCGCCTGTTTTTGTTGTTAATTATCCCCCGTGCGCAGGTGCCCACTCTGCGTCTTCGTTTTTACTTTATAATTAATGCGGGTGCCCACCCCGCGCTTTTTGAGTCTAACACGGGTGACCACCCCGCTTCTACATTTATATTCAATCTGAGGGAGCCTACCCCTTATTGCCCGATAATACCTTTACTGCCCGTAGCGGGTGCCCACCCCGCGTTTTTCGAACGCAGCTTGGGCCGCGACGGTGATTTTTCGCTGAGTTGTCAGTGTTGCACGGCCCGACCCGGATGCCAGGCGACCTTGCCTGACTGGGGCCGGGCCTAGTGCGCGTCATTTCCGCTTCCACCAGGGAGAAGCTGCATCGAGGCTTGCGGGCTCCCTGACCGAGGCTGGACCCAAAGAGAGGGGGCCGTGTGAAGACTGGTGCTTACTTGGGTGGGGCTCCCATGACAGAGGGAGAGCCCCGCAGGCGCCAGCACTTACCGATGGATGGCGGAGGGAAAACGAGGCACATTGCCAGTGCCTGCCCCCGCTGCCGGTGAAGGAGAGAGCAGCCCGGTGAGTGCAAAGGAATGGGGGGCTCCATGGGGACTATCGGTGCTGCCGTATAAAGGCGTGACACCCTGTGAGGTATTTCGAGCGGCCCCAGCTTACAGCGGGCCGCTCCCACATTTGGAACAAGTTCTTTCACTTTGTGGCCATCAGTATTTACTGGGCCAGAGGGGCCCGGGTGGTCCCCAGCTTTTGTCCGTAGAGCCTGAAGGCTCCAACGAAGCCCCAGTTGATTTTAGAGCCTAGATGGCTCCCATGGGTACATTAGTTATTTACTGAGCCCTGTGTGGCTCCAACACTTGGCATAATTGTTCTCAGAAACTTGTGGCTTCAACGTGGGGAGCAATTTGCTTGAAGAGCTACTGAGAGCCCATGCACCAGTTTTATTATTTTACAGCTGCCCAGCAAGTAGTGGGCAGCTGCACCGTTTAGGACTTTTATTTTAGGGGACCTGTGCACTCCTTCGCACCTTGGCCTGCACAGCTGCGCAGCACTTAGTGCCAGCTGCAACGTTTAGGTCTTCATTTCAGTCCCACAGCTTCCCAGCAAGTAGTGGGCAGCTGCCATGTTTAGGTTTGCGCCAAGTGCGCCCCCCGTGACTGTCTCTGCTTAGGCAACAGCCCTGACTTTGTGGACAGTGGGCATTTGAGCCCCTTAGAGATGACCAGTTGGCCCAGGGGTACTATGAGGTTTGTAGGGAGCAAGGCCCTAGTGTGCTTTTTATAGGTACTAGGAAATGTAATGTTTGTTGTAGGATTTATGCACCTTGATTTATGATTATAAATGTGCTTTTATGCTTACTACGTTTTACTTACTGTTTTATTTTTCTACTGTGGTCTAGGTTTGATTTATTCCCTATTGCAGGTTATGTTATTAAGTGTATTTCCTGATGTTTAGGAGATTATGGTTTATCCTATTTTAGCTTATGAGGTTGGCGTAGAATAGAGTTCTCGCCTTATGTGATACTGTGCCTGTTACGATTTATATTACATGTTGACGCGGAGTATTGTGTCTGCCAGTGATTACTGGCTGTGTTCTAAGTTCCTGAATTGTTCTTACTTTTACTATTCTTTACCAAGTGCTAATTCTGACAGTGGCCCACATGGCCCTGTCATGTGTAAATAATCTCTTGTAAATATTGCCCATGCCAGTTGGCACGGTGTATATTGCGTGATTACTATCTGATGTGTTTTTATTATAATACAAAGGCTATTTTTATATAACCTTGTGTGGAGTTCTTTTTGTGGTGTGCCTAGTGTGTTGTTACTGTGTGTGTTGTGCAAATGCTTTACACATTGCCACCGAGATAAGCCTAGCTGCTCGTGCCAAGCTACCAAGGGGGTGAGCAGGGGTTATCTTTGTCGTGTAACTCCGTTTCCCTGACTAGAGTGGTGGTCTCGGCCTGGCTTTGGTGCAAGCCTTAGCCAACTAGAGATCCCCATTTCTAACAAGTATGTAATAATGAGTGTGACAACAGAAGACTATTAGGGGCGTTAAATAATATTAAATTAATCAGCACAAGGTGCAGAATAAACCTTTCCAGTGTATACCAAGGAGCAGTGAGCAGTATTCAGAATGGCCGGCGCCAGTGTTTACCAAGGAGCAGTGGGAAGTATGCAGAATGACCCTCCCCAGTGTATACCAAGGAGCAGTGGGCAGTATGCAGAATGACCCGCTCCAGTGTATACCAAGGAGCAGTGGGCAGTATGCAGAATGACCCGCTCCAGTGTATACCAAGGAGCAGTGGGCAGTATGCAGAATGACCCGCTCCAGTGTATACCAAGGAGCAGTGGGCAGTATTCAGAATGGCCCGTGCCAGAGTTTACCAAGGAGCAGTGGGAAGTATGCAGAATGACCCGCCCCAGTGTATACCAAGGAGCAGACCTAAGCCATGGAGCCACGTTATCTAAGGCTGATTGGATCAATGACTAGATTAGCATGGTTCTACTTCACATTTTCCTTGATAATAGAGATTGAGTTGTCCAACACCTGATGCTGATTGGGAATTGTGGATCTCTTGAGATCCAAAATATGCCCCATCGAATGTGTAGGTTTGGTAATTAATTGCTTTAAACCCAGTAAATCACAGCAAGCGAAAAAAATGGCTAATGTTGTGGTGGAGGGATTATCCGCCCAAATGGTAAAATCACCTAATGTTAAGAGGTTTAAAACATCCACCACCATTTTTAGATGCTATTGTGGTCTTCCATATTTTTCTCGTCAATATTTTGGACTTTACAAACTAAGTGTATGAAGACGAACTTTTTGTCCTCAATATTTTTGGGAAACAGAAGGAGAAGGAGAGGGGGAGGGGGAGGGGGAGAGAGAGAGAGAGAGAGAGAGAGAGGGGGAATGTGCATGTGTGTGAAAGCATGTGTATGGTATGGAGCTGAAAGAGATCAGAAAGATGTAGAGATAAAAAGTGTGTGTCTGGCAGAGTGATATATTGCAAGAATAAAGTGTAGTGAAGGGGGAATGAGGAGTGACAGAGGCACATGGAAGACCCTCACCCTTCCAAAGACCTCTCTTATGTTTAATTCCAAGTCTTATAATTTTAGAAAGTACGATATTTTCAATTCAAATTATTCATAAGTGTCATTGTTTTTACTAATGTACCTGATACTGCTAACAAGCGTCGGCAAAGCTAATATGGCTGTCTTATCTTTGGTGAATGTGTTTCGCTGTGTGGTATGAATGGATGCAATAATATAAAACTCACAGAAAAGCCTCCAAAAAATGGTTGGGTGTCTTACAGAGTGAAGCATAGCATTATAATTCAAATGTTTTAAGCTACACCCTTAATTACATAGGTCACCGCTCTTTGAAAGGACTCCTGGTTACGCTTTTTTGGCCTTGTCCTTTTTCACCCCCTCCCCCTTCTTCATTCCAAATTGAAGCACTGCACAAGCCGGCCTACCATTCTGACTGCCTGGCAGGGCCTGCACATTCCATCGTGTGCTAATGCTTAGAAACAGGAGTTAAGGAACACAGTGCCAGTGCCTGCCTGAATCAGTCTCTGCATTTGATAAAGGGTACTAACGAGCATGCCCGATAGCCAACTCAAATTGTCCTTTTATCGACGACTGGGAGGTGAATAGTGTAAATCAGCCATACCAGGATTCAAACCTTTAATCTAGATATCACTCGCACATATCTGCTGCTTCAGCCTCTTAAACAATGATGTTGTATCCTCCACCCTCATCATTTGTTATGAGCGCGCGCGACGCGTTTCTTCGTGGGCTTCCTGGACGCACGTGGATACGCCAGAGGAACGACGCAGCGTCGTTGCCTGGTGACGGCGCAGCTGGATTTAGACAGCCAGGTTCTGGTTGTTTCTAGGTGCACTGCGCCCTGTGTGCTGGAGGTCACCGTGAAACATGTGCAGTGGTTCATTCCGCAGTATAGCGCTGTCTGCGGATTTCGTCGTTTTGAAAGTCTTTCTGGTGTCGTCGCTGCTGTCGGCTGGTGCCCGGCCTCGGTTCAGCACCCGGCCGCGGAGAGCGAATTCAGTGGCTCCTCTCGGTGCCTCGTGTAAATATTCATCGGATTTCCTGTACAGATCACTGGTGGCGGGGGGTGGGGACAGGGTGGGACAACGGCGAGAATCTCAGGTTCGTAAATGGCCCCCACACCCCAGAAGTCCCGCGGGACCATACACATTGTAGAAGATGTGTAGGAGTGAGGGAGGGGCCGTCCTTGAGTCAGGGTGCCGTGGAATGCGTGCGTGGCGTGGAGTAAAACGGGGCATAATAAGAATGCTTGAGCGGATGAGTGAGAGTGCTCACATAAAATGTGGGGTCCAACTCACACCTGATTGTGAAGGATGGAGGGAACTTCGTTGTGCGTTCTGTCCGCGCGCGCGCGCTCACGCCAAAGTAGGCGGCTGGGGCGAAGGGAGCCGAGGCAAGAGTGGACATCAAAGTGTCCCCTCTGTACGTCTGAATGCGCAACAGCCCTCTAACTACAAACGGATCACTCAGCATTTATAAACAAATCACATTGAAAAGTGTAAGTGATTTACATTTACATTTACATTTAAAGAGAGTCACGTGACTGTATCATTAGTTTTCAGGCCCTTTCCGGCACAGACCAATGGACACATAGAATTGTCAGAGCTTCAAGAACTCACCTGTTACTTGACCATGGAAAGCCAACTGAACCACGAGTGTGGTTTAATGGCTGCTAACTTGCAAGGGAAACAATGTTGAAGTCGGCAAGCCAGCCCCAGGGAGTCGAGCACTTACGACAACGTCATTTAGTGCAAGGACTGGAACCACTGCCCGTGGACTCGGTTCATCTTTTTATGACCAATATAGTGAGGCAACCGAGTTGGGTCAAAGTAGCATCTATGATCGTGACAATTCCAATGTGCTGTTTAAAGTGTTCGACGTTGTAATTGCCCTTGTGTCAGCAATAGGCATTTACAGGCTTCTGGCTTATACTTTCTAGCAACATTCATGGCATCCTGTGGGGAAACACCTTAAGGGCACGTACTGTTTAACAGCTTCCTTGTGAATCTCAAGGAGTTCACACATTTGCAGACAAACTCTACCGGCCTCCTGTCAAGCGAGGCCTTTATGACTTACTACTTACAGTACAGGCCGACACACGGTTTAAAATGGCGCTGAGATTATAAAACGATAGTTGCTTACTATGATCTCCATTCACTTCACCCGTTTAGGAGGCACTTGCTTTTTCAGTATAGGAATTTGGTTATTATATCTCCTTCCAGAAACTTTAAGAGTACAGTCCTCTATGAAAAATGTTCAGACATGCACAAAGACTTTATTTTATTCCCTGATATATGTGAACTTCATTCCCACAATCATCTGCCAGTGCCCACACCCAACTGTACCACAACTCAAAGGAACACTATTGCAGGTAGCTTCTTTTTCTGTGCTGGAGATGTGCAAAACAGCGTCACAACACATGCAGATGCACACATGCTTAGGTGGTTCCATATGCTGATGATCCTAACTGGAGGCACCCGCTAGCCAATGGATACTCACAAACATTTTTCCAGGGGCTACAAATTTGGTCTGTGATGTGACGAGGGCCGCATTGATACCAGCAAGGTGGCTGTCAGAGTTTGGGGAAGGGTTTGTGGTAAGGTGGTTTTAAGGGAAGTTAGGCGTATACATCTAGTGTCTGAATTGCACAATGTGAAACCAAAATGTTGAATTACTCCCGGCTACTCCGCTAAATCAAACTGTGTGATCATGGGTAAATATTTTATTTCACTTCCCCTCTCATAGTCTTCATT
Source organism: Lissotriton vulgaris (assembly GCF_964263255.1). Classification (NCBI taxonomy): domain Eukaryota; kingdom Metazoa; phylum Chordata; class Amphibia; order Caudata; family Salamandridae; genus Lissotriton; species Lissotriton vulgaris. The sequence goes on from NC_141695.1 coordinate 1,099,487,649, forward strand.
AGCACATAAGGACCTTGAAATACCTGACTTCAAGGTGTGTGCTGTATAAAGCCTTCTCCAGTGTTTGATTTAATAAAAATGTATGTTATTCGTGTATAATAGAAACCTCAGCTCCCAAAACGTGCACATGACAACTGACTTGCCTCTTCGTACACTATTGGCATTGTTATCAGGGTGCAGGAAAGAATGAATGTTTCTCAATTCATGTTTAAAAAGTATCACTTAAAAAATATACTTTTCAATGCACTGATAATCTGATGCACTAAGGTGAAACGGTTGTACATGTTAATTAATTATTAACAGACTTTATCATACTTTTAAGGCAAGATGTTTTTATAAATGATGGTATTCCTAAAGCTAAGAGTTTTAGGACACCCTAGTTACTTCCTTTCTCTAATTCCAATTACCCTTTAAATAAATGCCTGCCGGGTTCTTTAACATATTTCCTATGTTAGTGCTGAGTCATGTAAACATTAGCCCAGTGCTGCTGTTGAGCAGGAGGCCCTCATTGCGGCCCCTGAGCCGTACTTTAAGTATCACTGCTCTATACAGAAGTACCACAGGATACGTTTGGTTTCTGGAATGACAACAGCACTATAAACACCTGGATAGATGGAATCTGGCATGTTTATGGTGCTACAAAAGCAATGGTAATGTGTATGTGTCAGAACGTTTTAAATAAATATCAATCAATCAATCAATCACAGGCATTTATATAGCGCACTACTTACCCGGAGGGTCTCAAGGCGCTGGGGGGGGGGGGGGGGGGGGGGGGGGGAGTGCTGCTACTGCTCGAATAGCCAGGTCTTGAGCTTCTTCCTGAAGGAGAGGTGGTCTTGGGTTAGGCGCAGGGCGGTCGGTAGGGAGTTCCAGGTCTTGGCGGCCAGGTAGGAGAAGGACCTTCCTCCCGTTGTCATTCTTCGGATGCGGGGGACGGCGGCGAGGGCGTGGCTGGCTGATCGGAGATGTCGTTTGGGAGCGTAGAAGTTGTTATAAATATAAAATAATGTTTGATTTAAATGTGTTTTAACATAACCAGGCTTCAGTTAACATGACTAGGCCAAAGTAGGCCGTCATTGACATTCTTTTTGTAGTAACAATGAAAATGTGGCTTTTAAAATAACATGCACAAGTTTTGTACATGCAGGTTTCTCTTTTGTGTTTTCTTTTTCGGACAACAAGTGATATACAATTTATATTGTGGTGGTGTTTATTTTGCTGAGCTGAATTATATTAATTTGTGTTCCTAGAGAAGAAAGCCATGTGCTGAATGTTCCTGCAATTGCTACATATTCAAGGCCCTTTGCGTGGGTCTGCTTTGAGCAGCTGCACTGTGTATTGTTTCAATTGCCACATAAATGTCATGTTATTTTTCTCATGTTCGATGTACCCCTTATTATAATTATACATGAAAGTAGGTGTCCCTAAATGTTTCTTATCTTATGAATCATATTTATTCTATTGGTTTGCATGGATGAAATATTACTAGCACAGCCATATAATGTCAGACTTCAATATGTCGAAATTGTGTTTTTTAATGTTTGAAACCTATCAAATGTGCCCTTTTTGGGAGATGTGCCAGTTTTTTCTCGCCTTTAAATTATGCATATTCTGTGCTACCCTGCCTAATGATTGTACTTACATTTTTTTCTTACTACCTCAAAGGACTCCACACTTGCCTTTTGGGTCCTACTTAGATCTATTTTGCCTCTCAGATTGAACGGTCTCCATGCAGGTCTGCCTAATGATTTATACTCGAAGACTTTTCTTGACTTTTGTACTGAGTAGATTTATGCTAGTCCTTTTCCGGATTATATTTTGGTCTTGCTATTTTCTTGCATTGGAGCTCGACCAATGTTGTTAGGTTCTGCAGTTGGCACTAGTTGATGCATTACTGATGTTAATTTGGATATGGTTAACTAACTACTTTTTGCCTTCTGTAAAACTTCTTATACTTGAAAAAAAATGTATGGCTTTGACTTTGAATTTTGTTACATAAAGGTTTTCTTTAATAGGAAAGCACGAAGGTGCCTAATTTTAAACATTAATTGAGCGTGATGGCCAGAGGCAGTATCTCTGGCCTCCTCTCCCCCATCAACAACTACGGTCAGCCTGCCAAGTCATGAGCTCTTAGCCCTTGGAACGGAAATTTTCCTCCAAAGATGCTCCCAACTCCATGATGGAAGCTGCTTTGGGGAAATTAAATCAGTGCCAGCAGGTTCGCCACACCATTCCATCATGGCGGGTCTGTCGACACTAACGCTCCTTCCAAATACAGAGCTACCCCCCCAACCCGAAAGGGATGGGTGCTACATATTACATGGAAGGGTTGGTCTTACTGAAATGATAAACTTGTCTTTACGGCTGTCCTCCCTGCTGCAAAATAATGACAATGAAAACCATTACCGAAACAGAGGACCCTACATTTGTGAGACCTCTTGGGAATCTAGTGTGAAGTTTCACAAACCCTGAAATGCCAGACTGCATGAAACATGACACTTTGTTCAGTATTTTGCTGATAAACAATAAGCACTCACTTTCCAGGTTGTGATCCAGTTCACTTCTGGATATCTAGGTCTTAGGCTACTGAGTTTGGGGACAACCACTCGAGCAACGGCATAAACCCATCTCTCTTGACCTCTGACCTGCAAAAACATTAGGACAAAGGGCAGACATATCCCTGAAAGGTTAGATTCACCTTTTCAGTCTCCAGACCGAGCTGTTACTGACATATCTCTTTTTGTTTCGGGTTTACCCCAGGACAGAGCACTTAGTGACTGTGATCAGTTAATTATTCAATTTAGGCTTTTGTGTAATTTTTGGTGCTCAGGGATACAATTTCAAATCCTAGGACAATGCTGAGGTAGGAGGGCCGTCTGGTTTTCTTTAGTGAACCTACCTTTTCTGCATATAATAAAGGCACGCAGTATGGGCATTGTATGCGATTGTGTATCGTTTCTGTGCCATACTGTATCTGAATTTCATACCTGGCCCCCTCCTCCTGCTCCACCGATCTACCAATGGAGTGGCAGGAGTCCAGATGAAGTGCAGGAGTAAGTGATCAGTGGACGCCAACTGTAAGGGACAGTACCACCATGGACATTGCCTAGTAGCCACTGACTGCCGCAGGACTCAGGACTACAGAAAGGGGCCTCACAGAACTTCATACGGATTGTTCCATGCCAGTCCGCCATTGACCCAAAAATCACTGCCAAAGCTCCTCAGTGACAGGCAGACCCCCCATAAAAGTACATTGTGCTCAATTTCATCCACAGGTCTTATGCACACAGTACCAGGTAATATTTCATCTCATCATCAGCATATATATAAGAGATAGGTGTAACCATATCATTTCCCTCATGCAGGTAATACATTTAATATGACCAGCCAGAACAAACTCTTAATACATCCCAGCCCAAAGGATAAAATATAATGCCCCCATACCAGGACATCCTACTCAATCCATTGCACTCGTAATTCACATAGTTGCCAGGTTACCACAATACTGCACTAATGCACATATTTGTCTAAGGTTTCTCCATACCGCAGTCATGCATATGTTTGTTACTTATTCACACTGCCGCAGCAGTGCACGTATTTACCCAGTTTTCACAGTGCCTTAGTAAGGTAAATATTTACACTGTCTCCACACACAAATCATGCATCACACACACACATACTGATAAACACACAGATATCATGCAACACACACACATACACGGGTTGCAGCTCACAGAATGGCAACCATGCAGACTGGAAGGCAGACAGATAGGTGAGTGGTGAGTGATGACTCCAAAATCTTACAAGTCTCACTCAGCCCTTCATCCTTCCAAGGGAGGTATCTCAAGTACCATTAAATTAGGTGATAGTAGAGTTATTTACGGTCCTTAGACACGTTATGTGTGCTGTGCGAAACGTTATAGGTTGTGGCAGTGGTTAGTGGCAGGCTACATGGGTTGTGATCCAAAGTGAACTGCAGTGGTATATTCTGTGTACACTGACCTGGCGTTTCACTTTCATGCCAGGGATTACAAGGCGGGTAGAGCTGTGAGCTTATCTGACTACTATGAGGCAGTGAATTGAGATAGAGGTTTGTTTGGTTTGTTATTTTGAGAAGTGCCATCTTCCCCATTGTTTTTTGGCTACTTTCAGACTCTAAAGGCCATGATGAAAAAACATATCCCAAAATATTTTTATCATTCCCTTACGATTTCCCGAATGCATGCGGACAAGTTGTCCACGTGACTCGGATGAAGCATTCTAAAGGAATCAATGTACCTTGCCTTGGGCTCTAAATTCATTACCCACTCAGAGGTACTGATCCACAGAAGCAGATGAGATGAATTGTGCCTTGCACTTACGGGCATATTTACAATGCACCTGTGGCACTTTTACACTACAGGAGCGTCACTTTTGTGATGCTCCGGAGGTGCAGTGGCCAGCCCACATTTACAAGGCTACACAAAGCCACCCTGTGTGGCTTTTCATGGCCTTGTAAATGTGGAGTAAGGCAGTGCCTTACTCGGCATGGATGGGGCATTCCATGGGTGTTGCTGTGAGTGCTCCCACACAACCTTGTTTTTTTACACTCCACCAGATTTACTACATAGGGTGAATCTGGGGCAGCGCCAAAACTAACGTCTACATTTTATCCTCTTTCCACATGTGGGCATTCTGCAGCACACATAGAACGAGGAAAACGCCCCCTTTGACTGTTTTTGTGCAGAAAGGTGTCCCTGGTGCCAAGGGTGCCTCTATTGGCACTCAGCTGCAGTTTATGCGCCAGCAGAAAGGACAGGAATGCACCGTATCTGGTAGATACAAAAAACAACAGGTGATAGACAGAATGCAGAACAATGTCATACATTCACCCCAGTACCAGGATCTGGGCCTAAATCCATCGTTTTTTTGCTCACCATGCCATTCCAGTTTGAACCCAGCCATATGCAAATCAGTCTTGACCCTGTGCCCCATGGGAACAGTCCAGCCCGAACTGCCAAGCCAGGTCCTCCCTGGACTGGAAACAAGCATCCAAGGACCGGTTTCGGGTAGATTCAGCGCATTCCTGAGCTTTTCTTTAGGGATCGCAGCTAGAAGGCTTGCAGTGCTGACCTATGCCAAAATATTGTAAATATGCCCCTTAGTTTGCCAGCTGCATATGCATTAAAAAAGCAGGGTGGGGTACGGACCAGACCATGCAACCACAGACTGGCACCCCATAAGGTTGATGATTTTCATGAAATCCAAATATCACTAAGAGAACCGTTTTTAAAGTCTTTTCAGTCACCAACAGCACCAGACCAAAGAATGTATGAAGCACAAATAACTTGGGACTTGCGATTTCTATGCATTTTAATGCGTTAGCACCATGAAATCCATGCTTTTAATGTGATTGTAATGTGCTAGCATGATATGCATGGCCTGAACATGCTTAAAACACCAACACGTTCCAATATGCTACTGCCTTCAAAGGAAAATGGGAAGCTATTGGTCAGTGCCTTAAACAACACACATCTGGTTTCTGTGGTGGTCAGTCCTTTAAACAACTCATGGCTGGATAACTGTTGTGGTCAGTGCCTTACACAGCTATCAGCTGAATTATTGTAGCGCTCACTGTCGTATACAACTCATGGCTGGATTACTATCAGTATTTAATTTGAGTGTGCGGTTGCAGCGGGTCCCACCGGCATCTATATTTCAGGGGCTGACCTGCACTTATTTTTCCTTATCAGACATTCCCTGAGAGCAGGAGAGGAGAAAACACACAAACGGAAAAGAAGAAGGAGAAGACATAAAAAACGCCAACAAGGGAGAATGCAATAGCCTGCAGGAGTGAGAAAAGGGGCAAGGAGTGTCTGGCAGCCGCAGCTGGTGCAGGTAAGAGCGGTGGGTTCTGGGGCGGGGCGGTGAAGGGGAAGTCCACAGTTGACAAAAAAGGGAAAAAAAATAATTAAATAATTAAGACAACCACTTACCTCGCTAGACGACTCGACAATGCAGCGAGGGCAAGATAAGTGGTTTTCCTAATTTTTTATTTTATTTTCCCTATTCCGTCTTCTGTTGACTTCCACCCCCGCCCCTGCACCTACCCACCATTCTTACCTGCATCGGGCGCGTCTGGTGTTTGGCAGTGGATTAAAGGGGGCATGAGGTGGATTCAGGAATACGCAGCTTTAGTATTCGGTCCGGGACATTTTATATCACCGGCCGCTGTCTAGTGAGCAGTGCTTTGGGCACCAGCACTCACTATGTTACAAACTAGGCACTGTGGTCATCTGGAGTACCGACGGACAGGTAGGTGGGCTGGCGACTCCTGTAGTTGATTGAATGAAAGGACAACTCGGCGAGTATGCGGCACTGACTTTATTGAGATCCGTACACTGCTAGCGCGACCATTGAGCTTGATTCTAACTAGCGCTCAAACAATAGCAAATACGGGTCACACGCTTCAAGACTGGACCGATGCGTGTGGGCTCGCACGTTGGTTTGTTTTGATGTCTCATCTGTACACACGGTGGAGTGGATTGATTGAGGCAAGTGCCCGGCCAATGGATTTACTTCGGTATGCTACATGATGGGTGTAGTACACACTGAGCTAGACTCCTGGGCATTAACGCTATATTTTCAACTAGTAACATCCAAGTGATCGACACACAAAGTAGTCAGGATGGCAGCTCACTTATTTGTGTAGTGAGAGTAGTTTCTGTGTAGTATGATGAGTGTCAGCCACATTCATTAATGAAGAATTTTGGGAGCAGATGATGTCCTCAACGTGTCCGTACAAACATTAAGTCTACCCGCTCAGCTTATGAGTTTTATCCATCCAAGACACAGGGTTTTCGACTGGGCGGTGACTACAGAATTTGAAATAGGAAATGAATGATTTACCTAAACACTATAAGCCTAGCAAAGGCGAAAGGTGTTATTCTAAATCGCAGCAGCGAGCTGCTTCCTATGATCTTTCTCTTTTGTTTGGCTTAAATAGAGCGGTGCTCCGTGTTACCTGAGCTGTGGCCAGGTGAGGGGGGCAACATTCTCCTGCCAATTGGGTGAGTGTAACTTTATATGTTTACAAAGTGCATATGATGAATAGATACGCTGGCGATCTAGCTCTCATGGTATACCTATACAAGGTAACATGATGTTTTGCTGTACACGTTTCTGATTGGACGAAATAATTCAGCAGATGTTTTTTGAAATGCTATTGTCACTAATGAAATGTACATTTCTTTCTCATCTGTTTGTGTGTGTGTCTGTCCATCTGGTGTACTCCGACAATGTGAATACAGGAGATTCTCAGGTGATATTTACTTTGTTTATCACACGGCTTTTGATTTTGATTAACATCACCACACCTAGCAGTAGCATAATAGGTCCTGATGAAGCAGCAAGGTGACCCATGGGCCCGGTAAAAGACTGCAGAAACATGTCGACCATTTTTCATCTGCGTAGTTATTTGTTAAGGCTACCATTTGCACTGTTTTTAACGTTGAGAAAAAGGAGGTGCCTATTAAAAATATTTTCCTCCCTTTTACTCAATTTTAGATATTACACTTTATACACTTTTTGGTTTACATAATTTAGCACTGCTTTTCAGCAACCTCCTGATACCCTACACTGATTACATCACAGACGGTTTGGGATTGATGTGGTAGATTTGGTTGAGTCAGGCCAAATCTCGCACTGGGTACTCGATTCCCCATGCGCAAATTGAAGGTTCCCATTGATGTAGGGCGGTACAGGGTGGAAGTCTGATGGGATCTCTTTGAGCACTTTGAGAGACCCAGCGATAGATTTTGCTATTCATTGGTCATAGCACATTTTATCACTGGATAAGTAACACACCTATTTCTCTGACCCCTTGCTATTCATTAGTTGGTATTCAAGTTATTGTTAGGGCTGTAGCATTGGTTGGTCGTTAAATATTCCCTCGGACCCCCTCTCTTTGTTATAAATACTGTGGTCAGTGCCCTAAACAATTCACAGCTGGATTATTGTCATTTCGTTTATGCAGTTCCCATCTTTCCCAGAAGATCAACTAGAGAGAGGCCAGAATGGTGCCCTTGGAGCCCTCAAAGGCCAGACATGGCACTGGTGGCCAGTGGCTAACCAAAATACATTTAAGATATTCTGCCTGGCTTCCAAATATCTTACAGTCACTAACTAGATTCACAGCACGAGTACCTGTACCTGCTCTGTTTTATACTATGGACAGTGGTGTACGCTGACCATACATTTGGTGCCATTTATAAATGACAGTCATAAAAACTAATATCAGCCTATGCTTTTCAAAGTGAACTTAGCATGAAATTGTATTTTTCCTTAAGTGTGCAAGTGAACACAAAAGCACTGACGATTATTTCATCCTTTTAGTCTTATTCCCTCCGTGTAGTCTTTCTTACAAGTGACATAACACAAAATAATGGGTTGTCCCTGTAGAATGTGGTGATACGCGTCCCTGAGGCTCTTATATCTCACAGAAATCCATAGGTCCTAGGCTGAATGGCGGGCCCCATGAAGAGTGAGGCTACCATGCTGTGGCGGCTGCATTACTCCCCTAATACCACAATTCATTTGGGAAACAAACAAGCATTTACAATGCAATGGTCTCAGCATCATTAAAGGTAGAGCTATTGGCATTGCTCGTGACTTTTTAAAAAAAAATCATAAATAAATGGCATTGTCATTTACATTGCCAATAGCTTAATCGTTAAATGAATGGCATTGTAATTTACAATGCCAACAGCTGCACCCCTACACAGAGCCACCCTCATACAGACAGCCACCCACACATAGAGCCACCTACATAAAAAACTATCCACACAGAGCTACACACACACACAGAGCCACAGAGACACACACACACACACACAGAGAGTCACATACACACACAGAGCCCCACACAGGGCGGAGGGACAGGCGTGCTAGGAGGATGCCGATGCCACAGGGATCAGCAGAGGTGGGACCCCAATCCTGAGCTGAGAACCGGTGGATGACCTGGCACCTGCTGACTGCGGGGGTAGTGAGTAGAGTCTGACCCTGGCCCCGGGACAAGGCTGGGCTCTGTGTGACAGAATATGGGCGGAGTGAGGCAATGAAGCCTGACAACCCATTGTGTCAATAAAAATAGAGGAAACATCGAACATGTATTTGTGGCAGGAAAAACGTGAGTTTACATTTGAACGGCCATCACTACCTTTACGGCCGACCAATGATCTCTTTGTCTAGTCACCTGTGGCATATCTGGAAGGATACTCTAGCCCAGAAGACATAGGGCTCCACTTAATTTAGATAGCACAATAAATCAGTACCCTAGCCAGTGATGGAATGAAACCATTCCAAAGATACATCCACGTTTTGACAGTACAACGTGCATGCCATAACTAAAAATGCTCGACAGATAAAATACAGCCTCAATCGTAATCTCCGAATATTTGGATGCAGGTTTAAAAATCATATATGCGTCCTCAATCACATAAACGTTTGTAACAACGTGTATCCATCTGTCACAAAAATATTGTTCTTTCATTAATGCAAAACGAGTTTAAGTTAAAATAAGACAGAAGGATCGGCAAGGGATAAATAGACATGATCGACTGAGATTTTCAACAGATGCTTTGTTTTCTGTGTGTCATAAATCGCCTATGCCGCGGCCCCCCTAAAAAAAAATGTATTTAACGCCCAGGAGTATGAAGTGGCTCTCCCTTTCCTTCGCCCTGCTGACACACGCGGTGTTCTTCTCCTCTCTGGATGACACGCACCTGCAGTGAGGTCCCGGGGGCACCGTGCAGACCCCTCTGTCTCACGGCTCCTCCTGGTGAGTACAAACTTTAATGTGTGTATTGATTAATAGTCTTTAGTGGGGCCCCCGGGGAACGGCAGCAGCGTGAAGCCGCAGGGGCTTTTCCTGGTACATGCTTCTTGCATGGTCGGGAGCTGTAAAGCTGTGCCTGGTCTATGTGCAGCGTGCAGCGGCGCTGGAGAAGTGTGAGTCTGTGGGAGCTTTTCTGGCACGGGCGGTGTGAATGCACCAACAGAGCGCACTGTACAGACCGGGGCTGCCTGGCACTGCACAGACAGGGGCTGCCTGGCAATGTACAGACCAGTACTGCCTGGCAATGTACAGACCAGGACTGCCTGGCACTGTACAGACTCAGCTGGGGCAGAGTTAGCTGGCTACAGAGCTTTAGCAGTGTCCCTGGTAAAAAAGGAGCAGTGTGCGAGTGAAGGAGCCTTGCACTGCTCACGGGCACAGCTTACACACAAGCATTGTGAGGCCGCTGAAGTTCCATACACCCCTGTAAGCCTGGAAACGAGGTTAAAAATAAAAGATTCAGTTAAACAACAAGGGGAGGCCGCATATTCATGGGCGACGCAGCTCCAACACAAACAGAGTGCAGGAAATGCCAGCAGGTGGCTAATGACTGCACATACCTGAGCCAGCAGCGGCCGACCTAATCAGCGGGAGGGGGGCAGGAACAAAGACACGGACAGCGGGAGGGGGGTGGGAAAAAGACACGGCGGGGAACGAGAACAGCAGCGGCCGACCTAATCAGCGGGAGGGGGGCGGGAACAAATACACAGACAGCGGGAGGGGGGCGAGAAAAAGACACGGCGGGGAACGAGACAGCAGCGGCCTACCTCATCGTAAGGAGCAGGAAAATGGCGGCCGTAAAGCTCCTAACATTTTCGGATTCGTCACAGGTGGAAAGAACACCAAAAACACGCCCCCGAATCCGAAAGAGACAGGGCTTGTTTGGAATGATGCCTGTCTCCTCCAATGGCTGGCCTCCATTTAGGAAGCCAGCCAATGGAGGAGAGAGGAGGAGAGAGGCAGGTTCAAGCCCCCATACTCCAAATCATTAAATCTCCGACCGGAGACTGCGCAAGTGCAGCCTTTAGGTCCTCGACCTAAAAACATCTACTAGTGGTATTTATGAATATCAACTATAACAATATACCAACAAATGTACGGGTAGCGTACGGCGCTGTGCACAGGATAACACAGTGTAAGACAGAGCTGTGATTCGAGTGACAGTTATTGACACAAATTATGTTCTGGTGAGTTCACCACTGCAGCATACTTTGCTGTTGACAGATACATTGTATCAAGCCATGCCAGGAGTTTGAAAGCCCAACATTACAAGCAAAAACATAACAGCATGCTAAACTGCTACATGAATTAAATACAGATCGCCCACGGGGGCAGCCTATTCCTATATTTTTATTTACCGCTGTCGTAAAGAAGCACATTCTTCTTCTCTGTCATGCAAAAGACTTACAGAAATTTTGCTCCGCAATCATTTTTTTCTGCTCAGGGACCGCTGCGCCAATACCCACTAATTGTCGTTTACTTCTCTGAGCATTAGAATAAATGTTTGCGCTTACGTTTGGTCTTTTTGATGACAGGGAAATCAAACAAGTATGGAAATATCCAAGATTTCATCCTGCCTGCAGATTTTGCATTCCACAGGACACATTCAAATAGAAAAACGCCTCTTTTGATTGTTTTTGTGCAGGAAGGTGCCCCTTCTTGCACAAAAACAATCCTGCCTGCAATGGAGGCACCCTTGCACCATGGTGCAAAGCTGCGTGCATTTGTGCTATCCTGCCGAAATGGCACCAGCACACGGGGAAGGAGAGGAATGGATCATATATCATAAATATGGTGCATTCCTGCCCTTTCACATTGGGGTAGGGCAACGCGGTAAGATGATTTGCGGCTCTACCCTATGCTAATTCCTTATAAATGAGGCCCCTAGTCTGCTGCTGTCCAAAATGTTCTGGGGCACGGAGAACCTTTTTAATTGCAATTTTCAAGGCACTAGAAACAAGAACATGTAATGAGGCAGTGTTACATCCTTCTAACAACCCCGAAGGGTAATTAATCAACACATTTGTTAAATACATGAACGGCATCCAAGATGAACTTGAGAATCTGCAACGTGCTGCCATTTAACACATAGCACTTTATTAGACAATTTATTTTACGCTGTTATAGGAAAAAACAAGTTCTTTGTAAATACATGAATAGGATCCAAGATGAGTTGGCTAACTCTATAACAATCTGTCAAATTTTATAACACCTTAATGGACAATTTGGACCATGCTGCTATTTGAACACTTAGGAGTATATTCACATGGACCCTGAGCCACCGGACACCACATTTGTTGACGTTCCGGTGGTGCACAATGCTGAGCCATATTCACAAGGACACGTAACGCCACCCTGCGTGGCTTATCAAAGCCTTGTAATTATGGGCCCCTTTCTCCTAATAGTCTGCATGAAAGGGGCATTCCGTGGGTGTTGCTGTGGGTGTTCCCACAAAACACCCATGGAGTCTGACACATTCCCAGATTTACAAGGTTTCATAAACCTGGGAACACATCAGATTCTAATGCCTACGGCTGAATGGGGCCCCCATGAAAATTGGGGCCCCCATGCAGATTGGGGTCCCCACAGTGTGGAGCAGCGTTACACACCTATTTCATAGTGCAATTAATTTGAAAATTAAAAGCTACTACTAGTTGTAATTAGTCAGTATCAACTATAGGTCGTACCAGCGACTGTATGGGTAAAGTAAACTGCTGTGCAGAGGATCACACAGCATGAGCAAGAGTACACTTGCTGTGACTCAAGTGACAGTTATTGATGAAACTTTGTGATTGTGAGTTCACCACTGTAGCATACTTAGCTTTTGCCAGAGAAATGGTATCATGTTATCAGAGACTACATGTTGTATCATCAAAGTAGAGTGTGCAAAAAAGGAACCCAAGTGTAGCTGTATTTTCAAATCCCTTCCCTGCCATGATTCATGCTCCTTATCCTCTAGACTCAGGCTGTAGCTATATCCCTTCCAGGGGACTCCAAGGCAAAAATAAAGCTCTTGTTATAGTTCTCAAGTTCCATCTGCCCTCATGGGGTAGACACTCCAACAAGGCACATGCGCTGTTGGTTTTTAATGTGTTACTGTAAGACATTAGGATCTCACCGTCACTAATTTGATGAAAAAGCTGAAGACTAGTTTGATGGGTTTCGTAAGGCTTCTAAGATTAGCGACAAGAGACACAGTCAGGCAGTGTACGCTATAAAATGCCTTCAGTGAGCTTGTGTTGATTTTCAGGTGATTTTAGGTAACGGCATACGGAGACACCTGACCTAAAACCACCAAAAGTGCAAATATCATCTGGCTCTGGTCAGCATTCTACATTCATGAATGTTGAACTCCTGCTATGAGACTTCAAGGCTGTAAAAGGAACTATAGGAAGAAATTAGGAAAGAGATGTGCATTTCACTGGAATCTCCTGCAGAGACTAACCTGGTGGGAATCTTCTAGTGGATTATGGATGAAGGTGCTATCCACTCTGACTGACATGGCAAGCATCAGCAAAGATAAGAGGTGTTATTTAGGAGATCATAGCACACACAATGCTACTGCTTAAGACAAACCAAATAAAACAGAGGCCAAGTAGAGGGTAAACCTTGTGTGTCCTTTTTTGAGGGAAATAGTAGAAGGTGCCGCTATAAAGTGGGGTGAGTTGACAAATTATTGATTAGGAAGAAAATGGGTCAAAAGACTGGCCTCTCTCAGTCGCAAGCCCATTAGGAACTACTCATATTGACTCAGACCTGGCAGGTCTTAGGAAAATCATCATATCTCTGGAATTTCTGCATCAGTGTTTGTTTCTTGGTGCTCAAGAGGTGTAGAGGAGTGTCTTGTCGAGACCAATGGAACAGAGTAATCAGAGAAAGACTGTTCTAAAGATAGAAATCTTCAAAAAGGCGATTTTAGGGGAGAGAGATTAAAAAAAAGTTGGAGGTCAGGAACAAACGTTATGAAAAGTCCCAACAGTAATACAAGCAAGGGTAAAATATCAGGATCAATTTTGAAATTAAAGTTTAGTGTAGGAATACGTGTATGGAATGCCCTTGGGAAGCAGGAGGTCCTGGAGTCAGAGGAGAACTCATTCTGCTTCATCCTCACTCTCAGGTGGCTGCCACTAACACCTAGGGTGCTAGGGGGTTTTCCCCCTCCGGTGCTGATTATTTGCGAACCCCATTGTTTGTGACAAGGTCAACTCGTCATAAGCACAGGGCAGGTAAAACCCATGACCAGTTGACCTTGTCATGAGCATGGAAGGGTTAAAGGCATACTGTGGCCTTCATGGCGAAAAGATGGACATTCAATTTGTCATGATGTATTCAATTTTCCCCCAACAACAAAGATTATTCCTTGAAAGGAAAGTTGTGAATCTTTCAAGAAGCTGATTTTAATAGAGGGGAAGAGGATAAAAGCCATTCTCGTTCTGGTTCCCCTGCTCCTCAACTGGACACTGAAACCCTGATCATTCGCCCTTACTTCTCCAAATGACTCTGTCCTTGGAACATAACTGTTTTTTGCTTGGCTATTGGAAATGTTTTCTCGTCAAGCATGACTACCACCAATTTTCATCCCATGATTCAATCCTACAGGATCTGCATCACTTCCTTTCCGGTTACTCGTCACCAGCCTCCTTCCACCGATGTGCCTCTCATTTCTTAAAGTAAAGTGCACAGATACAGATGGAGCCACCAATGAAGATCATCAAGTCCATTGACTCTTGCCGTTATCTTTCTTGATGTAGTATCTGAAGGACGCCACACCCTGACAAGTATGCAGATTTACCTCTGCACTTATTCTCTTTCATGCGACGGAGCATGATTTTGTGACCTGAATCTTTCAACTACATATTAAGTCTCCTTAGGGCCTGTAGTGATGGCCAGATGACAACCAGTCCTTCACAACACATTTAAATATTAATGAATGCTCACCAACACAGATATGCTACTGTCCAAGTGAGTAAATACCAAGGGTCTGCTTCAAGCTCCACCTATAGAGTAACACTGCAAAGGTAAGGGGGATTCTAAAAGCTGATGGCAGGACCTTTACCGTGGGAACATGATGGACCATGATTTCCCCCACAATTCACAAAGGTACTAATCATGACACACTATCCACCTCTCATGTCTTATGAAAAGGGCAGAAATTATACTGCGCATTCAAACTCTTTTGTGGGGGAAATCTACTCAGGCGGGGGTGTACCCTGGCGGGCAGGGACCTCATGTAGTATGGATTACGGCACGGTACAACAGATTGGTATAATTATAAGGGAGGGGATCTGTCCATCCAAGGAACTGTTTTATTTCTGGGTGGAAGCACCGCTACAGAAGATAAACCAAATGGGAACAGGTAAAGCAAGAATTCCTTGAATATAGGTTGCATAGTTTAATCTTTTATCTCCCTAATTTGAGAGTTTTCTATGTGAATAAAACACACATTTTCTAGCACCTGGAGCAGGAAGAGGCTTAACTGAAGGAATTTCAGAATATTTTAGATACCAGGTCAAGAGGGATCAACTCACGCTCAGACACATAAACATTAGTATGATGGGAAATAGAAAATAGTAGCTAGAAGTTGAGGTCTAGAAAAGATATCACCGTTTTTTAAGCAAAGGAGAAACCAAATGGTGACATTTGGGGTCTAAATATAGTAGGCCTTTGAGTAAGATGCAGTGATGTAAGGAAAAGGTACCATTAATAGTGATATAAAGTACATTTGGTGTGCACAAAACCACTGTGTAATGGGATAGTTGTCACAAACAGGGGTTTCTATAATCTTAAAGTAGTGGAAGAGAGCATGTTCATCCAGATGAGACCCGAACCAATGGACCCTTTACAGTGCAGAGTTGTGGTGCAAGGCCTTATGCTACATGTGTCGGTGACTGGGTCGTCCTGTGTGAGAAGGCTGCTCAAATCAGAGCAATTGGTTGATATTAATTAATACATTTTCTTGTAAAGCGTACACCGACAACTGAATCGCTTGTACGCACTTCCAAAATATAGCATACTATGGAACTAATCACAGGGACCTAACATCTGTTATCTAAAATTAGACTATTAGATAAAAGATGATTTTGGGATTGAATCCCAGGCCTCTAAAGTGCATCTAAACCAGCGGATCTTAAACTGGTACCCCCCAGATTCCTAAGGGTTCGCAACACTGCCCAGTTTACGCAACCGTGAAGACATTTAAATAATGTTAGCAGATTAATAAATATATATACAATAAAACAAAAAAATGAAATATTGAAACATTTTAAATGCTCTGTAAATGTGAAATAATTTGAAATTGGAGTCTAAAAATTAAGTTGCTATTCTTACTTTGATTCGAGAGAGCAGCATAGGTAAAGCAAACAGACTCCAGTACGGATGGTTTGTGGCCTCAACTGAAGTATTAGTTTGCAGCGAAAATAAGAGAATACGTGTTAGGAGAAATAAAAATAATATGGTAGAATCTAACATTTGGTTCATCTTTTAAAACTAAAATCACACTTTGAAAAGCACCAACATTCCCATTAAAATTTGATGTTCATATATTGTTGGTGAATTAAACAAAATATTTAATAATTTGTGTATTTATTTGATGTACACTGGTTTCTGTATTTTTGTGTTTTGTTTCAAGATTGAAATCGTAGATTGCTTGGGGGAGATCTCTGGCTTTAGAGGTGATTCAGGGGTGCTCCAAAGTAAACAAGCATTTGCAATGCACTAGGTCTCGCATTTACACAAGTTTAAGCTATTGGCATTGTAAAAGACAATGCCTTTTATGTTTTAAAAGCGAAAACAAAAATAAAAGGCATTTTTATTTGCAATGTCAATAGCTCAAACTTGCGTGCATGCGAGACCTATCGAATTACAAATGCTTGTTAGATTAGTGATTAAAAATGCTCCCTTTCGGCCCGCGCGGCAATTAATTAAATAAAAAAGCACAGCCGCTAAAGTGAAAGCGTACCCCGCTGCAAATAAATAAAATTAGTGCGTGCCGATTTATAAAGGAAACTGTGTATGCCACAAGTAAAAGATCCAGTCCTCATGGGTGGTAACAAATGGCAACAGGGCGGTAACAAGGAGGGACTAACAAGCCTTATTATCAATCAAAGCCAGCATTTACCAAGGTCAATGACACCGGCCAATCTAAAAAATGGGCAGAGAGAAGGCGAGGCTTGCACAGCATACTCGACTACTGCATGCCTGGCAGAGCGAGCTATGCATGTGCGCTGCCGCTAGGCTCGACCTAAAAAGAACCTCTGCTCCAAATGACATCTCCTCTCAAGTAACACTAAGTAGAACGTGCCGGCAATCACTAATGCAAACAAAGGCCCCTTAACATTCAATGGACAAATTAGAAACATTTTGAAATTCGCAAAAATATTCGCTGCTAGACACAATGAGTCTGCTACTTTTCGAACTGTTAAACATACACTTTTAATATCCAAACGTTTAAAAACACATGGCACTTACAGAATGGTATATATGCAATACTTGTCCAAATCCTTTTCCATATTTCACCAGCCAAAGTAAATGTAACATGATTCTTGTGCTGCATTACCCAGCTAGTAAGTGTTCCTTACAGGCGAATAATGTCATTGTGGTGAAACACAGATAGGAACAGACGTGCAGTTAACTTTACTCCTGGCTTTTGCTTTATTTGCATATAATTAAGGAAAACACTTCCTTTTTCCGGTGGATAGGATATTATTCTCCATCTTCGTTTTCGTCTGTAATCTCGGCCGAAAAGTAATTACTTTCAGAATAGTTGAAATCTGGAAAGAAAGCTTCAAAGTCATTTATCTAAACTGTTACGAGATTTTTGAGTTTCAATGGTGTGTGTTCTGCTCCCAGAGATTTGCTAAGGACACACCACTTAATACCCTTAGAAGCTGAACTACTTCCTGACCCCTGGGCCGCACCTTCCCTTGTCTACTCACTCTGGGATGACCTCTGGCTCCTCACTCGAGTATGGAGCACCCTAACACGAGGGTTCTATTGATGAGGAAAGGGTCCATCACGTGTTGTCAGTCGGCAGGCAGCACAGGACTCAATGTGTCTCTGTCGCTGCAGAACCTACACATCAGAGGGAGAATATTTTGTTTGGGGGGGCGGGGGAGCTTCCAATATGTATCACACTTTTCCCAGGTTACGCCTATCAATTTTTTGACTGTGTAAATCACGTCTGTAGCAAAGGCGAGCAAGGAAAGAAAATGGAAAGCATCCTGTCAAGTCATGGTCAGTTAACCTCAGTGATCTATGGCCTCATGGGTAAAAGCAAGTTTGATGGTGAAATGACAGTGTTTGGCATTCCACTGGAGTCTAACTATTTGAAGTAAAAAAAATATATATCCGACAGAAACAATATAAATCCTATTCTAAAAACAAAACCTCAAACATGTTAACTAGCGTTTGTGCTTCCTTCAGTTTGAGAAGAATACTCAGCCATTTGGGGAGAGCTAGAGAGGGCTGCACTTGAGTGTACAGTAGAGCACCGCATGGAGGACTACCTATGCATGCCAACATCATCTATAACATAAAATTGTAAACATAAGCAGAAGTGCTTTATGTTTTTATGTTATGTTTCAGAAACAGAGGGGAAACACTTTAAAACGTTGCATTTCTGGTTTAATAAAAAACTCCAAAAGGTACCAAGTTCAAAACAAAGTAATTCGTACAAATTGAAATACTCTGATGTTATATGTCATCCCCACCCCCCTGACCTTGAACTTTGGAGTAAGAACGATGTAGAAGCTTGAGATGGCCAGTACAAAGCTTGAGATGGCCAGTACACCGTCTTTTTATATTTCGTGAGAGCTTCCTTCCTAGTTATACAAAGAGTTAAACCTCAGAAACAAGCCTTCGCACTTTCCGTGTCTGAGGACCTTCTTTACTCTCCCCTGATCGCCCTCAAATAGAGCCCACACAGAGTATGCAAATACGGCTCCGCGAGGAACCCGCCGCTGCGCTCTCATTGGCCGCCGCTGCATCACGCCACCCCGAGCAGCCCCTCCCCTCGGAGGACGCTGCTGGCGTTGGACGCTGGGCCGCGGAGTCCAGCCAGGATGGCATAGATCTCAGGCACAAAGAGGTTTCACGGGGAAACAAAACATGCCTTCAGGGGAGGGGGCTCTAGAGTTCAGCCCGAGAGGGTACTGTAAGTCAGCACGCTCGGCCTGCACACATCAAAGCGCAATTCTTTCACAAGCACATTTTACAGTTTACTTTCTTCTTAGGGGGCAGCCACCTTATGAGGCGTATAAACAAGGGTGTTCTTTTTTTAGTGAATAAAAATGTTTGCATTGTTTTTACTTGGTTCGGAAAATTAAAATGAGCCAGGGCCCAACAGTATGCAATGCTGCATCATTTACTTCACTGGGGGGATATCCAGGGATCACACAATGCGTAACCTCAGGGCTTTAAGTGGGCCGGGTCTCACTGGGTCTGAGCCTCGGCAGTTTTTTAAAGGGGGCCTCGAAACGGGTCTCTATCGGCTTCTGTTTTGTGCCCTGGCACAGGCGGTCTGCATTTTTCCCGTAGTGCAGTAACAGCAAGCACATCAATGTAGAGGAAGGGAAATCCTTTTAAGAGGGTCATTTTCTCTCCGGATTTCCCTTCTCTTTTTGAAACTCAGAAGCCGAAATTTTAAGTGGAAGTTTTTTCAATATTATATACCAGCCATAGTTGTTGCTTATTTATCTTCTACAACTAGCAACCATTGACAAAGCCAATAGTCCTGACTTGTAGGTATGATGTGACTTGTATCATATATCTGGACAGTGGACGCAATGACAGGAACAGCAACATACAAGTCCGGTAGCACACTGTGCTAAACACAGATTTTTAGCTTATGTGTGACCACGCCCCATTGAGGGAACCCCTAGTTTTTTCACCCCACTTAAAGCCCTGCGTAACCTCAAATACATCGTGACATTTTATCCTAGTTTATCTGTGAGAATAAGTGTCATTCTGGAGTCTAGTCTGGGTGTTATGGTCATGTCATCTGCAGATCTGTGTGAGCGGTAGGAGAGTTCAGCACGTTTTTGTGGACTCGAGATGAAGCTAGCAATGCATCTCGGCGAGAAATGATGTGGAACACGTTCTTGAATTACGAGACTGTGCTTGTATCTTCCCGATGTGTGATCCCACGTAAAATGAGAGTGTAGTGAATACGAGTGTATGATTGGAGCATTCGAATCTTTACAGTTACGTGACAGCTGATCTCTGTAATGCGGAGAAGTGCTTGTGGGGTGCTTATTGCCTGTAGGGCTGGTCTGCGGGGCTTCTGTCTTGTCAGGTCCAGGATAGGTGTGCAGGGCATTATAATTCCTGACTCATTGGATTCTGGCAGACTAGGGAAGAGCTCTAAGCTTTTCTATAATGAGTGCTGCTCCTGCTCAAGGAAAAACTTCATGGGCTAATTGCCATTACTGTGAAATAATGACCATATTCGTAAACAGTATACTAGTAACCACCCAAAGGCTTCTGTTTGAGTTAGAAGCAGAAGCAGAAGCA
The DNA here is from genome assembly GCF_964263255.1 of Lissotriton vulgaris. Classification (NCBI taxonomy): domain Eukaryota; kingdom Metazoa; phylum Chordata; class Amphibia; order Caudata; family Salamandridae; genus Lissotriton; species Lissotriton vulgaris. The sequence continues at coordinate 1,099,508,032 of NC_141695.1, forward strand.
TAAGGCGCAAGCACTGAAAAGAACTGTGAAGTTCAGCATGAATAAGAGAGAAGTGGCCGGGGACACGCAGGGCAGAGAAGAAGGCAAGAACACTGAAAGCTGCATAGCAAACGAATGGCCTAGCAGGTATGTCAGTCAGAGAAGTTTGCCAGTCTCTCCCATTGAAAATAAACAAGCATGTGAGGGAGTGAGATGCGCACAGTAAAGCAATGGCCCCAATAAGCTACAGTAACAAGGAGGACATGGCAGAGCAGAGGTCCACAGAATGATACAAACTCCTTTACTTGCCAGTGGCTTTCCCTGCGGTTGCAAAGCAGACAGTCACTCACGCTGCTTGGTAAGTCAGACATCACCCGGATATCCTGTGAGCTGATACAAAAAGTAAATGACACTGCCTACAAACCAGCGGTTGGGTTGGGTTGTGTTGACTCGGCCTCCCAGCTGTGTATGCTGTCCAGGGTGCTGAGCTGAAGGGTGAATGACATTTGGAAAGAACACAGGCGGAACCTAACTCCATGTAATGTTACCAAGAATATGATGTGTTGTTTGCGGTTACAGTTCACTGGTGAAATACGTGGGTGCAGCGGTGCAACTGCTCACTGCCCCCCAGGTATGGCTAAATGTTATTAATACAGAGGATGACAGGGAGGGCCTTTGCCTTGGTTGCCTTGGCTGCTAAAGCACCCTTGCTAGCCAATGCTCTGGTTTCTGAACATTACATTAGTCGGAATAACATCTCCCATTTCTTCCGTTTGAATCCCAAGAGGCCATATCTCCTTGGGAGGCTCCTTGCCCATGAAGAAAGGGGGTTGGAGCTTTCTAGGGGCTCCTTCCCATGATGGAGAGAGATTGAAGTCTGCAGTATTAGCTAAAGGCAGGTAAGAAACTATCACAAAATACTTTGCCCCTCCACCCCAGGAGCTCACATTTTGTTAACAATTGGTTCTTATGCATTATTTATAATCAAAACTTTCTTTCTTTTATATGTTTGCATATTGCATGCCTGCCATTAATATGTGGCCCAGACATATTCAGCGAGCTCCATGCATTGATCGGAAATGGGCTTCTATTTACCTTCAGCTGGCCCTAGGTTAAGTGGAGCTTATGTTGGCAGGGGTGGTTTACCCTCAAAGAGGCAGGCCTTAAAGTCAGGAGGCAGTGCCCTCCTTGTTCTTTTATTCACATGAAACCACTAGGTTATGTACTTAGCAGGGTAATGGGTAGCCTGAGATGCTCATGTTATTCACACTGATTGGCCTGCAAATTGAGGGTATCTTAGTTTTATCTTAGTCGTGAGATAGGGATGCTAGGTCTGACAGAATGAAGTGATACAAAAGGGGATGATGGATGGAGCGCTTGAGCAAATCAAACACTCACCCTTAGTCAACTGATCTGGGTTTAATCCATCACCATTCTTTAGCTCACTCCGCCACCCCAGTTCAGACATAGCCATATGCAACTCAGTCTGACCCTGTGCCTCATGGGAACAGTCCAGCCCGAACTGCCAAAGCCATGTCTTCCCGGGACCGGAAACAAGCATCCTGGGACCGGTTTCTGCCATTTCACCCATCATCAGCCAGGCTATCTGGAATCCAGTGGCAAAGTGAGCAAGGGACTCACGTCTGAGCATACGTTTCTGGCATTTCAGCCGTCCTCAGCCAGGCTAGCTTGAATCTAGTGGCAAAGTGAGCAAGGGACTCACGTCTGAGCATATTGGGGGTGAGTGTTTGATTTGCTCAAACGCTCCATCCATCATCCCCTTTTGTATCGCTCTGTTCGCCCTAAGTTGGCAGGGTATGCTCGGACGTGAGTCCCTTGCTCACTTTGCCTCTGGATTCAAGCTAGCCTGGCTGATGACGGCTGAAATGCCACAAACCGGTCCCAGGATGCTTGTTTCCGGTCCAGGGAAGACATGGCTTTGGCAGTTCGGGCTGGACTGTTCCCATGAGGCACTGGGTCAGTCTGATGTCTGAACTGGGGTGGTGGAGTGAGCTAAAGAATGGTAATGGATTAAACCCCGATCAGTTGACTGGGGTTGTTTGATTTGCTCAAACGCTCCGTCCATCATCCCCTTTTGTATAGGTCTGACAGAATGGTTAGCAGTTCTAGTTAGTCCCTGGTTCGTGTTTCTGAGCTTTCAATAACCCCCTAGTCACAGAAAAAGATTAATGGCATCTTTGCATTTTAATTCTAAAGGCTCCTTTTCGGTGGAGTCGAAGCTTACTTTATGTATATTGTAAAGAATTGGTAACAATACGTAATGCACACAGCTGCGCTGTCGAGCCAGAACTATAAATAGCTCTGTCGCCACTGCAAAAGATTGCTGAGAATAACTAACCAGTGGTGAGTCCCTTGAGTGGAAGTGTGCTCTTGGACCATGGGACTGAAATAGAAGCACATGCAGAGGAGATTGTGGATACCTCTGTTGGATCAACAAGGGGAACTTGCCAGAAGAAAAAAACACCTGCTAGTGTACCGAATCACAGGAAGAGGATTTTAGGGTTGAGTTGATTGTGTTTCGACCAATCAAAAAAAAGGTCATTTTAAGTGTGTGTGTGTTTTTTGTTGCTCTGACTAGAAAACGTTTTAAGGAAGTCTTTTGGGCTGGTCAGGATAGGGGTGCTATTTGTTTTTAATCAAGGCAGCATGTGTAGTATTACCTAAATGTGAAGATAACTTGCATTGAACGTTTCAATGACAAGATATAACATTCACATAAAAATGTTCGCGTTAGAGTGAAAGAAGCTTAATGTATGTCAGGCATACCATACCGCGGAATAAACATGGCTTGCGTTTATCATCAGCCCATGGTATCGGAACGCCTGACGTCTGTCTCTGCGTGACTCCATGTTGAAACCCTTCCCATCCCGGCTCCGTCTGCGAGCGTCTGTCGTTAATTAGTAAAAGTCTCACACCACGGGGAAGCGTGTTAACCGTTCACGCTTTTCCATCCGGCATAACTCTGCATCAGTTAACAAGCGAAGACTGCCACCTACTGGCAAAATAATATAGACACGCGATCATCAAAATACATTCCAAGTTTAGTTAACGCACCAAATCTTTAGGTCACATTTTCCTTCTGATTTCTATTGTGTTGCGTGATCGCTGTACTATTATTATATAGTACTGAATGTAAGTAGGCGTCACAAAGGGGATTGTTCACCACTGAGGGAGATTGCACGTGACATCATTTTTTTACTCGTTTCAATAGCTTTTCATGCAACGTCTTCTTCGTCATTCGACCTTTGTGTTTTGTTGGAGTTAACCTGCATAGGGTCTGACCGGCCGTTAACGTCCTCGAGGTGCTCGGGTGTTTATAAATCAATAAGGAAAAACAAATACATCTGCCGCAGTGCACGCCAGTCTTCCACGTTGGTGCAATAAAGGTGAGGCACCAGGTTGCTTTACTTAGAGGATCCCCTCCTTCCCTACTAACCGTGGCTTGGCCTGCTTGTACGTCACGTGGAGGCAGAAGGTTCTCAGCGCTAGGCCCAGGGTTTGGAACTGTCCCCAGTGCAGGACTGCAAACCAAGATCAGAATTGATCTGTGGGGCTTGGTTGAAACTTTGTAGTCCACCCTGCTCGAGAGAAGACCCCAAGGCCCTAAGGAATAATTGAAGGTCCAACGTCTTTTGTAGAGCAAAGTGTTTTGGTTGCACTACATACACTGATGTGAAAAAAGAAAGTGCACACTCTTAAGTTGTTATGGTCTTACGTATTAAGACCTAATTGAACCTTATCTGCCTCATGTGGAAAACAACACACACACACACACACATATCATGTTTTTATAATTAAACAAAAAACCCATCCAACATGCAGAAGCCTCATTCTTGAAGAGCTGTAAATTGTCTTTCGGAAAGGAGGACATTAGTCCAGTGCCAAGCTACCAATGCCCTAGCAAGGCGTGACAATGCCATTGGTGACACCGAGGAACTCACACTGATCACTGATCATGGTGAATATCAATAAGAACCCAGCAGCACCAGAAGACAAGCATCAACCAGCATGCCACCAGCAGCTTGCAGTGTATCGGTTTCACTGCTTCAGGCCATGAAGACGGATTAGTAAATGGACCATATGCATTGAGACTAACACATCATGGAAGGGGCGCTGATGACGTAGGAAACATCTGGATATGACTGTGCAGGGAGAGTGGCGGCACCTTTGATATGAGGCTTCCAGTGAATGTTCCTTGCACGGTTAGGGTAGCCAAGGAGTTTTCTTTTGCATGCATGTGCTTATAGGATTTATACTTTTTTAAGAGTGATGGCTTTTCTGGATAATTTTTAGTAATAATCGTTTACCTTACAGGTATGGTGACTGTAACTATGTTGTTTTTATCCCATGTGTTCCTAAAAGCATCCAGTGACTAGGACAGCGCCATCACCGGGGTCTGAGGTCTCTAGAACCACAGACATATGTGAGTTTTTCATTCTAAGTCTATGACTGCTTTTCTAGGAATGATCATTAGGCCAGAGACTTCCAGGCAGCACAGCTGTCTAGTTGCAAAGCCACTGGGGACATGCTGAAAGGTTACCTAGGAAAGCATGTTTCCCATTACTTACCTCATTGACTCTATAGCTCACACTTTTCTTTGAGTTGTATTCATTAGCTTTATTTCTTTTAAACCGTCCAATATGTCTTGTCCCTCCTGTGGAGAATGGCCTTTTTAGCACTTCCCTGACCCGCTCCTTCTATTCTTCCACAAGTGCTCGCTTTCCGGGAACTCTCTTTTCGCAAGGCACCCCTTGTGCTTTCAGCTGTCTCCCTTTTATGCTAGTTCAGGTACTGTATTTCTTTGAAAATGATTCCTATGAAGATCGATTCAGCTCATGCCTGGCACTATGAATAACATCAGTCATGCAGGCCTGTGAGCATGCTGGAGTTCAGAAGGCAAATGAGCAATAAAGAGCCCTTTAAATATTATTTTTTTCTTGGCACAATTGCTGTGCGTTCAAAAACAGAGGTCAAGTGCCAGAATATGTCTTCTGGCAAATTGCTGTTTATTCTTTTAAAAGGGAAGTTTGATGTTTACTTTTCTTTCTTTGACTGCAAATTGCAACAACGCAACAAACTTACAGGGTGCAGGGAGCATGATAGGAAAGGCTGCATTTTTTAATAGCACCCAACTACATTTAAATACCTCTAAACTGTGGTTGATATTAGAAAAACTCGGGGTTGATTTAAACATTATTTATTATCTTAAACGTTTCTATAGTAACGCGTCGGCCCGCGTCCGCTATGGCCTTAGGGGAGAGTGCACAGACCAAATACCAATCAGGAGTGGGGTCAGGCAGGGTTGTGTCCTGGCCCCTTTCCTTTTTAACTTTTATATAAATGGATTGGAAGATGCCTTGTGCAAAGATAGTTTGGATCCCCCATTTGTAGGTGGTCGCCCAATACCAGCACTTTTGTACGCTGACGACGCTGTACTCATGTCACGCACTCAAGTGGGCTTACAGCGGGTGGTTGATAGCTTCTGCCGCTTCATGAATGAGCTAGGCCTGAAAGTCAATACTTCAAAGACTTTCACTATGTATTGTGGCAGACAAATTAAATCTAAGAGGCCAATTTTTATAGCGGGACAAAAGCTCGATTTCGCTAAACAGTTTTCTTATCTGGGGATACTTTTTGCCCAAAACGAGACGTGGTCCCAAGCTGTCTCTGCGAAAAAACTTGAGCTTACTAGATCAACCGCTGCTCTCAAAATCTTCTCAAGTAAATTAGGGACCAGACCTCCTGTAGAATTGATAAAAATATACAAAGCCAAATGTGTAGCAGGTGCTACCTATGGTAGTGGGGTCTGGGGTTTTGCAAATTCTTCACCTATTCAGGTTGCTGAAAACTCCTTTTTAAAATATATATTGGCACTCCCCAAAAGCTCTTCCAATTTTAACTGTCACTCTGAATTAGGCCTGTGTTATATCTCAGACCTGATTAAAATAGAGCCAGTGCTGTTGTGGCACAGACTCTGGACTCAAGAGGCAACACATTTAAACAGAGACGTTCTAACAGACATTTTGAAATTGGAAGGTGCCACAAAAATACTTTGGGTGAAGTATGTTTTTAACTTCTTGAAAGATATTGGGAGAGAGGAATATTTCTCGAATCCCACAGATATCTCAGAAATTTCACGGAAAGATTTGAAGAAGCAGTGTTTAGCCCTTTTAGATTCCCACCGGGTTGCTGCGGAGGTCTTAAAACCCTCTGTTCAGCAGCACCAATTGGTTTTAGCAACTTTTAAGATTCAGCCCTATCTAATCTATGTAACTAATAACTATGAGCGCTTCTTACTCTCACGCTTTAGATTTAATATCTTCCACAGATTGGTCAGTTTTCCTACGATCAATAACTGGACGCACAATCTACCATGTTGTCCCTGTGATAATGTCTCCTCCCAGAGTACCATTCATGTATTTCTATTTTGTAAATTGTATCATGAAATGAGGAAAAATGTTCTATTGCCATTTTTAAGAGTACTAGAACTTCGTCATTGCCGTGCGGCGATGATTAGTATGCAAGCGTTAGATAATCATGTATCTGTAGCAACAACGACCTTGTACCTAAGGAATGTGATGATCATCAGGAAACGTATGACTACATAACTGCACTTTAAAATTGTAATTGCATTTTAAAATCGTAAATGTCTTATTTATGAATCCAATGAATTATTGTATTTTAATATTTTTCTTTTATATTGTAATCTGTAATTTTTTACATGTACTTTTATGATTGCACACAACAATCGAATAAAGATATTTTGAATTGAATACCTGTAAATGAACTGTACAAATATTTTAGAAGAAAGCACAAATGAAGGGGGGAACCAGGTGCCATGGTGTAGGCAGCTCAGCACAGGAGCTCCTCCCCTCCACTCAGACCCCGGCTGCCCCGACACTTGCGCCTAACTACAGCTGCCTTTCCAACCGCATTGGCGAGGTGGGAGTCTTGAGGACACTGCTGGGTGGAGGGGGGGGGGGGGGGTTAGGGGGACTGTCAAACTGGCATGTGCATGGGCCCCAGGGTAAGCCAGTGCCTGCATTCCGGAGGCCGTGCCCAAGATGGCGGCCCCATATTCGCAGGGGTGCCTGGCCTTCAGTGGATTCCTTGACCCACTGAAGAGTCCAGATTGAATGAGCCTGCACCCCGTGCGGCCCTGGGGTTGTCAGGCAGCATTTTAGCGGGAGTCAGCCTGGGACCACTAGTCTCTCCACCTTCCTATTGATAGTGCAGCCATCACGCTGCTGCAGCAGTGGAGGAGAGGACTTCCCCTCCGAGAACACTGCCCCTCCAGGCAGAGCGGGGGCAGCTTGCTACACCATGGTGGGGGCCTTGCGACTGCCTTTGTGCCCCTGTCCCGGCATTTGGAGTAGCCCACCAATCTTGGTGCAAGGACAAATTGCCATATGTAAAAAGGTCCTGATACTGCACCTGTTATACCTCTTTGTGGCACTGCTGATTGAGCTCTCTAGATATTATTCCCCGGGAACTGGATAGTCCGCTTGCCAAATTATACTGGGGTGCATCCAGACGTAGGATGGCTCTTCAGAGACTTTGCTTACCAGTAAATGAGGGAGGGGGGGTTGGCTGCACCTGATTTCAAGTTACACTATATGGCTTCCCATCTGCAGTGGGTCGCTCGATGGAGATCGGCATTTGGGACGCAACAAACACTCATTAGCGGGATATGCCTGCAAAAACGCTTCCGATTCATATCCTGATGCGCCCCACTCCAGACTTGATGACCCTGAGGGTTGACTGTCCTGGTCCATGCAGTGTGGTATGCATGGACGAGGGCCCTTGTTTAAATTAATCCCGGTGGACTGTTGCGCCTTCTGTGAAAGGCCGCCACGGACGGCTTCAGTGTGCTGCTACCATCAGCAAATCGGTACATGGACATCGTACCGATGTGCTGCTGATGGTAGCAGCACACTGAAGCCGACCGCGGCGGCCTTTCACAGAACCCAGCGAGATCGCATCGCTTCACTAACGGTCAAGGCGCAACAGTCCACCGGGACTAATTTAAACAAGGGAACACCAACACTGCTATGGCTGTAGCGTGTTTAAACAGGAGCACCAGCCCTACAATAATCCCAAGCACGCATGGTGAAACATCTTGGTTCATCGAGCAAGTTGGTGTTTACAGAGTTACGGACATAAACTGTTTAAACATTAAAATGTTGGCAATTAGCAACTCAAGAAGCTAATAGTGGTGACTGTTTGTACTAAGCAGCAAATCCAGTGGTGCATTGAATAGACGCTAATGATGATTTTGAACCTTTTGAGCTCTGTCTAAAGTACTGGATTATGGGAAGTGTAGTTTTCTCCTACCCTTAAGCACGCATGCATGGGTTTGTAAGGTTGAACGCCTGACTAATTAGGTAACATCAATGAGGGAGGAGCCTGCAGTTGGGAAGTGGTGAAAAACTGGGCAGAATGACTGGGTGATTAATTATGCTGCGTCGCAAGATGAGGATAGACCGATTTCAAACACTGTGGCAGGTACGTTAATTTGAGAGATACGATTTTGAGTTTGGAGCTTAAAAACAGTTCTAGTGTGCTAGTGAAAAACTCGGATTCCTTAAAAAATGAGCGAGAGCATGAGCGTTTTTGTGCATGAATAACAAGATGTAAGGAAGGGTAAAGTTGGTGAAAACGTTTGAGCAATAATGCTATGCCAATATTAGGATTAGAAAACGGGGAGTTAGCGTTCGAGCTGTCACAGAGGAGCATTAATGGAGAAATATACATAGGAGTATGAGTTACATGCAATTAAGAGCTGTATTATTCAGGATTTAGTTACATTAGATGCACCACATGAACAATGTATTGAGTTTGTTAAATGCATTAGTATGACCAGCAAGATAACAGTAAATGTTTGATTGCTATTTACAGTTACCCCTGAAGAAGGGCTTTGACAGCCTGAAATGCATTGGGTCTTTTAATAAATACCGCCTTGGATGAAGTTGCATCAGTTCGTGTTTTTGCAAGAGGCCCGGAGGGCACACTAAAACATGGGAAACTATGGAAATGTCTAGAAAGAGGAATAGGTGGTGCACTGTGACTTTGTTTGTAGTTCTTAAGAGTTTTTGAAAGTTTTTTTTAGAAGGTTTTGGGTGCACTCATGGGTGGTGTTTCCGTCAAAACACGAATAGATTATAAGAACTTGTAGTGTACGCATAGAAATGCTAATACATCCCCTAGTGAGGCACTCCGTAGGTAATCATACAATGATTCAAAAGATTGCTGTCCAAAAAGTTGTTTGTTTATTCAACCAGGTTCATAGGTAATTTATTAGATGATATTAACATCATATCATTCCAATAAGTAGATCTCTTAAGTTAGAAGAATGAAAGTGAACTGCTCCAATGCATTTCGGGCGGGGGGCCCTTTGTCATGGAGTGCTGAAAGGAAGACGAGTCGGAATCAGGGTTACGGTAACAGAACATGGGAAAATTATTAATTAAGTGCCGATCAATCATAGTGCTCGGTGCTTGTGTGTAAACTGGTAAGAATGGTGAAAAAACGGGCGGTAGTGCCAAACTGTGAACTGAGGTGACAGTGAAAGGTGCGGGAAACGGAGGTCAGCGCGGGGCGTGAGTGGGATTTAAATCGGGTGAAGGAGGCGAAACAAAAGAGATAAACGCTTGCGCGTAGGTAAGCTAGCGGGTGCGGTTAAGGACTTACTTCATGTCTGTGATGGCAGTGTTCGCTACTTCAAAGGTTCAGGAACATAGCTCGTAGCTTGACGCTGTGGCGGTGTCAGTACGGGAGCGGAGTGATTTAAGGATCTTATCGGGTAGAGATGAAAAACGGACCAGGGTGCTAAGGGAATTAGAAACTGATAAGGGTCTAAAGGGTGGGGAAGGATACAAGGGGGCCATGATGGAACGGTGTGTGGGATGAAAATAAACAGTGTAACTGGCTGGTGCAGGGAATGACAGGGAATAAAGTAACATGGGAGAGGTGAAGCAGTTAAGAGCAATGCAAAACATGAATATACTAGTAGTTACAAGTAGCAACTATATTCGATCCGATCGTTGAGACCAAATGGTTTGAGTGTCTGTAAACGATACATCCATTCAAGTTCTCTTTTGAGAAGTGACTTGCGGTTGTCAGTTCCTTCTTTTTGGGTGACGGTTTCCAGGATGATAAATTGTAGTTGTACGATGGGGTGGCGAGCTTCCAAAAAATGCATGGCTATATTGGATTTCTCCTGTTTAAGTCGTATGTTGGATTTATGTTCGTTCATGCGTGTCTTAATTTTGCGCTCTGTTTTGCCTACGTACAGTTTACCACAAGGGCATTTCAAAGCATAAATCAGATTTGTGGAGTCGCATGTGGCGTTGACTTGAAGTTTGATTGCGTGACCCTTCATAGGATGTCTGATGATGTTACCCTTAATGATGCAGTTGCAATGATTGCAGTTGAGGCATGGTTGGGTTCCTTTGTAGTGTTTGGTGGTAGGCGTAGGTTTGGAAAGAATTTCTTTCATGTTCTTACTCCTGGTGTAGGCAAACAAGGGGGAACTCTAAAACATGTCCCGAAAATCGGGTTCCATTTGTAGGATCGGCCAATGCTTGAGTATGATTCTTTTATAGGTTGTGCTTGCCGTGGAATATTTGGAGACTAGGACCATGCGTTGTTCTGTTTTTTTAGGTGTTTTGGACAGACTCTCTTGTCTGGTGATTTTAGACACTCGGGTTTGGGCATCCTTTAGGATATGTTCAGGGTAACCTCTATCAAGGAAGCGGTCGTGCATTTCCTTGATGCGGTTGTCCAAAGTCTGTTCATCCGATACTATGCGTTTGACACGCAACATTTGAGAGAACAGCAAATGTTTTTTGAGAGATCCCTGGTGGAAGCTAGTGTAGTGTAAAGTATTGTTGCGGTCGGTGTTTTTTCTGTGAAGGTCAGTGATGAGACCGTTTTGAGTGACTTTGATGTTGACGTCTAGAAACGTGTTTTCTCTATCGCTGATTTGCCAGGTAAGTTGGATGCGTTCATCCTTAGTATTGAGTTCATGCAAAGAGAATCTTTGGAGTCCGTCCACATTATGAACAAGTCGTCGATATATCTGACGTACATTTTGATTTTCTCATTGAAGGTGGTATTGGCATATATATGTAGTTTTTCAAAATTTTCCATGTAGATGTTGGCATATGTGGGAGCAGCACAGTTTCCCATAGCCATTCCAGATAGCTGAAGGTACCATTTGTTGTCTTCTTGGAAATAACTATGGTATAAGGTGTATACCATAAGTTCCATTAGGAAAGATTGCATTTGTGAGTCAATGTCACTATTGAGAAGGGCTTGTTCAATGGCATCGATTCCTCCCTGATGGGGGATCGACGTATATGAGGAGATGACATCAGCTGTGCATAGTATGAGCGGGTCGCAACAATACTTTACACTACACTAGCTTCCACCAGGGATCTCTCAAAAAACATTTGCCGTTCTCTCAAATGTTGCGTGTCAAACGCATAGTATCGGATGAACAGACTTTGGACAACCGCATCAAGGAAATGCACGACCGCTTCCTTGATAGAGGTTACCCTGAACATATCCTAAAGGATGCCCAAACCCGAGTGTCTAAAATCACCAGACAAGAGAGTCTGTCCAAAACATCTAAAAAAACAGAACAACGCATGGTCCTAGTCTCCAAATATTCCACGGCAAGCACAACCTATAAAAGAATCATACTCAAGCATTGGCCGATCCTACAAATGGAACCCGATTTTCGGGACATGTTTCAGAGTCCCCCCGTGTTTGCCTACACCAGGAGTAAGAACATGAAAGAAATTCTTTCCAAACCTACACCTACCACCAAACACTACAAAGGAACCCAACCATGCCTCAACTGCAATCATTGCAACTGCATCATTAAGGGTGACATCATCAGACATCCTATGAAGGGTCACGCAATCAAACTTCAAGTCAACGCCACATGCGACTCCACAAATCTGATTTATGCTTTGAAATGCCCTTGTGGTAAACTGTACGTCGGCAAAACAGAGCGCAAAATTAAGACGTGCATGAACGAACATAAATCCAACATACGACTTAAACAGGAGAAATCCAATATACAACTTAAACAGGAGAAATCCAATATAGCCATGCATTTTTTGGAAGCTCGCCACACCATCGCACAACTACAATTTATCATCCTGGAAACCGTCACCCAAAAAGAAGGAACTGACAACCGCATGTCACTTCTCAAAAGAGAACTTGAATGGATGTATCGTTTACAGACACTCAAACCATTTGGTCTCAACGATCGGATCGAATATAGTTGCTATTTGTAACTACTAGTATATTCATGTTTTGCATTGCTCTTAACTGCTTCACCTCTCCCATGTTACTTTATTCCCTGTCATTCCCTGTACCAGCCAGTTACACTGTTTATTTTCATCCCACACACCGTTCGATCATGGCCCCCTTGTATCCTTCCCCACCCTTTAGACCCTTGTCAGTTTCTAATTCCCTTAGCACTCTGGTCCGTTTTTCATCTCTACCCGATAAGATCCTTAAATCACTCCGCTCCCGTACTGACACCGCCACAGCGTCAAGCTACGAGCTATGTTCCTGAACCTTTGAAGTAGCGAACACTGCCATCACAGACATGAAGTAAGTCCTTAACCGCACCCGCTAGCTTCCCTACGCGCAAGCGTTTATCTCTTTTGTTTCGCCTCCTTCACCCGATTTAAATCCCACTCACGCCCCGCGCTGACCTCCGTTTCCCGCACCTTTCACTGTCACCTCAGTTCACAGTTTGGCACTACCGCCCGTTTTTTCACCATTCTTACCAGTTTACACACAAGCACCGAGCACTATGATTGATCGGCACTTAATTAATAATTTTCCCATGTTCTTTTACCGCAACCCTGATTCCGACTCATCTTCCTTTCAGCACTCCGTGACAAAGGGCCCCCCGCCCGAAATGCATTGGAGCAGTTCACTTTCATTCTTCTAACTTAAGAGATCTACTTATTGGAATGATATGATGTTAATATCATCTAATAAATTACCTATGAACCTGGTTGAATAAACAAACAACTTTTTGGACAACAATCTTTTGAATCATTGTATGATTACCTACGGAGTGCCTCACTAGGGGATGTATTAGCATTTCTATGCGTACATTACAAGTTCTTATAAACTATGGAAATGTCACATTATTTCTACGTGTGGCTGTAATTGAGTAAACTGGTGGTATAAGACAAACATGGAGTACATGGTGTATAAGGAGTACAGTGGTAAAGGGTGCGAATGGGCGCTAAACATGTGCAAACAGCAGTGCGACCGGAAGTGGGGCGTAATGCTGCCCCACACTATGTTGTTGCTGCTAATGCAGTGGCACCCTCACACTTAGAACCAAGCACCCTGCCTTAAGGATTGATAAGGCCTGCTATAGGGGGGAGTTATAGGTTTTTAGTGCAGTAACCCCAGATATAGGAAACCTATATCTGCAGTAAGTGGTGGTAGAACCGGCTTACACAGGCTGCAATGGCAGGACTGTAGGTACAGTTGGAAGGGTCTCCATGGGTGGCATAATACATGCTTCAGCCCATGGGGGACCTCTGTGGTACCTATGCCCTGGGTACCTTAGTACCATATACTAGGGACTGATAAGATTATCCCAGTATTCAATCTGGGATGTACCCAAGTACTTACCGCAACAATTTAAGGGAGAGAGCAGATAGACTGGGGTCCAGATTATCAGGATCCCAGTCAGATTAGTCCAACACAGCTTAGCACCAGGCAAAAAGTGGGGGTAGCTATGCAGAAAGATCCTACCATCCTACAATTTGCTACACTTGTTTTTTGTGTGACACATGGGTTTTTCACAATCCCTAGAATTTCAGTGGTATAACATTAATGGCAGAACCACCACTCGGAAAATTGTGCCAGCACCACCTGCACATCTTTTCATCAATCCTGTTTCTACGTAGGTCCTGAAGGAAGCAGCGCACCATAATTAAATACCATTTGCTCAAATATCTGGTACGCAGTTCCCAGCATGTTACTTCTGTGGTAAATGTTAACACGAAAATGTTGAAAAAGACTAGTCTTCATCAATTGAGCATATATACAGATTACTGTATTACCATCTGTAATTCACACCTGATAGAAACATAGCAGATGCTAATAGGACCCACTGACCAACAGTGCTTGGACACAGAAGACTTTACACAATATTTTAAAAATACAGTGATCTAATCAAAAGCAATAAAGGATAATTACTTTAAACTATTTATTAAGCTGTTCATCACTTTATACTTTGACATTCGGAGTTTGATATCATTTGGGGCGGCGTGGGGAGCAGGGTCATTGAGTCTCTGAGGTTAATGGAAGTGTATTGTTGATGTTGAGAGAGATTTAAAATATATTATTGACGTTGACCATGACGATGGAGGAGGGTGGAATTTCGGTGTGATAATTGACATGTGTTGTGGGTGTCACTATCGTGAGGTCATCCCGGATAAGGATGTAAACCTGACCCAGTAGTTGGGACTCTTCGAGGCATCATGATTTTGGGACAGGAATTATGGACGAGGAGCTTCTGCTGATTCGATTTCATATTTGGTAGACACGAAATACAAAACCGAAGTCCAAGTTTTCTTTCAGTTTGAACTCAGCTATAAATATTGAACAAGCATTGCCAACACCTACTGGATGGTCCTTTTTATAAAAATTAACTATTCTCTCTCAATAAATGGGTGTATGCCCAGATGTGGGTCATTGCTCATTGTACCACTTAAACCAAGCTACACCTGACTGAAGAGGGCCAGCTAGGCCAAATCAGGTCTTGGGTTGCTTGTGTTCTTGTTCAAAGATCAACGAGGACCTGGCTTGGCAGCTGGGGGGGTACTGTTTATTTTGGAGCCGGACCAAAGCTGGTTTGCATATGGTTGTGTCTAATCTGAGGTGGGATTGTGGATGAAAGAATGATGGACTGGATGTGTTTCTAGATAACTACTGAGGTATGGTTCGCCATTTTGCATTCCTGTATATGAAACATGAATGCTGTCAATGTATATTATATGTAAAAGCCAAAATGTGAAACAAGACAGATAGATACTTAGAAATTAAAGATCGCCCTCTAAGAAAGCTGTGTTCAATTTTAACAACATCAATGTCTTTAAAAAAAAATTACAGAGCATGGACTAGGTTAGCACCACGTCACGTGGCACTCCCTGTTTTTACAATATGTTTAGCTCTTCAGAGAGCAGGGAGTTTCTGGAGCCTGCACAAGAGTGTCGTTTTGGGGTGCAAAACCTGGAACCCCATGGCTTTCATCAATAATGGTGTAGCTTGCACAGGCAGTCAGCCCAGAACGCCGAGCAGGCCAGGCGAGGCTCTCTAACCTCAACTGTTTTGTGAAGGAGAGCTGGGGCCAGATGTAGGACCATTGGTTTTTGCGACTCGCAATTTGCGAGTCGCAAAAGCCAATGTACAACAGTGTCAGAGACAATGTTAGCGATTCCCAAATGCGATCGCAAAACGCGAGGCTCATGAATATTAATGAGCCACCCGCAATTAGCGACCCCATTGGGAATGGCTGGCCCTCCCAGGTATGGTGGCCTGCTGGGCTCAGCAGAACTTCATGTCTGGGACTGATTTTCTATAAAGCAGTTTTTTTTAAATGCGTCTCGTTTTCCTTTAAGGATTCAACGTTTTCGTTTCATTTTTTCAGGGCAGGTAGTGGTCCCTGGGCCCGCTCCCTGCCCTTACAAAATATTTTTAGAGCCACTCACAAAGGGGGAAGGGCTCCATTCCCACCCTCTTGAAGAGGGAGGTAAATTGCGAGTGCTTCGCAAAACATTCATACATGGATTGTAATTTGCTATTAGGAAGGGACCACCCTTTCCTAATAGCGAGTGGCAAAACACTATTTTGCTAGTCGCAATTTTTGCGACTCGCAAAATAGTGTTAGTACATTGGCCATGTAGGTTTTTGCATGCGCAAACCTGTTTTCGCATGCAAAAACTGGTCGTACATCTGGCCCCTGATGCCTTGAACAGATGCCGACTCCCCAAGGACAGTAGCAGCAGCACAGAGGATGCACATGACTCTTTAAGAATTGTGTCTGCTTGGTGTCATGGAAGCACAGAGGACATGCATAGCAGACAGAGGGCGGGCAGGACGATAAAAACCCTGTCTGTTCTCTGAAGACATTCCCACCCCTTGCCACTCACCTTACCCTGTACGCCTTCCTTTTGGCTGCTGAAAAGCTCAGGGAGAGATAGAAGCTTGGTATTATTTTCTCCTAATGCTTCTACATCATACAAAGAACGGGTAGCAACATGCTGAAGGTGTGGGCTACGGGGGAACCAAAGCTCATGGGCCCCCCAGGCCTATCTGTGCCTACCACATCAGGCTAGTGGCAGAACCTCAAGGGTTCAGATACATAAGCTCACTGCTTCTCTCTTCACCAGTAAAAGCCCTTCACTAACCCCTTCAGATATATAGGTAGGTCTGGTATTGGAGGTGGGCCAGCAGCACCTAAGAAGGCGGTATTTATCTACCAAGGGCACCACTCTTAGAGATCAGCAAGGGTCATGGGCTGAAGATCACACATTGCGTTATATGCGACTCAGCAGGTGAAGCAAACGAGCTCCTTGAGTGCACTACCCAGAGCACATATGATGCACAAGTTCAAGAATTTCACCAAAGCTCCTTTCCCAGATGGATGAGGTTTCAGGCAATGTTGGACGGTCGCAACTCCTGAGCAGAGAAGAGCATCACACACGGCGTGGTGGGCATGGCCATGGGGCTGTAGTTAAGAAAGCGGTACTGCCCTGTAAGGAGAGTAAGCAGTGCTGAACTTTCACCACTAGCAGATTTCAGAGCATCATGAGCAATGCTGTATGTGTTATCACGCACCCATGGTGCATAGCAAACAGCATAACAAATTGCACCCAGCACAGCGCTAGTCTCAGCAGGAGCCATTCAGCGAAGCTCACAGCAGCACCAGACATGAAGCACAGGCCATGCATACTGCTCTGGGCATCACAGCATGATCCGCCCACAAACTAAGTTCATGTCAGATCTCCTTACAGCTCAATTGTGCCCGGTATGCTGAGACACCAAAGCTGCATGCTACAACTCGTGGTGACCCGGAAGTGAGGGATGGCTTATGCCAGTCTGTGATCACCTGCTTCTGGACTGCTCACACCGGCTAAGGGGGGAATAGTGAAACAGAAGGTATGCTACGATTAATGTGCTAAAAAGCACTGCAGTATAATTGTGCTGAAACTAACAGGAGGCCACTCTCAATAACTACATAACCATTGTGTTCTCTTAGAATCTTCTCTATTTTCAGATGTTGCAATTAATAAGAGCCAGCACCATTACAATATGGTCGCCTCTGTCCAGCACTTGGAAAATATGTCAAAATGGCAATGAGTAGTTCCTTAAAGTTCAATTAAAGACAAAAGAAAGACAGAGGATTGTCTGTATTATCTTTGGATAACAGTGCAAAAACGACCCAAGTCCAGGAAACAAAAAATGCTATGGATTAGTGCTCTTAGAAAGGTGCCTTTCCCAAGGAAAACCAACAAAAAGCTGCATAAGAAACAAAATGTTTACTTGAAGTATTTTGTAGATATATGTGAATACTTGTAAAATCGTGTTGTGACAAATATAGTGCATTAAAAAAGTTATTTACATCAAATGTGTTGGAAGAAATGTTTTCAGAATGAATGTCTCCTCCATTAATTTCTCCTGCAAATGAAAGCACTCCCTTGGAAACAGAATTATATACCTAAATGCCAATAATACAGAGACACAGAGAGATAGATTGAGAGAGAGAGACAGAGAGGGATTCGCCTCTGGGCATGGTCCAATTTGTGATCGACGCTCTCTCAAAACAATGGCTGAAGGGGGTAGACCTCACCAGAGCTGTCCAAAAATGAAATCAAGCATCCTACGAGTTTTACTTTGCTGAAGGGAAGATTCTTTCGGATTGAATGTTGTCAGAAGTATTCGTTTCCTTTGCGAGTGTATCACAGAAAAACACACAAATATGTGAAAATTGTAAAAAGCATCTTCAGGGGCGCTGCACACTAAAGATTGCAAACCTGCCTCGTGCTCTCCCCGCTCCACAATAGCGAGCTGTTAACCTGTCAGTCAGTCGTTTATTTCAAGGTCCCCTCAACAAAGCCAGCTCCGCGGGTTATTATGTGATGAACATCTGAGTCATGCTTCCATTAATTGCGTTTGAAATACAAGGTTCAGAGACTAATAAGGCGCTATGGTGAAAAAGGGTATTTATAGAATTAGCGAAGACACTCTATCAGGGACACGAGCACCGCTGCGCGAGAGGCCTGTGGTGACGTCATAGCGTGACGGGAGCGCGAGGTGGCCTTGCAGGGGAGCCAGGTGTGTTATATTACACGGTGCTAATATTAATGGAGTCTGGGCTCCGTCAGCGCAGCCTGGAGCGGGTAACCACAGCAGCAGTGAATCCGCCGCCTCTCCCGGTGCTCCTGCTGCAGCAGACGAAACAGAACCCAGCAGGAGTACAAAGTGCAAACACGAACACTCAAACGTGCATGCAGAGTGCGGAAATACAAACTACAGGAAGAGGTTGCAAAGGTGAAAACTGTCCAAATAAAGAGCATACACATCTCTAGCTACTGAATAATTGGCGTGCACCTCATCCTCCACCGGGCTCTTGAATTCAGCCATGCAGTCGAGTCACATTGGTTATTTAACCCAGTCATTCAGTTCACCACAAGGTCGGAAATTTGCTTGGTTGGACTTTTAAATTTTTACCAAGTAGAAATTTTGGTTGTAGATATGTGGTCTTTACTTTTCCCGTGCACTTTCGAGCCTTTAGCTTTGTAGTCTCTGCTGCTGCTGAAGTCTGCAGGAGAGGACCCCAGCAGCTGGGTTCGGAAGATGCTGCTGGTGTTATTGCCATGATCCCTGATAATGCTGGGATTGGGAAGGCGGCATGCCATGCCCAGGATATCACCTTGGGTTGGCCATGTTTCTTCTGGAGTAGGCCGCAGCACACATTGAACACTTCCAGCTTATGGGTGTGGCGGTACTGTCTTGTGGCACTCCTGATGAAGGCACTCATGGTGCTGAAACGCGCGTCGAGAATTGACATCCCACAGCCACTTTTGCACTAGTCCTTGTTTTAATGTTTCTAGTATCATAATATTGTATTTTTGATTGTTTGATATTATACTGTTTTCTAAACCATCATTATCAATCATGAATGTATAATACTAATTGTATAATAGATTTAACTTTCAAACCCATTCTCAATATGCATTTCCTCACCCTTTTTAACAAATATGTGAATAAAATCAAACTTTGTACATTTTAACAAACCATCTCTATTTACACTGAGTTCTTTATTATCAGTTGCTTTTTTTCCAATGAAAAAATGTTGATGTAATGTTTATCGACTGAACTGTCTAGGAATTTTGTTTACAATTGTGGTACTGTCCATGAACAGCCCTTTCTCACCAATGTCTACCTCACAGCACTCCCAGAATGAGGACCCATGATCCCTACCCATTGTCGATTACAAACATGCGAAGGAAAGAAACACTTGCAATATTCTCCAGGAATGCAGACTGGATCCACCTCAATGTATAGAATAGCTCAAATCATATTTTTACCCTACTATCTTTAACATAACAGCACAGAAAAAGACTACATAATTGACTTAGAAACTGTACCTAAAACTGAAAAATCACAAACCCTAATGTGCCAAATCATCCACCAAAGTCAGAAGTAATGACAATATAATAAGTAAGGATTGCCTAAAACGCGATATTCAGGGAGGTGCGCCTTATATCGTTTTTGGGTTTCAATACTTTGATATTGGATTCATTCCAAATGAAAAATAATAATATTTACTGTTGTACATCTGGTTTGGAAGTTACCAAACAATGAGTGATTGGACTGAAGTTCAGGCAGAGCAGTTAGGAGTTGGGGAGGGGAGGTGAGGAGTGGGGGGACTACATGGACCAGAAGTGCATTCACAACTTAAAACTACCCGCTCACCAAGGGCTACAGGACCTTTAGCATGCTATGTTTGTTACATGTAGACCTTTTGACGACGAATCAACACTCGTATTAAAAAGTTCTGAAGCCATTTCATCAACATCTTGAATTAAGATAATAACCTGGAAATAAATATGAACTTGGTGCAACGCGTTCAACAACATAGATGCTTACAAAATGACTGCTTGTGTTACTTACGCTACTCTATTCCTAAGATCAGTGTGTGGGTCAGGTATCACTGACCTTCCAAGTTTGAGGCATCATCTTTCCTTACTTGACGCATTTCAGATAGGAAATGTCATTGGGTGTGACTGCAAGAAAATAAATGACAACTCACTCCCTTTCTGCCTCTGCATATCAAAATGGCCGCTGGTCACTGACTGTATTTCTGCCTTTTGATCCAAAACTATTGATGAATGTTTGATATTATGTCTCAAGACCCGATGTTGACCCCACCTGTTGTAGCGGGTCTTATTAGTGTTAGACTCTAAACATATCTCAAGAGGGAGCCAAGCATCCCAATGCTTCCTTCTTCCTCTTGTCCTAACTCGGCTTGCAGTACTCACTTCAAAACCTTTCATCTTAGAATAGCTTCTTCTTGCTCATTCCATCAAAGACTTGGATGTCAATTAGGTGTAGCTAGGGTTAGCAGCTATTTCAGACTGACATACTCGTTAGAGGCCCTAGTACTGCCCTGAAGTGGGACGATCACAGTGGCAGGAACAGAGAGTAAAGAGAGCTCTTAAAGTCAGCGGTGGCTCCTCCGCAATGGAGGAGGAGCGTTGCCCCACTAGCTCCGAGCCAGCAGCTGAAAAATAATATTTTATTATAACTTCGCTTTTTTGGTGCTGGCTCAACCATGCGTATGTAGGGAGGGGCCAGGCCATGAGAGGGAGGAGGAATGAAGTGCTATGTTCACTCCTAAGTGTGTATGTCTGTTTGACTGGCCGTCTTAGCAAATCAAATTTAGATTTCTCCTCCCAGCTTTATTTTACAGCTGGGTGGAGAAACGGCACAGACTCCCTGTGCCTGAGCGGAACATCAATCCAGCCCGCTCAGACCAATCCCAGAGCTGCTCTCATAGTATGACAGCAGCGTTTGGATTGGATGGGGAGTCTGTCCCAGGGACTGCCGGGAGCAGCAGAAGAACTGAGGAGCACCGACGCGCAAGGCGGCCGGCAGGATCAGGTGTGTTTTTTTCAAATTAAATTAAACCCTCCCCCCGACTCCCCTCTCTGCCGCCACCCTGCCATCCCCCCACTGCATATTGACAGTAGCCGCAACTGCTTAAAGCGAGGATTACTTTCTTTAGTTTGTACTCCTTGCCCTTCGCGCACCCCCTTAAAAGCAAATAGAAGTGTGTTGAGGGGTTAGTAGTGTGTCACAGGGCCAAATCTTAGACGTCATTAGAGGGTCAAAATGTGCATAATTTCACTTCTCATACCGCTGAGATTTGGCTGAACCAACGTCCATGCCACAGACCCTCTCCACTAAGCAGGCCAAAAGCATGAACCTCTTCTCTGTGATAGAATTACGTGCAACATTACAAGCCCCCTGCACAAGAAATAACATGACATAGTGACATAGAATACTGAGGTAGCACACAAAGAAAACCACACAACAGAAAGCAGCAGCATAGTTTACTCTTTAAAAAAACTGGACTGTGAGTCCACTAGAGGTCAGAAAAACGACACAGACAGAGTACGGCAAAACAGCACGATGGACGATATGGCGTACAAAGCATGTGCATACTAAAATGGTAGCAAAGTCTGTAAACAAAATAAAAAAGCAAAAAGCCTTGATTAAAAATATTGGTGATGTCTAAATTTTTTCAGTGTGTCAGTGGCACACCAATACAATAATGGAAATGGTGCATTATAGTACATGCTGTCAATCTATGAAAAAGACCGCTGAGAAAAAACCTTTTCCAGCAGATATGCCTTTTATTTGTCTGTCTATGCCATTTTACCATTACATTTGAATAGTTTTTTTCACATTAGTGTGTGTTATTTTAAATGGTTAAACCGTTTAAGGTGTATAATTGATTTTTAGGCAAACCAACACAAATTGATACTGAGTCTTGCGCCTGCGTGGTGTGACAACGAATAGCCAGAACAGCACAATGATTGCGAAGGGGTTCACGTGAGAGTACAGAACTCTAAGTGTCAGAGTACCAACCTGAACTCCTGTTTACTCGGAGGCTATTTCAGCTGTTAATAAAAAAAAACAAATAATAGGTCATGCAATAAAAAGCCAAGATAAAACTATTGCACTGCAATGTAATAACAGTAAAACAAACAGAATCAAGGGAGATTGAATCTATTAACGGCACCTCAGATCATGTTTCGGCTTTCTCAAATGGACGGTTTGGTCTACTACTTGTTTTTATGAAACAGAGCATGTCTGTTTTTGCAAAGCAATTGCGGTTAGGTTATATTTGGGTATGCAGTAGTCATTATTTGAGTAAAGCTATAAACTGCACTCATTCTGACTTCTAAAATAAAGACCGGAAAATGCAGAATACAGATATTAAGTTTATAAAGATCATTCAGAGGAGATGGCGAATCTGGATGTAATACCGTAAAGTAGTAATAACATTATCACTAGGTACTACCTGCCGATTTAGACATTTGTGCAGATACCCAGGGAATGGCCTGCAGTAGGTGTGGTAACAATGTCTGTATTCCCCCCCCCCCCCCTCGTGTTACCCCTTAGTTTTCACTAGTCTTAAGGTTGTGAAAGCATTCCCAGTATTTACGTGAAAAAGGTTATTAATTTCACATTTTTGTTACAATGGCAGGTCAAAAATGTGCATTAAAACTGCTGGTACGCATTTGCCGCTACTATAGCAGCGCGAATGAGGAAGTGTGTTAAAATAAAGACTCACAAAAACATTGTCATAACCGTCCGGCATTTGCCCCCAGACGTGCTAGAACTGTCCTCAGGATAATATTTTACCTAGGCTCAGCAATTGGAGGGAAGTTATTTTTGGGAGTTTTTGAGACTTTTTATGTAGCTTTTTCCTCCCCGCACAAGGCCTCATTTAGAGACTGGGACTAACTTTCCGTCTGGCAAAAATTGGTGCATGCCCTGTCACCCAATAGATCGAATTCCCACCTAATTTTAAGGTCGGGCAATAGCAGTTCACCTGCCCACAGAGCATTGGAAGGAAAACCGTCATGGTGGGACATAATTTGCATCTCGAACAGAGATGATGCCAGAAGGCACCATATTTAGGGCTCTCCAACTTTTTTTTTTCGTGTATTGAAATCATAAAAAAAAGTCACCTCTGTCTGCCATATGCTGGGAGAAAACCGCCAGAGCACTAGAGACATTTTTTAAAATGTTTTTTTCAAAACAACCTGTTGCCCAGGGGTTTGCCTGTGGAAATTGCAAACAAGCATTGGCAATGTTGATGGGTCTGCCTTTAAAGGAATGTTGTATGTATAGGAATATGAAGCATTACTAGTAAATAGCATGGGAATGGAAATGCATTTGTGTGGAAGCTAAGAACTGTGGAATAATATTGGTGTAGATTAAAAGGTCAGATGAAGGTTGCACCATCAAGCCGGACCTCAAAATCTATATAGGTTAATGACTGACCTTCCACAATTTATAGTGTTTGCCAAAGAAAAACACTACATTATTTAGTTATCTAAGACACTTTAACAGCATTACAATTGCAAGTATGTAACCCTGAAAGTTTAACACCTTGCCTGCATCGCCGATTCTCCCCCGGTAATGAACATTCCATTCGCGGGTGTGGTCATGACGGAACGGTTCCGTCATGAGCACAGCGCGACCGATGCTCATGACGGAGCCGATCCGTCATGAGCATCGAAGGGGTTAAGACAAAGCAGTTGGATAAATAAACAAAATGATCACAGCTGTGTAGAGTACACCCAGTATTTTTGTGGAAGCACGCAACATCTTCTCAATCAAAACATGTACTCCAGGCTCCCAAAATGTGGGTGGAGCCAAGGCCCCCCTCCTATGGATTCTCACACAATTGCCTGGTGACAACTATGCTGTCAAGCCATTCTATAAAAATGGGAATGGTCCAACATGTTTTTGTATGATTTATGGAAGTAGATTAATCTAAAAAGAGCCACTGAACTAGCTGCGAATTTAGAATTTGGCAGATGGACGTGGCGAGTAGAGGCTTTGCCCCCACTGCCCCAGCAACTTGGCTTCTCTTTTGCCAAACTCGAAATGAGGCCCACAGTTGTAAAGGTTGCAATCTGCATGTTGAGCATTTTTACAGACTTTATTTTCGTACTCTCTATTTTACCTAGACCCATTTTTTCTCTTTCTGTTTAGTCCATAAGAGTCCATAAAACGATGAAGAAATACTCTCATTGCCAGAAGCACCCATCGAAAGCCATGCATTACAACTATACCCGGAAGACATACTAATGACAGCAGAGGGGATGTGCCTATATTTACAGCAAGTATCCAACGATGTGGCCTCAAAAGCATTTCACCCTTCCTCTAAATTGCACAAGTGCTGTTCTTTATAACTGACTAAGAAGGCTAAGTAGCTCAGGAGATTATCCACGCCAAGGTGGTACTCGAATGCATGACTGGATTGTAATGCCTGCTTGTGACATGGGCCTGTGTGAATTTATTGTGTCAGGGAAAACTGATGGAGCCTGATGTGACTACGGAGCCAGCGCTGATGGCAGCTTTACTTTCATCTTTGTTTAGCTTTAAAATGTGCTTGCAGAGTGCATAATCCAGATTATTTTTTCAGGGAACTGCATAATCCTTCACAATAAACTCAAAACAAAACAATGAAATGCCGGCAAAGAAAGACGGATGTTTTCTATGAGGAGCGTGAATAGCTGAATGATTTGATGAAGTATAGGAAACCACTCTTTGTCCATATCCATGCGTGGTTGCCCAGAGTTTGTCCAAAAGTGCCAGTGCTGGTCAGGTTGTCCACATTAGATCAATTTCATACAAGAATCTAAATGGGAACCATTACACGGTTGACGCCTATTCTAAAAGGATAGCTTAACTGTCAATGGGCAATGTTGTACAACTCTACAACATAGTCGATCAGTTCCCCTTCAAAGGTATGTAGGTGTTTTCCACCGTAAACTGAAAACACACTAGAGAATCTTGCCATGCCATGCTTGCACCCAAGGAAGTCAATGACCGAATCGAATCCACACGAGTGTCACGCACGATTGAGGCAGATGGGCAGCATGGTGCGGGTAACCTTGCACCGCCAGCGCGTTGTCTTTGCCTTTTCGTTTAATTTGTGTTCAGGAGGTGCAGCTTCAATTTTATATTGATGTTACTATAGGATTAGATAAAACATCAATAACATATCTTGACAAGCACACCATGGTGTTTGTCTCTGCTGCACCATAGGTAACAACTAGCAAAGTGAAGCAATAATACAGTAAGGGACTCTGATATCACCTTGTATCACGTGCTAGATTTGCAGTACTTCGTATGTCTGCTGGATTCAGTGTAAATATACACTCACTTAGGGAGTAGCCACCTTGTTCCACTGGTCACTCAATTTAACTCAATAATCGGAGCCTGTCCAAATCACTGTGGCTAAAACCTTCTTGTATTGAGATCTCACTGTCTCCAGGCACTCTAACAAGTTCTTTGGGTTCTGCCAATTGTAAGCCAGGGATCCTGTCACGCAACACCCGGCGCTTCACAGTGATTCAATTGGTTACAGTAATACTCTCTTAGTATACCAAGTTACACAGTGGTATAATTTCTCAATGACTTACACCCGGGTGTGGTTGTAGCTTCACTTGCAGGAGAGGGTGGGAAACTCTCTAAAGCCCTGCAGCTCTGCGTGGCTTTGGTGGGCCAAATGCCTGAGGCCATGGGCAAATTTACTGGCAAATAGCAAATGTGGTAAATAGCAAATGTGATCAGTTATATTAACAGGAGAACTAAACCAAGTGCCTGCATCCTTCTGTTGCTGATGCAATTTGTTTCCTACAGCCCACGCATAGGACTCTTGGTTATGGACTCTGGGAGATTCTAGAGAAGCAGTTTGAAAATTGCATCAGCTTCAGGGAATAAACTCTTTAAGAGATGTGTATGTCTTCCTGCAGAAGCATCATTGCACAGGCTTATTGTGAAGGCCAGCCTAATGACGCTATGGCCCATAGCTAGTGAGGAGACAGTCTGCTTTGCGCCCTTTTTTCTAGCCTGGACACTCACTTCTACTCATACTGTATAAACAGGGGCGTAGCTAGAGCTTGTGGCGCCCGGGGCTAACCTTCAGGTTGCCGCCCCTGGCATCCGCAGCCCAGTGATTGTATTAGCTTAAGTCTCGGACTCGAATTTTGAATCTCACCTCACTGTCAAATTTCGGGCCCGAATATTTCTCACATGTATCATTTGAATGCTAGTTTTACATTGGTCTATTAACTAGTGCAAGTAAGTGTTGACTATCTGAACTCGCAGTTGTAGAGGGCTGCGCATAGCACCCCTGGCCCACTCACTTAATTATACTGGTGTGATTTTTTTAATACTTTAAAATATTTGTCAACCTGCCGGACTGTGTGTCGCACAGGCTCTCCTGAGGCTTGCCCAGCAATCATGCTATTATGCACATGCTCAATATGGCGGCCGGAGTCCTTAAGTCAGCTGACACTATGAATTTATGGTAGCCCAGCCATCCCCCATGGCCTCCTCCTTGAATTCCCTCACTGCCACCCTCTAACAGTGCCCCTCATCACTCCATAGCCTTTCCCCCTGATGACCTCCTCCTCGGATTCCCTAATTGCACCCCCCCCAACAGTGTCATTCATCTCTCAGGAGCCCCTCTCTCATATTTGATTTCATTTGTTGTGTAGCGATACTCATAGTGTAGGGTGTCACAGAACTTTACATCATGCACACATTAAGCAGAGACAATGAATCATAAAAGTATGTAAATCATCTTTAGGGAATGTCACATAAGCCAATGAAGATTACAAGGTGTAGGACTCACATGTCATCGATACTGGTGGGCAATATGTTTTAAGAAGGTTTGGTCTGGAGAAGCACAAACACAGGATTGAAAGTATACCCCAGTGTTTGCGGGGTGGTTGGCTTTACTGATTAAAATGCATATCTATCAAAACAAACTCTTTATAGCAACAATAGAGTAATGAAAGAGTAGGGAAATTTTAACTATATTGAAACACATAAAAAAGTTTTAAGTATACCATTCAGGTTTATATGCAGCTCTTTGATGTCAGTTTATAGGTCACTATCCTGTTTTAGGATTGTAACTTCTGTACTGCAAGTAACCCACTGAGCTATCCATATCCACATAAAATACAGATTATCTGAACAATAGCCACTCATTCCCTTACCTCTGTTCAAACTCTGTGCCACAGCCGGATCTGATAAACAGCTGAATGGGTCAGCCTGACGTCACTGCGAGGGCTGAATTCTGGCCTTGCACTTACATTTACCATTCTATATAATTTAAGACATCCATAGACTTCATTCTGCACTCTGCAGAGGTGTAAGCAAGCAGTGGTTAATTTGTAAAAAAATAAGTGCCAGGGATCTTGTCAGGAGGCAGCTATCCCACGCCCATTTCTTCTGCTAGTGCTGCCTAAAACAGAACCAACTACTAACCAAGAAAGGGGGGGGGGGGAGGGCTGTGGCATAATGGCCAATGCTGCTGACTTCGGCACTGGGGAACCTGCCTCTTGTGATTCTGGGCAAATCACTTAATCTCCCCCCGTAACTGAATGTGTCCTTAACTGGTGCTCATGAAAATCACCGGTGTTGATGGTTAAGTGCTAGGACTGAGCACTAGCATCCACTGGTTCACATTAAGCACTGTTGCTAGGCCTCATCTCCTCTAGCAGGGATCAAGGGGTCCCAAACGTATGTTTGCCCTTTTGGGCCACATTGATGAGATGTTGCTTGGGTCCATGTGTAGGCTAAACATATGCCACTCCGTGTGACTCTTAGAATGGCTAAGCTGAATGAAATGTTTGAACATTCATGTCCTCATTTAGAAACATTTTTTAAAGTGGGAATGAGACTGATTTGCATATGGTCAGCACTCTTCTGCAATAGCACAGGCAGCATAAGAACATGGAATAAAACAAGTCTAGAATAATTTGTAGGGATTCGGATTAACTCAAGAATTGCCACCTTTTGTTCATAATTCGTTTTAGGTAAATATATTTCTTCAATTAGAGTGTGATTGTGGTAATTTTTTCCCAGTTTACCGAATTTGCACTTTTTAGTTTAGGCAGGATTGATTGTAACATCGTGTGGTATACGAGGGTGTACACATTGAATAAAGTGAGTGTACAGCCTTCCACCTGTGAATGTTATTTGGGTAAAGGCAGGGAATTTCCCCTACCCACCCTCTCAAGTCCCCTTTCCTCTTGGCAGAGCTTCCTAATTATCTGGAACATCTTCCGAACAGGAACCACATGTTGCTTATAAAAACAAAACCTGGTCCTGCCGCAATCCACATATCTACAATTCTTGGGGTATTCCGTGAGCCTTATTTTTGGCAGCACTGTTGAGTTAACTGTGTAATGCTCTGTCTGTCAGAATGTGAAATCTTTTCGCAAGGCACGATTGTAGCGAAGGGTAAGAGGCCTTGGAAGTGGAGGTAATGGCTAGATTGCTTAATGACAGGATTATGCTGGAAGGAAGGGGGCATGGGCCGGTGCACTGCAGGGCCAACCGGCCGCTTTAACTTAATTAACCGCAGACTTCATGTGGAGCCCAGCGGGAGCCGGAGCTACCACGCTGGTGACCCTCAGGTCACGCCACCCACGATCCACCAAAAAGAAACTGCATTGGTAATGGCAATGGCTTATTGAACTATGGCTGTTACTTACAGTTACTGCCCTGGTTATATTCGATAGGCGGCCGATGCCAGGCGCCTGCAGCTGCTGCCAGCACTACGATGTCATCGGAGCCAGGCTAAACGCCTCAACCGAGTACTATCTCAACCGCTAGTAACTCGTGGCGGGTACCGATGCGTGTTGGTGCATGGCATTTTGAAAAAAAATCTACCCACGCTGCCTGACGCACAGCCGTACCCCCACGTAACCAAATCCGGCCCCCTGCCCAATCAATGTCCCGCCCACCTAACTAAAGAAAGCTAATTCTTCCGAGTCACAACTGAATAAATCTGATCTCTGCAACATAATTCATTGGTAGCGCTTTTAATAACACAAACGGGGTAAGAGTAAAACTAAGACCGGACGTGCATGCTGGCTGCTGCACTGCGGGCTGCGCATTTACAAGGTGCGCTCTTCACACGGGGACGGCGCTGCACTGGCGGCCTTTATAATTAATTTTATTATAGAATTTAAGTGTCCTCAAATAAATTATAAATGCCGCCGCCAGTGCCGCGCGGCCCCGTGTGAAGAGCAAGTGCACCTTGTACATGCCACTGCCCCTACAATTGTGCCACCTGGGGCGGACCGCCCCCCTCGCCCCCCCTAGCTACGCCAGTGTTTATAAAGCTGGAAGGGTCCTTGCTAAAATTATATCTTTTCTAATAGTTCTAAGCTCTAATCCAAGAGTACTGAGTAGAATGGAACTTTACAATATTGTGGTAGTTGGTATTCCACTACGATATTTTTTGTACCACGATATTTAAAACGTGATGTTTAGGTAATATACCTATTTCGTTAATATGCAGGATGATTAATGTGACATTATACTATATGTGCAATTATTAAAAATCTGGGAAAAACAGATCATGATCACCCCACTAAAATCCCCTTTTACAGGTGCATATCAGTGTTTAATTTTCTACGTGGTGGACTGACTTATATTAGAAGAAGCCACTTGTGAAATTCATAGAGATTTCATAATAATATATAAATAACAAAGCATTTGTAAAGCGCAATGGTTACGCCATCTCTACCTCCCAAAAGTTTAAGTTACAGCACAAATGGTTTTGGAGAGAACCCCGATACCATCCACCGAACACCTGAGTTTCTGTTGACTGAGGTACATGTCCGATCTGGGGCGGACGCTCTACTTGCCACATGAAGGCACCTTAAAGTGTGGATTATTAGCCAGTCTATGACCGGAAAGTACCGCAGTGATGTAACCTGGGAATTGAGCAGTTTTGAAAGTCTACCATGTTCAGAGCGTATCTGCTACTACGTAGGTAGGTGCTTCAGTTCCGCATCTGATAATCTCCATCCCTGAAATTAGATAAAACATCCTTACCTCACGCAGAGTGGATTTGGAGTTGCATTGGGACCGATGTTTTTTCTGTTTTCTAATGAGATGCTATTATTCGTATTATCTCCGTCGAGATCTAAAACACTGCCCATATTTAAAGGACCTTGAGGGTGCATTGAGACCATGGCAGTTTTTTAAGACCCTAAGCAGGAAAGGTAAGTCCTCCTACAC
Organism: Lissotriton vulgaris; assembly: GCF_964263255.1. Taxonomy (NCBI): domain Eukaryota; kingdom Metazoa; phylum Chordata; class Amphibia; order Caudata; family Salamandridae; genus Lissotriton; species Lissotriton vulgaris. The sequence goes on from NC_141695.1 coordinate 1,099,538,443, forward strand.
AGTCACAGTTGTGCACCAATCCCACACAATTCCCTGTCTCCCCAAACCCTTCCACCCCACTCTGTACACCACACAGTGCTGCATGACTCCAGGTTCTTTACCACTCCGATTTCTGTTCCATCGCTGCGCCACTCTCAGTCGGCCATCATTCGGAGTCCGGCATTGTTGCCAAAGCCTACATCACTCCCAGTTCCACACCATTCCTGCTCCCAGACCTCTGTCTATTCAGCATCACTTCTATTTCCCCTCTGTGTCATGCACTGTACCACTGCTCCTCAATGATTTATTTGAGGTTTTATAGAGCGCAAACATGACTGGTTTGGATATCAGAGCGCTTTACAGGTATTAACACGTTACATACAGGTTAGGCATAGGCAAAGTACAAGGATTAGGGGTTAGGGAATTGAACACAAAAGAGCAGAGATATATATATATACAACTAGCAGCCCATCCCGACGTTGTCCGGGAGCAATTAGGCGGCAGACAGGCGCCTCACCGCCTGTCTGCCGCTCCTCACCGCTCCTCCCCGTGCCATGTCTGCCATTCCTCCTCGCGCTCCTGGACGCCGCTCCTCCCCGCGCTCCTCACGTCGGGCACGCACGTCGCGGCCGGCGCTTCTTCCAAGGGACTACTTTTTTTTCGGTAAATTTTTTAAATAACGTATATTTATTACGTTTATATAGCCTATGTCCATCTGCACACCCTGACGATTACGATGTATCGGGTGTGTGGATTGGCGCTATGGTTCCCGAGTTTACCCGCCTCAAAGGTTCAAAGTTCTTCCTTTATAATAGTAGTATAGATAATCAGTGCAGTACAAAAATCAGAGAGCAACATGTCAGTGATAAAAAGGGAAAAAAACAGCAATTGTATAAGATGGGACAAATAATAACAAAAGGCAGAGAGAATTGGCAGAACATTTGAAGGAGTGAGAATTGGTACACAGAGAGGGCTGAGCAGTACAGGAGATTATGCACAGAAACAAAAGCCATGATAAAAGGAGGTATGCTCAACAAAAGAGAGTTCTTGGAGGAATTTGCTAATTTGGAAGGTTTTAGCTTTCTTTTTGAAGATTGACAGAGAAGGTATTCTTCTGATGGAGGATGGTAGCGAGTTCCAGATTCTTGGTGCAGCCCCAGAGAATGCTCGGTTATATGTTTTTTCCTTGCGGAATTGGGGTCGCTGGAGCACAAGGTTTATTTACCATTTTCATCTTAGGACTATATTGTGCTTGAAGTACGGTTTTGCCTACAACTCTCTATACATATATGCCCTAATCTCATCTAGTTTACTGATGCTGTTGCTGTGATCGTCCATCTTTTGAGGTATTTTTACGGGCAGCCACCATTAGTACCAGAGTTCTCCTAGCCTACTCTACCACTCATCTCTTCCAACTTCTGAATGCCATCCTCAGTGCTTGTCAATGGTCCATTTTGAACAAAAATGCTTTACATAGCAAACAGATACAGATAACGAGTTCAGTGATACAACTTATGTGGCTACATGGTTTTTTTTCACTGACAGATTTATAGAGTGCAAGGGCTTCCCAGCGCTGCCTGATCTAGCTAGAGTTTCAATAACTCGGGTGACTAGGGTTAAATATAGGTTTTTAGTTTATTTTTGAAGTTCAGGAAGTTTTTGCCAAATCTCAAGCTGATGGGCATAGAGTTCCAGAGTTTGGATGCGAGGAAAGAGAAGGAAAGACCTCCACGTCTAACTCTCCTGACTCTGGGAAGAGTAAGAAAACCACGATTATTGGACTTAAGAGCTTTCTTGGCATGGTGGAGGGAGTGGGGGGGTAACAGCTGATGAAGGACCTGTGGACCCCCTTGGTATTTTGCCAAATGCGAGATGCCAAGGTCCTTGAACAGTACTCTTTGGTTTATGGGCAACCAGTGAAGAGATTTGTGAAGTTGTTTGTGTGGTTTTGAATGATAGGTGAGACTGAAGACATTATTCTTGTTTATAAGAACATTGGAAAGTTGGGAGCTCCATTGAGTGTTCTGGCCTTCTAATAGTCTGCAGAAGCCCGGAGCTCCAACATTCCAATGTTGTCGTTCACAGCTGTAGCTGTGTACAAAGGTCTCATGGAGCCTGAGTGGATTTCAGTCCCCTCGGGCCTGTGAGCTTTGTTTTTTTTAGATAGAATATTCTGCCCTCTAGTGGCGGAATGTTCTAATAGTCTTATAGCCCTCTGTAGCTGAGCTATATCAGCATTAAAGTCCTGTTCCCCTGCTAAAGGCCCTTGCCTTCTGCTCAGCACTTGCCCGCTGGAGCGGGCCTTTAATGATCTGCATAGATGGCTACGGCAGACAATAAGGCCATATTAGAACACTGGAATGTGGAGCACTCCATGGAAGACAATGGAGTGCTCTGTGCTTCTACGGGCCGGTAAAGGCCCGCAAAGCAACAATCCAAGTTTTTTGCACAAAGGCCTTTCGGAGCCCGAGGGGGTTTAAATCCCCTCGGGCTCCGAAAGGCCTTTGTTTTATTTGTTAGAACATTTTGCCCTCTAGTGACAGAATCTTCTAATAGCATTATAGCCCTTCGTAGCTGGGCTATACCGGCTATTAAAGTCCTGCTCCTTTGTTAAAGGACCTCGCCTGCGGCCTTTACCGTTGGAGTGGGCTTTTAATAGCCGGTATAGCGCGCTACGGCGGGCAATAAGTCTATATTAGAACATTGGAATGTGGAGTATTCCATTGATAACAATGGAGTGTTCCATGCTTCTAAGGGCTGGTAAAAGCACGTGGAGCAACATTCCAATGTTGCTTTTGTTCACAGCTGTTGCTGTGAACAAAAGCCTGTCAGAGCACGAGAGGATTTAAACCCCTTCGGGCTCAGAGAGGCCTATGTTTTATTTGTTAGAACATTCTGCCCTCTAGTGGCAGAATGTTCTCATAGGCTTATAGCCCTTCGTACCTGGGCTATACCGGTCATTAAAGTCCCGCTCTCTTGTTAAAGGCCCTCGCCTTCGGCTCAGGCCTTTAACGCTGGCGTGAGCCTTTAATGGCCAGTATAGCCCGCTACGGTGGGGTATAAGGCTATATTAGTATTTGTAAAGCTCGCACTTTGCCATTAGCATGGCACTCTAGATCCTTCAATCACTTTTCCAGTGTCTTCACTGCAGACTGTCAGGCTCAGTTTTATAGATGTTTACATTGACTAAGGTATATGAATTTTAATGGGTCGAGGGTTTGGTAGCTGAGACTGCTGGAGTGGAATGGCTGCTGTTTAGTCAATGTACTTCTGTGCTAAGTGGAGGATGTAGCTCTTCATGTGTGCTGTCGGAAGGTGTGTTGTGTGCTGTTGGAAGGAGTGTTTGCTGTGTCTTTGTAGGTCTTCCTGCTAGGAGCATGGTGAGACCCATATATGAGGCTTATCTATACTGTGCTAGACATGTGTGCAATGTTTTGTCTAATGTATACTTTTCACTTTATGTATGTCTGTGCAATAGAACGTGTATAGTTGTGAGTACTTTATACCCAACTACATGGCATATCTTTACTGTTTTAGACATGTGCAATATTTGATCTAATGTGTACTGTTAGATCTTCTATATGAGAAAAATGCTGTGATTAGTTTATAGATGTGAGCAGTTGTGACAATGTTGCTATCCAACTATATGAAATATCTCACCTATGTAAGTTGTGCATTAACATATTCTCTTGAGAAAGATGCAAACAAAACAAAATAAACATGTACATATATACTTAGCCATGTCACAAGTTGGTTGTGTGGGGAGTCCTCTGTCTAACATATTCTCTTGAGAAAGATGCTAACAAAACTAAATAAACATGTATATATGCTTAACCATGTCACATGTTTATTTAGTATATTCGCTTCTTTAGAGGTTCCCTCCCTGCAGACAGTTTGTGGTGTAAAAGAAAGAGCTGCCGGCTTTGAAAATGCAGAACAAGGTTTGAGTGGTGGCGTCAGCTCAACATCCTGTGATTCTGGGCAAATCACTTAATCTGCCTGTGCCTAAGAAAAAGTCCAAAACAATGAATGTGTCCTTGTGTAATGTAAGTGGTGCTCATGTAAAACGCTCCAATACCGTAGGTCCGAGTTTGTGCTATCAACCTTCAAAAAATAAAAAATAAAAGATATAGAATGCTAAACTAAAAATGTAGTCATGACATCAATTTAAGGAGAATCTGTAATGGCATTACCAGCCTTTTCACACAATAGAAGGGCAGATGGATGTTCAAGCATGGAACCTGCAGCATTCTTCTGTATTTTTGAAAGCAGTTTAAATGTGTTGTGTTTTGTAATTCTTTTTGGTAAATATTTTTTAAAACACCTATCTTTGGTATATTAAAGGCCAACGTCACATGTTTCTGAAATAGCACACCTCTGGGACTATCTGAGAAACAAAGAGCATTTTACAAAATCGTAATCAATTTTGTCAAAGTTAATTGAAGATCTTTTGACTGGGTGTGAGTGTTTGATTGATTCAGATGCTCCGTCCATCACCACCCCTTTTGTACCCCCCATGGTGTTTAAGGCAGCAGCATTCGTTGGAATAGAAGCAGGATACTCACTTGAGATGTATTCCCCCAGCCGTACATGATTTGTTGTATCAAATAAATCAGTGGAGAGGCTTGGCAGCTGCCCGTTTGTATTGATATGATGAAGCACAATGGCTTCTGTCAAATTCTGAAAGGGACTGTCATAAGCTGTGAGGTAGTAATATATTGTTTCCACGTCTACCTGCAATGACTGAATGTAGAGCTACATCTAATGAGAAGACAGTCTGCCTTTTTCACTCAAATGAAATTATATTGCATTTTGTAAACAGGGCCGTCAGATGCTAGATGAGGTATAGTGCACTACAACAGGGAAACTATAAAATGTCTACTGCACATAAGGAAGCGACAAAATATTGCCCCTTGCTCTCTACTAACTCCTGATTAGCTGCAGGGGAGTGGGGTATACAGAGAGTTCTTATCTCTGCTTTCTTACCCTTTTGGAGAGGAGATGCCCTACCAAGGGCAGATTACTCAGAATGGTTAAGCACTGTCCTCACCCCTCTGCTCGTATACTGGGGGTTCCAAGAAAATAAAAGGCTGGTCACTTTTTTGTGACGCTAGAGTGACTAGGTTACAGGGCGGAGATGCAATATGGCCCCTCCTTCTTGATAAATGAATACTCTAAAGAGGTTAAATATCACCTGGTAAGAAAGGAACAGCCTTCACTGAGGAACCTTGGCCACTGAAATAAACCATCCAATCCAAAGCATACGTTTTGCAGCATATAATATAGCAATGCATGTGTTTATTGTATTTTGACATTGAACAAAATGAGGCATAGATAGTAGAGTGTTTGCAGTGCTTTGTAGCTCTACCACTTAAGTCAATTTGAGTAAAAGGGAGAGGTCACAAGTATCTTCTGTGTTCTGGTGAAATGCTGACTATGGGGTCGATTATGATGGCAAACGGACTGGAGTCCATCCACCATCGTGGTGGTGACCTGGACTGCTAGCAATACATGCTGCAGTTCCGCACACCAAATTAGGATGCGACCACCACCATGGCGGTCAAGCCTTGCATTTTAACATTGGGGCGGGTGCTGCTGGCAAAGTGTTCAAAGTGCATGTTGTGCATTTCAGTGAACTACGTGGCAGGCACCACATGCTGCCTGCCACTTAGTGCACTGAAATGTAGGGGGGTACCATGGGTACCCCAGAGTTCACATACATCTCCCCACAACACATTTGGGGCCCGCAAGGGGCCACCGAACAGAAACCTTAGCCAGCGTTTTCATGGCGGTTTTGCACGTCATAGAAAGGCTGGATTAAGCCTGCATCATAATATGGTGGACAGTGCCTGCTAGGCACTGCCACCATTTTATGCATGCAGACTGGTTGCCTGTGGCGGTTCCATGGCGGACAGTTTTGCGTCCACCACAGTCGCAGTGTGGATGGGCCCGCCATCCAAATCTGGCGGGTGGACAATCCACATTTGATGGCGGACAGATCGCCACAGCACGGCTGCGGTGGCAGTCCTTTCTGGAATCATAATGACCCCCCTATGTCTCTAAAAGGTTGATCTAGACTATGCTCATGGTCCTAGATCACTTTAAAAGTGAAAGTGCAAAAGAGAGAAGCTCTGAACAGCTTTGCACACTATTGCAACTTTTCATATTGTGCCGGAGGAAGAGGTTGCCAGAGGACTCTTCCCTGGGCACCATCACCAAGGCCTTATTTAGAATATGACAAACGGTACTCCATCTGTAAGGGTGGTAAAGGACGGAGTACTATCCATCATACAACACCGCTGGCAGTGTGGTTATCTCTGTATTTTGAAAGGAAAGAGCCACCGTCACTGCAGTTCCTTTCAATGTACAAAAAGTTTGGTGGACGGCCACTGTCAGTTTTGACAGCCGTTCACTAAACGTTCTATATTTTTTTGTTTTTCAGAAACAAACCCCCAAAGTGGGAGTTTGTTTCTGAAAAACAAAAAACTAATACTCAGACACCTTAAAATAATGTAGTTAATCATCCCCTGTGTTTTTTAGAAACATTAGACTGGTATATAACAACTGTCCCTTGTTTAAAACCAATCTTTTCCAGATTTTTTCTATTGATCTGCAAATATTTGCCATAATCTCAAATTCTGAGTAATAAGGAAATTATGTGAAAGATAACTGTTTAATAATTTTTCAGATGTTCGATTTCTACATTTAAATGTATGCTTTTTTATTCACTACACTGGTGGTTGGTTTTCACATTGTTATGTTTTGGAACACAATAGATCCCTTTTATTGAATTTACTGTGATGTTGTGTAAGTTTATGTATTTTGCATGAAATGTGTCTTTGACTGCTTAAACATTCAAAAGATAAACCGGAATATAAATGAAAAAAATGTGGTTGTGTTGTCATTATATACAATAGACTGATGTGTATTGTAAATATACTAATGCAAGGCTAATAGTGGAAAAGGCTATTTTCTTTACACACTTTATTTATTTTATTTAAAGATTTATAAAGCGCCAGCTGCGCAACATGGTTTCCCGGCGCTGAGCAGGTCAACGCGCAAACCGTGGTTGCAGATAGTAGAACAGAGATGATTATACTTGGTTGTAAAGAAAGGTCTTTAGCTTATTACCGAAGGCTAAAAGCGACTGACAGATCCTAAGTTCCAGAGGAAGGGAATTCCACAGCTTAGGTCCAAGGTAGAAAAATGAGCGGCCTCTCTGGGACTCTGGGAACAGAAAAAAGAAAGAGGCTGGCTGATTTCAACTGACGAGGGGGTACGTAAGGTTTGACCAGGCTTTGTATATAAAGGGGTGCCAGGCCATGCTTAGCTCGAAACATGTAACATAAAGCCTTAAACTTGATGCGCTTGTTCTCCTTGAGACAGTGGAGTTGATGAAACAAAGGTGAGACAGAGGCATGTCGAGGCAACCGAAAAAGAAGGCGGCGGACGCATTTTGAATGAGCTGCAAGCGGTGGACGGAGGCTTTATCAGTGCCCAGGTACAATACATTGCCATAGTAAAGCCTGGAAATCACCAATGCCTGCATTATGGGACTCTGGGCTGTAGTTGGAATTAAACAAAGAATTTTTTTTTATGCCACTTGAGAACCACAAAGCAAGTTGAGGTGACTCCAGACACTTGGGCTCTAAGGGAGAGGTTGTTGTCCATAGTAAAACCCAAGTGCTTAACCTTAGGAACAGGTAAGGGTCCCAAAGTGTCAGGCCAATGGTTAACACCCCAGAGTTCAGGATTGTTTCCCAGAATGAGGATCTCTGTTTCGGAACTGTTCAGCTTCAAAGCGTTACTGGACATCCACAAGGAGATATTACGCGGTCCGAGCTGGAGCAAGGAAGGCTCCTGATGCTTAGCAAATGAAAGAGAAAAGATGATCTGGGTATCGTCTGCCTAGGAAAAAATGGTCAGTCCCGACTTTTCTGCAATGTCCGCCAGAGAACAAACACAAAGTTTAAAAAGCAAGATGACGTAAAAGCTACTGAATTCGATTTAGTAATATGTGAGAAGATTTGAAACAAGCGATCTTTAAAAAAAGAAATCAGCCACCTCAAAGCCATACCTACAATGCCTGAGGCTTCAAGATGATCCATCAAAATGAAGTGCGAAACTGTGTCAAAAGCTGCACTCAAGTCCAGTAAAATGAGAGCTGCACACACTATGCAGATGTTCCAGCCTTCTCTCCACTTAACACAGACCAAACCCAGATATACATAGGATTTGGATGGGCATCTAAAACACAACCATATTAGTCCATTTGATGAGCAATGTAAATAGTAACCAACCTACCTTTTGACATAGCTATCAACCTACAACTCTATTGAGCTATATAAAGACATACCTACTGCCCAGTCAAACTGTCACCAATTGCAGATTTTTAGATTGGTTGAAGCACAATATGCAGGTTTTCTATGCTAAACTGCCTCCACGCATCGACAGCAGTACTGATCTCAACCAACAGCGCCAGTTTAGCCTCCTCAGTCACAACTAGTGGCTTTCCTTCAATCGCATCCTCAGCGTGCCTTTCCAGGGTCACATGAGCTCCCTCATACCGATTAATGTGTGCACTGCACTAGCACTGAATACAGGATAGATGCAAACATTCCAAATTTTTCTTTAGAATCTGACAAAAAATTGAGTGATATTCCTTATACGTTTGTGGGATTCAACATCAAATAAGAACTTTACTGTGAAACAGAAATGCAAAAAGATATTGACTATCCGTATGCAGAGGAATATAAAAGAACACTTTGCATTAGTCAATGACCATATACCATTTTGCAGCTTCACGAACCAGAAACAATATTACAGCAGGATTTGGTACCACTGGATAACATGGAACTACAGTTGAAAACGTCAATATGGGTGGCTGTGAATTATTGATGATAATGTATCACCCCACTCCAACTAGAACGTATTTCTTCCTTTTAATATATAGACCACCACGTAGCAATGCCAACTTGAAAGATGTCTTACTTTAAGCAGTAACCTTCTCCCATCTGGACCACCCAAAACTATACATTCAAGAGTTTGACAGAAAGAATCTAATCACAACCACTGCTATCACATCCAACCTTGAAACGATCAACCTCCAACAAATCGTCTCGGGCCCAAATCACTGCACAGGATACACTCTAGTTATCATATTTGCACACTTAGGACAGGCCACGGTTACAGACTACTCACTTGTAGGCTGGAATTCAGAACATCATTACTTTCAAGATCAACACACCTATCAATGACAACACTTTGAAGGCACCAAAAACCAACAACAGACAGACAGACAATAGAACAAAATATACATTTACCATTTCAACCGCCACCTTGAAATAACCCCAATAAACATGTGGCCAAAAGACATACACCGCTTCTACAACTAGGTCTCCAATGCATTCAACAAACAGATACCAACACAAGCACTGGCGTTGCCAATAGGTCTCGCAGTAGGAAAGTTGGAGCTATTACAATTGCAAATAACAATGCCTTTTATTTTTGTTTTCATTTTAAAAACATAAAGGGCTTTGTCATTTCCAAAACCAATAGCTCCAACTTTCCTACTGCAAGACCTATTGGCAACGCCAGTGCTTGTTTGTTTTGTTGTGCCCTCTGTTGCCCTCGTTGTAGCGTGCCCTTCTGCCCTCTGTTTTCCGCGTTTTTTGTCCTGTTGTGCCCTCTGTTGCCCTTGTATTTCGTTTCCCTCGTTGTAGCGTGCCCTTTAACGTGCCCTTCTGCGATTTTGCATGTGGCACCGTTACTACATCTGCGAGTGCTGTGTTATGTTCCAGGACTTCTATTGTTGATGGATTCTGTTATTGTATTTTGTTTTTATTTTTGTTTGCTATTAAAGACATAATAATTATTGAAGTATTTGGTATTATTGAAATGTAAATAAAACGAAAAGGTTCACACGTGTTAATGCAATGTAAAGAAAATTAAAAGGTTCACAAGTGTTCTTTTGTATGTGGATAATTTTTGTCTTCTTTTTTTTGGTGCTATTAAAGACATGCTTATTTTTGAAGTATTTGGTATGTAAAGAAAATAAAAAGGTTCAAACGTGTTCTTGTGTATGTGTTTTAATTTTTGCATGGTTCAAGGGTAATTTTCATAATCCATCCACCCATACACCCCATCCATCCATACATACATCCCTGCATCCATACACCCATCCATCCATCCATCCCTGCATCCATACACCCATCCATCCATCCGCCATCACCCATCCCTGCATCCATACATACACCCATACACCGATCCATCCATCCACCCATCCATACATCCCTGCATCCATACACCCATCCCTCCCTGCATCCATACACCCATCCATCCATCCATCCCAGCATCCATCCATCCGCCATCACCCATCCATCCATCCCTGCATCCATACATACACCCATTCATACATCCCTGCATCCATACACCCATCCATCCCTGCATCCATACACCCATTCATCCATCCGCGATCACCCATCCATCCATCCCTGCATCCATACATACACCCATACATCCATCCATCCACCAGCACTCACCCATGCATACATCCATCTATTTTTCCTGTAAATCCATAAAAAAGTTTCCTTGATAGGAGACTCGAACCCTGCTTGACAGCACCAAAGTCGGGAGTGTTATACGTCATGCCACAATGCAAGTTCTTAATTTGCATTTTGATTCCCATATATCAGTAAAATGCGTAATTGTTGTTAATTTGCATTTATAATCCCACATATCAGTTAAATCCATCCTAAATGTTTGAATCCCACAACTGTTTTCATGTTTGTTAATTTGCATTTTTAATCCCACATATCAGCATAATTTTTCCCATAAAAAAGTTTTGTTGATAGGACACTTGAACCCTGCTTGACAGCACCGAAGTCGGGAGAGTTATATGTCATGCCACAATGCAAGTTCTTAATTTGCATTTTTAATCCCATATATCAGTAAAATGCGAAATAAAATGCGAAATTGTTGTTACTGTGCATTTTTAATCCCAATTATCAGTTTAATCCATCTTAAATGTTTGCCACATATCAGTATAACCCATCCAAAATGTTTGAATCCCACGTGTCATTAAAATCCGTAATGTTGGTATTTCGATTATATTAACCGTTGCGATGAAAACCCATGCAATGAGAACGCACGTTAACATCGCATGCGTTGCAATGACATGCGATGTTAATGGCATCGCGTCATCGTCGCATGTTTACTAAAGGCATGCGATGTAAACGTTCATCCGATGTCAAAGTTGCGGTGCGATAGCACCGCGATGTTTTGACACCGATGTGTTTGGTGTTTCCCAATTGCGGTACTTTGAGTGTGACTGGTCAGGATTTCACATTCTTGTGTGGTGATTGCCGTGTGCAAAACACTTTGTATTTTTATGGCTACATTTTGAGCTCCAGACACAATGTTGCCTGGGAAAGAGACAAGCATTGCTACAACAATTGCTGTAACCAGTGCCATTCGTAATTTCGGATGTTTGTTCAGCTTCAAAGGTGACCCTTTTTAGAAGCAGTGGATGTTAACGAGCATGGTCAGGGCTAGGCCACCGTTCAGCTACGTCTGCTGTTTTATTGTTAGGTCTGAAAACATGTCATTTTTGGGCGAAGTGAAAGCATGACTCATGTAGCCTTATGGAGCAATGTACAGACATGTGAAAAAGTGGTTTTCTACTTGAAGGGCAAGTTTGTAGTGTAGCTGGTAAGAAGAGGAAAACAAGAAAACAGAGCTAAACTATTTTAAAAACCGACTCAGAGAAAATAAAACAAGGATTATAATAATCCCAGATAAGGAAGGAACGTGTCTTCCAGGAAGCAATAAACTGCATTGAGGTAAGACGCATTTAATCCTTTTAACAGAAGATATGCTTTCTGCCCAACTGAAATTAAATCAGAGAGCACAATTACAGGTTTAATGCAGAGCGGCCGGGAAACTGAAAGTACGGCCGGCCTGCGGCCAGCCATGAATAATTAGGGGAGGAGAAGCCCTTTGGGAAACTGAAAGTACGGCCGGCCTGTGGCCGGCCATGAATTATTGGGGGAGGAGAAGCACTTTGATGTGCTGTGCGGCTGTGAATGTGCGTGCTTGTTTGGTCACGTGATTCACGTGAACTTAAACAAAACCGCACGAACGAAACCCTTGGTTTCACGAGCGTTTTGAGGACATGAATTCTCGCTAAGCTCAATGCGCTTGCGCGCATTGATAGGTCGCGAGACCTAAAAAACCAAATACAGAGTTGAACACAAAAAGAACACTACAAGGGTGGGTTAATGACAATCAAAAGAATGAAAACACAACTCAACATACTACAACGCAAATGGAGAAAATCAGAAGATGAAACAGACAAAGTACACTATGCCACTAAAACAGAGCCTACAAAAGAGCTATTAGCCCCTCAAAAAGACACCACTACTCTACTTGCATAACTGAAGCAGACTACCCTCCTAAGGAACTCCATAAAATTCTAACAGAATTCCACTATCCAAAGTGCCAAAACACAGAAAGACAACCGTTTCAAGACTTCTGTGACAAAATCTCCAATGAATTGAGCTCAATAATTAAAATGATTCAAAATTACCTTAAGGAAAACCAAAACAACACATGACCTGACCACCATGGAAAGAGGCAACAATAATCATCCATCACTACACACTTTCACTACCTTGTCACAAAAAGATTGCTTCAATATTATCATTGCAGCCAGTCTATCCGGATAACCTTCAGACACAGCACCACCAAACATATTTAAAGATATCCAGCCTAGGCTGAAAACCTCCTACGTTAGACCTCTCCTCAAAAAGAAAACATCGACCCAACCGACCAAGAAAACTACAGGCTCACATCAAATGGACCATTGTTATGAAAATATCTTGAGAGAGCAGTGTTTACTCAACTCTCTAACTTTACAGAACCTTATGGTTTACTGTCAAGCCAACAGTCCAGCTTCAGATCAGGTAAGAGCGGTGGGCGGGGTGGGGGGGGGGGGGGGGGGGGTAGTCAACAGATGACAGAATATGTAAAACTAAATTAAAAAATGAATAAAACCAATTACCTTGCACTCGCCGCAACGCTCCATTGGGGATCCAATGAGCACATGGTAAGTTATTTCTTCATTTTATTTGACCTATTTTGTCATCTGTCGGCTTCCCCCCGGACCCGCCCCAACACCATCACCCCACCGCTCTTACCTGACTGGCCGCACCTGTTAACAACATCATAAAGAGTGCTTTCTAGACAATGAAAACACTATGTTGCGTCTTCCCATACCTTGCATAAAGACAAACTGCAAACCATCCTCACACTTACGGTTTCCAAACTTGACTCTACCAACACCCTATACCTTGGGCACCCGCATTCATCATACGCATAATACAACCCATCCAGGCACGAGGCTTCTTCTCTGCCTTCACCCAAGAAAACGAATAACTGTGGTCCTGTAATTGCTCCACTAGTTGCCCATAGCCAGAAGGGCAATGATCAAGGCACTCTGCATTGCCAACAGACCCTTCAAGGGAAAAACGCACTACATCAACAAGTTAAACACCTGCATGCCGCAGGCATCCAAGACAAGGCTCTGGAATTGACCTCCTTCCTCTCCGGCAGAACCCAGAGCGTCCGCCTCCCCCCGTTCGGTTCCGAAGCCTCCAAGATCATCTGTGGAGTACCCCAGGGATCCTCCCTCAGCCCCAAACTGTTCAACATCTACATGGCCCCACTCGTACATATCGCCCGACAGCTCGACCTCAACATAATCTCTACGCCGACAACACTCAACTGATCCTCTCCCTCGCCAGGGACCCCATCACCGCCAAAGCTAACCTCCACGAAGGAATGAAGGCCGTCACTGACTGGATGAAGATCAGCTCTCTGAAGCTGAACTCGGACAAGACGGAGGTCCTCATCCTCGGCTCCAACCCATCAGCCTGGGATGGCTCCTGGTGGCCAATGGCACTGGGGGTTGCCCCGACCCTCACCGACCACGCACACAACCTGGGAATCATCCTCGACTCAACGCTCTCAATGACCAAGCAAGTCAACGCCGTCTCCTCCTCCTGCTTCAACCCCCTCCGCATGCTACGCAAGATGTACAGAAGGATCCCGACAGATACAAGAAAGACAGTCACCCAGGTCCTCGTCAGCAGCAGACTCGACTATGGAAACTCCCACTACGTGGGAGCCCCGACCAAGCTCATCAAACAACTACAACGCATCCAAAACGCCTTAGCACGACTGATCCTCGACATACCACGACACGGCCACATCAGCCCCCACTTGAGAAATCTGAACTGGCTCCCCGTCAACAAGAGGATATCCTTCAAGCTCCTCATCCACACACACAAAGCACTCCACAAGACAGGCCCAGCCTACCGCAACAGACGGCTCTCCTTCTACATCTCCAACCGCCAGCTACGCTCCGCCGACCTCTCACTCGCCACCGTCCCTCGCATCCGAAGAACAACCACCGGCGGGAGATCCTTCTCCCACCTCGCAGTCAAGACATGAAACACCCTCCCACTGAGCCTACGACAGGCCCAAGACCTGCTGACCTTCAGGAGGATACTCAAGACCTGGCTGTTCGATCAGAAGCGGCCCCCAGCGCCTTGAGACCCTCGCGGGTATGTAGCGCGCTTTACAAATGACTGATTGATTGTATTTGATCTAGATACTTGTGAAACTTTGATAATGTACTCAGACCTTTTTCATTACATGCCTATTAAAGGTTGAACTTTTATTGGTGGATATGGGACCTGAGTGAGGGTAGGAACACAGCTAGTTGCTGCGCCACCCTACGTACGAGCAATGAAGTGCTCAGCCGACACCCCCGTCATTTCTGACCTCAGCAAACAGGGGTATCTGTACACTAAGCCATTGGACCTGGCGCTCAACTGCAGGGCTGGTTACTACCCCGCCATACAGAGCCAAGAACCAGCCTAGTGGTAGTGCAAGAGTTGAGATTAACCTCTCCTATACATCACAGTCCTGATGAATTGCCACCAGACCCATTAGGGGCTTCTTTAGGCAAGAAACATGTCCACCTCATGCACCACACAGACCCTGTAGGACCATTATTTCCAGACAGGGCTCTAAGTTTTTAGTTAGGCTAGTGCACTCTAGGAATAAAACTATTGAAAAGGGAAGCCCTAGACCTATTTTAAACTGCACTGCACACTCACAACACTACCCTGTCCACAAACTCCCACACACCCAACAGCTTCATCAATAAAATTTCTCCGCCAAAGAGCTCCTTCGCGAGTACCCTTCGGGCACTGCAGCGCGGGACAGACAAGGAGCAGGTCCATTGATGAAGCATGACCTCCCCCGGGTGTGTAAGAGCACTTCTTAACAGACCTGAACACTCCCACACCCTTAGGAACAGCATACTGGCTTATTCTTCATATTCACGACTTAGGAATACGTTATGTTATGTTAGTAGGAGTTTATTAAGCGCGCGTACACCCGAGAGTTTCATGGCGCTGATTACTGAAGTCAGGTGCGATCAGGATTACTAGGCGTACGCTTGCTCAAATAGCAATGTCTTCAAGGATTTCCTAAAGCAGAAGAGATTGTTGCAACTTCTCTAAGCTAGAGGAAGAGAGTTCCAGAATCTTGGGGCAAGATGAGAAAAACTACACCCCCCCTGACGTTTCAGGCTTTTTTATAAGAGGAACTATTGTGGCATGTTTAAAAGCCATAGGAACCTTGCCTTGGGATAGTGACTTGTTTAGGAGGGGAATCACGCACTGGGGTAAGGAGGTAAATATCTCTTTAGAGATGTGCGGGGGCAGCAGTCAGCAGGTTGAAAAGAGTTTAGGACCCTTTGATTTTTGGAGGTGTCTTCCAGCGGTTCCCAGTTGAGGGTATTAGGGAGACTGATTTTAATGGAAGAAATTTTGTCGAGCAAGAAGTGATTTAAGGAATTACATAGTTCCTGAGTAGGGATCTGTATCAGGGAGGTTCTGGTGTCATTGCATAAATCATTGACAATTTTAAAAATTTATTTAGATTTATTGGCGGCGTTAAGTAGTTTAGAGGAGAAGTAGGCTGATTTAGTGGTTGAGATGTCTGTCTTATAGTCCCTGCGGGCATTTGCGAAAAGTTTCCTATCATCATTTGAATAATTTGATCTCCATTTCCTCTCGGCTTTGCGCAGATCAAGTTTTTTTAATTTAACCACTTGGATGCTATGCTTCTTCTGCTGCTTCAATGTAATTTCCATTGAAATCAATGGAAACTCCATGACGAGTTACCCTTGTCATTAGCGCTGAAGGGGTTAAGTTCAATGGAGAACCATTTGTGCGCCTCAAAATGGCGGGCACAAGAGAATTTAACAATGGGGGCGTGGATGTTAGTGGCTGAAGATAGCCATTTTGTGATTTCTCCCACCATGATGTTAACATCAATGCCGAGGGTAGGTGCCGAGTTCTCCAAGGTTTCAATAAACTCAGATCTGTTTAAAGAGTTCCACCTCCTAGTTTCGCCTCCTACGAAGGGGGGGTGTTTTTCTCAGATATAGAAAGGGACAGTGTAAATTATCAAGTGGTGGTCTGACCAGATACATGGCGTAATAACAGGAGTCGATAGGGATACATTATGTGACCAAATATGCTCCAGGATATGTCCCTTTTCATGAGTGGGATTATGTACATGTTGGAGTAGATTTGGGTTAGATAGGAGTTTGGATTACTCAACAGTCTGTGGGCCCCCTGAGATGTCATTAAACCAATATTAAGGTCCTCGACCAGGAGCACCTTATCATGGTTAATCACCAACATGGCCAATTGCTCACTTAAGGTTGAAGGAAAGGTGGGCATTGACTTAGGGGGGCGATAGATAAGACTAACACCAGGGAGCCAGTCTCCATGTTAAATTGTAAAACCAAATTCTCAGCCTCAGGGAGTGCAAGGGGGGTCAAGGTGATGAATTTGAAGTTTTTATTAATGATGGCCGCGGCTCCTGCCTTTCCCGGTGCTCGTATGGCCGATAGAATGTAATAATCAGATGGGAGAGCAGCTAAAATGTCAGGCAAAGAATCCTGAGTGAGCCAAGTTTCGATAAGGAGGAGGACGTCAGGTTTATCCGACGAGAGCAGCAAAAAGATGTCCAGTTGATGTTTTGCTAAAGAGCGTGTATTAAGGTAAGTGACATGAAGGGGAGTTTGCTTGTTGCCAGCAATATCTGTGGCTGCGGGGGGTTGAAGACTAGGGGCATCGGAGGTCCTGCAGGTTGTAAGAGGCACAGAGATACCATTTTTCATAATTTGGCCAAAGATGGTAGGGGCTAAAGAAGGGCAGAGTGTGCGTGTATGTGTGCAGGACCTGGTTTAAAAGCTCCTGGTTTCTCTTGTTTAAGAGACTATGGAAATCCATCATCACGAAAAATGCCACTAATGCTGTTTGATACACATAGAAATGTAAGATGGAGGCCAAAACAATTGTATTCAGCACTAGGATGGCGTAGTCCTCTTTAGATGTCCTTACGTAACCCTCTAATGGGAGCGCCCTTTGGATACCTTTTAAAATCATCTGTATTAAACCATGTTCATTACACCTATTGAAAGCACTGATAAAGGCATGTTGCGGAGACATTTCTACTGAATAAAAAAGTAAATTTTGGATTCAGTGTATGACCCTGCGTACTTGTTATTTTTCTGTTGGAGTTTTTGACATTTATATATATTGCGCCTGCTTCCTTACAGCTCACAAAGACACTAATGATAATATAAATGCCCATCTTAACAGATCGCGCCACTTCTTTCTCCCTCCAACCATGCAAGTTCAGGACCACAACTAACACAAAATCCTAGATTCGATAACCCAGTGCTAACTAGCTAAGCAGACTATATCATAAGGAATACCATAAAGGGACATGCAGTGCTGTTTAAACCTACAAGCGTAATGAAAATCTAAAACTGTGTGTCTGTCTATCACACTTCATCATCCACCACACTGCAACAGACTGTGTCCCATAACAAGATAACTGCACCTAGGTGGTCATCACGCACAACATGGAAACACTTCCCACATTGGATCAAAGCAAGGACATCACCCCTCCAACCACACAACCTACATGGTGTAGTGTGCTACCCATAGAGGCGAGTGATTCTGTGCCCCACGCAAAGGTAGTAAGCGCTAGAGAAATGCTGCAGTACAACATAATACTGTCTGTCTCTGTATTTGCCTTCTTACTTACCCCTACCCACCGTCCTCCATCTTTGTGTCTTATTTAACTAACCAGCTCCGTTTCTTTCTGTTTGTATACCTGACTCTGTGTCTGTCTGCAGAATCCTGGACCCTGAGGCTAGAGCGCTTAGCTTTTTACAGATCATAGTGAGACGAAGTTCACAAGTCGAAAAACTTTATATGAATTATTAGTCCTTGGGAAGGGGAAAAGTTACAATGTCACTGATATTTGATTATAGATATCTATCAAAAGCAAAAAAACGTTCTTCGATGTATTTTCTGAGCTGTTTTGGGACCCAAGTGTTAGGCCGTGCAATCAAAAGCCTCCAGAAATAAAGTATACAACCACATTAATCAAACAAAGGCACAGTAGCTCTGGTCACGCTGTCTGCGCTGACATTAAGTGATGTTTAAATTTACAAAGCTAGACAGCGCCAGCGAGGATCCTGGGACACAACAACCTCCCGGACATTGTCCTGGACCATTTCCAGCTCCAGAGTCACGTCAAGGCCTGTGTGCGCAGCCCTAGCCCAGCGGCGAGGAATGCCATAGAAGAGGGCGCCACCAATTCTGAGGCCTAACATCTGGCAAGCTGGTAATGGTGCTGAGTGCACCTGCCACCAAACCAGTGGGGAGAAATGCTGCAGGGGTCAAAAATTAATAGCACTGGAAAGTCAAAATGCACATTAATAAAATACCATTCTCGAGACCCCACTTCCTGCTCCCAGGTGACACATTGAAATTATGTTAAAGAAACGCGAAATGTGGAGCTGTTGAATTCACTCTATGTGGTTTTATGAACTGGGACTATTTTTTTTTCTCCAGTTTTTTATACCGAGAACTTGGCCAATGGGCATTAGAGCGTTTTGCGCGAGATCCAGATTACATTACGCACATTTTTTAGCCACAGGGAAATTAAGTGATGGGCCCTGAACGCCAGGGTGTTCAGTCGAGGCCGGCACTCGAACCGGGTTCCCCAATTCCAAGGTCGGCCTCGTCATTTCCTTACGGTTAGAGTAAAGTTCTGTCATCCCAGACAGTGAGAGACCTCTGTGCATTGGAAAGTAGTTCTCGGATTTCCCTGTCAGCAGAAACAGCGCATCACCAAGGGGAGCTGGGCACACCGAGTACATAAGGAGCTGCTTCTCGTGAACGAACGATCTAGTAATTCAGGATTCACGTCCCCCTGTCATTGCAGGACCCTGTAAGTGGAACTGGGTGAAGCTGGTTTTCAGGGCTATACACATGTCCATTATTTAGGAATTACTAAAAAGCAAAGACGATGTCCTAAAATGATCAGATGTGACATACTAGATACATAAGAATTAAAATACAGTGAACTGCTGCAGCGCTGCATAAACACGAGTGGGTAGACGCATGCACATACTTTGCTCGGCCTCTTAGGTGTGTAAATGCCTCTCTTATGCCCCAGGTGCACACCACTAGCGAGAGTGGCAAACGTGAATGTCCAGCACAGCTTTGCTTCCCAGGCGAGGGGAGCTGTGCTGCAGTGAAATATGCTGAATCGCTGAACACGTTTTCCTAAGGTCATTTCAAAAATATCCCTCTAGTCTGCACACGGGATGCTGCGCACAAACCCACACGCCCACTCGCCGCTCTTATCTCATACTCATCCCAGCAACAAAATAGAAAAGATGCTCCTCAAAACGTGCGGGAGCGCTTAGAAATAGCCAGACGCGCCGCAAAGGCGCACTCACCCATCAGCAGCCAAATGGAGCCCCCGGACACGAGGAAGAAGGTGAGCATGTCTCCGGCTGCGGCATGGACCGGTGCGGGAAGGAGGGAGCGCTCACTGCGGAGAGCGGGCGGCGAGCTGCGAGACACCGCCCCCTGCAGGCCGCCCAGCCAGACGCAGAGCGCGCGCGCGCGCGCGGCCGAGAGCCCGCCCCGCGGGGAGATGCGGAGCCCAGCCGACCAGCCCCGGGCTGCGCGCGGGAGGGACCGGGTCCGTCCTGCAGGGCGCCGACGGCCACAGCGAATGGCAGCGGCGAGGCTGGGGCGCAGTGCGTCAGCGGAGCATAGCCGGAGTAATCCGCCGCGAGCCCGGACCGCCGGTGTGTCGTCATTAATTCCCCACACTGCTGTTTCTCAGGAGGATTTGCTCCCAGGTCTGCCGCCCCCTCGTCCGCACTTTACAGCCGTGGCGATTAATGGGCCCGCCACTCTGCTGAATTGTGCCCCCGTCTCCCCGTTTACAGAATTACAGTTTGCAAATACCCTGATCAACAACTGCTAAGCGCGGGACTTGTGACATCCAGAAGAGACACTTAGTGGCAAACGGACGGGCATGGGCAGCGTGTTTAATTCTTCGTTATGTTTTTCTGTAACATCGTATTTTTTCACCTTGTTCTGTAATAACAGCATGCTTTCTCCAGGTCCCTAATCAGCGGGATTTTCTGTCGACTAGTAATGTTGGGTTCCCGTGGTGGAGCAGAAGGTCTGTATAATAATATCCCTCAAATATGTTGTCCATGTGTAACTTGTATTCCTCAAAATACAGTGTCATTTGGCACCGGACTAATAAAGGATGACGGGCTGAGGCTGGTGATGGGCATGTTGTGTTCTTCTCTTTGCAGCAGGCTCCTGCCTGTCTAATAACTGATACTATCCCGCGGACATTCCCACAGCACTTATATACAACGTGTTTTTTTAATTGTACATATATTGGTCCCTAGCCGCAGTTGATAGATCCGGCAAGCTTCGGCAGTGAATCTCGCATAATACTTTGCAAGTTTAGAAGACAAAGTTAGGGCATAACGGAGCCCCCCTGCTTCGAAAAGGAAGTGGGGGGTGCTTCTCAAATAGGTACCAATTCACCCCAATCCCTCGGGCCCTCGTTCAGACCAAAGCCAGTGCACATCGGGGAGATACGGGAGTACAGGATAATTATCCACAAGACATTCTGCGGGGTGGGTGTCATTTTGCGCCACGCCTCAGTTTCGGCGTTTGTGACAGGTGTGCGGTTACTAGTGTACAGCACTGCTGCTGCTGCTGTAAGACTAATACTGCGCAGGAGGCTAGTATCTCATGTGAGGCCTGCAGGGGTTAACTGCGGAGTCAGCTATCAGTGGTGCGACACTCGCGTGACGCGCTGCCGCGTCAGGGGTAGGCTCGGAAGATAAGCAGCTTTGGCGCCACTGCAGAGCTTACGAATAGCGCTGGGGCTCGTCACACAGCGCCACCCGGCAGTGCAATGCGGGGAGCGCTTAGGTGCGCAGCGTCAGAGGGGGCACGCACGCGCACCCGTCTCTGCTCCCCCCGGGACTGGCTGGGAGGCATCTGTTACAGCATCTGCGTGACCTGGCGCACCACACTCACAAGCTCAGGGCCGGATCGATGACTCATCCTCGGCCGGCGAGGGGCGTGGGCTATCAGTTGTAGCAATAGGCACGCGTCTACACGTTTGTAAGCTGAAGTGACGGTGCTCCGCGGACGCACTGCGTCATCTTCGCCAGCCAGCGAATCTTACTTTCTAGTACAGGTGACCAACGAATTATACATGGATCAACAGTCTTCTTTATTAAATCTAACTACATATTTTGTGCATTGCAAATATAGAACCAACGGATTTGAATGTGCTCATGTGCGAGATAATGGAAAAAACAAGAAAAAGCCTATGTGAGAGCAATATGCGTTGCAAATGTCTTTTTGCCATGTTGTAGAGCAGCATGGCTGCTGTGAAGCATGGTTAAAAGTAATTAAAAAATGCTATGAGCCCTTTTTTAAAAACCTTCCTGCGTGATAGCGTTATTTGTTTAACTTATATAACACTTTAAAAAAATTACTTTTAGCCCTGTTGCACAGCAGGTGTGCTGCTATAGCAAGGCTTAAAGACATTGACAAAGCCAATAGATCCCATATAGACAAGACCTATTGGCTTACCAATGCTTTTTATAACGTTATGTACTTTTTAATTATGTAGCCCTAGTTGTTTATATTACTCTTAGATGTTCCAGGGTACTTTGCATGTATACAGCGCATCGGATGGAACTGAGGATTTGGTTACCACATATATTGTTTTTAATTCGTGGGTCTTACCCAAGTGGAAGGAACATGGATATGCTCTGGCAGTCACCAGAGGAAACCTTCAGCGTTTCTGTGTATTTATGGAAGCCAGCAATTTCAATTGAATTCCTTGACTATATAAATAACAAGCATTCCCAATGCAATAGGTTTCACTTTTGTGAGAGTTTTAGCTATTGGCATTGTAAATGACAATGCCTTTTGTTTATGAGTTTTGAAAACCTGCTTGCGGTGCATAAATATGCACTTTGTACTTACAGTCCTTGCTCTTGAGAACAAGGCTGGCAGTAAAAGAGGCACAGTTACTGCCAGCCTTGCTTCTCATAAGCAACAACTATAATTACAAAGTGCATGTTTACCCACTGCTTGCAGGTTTTCAAAACACATAAATAAAAAGCATTGTCATTTACAATGCCAATAGCTCAAAACTCTCACATATGCAAGACCTATTGCATTTCAAATGCTTGCTGAGCTCTGAGGCTGCAGCAGCCATAGGAAGGCAGGGACCATGACGCCAGGCCATGCGTTTCAAAAGCAGGAGGGAGGAGGAGGCAGCTGCAGCCAAAACAGTCCTCTCAGTTATCTGAATACACAGCAAACGTGGTAAGATAAGAGCAAAACTTACAGCCCTGTTTACAACAGAGCTCTTTAAACCACTAGCACTGATCTCCAGTGGTTCATCTTAAAGAAATAAATAGTGCTCACAAGTTCTGAGTAACAACACATGTAACAGAGGCAGTCCTTGAAAATGGGTGAAGCCTTTAAAGCTCATATCCTGAATACAGCATGTCTCACAGAGACAGCGCTGTCTAGGCGAGACCTAAAAAAAGATTTACTGTGTTTCTATGTGAAGGTGAAGACGTTATTTTAATTTCTACTAAATGGTAGCAGATTCTATAACTCGTAGGCTGAGAAGCTATGGAGAATATTTGCTTTTCATTTTAAAATCTTATTTTCCAGTTTTCACAACAGAACTCCCATAATTTATAAAACACCAGAGGTACATTATCACAAGAGGTCTCAAACAACCTATTCTGGTGCTGGTAGGGTGCACAACGTATTTTTACAGAGACGCTCTCCTCGAGAATTTATCTTTTGATCACATTGCGTTGCAGTATTACAAGAATTTCAACCCAAAGCAGAATGCAAATCGGTACTAACTAGAATTCATAATCAGCTGGCACAACAGCCTAATTTGTAGTTGGACATTTTTCACATTTCAGATGAGACTTCATTGGACATGTCGTAAAATCTCACCTTGACTAGCACTGGCCTATCACCTATTGTTTTTAACCCCTTTTCTTTTTTTATGTTTTTATGCAAACAATGTTTGTCCTGTAAGGTTTTAATGAACTGTACCATGATTAAAATTCAAATTGATTGCACCTGGAAGCAGCGTCTCTAGTTTAAAGACTCTGTAGGCTGTTTGCAGACGATCAGTGCTGTTTTCAATATCCTGACCAGAGGCTGCTACATCAAAAAGTAACCCCATGTCTGTTTCGTGAGAACATGGCTATTTTACTTACTAGATTTAGTCCAAATTGTAATAGAGACTTTCAAAGGTCTGTCACACGGTATGATAAGGCTTTTATGTGATAAATAGTGTGAAAAGTTAGCTAGTTTTTCTTTCTATAATACAGAAAAAGGTTTCTCTCTGGTAGCCTTAGAAAAGTGATGCAGAAATTACATATATACACACACACAACAGCAATAATTATTGTTTCTTGGGCTATTCGTTCCAGCAGTTATTCCAAATAAAAGTCAAGATTTATATCCCTAACTCATCTTGATACAGTGTGTGATCTTGGACATGATATTTCACTTTTAAAGCCTCAGAATGTTAAGTGGGGTGCCTCAAAGCAGTTAGATCCCAGGCCTTAGTGGAGTGTGTATATCTAAGATATATATCGTCACATATAGGTTCAACGAACAGCGTGAACGCTGACCAGCAGGAGAAACAATAACAACTGGACAACGCTTGCAGCGTAGCCTATATGTATTAATTCTACGCACGTAGTTGTTAAACAAAGAACAGGGGGTCATTGTAAAAAGGGCCTCCTTCCAGTTACCATTGCTCTACAGAATTAATTTAAAATCAATGACAATTTTCTGAAGTCGCTGACCCCGTGATCATGGAAGTGTTGGTGACAGCTGCTGTTCGCTTTCAATTAATGTTCTACGTGCGTGTGCTCGGTAGGTTTGCACACAGATGCGCCGGTACACACAATTACACATCACTATTTTTAAACAAGAAACAAACAGGTCTAAAGAGGGAGCAGCAGGCAATAGAAGTGGGGGGATTGGGCAGGTAAGAAATAGTACCTCAATCACGTCGGGAGCTGCGGATGGGCACTGATGAAATTGAATCAATCTACGCTTGGTTCCTGCTCCACAACAAGCATCAGTAATGATGTTTCGGCGGGATTAGCCAATAAGGGACGCTGCAAAGAAGAGTGATGCCTAAGCGCACAAATGGTAAGCAATGGGAGGGCTCCAAGCCCTTTTTATAAACTATAGTACCTCGCAAGTGAAATGCATGCACTAGTGCATGCTCTCGCAGGCCCAACCCTAACAAGCATTTACAATGCAATGGTCTCGGCATCATTAAAGGTAGAGTTATTGGCATTGCTTATGACTTTTTTTTTTTTAAATCATCAATAAATGGCATTGTCATTTACATTGCCAATAGCTTCGCCTCGGTTCTGGGATTGGTGGGTGGCTGGTATTTTTGCCATTCTTTAGAGGTCGGTTATCTCGCAGAGTGGCCTGTACGTTTGGAGTAGACCAATGCATTTAGAGATAATTATAACTCCTTGTTTTGCAAAGCACTATATACCGCACTTGTGCTGTTTTCTAAGCGCTATAAATAACAGATGCTACTTTACGCAGTTTATGGTTTATACTTGATATTGGCTGGTCTTGGATAGACTATTTGATGCACCTGTGTGCGTGTTACGTGCACAGACGCACGTGCTGAAGCGCATAGCCATTTGTTTGGTGTACAGTTGCCCACTGCTTGCCGTCTCGTGGCTCTCGTGTTTTGAAGCACCCTGCCCATGCAATTAAAGAATTTTCTCAACAAAAGTAATTAAAAATAATTATGCGGAAAATGTGGCAAACACCACATTCGCAATCAAACATGCGGTTTGGTCATAGGTTGCTAGGACCAGCACTTAGTGCCACCAGTATGGTTTCTAACCACTATAAATAACTGGTGTGCCAGTCTGTGCATGACTCTGCCCCAGCCCTGCCAACCTTCAATTAAACCTTGAGAATCCTCAAATACCAGCTGCCCTCCGTCTCCGTGTTTCTTCAAGGACGGGCTGGGGCCATGACCTCACCACACAAATACCCATCCCAGCGTGACCCTTCCCTGCCCCAGTTTCTATGCCCAGCCTGGGCGTCTTATGTTCAGGGGGTCTGCTGGCCAGGGGTGTTAGCGGCACTTAACGCTCCCATAAATAGAAGCCGGTCACCCTGTGAAAGAACGCAAGGCCGCTCGCATGTGACAGCCGCACATGCCAAGACTCGGAGCGTCTGGGGGTTCAGGCGAGGATAGGCCGCGTGTCTGGGTAAACAAGCCTCACGAGAGAAGCAGGGGAAAGGTGTGACATTTGGATACATTTGTTTCCCTCTGTAACGCTTTAATGTTCGTGGGTCATTGCTGCTTAGGGGAATATGTGAATTTATGCTATGCATATATTCTGTGCCTCCAGTCACCTTTCAGTGCTGGCATGCTGCCGTTCGCCCTTCACTAACACAAAACAAGCCCTGGGAACACCAATTGGTCTGGCTTTAATGTGCTAATGCTTTCAAAATGTGATTGTGCGTACCTATTTCCATGCGTTCCAGCACACCGCTGTCAATTCTTGTTTTTTTTAAAGCAGCTGGATTGTTCGCAATTACGTGTATCTCTGTGTACGTATGACTCATATATGTCTTGTGACTAATACATTAAGAAAAGCAGTGGTGGCTGCCGCTTATCTAAAGTGGTAGGGCGGCTGGGGAGGGGTTGGGGAATAAAATAAAAATACTAACCTGCCCTCTGCTCCCGCTGGAGGGCGCCTCTTAGCTCCTCTTGTCCGGACCGGAAGTGGATCGGCCTCAAAGCACAGGCTCCCTCCCCAATCTAGACGGAAAACAGTCTTAACCACGCAGCTTGAACTAGGCGGTGCTGAACCACGCAGGCCGTACCACGCACGTCCAAACCACGAATATGCCTTAACCAGGCATATGCGCGGCCTAGTTGCTGCTGCTGCCGGGTGGAAGAGCAGGAAGAGGAAGAATGGGGATGAGGCGGAGAGGTAAGTCGGGTTTTGAGGGGGTAGGGGTAGTTTGTATGGGGTGTGGGGTAGTTTTAAGGGTTGGTAGGGGCTCAGGGTAGTTTACATTGACAACGGGGGTCGGGAGGTTTAAGGCTCAGGGCTGTGGACGGAGGTGGGGGTAGATTATTTTTGTTGGGGTAGTTTTGGAGATGTGGGGGTCGGGTAGTTTTCAGGGTGGGAGGGTTGGGAGTTTTAGGGCACAGGGCAGGAGACACGAAAGGGGAAGTTTTAAGGCTGAGGGGGCAGTTGGGCAGGGGGTGTGGAGTTAGGCTTTAGGGGTGGTGGCTTATTTTAGGGCTCATGGAGGGGGCTAGGGTCGGAGTAGTTTTAAGGGGGCTGAGTTGTGGGGCTCAGGGTAGAGGACAGGATAGGGGCCATCTTCAGGTTGAGGTGGCAGTTGGGCTGGGGTATGGAGGACGTAGGGATTTTAGGTTTAGGGTGTTTTTAGGGTTCAGGGCAGAGGGGGAGGAGTATGATCTTTACCTTAAATGCCCTTTTACCAAACATTACTTTACCACAAAATTGCGTGGTAAAGGCTTACGTGGTAAAGACATAGTCCGGGTTTAGACCGCATGGTTAAGGCATGCATTGTTGAGACATGCGTTTTTCCATCACACAATCAATCCAGATGCTGCTCTCATGCTATAGCTAGCATGAGAGTAGTGCCAGGATTAGTCTGAGTGGCCAGGTTTGCTGATCTGACAGTGCCTGGGAGCTTGTGGCTTTTCTCTAACCTGTCTGTGTAACACAGTTGGGTTGGAGAAACATAAGTGTGCATAATTTTTTGGCCGGCCTAGGACGGTTTACCAAACTGACATGCGCACTTATAAGTGAACACTAATCCTCCTCCCTGGCATGCCTGGCCGCACATCACCCTATAGTCATTGCTTGGACTCCATCGCGGCCCAGGCAGAGATAAATAAAATGCCAACATTGTGTTATCAATTTAGTTATTATTTGCTGGCTCTGGGCAGTGGAGTGGCACTCCCCCACCATTATGGAGGAGCCGCCCCTTGAAGAAAAGCCTGCTGCAGTGAAAACCAAAACCTTAGGAATGTATCCGATAAAGAATGTGTACTTTGCAGGTGAACTCGTGCAGTTCAGTTGAGCGCTCCTAAGGAAGTTGTAAGATACATCAGAAAGACAACAGCATGAAAAGAGGGACGCATACTCCCCTGTGAAGAGCCCGAGCCCACTCTCTCTAGGTATATTTTAAAGAATCCGTAACAATCAGTGTTTATGTCAAGCTGAACTATTAAGCCAGGCGTAAAATGTTCAAACTCAGAAACTCACATATACCTGCTTTCCTTTTGTTTCACTTTGTTGCTGTTTTATATTTGATTTGTTGTATCCAGCAGCCTTCCAGGTTTGCTGTGGCACCCTGTACACTTCTAACATATGGTGGGTATTGTTACATTTTTGGGTGTTTGAAATCACTGTAAAGAACATATATTACTTTCTCCCACCTCGATGCCATTCATTTTAATGAGTCACAAAATATAAAATTGGATGTGGTCTAACCACATACGATTAGAGCCTGCCTCAAGCCATATATGTCTGGCTCTGGCTCAGCTGGGAGCCTCGAGCTAAAAGCGAGCCGAGCCTTCCTAGCCTCTTCTGACTATGCATCCCTCAGCACACTATAACATCTTTCTGAAAGCTCCACGGGTTCAGTATTGAGGGGCTTGTCGAGGCTGGCTATTTGCATTTCTACTATGAAAAATCAAAAGCCCCCTTCTCTAATTCACTTAGGGGCTTGTAGAATAAAGTGATGGCATGCGGGGGAGGGGGCAGAAGGACTTCTTGCAAGGGGGCTGGTAATGGAGGTTATAAGAATGAGATAAAAAAGGGTGCGGGGGTGAAAAGCAGAGCATAATGGAAAGTGGGCTTTAGGGAGCGAAAGCAAAAGAGTGCGAAATGGGAGAAAATAAAGTTATAAAGGCAGAGATGGAGGAGAATGCGACGGAGCCAAGGAGGAGAACGTGTAGCACGAAAGAAACAAAGGGGGGAAGTAAAACAGAGGTAGACATTGTAAGAGAGATAGGTAGATGTGGAAAAAGGAGAAAGAGAACGACGAGGGAGATAGCAAGGTGGCGCGAGAATGCAAGAGCGATGTTTTTCCGGCTCTGCTTGTATAGAGGCTCTTGGAGCCGAGCCGGGCCCTGGGTCAGCGCTTCCCCTGCATGCTCTGTCTTGCCCTCTTCTGGATGCAACCCTGAGCTGGCCTCGCAGGACTAGCGCCTGCCCTTCGAGGGTTTCCCCAGACTACTCTCGTGGGCGCAGTAACGTCAGTGGATGTCTTGCCCTGTATTTCAACGCGCTCTATTCTCACCGCTGGGGTCCGAGGGGCGGGGTCTGCGGGAAAAGGAGCCTTAATATATATGTATTCAGACATCCGTGGATTGCATCATTGTCTCCTTCTCCCGCTCCTTTGTCGCACCCCTTTATCCCTTCCGAGGGCTGCATCAGTGATGGATCAATGCGGATCTCATTGTGCGCCCCCTTCTCCCACCCCCTGACTTTGAAGTTCGCCCTCGGCCCGGGCTTCAGTTCAAAGGTCGCCATGTTTATTTATGCAAAGCTGGGCTGTCTGTGGGACAGGCTCTTTCAAGCTTGCGGCCTGGGAGCCTCGAGCTAAAAGCGAGCCGAGCCTTCCTAGCCTCTTCTGACTATGCATCCCTCAGCACACTATAACATCTTTCTGAAAGCCCCACGGGTTGAAAAAAAAAAATCAAAAGCCCCCTTCTCTAATTCACTTAGGGGCTTGTAGAATAAAGTGATGGCATGCGGGGGAGGGGGCAGAAGGACTTCTTGCAAGGAGAGAGAGACGAGCACAAAACAAATAGAAAAGGCACTGATTAATTCAAAGAATCATTTTCTTGCTCATTGCCTTACCCGGCTTCCGCTGCAGCTTAAACATTCCTCGGAGCGGGACAGTAATCACAGCCCTCGTCCCCCCTAACTTGGGGACAGAGTTTACCGATGCCAGCCGCGCTTTTAATTTGCAACACGTCGGACACCGAGGTAATTTATACCAACATCTGTTCGCTTCTGACTCTGAAACACTCGCACATGCTGCTCTCAATCCCACACGGCGGTCCCCGCATCCGTCGCCCCTTACCTCCGGAAGGCATGCGAGCAGGCGCACATGAAGCAGAAGGCCGGTGCCCGGCTCTTGTGAGAGCTGCGACCTCATCAGCGGGAGGGGGCGGGAAAAAGACACGGACAGCGGGAGGGGGGCGGGAAATAGACACAGCGCGGGCAGAAGGCAAGACAAGAACAAGAGGACAGCGAGGAGAGGACAGCGAGGAAGAAAACAAAATGGCGACACGAAGCTCTGAGATTTTTCGGATTTGGGGGCGTGTTCGGTGTTCAAAAAGGGGCGTGGCCAAAAAGTGGAAAGAAGAACACCGAACACACCCCCAAATCCGAAAAGGACGGAGCCTATTTGGAGCAACTGCTCTCTCCTCCAATGGCTGGCCTCCATTTAGGAAGCCAGCCAATGGGAGAGAGCCAAAATTAGAGGCGGGATGAAGAGCCCCTCTAAGAGACATAAGATCTCGCTACTTCCGGTTCTGACGAACCGGATAGTACCAAGACCTAAAAATGAGGCTAACGGAAATAAAATAGTTGCGTGGGGTCAGACAGATTAATCAAGCGGGGAAGCCTGAACTGATGCCAGATTTCCTGGTTTAACAGTATGCAGTTCAGGCACTATTTTGCTATCCTTTTCTCACTTTTTATCATAGAGGTTTCTGCTTAATTTTTCAATTCTTAGTGGATGGAGTTAGGGTATGGTGCAGGCAGATTCCAGGTGGACGCTCAGCTCATTTTCGGCTCAACGTTCCAAGAGGACCTAGAGCCGAGGACCCTCAAGTTGAGCCAGAGCCAGTCCACTGGCTCGACCCTGGTTCAAGCATTTGGGGTCCCACCTCTACTTTTCAGTTAGCATAGGGATTGTGAAAGGGCAATGTCCTAAAATGCAGTGTTATAAAGTACTGCAGAAGTGCAGTATTCAAATGTAACCCTGTAAAAAGAATGATAAACAACATAAATATTCACACAATTTTATATAGAATAAAATACAACCAACTGCACACAGTCCTGTTCCCATATAGATCTGTGAGCATGGAAGTGAAATACCAGAGGTAGAGTCCCTTTAAGAGGTTTTGAAATGCAGAGGTGACTCAAAATATTGAACTATTGGATACAGTGCTGGCAATGGATACATTTACTCCGGAATGCCATAAAGTGGGGGTCAAGGTGTGGCAGCAGAAAGGACGAGGAGTCACTAAGGATGGCGTCACGAAAAGTGGAGCCTGACACTCAACAAAAATATTAAGTTTTCAAAAATATTACTGTAAAAAAATTAGCAACAAGGACAAATGTGACAGTAAATCTGTTCTGGCTTACTTAATTTTCATAAACGGGCTGCATGTAAAATTTTACACCATCAGGCACCTGCTGGAGAGATCTTTGTGTGCCCAGCAATTTACAGGCAATAATATTACAGGTGAGATAACTCTGCTGATTAAAGCACATGTTGGAGAAATCTGTGTTTCGTGTACTCACAGGAATGACTCATAAAGTATCCCGGAGTATTAATGTACCTGCTGCAAAGCATGTGTAAATACAGATTTGTATTTTATGATTGTAGCTCAGTGGGTTATTGCTTTTGCAAGAGAAATCATTTTGTTACTTGCAATTCTAAAGGTTCAGTCCTTCTAATATAGCCCAGGGAGCTATGAACCGGCATCAAGGAGCTGCATGAAAACCGCGAGGCATAGGTATAGGACAGTATACATTTTTTCCTCAATCTTTCATATTTCTAAGGTTGCTAAAAGCGTTCCTCTGGGTAATAGTCTTGTTAGTGCAACCCTAACCACTGCATTACATTTTAAAATCTGGCTTTGTGTTCCTCTAGACCAAGCACTTTAACATATACTGCCTGTAAGGGGAAGACATTGTTTACAACGCACACGTTACAACACGTGCCATTACAACACCATTTTTACAACTCAAAATCAATTACAACGGATGTCATTACAACGCGTGCCATTACAACGTATTCCTCAAAGTATTGTCACAGAGCAGTAAGAATAGTCATTTGCTTTTGTAATGGATTTTGCGTTGTAATGGTTTGCGTTGTATTGACATGCGTTGTAATGGATTTTGCGTTGTAAAAAATGTGTTGTAATGGCACGCATTGTAAATGCGTGTGTTGTAACGTGTCCTATTCCCTGTAAGAAAATGTGGTTTATTATTTGGTATGGTTGTGCAACCTTACTGTGTAATAAACTCACAAGCCTGTCTTGGGTCCAGCCAGGCTCATTTGTAAAACCTTAGATCAACCCTGGGTAGCTGGGACTTCGAGCAGTCAGACTTTAAAAAGAGAACAGGTGCACTGCATCAAGGAGTACCAAAACAATCAAATGAGAAAGAAACGCAATACAAAGACATCCAATACCAATTTATAAAAACAGATCTTATATTAATGAATTCTTAGACCCCAAAATAAACAAAATCCACCAAAGGAGATACAAATTATTAAGCATATCATAAATCACTGCTTTTTTAATCCAACTGCAAACAAACATTGGCAACTCCGCAGTTGAAAACTTTGGCAAATGTTTGTAAAGTTGTCCTTGGTTACTCCGGCCTGCTTTGGGAGACCAGCTCCAGTTGAGAGCAAGTCACAGGGGAACGTAAGGCTTAACAGGGCACCTTGCAGGCGCAGCAGTCTCCAGTGTAGCTCCAGGCTCTATGGGCGAACCGACATAGACATCAATGGAGTGGTCCTGATACAAGGGATACAAGATGATGAAGATGCTGTGTGTTAGAAATGGCGATTTCCGGTTGGCTAAGGCTTGCGCCAAAGCCAGGCAGAAACCACCACTCTAGTCAGGGCAAGGTAGTAACACGCCTAAAATAATCCCTGCTCACCCTCTAGGTAACGTGACGCGAGCAGCAAGGCTAATCCCGGTGGCAATGTAGGTTAAGTGTTTGCATGCTGCGCACCCCCAGCAACAACATCCCAAGCCCCCCACAAAAGGAACTCCACACAAGGTTATATGTAAAAATTGCCTTTGTATTATACCAAACACATTAGAAATGAAACACACACTTTACAATGTGCCATAGGCACGGGCGGAGTTTACAGGGGATTATATACATGGGACAGGGCCACATGGACCACTGTCAGGAATAAGCACTCTTAGAACTAGCCGTTGGTAGAATTAGCACTTTGTAGGAATAACGCTTTTAGAACATAGAACATATAATAACTGGGGGCGGGTACGGACTGTGCCTTCCGTTCTGGTGTTTTTGGACAATGCGGGTGACCTCCTCGGCAGACCGGAGCGGGCGTTTCTTGCCTCCCAAAGGGGGTTCCGGGCTTTTACTGAAGCTGGGGCGACCCAAAGATGTGCGGCTCGAGGGGAACAAAGGGTGCAGGATGCGGACGGCACAGGCGAAGCGGGACACAGCTCAGCAAGGAACAGTGCAGCTCGAGCCGGGGGCAGCCAGGCGCGAGCTGCAGAGGGGCAGGATGTGTGCGGCCCAGGCGGAGCGGGGCACGGCTCAGCAAGGAGCAGTGCGGCTCGAGGTGGGGGCGGCCAGGCACGAGCTGCAAAGGGGGGTGAGCAAGGCACACTTCAGGCGGGGCTCCAGCGGCACCTGGAGGTCAGACAAGTCCCAGCAACTTGGCAGGGTAGGCACAATAGAGTCCACTGGTCCTGGGACTCTGGTCAGGGGGCGAGCTTAGTATCAAGCCCTTGGAGATAGTTTTAAGCACCAAATAGCAAATGTAACACACAAAACAGTAACCACTGGTGAAAGGTAAGTACCACCTATGCAACCCTAACCACCTCAGGAAATATCACACAGGGAACCATTAACTCACTAGCATAACTATACTAGGAAAGACAACCACCTAAGCATAAAAATACATATAGGGGTATAGGCCAGAAACTTTACACATGATGCATAAAAACACATTCAGAGGTGTCAGAAAACAGGGTGCGCAAAACATACTACACGCAGTATATTTCCTAACACCCACACATTAGCGCATAAATCATAACAGCACATAAATCACATTGGCGCAGAAATCACATGTAGCACATAACTCACATCAAAGTCCAGGTTGCGCCACTGCGCCAAAACCTAAACGTAGCAGCTGCCCACTACATGCTGGGCAGCTGAGGGACAAGAGCAGGGCCTAAAAAGCTGCAGCTGGCACTAAGTGCTGCGCAGCTGGGGAAGGCCAGGGTAGGGATGAAGGAGTGCGACTCACTCCTAAGTCCAAAGAACAAGTCCCTAGAAAGCAAAACCTAAACGGAGCAGCTGCCCACAACTTGCTGGGCAGCTGTAAACTCAAAACTGCGACAGAGGCTCTCGCTAGCCCCTCAGGACAAAGAATGCGCCAAATGTGGAGCCCACTAGGCTCTGAACAAATCAGGGGCATTTTGGGGGAGCCCACTAGGCTCTGAAATACATGTGGCGCAAAAACGTTGGAGCCCTCTAGGCTCTAGGAAGAGACATGCCCCAAGCACTGTGAGGCTCATAGGGGCTCTGGGACAAAAACATCCATGGGGCGTGGGAGCCATCGAGGCTCTAAACATGACGTGGGGACTCTAAGAATCAATGGGGCCTCGTGGGAGCCCGCAGGTTCCTTAAACAAATATGGCCTGGGTTGGAGCCCCACAGGGCTCTGAATGGAAACATGCCCCACTGTTGGAGCCATGAAGGGTTAACGGATCATTGGGGCGGCCCGCTGCCATCCGGGGCTGCCCCAAATACACCCCAGCCATTGTGCCATCCTCCAGCACCAGCATTGGCCCCAATGGAGCCCCCAGCCCTATTTACTCACGGGCTTCCTTCCCTCGGGCGGGGGCTCCTCCGAGCGGCGTGCAGGACTTCTCTGCCGGGGCTCCCTCCAGGACACGGGAGCCCTGCAACACCTCGGCTCCTCTCTGCTGGCGGCCCCGGGGCTCTCTCCACTTCACGGGAGCCCCGGGCCGCGGGAGGACGTTCCTTTTTCTTCGGCCATCCAGGGAGGCGGGGTAGGCACCCAGCCTCCCAAGCAGCATCTCCGGTCTCCCTCTCCACATGGGAGACCGGAAGGGCAGACCATGGCTTCCCCCAGGCAGGGGGAAGCGGAAACAACGTCTTCCCGGCCCCGCCCACAACCAGGCGGCGGGCCGGACATCTCCTTCCGGCGTTTCCCTGTGCTGCGGTGGTGAATTCTTTTTGGGCATAACGAGGGGTAGGCTCCCTCGGGGGATAATTAAAAGGTAGAAGCGAGGTGGGCACTCGCTAAAGCACACAAACACGGGGTGGGCACCCGAAATAATAATAAAAGGAAAATAAAGACGCAGGGTGGGCACCTGCGCACTTGGGGCACACAAAGGGCAGGAGCGCTTCCCTCTGAGGGAAAACAACAGCGCTCTGCCCAGGGAAGAAGAATAAAGTGCTCTCCAGGCGCTAGGGGGCACAGGAAGCGAGGGCCCCTAAAGAAGGGCCCCCTTGGCAACATCCAAAAAGGAGGACATGTGTCCCAGAGGTCCAGGACATAAAAGGTGGAGCACAGCAGCTCCCAGAAAAGGAAATTCCTCCTGGCATCCAGGGGCTGGGCAGGGCCCAGGGAGGCAAGCCTTCCCCTGGGCCCCAGCAGTAGCACGCCCCTGGTTGTTTCAAGTTAGCAAACAAGAACATTGAACATGAGGTCACAGCCTCATTTAATACAGAAAATCCCTTTGTCTCTAGGGTGTAGAGTGGGGGCAAAAGCAGACGCAGCTGGTTTGGGAGCACTCTGATGGGCTCAGCCCCTCTCACTATTCACTGGCCAGGCTATGGTCATTAGATGCACCACAGGGGGCGGAGCCAGCATTGTGTGGAGAAAGCCCAGCCCTATTCAGGTCCCAGGTGCACTCCTCCCCGGCCATCAACATGCAGATCTCCCATTCACCACTGGGGCAGACCCATCCTGACTCCTGGAGCCTGGCACACCAGCCAGCTCCAGCCAATCACAAGCCAGCACATTCACTGCACAGACACACCAACTTCTAGAAGTGGCACTTCCACACTAGACACAATAACGCTGCACACATCATCGCGCAGCATTTAGTCATATGAGTCCGCACATACCAAACTCGCACCTGCATTCCCCACGCATCAGGAATTGCCATGGACACACACATTCCCCATGCATCCCTATGGGAGGGCAGGCCAATCTCACACATGCACTCAGAGAGTGCACGCACTTTACACTGCGCCACAGTGCTAAAGTGCGCAAAGACCAGAAATCATTATAATTATGTAACACTAAAAGGCAAAAAGTTCAGGGGTGAACCTGCCAGAAGGGCCAAGTCCAACACTGTGGATGCTGGTTTGGAGGGCCACCCCTCTGTCCACAAACATGGTGGTGCTACTTTTGCCACAGAGGCTGCTGACTCTCGAAGTCCAGCCAAAAACAAGTTGCCACTGGTCTCTGGTCACAGCGAAACCAGCACTTTTCTTTAACCTAGGCTAGTTTACGTCTTGGACTACCAAACTGATCCCTGATTACTCTCCAGGGTCTAGCAGACTCAGCTGCAACTTTTGAGATTTTTGACTCAGTCTCCCAGGATGTGTTTCTGCGATCAGTGGCAAACAAACAATTCTGGCTACCAACACGCCAAGGCAGCTTCTTCAGCTGTTGTGGCCCTGGAGCGTTAATAGGAAGTCAGCCGAATTACTTTTGGATTTCATGTCATTTGTCTGGGGCTTGGGGACAACTTTCCTTGAGCAGGGCACCACATGCATTGTGCTTTCCTTGCTTGCCCAATGATCAGCAGGTGCAGTCCAGTCTTTGATGTAGCCTTTCTTTGCCGGGTCCCGGGAACAGCAAGGCAGTACTTCTTCAGTTTCTCTTTTCAGTGCAGATGTGATCTTAGGTCTGGGTGCCTGTGGGGCCACCTTTATGCCACAACTTGTCCTCGGGGATACAGTGACTACTAGTCAAAGGGCTACCAGGTCCCCTCGACTTGATGATGACTTCCTGCAAAGTGTGACATCTAGCTATCCCAAAGTGCAATATTCTGCCCATTCCTAAGATAGCAGAACCCTTCTCTTCAGTGTGTGGATCTTGGTAGCCCACCCTAGAGGTGTGGCTACATGAGGGCTTCATGCCCAGAGGAAAACTGATTTTGCAACTGTTTCCCCTGTATGTCTCCAACGCTAACCTGCCTATCAGAACAAAAGAGCAGACACTCATGTGTGTCCCCCATTTTCCCTTCAAAGGCTGCTTTCCCTTCGAAGCTCGCATTTTGGGCCCTCACCCTGGTTGAGCTTCCTGCCAGGGAGAGGTATTACCCCTTCCAACAGCAGGCTCCTATTGTGTCCTTTGGTGGGAGTCGTTCACACTTCTCTCCAGAAGGGCAGAAGACTGTCTTTGTTTGCGGCCAGCAACTGTAAATAGCCACTGGAAAACTTGGGTAACAGAGTGGCAACCTTCTAAAGTTGCCTTTATACTCAGAAGTTACGTTAAATTCGACTTGGGAATCAAGTCAGGTATAATGTAATGATACTTTAGATACCTTGAAGTACCAACTTTAGTATTCACAGTCAGAAGTTGATACAGCTGAGTTGTCGGCATGTAACCTTGTACCTGCGAATTGTGCTACTAGCCTTTCCATGGTAAAAACGATAATTTGGGGGTTTTACTGTTAGGACATATAAAAACACATGCCCTATTTTATAATATACAGCGCCCTGCCTTAGTGCTTGACAGGCCTACCTTAGGAGTGACTTATATATTAAAAACGAAGGTATGGACTTTGTCATGAGTTTAAATGGCAAAGTTGAGTTAGCAGTTTAAAATTGCTCTACCAGTCTGTAGTGGCAGACTGGCAGAAATGCTGTCACATCCATTGTGGCACAATAAGTCCTGCAGCCCGTGAGGGCCTCTTTAATGTAGAGACCCTGGATACCCTTTGTTGCAAATACTAGAGACATATAAGTAAATTAACTTATGTAGATTGGGTATATGCCCATTAAACATATACTTTTAAGGGTCATAGTACTGGCACTGAGGTTTCGTTACCAGGCCTCAGTGCCCTCTGAGTCACCAATACCTAATATAAAGTGGGAGCGAACCTGAAAAAAGCCATTTCCTCACAGTATGTATGCTATGTGACCCCTATACAGTGTAACCATCATTGCCTTATGCAACATTTTGTGGAGACTAATTCACACAGTGGTATTATTTATTCTCTGAATAATGTGTTTAT
Source organism: Lissotriton vulgaris (assembly GCF_964263255.1). Classification (NCBI taxonomy): domain Eukaryota; kingdom Metazoa; phylum Chordata; class Amphibia; order Caudata; family Salamandridae; genus Lissotriton; species Lissotriton vulgaris. Next base: position 1,099,576,249 of record NC_141695.1, read on the forward strand.
GATGTAAAGTGGTCTGACATTGGGATGAATAGCAATATAAAATATATTAAATACATTAGGGATACTTAAATCGTTCTTTGTGTAATTACTCATACAGACACATCTGACATTCTTAAAGTGCACACACAACTCTTACATAAAGGAAGCGCTTATGAAGTGATAACAAGCTGAGTACATTTGTTTCCCAATATGCTTTGGCACCTAGGTTTTAGGCTCAAGATAGGTCCAAGCAAGGATGAGACTCCAACAAAAGGAGGCCTGATGGGCCTGTAAGTGAGGCTTTTGTTTAAAGTCCAGTGAAAATAAGGAACCTTTACCACCCTCTGCAGGTTGTTGCTCACAAATGTGCGGATGCTGCTGAATGTGTTCAGCCTTCGTCAACTAACACTGGGACAAATTCAACATATTTCACTAGAGCAGCCTTGATCCTAGATCTGGCTCAGTAATAACTTCCAGATACTGGACCCCCCTCATTTCCTGCACTGATTAACTCAGTGGTACAGGGATGTGAAATGTCTGTCTTCCATCCTGTGTACAGTTATCACCTTGAGAAAGTACATTTAATGTTATGATCTCTAATAATGTGACTGGTTTGTTCTGATATAAAAGGTACTGTGCAACCTCACAGTCCTTATCTCTTCACCAGTCTCTCCTATAGGGATACTTTCAAAATTCTGTCAGGCAGAGAAAGTTGATATAAAAATTAAATAGCTTGAACGACCCTTCAAGCAGTATCAATTCATGCTACTGCAAATGGTGATTTAGACAACTCGTTCGCACCCATATGGGATATTTTCACTCACTCTTTCTCCTCTCTTTTGAGGTACAAAGCACGTCATCCGTCTTAAAGGGATGCTCACACTCTGGTCATTATAGGCCCCAAGATGTTTAGAAAAATGAGTGAAGATTCCATCAGGGCGTCCTGGCGGGTTAACTAATGTAGTTTTGGGTCTGTTACTGGCAAATGATTGATCAGCCCTAAATGGAGTCAGGAAGTTACATCTCAATATTCCCTCTGGGTTTCTAATCACATTTAAAAGCCTTTTTCTCGATTCTATCAGTAAAATGCAAAGATACGCTTTTCAACCAAAATGCCACCTGACAGCTGATTGGGATACCGTCCAGAGGCAGTATAATTTCATTGCAGCTGCTGAGTCAGACGCTGCATTGAGCGCAGCTCAATACAATAGCGAATAATGTAGCGTAATTCCACCCTCCCCCCTATTTATCACAAGACCACTCCACGTGCTGTGCTCTAAAGGAAGGCAGCCATTTGGATACGTCTGGCTACATGACCACATCTCTTTGAATGCCATTTTATCTTAAATTGCACGGGGACACAGGCCAATCTAAAATGGCGCCGTGGCACACAGCTAAGATGGAAAACTTGCCCATGGATAGCTCTTGTACTGAGGAGACAGCGAGCAGACACACTTGAGATGTGTATTTTTAAGACCACTCCCTGATTGAAAGGGACTGGGACATTTTTAAGAATCAGGTCATAGCATGGAAACTACAGACCAGGGAAAGTCCAAATCTATGGCACAAGTTTTTCTGCATAAATATCATGTCTTAGGGACTGATTCGCCTTACTGCAAGTGCATTACAGCCTATGGCACTTGCAACTGGTCAGACGGGATATCCGTCACGCTGCAACTGACCCATCCTCCAGACTTTAAATCAGGTCTTTCATTAAGGGCCAGATGTACTAAGCTCTTTTGAGGTCGCTAACAGCCCAATTTACAGAATTGGGCTGTTTGCGACCTCAAAAAAGCATTTTTTAATGTACAAAGGTCCAATTTGTGATTTGGTAACCTATTACCGAATCTCAAATTGGGTTTGTGATTCTGTATTAGAAAGAGGCATGTCTAAATCATCCTTACCTAATACCGAATCACAGTGGTATGTGTGAATGTTTTGCGACCGAAATGCTTTCGCAAAACATTCACATTTTATCACCTACTTTAAGTAGGTGGTAACCCATTCACAAATGGGAAGAGATCCCCAAGGGATCCCTTCTCTTTTAAGAACGTTTGTAACAACATTTTTAGGTCGAGCCTGGGAAGCATGCGCTGCTCTGCGAGGCATGCCGTATTGGAGTATGTACTTGAAGCCCCGCCAATTCTCCGCCCATATTTGTCATTGGCTTCAGTGGCGTAACGAAACTTGAGGGGGCCCCCCTGCAAACTACATGGAGGGGACCCCCTCCCATCCTCCGTGCCAGTCTAGAGCTCTCAGGCCAGCAACCCGCCATACTGCAAGGGATGCGGGGCTATTGTTACGCCACTGTCACCAATCCAGCCGTTATAAGTAACACTGGATGGTGGAGTCAAAGGTTGGGCTTAGTCTGCCAGCAGGCTATCATAGGTGGTGGTCCATTCATTACAGTGTCCCTGCCATCAGTACGCCGGGGAAGTTCGCCCAATTTTAGGTGGGTTTCCCGATGCAGACTCCTGTCATGATATACAACATCGGGACCACTCATCGTTCAGTTTTGACAAAAGTGCATCCACTGCTCCTTCTCGTTTTCATTTTAAAACATTAGGCAATGCGACAATGCAGTATTTCAAAAGCAGATTTACCTACAAAGAGCAAATTTTGAAAATACATTTTCATTAGTAGACAATAGCAATCTTAAGAGGCATTGCATAGCTTCATACACACCGTGACCCCAATTCCATCACAGTCTCTCTCTCTCTTTCTCTCTCTCAGTGAGTCAGTCTCTCTCTTAGTCAGTCAGTCTCTCTCTCTGTCATTCAGTCTCTCTCAGTCAGTCTGTCTCTCTCAGTCAGTCAGTCAGTCAGTCAGTCAGTCAGTCAGTCAGTCAGTCAGTCTGTCAATCTCTCTCTCTCTGTCAGTCAGTCGGTCTCTCTCTGTCAGTCTCTCTATCTCTCTCTTTCTGTCAGTCTGTCAGTCTCTCTCTCTCTCTCAGTCAGTCAGTCAGTCTCTCTCTCTCTCTCTGTCAGTTTCTCAGTCAGTTAGTCTCTCGGTCAGTCAGTATTCAGTCTCTGAGCCAGTCAGTCTCTACTCTCTCTCCACTCTATCTCTCTCTCTCTCCATTCTCTCTCTCAACTCTGTCCACTCTATCTCCACTGCCTCTCTCCCCACTGTCTCTCCACTGTCTCTCTCTCCACTTTCTCTCTCTCTACTCTCTCTCCACTCTCTCCCTCCACTGTCCCCCTCCACTCTCTTTCCACTCTCTCTCTCCACTCTCGCTCAACTGTCTCCCTCCACTGTATCCCTCCACTCTCTCTCCACTCTCTCTCTCCGTTCTCTCTCTCTACTCTCTCTCCACTCTCTCTCTCTCCACTGTCTCTCTACACTCTCTCTCCCCTCTCTCTCCCCTCTCTCTCCCCTCTCTCTCCACTCTCTCTCCACTCTCTCTCCACTCTCTCCTCTCTCTCTCCACTCTCTCTCCTCTCTCTCTCCTCTCTCTCTCCACTCTCTCTCCTCTCTTGTTGGACAGGCCTCGTGAAAGGCCCGCTCCCTCCCCGCATGAGAAGACTCGGACGCCGGCTCCCCCGTGTCCCCAGAAAGAACCACCCCTGCAACCCACCGAAGCAACCCGCAATCTGTCCCCAACGGGACACCTGCTCCCGAACACCCCAGCATCGGCTGACCCGGGCCTCCGTCAGCACCATTGCCCCGGCCCAGCCGCCATCTTGGACACTGCACCACGAGGCCGCGTGGCCTCAGCTCGACCCCAACCCTGGGCCTGCCAGGCTCCGACATCGAGGCACCACCATCCACCCAGGAGGCGAAGAGACCACTTGGCAGGTCAATGGGAGAAAGGAGTGTCGATGGCTCTCCCCCGCCAGGTGCCGATCGCCCCCGGCCTCCCCGGGCGCTGGCTCCACCCCCCTGCTGGGTGTCTGGACTCCCTCATCCCGGACCTCCCGACCTCCAAGCGCGAGGGTCCGGACATCAAAGGAGACCAGACCTATAACTGGGGCAGCTCAAGAGCAGGAGGGCAGTTGTATCCTGGAGTCGAGAGACACCTTGAAGAACTCATCCCTGACGGACTGCTGGCGCTGCCGCAGCCCTGCCTTGTGAACCACCTCTGAAGCCTGCTGGCGCTGCCGCGTCCCTCTGCAACGTGCATCTTTGCCGGGACCTGCTGGCGCTGCCGCGGCCCATCCTTGTGAACCATCGCTCTTGCCTGCTGGCGCTGCCGCGGCCCGTCATACCGAGAACCATCGTCCTATCCTGCTGGCGCTGCCGCGGCCCTCCTTGCCGAGACTTTTCATCCTAGCCTGCTGGCGCTGCCGCGGCCCGACCTTTCAGACCTCCGAGCTCTAGGATTGTGAGCACCTTCTGGCCGCCCTGGTACCGGACCGGTACCCAAGACTGTCCCGCTACCCCTTTCCCTACAGAGACTAGAATTGGGAGGATCCTCGTGTCCTGCCCCCACTGTATCGTTGATAACCTTGCCTCAAGAATCCTATATAAAGTGTGCAGATCTTATCCTTGTGTGGTGTCCATTTGTGGGGGGGAAGTTACTTGTCTGTACGATCGCCGGAGACGGTCCTCACCGGAGGCCTCTCCCCCTGTACTCGGCCGACCCTCCAGGTCCCCGTCTAACATCTCTCTCCTCTCTCTATCCACTCTCTCTCTCCACTCTCTCTCTCTCCACTCTCTCTACTCTCTCTCTCCTCTCTCTCTCTCCTCTCTCTCTCTCCTCTCTCTCTCCACTCTCTCTCTCCACTCTCTCTCCTCTCTCTCTCTCTCTCCTCTCTTTCTCTCCTCTCTCTCCACTCTCTCTCTCCACTCTCTCTCCACACTCTCGCTCCACACTCTCTCTCTCTCTCTCCACTCTTTCTCTCTCCACTCTCTCTCCTCTCTTTCTTCTCTCTCTCTCCTCTCTCTCTCCTCTTTCTCTCCTCTCTCTCTCTCTCTCTGCTCCCTATCTCTACTTTCTCTCCACTCTATCTCCTCTCTCTCTCCCCACTCTCTCTCTCCACTCTCTCTCTCCACTCGCTCTCCTCTCTCTCTTCTTTCTCTCCTCTCTCTCTCCACTCTCTCTCCATTCTCACTCTCCACACTCTCTCCACTCTCTCTCCTCTCTCTCTCCTCTTTCTCTCCTCTCTCTCTCTCTGCTCTCTCTCTCTACTTTCTCTCCACTCTATCTCCTCTCTCTCTCCCCACTCTCTCTCTCCCCACTCTCTCTCTCCACTCTCTCTCTCTCCACTCGCTCTCCTCTCTCTCTTCTTTCTCTCCTCTCTCTCTCCACTCTCTCTCCATTCTCACTCTCCACACTCTCTCCACTCTCTCTCCTCTCTCTCTCCACTCTCTTTTCACTCTCTCCTCTCTCTCAACTCTCTCTCTCTCCACTCTCTCTCCACTCTCTCTCACTCCACTCTCTCTCTCTCCACTCTCGCTCCACTCTCTCTCCTCTCTCCACTCTCTCTCCTCTCTCTCCACTCTCTCCACACTCTCTCTCCACTCTCTCTCTCTCTCCACTCTCTCTCCACACTCTCTCTTCTCTCTCCACTCACTCTCTCTCTATCCACTCTATCTCTCCTCTCTCTCCCTCTCTCTACTCTCGCTGCACTCTCTCTGTCTCCAATCTCTCCACACTCTCCACTCTCTCTCCACTCTCGCCACTCTTTCTCTCTCTCCAATCTCTCCACTCTCTCCACTCTCGCCCCTCTCTCTCTCCACTCTCTCGCTCCACTGTCTCTCTCCACTCTCTCTCCACTCTCTCTCTCCACTGTCTCTCTCCACTCTCTCTCTCCACTCTCTCTCCCCACTCTATCTCTCCACTCTCACCACTCTTTCTCTCTCTCCAATCTCTCCACTCTCTCTCCACTCTCGCCCCTCTCTCTCTCCACTCTCTCTCTCTCCACTCTCTCTCCACTGTCTCTCTCCACTCTCTCTCCACTCTCTCTCCACTGTCTCTCTCCACTCTCTCTCGCTCACTCTCTCCACTGTCTCTCCACGCTCTCCTCACTCTCTCTCTGAACTGTCTGTCTCCACTCTCTCTCTCTCTACTCTATCTCCACTCTCTCTCCCTCCACTGTCTCTCTCCACTGTCTCTCTACTCTCTCTCCACTCTCTCTCGCTCACTCTCTCCACTGTCTCTCCACACTCTCTCCACTCTCTCTCTGAACTGTCTATCTCCACTCTTTCTCTCTCTACTCTCTCTCCACTCTCTCTCCCTCCACTGTCTCTCTCCACTATCTCTCTACTCTCTCTCCACTTTCTCTCACTCTCTCTCCACTCTCTCTCCGCTCTCTCTCTCCTTTGTCTCTCTACTCTCTCTCCGCTCTTTCTCTACTCTCTCTCTCCACTCTCTCTCTACTCTCTCTCTCTCCACTCTCTCGCCACTCTCTCCCCACTGTCTCCTTTGACTCTCTCTCTCCACTCTCCACCCTCTCTCTCTACTCTCTCTCTCTACTCTCTCTCTCTCCACTCTCTCCACTCTCTCTCCACTCTCTCTCCACTCTCTCGCCACTCTCTCCCCACTGTCTCCTTCGACTCTCTCTCTCCACCCTCTCTCTCTACTCTCTCTCTCTCCACTCTCTCTCCACTCTCTCTCTCTTCTCTCTCTCTCCTCTCTCTCTCCACTCTCTCTCCACACTCTCGCTCCACTCTCTCTCTCTCTCTCTCTCTCCACTCTTTCTCTCTCCACTCTTTCTCTCTCCACTCTCTCTCCTCTCTCTCCGCTCTCTCTTCTCTCTCTCTCCTCTCTCTCCACTCTCTCTATCTTCTCTCTCTCTCTACTCTCTCTCTACTCTTTCTCTCTCCAATCTCTCCACTCGCTCTCTCCACTCTCTCTCCACTCTCTCTTTCAACTCTCTCTCTCCACTCTCTCTCTCCATTCTCTCTCCTCTCTCTTTTCACTCTCTCCACTCTCTCTCCTCTCTCTCTCCTCTCTCTCTCCTCTCTCTCTCCACTCTCTCGCCACTCTCTCCCCACTGTCTCCTTCGACTCTCTCTCTCCGCTCTCCACCCTCTCTCTCTACTCTCTCTCTCTACTCTCTCTCTCTCCACTCGCTCCACTCTCTCTCCACTCTCTCGCCACTCTCTCCCCACTGTCTCCTTCGACTCTCTCTCTCCACCCTCTCTCTCTACTCTCTCTCTCTCTCTACTCTCTCTCTCCACTCTCTCTCCACTCTCTCTCTCTCCTCTCTCTCTCCTCTCTCTCTCCACTCTCTCTCCACACTCTCGCTCCACTCTCTCTCTCTCTCTCTCTCTCCACTCTTTCTCTCTCCACTCTTTCTCTCTCCACTCTCTCTCTTTACTCTCTACTCTCTCTCTCTCTTCTCTCTCTCTCTACTCTCTCTCCACTCTCTCTCTCTCCAATCTCTCCACTTGCTCTCTCCACTCTCTCTCCACTCTCTCTTTCAACTCTCTCTCTCCACTCTCTCTCTCTCCATTCTCTCTCCTCTCTCTTTTCACTCTCTCCACTCTCTCTCCTCTCTCTCTCCTCTCTCTCTCCACTCTCTCTCCTCTCTCTCTCTCCACACTCTCTCTCCACTCTCTCTCTCCTCTCTCTCCCCCTCTCTCTCCACTCTCTCTCCACACTCTCGCTCCACTCTCTCTCTCTCTCTCTCTCCACTCTCTCTCTCTCTCTCTCTCTCTCTCTCTCTCTCTCTCTCTCTCCACTCTTTCTCTCTCCACTCTTTCTCTCTCCACTCTCTCTCTCTACTCTCTCTCCACTCTCTCTCTCTCTTCTCTCTCTCTCTCTCACTCTCTTCCACTCTCTCTCTCTCCAATCTCTCCACTCGCTCTCTCCACTCTCTCTCCACTCTCTCTTTCAACTCTCTCTCTCCACTCTCTCTCTCTCCATTCTCTCTCCTCTCTCTTTTCACTCTCTCCACTCTCTCTCCTCTCTCTCTCCTCTCTCTCTCCACTCTCTCGCCACTCTCTCCCCACTGTCTCCTTCGACTCTCTCTCTCCACTCTCCACCCTCTCTCTCTACTCTCTCTCTCTACTCTCTCTCTCTCCACTCTCTCCACTCTCTCTCCACTCTCTCTCCACTCTCTTGCCACTCTCTCCCCACTGTCTCCTTCGACTCTCTCTCCACCCTCTCTCTCTACTCTCTCTCTCTACTCTCTCTCTCTCCACTCTCTCTCCACTCTCTCTCTCTCCTCTCTCTCTCCTCTCTCTCTCCACTCTCTCTCCACACTCTCGCTCCACTCTCTCTCTCCACTCTTTCTCTCTCCACTCTTTCTCTCTCCACTCTTTCTCTCTCCACTCTCTCTCCTCTCTCTCCGCTCTCTCTTCTCTCTCTCTCCTCTCTCTCCACTTTCTCTCTCTCTTCTCTCGCTCTCTACTCTCTCTCCACTCCCTCTCTCTCCAATCTCTCCACTCGCTCTCTCCACTCTCTCTCCACTCTCTCTATCAACTCTCTCTCTCCACTCTCTCTCTCTCCATTCTCTCTCCTCTCTCTTTTCACTCTCTCCTCTCTCTCCTCTCTCTCTCCTCTCTCTCTCCACTCTCTCTCCTCTCCCTCTCTCTCCACACCCTCTCTCCACTCTCTCTCTCCACTCTCTCTCCACTCTCTCTCCTCTCTCTCCACTCTCTCTCCACTCACTCTCTCTCTCTCTCTCTCCACTCTCTCTCTCTCTCTCCTCTCTCTCTCTCTCTCTCTCCAATCTCTCCACTCTCTCCACTCTCTCTCTCCACTCTCTCTCCATTGTCTCTCTCCCCACTCTCTCTCCACTGTCTCTCTCCACTCTCTCTCCACTCTCTCTCCACTCTCTCTCCTCTCTCTCCTCTCTCTCCACTCTCTCCACTCTCTCTCTCTCTCTCCACTCACTCTCTCTCTCTCCACTCTCTCCACTCTCTCTCCACTCTCGCTACTCTTTCTCTCTCTCCAATCTCTCCACTCACTCCACTCTCTTTCTCTCCACTCTCTCTCCACTCTTGCCACTCTCTCTCTCTCCACTCTCTCTCTACTGTCTCTCTCCACTCTCTCTACTCTCTCTCTCCACTCTCTCTCTACTCTCTCTCTCCACTCTCTCTCCACTGTCTCCTTCTACTCTCTCTCTCCACTGTCTCTCTCTCCACTCTCTCTCTCCACCCTCTCTCTCTCCTCTGCCTTGCACCCTTCTCCCCTCCACCTTGCACCCTTCTGTACCTTGCACCCTTTTCCCCTCTACCTTGCACCCTTCTCCCCTCTGCCTTGCACCCTTCTTCTCTCTGCCTTGCACCCTTCTCCCCTCCCCCTTGCACCCTTCTCCCCGCTATCTTGCACCCTTCTCCCCTCTACCTTGCACCTTTCTCCTCTCTACCTTGCACCCTTTTCCCCTCTGCCTTGCACCCTTCTCCCCTCTGTCTTGCACCCTTCCTACCTCTGCCTTGCACACTTCTCCCCTCTGCCTTGCACCCTTCTCTACCTTGTACCCTTCTTCTCTCTGCCTTGCACCCTTCTCCCCTCTACCTTGCACCCTTCTCCCCTCTGCCTTGCACCCTTCTCCCCTCTGCCTTGCACCCTTCTTCTCTCTGCCTTGCACTCTTCTCCCCTCCCCTTGCACCCTTCTCCCCGCTGCCGTGCACCCTTCTCCCCTCTACCTTGCACCTTTCTCCTCTCTACCTTGCACCCTTCTCCCCTCTGCCTTGCACCCTTCTCCCCTCTGTCTTGCACCGTTCCTACCTCTGCCTTGCACACTTCTCCCCTCTGCCTTGCACCCTTCTCTACCTTGTACCCTTCTTCTCTCTGCCTTGCACCCTTCTCCCCTCTACCTTGCACCCTTCTCCCCTCTGCCTTGCACCCTTCTCCCCTCTGCCTTGCACCCTTCTCCTCTCTGCCTTGCACCCTTCTCCCCTCCCCCTTGCACCCTTCTCCCCGCTGCCTTGCACCCTTCTCCCCTCTACCTTGCACCTTGCACCTTTCTCCTCTCTACCTTGCACCCTTCTCCCCTCTGCCTTGCACCCTTCTCCCCTCTGTCTTGCACCCTTCTTACCTCTGCCTTGCACGCTTCTCCCCTCTGCCTTGCACCCTTCTCTACCTTGTACCCTTCTTCTCTCTGCCTTGTACCCTTCTCCTCTCTACCTTGCACCCTTCTCCCCTCTGCCTTGCACCCTTCTCCCCTCTGCCTTGCACCCTTCTCCCCTCCCCCTTGCACCCTTCTCCTCTCCCCCTTGCACTCTTCTCCTCTCCCCCTTGCACCCTACTCCTCTCTGCCTTGCACCCTTATCCCCTCTGCCTTGCACCCTTCTCCCCTCTGCCTTGCACCCTTCTCCCCTCTGCCTTGCACCCTTCTCCCCTCCGCCTTGCATCCTTCTCCTCTCCGCCTTGCACCCTTCTCCTCTCTGCCTTGCACCCTTCTTCCTTCTGCTTTGCACCCTTCTCCCCCTCCCTGTTGCACCCTTCTCCCCTCTGCCTTGCACCCTCTGCCCTCCGCCTTGCACCCTTCTCTACCTTGTGACCCTTCTCCTCTGTGCCTTGTACCGTTCTCCTCTCTACCTTGCACCCTTCTCCACTCTGCCTTGCACTCTTCTCCTCTCCCTCTTGCACTCTTCTTCCCTCTGCCTTGCACCCTTCTCCTCTCTACCTTGCACCCTTCTCCCCTCTGCCTTGCACCCTTCTCCCCTCCCCCTTGCCCTCTTCTCCTCTCCGCCTTACACCCTTCTCCCCTCTGCCTTGCACCCTTCTCCTCTCTGCCTTGCATCCTTCTCCCCTCTGCCTTGCACCCTTCTCCTCTCTGCCTTGCACCCATCTCTCCTCCGCCTTGCACCCTTCTCCCCTCCGCCTTGCACCCTTCTCCTCTCTGCCTTGCACCCTTCTCCCCTCTGCCTTGCACCCTTCTCCTCTCTACCTTGCACCCTTCTCCCCTCCGCCTTGCACCCTTCTCCCGTCCGCCTTGCACCCTACTCCCCTCTGCTTGCACCCTTGTCCCCTCCTCTTGCACTCTTCTTCCCTCTGCCTTGCACCCTTCTCCTCTCTGCCTTGCACCTTTCTTCCCTCCCCCTTGCACCCTTCTCCTCGCTGCCTTGCACCCTTCTCCCCTCTACCTTGCACCTTTCTCCCCTCTACCTTGCATCCTTCTCCCCTCTGCCTTGTATGTATTGTATTGGCATTTATATAGCGCACTACTTACCCGTAGGGTCCCAAGGCGCTTCGACCGCTGCGAAACCCTTCCTGGCTTCCCTGAGAGATGGTCCCTTAATGGGTATCTCCAGGGTGAGACCAGGCATCCCCGGCGGTCTGGTGGGGCCGTTAGTGAAGATGAGGCAAGCTAATGCCCAGAGTTGCCAAGTGTGATCGCTGATCAGAGTGGGCACCGAGGCGAGAGAATTATCGAGTCCGCTGACCCTGGTCCAGAAACCTGCCGCGCCGGGAATCGAACCCTGGTCCCGGGCCGTCCTCTGCTCTCGGGTCTGCCGCCTCTAACCTCTGCCTTGCACCCTCCTCCCCTCTGCCTTGCACCCTTCTCCTCTCTGCCTTGCACCCTTCTCCCCTCTGCCTTGCACCCTTCTCCTCTCTACCTTGCACCCTTCTCCCATCCGCCTTGCACCCCTCCCGTCCGCCTTGCACCCTACTCCTCTCTGCCTTGCACCCTTCTCCCCTCCCCTTGCACTCTTCTTCCCTCTACCTTGCACCCTTCTCCTCTCTACCTTGCACCCTTCTCCCCTCTGCCTTGCACCCTTCTCCCCTCCCCCTTGCCCTCTTCTCCTCTCCGCCTTACACCCTTCTCCCCTCTGCCTTGCACCCTTCTCCCCTCTACCTTGCACCCTTCTCCCCTCTGCCTTGCACCCTTCTCCCCTCTGCCTTGCACCCTTCTCCTCTCTGCATTGCACCTTTCTTCCCTCCCCCTTGCACCCTTCTCCTCGCTGCCTTGCACCCTTCTCCCCTCTACCTTGCACCTTTCTCCTCTCTACCTTGCACCATTCTCCCCTCTGCCTTGCACCCTTCTTCCCTCTGTCTTGCACCCTTCTCCCCTCTGCATTGCACCCTTCTCCTCTCTGCCTTGCACCCTTCTCCCATCTGCCATGCATGAGCTGCACGTAGCACAGATGGCAGGCCCGGAGCAATCTGCGGCGGCTCCTTTGCTATGGTGGAGGAGCGTCCCCCCCCAAGCTGCCTCAAAACGGCAGGAAAGGAAAAATAAAATGATAATAAACACACTTTATTATTGTTTTATTTTTACCTTCCTGCCAAGCCTTTGAGGGCGGGGCCATGGGGAGGACAGGCTGAAGGAGGACTGGTGAGTGCACTGTGATCAGTGCCTATTACTTTTGGCCAGCTGCCTCAGGCCGGCCAAACCGTCATGTGCACTGAAGCTGTCTCCAACCTGAGCTGCATTGCCGGGTTGCTGACAGCAGACATAGGCTCCCAGTCTCACTGTAAGCGCAAATGCAGTGCGCTCAGGCCAATCCTGACACTGCTTCCAGCAGCATGCATGAGTCTAGAGTCAGGATTGGCTGCAGTGGAATCTGGGAGCCTGTGCCTGCAGAGGAGAGGAGCAGAAGAGTGCGACGCAGCCGGCTGCAGGTAAGTTATTTTTTTTTAAATTAATTTTGTATTTTGTCATTTGTCGGCCCCTGACCCCTTCCCCCACTACTCCTTGACAACACCAGCTGCTACTTGGAGCAAAAACCTCGACCACTCTGTGTTTCCAAGCCTTGTGGTCTACAGCTCATTCACTAACCTGTAGTGTTAATGGAGGCTGTACACCGCACAATTTCAATAATTAAACGTGTTCATGTACCCTTATGCACCTGTTCACAGATGGAGGACGGGATCATTATATGACCCAGAAAGTCCAAAGGTGTACTGAGGAGAGATTTGTGTTTGCTTTCAAAATATTCAGGAATGTTGAAAATTAAAATACAGGGAGAGCAGTTTGGTGTAAATGTAATTTGTTTGCATTAAATTGAGACACAATTTACATTTTTGCCTTTGTTTCCACAAATGTCTTAGGTTTTCCCGCAGGTTTTACTTGTTTCTTGCGTGTATCTAAAACTTCACAGACTATAAAAAGGTTTTTCCAGACTTGTGTAGTGCCTGTGCAGATGATTTTAAATCTGCTCCCACGTGGGGAAGTAATGTTACATGTGATTTTTCTAATAGGCCTCCCTCCACCCAAGAGGAAACTGGGTTGGGGATCAGAATAGGGGACTAAATGTCGGAGTATTGGTAAAATTACATTGGTGAGCATTGGATATCTACTGAAGATGTTCAAAATGTTATTTCAGTTGGTGGAATTTTCAAAACTTCAGGTTCCGCTCTTCACGAAATTGCAGAATTTATATTGTGATTCTAAATTCTTCGAATGGTGCATCTTCGCTTTCACAAGTGATTTCTGCACAATTCTTGTTTTTTATTGTAGCTGTGCTAATTCGTGAATACAGTACAAGGTTTCACAATTTATAATCTATGCACATAGCACACTGTTTTACAAAACAGACACAATACAATGCACCCAGATAGTATAGATTGTAAAAGCCACTAAGAAAGAAATTGGTAGAACTGTTCCATTATCTTTCTTTGGCTTTAAGAAATCCATAACATTGTTTAACAAACAACAGAATTAAATCCTATCCAGGTGTTGCATAATTTAGATACCCAAGAGAAGGAGAGTAATTGGAGAGCGATTTAGAACATTAATTTTTACGAAATTATACTTTTAGAAATTAGCTTTGAAGGACACTTATTTCTTTAGATTACAGAAATCAATTCAATAAAGTTTTCCCAGCCAATGTTTAATGTTTCAGTGCTACTTGATATTTTATGATATAACATTCAAATGAAGATACACAAAGCAGTACCTGCAACCAACTCATCTCATCTAGTTTTGACATATTTCTCCAGATTTTTTTTTTTTGAAAACCTATATTTTAGCATTCAGTAGAAATACAAGCATAGGCCTACAACCGCGGGCCGGCCGCTAGACAAATTATAATCGCTGATATCACAATACGACACAGCTCATCAGCCGACAACCCAAAGGTCCGGCAGCGATTCAGAATAAAACTTGTATTGGAATGCATAGCTGGATTTCAGGATAAGACAGAGGTTTCATTTTATATTATATTAGAGAGGATCAGGTGCCATACAGTCGAACAGGAGAATGCGGGGGGCAGGGTAAGAAACAGGATATATATGTAATGACCATTATATTGGAGATTTGGCGCCAGAGCATATAGGTCGGTACAAAAGAACACACAATATAAATTTCCATGTTGCGCCAATACTCGAGGCCTGCCCGCCCATAAATCAGGATGTCATAAAAGCAAAAGCACGAAATACAAGCATACAATAAGAATCCGAATGATTCAGAGCTATACTAACCCAACGAGAAAATAAAGAGAAAGAGGAAAAGGCCATAGAAAATAAAAAAGGCAAAATAAACCCCCCCCCCCTCCAGCCCCCCACCCTGCACCCCTACAAATGGCTACAGCCTAACCCCACCAGCAGCGTGCCTGTTGCCCCTAATAACTAAAACCCCAAAGGTAGGAAAAGAAAGAACGGAGGAGGGCATATCCATGTGGGCTCCCAGCCCCTTTAGACACCCCGCCTAAAACAGCCACCCCCTATCACTAACAGACAAACTTATGACAGCAATGTAGAGAAATGTAATGTACATTAGAGACAGTAATGTAGATTAGAGGGTACCGCGAGACACGACCCAGCCTCTTAGAGCAAACAATTGCAGGTCCAACACTTATAAAAGCCTTGCCAACCCATCCCGATCCAGCCAATCTCAACCTTGGCCCTTCCGAACGAAAACACGAACCCCTTCTAGCGAGGCCCAAAGGCACGCAAAGAAGCAATAAAGAAAAGAGTCAGCAGAAATCAGCCCATGGCTACCAGCAGGCAGTGAGTCCTCAGGAACTGTAGATGCAGACGAACTCTCCCTCAGAGATGAACAGTCCCAATGTGTCTTGAACAGGAGTCGTAGCGTCACCAGAAAGGGAGAAGATGACCACAAAGTAGATGGAAAGTCACAGACAAAAGTCTCCGGGAGGGGAACGCCTGACGATATCTCCAAAGCCGGTAGTGGTGGAAGATTCAGCAATACCATGACATCCTCAGGAACACCGTCCACCAGGGCACCAACCGATGGTCCAGTACTCGTTTCCTCACGGGGTTCTCGCCCAGATTCAAAATGGCCACGTTTTGAATGGCTGTAGAATCCCGTTTCAACAATAAGGCCGGGCCCGGTTCCACCAGGAGCATTTCAGATAGGCGAGTGTCCAAGTTGCTCAACAAAGTATCCACATGTGAGCGGAATGCCCAAAGTTCTGCCAGTATTAACCTCAGCGATGGCTCATGCACCGTTCGATCCATATTCTCGTGCTCGATATCAGTCCAAACACCTCCCCGGGAGATTCCGGCATCCTCGGGGGGGGACAGACAGGATCTCGAACGTGCAGATGCGAAGGGTGACCAGTCTTTGTTCGCAGCCACGGTCAACCCAGTTAAGGCCGCAGGCCGGTGACCCCGAACCACCGAACCCCGGAGGGGGCCCCCCACCCGCAGCCAGCAGCATGCAGACTCACTCCTCCATCGATACTGAGCAATGACAATGATCACCACCAAATTCGGGCTGAAACAAAGCCTACACTCCGTTAGACCGGGCCCAGCCCAAGTCTCCTGGCCGATGTTGTTGCTCTACAGCCCAGCTGTGAAAGTACTCCAGGCCCCGGCTTCACCGCTGGAGCAGGCCGCAAACTTAAACTCGATGTAACTCCGTCAAACAAGCCGATAAAAGTTTCCGGATTTCACCATCGGAGTGCGGGACAGTTTATGCACACAAAGGCTAGGCGTTAAATCAGGATAACATGCAGGATATCGCGGCGGGTTACGAAGGTCGACGGAGCCGGGAGCCTAAGCAGCCATCTTGCTTGCTGACGTAGCTCCTCCTCCAGATTTTCAATAAAACTTTCTTTCCACTAATAAGGGAATTGAAAATTCTTATTTTAATTCTAAATGAATATCCTTAAATTGAAATACATAATTAAAAGTTATTAACATTTTTCACTATTACACTCATGACACACAATATTACTGATTGGCAAATAATCCATCGCAAAAAGATCATACACATTTCACCCTTTTTGTTCTCAGTAATCCTATTTATTTAACATTCATTCAGGTCCAGTACTCATTTCTGTAGTGTCTACGCCAGCCTGGACACCCGCCAATGACTACGCCACACACACAGCTTGGTAGTGCACATCTTTATTTGACTGCGTGTAAGTGCAAACTCAACATTCTAAATCAAACTTCATTGCATTACGCACTTACGTCACAGCTCTACGAAGTCCATCAGGAGCCAAAAGGGTTCTGTCATTGCTAATTTACAAGAAACTACATCTCCTCCTCCGTTAAATGAAGATTAAAAAATATATATATATGTGTGTGTATATATATATATATCTATACTACTATTATAAAGAGAGAACTTGCACCTTTTGGCCAGGTAAACTCTGGAACCACAGCGCCAATCTACACACCCGATACATCTATGAAAATGTCAGGGTGTGTAGATGGACATAGGCTATATAAATTTTAAAAAAAAGTAAATTAAAAAAATTAAGTTTGAAAGCAAAGTAGTCGCCTGAAAGTAGCGCCGGCCGGGACATAGCGTTGGTTGCGACGCGACGTGCCTGATGACCGCGACGTGCGTGATGACAACAAAGGAGGAGCGGCGGTGCAGTGACGAGCGGCTGTGCAGTGAGGAGCGGCGGCACAGGTAAGGAAAGGGAAAGTTCAGTGCGAGACTGTGTGATACAGGGGGAGGCAAGAAGGACCTTCGCAGTGCTATCAACTGGAAGAGGCAGCAGTAAAGGAAAATGTCGGAGCGCAAGTGAGTCGGGGCGGGAGGGGGGCGGGAGTGAGTCGGGGCGGGAGTGAGTCGGGGCGGGAGGGGGGCCTGGTCCGTGTCCATGCATGGGCATGCACGGACAATGTCGGGGCGGGCGGGGCCTGGGCGGGCGGTTGGCCCTGAAGCCTCATTGCCCCCAGGCAACGCTGGGGCGGGCTGCTAGTATATATATATTTATATATATATAAAAAAAAATATATATATACACACTTTAATCTCTTTAATCAATCTTTTTGGCGCTTTAATTCTTCAACCTGATCTTGTCATTTGAAACAGAACTGTCCCCATCAATGACCAGGACCTGCGTTAATGGTGGCGAGGCAACACCAGTCACTGGTGCTTAAGAACCACTCTCTCTTTCAATCCGATGAAGAAGGAGTTAAACGCCTAAAGTGAGAAGAATCTCTAGTAATGGACTGCGCGGAGCAGTCACCATGTGTCCCTTAGTGTACACCACTTGAAAAGGCTCTGCATTAAATGGAGCATCTCATTTTCTTTTCTACATCTGGCGTGCGAGCTCTCAATCTCCTTTCTTAAAGATGATGTCTTTCACATGACTTCTATTGACAGCACATGGTTTCATCTTTTGTTTATAAACCAAGTCCTTCTCTTGAGTTGCGTTCTCATCTTTCTCTCTCAGATTGGTCCACTGAGGTATCTTGGTTGTCATTGCTCTCCCAAAAATCAGTGTCGCAGGACTTTGACCAGTGGTCGAGTGAGGTGTTGAATAATAAGCTTTCAAGGTAGGATTTAACATAGTTTTGAAATCAAACTTCTCAAGAGTAGCACAATGCACTGCTTTCTATTAGCATACTCATAAATGACTCAACAAGTCTGTTTGCCTGCCGCCATAGAGGAGTGCTCTTCTGGTGCTTTATATTCAGATGCTCCAATAAATCTTTGAACTCTTAACTGTTAAAAGGTGGCCCATAGTCAGATTTCATTATGGCTGGAATACTCCATGTTGCAAAGATGCCATCTAGACACTCAATGACTCGGTCTTCAGTCGTAGCTAAGAGATCCTCAATTCATGGAATTTGTGAGTATTCGTCCACAATCACCATCAGGTGACATCTTTTGTCAAGTGGATCAAAAAAGTCCATGGCTACTCTGTCCCAGTCATGCTTTTGGAATTTGGGCAAGTGTATGGTGTGTTGAGAAAGGCAGTTGCATAAATGATAGGCCTTTAATTCATGTTCAACCTCTCATTGAGATACAGACACCAGACTTGGTCTCCGGGAGCTCAATCTGTCGCAATGATTCCATGACCTCCTTTGTAATGTAATGTAATGTAATTTTATTTTTGTAAAGCGCAGCTTACACTCCACGGAGCATCTTGGCGCTGACCGTTTGTGTCTCAGAGGTGTATGGCCAGGGAGCTAGGCCACTTCAATCATCTTCTGCCGCAGAATCTCCGGAATCAAAATTCTAAACCCTTGCAGTATAACTCCTGTCTGAGCTATGGACAATTAATCTTTGACATTTTTGTATTTTTGATATTCACCATCACTGGTGAGAGGTCGAGCGTGTTGGTTCCATGGGTGATGTGTGCTCATATCATTAAACTTTATGTCACTATTATGGCTCATGGTGTAATATTCACGTCCTTTCCTTGGATTCCGAATGATGAACAGAGGGGTCCTCCTGATGTCCCCAACTCTGGAAACTCAACATAGAGTAGTAAGGCAATCAGGCGAGGGACGGTAGTAGGAAGGGAACAGTGGGGAGATGGATACCTGCAACAAAAATGCACATGATTAGTACAGCGTATAATTCTGGCTACTCTCATATACTTTTCGCTAGGTCTAATCAATACCTGGGCTTATGTCGGGACGAATATCTGTATTCCAACAAAGGCGTCAACAGACCTAATGGAGATACTTCTCTCCTTGACATCAGTGTAATCCCACAACAAGAAGGCACAACAATAGTCATTCATTCAACTCAACCATCATTCCACTATGACTTAAAAAACCAAACCATACATACCCAAGAATTATATAATAAAGAAAACCCAGGCAAGGTGAGAAGAGAACAAAAAGTAAAAGAGAATACAAAGGGCCAGCTTGAGTCTTTGCGTTCCGCTTAGTTTCCAAAAAATAGGAAATTCAGGACTCCAAAACAAATAGGCATTCCCTAGGCCATAGGACTAATATGTCTCAATGTCTCTCACAGTGGTAGAGGTCTCCCCTTCTTCCCTCGAAGAACCAACGCTTACCTCAGCGCAGTCCTTAGTTAGTTTGAGCCCAGAAATGTCAGCCACAAGAAAAGATTTCCACACGCGCTTCACACAGCGCGGAATTCTCAGGAACCGTGTAACTTCTTCCGCCCACACGAGTCTTTGATATGATAGAACAAGGTTTCCCTCCGCCTGCACTTCCTTCAGTGCGGCGAGGAAACTGAGAGGAATTCAAGTTGCGCTTCGACAGCGCTTAAGGCAAAAACACCAGGCAGCTCCAAAAGTACCTCTGCGATTGCGCTTCCTGCAGCCCGGTGGAGATACTGTTTTCCCTTACCGGCGCTTACGTCAGCGCAGTGGGAAAAATGAAGAACACGAGTCGCGCTCAGCCAGTGCTTGACTGGTACTTCGAAAACGAACTCCACCGTAATCTCTACGTCTGTGCTTCCTTCAGCGCAGCGTAGATAGGAGGGAACAGGCAGCTCCGATCCAGCGAACTTCGCCTGCTACTCGATAACTCTCAAACCTTGAAGCACATAGCCAGAGCTTCTGAACCAAACAGGAACCGGTCAGAATTGAATGGAATGGTTCCCAAAACAGACACAGGAATAACAGGGAACTCTGCAACTCAGGATACAAGACTGGTAGCCTCTAGCTACCGCAACGGAATTACGCGCGCTTCAGTTTTGAGTCTGCTGGGTAATATAACCTTGGCTCCTCCCATGCCCAGCAGGAATTCTGGGAGATGTAGTTTTAGTCTCCTGTGAATTCAAGTAGGCGCTTAAAGTCAGCGCCTGACACATGGCAGTGATAATCTGGGCTAACAAAATGGCATCTGGTGTGCTTGATCATACAATAAAATTTATATAGGCTTCAGCCGTCTTGGATGGAGTACCATGACCTTGTATAGGCACTCTGGAAAAGTAGTCAGCAGGGTTCTGATCCTTCCCTGCAGGACGCACAATGTTAAAATTGTACTCTAGTAATCTTAGTCTTCATCGTTCAATGCGAGGAGGTATCTTGGCCTTTGGGTTACCAAACATAGTTAGTAAAGCTTGATGATCAGTTACCAAAGTAAAAGGTTTTCTGTAAATGAATACATGGAAACGTTCACAAGCCCATACCATGGCTAAACTTTCTTTTTCAGGTTGTGAATAAGTACATTCTGTTTGGGAAAAACTCCTACTTGCATATGCCACAATATGCCTATTAGCATTCGGGTATCCGCTGTGCTGTGCAAGGATAGCACCTAACCTCTGTATGAAGCTTCAGATTGAAATATGCCTGTGAGAGGGAAGGGGGAAGAAGAATCAAGGAGGCCGGATTACAAGCTCAATGATGAGTTTAATTGAAGGTTTATATCCCCAAAGGAAACAAAATGAAAGTCCATATGAAGGGGATGCCGGTCTCTTCTCCCGGGGTGATGTCTGGGCCGTTTGTCCAATGATCTTGGGGTGTTCTTCCTGGTAAGGACGGGGCGTCCCAGAAGGCTCGCATGAGAGAGAAGCAGAAAAAAAAAATAAAAGAAGCAGTTATCAACCCTGTTCTTGCGCTGGTTTGGCAAGACAGACCCTTCACCGTAATGAAGAAGCCCATAGGGGTAGGGCATACACAAAGATGAGGGGGTGATTATCGTGAGAACAATGTGTCAGTGACAACCAAAGCAATACTCTGAAATGCAGAGGCAACACAACCCCCGAAGTCGTATCTGACCCATCACACTTGGTCAGCCTAAAGGAAATAAACAGTCGTGGGGAGCCACTCTCGCTCCTCCTTTAGTGGGCATGGTATGATGTGAAGGGGGGGTGTGAAGTATACAGTGGGGGTCTTACAGACACACAGTGAAAATTCTAGGTGAACCCTTGAAATAACCTCCCCAATTAGCCCTCCCTATTACTCCCTCCCTGCACTCCCACCCAGGTCACGTACCGCCTCAGCCAGCTGTGGCGGCTCTCCAGCGTCCTCTGGGGGTGTCCACCACTCCTCTGTCCAGGAATCGAGTCCTACGTCTTCCTCTGGATCTGGAAGGTCGGGGCTCTCTGTCGGGTCCTTCCCTTCACTCGCGACGGTGTTCTCCCAGCACGGACTCTGCAGCACGGCGTCTTCTTTCCTCCTCTCTTCCTCTGGCCACAGCAGCGCGACTTCCTGGTTTTCTGGTTCTTCCTTTGTTGGCGTGGCCCCTCCCTCCATATTTGGATTGGTTGGCGGTCTCCAGCTGTCCATGACATCCCTGCTGATGAGGAGAGGCAGGCAGCATTAACTCCTGCTCTCCAGGCGAACTGTTACTCTTTGCTATCGCGTCAGGAGGGGTGAAAGGCAGGGATGATAGTGTGGCGCTTTGATTGACCCCCTAACATCCCCCTTTCCTAACTTTCCTGCCGGCAAGAAAAAGGTCGAGGGGGTGACGTGATAAGTAATAAGCATTGCCCTGTTCCTTCCCTTTTCAATGTAGGGTAACAAACCGGAACGGTTGGAGAGCTAGGAACCACCTCATTATCCTGTTGTTGTGACCTTTATGATGGGACAACCACTCTACAGGGGCGTGGTCTGTGTAAAGGGTAAATTCTCTTCCATCCAGGTAGTAGCGGAGGGATTCAATTGCCCTTTTGATGGCTAGGGCCTCTTTTTCGATTACCGAATAGTTTTTTTCCCGCTGGAACAGCCTTCGGCTGATCTATAGTACAGGCTGTTCATGTTCATGGGAGCCGGTTTGGGACAGTACAGCGCCTAGCCCTTGCTCAGATGCGTCCGTTTGATGGATGTAAGGTTTATTATAGTCAGGGCTCAGGAGTACGGGTTTGGAAGTAAGGGCTAGCTTCAGGGTCTGGAATGCCTGCTGGAGATGAGGAGAGGGGTGGTGTAGCTCTCTTTCGGTGTTTTTATGTTTTAGCAGGAGGTCAGTGAACGGGGCTGCTGTTTGGGAAAACTCAGGAATAAAACGCTGATAATAGCCCAAGATACCCAGGAAGGCCCTCAGCTCTCTTTTGGTGCGGGGAAAGGGAATGCCTGCTATGGCTGCTACCTTCTCTGTCTGGGGTTTTATGAGCCCTTCCCCCAATAGATACCCAAGATTTTTCACAGACATAGAGGCCAATCGACTTTTAGCGGGGTTGATAGTAAGGCCAGCCTCTCCTAATGTACGAACAGTGGTTAGGTGTTTCAGATGTTGTTCCCATGTACTGCTATGAATGACTATGTCATCGATATAGGCTGTGGCATACTCAGCACACAGTCTGAGCAAAGTGTTCATTAGCCTCTGGAAAGTGGCAGGTGCGCCGTGCAACCCAAAGGGCAGCACGGTGAACTGATACAACCCTCCAGCGGTTGAGAAGGTGTTTTTTTCTCTGTCTGTCTTTGAGAGGGGGACCTGCCAGTATCCTTTGCATAAGTCTAACGTGCTGATATATTTTGCTTTGCCCAGCCTCTCAACCATCTCATCTATCTGGTGTAGTGGGTATGTGTCGAATTGTGAGATTTTGTTGACCTCCCTGAAATCTATGCAAAATCTGATGGAGCCATCAGGTTTTGGAACTAATACGATGGGCAAGCTCCATTCGCTTTGGGATGGCTCTATAACACCCATCTGAAGCATCTGCTGTATTTCCTGTTCTACGGCCAATCGGCGAGACTCGGGGAAGCGATATGGACGTAGCTTTACCCGCTTCCCAGGCTGAGTAATGATTGCATGTTCGATCAGGTTAGTTCTCCCTGGGGAGGTGGAAACCACAGCCTGAAGCGGCCTCAAGCAAGAATCCAGAGCGTATTGCTTTTCTTCTGTTAGCTCTGGATCCATGGTTTGGAGGTATAATACCGGGGAACTCGAGGTCAGGGCTACCGGGATGGGTATGTCACCATCCCATTGTTTCAGTAGGTTCATATGGGAGATCTGCGTGTTATTTTTGTTTCTAGGGTCCATTTCAAGGCGATCGGTGACCGGTGTCACGACCTCAACAACACGTTAGGGACCCTGCCACTGACCTAATAATTTGTGATCGGAGAGGTGGGCATCATAAGAAGGGCATAGTCGCCCACTCTCAGGGTATGTGCTTGGGTTGTTTTATCATAATGTCGCCTTTGACTCTCCTGAGCGTTTTCTAGATGGGTTTTACATATGCTCCATATCACCTGAAGGTGAGTCTTCAGGGCCATAACATATTCAGGGAGGAGTTTGGTTCCCTCTGGTCTCTCTTCCCACTCTTCCCTGGCCATGTCGAGAAGGGTGCGGGGTTGCTGCCCATACAGTAACTCAAATGGGGAGTATCCCGTGCTCCTCTGGGGTTTGCACCGGATAGCAAGTAATGCAAGGGCAACATGTTCTCCCATCGGCGGGTCTCTAGATCTAGCATCTTTTTCAGGATGGTCTTAAGGGTAGCATTATATCGTTCCACCAGCCTGTCCGCCCGGGGGTAGTAGGCCGCAGTACGGATCAGTTTTTTTTTTAGTTGGGAGCAGACTTGCTTCATGAGTTGGGAGTTAAAAGGTGTTCCCTGATCGGTTATCACCTCCCTAGGAAACCCCACCCAGGAAAATATATTCACCATGGCCTTGGCTACCTGTTGGGCGTTGGGATGACGAAGGGCCACCGCTTCAGGAAATCGGGTGGCGTAGTCCACTATTACTAACACGTATCTGCACCCACTGCGAGAGGGGAGTAAGGGACCGATTATATCCATCCCAACACAAGAGAATGATTTGTCAATGATAGGTAAGGGAACCTTAGGGGGTCGAAACCTGCTGTTCTTCATTGGTTTGGATCACGGCAATTCTAGTCCAGTTTTGTTTCTCCTTTTTCTTCTGGTTCCTACTTTTCGGGATTATTCCTGATGGATGGTCCAGGTCAGGTACTTGGGGAAAAAGGAGCGAATTGGCACCATTCGTCCCTCTCAACATCGTGCTTTGGTACCACAGTGGACAGGTGGGGATAGTCGAGCCCAGGACCAACGGCTCGGGCAGGCAAGGTACCAATCCTACTCTCAGTGATACGGGTTGATAGGTGGCCCGTGTTGTATCTGCACATCAGTAGTGGGATACCTTTTACTGACACCATGGACACACTGGATATTGACCTCTCCTGTGGTTCGAGTGACTCCTTCCGGTATGGCAGACAGTTGCATCACACTTTGTAGACAACCCGTGTCCAACAGAGCCTTTATATTTCCCCATTCACCCTAACAGTTCTATGGTAGCGGGGTTTCTTTCCCATGGGGTTGCAATAATATGACAGGGTGAGTCCGACTTCCATTGGTTCCTCCTTCTGAGGGCACACCTGGGCAATGTGGCCATAGGCCCCACAGGTCTGAGGTCCAGGATGGGGTGAGGGTTACAAGGTGAGGTATAACAGTCACTGTCTCTGGACGACGGGGTGGAGGGGGACGGTTGGCTCGGGACAGACCCCCACCTGACTGCTTCCAGTTGAGCTCTTCTTTACTGCGTGTGAGTCCTGTGCTCTGTGGAAGGCACCCGCTGTCTTGATGGCCCTTTCGAATGTTAACTGGGTATGTTGTCTAACCCACTTTTGTGCGGCAGGGTACAAGGAAGAGAGGAACTGTTCCAAATACATTTTTTCCATTATCTCCTCTTTGGTTGAGGTTAGAGGTTTTAACCACTGGCTGGTCATGTCTCGGATCCGGTAAGAGAAAGCGCGTGGTGTTTCGTGGGGACCCTCCTTGATCTGGCGTAAACGCATTCTATAAGTCTCTTAGTCCAAACCTAATCGCTCCAGAATGTCTCTTTTTACATCCACATATGGAGTGAGGCCGAAGGGGTTCGCCTCCTGATATGCAGCCTGCATGTCACCTGTTAACAGAGGACCTAATATTGTCCCCATTTATCCTCTGTCCACCCTGCGGTCCGTGTCATTCGCTCAAAGTTAGCAAAAAAAAATCGGGGTCCTCTCCACTAACATATTTTTGTAGGACCATCGATGGTAAGGGGGACACGCCTCTCTGTTGTCCCAGGATGTCAGCTAATCGACTGAACGTGGTTTACTGGGCTTGATTCTGCTCGGTCAGGGTCTTATGTAATTTCTCCCGGTCCTCTTCAGCAATGGCCAGGAACTTCTCCATGACCCTGCCCAGCTTTTCCTGCCCCTCCGCCATCTTCTGCATCGTGGCCTCCATCTCCCCGAATCCCACTTCTGACACCAGGTGTGAGAGGGATGGGCAGAAGAAGAATCAAGGAGGCCGGATTACGGGCTCAATGATGATATTTATTGAAGGTTTATATCACCAAAGGAAACAAAATGAAAGTCCATATGAAGGGGATGCGGGTCTCTTCTCCCGGGGTGATGTCTGGGCCGTCTGTCCAATGATCTTGTGGTGTTCTTCCTGGTAAGGCAGGGCGTCCCAGAAGATTCGCACGAGAGAGAAGCAGGAAAAAAAAATAAAAGGAGCGGTGAGCAACCCTGTTCTTGCGCTGGTTTGGCAAGAAAGACCCTTCACCGTAATAGCGAAGCCCGTAGGGGTAGGGCATACACAAAGATGAGGGGGTGATTATTGTGAGAACAATGTGTCAGTGACAACCAAAGCAATACTCTGTAATGCAGAGGCAACACAACCCCGTAGTCGTATCTGACCCGTCACGCTTGGTCAGCCTAAAGGAAATAAACTATAGTGGGGAAGCACTCTCGCCTCTCCTTTTTTGGGCGTGGTATGATGTGAAGGGGGGTTGTGAAGTCTATACTGGGGGTCTTACACACACACAGTGAAAATTCTAGGTGAACCGTCGAAATAACCTCCCCAATTAGCCCTCCCTATTACTCCCTCCCTGCACTTCCACCCAGGTCACGTACTGCCTCAGCCCCAGCTCTCTTGAGCTGCGGCGGCTCTCCAGCGTCCTCCGGGGGTGTCCACCACTCCTCTGTCCAGGAATCGAGTCCTACGTCTTCCTCTGGATTTGGAAGGTCGGGGCTCTCTTTCGGGTCCTTTCCCTCACTCGCGACGGTCTTCTCCCAGCAAGGACTCTGCAGCATGGTGTTTTCTTTCCTCCTCTCTTCCTCTGGGCACGGCAGCGTGACTTCCTGGTTCTCTGGTTCTTCCTTTAGTGGGCCTCGCCCGCCCCTCCATATTTGGATTGGTCGGCGGTCTCCAGCTGTCTATGATGTCCCTGCTGATGAGGAGAGGCAGGCGGCATTAACTCCTGCTCTCCCGGGGAACTGTTACACGTTGCTATCGCGTCAGGAGGGGTGAAAGGCAGGGATGATAGCGTGGCGCTTTGATTGACGCCCTCACAATGCCACTTCAGTAGCATTCTCTATGGCTTGATTGATTTTCTTAAAACTTTTCTCACATTCATGTGATCAATGAAATAAAACATTATTTTTCATCAACACTCTCAATGTAGCACTTAAAGTGGCAAAGTCTTGTATACATCTTGAACAGTAGCTGCCCATGCCAAGAAATGAATGCATCATAGAAACATCTTGTGGGGGATCATCATTTGCCAGCACTTGTACTTTAGCAGAATCGGGTGTCCTATCCACATCAGAAAAGGTATGGCCAAAGAGTTTTTACTTTGTCTTGTGGAGCTCATGTTTATCTGCATTCAAAGGTTAGCAAGTAAACGACATATTTATGTGAAGCTCTATTGTGCTCTTTTTGTGTAGGTCCAAAATCAATATGTCATTGCTATAATTGAATTCATTCTTGACATGCTGTATGACTCATCGAATGACTTCTTGAAAAAGTTGTGCAGGTGATGACACACTAAAACCTAGTCTTTTGTATCAAAACAGACCAACATGTGTGGAAAAGTCTGTAATATAACTGCAATTTTCTTCTAGATCAAACTGATGATAACCTTTATTCAAATCAAGGCAAGAAAAGAGCAGTGCCCCATTTAATTGCGTTATCATGTCAGAAATGTGCGGACCTGGATTTCATTCTCATCCAATTGCCTTGTTTGCCTGACGCATGTCAACTCATATGCGTACAGCTCCTCCTTTTTGGGTACTACCACTATGGGAGAAACCCATGGCATGGGGCCATTAAAATGCTCAATAATATCATGCTTAATTAATGATTCAAGTTCCTTTTCAGCAGCATCTTGTAAATAAAAAGCAATATTCAATGTCTTTGAGCAACAGGACGGACGTCCTCATTAATATGCAGGTTTACGTTCATAGCTTTAAGCTTTCCTAAATCATGAAACAATAAAGAAAATTGACTTACCATTTCGTGGTAAGCATTTATCTTGTAGTTTACGGAAATCAGTCCCATGTCAGTAGCTGTACTGTAACCTAGTAGACAGGCACTTGATGCTGTACATTGAAGCACATGGATGGGTGCCGACACCTTTGTTTTCTTGTGTTTCATCGTGGCTACAAATGAACCTTGACTTTTTAAGGGCGTTGATTCAGCCAATGTATACACTTTGGTTTTCGATGGCGAAACCTGCATTAATGGAGACAATTCATTATATTTCTCCTCAGGCATAATGTTTATCAATGCACCACAGTTTATGATAAAAAGTATTGAACGGTGCTGAGGTCGTAGAGCTCGACTTATCGAGCCTCTGGTAAGTGCAATGACAGTGTGCTTTCAATTTAATTGTTTCGTCAGCCAGTGCTATATGTATTTTATTTGTATTTGACTACTGCAGTCTTTAGCACTTCTTTTTTGTATCTGTACATATCCCCCTTTGATAGTAATGCCTTTATCTTGCATGGCAGCACAGTACCTTTATGTATGGCCTGAGCATCAGGTTCGCGGCCACTGATGTGTAGATGCTCTTCAATGTTTTTTGTTGTCTCAAACTGCTTCACAGTGGCTGGAGCTACGCTTTGACTCCACATGCATAGGCATCAATTCCGAACTTTGACGACAGCACGCATAGCACGCACAAGCAGCCTGCTGGACCACGGCAAATTCTCTGGGAGAGCTATGTCGATCTTCGATCAATAAATTCCAAATACCTCAGATTTTAGCAAATGTAATAATTATTGCATCTGACACGTTGGCACTCATAATCACGCCATCACATTAACAGTCCAAATTTGCCTGTTCACCTAGAAACGCTCTTTCATGTCATACTCTGACCTACAATGATACATTTTCTACAAATATCTGTTTAATAAGCATTAAATATTATGTTTATTGTTTGCAGTGTAAAATGTATTAGTTCCCTAAAATCTGTCTTCTATCAGACCATGCACCTGTGTCATTATGATAGAGCAGGATAGACAACTATAAAAAGCACACAGTGGAGAGTTGGCATATTTTCATTAAAGAGTCATGAACTTTGTAAAATCTTAGAAAAATTTAATTGTGGAATTTTAGATATTAAATAGAGGATCAGTTAGAATTATAAATGCTGTATGGCAGTCAACAAATACAAACATGAGTGGTAAACATATGGAAGCTACATCCCATTGTAGGAGAAAAACATAAGAAACATAAACATGGAAATAGATAAACATTTGAGCTTATGGGAGAAGACAACCACAAAGGCCGTATAAATATGGAATTGAAAATTGAGATGATTTGAGCTTGATATAACATGTATATTCTACATCACAATAGAGCAGAAAACGTTTTTGGGAAGAGGGAGAAAAAAATGGAAGTTACAAGCTTATAAAGTGAGCCAGTGGGACACAAAGCTAATTTATGAGTGGTATTCAAGATGGCAACAGCAACATTGCATCTAATAGCTCTCTTATTACTGAAGCGTTCCACAAACTGTACATGGAACTGTATAAAAACATGCAGAGAAAGCCACAATTACCCTGCACAACCTGCTCATACCTGCATTCTCTACAAAAGACCTAAAATGTACTGTAGGCTTCCAGTTCAAAGCAGAAAATACAATCTACCACAACCTCCCTGAAAATGGGGAAAACATTTGTGAATCAACTCTGCCCTGCTTTCTTTCCAAAGAGTCCACTTTTGTAGTAATACATAAACAAGGAAAACATCCAATTGGCATTATGAACTATAGACCTATTAGATTAATTTATATTTACTACAATGTGTTGGCTAAGATCTAGGCTTCAAGATTAGAAAATTAAAATCTAATATTCAATAAGCAAAGATGAAAAGGGCTTTATTAGAAAGAGACATGAAGAAATATGTAAGTCAAACTGTGGATATATTGTGTGAGACTAAAGACCATCATTCTAAGCAGACACTTCTGATCACAGAAACAAGAAAAGTGTGCAATAGCGCAAGGTGCATTTTTTGTATTGTCCATTGAAGAAACATAATTTTGGGAAGAAGGCGATGTCGGGCGAGAGAGAGTCAAGTAGGTTCCAGATTTCCACTGCGTGCTTGTGTACGGAGCGTACATTGAGGAGGATGCATCTGAGGGTGTCTTCGGTGCTGGAGTTGGGGTGTTGGGGACCGGGGCGGTGGTGAAGATCCAGCAGCAGTGGAGGCAGGAAAACTGGCCGTGGGTCGTATTCGGTGAGGCCTGTTGGCAATCTTTGCGTGTACCGGGGTTTGCGTGCGAGGAGAGTCGTAGCATTGGGGGGTTGTAGATCCAGGTTTCCTGGCCCTGGCCGCAAACCTATGAACATAGCAATCAGTTGTTGATAATAGTATGAAACAAAAATGGTGGGAGAGTTGGAAAACACAATTCTCCTGTATACTGACAACGTGCTTTTGCACTAGTCTGGCTTTCATTTTGAAAGGTGTCGTAGCTTACAAAAAATGAATGGAGACATTTCATTAGATAAAGCGAACTTAGGTACCTTTGGCAGCTTGCTTCTTTTGAGGATAACCTCTAGATCACATTTACCTAATGAAGATGTCACATGGCAGGATGCTTGCTTGAAGTAAATGGGAATTTTAATGGCATTCGATTTACATCAAATTTGGTTCTTAAATTTAGAGACTCGTCACCAATGCACTGAATGACTTTGAAAGATGGGCTAAAGGAGAATATAAATGTGCTAAAACCGTGATTTTCCTGAAATATCTTTATAACTTTACCAATCCAAGCACTAAATGTCCACCCTTAAGCCTTCCTTTGTATGGGGATCAAAAGCTAAGCCTAATATTTCTTTAAATAAATGTCAGCTCTCTACACGTGTGATGGTGGTGTTGGCTTGCCCAAAATGGAAACATATTTTAATGCCATCATATTTCATCATGTTGAACGTACTTTTGTTTTTAACGTGGTTGAAATATCACCCTATAGAAGGCATAGATTTTAAAATGATAACTACTTATACACATTAGGAAGAAGGAATGCTGTTAAATATTTTAATAGCTTTGGATCTGTTAAAATCCCCAGGGAAATGTTATGACATGTATTGAATCAAGGGCTGTTCTCGTGAATCGATCTAAACCTACCTCAGTGTGAATAATTTTCAGATAAGATTAAATAGGAAAATGGTGAAGTGGAATTCTTCAAATTTAAGAGTGGAATATGCAAAATGACATAAACCAATAGATGTTTTTTTCAGCAATAAACGTTGCAACAACTAATATTGATTTTTGACAGGAATGTTTTTAACTATAACATTTAAGACGCCTTGGGGCATATTATCAAGGGGGTTTAACTCCGCTTTTTTGGCTTTAAAAGCCAAGAAAGCGGAGATAAAATTATCTCCCTATTACCAAGCTGTCGCTAACACCAGTTAGTGACAGCTAATAGGAGATAGCGACCATCTTGGGCCCCGCTTTGCATGTCAGTGATATTTATCACTAATGACATGCAAAGTGGGCGTGCCAAGATGTTAGCGACTGGAAACAGTCCCTAACATCGCTATCTCCTATTACCAACTTTTGGAGATATTCGCGCTAAGCGCGAATATCTCCAAAAGCTAACACCTGCCCTGAGCAGTTCTTAGCCATGTTATCCAATGGGAGGTGGATAACATGGCTAAGAGCATTTGCTCGATAATGCATGAATATCGCTGACTTTTCAGCGATATTCATGCATTGCGGCCGTTTTTTATCGCATTTGCGATAAACCTTGCTAATAGCAAGGTTTATCTGCGATAAAAATCGCCGATGTGCGGCGATAATTTTTGTCTCTAAACAAGTTAGAGACAAAAGTTATCGCTAGTTGTTGGTAATATGCCCCCTTGTTAGTTAGGCCCTTAAAAAAAACTTACAAGTACCCTTACATTTTTTTAACTAGTTTTACTCACCTACGAAGGTCTTTGCTAAAGCCCCTCACAAGATATCATTATGCAAGACTAAAGTTGTTTTATTTTTTTAACCGGAGAGTAAAGTTGATAGTGGAATTACATTCACACTTCATTCAACATCTTGTTGTAGCTGTGATGAAGTAAAAAAAAGAGATATGGTCTGTAGAAACATAGGGGCATATTAACAAGGGCCAGCGATAATAATTGCTGGCCCCACATAGCGATAGAAATATTATCGCTGGCTATTGCTGAAAATGATCGCCATGATAACGCTATGTTTACAATGCATAGCGCTATGGCGATAATATTTCAGCGATAGCGGTGTTTACCATGGAACATAGCTGGTTTTCCAGCGATGTTCAATGGAAAACAGAGATAACATTGCTGATACGACCCTGTGGTTGTATCAGCATAATCCACCTACCATTATTAGTATACTTTAGTCTGGAATTTAACAGACGTTAAATTCCAGCGTTAAGGCCGAGGTAGCACAATTTTTTTAATCGCTGCAC
This sequence comes from Lissotriton vulgaris, assembly GCF_964263255.1. Classification (NCBI taxonomy): domain Eukaryota; kingdom Metazoa; phylum Chordata; class Amphibia; order Caudata; family Salamandridae; genus Lissotriton; species Lissotriton vulgaris. The sequence goes on from NC_141695.1 coordinate 1,099,607,811, forward strand.
TTCTTTGTTAATATCGCAAAGCTGCCTTCGCGATATTTTCATGTGTTGTTTTTTACAGCCACACCTTCTTTGCATCTCATTAGCGATGCGAGGCTGTGAAAAAAAGGGCTCTACATCAAAGAAACACGCGCTAGCATGTCCTTGATGATATTGCGATATAATTATCGCCGCTTATTGCCCGAAAACGGACGCTAAAGCGTCGATAATTATATCACCAGCCCTTGCGGATATGCCCCTTTGTAACTATTTCATTTGGCATGTTTTTATCCGCATATTTCCCACCAGAAGGTTTCTGATGGCTGAGGGTGAAATATGATTACATGTTGTAATGCGGGTTTACAATGTGAATGATGCTGTTGAACTGCATCACGCAAGGTTTTTAACGCTAAACTCCTATTATGCGCATAATTTCCTGGGGCCATGTTTTCATATTGCAGTATGCAGGATAAATACACTAAATAACAACAACACACTTGGCTTGCCAGTTATGTCACAAACACAGTGATTTAGGGGTTTCCAATTGTGTCAATTTTAAATAAAATAAGATATATTTAAGGTGAAGAAGAAATAAATCAGAGCAGTAAAATGCAGAGACGTTCAAAGGCATGGGCAAGGTGGGGAATTGCCCAGGGCTCCCACATTCCAAGCCCCCCCTCACCCCAGGGAAAGTAAACTTTCTCTCTGTCGGGCACACCTCTGTCTATTTCCATATCTCCACCTATTTCCTCTCTGCCTAGCTTTACCTGGGAGTCTTTTTCTCTTTGATCAGTCGAATCATTAGAAATTTGGGGGGAGGGGGTAGAGAGACATATGTTAAATGTTTTTGTGTGAAGCCTGTTTTTGAAAGTTTGTTTGGCATCATGAGAGCTTCAATTATCAGAAATGTTTAATTAGAGTAAAAGCTGTTACAAACAGGGGCCTTGAAAATATGTCTTGCCTAGGGCGCCATTAACCGTTAAGAATACATAGGTATTGTGTTTTGGCTCCTACCAAAATGATTGTTTCCATCAGCATCTGACGACTAGAATGTACTATCCCTAATTGGTGCAACCTAGCTGCAGATATATTTTGAAATGATTGTAAAATTAATTCTAGTGCCACTAGAGTCCAGTTACGCAATATACTCACTTTGCAGTCTGAGGGTATGTGGCAAGAAAAAGAAGTTGAACACTTTTTATTGCTCATTTTCAAACTTACCCGGAGTATTCCTCCAGCCCCTCCATCTCTCTTGTTGCAGCTCCACTAGTCATGATGTTGTTATCGTATGTCAGGTACTGGAAACAACCAATTCAAAAAAGTTTTGAAATCAAAATGATGTGTTGGCCTCCACTCTGTCTCTATATGTTCAGAGTTGCAGGTGTCTGCTATTCATGAGAGCTGTACAGGCGTGTAACAAAACTTAGGGCCCCCTGCAAAGTAAGTCCAGGCCCGAACTCAGATCCAGACAGTTAGGGTGAAAATAAGAGGTGGCCGCGGGCCTTTCAGCAAGATCCAGGAGTTTGGGCCCTGAAACTGCTGGGTTTGTGGGGGTCTATGTTATGTCTGTGGAGCTGGGCACAACTGTTTGTTTGAAGCCGGGTGCTGTTGCACAAGTGGGGGCTGCCGCCAATCTAAAGTGGAGGGGCAGCGTAGAGGAGGAGGTGGTGGGGGGGTGTTAAGGGGATAATGATACATTTAAAAAAGAAGACTTACCTGACGCTGCCGCCTGCCTTCGTGCTCCTCTCCATCTCTCTTCCAGGCATTCCATGGGATACAGCACAGGCTTCTCACCTAATCCAGATGATGCTCTCATGCTATACCTCGAATGAGAGAAGCGCCTGGATTGGCCTGAGCGGCCTGGTCGGACGCTCACTCAGGCACAGGGAGCTCTGTGGCTTTTCTCCAGCCCGGCTATGCAACACGGATGAGTTGGAGAAATATAAGTGCGCATGTCTCTGTGGCTTGCCTAAGACGAATGGCAAACTGACATGCACACTTATAAGTGCCCACCACTCCTCCTCCCTGCCATGGTCAAGCCCTGCCCAAGACTCCATGGCTCAGGCAGTGATAAATAAAATAGTAATAAAATAGTTTTACAATCATTTTATTTTTCATCTGCTGTCAGTGTAGTGACACTCCTCCATTAATATTGAGGAGCCGTCCCTGTGTGGCACAAGCAATGTGAGGAGAAGCATAGGAACCACATGAAAGGGGTGCCTGGATTTCATCAGCTCCAAGTATCGGTATAAATGCTCTAATAGAAAGGTCTAGATCAGTGTTTCATAATCTGTGGTCTGGGGAGCCCTGGGGGTCCGCAAAGCCTACTCAGGGGGTCTGCGACTGCTTAGAAATGTTAATAATAGGGGGCGGAGCTTGTCAGGCTACAAGATGGCCACACATGAGTAATCTCCCATAATCCGGTATTAGTATCCTCCACAATCCTGCAGCATCAGACGACAGAAAGTGAAGCATACCCCTCGGGAAGGTATAGTCGTCATCCTGGTAGCGGAACATTATGCAGGCTAAAAAGTGTACCAAACAACTGCGGTGACAGACGCTGACTGGCGGACGCGGCGAGGCCTACAAGATCTCCTGGGGGGTGTGATGAACAAGGAGAGGCCTGTGGCGGGTCTGCTGGCGTCCCGGCCTGAGGTGAGCGATGCCTGTAGTGGTGAGACACGGCTGGCAGATAACTCGAATCTGCAGCAAATCGAACGGCAAGAGAGGCCTGTCTGCCCTCGGAGGAAACGCAGTGACAGCATAAGCAGAGACGCAGTCGGGTTGCAGTTACGACTGCAAAAAAGGTGGGACAGCGCAACCCAACTTTGCGACTTGTTCCCCTTCCGCCCGGACCTGGGCTGCACGTTCTACTCCCAGCGGAGCTCGAGCTCAGCTCAGACTGACTTTAAATCCTACTAGAGTGCGGCGTGGCCCTAGAATGGGACACTTCTAATGTAATAATCTACAGCCCCCTCCAGCGACTGGATTGCTGTGGGTGACAAACATTCCTAGGATCTCCATATTCAGACAAGGAGATTGTGGCAACTTGCTGAGTTACTACTCTGCCATCCCTTGATAGAGTGCCTTGGTCCCGGAGGCCTGCGGGGACGCCTTGGGACTGGATTTCGGCTGTTGATAGGGCAAAGCATTGTAACAGCGTGAAGCTCAAAGGGATTTAACCCGCTTTGCTGTAGTTCCCCATGGGACTCGGTAGAACTGACGACAGACAGCCATGGGGAATCCTGATAAAGCACGGCTGCAATTTTTAGCCGTGGATATTGGCTACACAGCAGGAAGCAGATAAAGCTGCGTTTGAGTCCAGATCAAAGGCTGGGGAAACGGCTGAGGACCCAGTGTTAAAACAAATCCTAGCAGCAATGCAAAGAAGAGGATGTATGTTGTTACAACGCATGCTTTTTCCACGCATGGCTTTACAACGCAGGTTTTACAACGCAAGTCGTTACAACGACTTGAGTTGGCGGCGCTGGATAGTGAATAGTTTAATTTACTATTTCAACTCCAGTCCCCGTGGATAGTAGGGAAGGTTTTGGATAGTAAATTAAACTATTCCCTATCCTACAGCGTCCTCCAGCGCAAGTCGATGTAACGACTTGCATTGTAATTCCTGCGTTTTAAAGGTACTGCGTGGAAAAAGTTTTGTTGTAAAGGATGTTTCCCTAAAGAAGACATCAAAAAACGCAAATGACAGCGAACCACAATTTCTGCAACTCCTGCTAGTTTCAATCGAATATTAAGTCCTGCGCAACGAGCCCCGGCATCAGCCATCAAGTGACGCCTCTGTGTTCCAGATCCAATATATAAACATGAAGAGGGCTTGCGCCAGGTAATGAAGTCCGAACAATTTGTAGAGGTTTCAAAGAAGTCTTTATTTATCAAAGTTAAAAAAATAAAAATAAACACGTAGTGAACTCAGCCAACGCATTTCGTTCTCAACTAGAACTTCGTCAGGGCTTGGGGGCAATAGCTTGCAAGTAATATGTTCAGAGATAATACACGTAATAGGAGCGAAATAGAAGTAAAAAGTCGACCCTGGGATGCTGCTTTTTCTTTTTCTTTTTTTTTTTTAAATATCTTTTTATTTATTTCAAACAAAAAAGGAAATAGACACATCCGGCGTCATACATTCATAAACAACTAACAGATTGGACCGATACTTTAACAGGATAGACTTGGCGCTGCAGAATTATCCCTGACGCGCCTCCGTTGGTAGATACAAAATAGCCATTGCAACAAAACAATCGGAACACAGTTGAAGCACAATCCATCCAATCCCGCCCACACACCTAATCAGGATAATAGAAGAAGCGTGACCACCGGACATTGGAAATTAGAAGATAACAGGATATGTTACCGACAATAACGAGAAGAAAAGACCAAGAAAGATTAAGAAAAGAGAAACCAAGAGAGGGAAACAAACAAAGAAAATAATAAGCCCATCCCCCCACCCTGCACCCCTGCATAGGGCTGTCGCCTAACCCCAACTAGCAATGTGCCTGTCGCCCCAACTAACTAAGTCCCAAAGATGGAAAAAGAGAAAGAATGGTGGAGGGCATATCCGTATGGGCTCCCAGCCCCCTTACTCCCCCCACCAGAAAAAGGCACCCCCTATCGTAAAAATACATGTGTGTCAAAAACCGTAAAAGAAGAAAATTGGTGGGCACCGTAATACACCGCCCTGCCTCACGTAAGTCCAGCAGTTGCAAGTCGAACACCCATGTAAGCCACTCCAACCGCCCCGGTCAAATTAATCTCAACCTTGACCCATCCGAACCATCACTCGAACCCCTCCCAGCAAGACCAATATGCACACAAAGGACTCGTAGAGGAGAAGGAATTCGTCAAAAATCAGTCTGTTACTACTCGTAGTCAGTGAGTCTACGAGAACTTCAGCCGCACAAAAACGCTCCCTCTTAGATGGAAAGTCCCAATGTATCTTTTCCCGGAATAGTATAATCAGCAAGGAGGGAGAAGACGACCACAAGATAGAAGAAGAGTCAACCACAAAAGTCTCCGGGAGGGGAACGTCTTCCGATATATCCAAAGTCAAAAGTGATGGAAGGTTTAGCGATACGCTCACGACCTCGGGAATAAAGTCTTCCAGAGCACCATCCGAGGGTTTCGACACTTGTTCCCTCATGGGGTACTCGCCCAGAATCAAAATGGCCGTGGCTGGAATCGCTGCAGATTGCAGTTTCAACAGTGGGGCAGGGTCCGGTTCCACAAACAACATCTCAGATAGGCTTATATCCAGTTTGAGCACCAAGGCATCCATGTGCGAATGAAACGCCCCGATCTCTGCCAATATTGTCCTCAGCGATGGCTCATGCTCCGTTCGATCCATAATCTCTCGCCCGGTACCAATCATAATCACCTCCCCTGGTGAATCTGGTATCTCCGGGGGAACAAACAGGATCACGAAAGGGCAGCTTCGGAGGGTGACTAATCTTTATCTGTGGCCACGGACAGCTTGTCAACGCCGCAGGCTGGGACCCCGACTCACCGAACCCCGGCGGGGGCCAATACCGGGTCCGCGGGACGGGGACCTCCACCCACAGTCAATAGCAAACCAATGCACTCCTCCCTCGATGCTGAGCAATGGAAACGATCGCCGCCAAATTCGTGCATAAAAGAAGCCTCCACTTCGATTGACCGGACCCTGCCTGGATCACTCGGCCGATGTTGTTGAACTGCAACCCGGCCATGCAGATACCCGAGGCCCCGTCTTCCCCGCTGGACTAGGCCACAAACTTCAATGCGATGCAACTCCGTCAAACAAGCCGATAAAAGTTTCAGGATTTCACTTTTGGAGTGCAGAACAGTTCACCTACACAGAGACAGGGCGTAAAAACAGGATAATGAACAGAATCTTATGGCAGGATACGGAGGTCGGCGGAGCTGGGAGCCTAAGCAGCCATCTTGTTTGCCAGCGTAGCTCCTCCGGGATGCTGCTTTTTCGTATTTAGAGGCCATACCAGGCCCTGGTAATTATCCTGCCTTGGCATCCAGTGTTACTGCCTGGTTTTGCCATTAACTTTAGTCAACTGACTACTGTTTCGATTTTACTGAAGCTACATATCTAGGCTAATACTGGCGTAGACTCTTGCATGTTGCACCCGGCAACATGGACCTGGAGAGTGAGTATTTTCTCTCGTTTCTAAAGATCAAAATGACATTCAGACCCCAGGCCACACAATGCCCCCGCTTTTGACTTTTATTTCGCTCCTATTACGTGTAGTATCTCTGAACATATTACTTACAGGCTATTGCCCCCCAAGCCCTGGCGAACTTCTCGTTGAGAACGGAACGAGTTGGCTGAGTTCACTACATGTTTATTTCAAGAAAAACAAACTTTGATAAATAAAGACTTCTTTGAAACCTCTACAAATTGTTTGGACTTCATTACCTGGCGCACACCCACTTCATGTTTAAGCAATGCAAAGAAGCCGGACTAAGATTGATGGGAAAATTGATGCCTTATCATTCCGCATGGACAGAATGTCGGAGCGCCGTGTTAAGCACAAGGAAAGGCTTGACCTCATGGAGAAGCGGGTTTCGGATGCTGAAGATACCCTGAACACAAGCTCACAGGCGCACAGTAAAATGGACAAGTTTCTACAGTCGATCCAGGCCAAGGCCGGGGATTTAGAAGTGAGATCCCGCTGCAGTAACATCAGGCTAGTGGGCATTGCGGAAACAATAAATATTCCCAATATGGAACTGTGTGTGGAACAATTACTGGTCTCACTTTTGGGCAAAAAAACATTCTCCAACGTGTTCATTGTGGAGCGCACACATCGCTCTCTTGTGCCCCGGCCGACCTATAATTGTGAGGCTACTTAACTATGGGGACCGGGACGCTGCCTTAAGCAAAGCCAGAAAGCTATGTACACTGCGATACGAAGGTATGGAAATCTCCCTATATCTTGATTTCACACAGCAGGTTCAGGAAGCACGACAGCTCTTTCTTCCGATTAAACGCAAGCTTCGTGACCTCAATCTTGATCAAAATATGATGTAGTAAGCAAAGTCGTTGTACAGAGTTCCCCAGTGGGAGCCAACTGATTGACTCAAGCTAACCTTTCTCTCACTAGGTATGACAAGGGAAGTGCATGATGTGAACCCTTTTCGGAATTTAAGGATACCTCACACAGGTTACCGGTTGGACGACTACTGTCATCCCATCCGATGGCCGTCCAGCGTCATCATTGGTATCCTGCTCCTACGGCAGGCTGGCGGTGCAATGCCCGTCGGGCAGCATAGGGGGCTGTACTTTGGCGGAGTTCTTTTATTCCGAGCCAACGGGTGTGTGAGTGTGAGGGGCCTAAAAAAGTGCAATAGTGAGCGTGAGTGTAGTCTAAAAAAAGTCAGTAGAGTCCATTAAACAATTTTTAATAGTCTGGCTCACTGCTTTGTTAAAAAGGAAATTAAGGGGTATTAAGGAGTGATGGACAATGTAATCAATCCTTATTCAACCCTTAGTGTGAGTGTGGTCGACATGTTTCTTGCCACAAGGGCAATTCATCAGGACCTTTGGTGCTCATATAATTGCTTAGATTCCTCTAAGGTGAGAGGACTTGAATATACGACCTGTATAGTGTCGCACAATGACTATTTTCTTTATGGACCTCCCGGGAACCACTATTCCCGTTTGTAGGTCCCACAAGCTGTCCAGGTGGGGCCAGCAACAAGTGAGGAAAACCTCAAGGGTCGCTGGCAGCAGGCCTATAGGCACCTACCCCTCCCACGTCAATGCCGGTAGCAGGACAGCCGGCAAGAGGGAGGTGGATCTCATTGGGAGTCCCCCTGCTCCCCTGCATTCCAGAGTGTGAACCTCCAGGAATTCGAAGAACCGTGAAATTAACTGGCCTACAGCAGCTTGTTTTTAAAAATGGGTCCCCCGGGGTATGGTAAGATGGGATTAGCTGCCTCAGGGAATGATATACTGTCTACTGGCAGTGCCGGTCCTAGGCCTTCTGAGGCCCCGGGCGAAAGGGAAGATGTGAGGCCCCTCCAAGTGACATCACAGAAAGTGACTTCGCAGGACTTTTGATCTTAGTTATTTGGCATCAGTGAAGCAAACTAATGTGGATATCAGTAACATCATCATCATTTATTGTTCCCTGGCTACAGCTATCGATTTCATGTGGTGCTATGATTTCGGTGCTGCAATAACCTGCTGATGAGCCCTATGCCCTGCTGAGCTAGTAAGCTGCTGGGACATAATTATTTCTGCTGATGAGCCCTATGCCCTGCTGATCTAGTATGCTGTTGAGACATAAACATTTCTGCTGATGAGTCCCGCGCTGGTTTACTCTGCCGATGAGTCTGGTGCTGGTATAATTTGCTGCCAATGAGCCTTTTACACCAGAATCTACCAATGCCGAGACAGAATCATCTTCTGCTGATGAGCCCACCAAGATCTCAAATGATATGCTGCTAATGAGCCCAGGGGCTTCTATAATACGCTGTCAACGAGCCTGATGCTGCTTTAGGGTGGCTGGTGAATCCTCAATGCCCATGCTGTAGGGCTGATGAGGCCTGTAAATTGCTGGCGATGAACCTACAGTGCTTCCATAAACACCTGCTGGCGAGCTCAGCCAATTGCTGCTGTACGTTGCTAATGAGTCCACCCAGTACTACTGTAATGTGCTGATGGTGAGGCTAGATCTGTAATTCTGTTCTGGAGATGAACCAGGTCCTATTTTTGTACACTGAGATGAGCCCGCCCCGAGTCTGCTATAATATGCTGCCAATGAGTCTGCTGCTGGCATGGCACGCTGCTGATGAGCCGGCCCAGTTAGAACACCAGTTGGTGAGCCTGGTGATTTGTTATTATTTTCAGCTGAATGTAAACCGGGTGTCAGTGTAAACTGACTCCGCTGTACTCTCCTGTACCCGAGCCCTCTGTTTTTCTAAGGTGCTCTAAATAAAGTCTGGTGGTCATTTGATCGGATGCCGGTTTGCCCGGCACTGGTATAATCTGCATCCTGTAATCCCAGTACTGTAGTAAACTGCTTTTGGCGAGTCAGGGGCACTTTTTCTTGATCCCATGTCAGCCGGGCGGGCGCTGTTTTAGTCTGCCCCTTCGGGGGCTCCTTTTTCGATGGTGGGTGTTCTCTTGTGCCGTATTACTTCCTGATCCCTGCGCAGTAAGTATATTGTTGTGTCTACTACAGCTCCGGGGTAATAGGGGTGGGGGGAAGGGGAGTGGGGACACAGGAATGCAACGAAATCTGGTCCCGTCTCTTTCTGGCAGGTGATGCTCTGAGCTAGAATCGCTGCGTCACGTTTTGTTGTGAACCCTGGATCCCTGGCCCGTGCAGTGACGTCATGTACTTGCCCTGGCACTGAACTTACTGGAATCGGGGCCGACGGCGGGGCCCCACTGAGAAACACACACACTCTCGATATTATTGGACGGAGGGAAGAATGCACTGTGCTGTGCTCACTGCGCAGCGCTTTTCCCCAGGCCATCATCATTTATTATTCCTGCAATTGCGGGGCCGGCGGCGGGCCCCCCTGAGCACGAGGCCCTGGGCAACTGCCCATACCGCCCATGGCTAGGACCCGCCCTGTCTACTGGTCCTCTTGTGTATGGGTGGGAGAGAACAATACAAGTTGTTGGACAGGCCTCGTGAAAGGCTCGCTCCCTCCCCGCATGACAGGACCCGGACGCCGGCTCTCCCGGTGTCACCAGAAGAACTACCCCGGCAACCCGCAGAAGCCACCCGCAACCTGTCCCCCACGGGACGCCTGCTCCCGAACATCCCAGCATTGGCTGACCCGGGCCACCGTCAGCACCATTGCCCGGGCCCAGCCGCCATCTTGGACACTGCACCACGAGGCCGCGTGGCCTCAGCTCGACCCCAACCCTGGGCCTGGCCAGGCCCCGACATCGAGGCACCACCATCCACCCAGGAGGTGAAGAGACCACTTGGCAGGTTAATGGGAGAGAGGAGTGTCGATGGCTCTCCCCCGCCAGGTGTCGATCGCCCCCAGCCTCCCCGGGCGCTGGCTCCAACCCCCTGCTGGGTGTCTGGACTCCCTCATCCCGGACCTCCCGACCTCCAAGCGCGAGGGTCCGGACATCAAAGGAGGCCAGACCTATATCTGGGGCAGCTCCAGAGCAGGAAGGCAGTTGTATCCTGGAGTCGAGAGACACCTAGAAGAACTCATCCTTGACGGACTGTTGGCGCTGCCTCAGCCCTGCCTTGTGAATCGTCGTCCTGCCTGCTGGCGCTGCCGCGGCCCTCTGCAACCTATATCTTCGTCGGGACCTGCTGGCGCTGCCGCGGCCCTCTGCAACCTACATCCTCGTCGGGACCTGCTGGCGCTGCCGCGGCCCTCTGCAACCTACATCCTCGTTGGGACCTGCTGGCGCTGCCGCGGCCCATCCTTGTGTGAACCATCGCCCTTGCCGGCTGGCGCTGCCGCGGCCCTTCTCAAGTGAGACTTATCATCTGAGCCTGCTGGCGCTGCCGCGGCCCGACCTTCCAGAACTCCGAGCTCGAGGATTGTGAGCTACCCATCTTGCCAACCCGTACCAGACCGGTACCAAGACTGTCCCGCTACCCCTATCCCTGCCAGAGACTAGAATTGAGTGGACCCTCGTGTCCCGATCTCACTGTATCGTTGATATCCTTGCTCCAAGAATCGTATATAAAGAGTGTTAACCTTATCCTCGTGTGGTGTCCATCTGTGGGGGGGGAAGTTACTTGTCTGTACGATCGCTGGAGACGGCCCTCCCCGGAGGCCTCTCCTCTTGTCCTCGGCCGACCCTCCAGGTCCCTGTCTAACATTGGTGGCCAGCGGCGCCATCCGAACCAACGCATAATCGTACAGAGAGTAACTCACCCCACGACTCAACCACAATGTCAACAAAAGAAAGCGGATCCACAGAGAAATTCCAGATGGAGAAACTAGAAGAGTATAGCCATTGAGAGCTAAAGCAATTTTGCATAGAACTAGGTATTGCTACCACCGGGCTGAGCACGAAAGAGGACTTCAAACACGCCCTAGAATCTTGGGCAGAAACGGGTACGGCCGTACCCCAGAACCAAAACCTCGAGGCACCAGAAACAAACACCACTCCGACGGAAGGAAGGAGAGCGGGTCTCTCCCTGGAGGAAATCCAAGAACGAGAGAAAAGCAGACTCCATGAATTAGAGTTGGCACGGCTCCGGTTGGACGGAGAGCTGAAATTAGCGGAACAAAAGATAACCTTAGAACACTTGCGGCTCCGGGAGGAGCGGGAAGAGAAACAAAGGCAGAGAGAACTCGAAGAGAAAAAACTGGCATACGAACATGAGCGCAAGCTAGCAGAGATAGAGATGCGGAAACAGAACAAAGATCTCGGGGTGCCCGAGCGCCCACACACCCCGGGCACTGCCGAACCAAAAGTCCAAATCCCCAAGGATGTCGTCAGAGAATATTATCGAAACGACGACATCCAGCAATGGTTTAAGGCCTACGAGATCGCCATGACCTCCCACCGAATTGATCGAAATGACTGGGGAGCCGGGCTATGGGGGAGGTTCGTCAATGAAGGGCGCAACGCCCTGCTGCAGCTCCCGAACCATCAGATGACATCCTATGACCACATGAAGGCCGCCCTCCTCACTCGATACGGACTCACGCCCGAGATGTACCGCCAGAGGTTCCGCGACTGCAAGCGGATCCCGGGTACAACTTGGGTGGAGTATGTGAACTATTTCAGCCGAGCCTTCGAGGGGTGGATCAAGGGCAGCCACGTAACCACCTACGAGCAACTCTTTAACCTCATTGTGTGGGAGCACCTCTCCAACAATTGCTTTGTCGAGCTCAGTCAGCACCTCCTCGACAGTAAACTGACTGAACCTCGGCAGCTCGCCGCCGAAGCTGACCGATGGGAAAGCACTCGAGTTGCCCGAAGTGGGCCAAGTGAACCAAACAGAACCAACCAAGGTCCCCATCGCCCCCGAGGAGGAGGAGGCCAGGGCCGGGGCAGAGACGCCGTCCCGGTAGCTCCCGCCAACAACACCCCACCACCGGCCGGTAGGGGAAACCCCCCGATGCGTCCGGGGTTCCGAGCCAACGTTACTTGCCACCGGTGCCAGCGGACCGGCCACTATGCCAATGACCCTAACTGCCCGAAGAACCAGAGTCCCATACCTCGCCAGGTCGCTGCCGCCGCCCTGGGAGAGGAGCAAGCTCCCGAAGATTATGAAGAATACGAACAAGAACAGCCCGAGTGGGAACCCGCCGCCATGATCCTGGCTTGCCTAGGGGAGAGAGACATGATTCCGCGGGCTCCCCTACCCGCCAACACGAGGAAATACAGCAAGGGGGTGAACATTAATGGGCGCAAGGCCGAAGCCCTGCGTGACACCGGGGCCAGTGTGACGGCAGTCCGCTGTCATCTGGTGACCCCCGACCAGATCTTGCCAAACATTCTTTGCCCCGTCCGATCAGCTGACAATTCAGAGAGCCTGTGTCGGATGGCCTGCGTCCCCTTCGAATGGGGAGGAGTGTCCGGTATGCTAAAGGTGACTGTCCGCGATGATGCCCCTGTGGACTGCCTCCTGGGAAACGACCTCGAAAGTTCCCCCTGGGCAGCCATTGAGAGAAGAGAGCACCTGGGGATGTTGGGCCTCCCGGACTGGGCCTGCGTGACGACCCGGTCCATGGCCGCCCGCACCATCCCCGGTCCAGAAGAACCCGAATGGCCAGCACCTCCTCCCCCGATCATCCCAGAGGGAGACGCCCTCAGTACTGATCCCCCAGAACAAAACCAAGAAGGGCCCACTCAGCTCCAGGATCTTCCAGAACTGGCCCAGTGGCGTCAAGAGGGTGGGCCCACCCAGGAACAATTCCGGCAAGAACAGAAGACCTGTCCCTCCCTCGAGGGACTCCGACAGCAGGCCCTCGCCCAGAGCACCGGAGACACCTCAGGGGCACACTGGATCTATTGGGACAATGACCTACTGTACAGCGAACAAAGAATTGCTGAATTGGGGGCCAGCCGGGTGCTGGTGGTGCCCCTCCGCTTCAGAGACTTCCTTTTGAACTTAGCACACGATGTCCCCCTTGCCGGGCACTTGGGGCAAGACAAAACCTACAACCGCCTGGTAACACACTTTTACTGGCCCAAAATGCGAAATGATGTCTCCAACCACTGCCGGACCTGCCCCACCTGCCAGGCCAGCGGGAAGAGCGGCCGAAAAATCAAAGCACCCTTGCAACCATTCCCCGTCGTCACCACTCCCTTCGAACGGGTGGGAATAGACATTGTGGGGCCCCTGGACCCCCGAACAGCACAGGGGCACCGGTTCATCCTGGTCCTGGTGGACCACGCCACCCGCTATCCCGAGGCCATTCCTCTTCGGACCGTAACGGCCCCAGTGGTAGGCCGAGCCTTAATGGGGATCTTCTCTCGAGTGGGCTTCCCCCGGGAAGTCGTCAGCGACAGGGGCACGAACTTTATCTCCAAATATATGAAATCTCTCTGGCAGCAGTGCGGGGTTACCTACCGGTTCACGACCCCCTATCACCCGCAAGGAAACGGACTGGTCGAACGGTTTAACCGCACTCTCAAGGGGATGATCATGGGCCTGGAGGAACCCCTACGTCGCCAATGGGACGTGCTGCTCCCGTGCCTCCTCTTCGCCTACCGAGAAGTTCCCCAGAAATCCCTCGGTTTTAGCCCCTTCGAGCTCCTGTACGGGCACCCTGTCCGGGGGCCCCTCAGCCTGGTTAAAGAAGAATGGGAGATGACCCCCCAGAAGACCCCCCCAGACGTGTATAAGTACCTCCTGACCCTCCGCAACCAGACCCGGCGGTTCAGGGAACTCGCCAGAGCCAATCTTGAGGCCAGTCAGGAGGACATGAAGAAATGGTACGATCAACATGCCTCCTCCATTGAGTTCGAGCCCGGTCAGCAAGTATGGGTGATGTCTCCGGTCGAACCTTGTGCCTTGCTGGACAAATGGACAGGGCCCTTCAAGGTGATTGAGCGCAAGAGCCCTGTCACCTACCTAATAGACATGGAGTCCCCCCGGAACCCCCTCCGGGTCCTCCACGCCAACAGACTCAAACCACACTTCGTACGCTCGGAACTCAGCCTACTGATGGCCAGATAGTGGGGCAGAAGAAGACTCCGAGCCCCTCCCTGACCTACTGAGGACCCGTGAGAAAGATGGCTCCGTGGACGGGGTCCGACTCTCCGATGCCTTGACCCCGGAACAACGCCAAGACTGTCGGGCTCTCCTACTGCAGTTTGCGAACCTGTTGTCGCTCACCCCGGGGGTCACCCCCTGGTGCCTCCACGACGTGGACACTGGGGATAGTCCCCCTATTTGACACAGGGCGTACCGAGTGCCGGATCGGGTGCGCGCCTGCATCCAGAACGAAGTCTCTAAAATGCTCGCACTCGGAGTCATCGAGCCATCCGACAGCCCCTGGGCCAGCCCAGTCGTACTGGTCCCCAAAGCTGCCGCCCCGGGCACCACCCCTGAGCTCCGATTCTGTGTAGATTATCGGGGCCTGAACGCTGTCACCCGAACCGACGCTCACCCCATTCCCCGGGCAGATGAACTGGTTGACCGTATGGGGGCTGCCCGCTACCTGAGCATCTTCGATCTAACAGCGGGCTACTGGCAGATCGGCCTCACCCCCAGAGCCCAAGAACGATCCGCCTTCTCTACCCCGGATGGCCACTACCATTTCAAAGTAATGCCATTCGGCATGAAAAACGCTCCAGCCACTTTTCAACGACTCGTGAACCAGGTATTGGCGGGCCTCGAAGAGTTCAGCGCCGCCTACCTGGACGACATCGCTGTATACAGCCGTCACTGGGCAGACCACCTTCACCACCTCCGAGAAGTCCTGCACGCCCTCCAACAGGCCGGCCTTACCATCAAGGCCAGCAAATGCCAGATTGGCCAGGGGTCCGTGACCTACCTCGGACACCAAGTGGGGAGCGGTCTGGTGGCCCCCCTGCAGCTCAAAATCGCTGCCATCCAGTCCTGGCAACCACCCGTCACACAAACCGAGGTCCGAGCCTTCTTGGGGCTCACTGGATACTACCGGCGGTTTGTGAAAGACTATGGCAGCATTGTGGGGCCCCTCACAGAACTCACATCCAAGAAAAACCCCAAAACAGTCAACTGGACCCTGGACTGCCAAGCGGCCTTCGAGAAGCTGAAGGCCGCCATGTGCACCGCCCCGGTGCTCCAGGCCCCCGACTACAGCCGGGAATTCATCGTCCAGACGGACGCCTCAGATCATGGCATTGGGGCAGTCCTCTCCCAACTCAACGCCGAAGGAGTCGACCAGCCAGTGGCCTTCATCAGCCGACGCCTGCTAGCTCGAGAACAGCGCTGGAGCACCATCGAGCGGGAGGCCTTCGCCGTGGTGTGGGCCCTCAAGAAGCTCCGGCCCTATCTCTTCGGTACCCATTTCCGGGTACAAACAGATCACAGACCCCTGCAATGGTTGGTGCAGATGCGGGGGGAAAATCCAAAACTGCTGCGATGGTCCATCTCCCTGCAGGGGATGGACTTCACTGTGGAGCATCGTCCAGGCCAGGACCACGCCAACGCGGACGGCCTGTCACGCTTTTTCCGCCTCGACGAGGAGAGTACCCAAGAGGATGGGTGACTCTCCCCGCCTTCAGCTGGGGGGGACGCATGTTGGACAGGCCTCGTGTAAGGCTCGCTCCCTCCCCGCATGACAGGACCCGGACGCCGGCTCTCCCGGTGTCACCAGAAGAACTACCCCGGCAACCCGCACAAGCCACCCGCAACCTGTCCCCCACGGGACGCCTGCTCCCGAACATCCCAGCATCGGCTGACCCGGGCCACCGTCAGCACCATTGCCCGGGCCCAGCCGCCACTGTGGAGAAGTGTGGCTCAGGGGTTAGAGGCGGCAGACCCGGAAGCTGAGATCGGCCCTGGACCAGGGTTCAATTCCCCGCCTCGGCGGGTCTTGGGCTCAAAAATTCCACGGACTCGATAATTCTCGCTCCTGTGCCTTCTCGACTCACGGGTTCACACTCTGCGACTCTGGGCAATAGCTTGCTTAATCTCCACAACGGCCCCTCGCGGCGGGATGCCTGGCTTTCACCTTGTGGATACCCTGCCGGGGTTATCTCACAGGGGAATACCAGGACGGGTTCCCTAAGCAAGCGCCGGGAAACCCTTTGTGGGTAGCTGTGCGCTATATAAGCTCAAATACATTTACATTTACATTTACATCTTGGACACTGCACCACGAGGCAGTGTGGCCTCAGCTCGACCCCAACCCTGGGCCTGGCCAGGCCCCGACATCGAGGCACCACCATCCACCCAGGAGGTGAAGAGACCACTTGGCAAGTTAATGGGAGAGAGGAGTGTCGATGGCTCTCCCCCGCCAGGTGCCGATCGCCCCCAGCCTCCCCGGGCGCTGGCTCCACCCCCCTGCTGGGTGTCTGGACACCCTCATCCCGGACCTCCCGACCTCCAAGCGCGAGGGTCCGGACATCAAAGGAGGCCAGACCTATATCTGGGGCAGCTCCAGGGCAGGAAGACAGTTGTATCCTGGAGTCGAGAGACACCTAGAAGAACTCATCCTTGACGGACTGTTGGCGCTGCCTCAGCCCTGCCTTGTGAATCGTCGTCCTGCCTGCTGGCGCTGCCGCGGCCCTCTGCAACCTATATCTTCGTCGGGACCTGCTGGCGCTGCCGCGGCCCTCTGCAACCTACATCCTCGTCGGGACCTGCTGGCGCTGCCGCGGCCCTCTGCAACCTACATCCTCGTCGGGACCTGCTGGCGCTGCCGCGGCCCATCCTTGTGTAAACCATCGCCCTTGCCGGCTGGCGCTGCCGCGGCCTTTCTCAAGTGAGACTTATCATCCGAGCCTGCTGGCGCTGCCGCGGCCCGACCTTCCAGAACTCCGAGCTCGAGGATTGTGAGCTACCCATCTTGCCAACCCGTACCAGACCGGTACCAAGACTGTCCCGCTACCCCTATCCCTGCCAGAGACTAGAATTGAGTGGACCCTCGTGTCCCGATCTCACTGTATCGTTGATATCCTTGCTCCAAGAATCGCATATAAAGAGTGTTAACCTTATCCTCGTGTGGTGTCCATCTGTGGGGGGGAAGTTACTTGTCTGTACGATCGCTGGAGACGGCCCTCCCCGGAGGCCTCTCCTCTTGTCCTCGGCCGACCCTCCAGGTCCCTGTCTAACACAAGTGTTTGATCAAACTTTACAGTGTTTCTGCTAGGGCTGTCAGTTGGGCCTAGACATGAAGAACAAGTTGAGCTGCCCACACAAAAAGTACATTTATGACTATGCAATCGCAATGAATGAATGAATGTTGGATTTATGCAATGGATGTGTTCCATATTACTTGGCAATTTATTTGTTTTGCGTATTACGCCACAGCGTTAGCACAATGGTGGCATTTATGTTTAAGATGCCAGAATAAGTAAGATGCAGTAACATCTGCCCTGCGTGTTACACACACCTCTCCAATGTTTTTGTCTTTGGGTGGGGGAGGGGGGAGTTTGGCTTGCGGTTTGATTATTGGGAAAGGGGAGGGGAATGCTAAGTTGGGGGTCCGCAGAGCGTGGATGGGGAGAATCTTCAGGGTATAAGTACTTGGACATTGTTCAGATTTTATGGTACAGGCTTATAATGCGGGCTTTTAAGATGGTGAAAAGGCGGCTTGACAAATCCATCTACTAAAACTGATGTAACATCGAAATTGCTAAACAGAGTTTGATTCATGACTTGGAATGTAAGGGGGTTGAACGGTTTTAGGAAGCTACGTAATGTTATAGCATTCCTCAAGGGTCATCAGGTAGACATAGCACTCATTCAGGAAAGACATTTAGCTCCTAATAGCAGCATACTTACATCCAGACACCTGCAGGGTAACCTTATTGCGGCAGGGTTTACATCACATGCCAGGGGGGTACTCGCGTGGATAAACTCGAAATCTGGTATTAATCTTAAAGAACTGGACGCAGACCCAGGAGAAAAATTTGTTATTACTAGATACTACAAAGAGGGGCTGAATATCAAACTAGTGAATGTGTATGGTCCGAATTTTGATGACCCTTTCTTGAATCATAAAGTTACTATGCGTGCCCTCATAGGGTCTGACCTACCACTGCTCTGGCGCGGCAATTTTAATTTTGTCTTGGATCCATCACAAGATCGCTCTAGGGGCCCTCCCTCGGATGCCTTCAGCAGCTGCCAAAGCTATATTAGATAATGCAGATCTGATGGGCCTGATGAACGTTTGGCGATGGTGCTCCCCTGGAGCCCGCTGGTTCTCCCACTACTCAGCTCCCCATGACATTCATACCAGGATTGAATTTTGGCTTGCCTCCAAGTCGCTTTGCACTGACATCGGGGACTTTGCACCCCTACCGCGCACCTATTCAGACCACTCTCCTATACTCCCAGGCACAATTATACCCCCTAAAGGCAGTGCGCCCTTCACCTGGAGATTTCCCTCATATTTTTTATTAGACCCAGTCTTTAAGGCTGACCTAGCTTCCGCCAATGAAGAATTTTTCACCAACAATATAGGCTCAGTTGATAAGTTTACTACAATCTGGGAAACATTTAAGGTTTTTATCAGAGGGGTAGCCATCTCTAAGCACTTTGGTATCCTTCGATCACTTAGAAATAGACTCGCTGCTCTGGAGAAGAGGCTAGCGGAACTAGAGCAGGCACACCTACAGAGTGGAAAGTCGCGCACGCTTGAGGTCATTAAAGACGGCTTTAAAGAATACCAGGAAGTAGCAGATAGTGAAGTGAACATATTGGTAAGTACGCCATAGCTAGAGCATACATCGAGCGAGAGCGACCAGGGGCGATACTGGCAACTATGCAGCGTTGCAAAAGGGAATCAGGCGCTATTATTGAAATCCTGGGTATGGATGGGAATCCAATTCACAAGACAGCACTCATAGCGAAGAGATTCAGTAGGAACTACATAGAACTGTATAGTTCTAGACTAGACCTGGACAAGGAAAGCATAATGGATTATTTGGAGCATATTAAACTGCCATGGCTCACTAACTTGCACAGAGAGTACTTTATGGCACCCTTGGAGCATGGTGAAATACGAATAGCTCTGCAATCAATGAGGGATTGCAGCGCACCATGCTCTGATGGCCTGACTGTAACTTTTATAAAACATTTGCGGACATAGTGATACCACATTTAGCCACTCTGTTTGACAAGATGGTGGAGGCTGATAGGATGCCCCCTACTATGAGAGAGGCCCTGAAAATTGCTATTCTTAATCCAGGGAAACTGGTAAACGAATGCACCTCTTACAGACCGTTATCTCTACTAAATGTTGACACTGAACTATTTGGCAAAATATTGGCTAATGGCTTGGCCTTCCTTGTGCCTATGCTGGTTGGAGACGAGCAGGCTGCAATTTTGTATCCTCAAGTTAATGAATAGGAGCAGTGCAAGGGCATCAAACAGAATACAGTATGGGCGATAAGTGGCCCCACTTGAATTTAGAAAAGCTCCAACCTTCCTGTTAACATTCCTGTTGAAATGTGTATTTTTTTTACTTGTTTCTAAATTAAATAATCTATTTCATCATATGTGTACATGTTTGATGAACTTCTGTATTTTTTGTGTATTGTTTTGCAGGTGAAACCATCAAAAATTCTTACGTGAGGGTTCCCAGCTTCAAGTAATGAATTGGTGGGGGTCCCTGGGCTCCAATATTAAGTCACTGGGGTCCCTGGCTTCCAGTAATAATTAAGTGGGGTTCCACAGACAGGAAATGGTTAAGAACCACTGGTGTAGATTTTTCCCCAGATTCGGTTCCCTTCTATTGCAGTTCCACTGCTTCCCGCGAGTGTTGCTTTTCCCTCAGGTCATAGAGATAGGAATAGGATTGCCCGAAGCTCGAGTCTTACTGGTCGCAACTTCTTAATGACATTGATACCCACCTTGACACATATCTTCCTACATTACCTGCATACATCCTGGGCCTACCGAAAGAACATACCTTTCCACTTAAATCCTGCTGGGGCAGACAGATCGATCAGGCATTGGGGGCAGCCTTGCAGAATATCTTAGCACATTGTGGCACGGGGCACACTCCAACCTATGAAGGATGGCTGCACTGAATATGGTACATACTATGGATGGAACGTATATCCCTTACCTTACCGAATCAGGGTACTTCGTTCCCCAAGCTATGGCGCCCATTTTTTAAATTACTAATGCCAGAGTTCCACAAACGTACTTGTCCTGAATTCTTACAACTTCTCCGTCTGTCTGAGGCCCTCCCCCTACCACTTAAGAGAGTCCAATGCATGGTTTGGCCATGCACGAGACAGTGCTGATTTTGGTTTTATAAGCTACTGGGTCCCGGGATTAGGGAGGAGGGAAGGTCATTACGGGGATGTCAAGCATTCTAATGCTATTTAGCCTGATGGTTTTCAGGCTATGATTCGCTAATGTTTATGTTTCAAACTAATAAAGATATGTAAACCATAAACGCAGGGCAAGTACCTACAAATTAGTATAGTGGCCATCTCCGGAATTTATTAAGGATGATAAAGACAGAAATATGGAGTTGCGGAGAGGGTCCATCTCATTGTAAGTTATAAACATTGGACAGGCTTTGAAACAAGCATTTACAATGCAAGGGTTCGGCATCATTAAAGGTAGAGTTATTGGCATTGCTTATGACTTTTTTTTTTTAAATCATCAATAAATGGCATTGTCATTTACATTGCCAATAGCTTCGCCTCGGTTCTGGGATTGATGGGTGGCTGGTATTTTTGGCATTCTTTAGAGGTCGGTTATCTCGCAGAGTGGCCTGTACGTTTGGAGTAGACCAATGCATTTAGAGATAATTATAACTCCTTGTTTTGCAAAGCACTATATACCACACTTGTGCTGTTTTCTAAGCGCTGTAAATAACAGATGCTACTTTACGCAGTTTATGGTTTATACTTGATATTGGCTGGTCTTGTATAGACTATTTGATGCACCTGTGTGCGTGTTACGTGCACAGACGCACGTGCTGAAGCGCATAGCCATTTGTTTGGTGTACAGTTGCCCACTGCTTGAGGTCTCGTGGCTCTCGTGTTTTGAGGCACCCTGCCCATGCAATTAAAGAATTTTCTCAACAAAAGTGATTAAAAATAATTATGCGGAAAATGTGGCAAAAACCACATTCGCAATCAAACATGCGGTTTGGTCATAGGTTGCTAGGACCAGCACTTAGTGCCACCAGTATGGTTTCTAAACACTATAAATAACTGGTGTGCCAGTCTGTGGATGACTCTGCCCCAGCCCTGCCAACCTTCAATTAAACCTTGAGAATCCTCAAATGCCAGCTGCCCTCCGTCTCCGTGTTTCTTCAAGGACGGACTGGGGCCATGACCTCGCCACACAAATACCCATCCCAGCATGACCCTTCCCTGCCCCCGTTTCTTATGCCCAGCCTGGGCGTCTTATGTTCAGGGGGTCTGCTGGTCAGGGGTGTTAGCGGCACTTAACGCTCCCATAAATAGAAGCCGGTCACCCTGTGAAAGAACGCAAGGCCGCTCGCATGTGACAGTCGCACATGCCAAGACTCGGAGCGTCTGGGGGTTCAGGCGAGGATAGGCCGTGTGTCTGGGTAAACAAGCCTCACGAGAGAAGCAGGGGAAAGAGGTGACATTTGGATACATTTGTGGAACCAGGTGATACCTGGTGAAATTTCGGAAGCGCCACTTGAACAAACTGTGTGATCTTGGGCAAGCCAGTTTCCTGATCTTCTCAAATCTAGAGCCCTTAAAATCTCCACAGTCTCAAATTCCTCTTCAGAAAATGCATATTTATATTTAAAGAGAGCAGTGTCATGCCAGACAGCTTTGTACAGTCGAACATAAACAACTGAAGCGTGGCTGTCAGATTCAAGTACCAAACACGGCAGCCTGGGGTGGGGTTCAGTGCTTCTGCAGAGATCGCTCTCTCCCCACCCCCCCCTTCCCACAGAGAGGCCATTGAAAGCAGATCACAGCCTCCAAGAGACACTCTAAGACAGACATAGATCTACTCTCTTTACCCCCCCTCCCCCCAGAGAGGACACTGAAAACAGATCAGACTGCAAGAGACATTCTGAGACAGACACAGATCTCTCTCTCCCCCCCACCCCTCCCCACAGAGTCGCAATTAAAAAGAGATCACAGCCTGCAAGAGACACTCTGAGACAGACATAAGTGTCTCTCTCTCCCCCCAAACCCCTCCCCACAGAGAGGCATTAAAAACAGATCACAGCCTGCAAGAGACACTCTGAGACAGTCAGATCTATCTCTCTCATCTTTCTGTCTCTTCTCTCCCTCCAATCAGCGCGGGAGATTGTGGTTAGACAAAGGAATATTTCTGTTATTACCTAAAACTTCTAACACAAAGTTCTTCTATTCGTCTTCCACTCTCTCTGCACCCCAACACTACTGCACCCCGCTTTACATGAGATGGGAGACTCCTCGATAACCCGCACATATTGAACGCCGCCGAGCTTGGGCCCGGCCCGAAGGACGCCCGGGCCTGCGTTCCCGTCTATCTAGGAGTTAACTCGAAACACATGTGCGCTCACATTTCTGAGCAAGGAACATTTTCGAAATAACAAAATGTCAGAGCTCAGGCTCGCCCCTCGCAGGGACCAGGACACTGAGCTGCGCCTGACAAAAAGCAGACTTCAGGCTGGCGAGAAAGACCTGATCAGAGCCCCATGTGGAGGCGAGGCCGGGCCACATCAGCAACAGTCATAGTCACATCAGGGCCACAGAACCCCCCCGCCCGCGTGATGCCCCAAACCCGCAAATAACACACAGACACAAGTGTTAAGTTTGGGAAAATTTGCTGCAGGTTTATTACATACAACATATGTAATGATGGTGGGTTAACTTACGGGCGATCCAAGGGCAGGCCGCATTCTCGCCACCTGCCCGCCTGTTGAGCCAATCAGCACAGTGGCGAACCACCCAACTGCTGCACAATTATTATAATTATTATAATTATACTACACACGCCCCTTGCAGGGCGTGACTAGGCAAACCCCCCGGCTGCACAGGCCCACAACCGCCCGAAGGACTACTGGGCGCCGACACGAGTTCCTGCACCTCCCATGAGGTTACAGGTTAGGCTCTGAGGTTAGGCTCTGGCACCCCTATGTGCCGCCGAAGTACAGTTTTTGCACCGTTTTTTGCCAGTAAATCCGCCACAGCCCGTGTGGTGGTCCCGCTGCCGCACGGGCCCCCACCACTGCTACTACTCTTTACCTGCAACCTTTGCTCAGAAGTGCTTCCTTCAGATAGAGGAGGGCCAGGTGTAAGTCTACAGGCGTGAGATGAACACCATCTGCCACAAATAACCCCTGACCTCCAAACTTAGCTCAGCAGAGCTTCTCGTCAGTCCAAGAACAGGACCCAACGACAGGTGCGGGGACCCTTTCCCCATAAAGAGACAAATCTCCTGACATGAACCTTACATGCCTGACGAGTGAAAGGCCCCTATGCCACTAATCTGCAGATCCCCCGGGTCCTTTCACCAAATCAGAGTAACCATCCCCAGTTCGTGAGGCCCTACTACCAGGAAAAGACCAAGGAGAGGAGGGGCCCCTACTGCTGAATGCCCTTCGTATCATAAATAGGCTGTCCAGCACATGCCACTGGAACTCAACCCACACCTCACACTAAGCGTCAGAAGACTACACCCAGGTGAAGTTACAGCTCCTGCTGCACGCCGTTTTCTGCACAATCCTCAAGAAAGTGTGCTTACATTGAACGCTTGTGCTGCTAACCTCAAAAGAGCACAGGGGAATTGGAGGGATCAATACATAGACTATATAACTTGGGCGAAGTCCCATCGTATGCTAAATACAGGATTAACAGGAATTACAGCGGGCATCACCTGCCCTCTTGGGTTTTAGTCTGGAAGCAGCTTAGGCCATGCTACCACTAAGTTAGCTAGTCTGTAGTTGACTTACGACCACCACCAAGGGATAGCTGTGACTGAAACCAAGAGCCCCTTAAGCTCCTGACCTGCATAAAGACACGCCTGTAGAAACCAATGCCACTCTGACACTAATCAGCATATCCACCCGGGTACAATCCCTCTACAGCAATAGTGTAGACTATCCCAGGTACGTGAGGTCATACCCCTGGCAAGAGACCAGGTGATGAGGGGGGCCTCCCTGCTGATATCCCTCCCTAATCATACAAAGGGGAACCAGCGCATGTCACTGAGACACACTACACACCTTCACACAAAGCATCAGCAAACTTCACCAATGATGTACGACTTCTGCCCAGGAACGCACACACACACACACAGATGCGCACACATACACGGATGCGCACACACCCAAGCAGGCACACACACACAGAGCACACACACAGATTCGCACATACGCCCAGGAACGCACAACACACACACACAGATGCACACACACACACCCAGGCACGCACCCCCACACAAATGCGCACACATACACAGCGCACACACACACGCACATACACAGGCACACACACTCACAGATGCACACACACCCAGGCACGCACCCCCACACAGATGTGCACACATACAAAGGCGCACACACACAGATGCACACACACACAGATGCGCACTTACACAGGCACACACACACACACACACACACACACACACAGATGTGCACATACGCCCAGGTACGCACACACATGCAGATGCGCACACACGCCCAGTCATGCACACACAGATGCGCACACATACACAGGCACACACATACACAGGCACACACAGACACACACACACAGATGCACACATAGGCACTTGCACACATACACAGATGCGCGCACACAGAGATGCATTCACATGCACAGGCAACCACACACAGGCATGCACACATACACAGATGCGCACACATGCCAGGCACGCACACACACATATGCACACACAGACACATACGTTTCCGTCTGCGAGGCTGGGAGAAAGAGTTAATTCCAAACTCCCCGAGTGTTCACATTTAAGACAAGAGCAGAATGTTCTACAACAAAACTGCCCAATCAGAGGGCTCCGGCAGGAAGTAGTGTCAGAGCTCCAAGGGGCTGAAAACAGCATTTCACACCAGCAGCAAAAAACACTTAACAAGAACTACACCTTGAAAGAGAGGCCCATCGGGGTTTGTTGTAGTCTGACCTACCGCAAAAGGGACAAAAAAAATAACATTCCTTTTCAGTTACTATGGCAGCAGCCCCTACTATTCAGATTCCTTCCTAACCCTCCTCACACTCTTGCACGTGACACTACAGAGCAGCCTGAATGAGGAGAACAGTGTTACTTCAGCGGAAATGTCTGAATTAGACGCGCACCTTGGGGCTCCAGCAGAGCTTTACATGGAATGAAACAACTGGGGCAGATGCAATTAGGGGCGTGCTTAAAAATATGCGCGCATAGTGCCGCCCCCCCCCGCCGGTATTTTTGCTGCTTCTGTCATTGCCTCCAGATATAGAATACAATAAGGAACATTACACCTACAACAATCCAGGACTATTGGCTTTGTCA